>NC_083764.1:14200390-16600390 GCF_963514075.1 Conger conger | reverse complement strand
GACTTGATAAGCTCCTAGCATATTTATGTCCTAATGTATAGCAATATTAATGCCTTTGAATCAGAGAATTACATCTTATGCTCAGAGTTTGACCCGTCATTAAACTATGAATTTTTTGAAGTTGAGATCTTAAAAACAAGCAAGAATGGAAATGTCCATTTTCATGATATATAGTATTTAATTAACATGATAAAAAATGGTAAATTATATTTTAAATGAATTAGATAAGTATTATGAAAATATTTAAATAAGATAATAAAAGTGTGAAAGGGATTATGCTCTTTTGAAAAGCAAAACCTTTGATCAAACAAGAAGAGGATATTTCTTATAGCACAGTAAAAATAATTTAAATGCCTGTGAGAAAATGGGTAAACAACTTTTGAAATGATATAATATTCAGCACATAAGTCTATTAGCCACGCCTGATTATGAAAGTGGGATAGTTCAGGCACAACCTTGAGCATTTCCAGAAGAGTGATGCACTCAGCCAATGTGGCTGACAATCGGTCATCAGCCAGCGAGCTGGGCAATCGACAAAACCACTTGATTGATCGAGTTTCCTTCAACAGGTCAAACCAAATTCCAAGTTATTTGTCAGATTGCAGAGCTACTGAGACATTAAGATGGAAAACAAATAATTCTTCCAGAGAAGCTGTCTAAAAACCCATTTATGTTGTCAAATGTTGACATTCAGTGCATTCATTAAAACATCAACAAAGCATTCCCCATACATGACGTTGATTAGGCTATTGGGACAGAAACTTTACCTTTGTTGATGCCGGTAATTTGATGAGCTGCCCACAAAACGCTGATCTATAGGAAAGCGGTCGCGTCATGACTTGATACCGATTAACCTGTAGCTGCACCACAGATCGCTGTTACGTATTTAAGTACTTAAATCCTGTATTTCACATAGAAGGATGTCTGCAGATTCAGAATAATTACTGGTACAATTTAAAAGAGAGCCCTCATTACAAACACCAGTGGTGTTTTGTGATTGCATAGCAAGTCCTCACATCAACTGTATGTCGCTCTGGATAAGAGCGTCTGCCAAATGCCAATAATGTAATTTGGGGGTATGCAGTTACCAATTTGTGGCTTGCAGTGTGTAGTGCACAGTGTGTAGATACCATTTCTGCAGAGGTGGAAGGTCCAGGGGTCAGAAAGCAAAAGTCCTGCCATGTGATTATTCTACCCATGCGGCTGATTCCTTGGCCAGCTGATTTCACAAATTAGTTCTACCTCCTGGCTAAAGAATTGTGTTAATTATCAAATCCTGGTTAATTGGAACAAAATACAAGGGATGATTTTTACTTCCTGAAGCTTAAATAGAGTCATTCCATCATCTCAAAAAAAGAAGCAGGTTTGTGGTACTACAGTCTGTAGTTATGTCTATATTACCAGTAAGGCCCATTTTAACACAAGGTTTACTTATAGACACTCAAAAATCACTCCCATTGAATGATGTCCAAAATCAAAGCTAGCAATAGCATGTGAAGAAGATCTCATTACACAGTATTTCACACTGAGTGATAACAGTTTATCTGTTTAATTGAAAAAATAAATGCAAGGATGAGTGATTTATATAAGCAAAGCACTACACTACAGTGCATTTCAACCAGCACATTAGGATAATGCATTATTTTCATGGAGTGTTGGCTTGAGATGGCAGTTATGGCTAGGGCTGTTTTTCACATATGGCGATCAAATCTTTTAAATGTATTAAAATGGCTGTTTGCTGCCCTTTAGTGCTTTCTACATATGTGCATCTAGTTGTAATCCGACTGAGACTGTAAGTATTATATAGACAAAGTGTTGGCTGCCCTCTATAGACCACTGATCATAGCAGGAACCATGGAGGGAGGGGCAATATGGTAAGATTTTATAGATCTTATGGATATTTATTCTGATCTGATGGTGTAGCAATATATAGACATATAAAGTGATCCGAAGCTAAAGTGATCAAGAGGTCCTAGTTGTAGAATCTTTATGACACACACCTGGGTTTTCCTTATTCAACGAAACTAAGAGAATACATGATTTGAGGATTTTAATCAAAAACCACTGACATTATATACCCTTAAATTCCCTTGAAGGAAATATAAATTGCTTTGAGACTGAGATAAAAGTCAGATATCAGAATGACATGTACATCTCACAATTAGAAATGGGGATGCTGTGCCCATTTAATCTGCAGTATTACAGTGTTCAAACAATTGTTTTACTGTCTCTAGTAAGAATTCCGATTATGTAAGGAGGCTAAAACAGTTTTAAGCAGAATTCCCTGACTCCCCACATCACATGATCATTGCGTTTCAGACTGCTGAGGATTGCATTCTGCTGACACCTGCTGGTTGAGATATGTAACTACTGACAACAATGGGCTTGTCCTCTGTAAAGTTGATTTAAGAGCAAAACACGAAATTTAACCTATTTGTTAACCATAAGTCATGTAAGTCATGACTATGCTTCAGAGATGCTTAAAGGTTTTGAAGAACACTGCCTAGAATGTTCTTATCTCAAGTAAACAGCCCTCTGCAGCTTCTGGCCAGTACCCAGTCCTGCTCTCAGGGGGACTTGTAGCAAACCCCCACTGCCTTCCACAAGATAAATGTGCACTGCAAACTACCCCCAGAAGTTCATAAAAACCTTTTTTTTTTTGTGCTACATCTAATTTAGTCTTTTTTCATTCAAATAATAATAATTGAACACTTGTTATATACAAACAATCAAGGCACAATACTACTACATCAATGTTCCAAACATAGATATTCACTTACATGTAGAGCAATCAAAATACTAAATAAATATATGATTATATTAAACTAACTTAAATTGTCTCATTATAGAAAATAGTTTTAGTTTTTACGACTTAACAGTGAATGGTTGCAACTTCATAGAAACTAGGTTCTCCCTGATATCCAAAACTAAAGTTTCGGATCCTCACCAGGCCGTCAGCAACAACCTCCAAAATGATTGCCACCCTTGATAAAGATGAGTAAAAAAGGCAGAATAAATGAAAACACAAGTAATGAGCTATTTTATGCTAAATACATATCATATTTATTGTCCAGTGACTTTTTAGACTCACTGAAGCTTTTTTTTTTTTTTACTCACCCAACTATTCTGCATAAATATCTATTGTGGAAACACAACCCCACCTGGTGGACACTTCAGAAAACAAAGTGTTTCCTGACCATGAACTCATTTCTTTTTTTTACAGTTTCATATTATGCTATAAAGGCCGCACGGATGGTGCAGTGGGTAGCACTGCCGCCTCACAGCAAGGGGGTCCTGGGTTCGAATCCCCGTCGGCCAGGGCCTCTCTGTGCGGAGTTTGCATGTTCTCCCCGTGTCTGCGTGGGTTTCCTCCGGGTACTCCGGTTTCCTCCCACAGTCCAAAGACATGCACGTTAGGCTGATTGGAGAGTCTAAATTGCCCGTAGGTATGAGTGTGTGAGTGAATGGTGTGTGTGCCCTGTGATAGACTGGCGACCTGTCCAGGGTGTATTCCTGCCTTTTGCCCAATGTATGCTGGGATAGGCTCCAGCCCCCCTGCGACCCTGATCAGGATAAGCGGGTTCAGATAATGGATGGATGGATGGATATTATGCTATACCAACACAAATTATTGGAAGGATTTGTTTGCCATTACAGTGGCTAAATGTGGTACAATGATTATTAATTTTGAGGGGAAAATTAATTTTATAATAATGAATGAACTAGTAATAAATAAACTGTGTTTTGCATTTAATCAGGTTCCTATTATTGGTGGTCAAAAGATCTGAAACCATCCAGTGTGACAAAATATGCAATAATAGAGGGATTCAGGGGGGCAAATACTTTCCCTCAGCACTGCATGATTGTCTGGAATTTTGCTGGGGCAATATGTCATCAACCTTCAATAAGATAGTTTGTTAGTGCATGGTTGCTGATGGAAGTGAAAAAATACAAGCTTAAGCATCTTTCTAGAAAATCCCATTAATACCTGATTTGGTTCATACCAGGTGACTGAGAAGACCATGATGTATGGATAATGTTCATTTCACACTCCTGAAAGCATTGGCTGGCTACGCATGCTCCGTAGACAGGGTTATTGTAATCTTAAAAGGTACCCTGACTGCACGAATGAAAGGTTTTTTCACGGGATGAAAATGATCATTCACCCATTCATACACACACTCACACACCAACTGTGATTGGCTGCCATGCAAGGTATCAACCAGTCAGGTGTCTTGCTCAGGAACACTTTGACACACCCAGGGCGGGATCGAAGCGGCAGCCCTCCAACTGCCAGACGACTGCTCTTATCGCCTGAGCCAATGTTTATTCAGACTATTTGCTGTTATATACATATCTAAATGTTTAATTCACCCAGACAATATTGCAAAAAAACAAATGAAATTACAAAATGAAATACAAAATCACTCATTTCTCATTGAAAGGACCCTCAGTCAGGCAGTGAATTCCAAGCAGAGTCCACCATGAAGACAGAGGGATGGATTCAGGCAAGGCACAGATTAAAAGTCAATGAATACCCCTTTGAGCACAGTGAAGTTAATCATTGGGGAATCGGTAGAGATCTTATCACCATGACAGCTCCTCGAAGAGGTTAGTCGTTGAAACTGAAAGGGGATAAACTGTGAGGCCAATGGCAACAAGAGCTACAGGGTCAATGCCTAAAAATGTCAGTGGGCAAACAATATCCTAGTCGCTCCACAAACTGGCGTGTACAGTGGCGAGAAGGAAGCCATTGCTAAAGTAACCCATCTGAAATCCCGCATGGAGGTTACAAGAAAGTGTTTAAGTGAAGTGTTAACTGAACATTTTATGGATGTTTAAGTGAAACTCGTTGAAATGCATTCCTGTACGTGTCTTCTATCCTCTATGTTATATTTTGCAGCCAATTCGGAAACGCTGAAAAGTGACAAGGTATTCGCTTTAATAATACACCCCGGCAACTTGTTGCCCCGCAAATGGAATTAACTTTTATTAATGTAACAAATGTGAAAACACACGTTTTCACATTTTCTCCACAGGATGGCGCTTTGTGATACGAGTTCTAAAATATAACATATTTCCTTGTCTGGTGGGCTCAGTTCAGTTGGGCTTTCCCTTTCTTACTAAGGAATATCGCGGATTGGCTATTCGCTATTCATACATATATCAAAGTAAGTTTCTGTGGTCTGTTTTGGGGGTTGAAATGTGAAATAGTGTGAACCGAAAGCTATTGGTAAAAGCTTAGGACTGTAGTCTTATCACTATCGCGTCAGTCGTTGGATGCTGCTGTGAAATGCGATGTGTTTTCACCTGTGCACATGGAGTCCACACGTAGTAGCTTGTCTATAACACGCAGTACTATATTTTGGTTGGGGCGTTTATAGTAAACTAAAGAGATTGGCTAAAATATTGATGTATGTTCGTATCTTTACTTTTACATAATTTACAAAATACATATATTTTCCATTCACATACGTAATGAGAAATTGTAATGCGATACATGAAAAATGAACGCGGTTAACCTATTATGTACACCAAAAATTCAGCGCAATATCAAAGCGCACGGGACCGACCGATATCTCATAACTTTAGGAAAGTATAAGGTCGAAAGTATAAGTTGTAAATGTGAATTAATTATGTTAATAAAAAGGTTTTGGAAATTGTTAAACACCCCTTCTATATAGTCTCTCTTGAATGATATGATAGCACTATGGGACAGCGCATTGTTGGTTTATTACATTGAAAGGAGGACTACCAAATTACCTCGGAACGAAAAGTGTTGCTTGTTTTTTGTTCTCCGGGCAGTCTTTAATTGAATTATATTTTATTGTTGTCTTGTTGTGTAACTGTTTTAATGGTTCACTGGTCAAGTTGAGTTGCAAATGGCTTTATGTTTACTTGCCGTAAGCAACCATCTCATGGTTTTGCACAGATTCCTGCTGTGAAATAATGCAATTAAATACACAGGGGTGGCTTGGAGGAGTAAAGAAATGACGATCGATTTGTTATTCTAATGTTATTGTCTGATATCACACTCTGTTGTCATCATAAAGCCTTTGTGACCCACCTAATGATCTGTACTGCAGGCAAATTAACAACTTACTACTATGCTTTTGCCTTATTAATGCATTTTTTGCCCTCCCATTGAGACCTGAAGGACAAGCAGGTGCAGTGTACAAAGTGCATCTGAAACAATCAACATGTTCACTTTAGAGAAATGTGCCCTGTAACCAGCTAAGAGAAAGTGCCTGGAACAGCCTTTGATACCCCAGCATACAGCAGGCAGGTTGTGTCCACAGATAGGAAAGGGGCTTGCTGGTTGGGGGCGGGAGGGCTTATTGGAAGCCTGCCTGTTCAGCCTTTGATCCACTGTGTTTCTACACCATCTTGTGTTTTTGCTGCTGTCGGCTGCTTTGCCCTGGTCTCTCAGATCTCCTGGCTGTTCCATGCGGTTGTGACACAATCTGCAGGGGTGGGACAGTGTCATGTTGATGGAGTGTTAGTGTCAGGGATCATCTTTAAAAGTTAAATTGCGGAAGCAGGAACTGACTTCCTCCCTTGTGTTCCACATCAAAAAGGCTTTTACGTAGCATTAATTGGCTATTAATTGCATTTCTGGTAAATTGTGTCTATCAAAATAACTTTCACAAATGAAATTTCACTGGCAAAAATGAACCTAGGTCAGGTGTTGAGCACTGCACAGCTACTGTACACTGAGCCAGCCTACGTATATTTAGCTATTGGTGCACTTTTTAACTGTGATTTAGGGTTTCCTGTATTTTCAGGCTTTTTTACTATTTAATTGTGAAGGAGATGTTTTGCTTCTTTAAAGAAAAAGAAGATTAAGATGGAACCAAAAAGGAAAAAGCTTTTTCAAATAATTTTGAGTGCTATCATCTATCAAAGTAAAATAGCGACCTAGCATCACATTTCAAATGTTCTCTGAAGAGGTTATGAAGAGGTTATTTCCCCTTCTGGCACTGTGTTCTGCAGCCACAGTATAGAGATTTATGTCTGGTCTGGTGTCATACGTTTTGAAGCACACCAGGTGACAATATAGCAGTATTACTATCATCACATAAGGTCCTCCAGGGTGGCTGCAGAGAGTTAAGGATTCAGTGCTGCATGTCACAGGCATATTTCATGTTATGTTCCTGCCACTGGTGGTGATTTTTGATGGGCATGTCCACGCTCACACAAGGGGAACTGGGACCCCAAAGAAAAATGTTTCATTAGGCTTGATATATTTGGCTAATTTACCCTAACTATTCTTCACAATTATTAAAGTCATTAGCCTATTTTGTTTTTACAAGTGGTTTTATTTATATACTGTGTAATGCATTATAAAAGAAAAACTCTGTTTTGATTGTGTGTGTGTGTGTGTGTGTGTGTGTGTGTGTGTGTGTGTGTCCGATGCATGCATGCATTTGTGTTCGGGGTATAGTTTGTGCATGTGTGTCATAAAACAAGAATGTGTGGTATGGGAAAATGACTGATAATTCAAGGCTTATGAATCTGTGCATTACAATTCTGATAGAGAGGATGAAGTGAAATGACAGTTATGGTTTTGATATGGTAAGAGCATTGCCAATGCTCAGCAGAGATGAAAGCTGTGTAAAAGCTTAGAAAAACTACCACTTCTAGAAAAACGAGTTTTTAAAAGCCAAGGCATGCATAATGGGAATAACTAGATATTAAAAGCATCCATTTAATCATATTACTGTTGCCAATTTAGTGCTAATTATGGTGAAACATGCACTTTCCATGCCAATAATTCAGCTTTCAATATCTCCTGTGAAATTCCCCTCTGACTATAGTAAAAAAAAAAATCAATAATGGGTATTAATAATTTAATTACAGACAGCTGTCCTAATTTCTGTGGCAGCCATTTGAATTGACTTGCAGTTTGCAAGCCTGTAAGTAGCTATATTTCATAGGAATAGTAATATTAGAGAAGTTATATTCATTTGAAGTTTTCATGTCCAGTTTCCTTGGTGTGCATGCATAATTCCATTTTAGGCAGGCTGTGAAAATGCACATTCAACAAAACTCTGTATCCAACATGGGAATAGTATTTCTGTGGCCATAACACAGAGCAGAAATAATGTATTTTAACTGAGAATTGGTTGGGGACCTTTCAGCTGTAACTCTTAGATGTGGATGAAGTCAGTTAGATGATGTCACCTACTAAGCGTTCAGCATAATAATAGGGTGTTTTTCTTGCCCATGGGCTGTCCATATAATAGGGCTGAAGCTGGTCCTCCTCCAACAACCCTAATTTTTCAGTCGTCAGGACACCGGTGAACTCCCACCTCGGCTAACACAAAGCACTTTGAGAACTTTGTGAAAAATGCCAGTTAGATTCCCATTTGGTTGTGAGATGACAAGAATGTTCCCCGGTCTTAAATAAATGTATTGTTCCAAACTAGTTCTGTCAAAGTCACAGAAAAATGTGCTTGGCATGTTGCATTCATACAACTGCTAACACTCTCTGATGGTTATCGTTTAGCCAAAAAGAAGGATTATGTACTTTACGAAAAAGAATGTTCTGAGTAACAGCAGGTTTCTTCATTATCTTGAATAATAAAATTGAATTGTGATGTAAACCTTCAAATAATGTTCAAGGGACATCCAGAAACTAGATAACCAGAAACGTCCATGTTGTGAAAGTTTAGCCTAACTTTATATGAATGGTCTACCTAATCCCAAACCTTCAGCTCTTAACTTACTTCTCAGTGTACTGTTGTTGAAGCTGGTACTGCTATCTACTTTAGACAGCTGCACATCAAGCAAAAGGCATAAGCATCCCGACAAAGCAAAGCCTACAGTACAAGGCCACAGAGGCATGCTGGGATAGCACGAGAGTCCATGAGACAAAGCGCGGCGACACGGTCTCATCATCCGCCTCGGAGACAGGCTCATCGGCAGCTCTCTCGACGGGGCTTATAAAATCGCGTCTTCCGTCAGCGCTGAAATCAGAGCCGCGACACGGTCAGGTTACCGTTGTCCCCAGGCCTGAGGAGAGATAGGGCTGAGGAGTCGCCCTCTCCGACAGGCTCGGAGACTCGCGCTGCCCTCCCTTCAGCTCTCGCACTGGGAGCAGCTGCGGTCCCCACAAAAGTGCTTATTTTCCCTCATGCGGTTTCTGCCTGTGAAACCTTACCCAACCCCGAGTGTACAAGTGCGATCGCTCCCGCCCACTTCTGCTGTATCGGATGGCACGTCTGGTTCCCCGCCTAAATTGGCACGGCCCCAGATGGGCACATTTGTTTTGCTGTGTTTCAGTAATTTACCGGATTCCTGTAATATTATCGGCTTGGCGCCCTCTCTGTTCATAGTTGCCGCTGCCGTTCTGTTTGTGCCGAGGGTGCTGGACATTTCCCCAGGTTGTAGACAAGGTGCTCCTCCCCATTAGTCACCCCTTTCACATTCTGCCCTCTCTGTATTTGGAGGGGGGGGGGGGGGGCAGTCATATGATAGCATGTTAGGGTGGATAGCATGGCCGCACTGTCATTATTCTTTAGATTTACCTCGAAACGGGTTGGGTTCCCTTTTTCCAGAACTTTTGTCTCTTGTTTCTGGTGGCACTTCCTGGCACATAGCCTTGGAATGAGCAGGATGAGTAGCCTGTAGCCATTTGTTATATTCATGATACAGTTATATTCACGGCTTATTTGCTGTTGGACCACTTCTCAAAAAGCATAGTGTCGTACCTGCTACAAGGGCAGCATAGCACATCAATTCAGACTGCTTCCTTGCCTTATTTAAACCCCAATATTCATTCCACCGTGGTAATGTGTTCCATTCAATCAAAGACCATATGCAACAAAGACTGCAATTAAGTTTCTGCACGCAGATTGTGTCATTGAATTTACTGCATTGCATGTCACACACTAGCATGTTTTCCTGCTGTACAATCCTCTGAATAAAAATCTTATTTTAGATCTTCTTTCTTAAGTCACAGCTGGCAGTGTTGAAGTGCTTCTCATTCCATTGCTCAGAAGAGAGCTGTTTCTCTTGTCTTCAGTGTGATGCAGATCAAGCACCTAATAGTGACTAATGTAATGCAGGTTGTAAGGCTACATTTATAATATCCCTTTTACAGGATGAATATTTATCTTGCTTCGGGACACACGTTTATACTGACATGTTGGTTTGAAGAGTGTCAGGAGGCATGTTCATTCTAGCCAACTAGCTTCAGAAGAGCTTGACTGAAAATTACACTGACACACATTGATATGTTCGCTTCTCTTGGAATTCTAGTGATGTGATATATCCAGGCAGCATGATAACATCATGCAGTTGTTTTTGGTTATTGTTTTTGACGGACAGTTTATTTACTTCCACCAAATAATGAGATAGTGTGAATTAATAGGTTATTTTCATAAATACAGGGCGACTGCATTAAGGAATCATTGCATTCTCATAATAATGACCAATTTGTGTTACTTGGAATAAGTGGTATACAATGGTAAAATGATAGGACATTCCTAATTAGTTTAGTGCACAGTATGGTACAGTATAGACCAGGGATGTCCGATATTTGGTCGACGTGGGTGCAGGCTTTTGTGTTAACCCAACACTTAGCTACCTGATTCTGCTTATCAAGGTCTTGACTGAAGACCATAATTAGCTAATTAGTTGAATCAGGTGTCATGGCACTGAGCTAAAACAAAAACCTACACCTACACCCTTTCGTATAAGATTGGACACCCCTGGTATAGAGGGTCAATAATAATACACTATGCTTTCACTCTCAGATCAGAATCAGTGTTTCAGTTTGGAGTGCCTCTCCATCTGTATCAGATTCTCTCCTCAAGGAAGTCATCATATTTATCTGCCAACATGTCAAGGCCAAATACAATGGAATGAGGAATGACACATCCAGGTTTTCCCAGAAACGCCCATAGAGGGGGCACCCCATTTCAGTCCCTGTGCCTGGGGCATGGTTAGGAATGCACTCAGACTGGGTAATATGTCACCGTAAGCAAATGGGACAAGAACAGTTTTATTTCTAATAATCTTCTCTAGTATTAGCTCTGAAAGGGAACTGACCAGTGCTAACCAGCTACAACTTTTACATGTGTCATATCAGATACCAATTGAGTCTTAAGAATATGAAACTATAGAAGTTACACAGATGAGGAAAAGAAAAGTGTTGTGTAAAAAAAAAACTGAATAGCCACACAAATTTTGAAAATGTTTTGCCGAGGGAATTGCTTCTCAGTTGCTAACCTAATGAGTTCTGCTTTGGTATTATGACTTTTGAATATTGAAGAACATTCCACCATACCACTTGAATACAACATAACCTGCTTTTTGTGGGTATAGCCAACAATCCATTGGAACAAAAATGAAAGGTGCACTTAGCTTATATTTAAAAAGCAACCTCTGCATTTGCTAATGCTCAATAAGATCACAAGAATGTTAACATCAACAGGAGCAGCCATTGAAAGACCCCGCTTGTGCTTTCAGAATTGAGAATTTTATTCTAGCTTTGTACTTTTGAAAAGCAGGAGTTATGCATCTAATACTGCCTCCATAGCTTCAAATAAAAAACAGATTAAGACTAAAACTATTGAAGTTGCATAGACTAGGCCTGACAGAAGCTGAATAGGAAGAATTCCTCAGTTATTCTGATAGTGCTGGAGCATGTAAACATTCCCAAGACTCTCAGCTAAGCCCTGTGGTTGAAACACTCACCCCCGCCTCCCTCCTTCAACGCCAGTAAGCTGACCTGAAAGCACTTGCACACAAGGGTCAAAGGAGCCTGGAAGCCCAGGACAAGTAGCGTAAGAAATGCATGGTAGTGTGTCCTGGTTTCCTGCACCCTTTGTCCCCTTTTACACTTGTAGCCTACTTCACCTTAAAAACAAGGTCATGGTAGCCGTGAAATAATCCCATGTAGCTACTTCTCAAATGTGTATTTAATGGTTGAATACTTGGATACATTGTTAAAGGCAGGGAACAGCTAATACATAGGGCATCGATTTTAATACTTTGCTTTATTGATCTCATGTTTAGAACATTAAATAATATAATGTAATAGCCTGCAATATTAACAGTTAAACTCCAGTCTCCCCAGAATTCAACAGTAAGCTTAAAGAGATAATACTATTTCTGTAGCTAAATTGCTTTGGAGTTACTTGCAGTGTTTTTAATTGCTCTAGAATCCCCAAATACCCTTATGATACCTGCCATATTAAAGCAGGGGGCTTCCATAGGTTTGTAAAACATGCTTTATCTAGGCCAGTCTAAAAGGTAGGCTACAATATCACTCCAGAAAGTTAATTACCCCTTTAATAACTCAGGGTTAGGCATGGGAATTGTGTTAGTAGGATGCTAAAACATGAAATCAAAACATTTCAGCTTTCACTAAACTGTAAAATCGTTAAAACGACTTATTTTCGTTAAAATGACTCTTTTTCAACAGACGGATTGTGAAGACTTACTGAATGGGAAATCGAAATGGGCCGTTGCGGAAACATTCGCTCACCAGCAGAGTATTAACAACAGACAAACCAATAACAACTTAACCGAGAAAGGGGGCTGGAACGAAGCTCGCATTTTCTGCTGACAGCCCTTGCCACAGACGCTATACATATGCAAATTGGAACCGTCGGTCCGCAAGGGAGTTGTGTTGTTTATCTCGGCTATCCACCCGCCCTGTTGCTGACACTGTACGGTCTGTGTCTGTCGGTGTGCGCAACTTTCCCGTTGTTGCAGTACTTGGATAACCTGGCCGGGATCAAGTTTGAGATTTCACGTGCTACCGTAAGTAGACCTCTTTTTTTAACGCTTTCTCCTCTGCGCCTCCTCTTTCTTGGATAAATGAATAGGCTCCTGAAAGATAGATTCATAATTGGACAGTGTGCCCCAAGCCTATGAAATACTTTCGGTATAAGAATTTCATATTTGGGTATATTCGCATTATGAAATCTTTCTCACTGAGCCATTTACGATTTCGGAGTAGGAGAGCAGGTTCCAGACGGATATCGCTGAAAAAGAAATTCCCTTAGTGCACAACTGTTTATATGTTGTTCGTTATTACTTTTAGTATCAGGATCCTTTTTTAGATATTTATAGACTAGGCTACTGTAGAATATAGCCTACAGTAGGAAGCCGATTTTACAACTCAGCGAATGCATGATCTTTTAATCTCAATGTAGCCTAGTTTATTCCGGCTGATAACGATGTGTAGAGTGGACCTTTCAGAAACAGAAATTCCTCTTCCAGTGATGTCTGATTCTTCGGGGGCCGGTAGCGAATAATTGGACCATGTGCACCTGACACCGTCATTTCAATCAATATGGGGATTTCATTGCAGTAAATCGCCTACGGCGATGATATACTCTACGAGTGAGAAGGGACCGTGTGAAAAGAAGGTTTCTGAGATGCAGGGTATCAAAGGGAAAAATACGAGGTAATGTGGCATCACGGAGGACTGTGAGAAAAACTTGCTTTGACCTTCCTGTCAGTCAATTACAGGTCGCACATAATTACCTCTGTAAAGAGGGTATAATGATCTGAAAATCCTCTGCAGGCTCGTAAAAAACTCCCAACAGTGAAAGCTTAAAGGAATTTAAATCCTACAGCCTTCTGGGACAGAGTTGCAGTTCAGTTGATTCCAAAATGAGAATACATTACCAAGGACTCTATAAATTACGTTTGTTCTTTAACATTAATCATGATAAATATAGATTTTTATTAGCCTAATAACTGGCTAACCATTTGGAGGCTTATGAGCAATTAGCTGTATAATATTTATCTCCATTGGTAATGTTCATGGTACTTTACTAATAGTCAAATATATGAAATGCTGACTGGCAGAATGTATTGAATGCTGGTGGATGAGTCCAATCAGTCATACACTCATTCTTTTAGAAATCAACTTATTTTTTTCTCTGTTTAAAATGAATCTCACTTTCATAAGCTCCTCAAGTTATTATTTGCCATGTGATTTTTTTATGGTTTGCATGAAATTATAAACACATGATTTGCCAAATGTCATCAGCTGAAAGAGAGGTAGTTCTGTCATGAGAGCTCTTCATAAGCGTTTGTGTGCGTGAACAGTTTACACATAATGCAATTACAGTGCACCCTTACATCACTGTACCGACCAGAGGAGGCACGGAAGCCTGGGCAAGCAGACCTAAGTTGTGTTGAAATCCTTTACTCCGCCATTTACAGTTGGAACGTGTACAGAGGGATCACAGCATGGTGTGGAATAGCCAGGGGAAGGGAATGATCACAGAAAAAATGATGACGTGAGAGTGTGTACAGGGAACAGCCCTGTAGGGTCCCAGAGGGACATCAACATTTCCTTGCCCTGTGTGTATATTGTGCTTGTGCTGTGTATCCTATGTGTGTGTTTTTGTCAGCATGTTTTGACTAGCTCTCTGTGTGTACTGTGTGCCTGCATTTGTATGTCTCTGTGTGTGAACTGTGTGTTTCTTGTGTCTCAGTGTCCTATGAGTGTGTGTACAGTATACTGTGTGTATGCTTGTACGTGTGTGTGTGTGTGTGTGTGTGTGTGTGTGTCTGTGTTTGTGTATGCATGCAGTGATTGACATGCTCACCAATTGAAAGTGTGCTAAATCCCCATTGGGGCTCATTAGCAGGGAAAAGTGCAGGGGGTACCAGGTGTGTAATGGGGAGTAATGGCTTTTAATGGAGGCCTGTTGTAGAGGGCCCATTTAACCCAGTCTGAAGATTCCCAGGACTTCAGATGTGAACACAGATAAGAGACATTAAAACACTGATTAGCCCTTTGTCTCTCAGGAAGGGAAGCGAAGCCTTGTGCGCTGATGCAGTGCCTTTCAAACTAAAGAGACTGATTTCAGGAGACTGTTTTATATTTTTATCTGTTTCATAACAGTACAGTACATTGCATTATTGCCAGTTGGCAGAAGCTCTTATCCACACTGACTCACAATGTGGAAATATCAGGAAAACAAAATTGCAACAATTCCATGGAGAAGACACAATAGTAATTTTATAGCCATAAATAGATGAGGTAAAAGGTCAAACAATTAAACAAATGATTGCCGATCACCTTAAAAAAATCTACTACTAATTACTAAACTATGATGAAACAACAAATTATATAACTATTGCAGTGTTATTTCTACATTAAATGGTACTTCACATTTTTAATAGACCATGAATAAAGTGAAAGTCACAAATATTCTATGAGACACATTGATCCTTTTTTAATCCATATGATAATTGGAGAATTTCACAAGTCATTAACTTGGCCATTAGTCATATTAGTCGTTGTCCAGGCAGCCTAGTGAGCTTTTGAAGAGACTGGTGAATAGCACTGTGGTACAATAGAAGGAGCTTTTCTTCAATCTTTTTTTGTGCCTTGCTGTAGCTGTAAACCTCTTTTATTGGACCTTAGAAACAATAAACGCTTGGTAGTTCCACACAGTCCTCAGGCTGTGCTCTCATTCAGTGTGTGGTCACATCTGCTCTCGTTCTGTTTCAGCGCAGAGTGTTTAAAAAAGGGAAAATATTGGTGTTTCTTCTTCTTTTAAGAGGCTGAAAAGAGAAAGTGAACAAAGCCAAGTAGGCTGGAGGAACTGGGTGGGGGTGGGGGTGGAGGGGGTGCTCTTTTCAGTGAAAAAACAAGATGGGCTACTCTCAGCTGCTGGCTTCGATGAGTTATTCAACTGCCGCCTGAGACTGGTCAGCAGGACAGAGGCCTTCACTTCTCAGTCCTCTTTTTACTGTGTGTGTGCCTGTGTGTGTGTCTGTGTGTGCGTGTGTCTACCTGTGTGTGTTTCTGTATGTGTGTGTGTGTGCCTGTGTGTGTCTGTGCCTGCATTTGCGTGTATGTGTGTGTGTGCCTGTGTGTGTGTCTGCGTGCGTGTGTCTACCTGTGTGTTTTTCTGTATGTGTGTGTGTGTGCCTGTGTGTGTGTCTCTGTGTGTGTGTGCCTGCATTTGTGTGTGTGTGTGTGTGTGTGTGCGTGTGTGTCCCTGTGTGTGGGTAGGGATTCCCGGTACTGTGGTTTTAGAACATCAGTTAAAGGAAGCCTTTTTTGTGAGGAACATAAGGGGCCTTTCTGTTCAGTGGCTCTGGACAATGCATTCAGTGCAGATGATTATAGTAACTAGATTGGCCACAGCCCAGGATAGTGCTACAGACTTGGTGCCACACACAGCTGGACCTGTCACAATGAAAACTGAAGACAGAACCCGTCTTTTGGAAAAGCAGTCATTAAACTAGGGCACATTGTCTCCATTGATTGCAGTCAGATTCTTTTTTTTAGATAGTGTTGTCAGTGTGCTGCCAATTAAAGATTGTGAAGTACTCTGTTGAAGTCCTACTTTTAATATTTGTATGTATTTATTTTGAGATGTGGCTATATGGTATAATCTCCAGAGCAGTAGTAGAAATAATTATTTAAAAATGTGATTATGGCAAAATATAGATACTGTACAGGTTGTAATTGTCACTTCAAAGGATAAGGCTGCATATTGTTTTCGAAAGTTGCTTTTCCATAAACACAAACATTTTAGCTGTCAGATATCTTCACAAATGAAATGCCACTCTGCATCTCCGTCTGATTCGCCAGGATATTTTTTCCCCAGATGATCTCATCCGTCCTACACAATGGCACTTAATGAAAGATTTGTCATCAATCACCCCAAATTCCTACTGCAGAGAGAAAGGAGGGTGTGCCTTATGCTGAGGTAACCAAGGAAACAGGCATGTGACGAGGCAGGAGGTCCAACCCTGAGTGCCAGCCCAGGCACAGAAACAGTATCCTGTATTCCTCTCTCCCATGGGCTAGGCCTGAGGGACATATCCATACACTGCTGCCGCTGGCTACAGGAAACCGCTCCTGCTTTGACATTTGTTGCCCTATTTACTATTCATTTGCTAAAAGGGCAGACAATACCAGGACAATTCTAATTAAAGTACTTTGAGTAGCACAATGAAAAATGAAACTAAGCAAGAAATCTTTTTTTCTTCTGTCAAGCTCGACACTTTCTCACATCAGGGTTTATGAGGCCATTGTGCAAGAATTACTGTTTGTATACCTAGGTATATTTTCAGGGCAAAACATTCCATATCAATGTTTTTTCCTCTGTCAGTAGACAGAACATAACAGTGAAAGAATTTGTCTCTGTACCTTAATTCCATGGCATGCGCTGTTGGAGATGCGCACCTTACTTTACGATCAGTTAAGACTTACTATCAATTAAATATCACTGTGTGCATATACACTACTGCTTAACTGAAAAACAAAAACATGGGTGGTTAGCTAGGTTCAGTAGTTTCTGTGTTTAAACTATTGCAAGCTTTTGATGTTGAGTCTGAAGGGAGATATCGCTCTGCTTACACAGGCTTTGTTTCCTGCATGAGAGATAGAGACGGAGATGAGACCTAGCCTTTTCCGGTTCACACAGTTCCAAACTGTACAGTTCCCTTGTCAAAGAGAGAACTGCTACCAACTTCTCCCAATTCAGATTCTTTGGTCTTTGGCTTGTATGGGTTAATTTTCCAGTCATACTATGATTCTCATCCTGCTCTCCAAAGGAACTGAGCCATGTATGGTGTACTCCTAAGTATGTGTACATAGTGTACTTTCACTGTAATATAGTCTATTAGGACCTGTTGGACTTATATATATATATATATAAATATAAATATAACACTGAGAATTTTACATGAAAGAGGTCGCTTCCATGCAAGATAACATTCTTCTCATTGACCAATCATGGGTGGCTTTTAAGGATCTAATCTCAGCAAGCTATTAAGAGGTGGGTTCTTGAACAATATGCCCGCATCCTCGTAGTTTATATTTCAGATCAGCAGGCTGTTTGGAAGTTCTGTGTGTGTCATGTCCCCATGGAAGCCAGCCACTAGGCGCTGAATGAGATCCTGGGATTATCAAGAGGGTTAAAGTTGAAAATTAATCTGTTTTTGACCTTTTCACTTTGGGGTGTTTGTTGTGGTGTAATGAAAGACAGATGGGTAGGTTTGAATAATCTTGTGTGTGGGACTCCGTTCTGGGCTGGGGGCTGGTGGGGGGGTAACACCCTTAACATTCAGCAATTGTCCCAACAGCCCTTCCCATGACTATAACTAGCTGGGGAGTCAACTCTCATCAAATTCTGAAAACTGAACTGCAAAACAATTTTTGGGAGTTGTAGGCTGTATCTGAAATCATGGCACCTCACCTGGACTGTGTAATGTTATCTATTAGATTATTTATTATTGAGCAAAGATTTGCCTTCATTGGTCCAGGTAAAACAAAAATGAAAGTGGCACAATCAATCTGGTTCCCATCAATGGATAGCCAGGTAGGCACATGCTCTCTTGCTTCCAGAATTTTCTGCAAAAAACATGCGTGTTCCCCTTGATGTGTGCTCCTTATCTGTTAAGACTAGACTGCCAAATCTCCTTTCTGGAGATTACAAAAACCCAGTGGTCCAGTGCACAGATACCTCCTAAATCGGACCCAGCTGCCACTAATAAGAATACATGTGTACACATGGGTTTAGTTCCAAAACTGAGGCAAATTTCATAACGATAGTCTCTTATGTAACCTGTTTTTATCTCACAGGCTGCCCTGTGCAGCTGCTGTGTGGTAGAGAACCCCTGCAATGGTGTAGAAGGCTGGTCCTGAGGAAGGAAATTCCCACTTATGTTGTGTACCCTTAAGCCCTGCTCTCACAATCTAGCCCTCAGGTTACATTCATTTTTATTCTCTCTAGCAATATAGGCGCGTGATAAGAATTTTCCGTTATGATATGTGACAAAATATTGGAGGTCATGTAAAGTGCACCACTCTAAAGAAAAATGTAACTAAAGCAATAAACAACTCAAAATAAACTAAAGCAATAATTTAATGTTAGTTATTATTGATATTGACCTCAAAATGTCCATATTGTGCGTTCCTCATGATAGCTTGCTTGCTGATTTAATTATTTAATTGCTGACATGTTAGCTCATGTGTGAGACAGAAACTTGGCAGCGCTACAAACTTTAATTTCTGCTCATGTCTACGTGGCTGTGATTGTGTTTCTCAGTCCTTCTGTTTAAATGTGACATATTGCAGGGCACTGCAGAAAGCCAAGGGATCCTTAGCTGACCTAGCTTGGTCTCCACATGACCTGGCTCAGCACAGAAAGATAAGGGCTTTTATAGAGGGAGGAATGCATTGCAGATGCCTTCCAAACTCACATCAAATGAGATAACAGTTGATTTTGTATTGGTTGTTTTTGTATGTAGAATTGCAAGTCATTTGTTTTGTGGAAATAAAATGCCTGTGTTCCATTTGGCATTTGGCAGCTCTATACAAACAATTCTTTCCACAATCAAGGTGTAGGAGTCATATTTCAATCTTGGCAACCTCCATTCAGTGAGGTGCCAAGTATAATGAAGTATTTGACAGCCCTCTTAAGTAAGAACATTCTGTCGCTGTAAACAAGTCCTTGTTCCGAACCTTGCTTCAAATGCTGCTCTTTGCTGGTGATGTGACAGGATAGCGGGAACTGCAGTTGGTTGGTTTTGGTGTAACCCCACACAGATTTCTGTTGTGACATGTTATTATCTGGCCCCCATTTCAATCCACAACCCAGCATCACAGTTTTATCTTACTACACCTACAATTGAGCATCGGAAAAAAAACTTATGAGCCCACTCAACTTAATCTTTTTTTCTGCTACTAAATGAATATGGTGCTTAATCATGACACAGCGGTCCAGGGGCTTAAGTTACACCCTAACTCTATTTTACTCAATTTCCTTAGACGTTTGCTTCATGGTGCTTAAAATATCTTCTGGTAAGCTTTTGTAAGCCATTGACTCTGGGACTCCCTGCATAGTGCTGGCAGTAAGCAGTGTCAAGTGAAGTATGCAGTTCTATCCCTTAGTAACCTTCGACCCCAGTTAGTAACTTAACATAATGATGTTACTCATGTGGCTTTTGATACACAGCAATGGTGTATCAAATAATAGAGCCAATAATCATGGAACCTTGATTTTGGTTCAATCAATTTTTTATTAAATGAATGTTTGATTTTGTTTGGTTCCATTGAAACATTAATAAAGTACAGTATTTTACATTACATTTATGGCATTTCTATGGCAGACGCTCTTATCCAGAGCGACGTACAGTTGATTAGACTAAGCAGGAGACAGTCCTCCCCTGGAGCAATGCAGGGCTAAGGGTCTTGCTGAAGGGCCCAAAGGCTGTGCGGATCTTATTGTGGCTACATCGGGGATTGAACCACTGACCTTGCGGGTCCCAGTCATGTACCTTAACCACTACGCATTGCCAGTCAGGGGTGATAATAAGTCTTATAATAATAATTGTTGTGAACACTGCATATACACAATAAATCTTATACATAATCAACAGTTTGGGCTAGTTTCAGAATGCCTACTTATCGCTCAATATGAAGGGAAAATCCCCCAATTCCCCTGCTCAGTTTTCAAGCAGACTTCCAGTAGTCCCCCACACATGGGTTGAGTTTTACGCCCTGATGGGAGAGCTTTTCCAGAGCACATTCTTGCAGGGCCCTGGTTGCTGCTCAGACCGTGAGGAGTGACGGGAGGAAGCCCCACTCCCCAGATGCTGTGGCCTGTGTCTGGGGGTGTGTGACACCTGGTCTGAGATTCCAGCGCTCCAGACCCCACATCCCGTCTGTTCTGTTATCTTCAGGGTGACCCCATGGGACACCGACACGGCCAGGTGTGGCGATACCCTGGAGGGAGAAGTCACTTTAATGCCCGGTTTTACAACCCCAGCTTTAACCTCAAGACCCGACTTTTATCCTAATTTGCAGTGAAGGCTTGAAGAATCAAATTGGGAGGGAACATAAGAGGTATGAGGGGAATTTAAGGGATTGTGTTGACACTCCTCTATTCTTGGGCCCCCTGGTTGCGGTCAATAAGGCCGCCTGTGGCTGGTAAAGGGCATGACCCCGTGAGAGTTTTGCACCTCAAGTATCTCCCTGTCTCCCATCAGCCACATATGTGTACAAATTTCTGGACAAACCAGTGGAGCAATAGACATGATTTTGAAGACTGTTTTTCTTTCTACTCATTCTCCTTTCTTGAAAAACGAGCTTCGACCGGTATCCATTCTCCAAGGAGCCTAAGACCCTGGCATTTCCTTCTCTGAGGGGAGGTTGGACTTCTGGAAAGATCTACACAAAAGGGCCTGTTGCCTAGTTGCATCAGAGGCCCAGGCTTGCCTTCTTTTGTGTGAGTGTATCTAGCCGCATAGACCACTGGTCGAGATTCCTCAAAGCGAGAATAATGAAAAGGAAAGAATTTCCCTCCCCCGTTTTTCATTTCTCCTGCTGATTAGAGAAGTCTTTCAGAAAAGCAACATTCCTTCTAGCTGCTTCATTCTCTTCTAGTGCCTAAAAGCATTTCTAAAAACATTGTAAAAATAACCTCTATTGTGAATGTTTTAAAATTAATTATTTGGACGAATTCTATTGATCATCTGAAAAGATTGTTTGATTGTTATATTATCAGCAGCAGAAAAGTTTTGAAAATGCTAGCTTTGCTGCTGCTGGTAATATGACAATGTTAGGGTTAATTAATCTCCAAGGAGACCTGAAAATATGCAAATGTTTTTGTCCTGTTTTTGTTTTCATTTTTGCACAGGGTCTCCAGAGGCCCCCAGGATCCCAATACTGGGAGTCTGCGAGAGGCCTGAGAATGGCACTCCCATTGCGACATGTCCGTGCCTTGTGTCTCTGAGTTGCTCCTGTGATTTTTTGTCTCAATGAGTTATGAGTGGGTCACGCTAGTAACTCCTTGGCAGTGTCACTTCAGTTGACCATTGCACACCTGTGGTGCACTGGCCAGAGTTGCTTTCCCACAGCAGTTTGAACTGTGTTTTTTCACATGGTTTAAGTGGTAAAGATGTGATTGTGGGTATGGGATCCTTCTGTTGTGAGACACAGGAATGGCTAGGCTACCCCTTTATCCAAACTAGAATAGAAACATAAGGACATTGTGTATCTAGTTGTAGGTTGAATACATTGTTTCTTTTAGTAGGGAGCTTAACCTTACATGCTACAGCAAACATTCAGGTGTATCATCATAGCTGGATAAAATATAAAAGATTTGCACTACCTGTTTGTAGAATTACGAAATTTAAAAACTATGTTCAAAAATAGCCACTAAAAATGATTTTTTTAACAGTGCCAGTGAGTTTAAATGAATAACTTGTACATACCTATATTTGTACATACCTCACCCTTGGGTTTTGAGTTGTTGAGGAACTAATGCCTTTAGCAGGTAATTAAAAACTCTCATGATGGAGCATTCTAAAAAAAATGATTTATGCTGTTGATGCACTAAACAGAGAGCCAGAGGGATCATGACGTCTGTGTGTGTGTGTGTGTGTGTGTGTGTGCGCGTGCTACGTGTGTGTGCAAGCGTGACTGTGTGTGTGAACATGTATGCATGTGTGTTTGCATGCCTGCTTGTGCGTGTGTGTGTGTGTGCACGTGTGTGTGTGTGTGTTGAAATTCCTCCATCTGGTTACAGGAGATGGCACCATGCAGATTATGACTCCATTTTGAAGAAGATTTTTATTATTAGTGTCTTCTTGTGTTTTAACTTGAGGGATTGACTTCTGGCGGAAAGTAATGGATTTCAGAATATAAACCTATATAAACCTCAATAAGTCTTTATCCAACTGCGACAGAATGGCTGCTGTCTTAATCCACTCCTGCCAGTGTTTTGTTTTAATATAACATGGAATTAACAAAGCATTAACAGTCATTCATCCTAATAACCAAACTGCAACTCAGATGCCAGATGACCAAATAATAGTATACTGTGCTATTTATGGATGGAGTATTTTAAAGTCCAGAAATGTATTTGATGGTTAATGCAAAATTGTTGCATTCAATGGAACAATGAATTCATCTCAAATGTAAAATACATGATTTCAAAAGAGTCAAGGCTGTGACTTCTATCTTTTGTCGGGAGTGAAGTGGTGTGTCACAGCAGAGCATTGGTATATTTTATATTTGATTATTCTGTTTATTTCACCATATGAATCCTTGCATATCCTTCTCTGTATATTGACAGGATATGGGATAGATAGTATATGGCTACTCTGCTGTGTGAATGTGAAAGGGAGAAATGAGGAGTGTGTTCAGTAGTTTTTGATTAGACTCCAGAGACCTGATTGGACATGATCCTTCCTTTCCATCTCCAATCTGAACAATGAGGGTCTGCAGGAAGCCCTGTTTTCAGTATTTTGCTCATTTCCTCTGAAAACAGGGTGGCTGTAGTATCTGTTGGGGTCAGAGGTAAAGATCAGTCTTCTGTGTCCTGTTTCCTTCTTCACAAATGAGCCGTAGATGGCAATAGAGAAGACTAGCCAAAGAACATACAAAACTGCGAACAAAGTGTGAAATTTCCAGCAATGCAGATCACAATTGTTTTTATTGTTGAGGTTCCAAAGTATTTCAGGTGCATGGACTGTACTACAACACTGCAATACCTTGATGCTGCCTGTCACGATTAGGCAACAGTTCTGAACGCAAGTCGTTTTTTGATAGACCAGAAATATTGAAGAAATAATTTGGGGTGGGGTCGGTCGTGTAGAACCTTGCTGTCCTTTGGCCCTCCGTCGATCAGATGGGATCAGGATTAAAGACTCCGTTCCGGGATCCACGGTTTAATCTGTGCGCTGATTTATGCACTTGCAATCTCCCTCTTTAATCCCATTAATTGGAGCTGCACATGCATTGTAAGGAGGCTGGCTGGAGAGAGGGAAGGAAGCCCAACGCTAGCGTGTTCCTTCACACCCGTATAGTAGAGACAGGACTATATGACCTGCACTCATCCTGTCGTGTCTTGGCCACATTTTTATCCTGGCAGTTGTTTTGCTTTAAATACGCAAGCAATTTAATCCCCTTGAGATAAAATCCCGTCACAAATCCAGTTGTACTCTGTGTTCTAATTCTCCTGAGAGCTCAGGGCGCGTGGATGGTATTTTTGAGGGTTTCGTGTTCAGACAGAGCTTCTGAAATGTTATCTATGAATATAGAACCCGTCAATATGGTACTGCATGCTTATCAGAGTAATTTGCTTTGAATAGTGCTGTGTCAAAAAACTACTTCTAAAGTGCTACAGCTTTGATAGAGCCCAGGTGCATGCACCCATCCTGAACAAGTGATACAGTCTGCCTTCATATTAGGGGACATCCATTTTCTGTACTGTTTGTTCTCTGGGATTAGACCCTTTTGAAATAAACCAAGGAAACCATGTGCTATTGATGTGCATTCGACCATAGAGTATAATTAGATAGCTCATAACAATCATAATTGCCACATGCCATCCTGGCGCCCCTGCCACAGGAGACGACCGAAAGTCCTTAACTGGGAATTTAAACAAGTGACATCGTCTGGGAACTGTACTAACTCAGTTTGCATGCTGTGTTGTGGACCATCTTTGACAGACAGATTTCATGTCGATGTGAGATTTCATTCCTCTGAGTGAGTGTGTGAAATTCCCCTTCCGTCATATATGGACATCCGTCAAAGAGAGATTTGTCCTCCTCTTGGTTGATTTGTCATTAGCTGACAGGATTCCATGGATTACATTTGCAGCACAAAATAACTGAACAGAATATTACCCTCCCTTTGAAGAATGGCATGAAATGCACTAACTATGAACAAGTGCTGACTTGTGAGAACATACAGTATCTGAAGGCAAAAGTGTTTTTAACAACTGTACAACAGGTATTTCCCTTTAAAACAGCGGCTCACAAACTCAGAGCTGGGGACCTCTGTGTATGCTGGTTTTTCTTACAGCTAATCCCTTGCTCAGCTAAGGTTTGTGAAATTTCTTTTTCCTTAAGTGATGCTTAAGGAAGCATCATTATCATTAACGTTATCATCTACCAAATTATTACTTTTAGTGCCCATAATTTCACAAATTAGGAGCCCATTGTTTAGCTCAGACTTTAATGTGACCAGTTAAACATTTAAGTCTGCAATATAGCACAATGTGAATCATGATACAATGCCAGCATTGCCATTTCTGACTTAGTGTGGCTTAAAAATTGAAAGCATTTAAGGAAAATGATCAGCTCGTTAAAATTCTGGAATTGCATATTGTGGTTTGTAGGAGCAAGTTTGAGAAGCACTGCATTAAAATGTGTCCATTTTCCAGAAAGCAGAACAAAAATCAGAATAGGCATTCTGTTTATATTTCAAGTATACCTTTATAGTTTTCTATAAGTTATATCTATGTGGTTTCAGGTTGCTTCTTCTAAAATTTACATTTCAACCCTGCGGTTCTTCCTCAACACCCTTGTGCTCACCCTAGCACAACATATATATGCAACGCAGTGTAATATTTTTGTCTTGACCTCTATTCCGCAGAAGCGAAATGCTGTTTCTATTCAAAGGATCATTATAATATGTCTGGCCTCTGATCACCCATCCAGTGTCAGCTTTACAGCACTCCAGGGTGCATGATTCATCGGACATTATATAAACATAACTGCCAATATTTTAAGCAGAGGTACTGTAAACATATTGTTAATGGCAATCAAAGGCGCATTTCAGACTTAGGTCAGTAACCCTGTGATACTGGCCAGCATTCCAACGTCCGACCGTCTGGTGACACGGGCAGTCTTCCTGTCAGTGTTCCCAATGCCAGAAGAAAACAGTTTGATTCAATTCATTTGTTAAACTTTCTTAGTGCCCTGGCACTGACACAGTAAATGTGACCTACCCATCAGTCGCACTCATTGTTGCCACCTAGCTAGTGGTCTCTTCTAAAATGTGTTTTGTCAAACTGCTGCTTCCTTTTACACAGCAGTCCGAAAGTTGACCTTGTAGAGACATGAGTTTTAGGAAGTAAATACACAGTCAGTAATAAGGGTACAAATTTAGTTAGTTGAAAATGTACAAATGCTACCCTAGAGTTAAAATTGCGCCCCTAGCCTGCAAAAACCTTCTCATTTGTACCCAACCAGAACATTACTGTACTTTCAGGGTACATTTGGGAAAATCCTTGAAGGAAAATTTTTTACCTCTACTGTCATTTTATTTCTGACAACTTAAGCTGCTTGACTGTGGGCAGTCAATTGACCAGTAGTGACTTAAGAGGCACAATTGACAATTCCAGATTGGGAGAGAAATGGCCAGGCCATCTTACACCAGCCACCTGAAAGAATATTACTCCGTGCCCCCCTTTTTTAATACAACATGTGGGCCATATCTGGTTGTGGGGGCCCCCCACTAGCTGTGGGCCCGAATTTAATTGTCACCACCTTTCACCTCACTAGTGATGGTGCTGGGTAGTGGCATAAACTAAACTGCAGTGTGTGGTATTTCAGCAATGTACTGTAGTTATGGCAAACCCCTCACATTCTGAGATCTGATCTGGTGTGTTTCTGTCTAATGCTGCAGTTCAGAATGTTGGAAGCTTTATGGAATGTAGCAGCCCTCTCTCTATGTCATTTCCATTAGTTACTCTATTTTGGGAGATACAGCACCATAAGTCATTTATGGCAGCTTGTCTCTGGATAGCTACTGAAAAATTGCACACTCCCTGAGTGCAACTTGTCATGAATGGTTTTGGTATTATGGTTAGCCTTTATTCTGAGTTTACTTAGGAGTCTAGCTTCATTACGTGCTCTGGTTTTTTTCAGTTTCAAGTAACTGACAGTGACAAGCTATTATTCAGGGTTAAACAGCAATGCTTGCCCTCCTCGCCCAGGGCAAGTAAAACCAGATGTCAGACAAGTATAACTACCCAGCCACTTGTCCGTCTGGGAAAGTGACCATTCAGGGTTATTTAAAAATTCAGTGTGTTCGTATCTCCTTTTTGGCACCACCAGAGTAAGTAAGCACATCAAGGTTGTGCACGAGACAGAAACAAGGTTACAAGACATAGTGAAAGTGCAGTGTCAACTTGTAAATTAACTCTCTAAAAAGAATCTGTTTATGTACAGCCTCTAGAAGCTGCTTAAGAGTTACTTTTAGCCTGTTTACTTGTTTTGGATCACAAACCCTTAAATGCCCCCTATACCAGACATTGTAAAGCTGGTCATTCACCAGAAACTGATGGCAGTAGCCAAAATACTCTTCACTGACCCAGACAGTGTTTATGTGCAATTAAAAACATTCAGTGAAACTGAAATAATATTTACAATATTTGAACCTTGTGACTGATAACATCTCTTTAATTGAAAGGCAAAATCCCATTGTGCTTTGATTGATTGAGAACAGTGCATTATTCAGCGAGAGGATTAGAAAGAAGCGATGGCAGGGCGCAGGAAAAGGAAGTATGTCTGTGAGCGGGAAGATGTCAGGTTGACAAATGTGACAAGCGGTAATGGAGGTGAAGGTTTGGGTAAGAGTATCCCATAAAGCCGACCTCTTCCTATGAGTCACCGTGCCTGCGGTTAGACCACAAAAGCCACGAAACCACAGCTGCCTGCTTAGCAGTGGGGCTTTCCTGCGTGTGGCTGGAATTGTGCTCACAATCAAGCCTGTGAAGGTATTTCCTTCACTAATTTGCCAATTGAAACAAATAATTTGTATGCACCAATATTGCACACAGGCTTAGTAAGAGTGTCAGAAACATTTCTGTTTATTTTAATCTATGTTCTTTATGCAATTTGAAAAAGTTAAAGTGTTATAGACTTAACATAGGTTTTAGCATGATTGGTGCAGGCTGTGTACTCTGAAGTTTAAATAATGTACCCGCTGGCCATTTGAGAGTAATTCAAATGAAGCAATGGCTATTGTTCATTGCTAGGAATATGCATCAGGAGGTTGCAACAGAACATTGCCTCGGGGTCTCTTCGAAGAACGGCAGCCAATCAGTGCGAAATACAGCTCACGTAGTTCACGTTCAACTCTTGGAGCATTAGGTTCTTAGGAATGTTAGGGAAACTGTGAGAGGATTGGATTTGGTGTGCTGGGTGCAAGTGCTTTTGGATGCCCTCAGTGCAAATGATATAAGGTCTACATTAATATGCAGTGCAAGTACAGTTAGCTATGGCACATGCATGTTCTGTTGGCATGTTAGTATTATTCCTATGTGATATGTCTTTAATCCATATGAAGAAGTATTTAGCCATTTATTTGCAGTGACTTTGATTGTTTAGTGGAAATGTGTAATATGGGAAAGTTAAACTAGGCCAAGAGTGTTGTCGGATGAACCAATTATTTGAAACTCAAGCTTGTAATGCTTTTGAATTGCTGTGTTCTTGGTTTGTGTGGCTGAACCTTTTTCCAGGGATTAATTTTTAAATCTCTGGCAGAATTAGTAATGCGCTTCAGGCTCCACTTAGATATGCATGTGTAATAACTGATAAATTAACCAGCTAGTACATTTTCAAAGAGCATCCTTAACCTCCCTTTAAGCCAGAATGTGGCATTTTCTTCATAAGGTCAAGTTCCCATGCCCCAGGCTCTTTTCGTACACTGCCCTGCCAGTATCGACCCGATCCAGGGAATCCTCTGGGCATTGATGATGCGATACGACACATCGGTTTGTTTCCCCTCCGGCTGCTGTTTCCTGTTCGGGCAGTGCTCACGGGCACACGTTTCCCGCTCCGTTCCAGGTCTGATACGGAGGACGGTATGGAGCGGGGAGCTCTGGAGCTGTAGCCAGCCGAAAACTCCATCTCAGACGGACATGAGGTAGCCCGTCTCAGCGGGAACCCCCCTTCCCCTCCCCGGCGTGGCACATCTGGGAGACGTCCCCCCTCGCCTGCCCTGATTCATGAGCCAGCAGGATGCCACTGCGGTGCTCGCGCTCTCCGAACGGCTCCTCGTAGCGGCGCTCAAAGGACACGCCGACAATGTGGTGCAGCTCATCAACAAGGGCGCCAAAGTAGCCGTCACCAAGGTAAGGGGAAGAACTTAAAAACAAAAACCTGTACATACTGAGAGGAAAAGGTGTGCAGTGGGTAAGGCTGGTTTGTAGAAAAAGAAACAAACCAGCCTTATCATTTGGTGTTACAGTAAATGTTCCGAAACACAAAAATGATGATGGATGTCAAACCAAAGAAACAGGAAAACAGTAAAAATGTACTGTATGTCTTCACTAACTTGCGTAACGTCTGTGATTATGTGCTGCACTAGATGGATAGTGCATGACTGCCTATGGCTCACTCCACCTGAGCGATGGAAACAAGAATGTTTTCGATAACGAGGGCAGTGAGCATGAGCAGACATGCGTGACTTCTGCATTTGTGTTGTCATTACATAATTATCCAACAGGCCAGGCATAAGGTTAAAAGCCCACTGTTGATTCGCTGATACTGAACAGTCCCATATAAAACAGCTCTGTTTCAGCGGATTGCAGGATCTTGAGTTCAATAAATAATGTCATTTATTTTACTGGCCAAGCTCACAAGCAAAGTTTGGCTCAGTAGTACTCTAGACCTATGCTGCTATCTGCTTAATAATAAAATATGTACAAGTTTAATCTTGTACAAATATAAATTGCTACACTTTTCCTTCGTAAGTTGACATCTGAACTCATCTGCATCTTCCATGAATGTGGAAACTTGATTGCAGTTTGTTTGGCCAGTTAAATGTGGCTTACTGATAACAGCCCCTGAATTTAATATTGTGCACCCAAAATAAATATGCTTTAAATCAATGCATGTGATGGCAAGTGCTGATCTATTTTTATTCATATATTAACCATATTATGACATGTTAAGAATGTTAATACCCCAATGGCAGAATTTAGATTATAATACTATATTTCTTCTTCTAACATTACACAGTCTTTGTATAGCCTTGGTTTTCTTTTATTGTTGCCACAAGTACGGTCTGACACAAAGAGAGATAAAATGAAAAGAAACCATTCAGGAACATTGAGAACAAGTATAAACCAGCAGAAACTACTTCATTTAGAAGGATGAACTGCTTTATAGCCATTAAATGACACTGGATACTAAAAACAGGAATGCGCCATGCCATTTATATGGTGCTGATACTTTTGAGATTAATTTTTTTGGATATGCTTTTCGCTTGAGTCAGGAGTAGGCAATATTTATGTGGTGCTGGAATTTGATACTCAGGTGTCACCCATAGGGTACTTTTAGGTTTTTGAAAAATGAGCCTGCTGTTTGTTTTACTTGACCCTGCATACACTATAGGAAGCAGGTCTCCTGTTGCCCCAGTCTGCTGTCTACAGGTGTGAAAAGGAACAGCTTTTAATGAAGATAAACTACAGGCATCCACACAGACCTCGGTATCTGACTCGGATCTTTGCATTCTTTCGCAGAGTTACAGGCCTTGTCCTTGTGCACTGAAACGTGACACTGAAAGCACAGACGGAGGTCTTATCCGAGCCACATAAACACACTCCCTCAGCACGCTCCTACACAAAACACGGCTAAACATAGGCCTACCGCCGCGGCTCAAAGATGCTCTGCTTCTTTTGACTGAACTAATGCACGGCAAAATGAAAGTATTAACCGGAAAGGCTTTAGTCTAAACTATTAACAGTTTAATGTGTGCACAGAGCGTAAGTGCCATGTTTGTCCAGCCATTATGTTAAATATTGTTAAATACGTCAAAATCTTTAAGAAGCAGCCAGCTCTCCTGCTATTTCAAGCTTAGATGTTTCATGCCCATCTGCATCCAGTCAGGAAACGCAGTCATATTTCATGTGTTGGTTTTGGCCAAAATCCCTGATAAATAGTTAGTCTGGGAACACAAGGGGTGCATTTGGGCTTGAACCTGGCAACTGCCATGTCAGGAAGATTTTGGGGGGTGTCAGAGGCTGAGTTGATGGAGGTCACCCAAAAATACAGGCCTCAGCCTGACATGGCCCTCCTGTCCCGAAAGCCCGGCCGTCTGCGGTTGCTGGGAAACAGCAGTCTGCCATCCTGAATGGGTTCACCTGAAACGGGTCTGTGGCACTTTTCCAAGCGAGGCCAAATGAAACACGACTCTCGCCATTCAGGGCTGCACCCACTAACGGCATCAGTCTCTGGTCCAGGTTTGGGACCTGAAGAGGGAAGCTTACACTGTACATGGAGTGTGACAATAGGTCTTAGCACGGTGCTCCCTCCCCTTGATCAACAGCAAGTCCCTAATTAGACAGCAGTAATCAAAGCAAACAGTGATTAAATATGACTGGCAGCAGTGTTTCGGGAAACAGGTTGACGGCGGGGCTAGCTCTCAGTACAGACATTGGGTTTCATTATGTATGTAGGAAGCAAAGTTCTTTGAATGTCATTAATAATCATGCCAGCGGGGGCATTAAAAGATTTATTCAGGAAAGCTGCCAAGATATGTGTGGACTGAATTCATCGGTAATTATACTTGGCTGTTGTGATTGGCTTCAGCTTATTTAGATTGTGCCTTTTGTATTAGAACACAGCGTGTATTGCCTGATTGTTATTAAAATGTGCCTGTAGTGTATGCTTGTAGTCTGAGAGTGACATTTTTTAAAACTTTAAAATAAGTGAAAGTTTAATTTTCAGTAAAAACATTATCCAGTTTTCTAAATGCTGTGTAACACATTATTTATCTGGGGTTACATATGGGTGTATAATGTGTAATTATTACACAGTTCCTACTTCTTAATACTTTATCCTGAGGGTTTTTCTGAGTGGCAATGGACTGCTCTAAACATAAGAATTCTACCATCTGGAGATTACCCAATGGCCAATCTCTCTCTGGGTCAGATGTGTCACTGGGCTACAAAGGTTCCCTGTCCTTTTTGCAAACGCTGGATTAAACGTGTTTGTTTACTTCTAACTCATAATGCAAATGGATTTTGCGGGATGACAGCTTGTGCCAGGCTGCCCTGTCATGCTGACCTCGCTCATATGATACCTAACCTCATTGCCTTGTGACTCGACGGCTCCGCTAGCTAGCAGGTGCAGACGATTGTGACAGCCTGCCAATCGTGTGCGTGTGTTCTGTGTCCACAGTACGGCCGGACTCCCCTGCACTTGGCCTCGTACAAGGGTCACATCGAGGTTGTGCGCATTCTCCTGAAAGCCGGCTGCGACCTGGACATTCAGGACGATGTAAGTGGCGGACAGAGAGTCTTTCTCTTTTGGGATTATTCTTCGCTCAAGCTTTTGTTTCTCACTAACAGTCCAGTTAGAAAACTCATATGGACCATTGTTCTGTTTTCCTCAGCATTTCCTGTGCTTTGTGAAAAATTTAAATACTGCTTTGGTGACAGAAATATGCATATATATATTGACAGTATAGCTAGCGGGAATGCCAAAATGAAATGTGGAGGCTATTGAATGGTATCCTTCCTTTTTCTTTTTAATGTGCAAGAACTGCTTAGGAAACAAAACAGATTTGCATGAACACAATCCGATTTGCTGGTGCGTTGTGTAACCGCAGTGTGGTTTTCCTGCAGACGCCCTTTCATTTCTTAAAGAAAGGTTTGCTAGTAGAGTCATGACCTCCAGTGGCCTGGAGTGGGATTATTTTGACTGCCTGCTCCACGGAGCCAGCTCTCCCCTGCCCAGCCCCGCCGGGTTCACGTTACCCCTTCCGACAGCAGCCGCCCAAACCCTCCGCCTCTCCAATATTTTCTCTGACTGGTCACTGAGCCCCGAATCGGCTCCTACCGCGCCCCTGAACTTTAATGGGGAAGAGAGAGGTGGGGAACTGCATTGGAGAAAGGCTAGGAAGGAGCCTAGAAGATCAGAGAGATTGAAGGAGGTCAGAGAGCGTACCCAGACCGGGTGGAAATCACTCCTACTGTACACCGTTTCTCTCCGTCCTTCTCTCCCTCCCTCCTTCCTCTCCTCCCTCCCTCCCTCAGTCGCTGCATGGTTTCTGGTCCTCGGCACTGTCACGCCTTCGCTTTGAATGGCCAAAGCTCTGCTGGGAAATTGGCAAGTGCCATTCTTCTGCCATACCTACATTAACCCGGCCCTCTGGAGTCTCCGTGTCCTTCTCAGGAAATCATTTTGTCTGTCGGCAGAATTATCATTTATGGTTTCGCATAAATGAAGGCTGTTCTGAGACCTGAGGGACAGTCGACTCTCACTGCAGCTTTTTGTTTTAGCCGCCATTTGCCGGTGACAAACACGTTGTGGTCTTGTTCATTGCAGCCCTGTCTGTGTCGTAGTAGATTGTCATGATGGAGAAATTGTATAATATTTTTGTTGTGTGTGTTGTCATTCGGTAGAAACGGTGAAAGTTGTTGCTTGGCTAATTGTGCTCTCATTTTCATAATGAATGCACTTTTCTGTTCTGTAGTTATGGCATAAAACTAATTTAGTAGTATATCAGGGTGATATTAATGCAACATTATACACTCTCAGAAATAAGGGTATGAAAAGTGCCTAAAAAGGTACAAATGCTTGTTGCTGGAACAGTACTACATAAAATTGTACCCCTAGCCAACAATATAGATAGATATATATATAACAATATAGTACCGCTTTTGTACCCAGAGAGCATTTTGGAAAAATCACTTTATTTCTGACAGTGTATGGCACTGCATAGATTAGGCATGTGTATTGCAGTTATTGTGTATTGCAGTTTCTCAAATACTTTAACTGAGCATAGATAATTATAAACATTTAGACAAGCATCCTATGCTATAAACACTATATATATATATATATATATATATATATATATATATATATATATATATATATAAACGCCACCTCAGCATATTAAAAAGAGGGAATGATGGAATGTGCCATTGTGTGGTTGTTTTACCAGGGTGACCAGACGGCCCTTCACCGTGCGGCTGTAGTGGGAAACAGTGATGTAATTTCTGCTCTTATCCAGGAAGGGTGTGCTCAGGACCGTCAGGACAAGGTAAACACTGATAACGCACCAAACAGGACACGGTCAGCTTTTGCATAACATGCTGTAAATACAGGGTCAGAAACAGACGGCTTCAGTCAGGTTAGATTGGACCCCAGCTGGATCATACAAGGGGAATTTTTAAACCCAACGGGCGTGATGGAGTGTAGCGGACAGACGACAAGACAAACATGAAACCTACCGGCCAAACAGAGAGACAGCCATGTAAACCATTATCACAGCGACACCACTTTTACAAAAGCCTTGCTGAAAAAATACCTTTGGCCTGGTACAGTGGGGTCAAAAAATATTTGCCTAAAATTAATATTGATATAGGCTTCCATGCAAATACCAGCTACTGTACCACATCTCCAATACCTCATTAAAATCAGGTGTCCTCAGGATTGTATGGCAGTAAGCCAGAAAAAGCTTGCTTTCTGACACATGTTGGTTAGTGGGTTGGAAGTTGTGGGAGGACTAATCCCTCTAATATGTATTCCTCTTTATGAAAACTGTTTCCGATCACTGGACGTGGGGCAATGACGTAGTTCACTGTTTTTGTAGGATGGCAACACTGCTCTGCACGAGGTCTCTTGGCATGGATTCAGTCAGTCAGTCAAACTGCTGGTCAAGGCAGGAGCCAACGTCCATGCAAAAAACAAGGTGAGATCATCCTAAAACTAAACTAAAATAAATCCTGAACACACGTACTGTATATTGATATCACATGTTATGAGCAATGCTATAAATATTGCAGAATCTCTTGACTATTCCAAGAGTTTGGAGAAAACAATAGTGCCCTTTACAAAACATATTGTAAGAGCAGGATTAGTTGTCAGCCTGACACACATAACACTGAGCAGTAACATAGGGGATAAGTATACCGGTACAGTTTCAGCCAGTGAAATTACTTGATATCTCATAAAAGAGAGACACAACAAATGAAAAGCTCAAACTCAAAACACCCAAACAAAGGAAAGCCTACCTACGTTTTGGAGGCTGTCTTTAACTTTAAAGATGATCCCTCTACATACCAGAGGCCACGAAAGGAGACTTAGCAACTGAAATTAACAAGAACATAATACAGTAGGCTTACTCGCAGTCAGTTTCAAAATAAAAGCCTTCACACAGGACAGGTTTTCAGACCTTCCAAGATCATTCTCATACTTTCCCTTCGGGCAGTTAACACAGGCCATTTTCACTCAGATCCTGTACCTTTTACCTTTCAGATGGGCCTTTTATCTTACCCCTAAAGAGGGTTCATTGGCTACAGGTGTGTGAGAGGGGAGGCGTGCCTGCCAAGGCTTCAGCCGCACCCTTGGCACATGGCAGCCATTAACCACGGGGCTCCTCCTCATGCTGCAATATCTAGTCACATAATTTTTAGTGTGTGTGTGTTTCTGGTGTCAGAGTGAAATGGACTTCTAATAGCCACCTGTGCACCTGTTGACAGATCCTGAACACAGCAACTAATTTTGTTAATCTGATTCCATTTAAGACTTTGGACATAAGAATTACTCTTGTTACTCTTCTCGGTACATTTTCTGTGTATTTCCTTACACATCAAGAATGAGCCCTGGAACCATAAAGGCCTCAGGAGCAGAAGGAGCTGATATGTTGTATGTGTGTGGGGCTGATATGTTGAGTTAGCTGGTAATATGTGACTCTTGAAGCATCACAACTGCCATTTTCTCCCTCTATCAGGCAGGTAACACCGCCCTCCACCTGGCCTGCCAGAACGGGCATGCTCAAAGCTCACGGCTGCTCCTACTTGGGGGATCCAGGCCAGACAGCAAGAATAATGTGAGATTCCGCTCAATCCATTTTATCAAGTGTTCATTTTTCTGGATATCTCAAATATACTGTAATTGATGTTATATGTTGACATTACGTTGGTGTTTGTTCACAATTATTACAATTCACTACGATTTGTAAGTGTAATGTACAGCGTTTCCATTTGTGAATTTTCCTATAAACATATGTAAACCCATGGAATCCTTTGACAAATCTGTGACACAGCCTGAAATATTCACTCTGAGGATGGATACCGTTGACATTAATCTGCCACTAACCCAGCATGCAAAGTGAATTATCACAGTTCCCAGACAAAGTCAGGTGTTTAAACTCCCAGTTGAAGACTTTTCCTTTCCTGTTAGAAGCACCAGGTGGTAAATGGCAATTAGGATTAGGATCGTGTATTAAGCGTCTAATTATACTCCTTGGTCCAGTGCACCTCAATAGTGTAAGGTTCCCTGTTGTTCAGATTGACAATATTAGGGGAAAACTCCAGAAGGAATCAGGCCTGGGTGGTTGTGTTTTGTCTGCTTCCGGCATAGCGTGATAGACTGATGGCCACTGATGCTGATTTGAGCAGTGATAGCAACTTGTTTGTTTTAGGTAGGTGATACCTGCCTGCATGTAGCCTCCCGCTACAATCATGTGGCTATGATCCGGATCCTCCTGGGCGCCTTCTGCTCCGTCAACGAGAAGAATCAGGTCAGTGCGTCCGGCTGCCACATGGTGTCCACTTGTCATGGTAATTAGGGTGTCATTTACTCTGCCCTTTTATGGTGTCCAGGCCTATATACGACTGGCTGATGTACGTACTGTACGTAAATATTTAATCTAAATAAATACAGTGCAAATACATATTTAGAAGTGTATATTCCAGACTGGCAGTTTCACTGTGTTATTTATTTATATTTTGCTGAATTATGATTCCTAGCCTTGGACTATATGACTTTATATGCTATTTGTAGAAAAATGTATTGTCTATATGTGCTGGAAATGATTAGGAGCAGAAATAATATTCTAAATATGCTTGAAATCATTTGAATGATTTTTCACAGCACAGAGCAGGTGAAACAAACAAATATTTCTATGATAAGGTTGTCGTCAGTCCTGTTATAACAGTCTATTAGCTAACACTGATTATCACTTACATCTTGAATAGTCCCATTATCAGGTTAAACTTGTCCCTTTGAAGTTTATACAAACTAACATTATGTAACTGCAGATGATAGCGCAGAGAGTGATAAATGCAATTGAGCGCTGGACGTTTTCGTTGTTTTGAATAGGCCGGCGACACTCCCCTCCATATCGCTGCTTCCCTGAACCACAAGAAAACAGTCAGACTCCTCCTGGAGGCTGGCACTGACAGCACCATCAAGAACAATGTGAGTGCCGGTGGGGTGATCTTTAAAGTTTAACGTTCAGCGAGAGTCATGCTCTGATGGAGCGTGTGTGCCCCTGGCCGTTTGGCTTGGCCAGTATCCTACATTTGAGTGCTTTATTTCACTTTGTTATGAGGAGTGGTACTGCTGACATTTAGAAGTACAACTGCGGCGTTGGCCTTCTGCCCAGTATGGTTCTTTCCCATGTCTGCCGTGGAGCTGACATGTCTCAAGTCATGAGAGTTAAATCAAATGCTAATCAGTCCTGATTTAAAACCATGCAAGGCCGGCAACAGCCTTTATTCTCCTCTTCTGAGATTAATTATTGACAGGAATACAAACAGACCTTAGTCTTAAGAATACAAACAGACAGTCAGCTTATCAAGGCTGTTGGCAGTACTCATATTTCTCTTTCTCATTTATATACAATGTGTCAAATTCCTTCGCTCTCGGAGTGGAACAGACCTTCCACAAAGTTATATGTCTTGGCAGAATGTTAATATTGAAAGTTATTCAATGATGTGATGAAAAGGATTTTGTGAATCTAGCAATGTACATGTCTATGTGTGTAAATTGAGGTACATGTGCTGGCTGCCTAGTGTGTTTCTTGTGAAGATTCTGCTTGTAGTGTTTGAGTTTGTGTGTTATTTCACATCAGATGCTGGCTTGTCTTGCTGATACAGTATGACTGTGTGTGTGTGTGTGTGTGTGTATTTACAGGCTGGTCAGACTGCACTGGACCAGGCTAGAGAACACAACAATCCTGAAGTGGCTCTGCTCTTAGCTAAAGCCCCTCAGGTCAGTACACAGCCACACCTGTCAACTGCGTTTTTATTGCCATTTCATCATGTCCGGCTGTGTCTGTGTGGCCAGACAGACATTCGCTACTCAGTGAATTTGTGCTGGGTCAATATTAGTCTCTCACCAGAGCTCTGTATGCTAGGGGCTGTATCCCAAGGGGCTGCCAGTCAGGAATTTTTGATCAAGCTAATCTTTAAGCAGGAAATATCTCAGCCCCAGGAAACTGTGGCCATGTTTCATGGCGTGTGTTACACATTTCTGCCTCTTCCTCCGTTACCCAGGTTCAGAGCTTCACCCGGGGCAGGAGTGTGAGAGAGCGAAGGGATAAGTGGAAGGCAGAGGGTCGAGCGCAGTCTGTCCCCCGGGACGAGGTGCTGCCCAGCAAGGTGAGGCAGCAGCCTCCAGTGTCCCCTGACCCAACCAGAAATAACCTCACTCTGACCCCAGACTTACTGCGGAATATTTAAATAAAACACATAGTCAAGATATTACAACACTTTACCATATGTAGGCAAATTAATAAATAATTTAACTTATTTCTGATAAGCTGTAATACATTATTATTTATTTGATTTTTTAAATGTGATGCTCTGAAGCATATCTGCAATAGGATGTTCGATAAAGTTGATTGGTGCGACTGAATTTTCCTCGGGCGTCTCCAACAGGAGAGCGTTTCTGCGGCCGATGAAACCCACAGCAGTGACTATGTGGGCCGCAGACAGGGCGAACGCCCGAGAGAGCCCACAGAGAACAAGGGAAAGAGCCCCGCCAAGAAGAACAAGAAGAAACACAAGGAGAAGGTACAACACCCTGCTGTATAATCCAGCTATGCCAGCTTGACCAGCTGGAAAATTGAGCTGGTCTAGCTCGGTATGAACTGGTTAACCAGCTAGTGCTGGTAGCTTCAAAACCATAAACAGTTTTTTTCAGCAGGTCACATCTGACGAGGTGCTCTGCTGTTGAGCACAAGTCACTAAGTCATTGATTTTGTTTGATAGCTGAAGGAGCTGTCATTTCACAGCTGATGTTGGATTGATTGCAGTAAATTCCATTTCCATTCTGTCAGAATTTAAATTCAGTTCATCATTAGTACAGTATAGGAGTCTTTCATCTCATTCATTGAATTTCACTTCAGTGCCTGAATAGACTGCATTTAAGTGCAACTGACCAGCTGTGGCAGAGTGATGTCATGTGAACATTTTGATGTCATTGCAGCCCTCGCTCTCAGAACCCCTCAGCCAGAGGGATAACAAGCACAGTGAAGCTGCTCCCAGGAAGAACAAGCAGCACGCTTCCACCATTCCAGCTCCCACGTCCCAACCTCCCCACTGCTACAAGGCCTATCAGCTGTACACACTCTACCGGGGGAAAAACGGCAAGATCATGCAGGTGAGCACAGACCATGGTTGCTGGCTATGACTGTGCGCTGTGGGCATCTTTGGGTCGCCTCTCACACGAATGCTCGCCCGTCACAGGCTCCCATAAATGGCTGCCGCTGTCAACCGCTCATCTCCAAGCTGGAAAACCAGCTGGAGGCCACCAAGGAGGAGATGCGGTCGGAGATTCATACCGTCCAGGAGAGGATGAATAGCAAACTGGGGGAGCTAGACCGCAAGAGCAAGCATCAGGTACGGTCAATAAACCCACCGTCTCCTTTCATTGGTTACTGCCAGAAATACAGTGCTACCTCAAGCAGCCATCTTATACAATAGTAGTGGTGCTTCAACTTGGGGTAGGTGAGGAACATATGCTCCCTGTTATAAGCATGTCATTGCAAATGTAAATTTAACAGATTGAATTTGAAAATACCTGATTGTGTAAACTAAAAAGGAAACGGCTGGCAAACCAAGGATATTACTCCTGATCGTATTCTACAGTTCTGTAAACAGCTGCCCATTTGAGCTTACATATAATGTATTTACACATAATCTGTTAGAGCATAAATGGTAATGGCGAGTAGACCACGATTACGGAACAGTTTGGTTACAATTTTGCAATGGCTATTGTATTAAATAAAGAAGTGTTTTAAAACGGGCTGTTCCAATGAGCTCTGAATCTATTAACACTGTTCTGCTTTGAGCAGATCAAAGCACTGGATAAAATCACGGTGGAGAGGGTGTCGGCGGAGCGGTCTGAGTGCCTCCATCGAATCGACCAGAGGGCCATGCTGGAGCGACTGGAGGGAGAAAGAAGACAGGTAATGCACAGCACTCCGGTTCAGCATCGCCCCTCTTCCTGGAGATCGACCTTCCTTTAGGTTTTCTCTTCATTTCAACCATAATTCGACACACCTGATTGAACTAAGTTGTCACAAGCTGTTGAAAGAGGTGTGCTTTTTTAGGAAGGAAGTGACAATCTACTGGACCGCAGCCCTGCATTACAGTCACTGATGCGTCAATACACTAGGTTTAAAATGATCATTTCTAATATGATAGAAAGTATGGCAACAGGAATACTCTCGAGATTATATATTGTGCTCACTATATTGGTATTCAAAGTAGCATACATAAAACCAAGTATAAGTTTTCACTGCTGAATTTTTTTTGTCATGTTCAGTTCATGTTCGCGATTCTTCAAATGCGAAGCTATTCTGCACTTCTGTGAGGTGCTAAACCCTCTTCCCCTCTTGCTTTGTCCTTCAAGCAGGCCTCAGTGGTAAACGACCTGAAAAACTGGTGCTTGTCCAAGATCCAGAACATCGAGGTGCGCTTCACCGGGGACGGCCGGAACTCCCGGCAGCGCCAGGCCCCGCATGCGAATGAGGCGGCCCCAGACGGGGGGCTCTTTGCAGAGAGCACCTCCCCTTTGCCCCCCCCGAGCCCGGCCAATGGGGCCCCTGCTTTGGAGGGGTCCAGCGCAGAGGCTTCAGGCCACCATTACTTTGTGGTCCAGGTGGACAGCTCTCCAGGTACAACACGCCTGCTGCGCGACCACTCTTCTGCACCACTTCACACGCAAAGCGCCGTTATGTAACGTCAGTGATTACGTCATCACACAAACAAGGTCATTCTGAGATCATATCCACTCTTAGGCACTGTTGGGGTTATGATTAAAACAGGACATAATCAGGGCAATTTTCCACCTTTCTCATGGCATTCTGCCGTGCCACATGCCCCTTGGATCACTCCTTGTGATAACTTCATGTATTATGTGTGACAAGTTAATTACATGCAATGTATTATGCACAGTGTGTAGTCCGTAAGTATATGGACTGTGCTACAATTTCTGTTCTTTTGGCTCTGTTCTCCAGTATATTGGACTTGAAATTAAACAATGAATATGAGGTTAAAGTGCAGACTGGCACCTTTAATTTGAGGCTATTTACATCCATACTGGGCAATCCATGTAGGAAACTAGGAATTATATGCCTTTTTATACAAAGTCTCCTAAGTCAATTTAAAGGTGACACTTTAACCTTCATTTCAAACTTTATTTTACCTGCACTCAGTGACCACTTTAGTATGTGTTTATTAGACTTATTATTTAGACTTATTGGTCTTCTGCTGTTGTAGCCCAACAACTGAAAATATTTGGTCTTCAGAGAAGCTCTTCTGCATACCACCTGTCAGCTTGAACCAGTCTGGCCATTCTCACCTTTTCCCATTAACAAGGCATTTTCACCCACAGAACTGTCGCTTCATGGATGTTTTTTATTTTTCTCATCATTCTCTGTAAACTCTAGAGACTGATGTGCATGAAAATTCCAGGAGAGCAGCAGTTTCTGAGATACTCAAACCACGCTGTCTGGCACTAACAATTATTCCATGGTCAAAGTCACTTAGCTGACATTTATTCACCATTCTAATGTTTGGTCTGAACAACAACTGAACCTCTTTACCATGTCTGCATGTTTTTATGCATTGAGTTGCTGCCACATGATTGGCTAATAAGCATTAACAAGATGGTGCACAGGCCTACCTAATAAAGTGGTCACTGAGTGTATATTGTATTAGAATGTCTTACATTTGTTTGTTGCATTTACTCCCCGTAGACGACAGACAGAATGTGCCAGAACACTCCACCCCTCCTCCCAAGTCCCTGCCATCATCTCCTATGGTGGTGCGTCCCAAAGAACGCGCGCAGGCCGTCGCTGACCTCCGGAGGCTGGACCAGGAACTGCAGGGGATGTCCCTGTTGGACCCAGGGCAGGAGCAGGGCCAGGGTCGATCGAGCAGAGCCAGCAGGGCCAGCAGCCTGTCCCCCGCCATAGAGAGGCGCTGCGGAGGCAGGCTAGACCGTGACCGCGACCGGGACAGAGACCGGGAGCGCGGTCGGGACAGGGCCAGGCACCACAAAAAACACTCCCAGGGCAGGACTAAGGGCAAACGGGACAGGCAGCAGGGAAGCGGCACTCACACTCTGGAGGTTTTCGCAGACAGGCCGACGGAGCCCTCCTTCACCCAGGAGAGGAACGCCATGCATGCGGTAGAGGTGACACAGTACTTCTTCGAGGCCGTCTCCACGCAGATGGAGCGCTGGTACGAAAGGAAGATCCAGGAGGCCCGCTGGCAGGCAGACCAGAAAGCCCAGCAGGACCGGGTGGACCTGCTGGAGCGGATCAGCTTCCTGGAGGCCGAGCTGAGCCTGCTCAGGACTGGCGTGCAAGAGGAGAGCTAACACAGACAGTGCTACCACACTGGGGACTGTATCTTGAAGGAGGATCAGTGTTCGCTGGATAACTGCACTGAGTAAAACCCAGAAAGGGAGCTGTTTGGGGCAGCCTATTAGCTAGTGGCTAAGTTGCTTGACTAGGTTTTATAGGTTGGTAGTTCAAAACTGAGTGTAAAACTAAAACTAAGACCCATGCAGCTGTAGGCCTTTGAGCAAGGCCCTTAACCTCACATTGCTCCAGGGGGATTGACCCCTGCTTCATTAACTGTAATGTGATGTTTTACTTAGTGCAGTTATCCAGTGAACTAAGTAATTGTGGTCTACTTGTCAAGACAATTTATGCTCTAACAGTTTTTAAGCTTGTACAGACTGTGTACATATGTGTAAATATGTTATGTGAGGTCAAATGGGCAGCTGTTTACAGAACATGTTCGAATACAATCAGTAAAACATATGCAACAGAGCATTACAACATAAATTCATATACTGTAAGCAAAAAAGACCATCACAATCCATTCTCGTGCAGTTACTCTCAAAGGAACGGGACTGTAGCAGCCACTTAATGCCCAAATCCATCCTCATTTTATATTTTTCTACCTTGTTCAATTACTTTTACAAAACATTTATACACTTCCGGTTTACTTGATGTTACTTAATGTTCACAGCTATGCACTGCCTTTTTCCTGAAGTAATTACCACATTGTTGTATCCTTTTGAAACTTTGAGACTCCAAGGACTTGTGAGAAGACAACGTTGCTAGAGTTTTTAGAATATTTAAAGGCTTATGTTTGGCTATGTGTCAAGATTGTCATTTTGGTGAAATTTTAGAAAATGTGTAGCATCAGTGTATAGTAACAAATACAATTCAGCCATGGTTATGATACAAATCCTCATGAACGATGACTGGAAAAATATCTGTATGGATTTATATTGTTGAATCACCATGTAGTGTTTCTGCCGGCTGTCAGTTCATATACTTTAACCACACAAAATCTCAAACAATGGCAGTACCTATTTGGTCATCACCATGTTTTAACCACACAAATATTAGTTTAATGGAAAATATTAGTGAAGCTGTCACTTCAGTTGCAAAATTAGTGGTCATATTGTCAATTATAGCTCACTTAGCACAAACCTGTTATTCATAATGTATGTGCATTCTGTATGTGGTCCACATTCTGAGCGAGTTTGTGTATTCTATACATTCTATACATATTTGACCAATACGAGTGAGACTAAAATACAAATACATAGGTATGCCAATAAAGCATCTGCTGGCAAAATAATGCCACCTTAAAGAATCTGCTTTCATTACAAAATTCACCTTTGCATTGTGTCAAAAGGATTTTGAGCTCCCCAAAATGTTCTACGTATTGTGTATGAAAACAACAGGTCATGGTTGTAAATTAAGTATAATTTATTGTGTTAAACCACAAATAGATAACCTCGGGATGTCTTAATAAAATGCATTTTGAAACAACCACGTACTGCAATCTTGTTTCTCACATCCTGCGTACAGTAGGTTTCTGTACACTTCACACGGCCCAGGTGTGCCGCAAGGAATTGTGGGCCCCAGCACCCCAGAATATCCCGTGTTAATACACATTTTATTTACACGTTCTTCTAAAATATTTGAAGAAACAGCACCCTGTCCAACTAAACTAGCTGCCATCAGCAACAGGCAAAACGAAAGGCTTGTAAATTAAAGTGAAATGAGGTAAGCATACACGTTGACGTACAGGTTGCGTAAAGTCTTTCGAGGATGCTGGGTGAGAAAAAAATCCCAAAACGTCAGTTTTGAGATCACAGTCCCATGCAACACGGTAAGAAGTGATGATGATGATGCAATGTCCCTCTGTAGTGTTGCTAGCTTCTGGCCAGCGCTAGAGATTTCTGTAGATCCTGAAGATGCATGTTCGCCTGTGTGACCATCATACGAATGGCATCCTGCAGACATTAGGAGAAAACGCACATCATTAAATTGCACGGAAAACCAGCGCAGCACAATTAGCAATAGCTAATGACTTTAGCTGATAGCCTCTATTCCCTACTTCAGTTAACTTATTGTGCAGGTTGCTAGCTACCCAACCCGATGAGGAAATTCAAAGATCTTACGTACACGTTAGATAACGTAACTTTACTGAACCTGGCAATAAATTCCACGAATTAACGTTACCGTTATCATCAATATCGAGGGTGTGTTTTGTTTCGATAAAATCAGCTATTCTATAAAGCATAGGTACTTAATCTAAGGATACCTGTTCTGTGGCTCCTTTATTTCTCTTGAACTCCTCTCTCGCCCAGTCCCTCAGGTATTTGCGGTCTTGCTCGTTTGGCACTTGTCGTATGGTCCTTAGCATGCTTCTGTACAGACCCAGTACTTTCTGTCGCTGCAGAAACTGAAATCATTTTTGAAATGATATTAACTTACTGGCGTTAGCCGTAAAATGCACATTACAACGAGCTAGCTAACCAAATAGTGAATTTACTTATAACCCCTGATGGTTAAATAAATCAACATCCCTGCCTTCGATTTAGCCAGCTTTTGTCTATCGTAAGCTAAAGTTAGCTGTATTGACTTCCACACCGACTCCTCGTCTACAGTACCTAGCAAGTGAAGACGCTGACAAAATTAATAATACAACGTTTAATTACCTGTTTGAGACTTAATGTTACAGGGGGTATCCTTGAGGAGGCCATTGACAAGTCCCGTACTTCTTCACGTAAGCTTTGCGTGAACACCACGCATTCTTGTAAATTGGGTAACAAGTGTTACATCGCCGTCTTGTGGAGTGGAGTGGAAAAGCGGACAAATATCGTCTTCGATTTTCGGGGAAGTTACACTTCACAGGTAAGCAATTAAACTATTTTACCAGGTGCTATGATGCCATTTGGAACAATTCAGACACAACTCTGGGAACACTATTCAAAAAATGAATTTATTCTTAACATGTATCTACATTTCATCAGGATTCAAGGGTATAGTTCATGAAGGTGTATGGGACAAATTACCATGCTTAGCTATCCAATGCAGGTTACAGCCATTAATGTATTCACAATACAAACTTTCCGGCAAACAAAGCTTTCTAAAAGTAATCGTCAATAACACTGAAAATCATACATGTGTGACTTCCAAAAGGGAGCCGTTTACTCGCTTGATTTGGTATTGCCTTCAATGTCCAGCAAATATTGATTTTCTTTCCCTTGCAAAAGAAGCGGTGCAAAAAATTTGGATCGGACTAAGAATTTCCGATTACAATAAATGACGAGTCGTCACTTTTATTCAAGGCACATTTTTTGAATCTGTTTAAATTGATCAAGACCATAGCAACATGCTTCTTTGCCACATAAACATGGTGTGGGTCATATCAGCAAATAGTTGTGCAAATAAATTGAAATGAATGACAACAGCTAATCCTACTATTGGCAGGTAGTCTCCATTCACTTTAGATGGGATGTATATGTAACATGACAGCTACTTTCATTTTAAAAAGATTGCTAATATGTAGGAAATACTGCGGGGGAGGAGGTATTCAAACAGTTCCCATCTCACAGGGCTGCGTTCCAGCCCTGAGATGACATCACATTTAACGGATCACATTTTTCACTCTGTGCAGACATCAGACATGCAAGTTTCAGCATCTGTTTTACTTCTTTCCTTCTTCATTCCTTCCTTTCTTTTTCTAAACACCGAACATGAAACGCGTCTTCTTAAAGACTAGGAGGACGTAAGAAGTTGCTATCAAATTGCGATGATTAATAAAACGCTAGAAAGAAAAAGGCACATGTACAGTGAGCGGCCGGTCTGTCCAGGAGCCTCCGTGTCCGGAGGGCTAGCTAGCAGCAGAGTGATGTTTGTGCGGTTCTGTGCGGTCCTGCGCGGTTCTACTGGTCTGTCGCCGTGACCAGCTCAAACCACTGCCTCAGGGCGTCGCTCAGGGTCTCAGGAAGCGTGTTGACATCCCGCAGGATGATGTAGAAGGGGAAAGGAAACTCCTCCATGTAGGAGCGAATCTCCGGCATCTCTCCTGGCCCTTTGAAGATGGGCACTTTGATGTCCAAAATGGAGTCCTGCAGCAAAATATAATATGAGACATATCAACGGAATAGTTATTTGTGTAGCAAACTGCAGTGGACAATCACGATGAACCCACAATGGGAAAGAGCCACACTGTTTTAAGTTTAGGAACTACAATGCGCAACAATGCCGATTTCCTGTGTGTTCTCACCCGTGAATTGGGGTTGTCGAGCACCACAAAGATGACGAAGACATTGGAGCGCCGGGCTGCCTGCACAGCGGCCGTGACCCGCTCCTTCCCCTCCAAGAACAGCCCCCTCCCATCGGACACGACGAGCAGGAGCTGTGCGGTTTCTGCAGACGGGAGAAAGGGAGGCGTTGGGTTTCACAGAAGTCCGACAACAACTTCCCCAGCCCGTGTGTCGGGTGGCAGCTGCAGGGAGAGGCCGGACAAGCTGAGGCTGAGACCCGATACTCGCTGAACTCTATGGTTCCTGCTGTAGAGCTGTACAGTGTAGAGCTGTTTTTCTTTTGCCCCATTCATGAACCCCACCACAAATACCTTTGAATAGGGGCACTGTTCCCCTCCCTTGATAGACTCCCTAACATCTCACAAAAACTCCAAAAGGCTTGTATGTTGGGCATCGCTGTTACAAGGAGGGCACAGATCCCAAGAGTAAACACCATATAACACAATACAGTTTGTGTACAGTTCTGCCAAGCTGCTTCACTGTAGAGCGATTCAGAGCCAAGAGGCTGTTTATTGTAAGAGTTTAGTAAGACATAGACCACCTCTCCCTTCCCACATCTTACCTGTACTGCTAGAGCCATAGGACTGATGTCGAGCTGCTACAAACATGTTGGCTGAGCTCTCCAAGAACTGCAAAAGAAGTGAACACAAGAGAGTTGGGTGGAAGGCTTGAATATTACAGGTTTTTGTGCCATTTAGGATGGTTTTGAAGAGGGGGGATTCAAGAAGCTAGAACAGCAATTACAGCACTGCTGTTGTACCCTTGAACAAAGTTATCTTCCTGTTGTCTACTTCTTGAGCATGGATCTATCTATATTTATTGAAAATATTCAAATTTAAGTTGTGTAGGTATGCAAGATAGGCTCCATTGAATAATTATAATATAATTCCAAGTGAATAAAGCAAAGTAAATGTATCTTGCTTGCCACTTGAAAAATTTTATAATGGAATATGGGAGTTGTGTAACTACTGCAATCACACACAAAAAAACATGAAAAACCAAACAGGTCATGAAAAAAAACTAAAACAATACCTGGGCTATTCTGGTTTTCTTCTGCTGGAACTGACACAGCCTCAGTATTCTGGCTCCTGATTGGTCATTGAACTGCTGATGGAAGGGATGCAGCAGCTGCACGGTCTCTCCAAAGCTGGTGGGAAGAAACCCCATCCTATCATCAGCTTGTTCTCTGACTTGTTACCTGCATTTCCGTGACACCCTGAGATGCTGGTTCTCTGACACTCACCTGCACACGGACACCTGTCCCACCTCCAGAAGAGTGAGAGCGTTGACAATGACTGACAGGGACTCGAAAGCCATCTGTTCCACACAAGACAGAAATAAGACAGAAGTGAGACAGAGGTGAGCTTTCTTGACTGACTTCACAAGTTCATTGGATCCCTTCCAGGATGCAGTGTGACACCAGCCCTGCATTTTGACTTCAGTCAACAGTTTATGTTTACTTGCTTGATTTGGTATTGCCTTCAATGTCCAGCAAATATTGATTTTTTTTCCCTTGCAAAAGAAGCGGTGCAAAAAATTTGGATTGGACTAAGAATTTCCGATTACAGTAAATGACGAGTCGTCACTTTTATTCAAGGCACATTTTTTGAATCTGTTTAAATTGATCAAGACCATAGCAACATGCTTCTTTGCCACATAAACATGGTGTGGGTCATATCAGCAAATAGTTGTGCAAATAAATTGAAATGAATGACAACAGCTAATCCTACTATTGGCAGGTAGTCTCCATTCACTTTAGATGGGATGTATATGTAACGACAGCTACTTTACATTTTAAAAAGATTGCTAATATGTAGGAAATACTGCGGGGGAGGAGGTATTCGAACAGTTCCCATCTCACAGGGCTGCGTTCCAGCCCTGAGATGACATCACATTTAACGGATCACATTTTTCACTCTGTGCAGACATCAGACATGCAAGTTTCAGCATCTGTTTTACTTCTTTCCTTCAACAAACAGTTAAGATCAAATCATGGTAGAATGGGAGAATTAACCAGGCATTTTTCTCATTTTCACTGTCTATCTTGCCCTGTTCTCTTCTATTGGGCTAACTAAAGCTTGAGTACCTGTTTTGAATGGTTGTCAATCATACTAGAGGAGTCATCCACGGCCAGGCAAATCTGGTATTCCCGCTTGCTGGGTTTGGTCCTCCTCAGCCAGATCTTATCCTTGCGAAACTGGCTGGCGATGTAGGGGATGACCTTCCGCATGTTCAGCCGCTTCCCGGTGCGGAAATCGCCCCTGTTGGGATACAGGAAATATATGATTTCCCCTCATAATCACTGGATGTGTGGCACACCTTTGACAGTGTGATTTTACACAAAGACTGATAACAGAAATAACGTAACCATGACATTTATTCATTTGGGAGATGTTTTTTTTCTGAAGAAGCTATTATGGAAAACAACACCAGGTGCAAATAACAATGACAACCACAAGCACCAGTAACAGTAGCACAAGAGATATTTTGTAAAAAGCTGATTAGACTCAACCACAAATAAATAGATATTAATGACATATTTGACACAATGCCCCCAGCATCAATCAACTCTAGAATAGAAATGATATTGCTTGAGGGTGAAAGAGAGAAGGAGCTACTGATCAATGTCATATTCAGGGACTTGGAAATCCACTGTGTCTGTGCGGTGCCCCTGTGTCTGTGCGGTGCCCCTGTGTCTGTGTGGTGGCCCTTGTCTGTGCCTTTGTGTCTGTGTGGTGCACCTGTGTCAGTGCGGTGCTCACTTGAGCTTGGCGGCCAGGGTGGGCTCCAGGATGAGCCGGAGCTGCTCGCACAGCTGCTGGGACAGGGGCGAGGTCAGCAGCTGGTACTGGCGCCACATTCCGGCCGCGGCGCTCTCCTATGGTCAGAGGCCAGAGGTCAGAGGTCAGAGGTCAGAGGTCAGAGGTCAGAGGTCAGACAGAGGGCGGGGGTGACTGAGGCTATATGCTACATGCACTCTGGAGGCTGGTGGGCCTCTCTCGTACTGTAGTACGCACACCCGAAGGTCAGCACGGGTATCATCAAAAAATGGCTCACAAAAAGAGAGACCTGCATGAAACAAAACATTGTCTGGGGTGCAGCTAAAATGTATCTTGGGAGTACGAAATAATGTTATATCTCTGGATTGGAAATATAGCTAAATACAGCTCCATTTCTGGGTAGTTTGGAGATGGTTTGTGAAATCTAAAATACCAGCCAAAGCCTGTTTGCGGTTAAATAGCTACTTGAGAGCTGCTTAAATGCTCTTTTATAATGACTATCTGCACCTGTGCAGTAAGCTGTTGGAACCATGTTACCGTGACGCTGCGGTTTACCTCCTCCTGGTCCCCGGGAGTCTGTCTCTGCCAGGCCTCCAGCTGCAGCTCCAGCTCCTTCCTCAGCTCCTCCGGGTCTCTGAGGGGAGGCTAAAAACACAGGACAGCATGCTACCAGGGTACTGAGGTAACAGGGGAACAGTTTACACCACTTTAAAAGCCCTTAGTACTGGTATGAAAAGATTATGCAATCAGAACAGACATTCTAATTGGCTATTCATTGAACTTGTAAGTGTTCAATGTTTAAAGCCATGGAGTCCATTGAGTCCAGATTGCAGTGTGTGAAGGGTCATGGTAACGTTACCTGTGCGGTGTCCATCAGCAGCTCAGGTACCGTGTGGATGGTGGACTCCCAGCTCCTCTCAGGACGGTCTTCTCCCTTATCCCACCTGCCCTCTGACCTCTCCTCCTCATCCTCATCCTCCTCTTCATCCCCAATTCTCTGAGGCTCCAGCTCGGTTCTCTCCAGGCCTGGGAAACAGAGCTTGTGAGAACGCTGTATGCACATACTGTATGCACTCAAGTACTCCGTACCCAAAACCAGAGAAAGGAATCCAGTATTTAACTTGGATTTGCTAATTAGCACAAGCTGAACAATTAGTAAAATCAGCTGACTGAGATCATGGGTAGAAGAAAAACATGGACTTTCACTGTCTGACCCCTGGACTTTCCACCTCTGCCCAAATCGAACTCGCTTGTGTGTGGGGGTACCTTTCTGTTTGGATTTAGCAGAGTCCAACTGCTCTGGCTTCAGCTCCTTGGCATCCACAGCCTGAAGGTCCTCTTCCTGTGCATCCATGGCAATGTCATCTTCCTCCTCTTGATCTTCCTCCTTCTGGGCTCCTGCAGGCTTCTGCTGGTCCGTACTGGCAGCATCTGTCAGCAGACGATACTGGCGCTCAGCACATGCCCAGATCAGAGTGTGCAAGTCATCTATTTTTCAGGAATTTTTTTTAGGAGAGCAGTCCGCTCCCCTTAGGCATTTTTTTCACAGACAAGGAAAGAAGATAGTGTTACAGACAGAGTTGGGATCACAGTGCAGTACCTATGCACTGCGCCAACGTATCTCCCCAACTCATCAATTTTTTAGAACCATCACCATCACATCACATTAAAAAAACAAAATGTGCACAGCTCAGCACAATACAAAGCACAAATATCCAGATCCAAAAAGTGAAGTGCTGGTCTCATAATTCCAAAATAAGAGTATTAACATCTTAAGAGTATAAGAAAGCGGATGAAAAGAAATGGTCATCTGGCCATTTAGAATCATCATCTTTAATATTCTACATTCTCCAGTACTGGGACTGGTCCTCTGAACCCATAATCCTGCTCAGACTCATTTTTGGGGCTCACCGTATGTCTGAGTGTCGTAGGCCTGATCCCCCTCCCTGATGTGCTCGTACAGGTCGGACTCCTGCCGTGCATCGGCCTGGTTGCGGTCCCGCTGCCGGTCCTCCCCGCTCTCCACCGTGCGCAGCCGTTTGCTGACGTGTTCGTTCCGGTCACCCGTGGACCGCTCGTTGTCCGCCTGGCCGGGCTTCCGCTTGAAGCTCTGAAACGATCGGGACAAGGTGTGAGCACGCGTCGGGTCGTGGCGCGCTTATTTTGTGACGGTGGTAATCAGTGATCGCTCTTACCTGAGTCTTGCTCTGGCTCTGCCTCGGCAGGGAGACTCGGGCCATCAGCTTAGACTCGTGCCCTTCTGATTGGCTGGCGTCTGCTGCCCCACTCCCATGCTCCTGAATGGCACACAACACAAACAGCTTATGAAAGATGCCCGAAGCATGACCCAGAATGCAAATTCAGTACAGCTACACCGAGAATCACACCAAGAATACAAGATTGCTATAGCTACATCACATACATTACAGTGAAGCACACAGAGAATACCATCTAAAAGCATCTATACCAGACTACATTGCTGAGGAATACACCTGAAATACAAATATAAAAACTGTGTCTACTGAGAATGCACCCAGAGCACCAGCTCAGTGTGTCCGTGCTATCTTCTGTACTCCAGTCTCGTGTGTCATTGAGGGAGAGATGGGGTATGTGTGAAGAGTGGCGCTACCTCCTTAGCCTGGTCTCTCTCTGAGGCGGCCCCAGCGAGCTCCACGGCGGTGTCACTCTGCATGTTCTCCTCTCCCGTCTGACCATCCGTGCCGTGCTCCTTCCTCTCTACTGGCTCAGGCTGCTCTTTGTCCTCTCCCGCACCTTCCTCATCCTCCTCCTGGAGGAAGATCAGTGAAACAGGAACTGCGTTAATCTTTAATGCATAATCGTTCATTCCACAGATAAAAACGGTGGAAGCATCTCAGGCCAACGTGAATACTGGAAGTAGTTTTTGTGAATAAGTGTGCTTCTATTTCTTCTCAGTGGGCTGTATTAATACTTGTGGCATGAAAGCAGACATGCGTTCAAGACAGTGAATGTTCACAGTGAACTATATTTTCAGCAAAGTTACTGTTCATTTTAAATGAACATTCCATTTAGTTCACAACAAATGCACTTTGAATACAAATAAATGTGACTTAGATCTAACAATGCCTGCTAGTTGATTTGTTGCTTACCTATGATTTATCTTTTAAGGTAAGAACAAATATTACATTGAACAGCTAAATAATTGTTTTATAACCACGTTCGATAACATTTGCCATCTTGAACGCATCTCAGGACATACCTTGGGCTGCAGGCCTTCCTCGGTAGGAATGGCTTTGTCCTCCTCCTTCCCAACCTCCTGACCCTGTTTTTGTTCTTCCTCCTCCTCCATTGGCTCCTCTTTCTCTGTAGTGTCTTCAGTTTCTGCCTGCTTGTCCTCTTCCTGTTCGCCTCCCTCCTCACCCTCCTCGCCGTTCTCCTTCTCCGGGTCCTGTTCCTCCCCTTGGCCGTCCTGCTGGTCCTCTCCCATCTCCTCCACCCCTTCCTCGTCTCCCTCTTTTTCGCCTCCATCTTTATCCTCCAGCTCTTTGGCCTTCTCCTCTATGTCAAATGGATTTTCCTCTGGGACACCAAGCCAAGAAGAAAAATACCATTAGGTAACTGAAGTTCACATTATACTTTCAAATATACACGTTTATAAATGCCTGCCACAATGTTCACAATCCTCCTCTTCATCTCTCACCCCCCATTCCCAGAATCATTCCTCTCTTTCTGTTCTCCCTCACCCTCTCCTTCTCCTTCTCCATCCTCTTCCCCAGCCTGCTCCTCCTCCTTGTCCAGGTTGAGCTCATCTGGGAGATCCATTGCTTCAGGGTCAGGCTTCTTGTCCTGCTGGCCGTGGTAGGGGTCCACCTCGTTCTCATCAAACTCCCGCTAAATGCCAAAAAATGCAATTACACTATGTTTCTGCAGCACAAACACACACCTGTAGATACATATTACAGATTTCTAATAATAAATATAATAAGAAATGCCCATCTAATAATGTATCTGATAACACTACAATCACTTAATAGATGCTCTTATCCAAAACGGCTTAGAAAAGTATGCATGTATGTTTTTTTATATGGCTCCTGCATCCATCTATAAATGAGGTTTATTCTAATCTACTGAAATACCTTCCCATGCCATCCATACTTAGCGCTGTACATCAAACCCAGATCAGTTCACGGAGCACAGTACCTCATCTTGCTGCTCATGAATTTTCTCCTTCCCCTCCTCAGCCTCTTCCTGCTCTTCGTCTTTATTCTGCCTCTTCTTATCGTCTTTGTTGGGGTCTGCACCCAGATTGTCATCATTGGCCACCAGCTCTGACTCCCCCTGAAAACCATCCATCACACTGTCAATTCTCAGTGTCCCCTTGTCTCCGTCTCTGAGACAATCAGGCAATTAACCGACTTCCAGTTCAGATGGTTTTGGCGATACCTCATCCATCCCTTGGCCCGACTCCTCCTCCTTGTCGCTGCCGTCGAGGTCGTCGTCGCCATCCTCATCGCCCCACAATCTCTCGTCCAGTGTGTCGGTCTGACCCTCGCCGAGGTCGCCCATCTTCTTATCCAGCTCTTCATCCTCTTTGTCGGACTCTTCCTCATCGTCCTCCCCTGTGAATGTGCAGATGAGCCGTTAAGAAACCCCGCCAGCCTGCGCATGCAAGTTTACTGTGATTGGCTGACAGGCTTTCATGGAACCCAGAAATGGACCAACCAGGCTCCCTGTCCCCATCGTGCATCTTCCCGTCAAAGTCCTCCGACATCTCGATTGCGTTGTCCTCCTCTTTGACGTCTCTCTTATCCTGCTCCTCCTCCTTCTTCTCCTGCCCTTCCTGGAAGGTGTCCTCCACCTGGGGGAGACGGGAAATCAGGACCTCAGATACAGGGAAGGCAGTATGAAGGTTAGGGAACTACTTCCAACTGCAGGGTCAAATCTTAAATGAACTGCAATTGTACTCTTGGTCAAGGTACATAAACTCTTATAAATATCCAGCTGTATAACTGGATACCATGTACAAATGTCAGCCATGTCAGTCACTGTAAATAAGAGTATCTGCGCAGCAAATAGTTAAAGTTATATAGTATCTATCATATAATATATGGCACTGCTTTAGGTGATGGCCTGCAAAAGGACGGTAGTGAGTTCTGTCAACTCGTTGGCCTCGTTCTGAGCTTGCATTTTCCCCACCTGGTCTTCGTTCTCGATCTTGTCGCTGACGTCTTTGCAGCCCTCCCCCTCTCCGATTCCTCCACCCTCGTTGTCGTGGAACTGCGTGGCGCCCTCACCGTCACCGCCCTCCATGAGCTCCTGAGGCAGACAGAAGCCCTAGAAACAGGAAGTGGGAGATTGGGAGTGTGTCAGTGTCACAGGTTGCTGTAGAGTGTTAAATGTGCCACAGAAGCAGCAGAGGCTGTGATGTCACTTCCTGTGAAGACACTCACAAAAATCAGGAATTATCTTTTCAAAGCGGTAACCTGAGGATATCAAAATGAAAGAAAATAGAGGAATAATAGAAAAATGGCTTCCTGTAACCACTGAAAGGAGACTTCTGAATGATGTCAACCCTCACCCTAACCAAATCACTGGCTGTAGCAAAAGGGCTGGTGAGAGAGTAGCAGTGCGAGGTGATGGCAGCAGTACCCTACCTTCTGCGCCAGCTCTGTGAAGATGCTGGCCAGGACAGACAGCATCTTCCCTGTGCTCCTGTGGGCCCCCAGAGACACAGCCACGTAGTAGCGCACCAGCTCGGAGTACACCCCCAGCATGGGCTGCAGACGCACCAGCGACCTGCAGGCCCCGTCCAGCTCCTGCAAGGATGGAACAGGACAATGTGATGGTCAGGGTCACATCATTATTTTATATTCAGGTCAACATTCAAATGGTAACAATCAGGCCAAATGTCAGGCCATCCGGGTAATCAAAAGACAATGACACACTATTGTCATGGTTACAACAGGGCAATGCCACAGCAATGTTAGGACAACACTAGGGCAAAATCAAAACAAAGGGTGAGTCAAGGCAGCACTGGGGTGACACAAAGGTGAAATATATAAAGAGCCCTGGTTTTTCACTTCCTTTCCATCACAGTCATCATCTGTATTTACCGGTGCTCCTTCATTTCATGAAATTCTTTCAACACATTGTATTATTTAAATATGGTATTACCACTGCTTTGTTACACTTTAATATATGTATTTTTATTCTTCTTAATTTTCCCTTTAGTTTTACTACTGCTTTAATAATTTATTTGGAGTGTTCATTATTTAGAAAACAAATACAGCTAAACGATAAATAATTTCTTATTTTGACTTGGTTTCTTCTCAATGAACAGATTATGTTTTGACTACTACAGTTGATGACCCTGTGACCCTGATCATCACTGTTCATTGCTTAAACATGTATGCATGCATTTCTGTAAGCCACTCTGGATAAGAGCATCTGCTAAATGGCCGAATATAAATGAATTGCTGCGCAGGCCCCTCTGACTGTCTGGTGATGGCGGGCTGCCAAGTTGTACCTGGATCTGCTGAGGGGGGCAGGTCTCTCTCTGCGCCCTGAGACTCTCCAGCAGCTGCTCCAGTGCCCCGCTGACCTCCTGCAGAGCGAGGGAAGACACCTCCGTGCCCAGCTCCTCCTCCAGCAGCTTGGTCAGGTGACCCGTCTTCAGCAGGTCCTCCTCAAGCTCCTCCTGGCCCCCTACGGTGGGGTTCAGACACAAGAGTGGGTTTACAGACGTGGAGAAAGAGAGGCATGTCACGATCCTGTTGCAATGCGTTACTTACCTGGCTTTGACTCCTGCTCTTCCTCCTCAGGCATTTCCCTCCTCTTCACCAGGCTCTGTACTGCACAGAGCACGCTGTTGATAGTCCTGTCCAACTGATCGGAGAACTCGGAGGAGAAGCCCTGTGGTAAATCTGGGAGGTAAATTAGAAAAATAATTTAACCTTTACACAAATATCTTCCAATGTGGAAAAAAAAAGTGAACAGCTTATGAAAAATACTTGCTAGGGGCAGGTCCACGTATTTCCGCCTCATAACCAGTGATTTTGTCATTACTCTGCCACAGGGTGCATGCCTATGCGTCCCTGTGAGTGTGGCCCCCCGTCCTCACCTTTCTGGGTGTGGCTCAGAGAGAGCGCCTGCATCCTCCAGGTGCTGAACTCAGCCAAACTGGCCTCAACCTCACCCCGGACGTGGCGGAGGCTGCGGACCAGAGCGGGCTGGGTGTGGCTGCCCACCACTCCCTCCAGCACGGGCGGGGTGAAGAACCGCTCTACGTCGAGCATCAGGCTGGCCACGGCACCCAGCCGGCCCAGGACAGAGCTGCACACCCTGAAGTGGGTCCTGCAGGAGGGGGGAGAGGGTTGGGTCAGAGAGAGAAAGCTGAATCCTCCTCCGATCTCTACCTTTCACAACAGATTGGACTGCATGTTGTACGTAGCAATACACTTTGTGGATCTATGGCTGATTTCAATAGGATGCAAAGATCATCATCATAATATATTAGCACGTTTTAAACTTCTGTATGCTGGCTTTCTGGATGGATTTTAATCTCAATGTGCATCAAATGGCTAGGTAACATACTACAATGTAAGCAATTCAATTTTATATAACTTTTTTTGTCTAGTTATAATTGTGACCTTAACTGTTCCTTTTTAAATGTGCTGCTTGAATCTGCTCTTGAGCTGAAAAGCACAAAAGGTGCTATATATTTTTAAGGAAATCAAAACAAAACAATTACTGCTCAGGTATTTCCTCAAGTGAATTAGCGATGCTAAATTGCTAACGCTAATTCTTTGTGATGCAGGTGACCTCTCTGACGTGTTCAGCCCTGTTGGCTCACCAGGTCTGCAGGGTCTTCTCGCCGGCGGACAGCACCGCCAGGCCGTCCAGCTCCGTCTTGAGGGCCTGGGTTTGGGTCAGCGTCCCCGCCACCCTCTGGTTCAGCTGGGTCCAGCCCGGGTCTCCCCTCCTCGTGCGGCACGCGGCCGGCTGGCACTGCGTGTCCAGTGGGGAGGGGTGCCTGAGTGTGGGCTCAGCCTGCCTCACCTCCCCCTCGGCTGGGGCTTCCCCCTCGGGCCGGCACCGCAGCACCCAGGACAGCTGCTCCAGGGCCGCGGCACTCTGCGTGGCCAGTGTCCGCGCCCGGTCCGTCCAGCCCAAGAGGGCCTCCTGCGGCGGCAGTGGCCCCGTGACCTCCCCCTCCCCGGCACTTCCCAGGTGGGACTGAACGTCCTGTATGCAGCGGATGAGCCTCCTGGTTTGGGGTAATATAGAGATGGGATTTCATTTAGCAGCCTTGAGGGACAGAGTTATCAGGGGTGTCAAATCTTATGGTAAATGGACTGCCTTTTTTATAGCGCTTTTATCCAAAGTGCTAAACATTGGATGCCTCTCATTCACCCGTTCACACACACACACTCACACACCAATGGCGATAGGCTGCCATGCAAGGTACCAATCAGGTGCTCGCCAAGAGCAATTGGGAGTTAGGTGTCTTGCTCAGGGACACTTGGGCACACCCAGGGAGGGAGATCGGACCGGCAACCTTCTGACTGCCAGACGACTGCTCTTACCTCCTCAGCTAACTGAGCTAATTATCTGGAAACTTATTGGCTGGAGTAGCTGTGTTTGGATAAAGAACAAAGTCTTCCATGAAGACCTTGATGAGTAGAATCAGGTGGCTTAGTGCTGGGCTAGAACAAAAACCTGCACCCACACCGGCCCTTTTTGGATAAGATTGGACACCCCTGCTGTGTGTGTGGAGGCGTGGGGCAGTGCAGTACCTGAGCTGGACCCACTGCTCCGTGAGCTTGGCCAGACGCCTCCTCTGTCTCAGCAGCAGCTTGAAGAGGTGGGAGGAGAAGCCTCTACAGCGCTCTATATTACCCAGGCCCAGCTCCTGAAACACAGCACACACTGTACTGACTTTCTCTCTCACACACACACACACACACACACACACACACACACACACACTACTGACTCTCACACATACAGCAGTGACTCTCACATGCACTACTGACTCTCACACACTCATTCACACACACAGCACTGACTCTCACATACAGGACTGACTCACACACCGAGTACTGAAATCTCACAAACAGAACAGACTGACAAGTCACAAGAACCACATTTTAAACACACTACACACTCTTACACAGAGTACCGACTCACACACAGACACAGTACTAACCCTCTCACACACACACAGTACTAACACTCTCACTCAAACATTATTGACTCACACACAGGTCCATCTCCCATTAATCGACAGAGATTTCTGAAGCTAACAATCAATGCAATCCTATAGAATCCAGTAAACAGTGTCAACTCACTCTTACAAAATGGCACACACACTGATCTATCCTCCCAGAGTTATTTCACAGGCCTCGGACAATACAACACAGAACTGTAATTAACTGTATATTCCCAACCGAGCACACACAAGCATACAGTATAATCAACTCCCTTCACACAACACACGCACTTATCTTACGAGCGGTTACCTTGGCAGCGGCCTGGAGTGCTGTCTGCAGTGCAGACCGCCGGGCCCACGACCTGTAGAAGTACTTCTGACACCCGTCCCACGCAGCCGCCATCTCGGTAAACAGCCTGGAACCACAGGATCACAAGTCATAATTAAGTACTCACTAAAACAAATTCAACTGTATACATCTGGGACATAGATGCACTAAACAAGGGTTCCCTCAAATCAGATTACAATGCAATCTGTAAGTGTTCCTCCAATGATGTTTAAAGGATGCATATACAATCGATTATTAATCAGATAATTAGTTATGTTGTTAGGAGTTTGAGTAGTTTGAGGTAGGCATGACTGTACGCAATGTCAGGCTTATGAACACAAATCTTTTTTCTTTCTTTTTTTAAAAATGATGGCATGTTTTCCAAAAAGTATTTCAGATTTTTCTTGTTTTTATGACTGTCCATAATCAAAGATGGTCAAAGCACTACTGGAACCACAACAATAAATTATATACACACAAACACTGGCTATCATGGAGAAACATTACAGGTTAGTTAATGACGTCAGATTGTGATTGTGCCTTACGTAGATTCTGTCCCTTCCTCGGTTCTGGCCGCAGACAGGGCAGTGGTCAGATCCAGCGGTTGTAGACATAGTGTTTCCTCAGGGTCGGCTGTTCGGATCCAGGTCAGGCCTTTACGGTATGAGAGACCTGTACAGAAACACCACATCATTGTCAAACAACAGGTCTGGTCGGGTTTGCAGTGCCACGTAATAAATAAATCCACACTACAGCCATACTTATTTTGCCATGGCCAGGCTATTTCTACACACTCCAATACTCACATTCAATGACCGTCCCCTGTCTTAAGAGGAATTGACTGAATCAATTGAAGTGCTGTGTTCATGCATATGTATAATGGTTTATTGACTCACCGATCTGAGCGAGCATCTTGAAAAGGTCGGACAGGGCGCGCTGCTTCTGCTGGAGAATGTGCTTGACCTCTGACTTCTGCCTCTCTTTCTCTGCTGATCGGTCAACGGTGAGGCTCTGGAGTTCCTGGACATTTGTGATGATTTCAGCTTGGGGAAAAAAATTGAAAGAGTTAGAACTCTTTGATTGCAGTTTGTATTTGTACATTTTCCACACAACACATCATTTACTTATCCAGGAAGTCACTCGCTTGGAATTAAAAATGGCTCCCTCTCTTTTCTTACCTGTGAATTGGTCCAGATCCTCGGACAGTTCAGGCAGTGGGCCCTTCTTCACTAGCTGCACACACATCTTCCTCATCCTCTTGGTGAGGAAGGACAGGCGGCCCTGCAGGGACAAGGGCTCCAACCCTGATGGCACCTCCTCTTGGTCATCCACCTGACACACATACACACACCAACATCATCACAGGACTGCCTAGAGGGGACCTTCAAACAATGAAACAAGCTTAAGCCTTGGACTCACTTTTACACTTCTTCAGCAAGTTTTCAAATTACTGTTTCAGTTTTTCTGATCAGATCTGGGCTCTGTAGCAAGTAAGTGTTTGGACATCCCACATTGATATGAATTTAACGACGATTGCTAAATTAGGTACTCAACTGGGGCGGCCTGTAGTGTAGTGGTTAAGGAAAAAGGACACGCAAGGTCAGTGGTTCTTTTTTTTTCTTTTTTTTTTAGATTTTTCCCTTTTTCTCCCAATTTGGTAGCCAATTGTACCTCGTCTGATTCAATTGGAGGTAGTCGTATTAGATGTACCGCCCGTAACCCGTCCCTCGGCGGCCCGAATGAGAGCGACACGCCTTCTTCAAGCCGTCTCGTCTCGTGCCCGTTGCCGTGATTCCGAGGCGCCCGAGGTGCTTATTGTGCGGCGATCTAATAACCCTGCCAAGTCCCTCCCTCTGGAGCAGCGAGCCAATTATTGCTGCCCCACGTGAGCCGGCCAAACTGCAACCGCAAGTCTGCTGCGTCTTAGCCTGTTGCGCCACCGCGGCTCCCCAGGTCAGTGGTTCTAATCCCGGTGTAGCCACAATAAGATCCGCACAGTCGTTGGGCCCTTGAGCAAGGCCCTTAACCCTGCATTGCTCCAGGGGAAGATTGTCTCCTGCTTAGTCTAATCAACTGTACGTCACTCTGGATAAGAGCGTCTGCCAAATGCCAATAATGTAATGTAATGTAATGTAACGGTTACAAAAATATTTATTTAATGACCCTACTCTGAACCAGATCTTTTTTAGCTTTTGCGTGTTTTCCTCTGTGAGGATTATACCTGCAGATCTCTGCCCCGCCCCGGGAGGGCACTCTTCAGCGCACGATGGACTCTATGGAGAGGGGTCTCCTCTGGACGGGGATCCACGCTGTCCATGCTGGCATTGCTGCCCTGCTCCACCAGCGCAGGGGCACAAGGGGTGCTCAGCGCAGCCTCAAACTTCTTCACAAACTTAAAGAGGGTTCTGGAAGGGACAGGAGCACACATGGAACAGTTACTCAAAGTACTTATTATGAGTGGATAGTCTTTGCTCATTTATTGTTCATATGTTCATCATGTTTTCCCTGAGGTCAACTCACCGGTGGGTCTTTTCAACTGACTGCTTTATGGACCAGAAACTGACATCATTCCACCGGGAGATTTTCACAAAGTCCTGCAAACGAGATACAAAGTCAACATTGTTTAAAAAATATCATGAAAATGTACAAATGTAACATTTAAAGGATTCAGAATGGCAATCTCATCCATCAGCAAACTCAAAGGTCCTGTTGAAGGTCCCCTACCTTGAGCTCTTTCTCAATGGGCTGCCGGAGCTGGGTGACTTTGGTCTGAATGCTCTCTGAGAACTGGGAGTAGTACTTGTACAAGTTCCACAGGAGGCTAGAGAGAGAGGCTGTGAAGGGGGAAAAGTCTGAGCACATCAATAAGCCTAAAAAAGTGCATTTAGGGTAGATTTCATGCAAGTGTGTTGTTGTGCAGGGATAGACAGGAAGTAATGTCACTGCCAACCTTGTCCTTCCGCCGTGGGAGTCAGCAGCAGGTGGCAGTGGAAGGCGAGAAGCATGGTCAGGCGGGTGTGGAATTGTCCCAGGGTGGAGCCCTCCATGAAGGCCTGCAGTGTGGAGGACACGGAGGACAGAGACAGGTCCTCCACATCGCCCTCTGCTGGACAGCACAGGTATTACGGTCACTCACAGCATGGTTGACAGCAGCTAAAGTATCACTAAAGTGCTTAAAATAAAGTATGACAACTGTTTTAGATTATCTACATCTCAATAATACTATTATTAGTATTATGTGTATGAAGACTGTACAATGTACAAAACATTTTACCATACCATGATTGTATTTATTGCTTTACAGAACTGAAAATATGTGAATATTGTATGTAAGGAATCATTTTATTTTCAAAAGAAAACAATGCTATGTGGTTTTTCAGGATTTTCTAGGACATCCCACATTCATATGACTAGTCAAACAGAAGTGATTGCCTGTGATGGTGTCAGGGTTGTGCTCCTGTAGGTGTCTCTCAATCAGCTGGTAGATGGAAAACCAGTGTTTAGTAGACTTCTCTGTGTGGCGTTTCAGGGCATTGTCCAGACTGCTGGACCAACAGCTGCAAGAGGGAGAGGGTAAATCAATTAGCAGTGTAGTAGGTGAGTGTAGCTGGAGTTTGTGAATACCCCAGTGAGAGTGTAGTCACTCAGGTGAGTTATCTTTCATTTGTCATTGTAGCATTGCTTTTGGTGTGTTAACTGTTCATTTCAGAATTCATTTTCCATTAATATCCATTAATGATGGTAAATGGTTGGCATTTATATAGCGCCTTTATCCAAAGCGCTGTACAATTGATGCTTCTCATTCACCCATCCACACACACACTCACACCGATGGCGATTGGCTGCCATGCAAGGCGCCGACCAGCTCGTCAGGAGCATTTGAGGGTCAGGTGTCTTGCTCAAGGACACTTCGACACAGCCCGGGCAGGGAATCAAACCGGCAACCCTCCTTACTACTTGAGCCATGTCGCCCTCAATGATGTACTACTCTGTTAAGTGCACTACATTATGGGACATAGCATGATCTGATATATGGACATATTTGAGGGTTGTTTTATTCAGTTTGTGGACAGTGGCTCTTACTTGAGCTCCAGCTTGCGCCACTGGATGATGAGCTGGGTGACGGGTTCGAGCTCCTTCCTCAGAGACACGGACCGGCTGGCGTTGCTCTCCCAGTCCTGAGACAGCAGAACAGCAGAGTCAGGGATATGCTTCACACAGGGAGGTGTGCCAGTATGGGGGGGGGGGGGGGGGTAGAGAGGGGGGAGGTAAACAGGCCAGACAAGGAGTCAAGCAGAGAGGGCTGTGTGTGAGAGGTGGGTCCCTGGGGTGGTATGTGGGTGGGAGGGAGGGGGCTTAGACGAGGCTCACTTGTGCTTTGCTCAGAAGGATTTCCAGGCCGTTGAGAAACTTGGCCAGAGGGCTTGAGAGGCTGAAGGCCAGGATTCGCTCCATCACCACCGTGAGCTGGAACACACACACACACACACACACACACGTGAGAGGACAGGCAGACACGCACTCTTCATTCTGTAACTGCTTTACACTCCTTAATGCAAGCAATTCAAACCCACAATACACCAACCACAATAATGCCCAGCAACTCATTCATTACCTCAGTGTCTACACACTCTAAAGTAAACTAGACCACTCAGTACTCTGTTTGTCACCAGGCCAGACGCCCCTGCTGACTGCATCATCCTCCCCTCCCTCTTACCTGCACGAGGGCAGGGTGCTCAGGCCACTCCTCCAGCCTGTACCTCACGGCCACGGACAGCTGCTCCAGGACGGGCAGGCAGAGCCGCGCCTCGCTCATGTTGGGGTGCTGGTAGAAGTCGTAGGGCCCATCGTTCTGCAGGAGCAGGGCCCCCTGGCCCCCGGCACCCCGAACCGTGTTCTGCAGCAGGGTGCAGAGGAACAGCTGGGAGCCCACCAGCTGCTGGTCCATCTCCGAATCTGAGGGAAGAGGGGTACACTCACAGCATCAGTCTTTTAGTTAGCACTTATAAGGCAACAAGAAGTTAATTACACTACTGTAACAGATGTGGGCTCCGTGTAGCCTAGTAACTAAGGTATATGACTAGGACCAGGAAGATTGGTGGTTCAAGCCCCGGTGTAGCCATAATAAGGTCCACACAGCTGTTGCCCTTGAGCAAAGCCCTTAAGCAAAGCCCTTAAGCCTACATTGCTCCGGGGGGGGGGGGATTGTCCCCTGCTCAGTCAGACTCTATGTCACTTTGGATAAAAATGTCAACTAAATAACAAATTATTAGTTTTTATGCCATTATCCAGGAGAGGATATGGAATGGCTCAATTACTGTAATAAAGCAAATGTTATTATCCTTCACATCTTCAATTAGTCAAATAAAAGAGCTACCAGTTAAACACGGGAGAACAGAAACATACCCAGTAGGTGATAGAAGCGCGTTATCACCGGAGCTGTTATCTGATAGGATGAGACCAGCGCGTTTATGTGATCTTTGCTGTGATTGGCCGGCGTACTGCTCTGGTACCACAGCGAGCGGGAGAAGCCCAGACAGAGGTGCTGGTGGATCTGCACCACCGTGTGCAAGCAGGCCAGAGACAGAGACCCGCCCTCGGCAGACTCCTCCAGCTCCTCCTCCACTGCCCCCGCCTGCTCTGGCTGCTCCAGGCTGGGCTGGGAGGTCACGTCAGCAAAGTCCTGAAGACAGACAGGGGGTTGAAAGGTAATTACCTGTGTGTTTGGGGGGCCAAAAGGCGGCCCTGGGTGTAGTGTGTTGTGAGCAGTGTGACACTACCTTAGTGTGTATTGAAGGGGGAAGTGTGACAGTACACCTTGTCTTATTGGGGCAAGTGGGGGTGCAGTGTGTAGTGTGTAGTGTGTAGTGTGCAGTGTGACAGTACCTTGTCGTATTGGGGGAAGTGGGGGTGCAGTGTGACCATACTGCAGGGTGTAGTGTCTAGTGAGCAGTGTGACAGTACCTTAGTGCGTATTGAAGGGGGAAGTGTGACAGTATCTTGTCTTATTGGGGGAAGTGGGACTGCAGTGTGACCATACCAGAGGGTGCAGTGTGTAGTGTGTAGTGAGCAGTGTAATAGTACCTTGTCGTCTTGGGGGAAGTGGGGGTGCAGTGTGTAGTGTGCAGTGTGACAGTACCTTGTTGTATTGGGGGAAGTGGGGGTGCAGTGTGACCATACTGCAGGGTGTAGTGTCTAGTGAGCAGTGTGACAGTACCTTGTCGTATTGGGGGAAGCTGCGTCTGAAGTCCCTCTCCTCCTGCTCCTCCTCACTCAGGCCTGTCCCGTGCTGTCGGCTGCGGCTGCGGTACAGGCTGGCCTCCAGCCGCTCACGCTCCAGCGCTCGCCGCTCCTGCTCGTCCCACTCGTTCACCAGCGCCTGAGCGACAGCACGGGTTCCACCAATCAACTCACATGCCACACCCACAAATCCTATCTATGTGGTACTGTGAGCCCTTAACACCGTTACATCCGTATTCACCAATAGAGGCACGCCAACATCACATCAGTTCAGCTCTCCTGAAAGGCTGCCACCTCGAAACTCACTTAAACATTTTGCCTTAATCAGGAACCACATGAGAACTCATGCCCTTATATTCAGGACACTGAAATTGACCGTTCATGACAAAAATGACACGTCCATTTGTCAGACAGATGGGGTCAGTTTTCTGGAAACTTCCTGAGCAGCCGTCACAGAAAACCTCTTTGGACTTGGGCCTAAAAGCCATTTTTGAAAGAAGAATTCAAATATATGGAGTAGCGTAGGTGTATACACCTGAGCAAATTTGGCATACACAAGTGTTCTTCATAGAGGACATTGTGTCTGTGCCAGCCTCTATAGACAGCATATGAGATGAAGCATATGAAATAAACGGGGAAGAGAAACCCTCTAAATGGATCACAAGGTTGTGGCCCACCTGACAGATGTGCCTGAATATCTGGAGGGTGTCCTGTCCCAGCTGCCCCGTGGACAGGGCGTGGCACTGCACGTACAGGAGGGCGACCAGGAGCAGGGTGGAGGGCTCCGGGACCACCCTGTCGGGCTCCTCCTGAGAGAGCTGCCTCCTGAGGCCCCTGAGGACCTCCAGGCAGGGCCTGGAGCAGAGGTAGTCGGCCCGGGCCAGGTATGTGGGCAGGCCGGGCGGGTGCGCGGGGAAGGCCAGAAGGCAGGACACCATTTTGGGGAGACCCGGCAGGGACGCCAGGGAGGCGGAGAGCTGGGAGGCCACCAGCCTCATGCCGTGCCTCAGATGCAGGATGGCCGTGCGCAGGGGTCCCACCACGTCCGGGTACAGGGGGTACTCCTCCAGCAGCCTCTGCACGAAGCGGTGCTGCGACGTCTGCCACACGGCCTCCTCCTTCAGCAGGCCCTGGATCCCCGACCTCGATTTGGCGCCGGGCCCGGGGAGGGCCTTCAGCAGGTGGGAGAGCAGGCCCTTGACTGCGGCCGGCTGCCCTATGCTGCCCAGGTAGTGCTGCAGGTCCTGGTACAGCCGCTCGTATTGCGGGTCGCTGGGGCGGCACGCCTGCTTCCGGGACAGCTCGGCGATCTGCTCCTTCACCTGCTGCATGCGGATCCACAGGTACCTGTAACCAAGACCACGGGAGAGGGGGGTCTATAGATGCAAGTGTGTACCAGGCACCGTTCATTTCAGTCATCACGTTTACAAAGGTAGGACCATTTTGTGTCCAGTGATAACATGCTTTTATCCAAAGTGACATACAAAAAAGTGCATATTAAGGTCATTAGAACAAGCCACACAACAGGTTGGATAAGCTACAATTCACTAAGAAACAGTTGTACAGCCATGGGCTGTAAATGGGCCAAGTCGTTAAAATATTACGACAGTAACTATGGTACCAAGATGGACACAAATGCAAATTCAATATACATACAAAAACAACTGCAACTATATTAGACCATAAAGTATAACAAGGAGATAAATTCAGACAAGTGAAACAAGTGGCAAGAGTTCATATTGTCATAAACAGATATATCATACGGTCTAGTTACAGCACAGAAAGTTTAAGCGCCTATGTTAACTCATCTGTCCCAGGGCACACACCTGATTCGTGGATGCTGGAAGCCATCCGTGGTGCTGCTTTCCTCCAGCTCTGCCCCTGTCAGCAGCTGAGAGGACAGGCTCCGGCCCCTCCACTCCTCCTGCAGCAGGGCCAGCTGAAAAAACAGTCACAACCACACTATGAGCACTAGAGGGCAACCGCGTGCAGGTTTAACATTATGGAGAGAACATGGAGAGGACAAACTAAGTGAATGTGATGTGTCATCTACTGAAAGATAGCTGTAGGAATCAGATTTAGGATGAAGAAGGATGAATCACATGACGCTTGCGGTGAGAATACAACCCACCTCCTCCCGGGCGTAGGTCAGTTTGTAGGCTCGCTTCACCGCCGGGTCGAAGATGGTCTGCGGGCTCCACACCTGGATCTGCAGCAGGCCCATGTTGACCCAGAACACGCCCGAGCGGGCCAGCTGCACAGCCTCGCTGTCACGGTTCTGGACGAACTGCTGCAGGCAGGTGGTGGCCATGGGGACGAAGCCTTCTGGGAGCTGATGGGCGGGCAGCCCGTCGCTGAGGGCCACCTGCACCTCCTGGGCCGCGGCCTCCGGGTCGTCTCCCCCGGTCAGACCCTCCACGCTCTCGGCGTAGCTCTCCTGCTGGCCCGGGGGGAGCAGCTCGGACAGGGCCTGCAGCTGCCGGCGCAGCACCACGCCCTGCAGACGCAGATCTGTGCTCCTGCAACAGCGCGACACACGGGCTAGCACACCACTCCACCGGGGACTACCCTGCTGAAACCAGCCTAAACGGCTCAACTGGTTAATCTGTGTTTTCAACACTACTAGCTGGTCAAGCTAAAGACCAGCTTTGACCAGCCACAGGCCATCTATGACTAGCCAGAGGTGTTGAAAACGCATCGTAAACCAGCTTAGAATCCCAGCTGGTCTTGGCTGGAATTTGCAACAGGGTATTCTCTAAAAGAATATGTCTCAGCCACATCGTTTCATTTGTAAACATGACTCTTCACCATATGTGTTCAACAGCCTTTCATCTATAAATATGCAAAGGTATGCATAAAGCTTATTAAGAAAATAACCCTTCCTTTTTAGGATAGGGGGGCACACCTGTGGCATGTTTGTGTGTGTACGTGTGTTAGTATGAATACTGCTCTTAAACTGGAAACGGGAGTTTTTTCATTAAGTGTACCTGAAGTCAGCCAGGGCTGGCAGGGCCATGTTGTCCCACAGCACGGCGCTGAGGTCCTGTAGCTGTTTGGTCCTCTCCCTCCACTCCCCCAGAGTGACACGTGAGGAGGAGAGCAGAGCCGTCCCCGCGGGGTCCCAGCGACCTCCGACCTCACTACTGCTCAGCACCTCCATCACACACCTAGACCACACCGCCCGATTCACCATACCAGGGCCCTACAAGAAACACACAAACACAGTCACACACAGTTTTTCATATCAATAGACAACCTCAAACACATTGCTTCTCACAAATGCATACAAAAAAACCACAGCTCATTGCAACAACTTCAAAAGAACAAGCACACACGTGTGCACACACAAAAACACAGTTGATTACACTAGAAATGGCATACCAGCACAAATAACATGTCCAATTTTTGCGATTACCTCATTCACACACTGTCAGACTTATCATCCTATGGACATTTTATGCTTTCATGTTCACATACTGTGTCTGCAGGTCCAAGCTTTGACCGTTGGGTCTTCTGTTCTTCAGAAGACAGGGGGCTCCACTTCAACCAGCGCTCAGGGTCGGAGGTCACGCTGGTGTTCCAGAATGCCGCCAGGGCTTCCGACAGCAGATCACACCAGACAAACTGCAGCTCCTCTGCTGGCTGGGAGGGTAAATTACACTGCTGTCAGCTCACACAAAGATCAGCTAGGCATAGCCAGCTATACCCACGACTGATATCCGAGCCGGTTAAATTACAGATAGTAAATCCACAGTGACCATACGCATGAATAATATATGCATAATATTCAATACACGTGTAGTGCCAGCTAATGGTCAACTAGTGGCCTGGGCATTGGACTGGTTTTAACTGGAGATGAGACTCTGCTCCTGTATCCTTCAGTGAGGGATTCTCTAAGGAAAATCCTGCTGTGTAAAAAGTGAATTAGGTGGTGAATTATTCAGAATGGCAGCTAAGTAATTGACTGCGCAGTGTGCCAATAACACATGATGAACAGTGCAACAGCACAACTGTGAGAGGGATAGTCACTGACCCTCTCGCTGCGCAGGAGGAACCAGAGGGGCTGGAGCTGCCGCACGTTCATGGGGGTGGAGTGCAGACAGAAGCGATGGTGCTGAGACAGATCCCGACGCAAGCTCCCCTCGGGCTGGCTGTCCCTGTGGAGAGAGAGCAGAGACCCGTAAGACTCCAGCCACAGAACAAAGGGAAAACCAGGACAGCAAGCCAACAATAGACTGAAACTGGTAAAAGTTAATAGTTTCAATCACAAAAGAATGTGTCACGCAATTGACAGAACTAAACTATTGCTGTTGTCCAAAAAGGGATTGTGAAGTGAATGTCATGGGAGGTCTGGCTCAACTAGAGGTTAGCCATTTAGGCAGAACAGGAGTTTTCAACTTTTGGTTCTGAAAAGCTGCAGTAAGTGCTGGTTTTTGCTTTCATTCTAAAATCAGCAGCTGATTGAGACCCAACAGACCAGGTGAGGTGAGCTAAGGTTGGAATCGACTGTTCAACGGATCGATGAAGTGCTGAGTGACAACAAAAACCAGGCTCTCAAGGCCTCCCTTGGCTGGGCTTGATCCTCGTACCCGTGCGGGGGTGAGAGCTGCAGCACGTTGGCGGTGAGCCTCAGATGGTTCAGCAGTGCCAGCTCCTCCAGCAGGGGCCACAGCTGTGCCCGGCGGCTCAGTTTCAGCAAGACGTCCCGGCCAGGGGCGGGCCTGTCCACGGGGCCCCCCTCGCAGAGCGAAACTGCAGAGTTGGGCTCCAGGAGGCCGCAGGAGACCATGTGACCCTGTTGCTCCTCCACACAGGAAATGAGCCTTTCCAAAACACCTAAGACCACCACAGAGTTCTGTTAGAAGCCACAACACAACCACTACAAAGAGTCTTGAGGTAAAAACACAACCACGGTTGAGTTTCATAAGGTCAAGAGTTTCAAGAGAAGAGTGCAGTCTTATTAATCACCAACAGGAAAAGTGAAATGAGTGTTCTAAGAAAAGGCCCTTGGTTCTCTTCCGAATGACTGAATGCACTAAAATAACCACTCCTGCAGAAGCAGTTGGCAGTACTTGACACCGCAACACTGCTAAGTATCAAGGCAAACTCACCTTTTAAAATTCTTTATAGCTTGTTTACCATGGTTTGGATTTCGGTTTTTACATTTTCACCTACAAGAGGCTACATTTAAACAGAAATATATATATAATCTATACAGAAGCTTCTGTTACCTGTATTCATTGGCTCAAGCTGGTGGTTGGCTTGCAGGACAAGGCCCCAGGCTTCCAGCAGACTTTCCTTGGTCTCCATCCCCAGAGCAGCACCCTGAAGACGGAGGACCTCCTGCCTCCACAGGGACAAGCTGCAGTCAAGCCGGAGGTCAGCCACGTCTAGCGCCCCGCTCAAGACCCTCAGTCGAGAAGCACATTCGGCCACAGACTGCAGCTGGAGGGGGAGGGCAGAGAGACGTTAAAGACGTTCAGCTGGATTTCTGAGATAACAGTGTGAACATTGTCCAAAAGAGGCCATCCCACTACCTTAAATGGAAGTGGTTTTCCCAGAACCTTCTGTACCGCCTTCAGATCAGACGCTACGAAGGAAGAGCTGGACAGAGCGCTCTGGATACCAGTGGACACGGCCTGGAGTTCCTGCTGACCACTGCCATGGAAAGACAGGGTAACAGCTCATCAGACTCAGACCCCAACTCTCAATGCACAAAGCAGAACTTGTGAAGGAAAATGAAAACAACAGGGCTAGAAGGCATTTACCCAGCCTCACTGCCTAAAAGAATGCATTGAACATGCAGCTTTGCTAGTGACTGATGCACAATCTAAGACTTTTGTGTAAAAACTCATTATTATATGCCTCTGAGCTAATCTATTCATATTTTGAAATCACTACATATCCTTATATCCCTCAAGGCTAATGCAAATTAGAAAGGAGTGAAAACATTTGTTATTCAAAAGCATTCAACCACACAAGACTTCAGAAGCAGGAAAAGCCCTTGGGTGCAGGTGACGTACTCGTAGTTGCCGTCTCCCAGAAGCAGCTGGGGCAGTCTGTATATGAGGTGTTTCTGCACCCAATGCCAGTGCAGGGAGAGGACAGACACCCCCCGAGTGTCGGGGGCCTGCGAGTTACAGGCGTCCCAGAAACGGTCTCGCCATCGCAGGAGCTGCAGGATCTGGGGGGCGGGGCAGGAAGAGGAATGAATGTCATCAAAGCACACAGGGTATTCATTTTCAATTCAGTTCAGACCAAAACATTAAGTGGCTATCAATGTATGCTATGAATGGATGCACTTGTTTTAAGGCGTTGGAACAGAGCCAGGAGTTAATAGATTGTGGTAATTTGTTTTAAAATTAATTTTAAATCATTTCATTTTATTTTGTGTTACTGTTTGTGATGATTTAGTTGGATCCTATTAAATCGCACTTTGTTAAACACCAGGTCCAGATTAGCAGCAAGTTACAGTACATTACAAAGTCAATGGGACAATCCAGTTGAATATATGTTCAATAAATAACCATCTTCCCTGAATATACAGAACTTCAGGAGCAGTTTGACGATGAAGATTGCGAGGACGTTATTGGAAATCAATGCCTGGGCCTTCAGTGGGAATCAATGCCTGGAGCAGCACTAGTACATACAGGTGTGTACATACAAAACCGTGTGAGAATTGGCAGTAGTGATGTAGAACAGAGTAAAAGGAATAGAGTCTGACCTCGAACATGAGGTGGTCTGAAATGTAGGGCTGGCCAGTCTGCACGGCCTGCAACACAAAAGAGTCCCACATGTCGAAGAACGAGCGCAGGTGCACCAGCACCGGGTGGGGCAGGTGACCCAAGTCCATAGTCCCTTTAGTGAAAGCTGTGGCCAGCCTCAGAGCGCTGTTATGTGCTGATATCTTCACTGCTGCACAGTCCACAGTGCTCTGCTCTTCTCTGTCCATCAGCAGTGATATTCTGTCAAAGGGATAGTGCACATTCAAGTGAGTTCAAATATCTTCAAGCAACTTCCATAGAAATCTTTGAGCTGCATTAACACGGACCTGTTTGCGACTGCATTCAAAGCTTCCATGAACTCCATGTATCTCTCCTCATCCTCAAAACTGCAGGTGTTGGCCAGGATGTCCAGGTACTGTTTGTTCCATCGCATGTCCACCAGAATCCTGTAGTCATCTGCCAATGGAATAGAAGTGAATACTGCTGGCAATTTTAACAACATGACAATCCCACAACCTTGGCTTTTAAATGGCAGACAGTGGTTCTTGCCATGACCATGGTGGTGTTGGTCAGGGCGAAAAGGTGCTGTTACCTGTGCTGTGCGGCTGCAGGAGCTCAGTCAGGTGCTTGCCCTTCGTGCTGAGCTTGCTGCTGAACACGGCCTTCAGGGCTTTGGTCCCGGCCTCAAGGTGGACGAGCACCGCGTCTGTGAGGAAGAGAGCTGACCTCAATCCCAACCTCAACACATGTAAATGTGTGCTAATCAGTGCATTCAATAGCTCCTCTGACCATTTATAAGCATGTAGATGTAAGTGGAGCTGAAGAGTATTTTCACATCTTAACAGAAATGCAAATAAGCACTGAAGATGCACCCCTGGCAAGCAATATGCACCAGCCAATTATCAATCCAAAATGAACTTGATGTTGATACTGTATAAACACTTGATGCAACGGACCACTTCCAGATGGCTATGTTTGGCAAAGATCGATGCAAAAACACTGCTGAAACAGGAAAAAAGGGAAAGGAAGGTGACCTGGTGTGTGTTTGTAGCTCTTGGCCAGGTGAGACAGCCAGCTGGTCCTCAGGATCCAGTCGCTGTATGAGGCCCTCTCCGTCAGCAGACGCACAGCTGTGGGGAGCAGACGGAGAGCATCGCTCGCTCCTTCCTTTGCGCTGCCCCTGGCAAACAGGTGACCTTCCAGCGACCCGCCACCCTGCAGCGATCTCTGGAGGTCGTCGAGTGTGAGCGGTCGGCTCCTGGACACAACACAAAAACAGGTAAAAAATTGACCACCATAAAAGTGAGTGTTTTCCAATGGTGAACCTCTCCCACCGCCCTTCCCTGTGTGTTTCCTGTGTTAGTGTAGCGGTTAGCCCTTGGCCTCCCCCTCACCTCTTGCCCTCCAGGCTGAGGGTGTTGAGGCAGAAGGAGAGGATCTGGCTCTCCCGCAGGACCATGGAGAAGCAGGAGTCTTCGGTAGAGAGCAGGGCGGAGGGGACCCTGTCGGGCCACACCCCTGCACACAGCAGCTCGCTCCCCCAGTCCGCTGAGTCCAGGGTGGAGAGGTGCCTCTCAATAATCTTGTGAGCTTCCTGCAAACGCAGGCAGGAATACAGACTTGGCTTTCATATCCCCACGGATGCATACTAAACACCACCTGGCATCCCGACCACAATCAATATGTGAAGAAACATCAGCTTCAGCAAAAGATTCTGCAGCATAATGCCGATTACCATTGATTACACTCAGTCTCTAATATATATGTACATTGCACCTAGTGCTATAGCTATATGCAATGTTTCCAGTGTAGATTGAAAGGAGCATTGACATTGATGTCTTAAAGACTAATGTACACAGTGGAGATATGGGTTCTAAATGGAATCTGTTGAGTGGGTCCGAGGGCATTCTGGTGATCCATATTGAAGGTACCTTCTGACTGGTGGACGTGCGCTGGCTGAGGCAGTACACTTCCGCGCAGGCTTGCTGCAAGGCACTGGGCAGGTCCACCCCCCTCTGCAGCTGGCCTGACAGGAGAGCGGCCACGTGGAGTAGCGACGAGACTGATGACACTGGAGAATCTGCACAGAAATAAAAATCAAAGCCCCTCAGGACACTCAGGCTGGCAAAATGCTCCCTTTCTCCCAATTTCCCTCCTTGGTTTGTCTTAGTCTGCCATGTTGAATATGAAAACAGGCGGTATTTGGAACCAGTTTGGTCTATCCTTGTTGGAGGTCCTTACCCCAGATGCTAGCTTTGATGTCCGTGTGAACAGCAGACAGCAGATCGCACACGCAGTCTCCTGCCACCCCTGCTGTGTGGAGCAGGGTCTTCAGGTCCAAGGTGTCCCAGCATGTCCCCTCGTGCTCCCCTGGGATGTAGATCTCCACCCCCCGGTTCCGCATGGCTCTGGAGATCTCGCCATGGATGGGATCCATGGTGAGGAACAATCTGGAATACAGCAGAATCGAGATATCATCAGGATGTCATTGTAAAGTTTCTGACTTCCTGTGTTTAGATATTCCTGACAAGGTTATGGTCAGCGCAGGAAAGGCGCACCTGAAGTTAGGGTGTGGGGTGATGCTGGGGGTTGTGCCGTCGATGACCCCGCGCTCGCCGATGGTAAGGATTCCTCCAGGCTCCAGTAGTGCGTTCAGGCGGTCCAGCACAGACGGGCTAAAGAGAAAGAGGAAGGCCATGGAACACCATCCACACTATGTGCACTACTGCACCAAAATATCTGCATGCGTATGATGTTAGTCATAACAATTGATATAAATATGCATAAGACAGCATGTACTATATATTACATAGCAATATATCTATAATATAATATACTATATAACAGTTAGCCAAATGAAACAATCTAATCTCCTGAGCCATTCTTGGAGTATGTGCCGCATTTGATGATTGTCTGGTTTTGGTTGGTATGGTGATCACAGGCTAAGCTTAACGGGGGCAGGGTATTGGTCAGGGCTGTCCCCCACCTGCAGAAGTTTGCGTTGTCCATGAGGAGCCAGTCTCCAGCCTGCAGGGCCTGAACCAGCATCCCATCCAGCCACTCAAAACCTCCGTGGCTCCACCCGTCCTGCAGCTGGGCATGCTTTTCCTTCAGCTGTGTGAAGTCCAGCTGCAACTTGGACATGTCTGCAGGACACAATGTAGATAAGAGTCAATACAATACCAGGAAGCTCAATAATTTAATCTCCACAATATACAACTAATGTAAATTAAGCTGTGAAGACAAACAGATATGACAAAGTGCATAATTAGGGGGAAAAGCACCACAGGTGCTGGAGCACTATTGTGTTTGTCCATCTAGTGATCTTCTTCTGATCATTATTATTGAAAACAGCACCTGAAGTTTGATGTAGAGCCTACTTGTATCTGCAAACACTGATGCTGTTGAGTTTACCTGTGAACACCTTCAGCTTGGTGTTGAGTTTCTGCAGCAGCACGAGGATGACCTCCAACTTGTTGACGGCCTCAAAGCTGACACCCCCTTCCGGTCGCTCGCGCTCCTCCTCCTTCAGCGACCTCTGGAACACGCTCCAGTTCCTCAATAGGAACTCTGTGTCCTGGAGAGCTCCGTCCAGTGACATCAAGCCTCGTCGGGTCACCATGGCAATCATGTAGTCCACACTCTCAATAACCTGCTTCCATGGCCTCATGATGTCCACCTGGAAAAGGAACAGGGTCCACAGTCAGTTACAAATACTCTAGTCCACAAAGACTAATTTCAGGTGTTAAATAGAATCAAGCACAATTGAGCTGATCGACTCTCTGAATGATCTCCTGAAATAGTGACAAATGTGGAAGCTTTCCGTTCTTTTCTGACCGTAAAACTATAATAAAGTTTGAAAAGGTGATTGGGACATGGTTGTGTCTTCATGCGCTTACCTGCTCAAAGCCTCCCAGCAGTTCAGTGGTATCCATGGCGCTGTTCATGGCCATCACCCTGAGGCGGTGCCCGGTCAGCAGGGCCAGGAGGTGCACCAGGCTGGTCTTCCCACTGGCCGTGGGCCCCACCAGCACCGCCATCCAACTCATCTCCACGCACTTCATCAGAGACTCCAGCGGCCGCAACGCCTGGTGGGTCAGTGAGAGCGGGGGGTCCAGAGCTACTGGGGGGCTCCCACTGCGAGGAAGGACTGAGAACCCCACCTGAGAGCAATGAGGCCGGAAAAAAGACATATATAAGGTATACAATACTAACTGTAATATTTAATATTTCAGCACTGTTCAATTATCACTGTGTGATTGTATTATAGTATGTTCTTTTTTTAAATATCTCATTTCGGAACCAATGTAAAATGCTAAACGGTAAAAGTCTTTTTCACGTTTGTATTACATATAAGGCCAAAGGTGGTAGTTAAATTTCTATACTGGGATTTATACAGTATTACCTCACCGTCAGACAATTATATAAGGCTTTTCTGCCTGAATGGAGTGGTATAGCTGATTTAGGGACATTGACTGACCTGTAGATTGAGAGGGGTGATGTGAAATTGCCGAGATCCAGTGTAAGGTTCAAAGTCCTCACCGAAAACTTTCCTAAAAACAGTCAACACCTGAAGAGACAAATAAGTTTTGCACAATTAACTGACATCGGACAGCACAATAGGAACAGGAAGAAGAAACAGAATTATCAGTTTTTTAGGTTTTGGGAGAGATGTGACAACTAGACGCGGTGGTACCTGGGCCTTGTCTGCCTCTGTCCTCATGCGGTCGGCGTACACCAAACCAACATGTTGACCCGGGTTGTAGAAGCCTGGGGATTGGTCGGCCTGCATCAGCTGACACCAGCGGAACATGTCACGCAGGTTGAACTCCCAGGGGCCTCCTTTCTGGCCCCACCTCCTTTCCATGACCACTTCCTCAACAAGCTGATGAATGGCAGGTAAACACACTGAATTAGCTGATGGGAGTAGGAAGTCCTCTCCTTATTACAACCCCATAGCCCCTCCCTCTCTAGGGTCAACTTAGCAACTAACCAAAAGCACACACTACCAACCTGGTTGTTGAACTGCACCATTTTACAGATGATGTGGTCATCTATGGCAGGGAAGATGGAGTCTGCAATGAATTCCATATCTTCACAGGAGAGTTGGTCGACATACACCTGAGGAACACCAAACCAAGAATAAGCCTAAAGAGTTATAGTTATACAGCTGTATTCTGAAGAACATTGTGAAGCCATTGTCCTCTCCCACCTGAGTGAACCGGTTGAGGAAGGACTTGGGTAGCCCCTTGCGCCCCCCGCCCTGGGTGAATGGGTTCTGGCATCCAAAGATCTTGGTCTTCTCATGCTGTACTAGGAAACTCATGCCCAGCTCAGGGATGTAGATCTCCGCTCGATGGTCGAAGCAGGCATTCAACCCCTCCAGCACGGACTGAGAGGCCAGATTCAACTGCAGGTGTGAACCAATTAAAACCAGTTTTAACCCCAACCACTGAAGGACTGTCAGTGACTGAATTTAAGACAAGTAATATTTCATCAAACAAATACTAGTGACATCTATTCTATTAATTCAACCTCCTCAGAAACCCTTTCCCTTAGCTTCTCCGTGTGGTCATAGAAACCAAATTCAACTGTACAACCACAGAAGTACACAAAGCAACATGTTAGTAAATGACATTATTGACCTCATCCAGGACAATCCAGTGGCCAGCCTTCAGTCCAGCCAGAAGGGGGCCATCACGCCACGAAAACTCTCCCCCCTTCCCCCCTTCCACAGGTAGATCTGTCCCAAACAAGTCAGTCACATCCTGCCAGGAGAAAAGGAGTAGAATTATGAATATTGATATGACCAGCCATTTTATATTTTGTTTTGCCTACATTCCAACACTCTCTAATGAGCGCTGTATAACAGGAGGTGATTCCATGGTCTTAACACGGGAGACGTACCGTCTGCTCAGACAGATTTATTCTGACCAGGTGGTTGCCAGATGCTTTTGCCAAGGCAGCGACCAGGCTGGTCTTGCCCACACCGGGAGACCCTTCGAGCAGCACGGGCCGCTGGAGCTTCAGGGCGCGGAGAAGCCGCTGGGCGTTCACTGCTGTGGTGCCTGCCGCCAGGGCGTAGTCCGACAGGCTCCGGGCCTCACACTCAGGGCCTATCGACAGAGGAAAAATGCGCAAACCAATCATCCCTCAATGTATTTTACAAAGTAATGATAAAGTTGTTTCTACCCATAAATAGGGAACATTGTTCACTGCTATCGTATTACTGCAAATACATAGCTTAAAATACTCTCAAGAAAGATGAGAAAATATGTTTAGACAGCTTAACAGTAAGCCTCTGTCACATGAGGTTCCATTTGAATGTAAAATGAGGCAGAACTGTCACATATTTGAATCTCCACATGAGGTAAAAGTCCCACCTGCAGGGATGTAAAAGGGTTCGATGCCAAAGAAGTCCTCCCCCCACTGTGGCTCCCTGGGCATGCTGGTGTCATATATCCTGAAGGCATCCATCATGTCCTCATCCAGGTGGGTGATCCTGCCCAGTTTCTTCCGAAGGAAACTCAGACACTCCTGACGAGCCAACAGGGAGACTTCTGCTGCAGACACAGTCGTGCCTGTCATCCCGTGTGGAGAAATCGGGAAGAGAACATAACCATGGTAACGCTGTGACAAGGTTTAGGAAAATTTAAATGAATCTGCGAATTCATCCATCTCCATGTCAATCATTTCCATCCTACAATGAATCTACAAATTTAAGTCGTCAAGCACTGCATATTCAATCAGTATCAGATACAGCTAAATGTGCTGCTACTTCTGTAGTAGGTTTAAAATATACAATGTATATTGGAACGTACTGTCTATTGATTTTGGAATTTAAGAAATAACTCACCCGAGCCAATTCCGTCGATGTACACCAGGCAGGCCGCGTGCACAAACGCAGTCACCGTGTCAAGCCTGAGGTCCCACTCCACCTCTTCCTCCTCCTCTTCCTCCTCCGTCATCATGAGAGAGCCCTCGTCCCGCTCGCACACCAGGTTCAGGAAGTGCACCCACGACAGGATGTCCCGCACGCTCACGATGCACCGATGCCCAAAGTCCTCGCTGGTCAGCCAGTCGATGAAGTCCAACATGAGCTCGCCGATGTCTTTGCCTGTGTCCAGAGGAGGGAGGACTGAGGTTGTGGACTGACCAGATACTGTTCTGACTGAGAGCTGACGCACAGATGTGATCTCACAGATGGCTGAGCTCATGAAACATGACATGTGGAAAAAGACAAACATGAAGACAAAACTGCCTACGCTAATTATAGATTATAAATCAAATAAAAAATGTCAACTTTGATGTGGAGAACCAAACTCATGGTCAGTACACACCACAGTGGCTAGGGGAAGAAATTTGAGCCATCAAAGTCTTTGTTCATGGGCACAATCTACTGCATCTGTAAACTGTGAAACACATATCTACAGTGGTGTGAAAAAGTGTTTCTGATATAAATTTTTATTTATTTATTTTTTTTTTTTTGCATGTTTGTCACACTTAAATGTTTCAGATCATCAAACAAATTTAAATATTAGTCAAAGACAACACAAGTAAACACAAAATGCAGTTTTTAAATGAAGGTTTTTATTATTAAGGGAGAAAAAAAATCCAAACCTACATGGCCCTGTGTGAAAAAGTGATTGCTCCCCAAAACCTAATGGTTGGGCCACCCTTAGCAGCAACAACTGCAATCAAGCGTTTGCGATAACTTGCAATGAGTCTCTTACAGCGCTGTGGAGGAATTTTGGCCCACTCATCTTTGCAGAATTGTTGTAATTCAGCCACATTGGAGAGTTTTCGAGCATGAACCACCTTTTTAAGGTCATGCCACAGCATCTCAATAGGATTCAGGTCAGGACTTTGACTAGGCCACTCCAAAGTCTTCATTTAGTTTTTCTTCAGCCATTCAGAGGTGAACTTCCTGGTGTGTTTTGGATCATTGTCCTGCTGTAGAACCCAAGTTTGTTTCAGCTTGAGGTCATGAACAGATGGCTGGACATTCTCCTTCAGGATTTTTTGGTAGACAGCAGAATTCATGGTTCCATTTATCACAGCAAGTCTTCCAGGTCCTGAAGCAGCCCCAGACCATCACACTACCACCACATTTTACTGTTGGTATGATGTTCTTTTTCTGAAATGCGGTGTTACTTTTACGCCAGATGTAATGGGACACACACCTTCCAAAAAGTTCAACTTTTGTCTCGTCAGACCAGAGTATTTTCCCAAAAGTCTTGGGGATCATCAAGATGTTTTCTGGCAAAATTGAGACGAGCCTTAATGTTCTTTTTGCTCAGCAGTGGTTTTCGTCTCTGCCATGCAGGCCATTTTTGCCCAGTCTCTTTCTTATGGTGGAGTCATGAACACTGACCTTAACTGAGGCAAGTGAGGCCTGCAGTTCTTTGGATGTTGTTGTGGGGTCTTTTGTGACCTCTTGAATGAGTCGTCGCTGCGCTCTTGGGGTAATTTTGGTCGGCCGGTCACTCCTGGGAAGGTTCACCACTGTTCCATGTTTTCGCCATTTGTGGATAATGGCTCTCACTGTGGTTCGCTGGAGTCCCAAAGCTTTAGAAATGACTTTATAACCTTTTCCATACTGATAGATCTCAATTACTTTCCTTCTCATTTGTTCCTGAATTTCTTTAGATCTCGGCATGATGTCTAGCTTTTGAGGATCATTTGGTCTACTTCACTTTGTCAGGCAGGTCCTATTTAAGTGATTTCTTGATTGAGAACAGGTATGGCAGTAATCAGGCCTGGGTGTGGCTAGAGAAATTGAACTCAGGTTTGATAAACCACAGTTAAGTTATGTTTTAACAGGGGGGGGGCAATCACTTTTTCACACAGGGCCATGTAGGTTTGGATTTTTTTTTCTCCCTTAATAATAAAAACCTTCATTTAAAAACTGCATTTTGTGTTTACTTGTGTTGTCTTTGACTAATATTTAAATTTGTTTGATGATCTGAAACATTTAAGTGAGACAAAGATGCAAAAAAATAAGAAAGCAGGAAGGGGGCAAACACTTTTTCACACCACTGTACATGTACACACGTACAGAAAGAGAGAGTGAGAGTGTGAGATTTAGTGAAATACAATGAGAGATGATAGCTTAAAGCTTGAGCTCCAAGTTGATACATGGGGATAAAGACCTTGGTGGTCCTGGTGGTCCAGGGACAGTCCAGGTCTCAGGTTGTGCTGGATAATCTGCAGCAGGTCACTGCGGCCATTGCTTTGGGGACACCAGATCTCAGTGAACCGGTTCCTCAGTGCGGGCGACAGCTGGGGACACACAGTGAACAAGGGGGTCAGTTACCAGTTTCGGCCAAGTGTCGAGTGGACACTTTTTAAGGCTAAAAACCACTGTTACTAAAAAGCCAGCACAAGCAGTGTCCCACTGGGATGCTCACCTCTTTCTTCCCAAAGTCCCCGCCTGGGTTCATGGTGGCCAGGAGACGGAAGCTTGGGCCGGCAGTGATGAGCTCCACGTCGTCGTCTTCTCCGCTGCCTTTCTCTGCAAGCACCAGGGACTTCTCAGTTTCCAGTACGCTATGACAGAGAGACGGCAGGGTCAAAGGTCAGGAGTCCTAAGAGCTGCTTAGTCCATTATGTTATACAGTTCATAGCCTTGGACGTAAATACAGAGAAGCATTTATAATATCACCTAAAAGTGTGTATGCGAGTAATGGGTGCTGTATGGGAGTGCTTTTGTCTGCGTGTCTGTGTGCATTTGTATAAGAGCCGCGAGTGTAAGCGTGCATACCTGTTCAACCTCTCCAGCACAGAGTCATCTGCCAGCGAGATCTCATCCATCAGAAAAATGCCCTCCTCTTTCATTGCCAGCACCAGGGGGCCGTCGTGCCACTCAAATAAACGCCCATCTTCAAAATCCGCCTGAGTCAAACCACGAGAGAAGTTTCATGAATCCATGCAGACTGTTCACCCTGTGCCTCAGTAAAGCTGGTCACTAAAACAGGGACCTTTTTCATTACCTCTGAGCTATTTGATATTGACATTTCGGTGACACAGCAGGTTTCAATGGACCTTCTGCAAATGTAATCTACAACACACACTGAACCTGTATATCTAACTGGATTTTTAAATGAATTTTAAATGCTCTGGAAAAAGAAGACGAATACATAATGGACATGCCATGTGGAAGTTGATGGTCATGGTGTTGATCTTGACAATGTATATATAAAAGCTTTGTCGGCCTTGTTTGCCAAAACTCTAGGTGCCTGTGGCGGTCCTGTACGGAAGCAGGAGTGAGGTACCTCTTCAGTCCCCCTGTGTCTAACGGGACGCAGCCCACCGAGGAAGTCCGAAGTCTCCATGTGCAGGTGACAGTTCACGGAGAAGAGATTCTGTCCCGCCAGAGCCGCAAATAACTGGCAGATTGTGGTTTTGCCACACCTGTGTGGATGACAATGTTGTTAACGTTCTTAATTTTAGCAACAACTTTTTCCTCTGGACTTGCGCCACAAATTTCTGACTCTGGAAGGGATGGTGTAGGAAAGGGGTCATTTTACCCGGTGTCTCCCACCAGCAGGACAGACTCCCCGAAACGCAGTGCCCGCCCCACCAGCACCGCCAGCCTCCTCATGCCCTGCGTCCACACCACGTGCCGGAACTCTTCGGGCATGTCGGCCAAGCTCTCCACGAAAGGACCTGTCAATCAAATTCATGCATACAAGAGACCTGTCTATCTCATAACGCACACAATTCCAGACTGATGTCATACAGACTTGCGGCAACAGAACTCACAGACTACCAAATAATACTGCGTTAAATACTGCCATTCGAAAGAAGGTTCTACATTAGAAAGAGTGAAACAGTATTGATATGCTCATATATCGAATTGCAGTATGAGAGATCCATCCATCAGTTGGGAAGCATGGCAGATGCCTATATACTGTACATCTACTGTACAATCAATATACTTAATACTTTCATTTTTCACTTTCTGGCAGCATTGATAACAACCAGCCTGAGGTCGATGGTCTGCTTTTAGTAAACACTGCAAATGACACCCAACACAAGCTCCTGCCTTTTCTGAACTTACTCAGAACTCAGTCTTATTTCCTTATTTACACTTATACATGGTTCAAATAAGCCAGCGAAACACAAAGGGCTCACTCACTGAACTGCCTGGCGAGACGCTCCTCGGAGAACAGAGCCTCTGGATTCACTTTCCTCTTGAAGTGCTTCTCCAGGATTCCCTGAATAGTGGCTGCCTCCTCTGCCTTCCGCACACGGCCTGCTAGCAGCATGTAGCCTGATAGAGAGGAACACAGGGGTACCTACTGTCAAAATACTGGTTACTCATATACTAACGAAACTAATCTGTTTCCTACTGCACAACTACAAGGATCTCTTTTATAATCACTATTCATCTGATAATTTACAAGCCATGCAGTGAGTATGCTTTTTATACAGAAAAACGTGAGGTAAGTGCTTGGCTTTGACTGAACCCCATCTTACGGTTGGTCCTCACCATCGTCAGCCAGGTGCTGCAGCCAGTCGTGGGAGGAGTCGGTCTGCTCCTCTAACCGATACCTCTCGGCCCAACGGAAAAGGTCTCTCAGGGTAATAAAGCCATGCTTTCCGGCAAACACCGTGGATCCCCTACGCAGTGACTGAAAGACGCACAAACGGTTGGCATGTATAAACAGTTTGCGAGTTAAATGATGGACGTCTGGACAGACTAATTGCAGTATTAGCCGAGTCATGGCGGGCGGGCCTTACTTGCAGGTCCTGCATGACCATGACCAGCTTGCTGCAGTAGGAGGGGGGCAGGCTGCATCTTTTGTGCAGAATAAGCTCCAGCTCGGCACTGGGGAGCTCATCAAAGTGCAGCTCCACAAAACGGTTCCGGAAGGCTCTGGAAAGCACCTGCAGGGCATTGGACAGAGCTCTGTGAACCTTTGCAATGCTGCATCCCAACAGCATGATTCTCCTACTTGCCCTGATATGCCAGTATTGAGTCAATTCAATTTATGATTGCTATGGTGGTATAGGTTACCCAGCAAAAAGGGGCAAGAGATACCTTTCTGCCTCCATAGAGACCAGGTGGATTCTGGGTGGCAAAGAGCATGAATCTCGGGTGAGCTTTGACCACTTCCTGCGTCTCGGCGATAAAGAGCTCTCTGTTGTCATCGAGCAGTCTGTTTAGAGCTTCCAGAACATCAGTGGGAGCCAGGTTCAGCTCATCCAGGATGATCCAGTAGCCTTTGCGCATTGCGTCGATGAGAATGCCTACCAGGGGAAACATACACTTAGTTCACCAAGTATCTTCCAGGTCGCAGAACCCAGACTCTTACCATCTGGGAACAGCCACAGCAGGGATGTCCCGGCACAGGTCAGATTCTCAGAGGGTGGTTTTCTGGTTTGAACTGCTGGATTCCCTTTAGACCAAACTAAACTGGGTTGATGCGAGTGATGAACAAATATTAGCAAATATGCCCAAAGAATGTGCATGCATCTCTGTGAACTACAGTGAATTGTCAGGCTAATACTTAATCATTTACTTATTTACTTACTTTTAATTATCATATTATTTAAAATAAAAAGGGATAGTGCACAACAATCAATTAATTTATAGAAATGTCATGGCGGTAAACAACCAAATGCCCCCTGAGCAGTTTGACAGTTATGCCTTTTGAGGCCATCACACAACTGAGACCAATACAGAGAAGAAAGCAAGTAGCAGCCACCTTCTCTGAAGGCCAGCTTCCCACTGCTGTCGGAAGCATAGCAGCCGATGTACTCCTGGATGTCTGTGTGCTCGTGGTTGTTGATCCTCACGCACTGGTTTCCTGAGGCTGCTGCCAGCCACCGGATCAAGCTGGTCTTCCCAACAGAGGTCTCCCCCTGGATCAGCACTGGGTGGGACCTGGAGAGGTCACCAAAAATCAGGAATGCCAGAGATGAGACTCAATAAATCGCTCATTATCCAGAGTTCTCGCTCAAACACCCTGTGTTCACCTCATTCCAAAGGGCAAAGATCAATTGAGCACTTATTTGGGACTATTGACGGGTGTAGTCATAGTTAACGGCACGGTTAGAATGTAAAAATCCATACACTGTTGACCTGACTGCCACAGAGAAACACGAACAATGAGCAGTGGCAAGCTGACAAAACATGCAACATTCATCCAATGAGAAAGCACCAGCAATAAAGGAATGGAGACCCTTTCCTACCCGGCGGACACCACTCGAGCCAGGTCACGAAGGTTGAGCTTCACAGACTGGGTAAGGATGTAGCTGTGATCTACAGCTGGCTCCATCTCCCCCTGGGCCACCCAATAGCCCTCCATGTGGACACAGGGGAGGCCTCGGGGCTCTGGGAGGGGCTGGGGCGAAAAGAGAGGCCAATGCTTGAGTTTAATAAGAGTTTAGCTAAAATGGAGGCCCAGGGTTGCTTCCGCACTGTGCCCAAGGCAGCGTACCTGTTTCACACACTTGACGTTTCCATCCAAGATGTGCTGACACACCAGCTTCTGGACTACTGGGTGGGAGCTTCGGTCCAGCTGGGTGAGAAAACTCAGGCAAAAGCCCTGAAAATAAATCAACCAAAAGCGTAATTATACCAATAGTCTACCAATGCAACTATGCATCATTGACTTTAGAGGGTATCTTGCAAGGTTGCCCTGGTTACGACAGCTCCCTCTGGTTCCTACCTCGTAAAGTGACCGCTGGACGCTGTAGCAGGGGTTGGCGGCGGCATACTTCAGGGCCCTGCACAACGTCCGCAGGCTGTAGTGTGGCTTGTGTCCGGTTCCGTCCGTCAGCCGGGACCGGGCCTCCTTTCGGACTGACAAGTAGAAGCTGGAACAAAAATAAACCAAAACCAAAATAAACCACACCAAAGTCTTCCCAAATCTTCACATTGTCACGGAAAGCAGACAAATGCGGAAAGGGGTGACCGATGAGTCTTCACCTTATTATCCCGTTGACGGAGCTCTTGTGGATATTCAAGCCTCTAAGGTAGTCTGCGACCAGGATCCTCAGGTCTGCTTCATTTTCCAGCTCCTCCACATACAGCTCTGTGAACCTGAGGACCACAACACAGGGAGATCTTCTGAAACCACAGTCACCGCAGATCATATGGGCCAGGAGAGATGGACCGCTACCCTGGCTTAAGAATTGTGCTTGACAGGCTTCTCAAACAGACTTTCAAACACAAGATATGTCAGTGGCCAAAGGCCAAGCAATTCTTGACAGGTTCCAATTTAATTAACACACTCAAAAGGATGGATAATTACTTTCCAGTCAATGATTTTCTTATGTAGCTCAAGCCCCAGTCCCTGTTTTCAAAGGCCTCTGCAGTGTTTGATTGTCCCCTAATAATCCCATACTCCTATGACCGGGTGGCCTTAATGTGATCACCATCACAAGAGGAGATTTGGTGCCGTCACCCTCTTCAGGTCGTCCAGGTAGCTACACTCACCTGTTCCTGATGCCCAGAGGCAGGTTCCTCTTCCCCACATCGGTGGCTGGGTTCATGCAGGCGAACAGGCGGAAGTCTGGATGACGAACGAGAGGCTCTGCACACAAAACGGGGAGACAACACTCGACAAGTGCAAACAAATTTTATTGTATTTTTAACATCCAGTTAATTGGAAAATAACCTTCTAGGCAAAAGAGCAGAGCATGTCAGCAGAATGTTAGCATACAGTTGAACAGTGTCAGAATGTTTCTGGGCCAAGTATGGTCACTTTGAGAGTCCTGACCTGTGTCTCCTCGGTCCAGCAGCACCAGGGACCCTGCAGTACCCTCCAGAAGACCACTTAGACACTCCAGCGTCTCAGCCGCTGCCAGGTTGATCTCGTCCAGGAGAATCCACTCCCCTCTCTTCACAGCTTGGGCCAGTGTTCCCTTGAATAAACGCAATGTGAGTCGAAAGGCCTGCTAAACGAGTGATACAGAAATGGGGACCAGGGACTTCCCTACCTCCACAAAGGCAAAAACCAGCGCAGACTCGCTGGCTCTGATCTGCTGCTGGGTTTGATTCAGTCTGAGTGTCAGAGCCTCCCACTGGTCTTTGAGAAAGGCTGCTACACAGAAAGAAGGAGGGACAGGACATTCATTTTTCAAACTTGTTTTCAAACTTATCTTTAACATTGTTATGAAATTTTACATATGCATTTCCTCCCATAAAGCATAAAGCATTTCCTCCCATAAAGCAATATGAATGTGAATTTGAGAGAGAGAGAGAATAGATGGAGGTAGATAATACATTTTTAAAATCCACAACAATAATACAGCAGATGAGATGGTCAAGAAAAGTAACATTGTTGGGTCTGGTACCATTTGGTTTCTTCTGCAGCTCTTTGGTGATGGCGGACTTGCACACATGGTCCATCAGCTTCAGAAGGTCCTGCCAACGTTTGCCCCTGAAGCAGGTCTGCACATGGCCCAGGAAAGTCTCGTTCTGCTTGCGGGAATAGGTCTGGGAGAACAGGTCCTCGAAGGCCTCGCGGAGGGGCAGGAGGATCAGCTTGTGATCGACAGGTTTATATCTGTGGTCGAGGTATGGGAGAAAATAAAATAATAATTATATATATATATATATATATATATATATATATATATATATATATATATATATATAGACCTTTCACAAAGCAAACTGCTGTTTCCGTTGGATTCCCATGCCAAAAAGCAACCATAAGTAAGTAAGTTACCATGGCTAGACTCACCTGGGGTACAAAATAGCAATATTCCTGGACAGAGTGTCTTATGAATTCTAACAACATGCAAAAGGGTACACAGCATTGATTGTTTATTGTTTGGATGGAAGTTGGTACACAAGTGACTGGTTGGTGCACTGTACAATTAAAATCAAGATGAATGCATGCACTTCCCCCCTGTGTATATATACATTGAAATGCAAGTATTGGGACAGATGAGTCACAATGATTGTTTTTCCTCTCATCAAATTTCTATTTGCAAATCAAACAATGACTAAGAGGCAAAATTGACTATGCCTGTCAGTTGTTTTCAATCCATTTACTGTGTCCTTATTATGCACGTTTGTTAACTGACATTTTAAATTAATTTCCCTCACTGAGACCATAAGATTTGTACTGCCCGACAGACTGGAAACAGCCTCCCCTCCACTCACCCTCCAAGGAGGTCTGCCGTGTCGCTCTGCTGGTTCATGTTCACCACCCGCAGCCTGTGTCCTGCAGAGGGGAGATGAGGTCAGTTGGATGCAGTTTGTACACCTGAGCTGCCTAGTCCTGCTCCTGAACATCTACCGTCCTGAAGGTTTTAGAGTGAAAACCTCCAGGAACAGGGTTGGGCAGCCCTTCAGTAGGCTACACACGGAGGCTTTGCAGAATTTTGCATGCCAGCACTCACCTGTGAGACCGGCCAGGTGCTGAACGGTGGAGGTCTTGCCTGTGCCGGTCTCCCCCACCAGCAGAATGGGCTCTCCCTTGTTCACGCACACGGCCAGCTGCTCCAACAGCACCGAGGAGGGTCGCGTGGCTGCAAACGTCTGCCTCTCTCTGAGTACAAAACATCGGCGTGAGGTACATAGATTCACAGACTAGAACAGCACACTAGAACATTAAAACATCATCTCCCCTCAAAGACAAGAAGCTGAAAACCATGTTTTTAGGTTTCTTTCAACTATCTATTTCAGGTAAACCATATACAGTATGTCTCTTTTTTTGGAACAAGACCATTTCTACTTCTAATTCAGCAGTGTCATTATAACTATTTAAAAAGTGTTGTTAATCTTTAACCTCACAGGGAAGTGAAAGGTCTTCCAGAAAATTGAGTCAATACGATTTTTATTTTTTTATTTTTTTTAACCGTTAGCACAAAGGGACCAATTAAATATTTATTCAGTTGACTAACGGGAAACCCATCACTGTATAGGATATTTTTATCTCAGAACCCAGGATGCGTGCTGCACAGGGGGCTTACGTGAAGAGCCGGACCACATCATTCTGTCTCCGGCTGAGGATGGCCCTGCCCACGGTGGCCTCCGCCTCGGTCACAGTGATGCTGGGCAGGTACATCTGGCAGAAGTGCTGGGCCTGGTGGAGAGAGACCACACCAGTTAGAACCTGATTCATATCAGCTTTGCTTTTTCCGACTGCAGTCTCCACAGCAAGGGGTATACGGCAGCCTGTATGAGGTTCTTTGTTACCTTCTCTTTGGAGATATTCAGCCTGCTTCCGATAGCCTCTGCCATCCTCTGCCTGCTCTCTGCACTCGAGAGCATGGCGGTGAAGCAGTCCAGAGCCTTAAAGTTAACAGAAGTATCTTCTAAATATGTACAGGTATATATTTATAACAAAAATAGTCAAAAGGTCAAATTACTCAGCACTGTAAGAGCATCTTAAGGGAATCTGACTTCATTGTGGGTAAACAGTCACACCAAAAACCTTAAATAATATGACCAGAGAAGCTCAATGATTTTGGAATAAAACAGGAGCCTCCCATTAACTAGATAAATACAGCCATGGTGCCAATACTCTGTGCATGAGAATGCAGGCAGCGCTCACCTCCAGAAAGACATTGTGTGTTGTGGCAGAGGAGGTGCTGCTGAAGTTGTTTCTGATCCTTTCGCACCACTTCAGTAAGTCCCTGTTTTGAAACAGCACAAAGCTCGCTTACAATGGCAGGAAGCCAGACAGATAATTAAAGACAATCTGCTCTGTACTTGAAAATGAAGGAAAACAGTGCTACAGACTGACAGCTTTTAGAAAGTAAACTTATGAATAATTCTGTACGTGTGTGTGTGTGTGTGTGTGTGTGTGTTTACATAATTTCATTTCAAAACAACAAGAAATGTGGCACTGTCCAAATACTTGCGGACTCAGAAATGAAATAATGAATATGAGGTTAGATTGTCCATTTACATCCATATCCTGCCCTTTCTATACAGCCCCCACAGGTAATTAGACTAACATAATCTAAAATAAAGTCAGATTTTGTACTTTGTTGCAAATCCTTTCAAAGACTGCCTGAAGTCTAGAGTGTTCTTGATCTTTTCAACAAATGCTGCAAAACACAGCTGCTTAAGAAATCAGACAACCGTCCAATTACTTTTGGTCCCCTATATTATGTCCACAATGGGCTGCAATTCCTCACCTAATATTGATGCAATCAACCTCAAATTGAAGCAGGCATTCTACATAATAACCTCATATTTCAGAGCACTCCACAGGTTGGTGGGCACAGACGCATCCTTTATCTAATATGGCTGTCCTGATGTGACATCTGATAGGAATGAGGCAGAGTACAGTAAAATCAATTCACCATTGACTTTACCAGCGCCCAGTGGAAAGCCAATTAAAAGCCTGAGGGCTGGCACAAATTGGCAAGGTTTTATATTAACCCCTGAGAGCAGTGCATTCCAGCTACTGTTTGATCCAGCATGAATTACTGATGTTGTCGGGCTGTCATTTTTCCAATGAAAGAAACAAATGCAAATGGCTGCCAAGAGTCACTAAGAATGATAAAAATCTGAACATATTAACTGTTTCATTCAAAATCAGCAACCAGGCTGACGGCCAACAACCATTTGTCATCAGAGGAGCTGAGATGAAAACGTTAATCAACAAATCACCAAAGGGTTTGTAACATTACTTCCCCACTAAAATCTGTGCCTGTGATTGGAGTTCTTACCTCAAGGACAGCCCTCTCCCTTCCAGCCCCGCAGCCCCGCCTTCCGGCCTGTGCTGGCCCACTTCGGGCTGCTGGGGGTTTCCTTGGTTACGCAGCAGACTCAGCTCTGTTGCCTGGTGTTTGTCTCCAGTCAGATGGCAGTAGATGTCAAGCAGACGCTCCACCACCACAGTTAGGTTTGGATACTTCTTAAGTAGCACCTACCCAATGAAACCCAAACGCTCATCAGTCTGTGAGCGTATGCCAAGAAAATAAAACCTCAATGGCTCTGCTCTTAGTCTGTTCCTTTCTGGGGACAACGCTTGGTGGACTCACCTCCTTCAGTTCCTCTCTGGTCATGTTTCCCATTTGCAGCTTGGTCCAGTACTTGTCCAAAAGATTGGCATGGGTGTTCTGTGGCCTGTACCAGCCTCCACCACTGGAGAACAACCTTAAAACACCAAAGAATATTTGTCACAGCAAACATTCATTATTACTTTGCTGATTCAGAAAACTGTAAATTAATGTAGATGACAACTTGAAGCTTGCTTGCATGCATTTAAATTAGACATGTTAATCATCCATTATGGCAAGAATAAAACATTACCCAACATATTGCACAAATATTCTACTCTGTTCAAGGCTTTTGGAGATTGCTTTGATGTTTCACCAGCGTAAAGCACAGGTCATTTGCAATTTAGATCTGTTCTCACCTTCTTGTGGCAAAGAACTGAAAGCCTGGGGCCACTTCAATACAGTCTTCCCGCCCAGGGATAATCAACTTCCTGTTCTCCATTAGAGGAAGCAACACGGATATCTGCAACAAGGACACACCTCTGTAAATCCTACCATGCACTCCTGTTCCATTCATATATATCACAGCTTCTGAATAGATTATGTAGTATTATAATTAATACTCTACAGTCTATACTTAAAAGATCATCAAAATTGTGTAAAACTAAAAGTAATTGCTCATGAATAATTAAGAGCAATTTCAAAGGTTCATTTGATTTTGATAACCCTCACCACATCTAAAGGTGCATGATCAATGTCTTCCAGCAGGATCCAGTGACCCCGGGAAACAGCTTGCGTCAGAGTACCAGGCTGCCAAACAAACTTCCCAGGAATGTCTGTACAGCGATACATCCCAAGCAACATCTGAAATGACATTTGATTATATAAATTAAAAGGGCCAAGGACTTGAGAGCACTGACAACAGGTGTTAATGATTTATGTTGTATGAATGGATGAATATCCTGAATAATATACTGAATGCTCATTTAGATGTTTACTCTGGTCTTTGCCTTTAAGAGGTCAAGCCTATTGATCTATAAAACTTCACAAATGCTGGGTCTTTGAACAACAGTTCCAGACACTTGTTTATAAATATTCATGGATATTTATTTCATGAAATGGATACAGAAAGTCTGTAGAAATGCTTCTTAAAGTCTGCCATTACTGTTTGCAAAGGAAACATGGAACATTTAAACATGTAAGAGAGTTTAATAAACATGAAACCATTTCCCGTTACCTTGCTGTCCGTTTGATCACCAAGTTGAACCTTCAACATTTCCGGAGGTTTCACGTGCCCTGTCACAGCAGCAAGATACTCCACCAGGGCAGTCTTTCCACATCCAATTGGCCCCTCCAGAAGCACAGCCTTCTGGGATGACACAGCCAAGGCCAGTCTACGCAGGTTCTGGCATGTTGACTCCACCAGCACCAGATCCTTCGAGAGGCACTATGGTCAGATAGTTCAAATTTGAACAATGGACCTCCAGTTACACATCCTTTTTGAATAACATGTCCTGCAATCATATTCATTTTAATTAGTTTGATCCCTCCATCTTACTGGCTCTTGCTGGTTGAGTGTTTTCTTGGGCAAAACCACTCCGCAGACTGCAACGACATTGCGGGACAGGTCCTCTGACACCACCTGAGCCCTGGTGAACTTGTTGCACTTGTCCTGACGCCACATCACAGAGCCCTGATTGGCCAACACCAGAGCCTTTTCTACTTCTAACAGCTGTTCTTCCTCAAGAGACCTGATGAGTCATCGCATCACAAGGTTAGCATTGCCAGCAGTTTATATGCAGTGTCAAGCTAACTGATCAACTGCATTACAGGACAAAAATTAGACAACATTTGGTATAAAATGCAAGTAGAATGAGGTAAAACACCAAAATCAAATGCAAAATATAATGCGTTTTGAAGGTGAAAAATAAATTCCAAAGAAACATACTTTATTTTAAGATGCAGAATCTCCTCACTCGACAGCACTTTTCTCAGGAAGATGGTCTTCTGATTGTCTGTCATGTGAGACACCAGAGCCAGGCAATGGGCCGTGTACCTGGAAGGGGGAAGAAAACAAAACATTGCTGCCGTTTCAGCTTCTGCGAGTGCCAAGCTTTAGCCAAAGGAAGCTTGCCGGCACGTAAGGGGAAAGCTATGGAAAAGGAGGGTGGCTCACCATCGGACCATGACGTCACTGGTGAGCAGCTGGGACACGCAGGCACTCCAGTCCCACAGCTCCCTGAATTTAGCGCAGTCGCTCTGCAAGAAGTGGAGGGTAGCCCCCATCAGGTCTCGCAGCTTCATGCGCCTGGGGCCATACTGGATGGACGAAGACTCTGAGCTGGTGAAGAAGAGCCTCTGGAACACCGGAGGGGCATTGCTGAAGTACTTTGAAGCAAACCTAAAGGGAACAGCCAAAAAAAAAGTACACAAATATTATTGAAATATCCACATCATTTAGCCTTTGTAAACAAGCAGTTAAAGAAGGAGGTTATTGCAGATAAACTAATTAGGAGGAGTGTACCCCACAATTATCATTCAACATATAGGCTATATCTGAAGTTCAGGTTTACTGAGGAAAAAAAAGTCACCAATTTAATTATTTAAAAAGCCTCTGGGAAACACTGAACAATGGTCCTAACAATACCGATTTCAAAATGCTTAGAATCGTCTAAACACTGCCCCTGAGTCTCTTCTAAAGATAGTATCACTTTTTTGGACAGGGCTGCCAAACCCTGATCCTGGAGATCCTGTAGGTTTTGGGCAGCCCTGATCTATAATCTTAAACTAATCAGCACTGATGATGGTGAACAAGGAAACAGAGGTGGGTGGACTGCACGAGGGGGTTGAAACTTACACCCGTGCATCTGGGCTGATGTTGAGGAGCTTGCTAAGAGCCACACACAGCCGCTCGTGAAGGTCATGGTTTATCCTACGGTCTGCGCTTATCCTCTCTGCGTTCCTCTCCAGCAGGTCCAGCACCAGGGGCCTGAGATGACGGGCGATCAGGAGAGTGTAGTCTTTCTCCAATAGCAGCTGAGCAAGGCAGGAGAGGATGGCCTGCCGGTCCTGCTGACTCCATATCTACAAAGACGGACAACCATAAGTTAAAGAGGGTCAAACATTAGACAGTTCTGTTTGGGGATAGACAATACATTTAGTTCTACCACAATCATCACATGCTTAAAATAGGCCTGAGAAAAAACAAAAACAGCTCTAATATGTCAAGAGTATCAAATCCTTAGCGAAGTTGTTTTTTTCCCTAACATACAGTCTGTACATCATTGTCAATTATCATTCAAGGTCTGCCATTCTGTCAAAATACTTTAAGTAGCTAACTTTAACATCAACAGCACTTTTATTTATTCTCTAATATTTTAAAAGGTTTACTCTGGCACAAATATACATTTACTCACTTTACAATTGGACAAGATGTTCCCAGTTACAGTGCTCTAGCAACAAAAAGCACTCTGCATGTCGACTATGCGTGTTCAACTGCACAGGTAATAAGATATTTCAGCTGGCAAGCTTGCTGGTTGTCGAAAGAAGACCAGACCATCCTACACACATACTAGTACGATTAATGGAAAGCACAGCTTAACAAATCTTACCTGTTTTGCCAAATACTTGCTCAGTTCGTTGCGACTTTTTTCAACATGTCTGGCAATTATACCCAGTGATGACAGATTCAGTTCTAGATTTTCCATCTAGTTGTTTTAGCAAGATCGCTCCCTTTTAAACTCCTGAATTGTGGCAAGAACGTTCTTATCAATAATATACTATGTTATTGGGATCGCGGGTTTCATCCCTTTCTATGAAAGCTTTCCTTTCTAGGTTGTATCACAACATAGCAAGCACGTTCCCGTCACTATTAAAAACCCCAACCAGTCCACATGTGGGTATGAGTGAAACACTTCCGGGTCACTGAGCGGTGTCGCTAGGAGAGTTTTCTTTGAGATTTTAAATTGTGATTCCTGATCATATGGCTTCCGGATAGTTTGGTATTTCATAAGGTTCTCACGGAGTGTAAATGGCCAGTGTGTTAATTCGTTTGTATAAAAAACAATTGCTTTAGGTAAAGCTAAAATCACACAATTTACTGACTTTGGAACCCATAAAATCCTCTTTCAGCATATGCACATTTAACGTGTGTTATCTACTAACTTAGCTTCCCAAAAAGCAATTGAAATCAATGCAGTTAGCGGTGGTACTTGCAAATAGTGAGTTTACTAAGGATAAAAAACGTGTTAGTTAGTAGTAATGTTCTAGCTTGGAAAAGACGTAGCTATGTCTTATGACATGTCTACAGAATAATGTTTTATTGTTTTTCCACAAACAAATATACACTATCGAATGCAATGATGTAGTTTGCGTGCTATTATAATTGCGTGTCTCTTATTTGTATTACAAGTTACAACTACTAACAGTAACCTTTGTGTAATCACACTTCCGGAAGTAAGATCACTCTCACAGACCGCGGGAAAATATCGTCATTTCCTGTTTTGGGGAGGATGCTGGCCGCTTGGCGCGACTGTGAGCTAGTTTTGTGAAAAGAAACAAACCGGATAGTATGTTAGCTGTTCAGAAGGGATGTACTAACTATATGCGGTAAGTCATGTGCTAATACATGTGTGATTTAGTACATATTTAGGTTTGTTAAAATTCACGTTAGCAACTAGAGGTGAAATGTAAGGAGAATGTACAACTCTAGACTATTATTACGTTAGGCCTTCGCAAGTATGTGCTAGCTAACTTTAGCTTATGGACATTGTCAACATTGAGCTCGAGAACCAGTAAGACAAGATTTATCTTGTAGTTAACGTTGAATTGCTAAATTCACAGGGCTAGCTAAATGGCAATGTGATGCACTTTTTGTGTGACGCTAACTATAACGTTAGTCATTATCTTTCCGCTATCAGTTCTAGCTTAGTTGGCTAACGTTACACATCTTGTGTCGTTAGCTACTTTTAATGGCTCTTGCATGATATTGACTATTTAGTGAGCCTTCCATTTCCTTGCAGCTAACCTCAGATGTAATTCACCAGAGACCGGATTCAAGAGCTGTATAATTTGACGTTATTTGGTTTGGTAGGGAGGTGTGACTGCTGGCTAGCTATCCAACATTTTCTGGCTAACACTGTACCACTTTCAGTTTTTCCTGATGTAGCTACCTGCCTACTTTGGGAAGGTTGTTACTGAGTGCCAAGTAAGATGGAGCACAGCCTTCTGGAACCTATGTATGGCGATCTTGGCCATGGACATTGGGGTGAGTAGGTGCCGGATTCTGTCATAAACCAACAGGAGAGTGAGGGTGTATATAATAATTTGTAATTTGTTTTCTAGGATAAAGTCAACTTATTAATTTATGTTCATTAAATTACCTTCTATACTGTATGTCTCTGTTATATGGCAGATTAATGTGCATGCTCTAGTGCAGTCTAATTGGATATGGGAATATTTCAAATAGATGTTTAACTTTGTTGTTGGCATTAAGCATTTCATCTTTGTACATTTTCTGTATGTTTTGAAGAACTGTCCCCTTGAACAATTTCCATGAAATGTACAGTGGTAAAGGCAATTACTGGCATGAGAAATAGGTGCTTTGCGATTGAGTTATTGTCAGTCTTTCTGCTATATGATGTGGTATATATTCACAACATGGTTGCAATGAGGAATGGGACATGAGTAATGACCTGAAGATATAGAGTCATTGGCGTAGGAGGGACAAGTGTCGAAAGTAATGGAGGAAAATGAAGCAAAGCCACGTGTGGTCTCTTTCAGAGTCTCCTGTGGCTCACAGTGAGGATTCTGTGGATATTTACTCTGGTTTGGACAACAGTCCCAGGAACAGTCAAAATTCAGGTGAATATTGTACGCTATTGTGAGCAGCAATGTGATGACATTTTTGTGGTCCTGACTAGTGAATGAGGCTTTTATTTCTTTGTTTCAGACAAATCGTGTGCACCCTTCTCACCCAGAAGACTAAAAGACTCCATGGACTTATATGAAGAAATAATTAAAGAGGAGCAGCAGGAAAAAGAATCTACTTGCAATGAGGTTTGTAATATTAGGACTTTTCTTGCCAAGTCAGTGAGAACATTACCATAGAGCCATTTGTCTTATTTTAATATTCATGTCGCACAATTAAATTAAGCTGTAGATGCTTTTGTTTCAATATTTGAGCATTTTAAAAATAGAAATGTTCAAAAAAGTTGCCAAGTAATGTGTTACTTAATTTAGGTTGTGGTTTAACTGGATGTAACCCTTTCAATTTGCAGCTTAAGATAAAATTGGATGCTGCGCAAAACCATGTGAAAGAATTGCTGAAAAAGCTTGAGCAAATTCAAGTGCAGGTCTGTCTTTACCTTTTTATTTAAAAATTCAGCGAATTGAAAACAATTTTTTGCTTGTTTCTTACAATTCCCCTTACCTAACAAATGGTCAAATATAGTCTTGAGGATACAATTTGTTCAGGAAAAAGAACACCGAACTTAATGTGTCCACCGTGGAATGATAGGACATTTTTGTGGTTTTAGAATTGTGACTTTTTCAAACCAACATATACCATGAAACATGCTTAATTGTTTTTCTTTCCCATTTGCTTTCATGCAAAACTGACATAAGAATTAGTTTTTTCATGAATGTTGACTCCCTTTGGTGCTGCTATATGTGTTAATTTATGTTTGTTTTCTTTCAAGAACACAAGTTTGCACACACAGAATACATGTCTCAAGAAGAACATATGTGCTCTCATTAAAACTGCCCGTATGGAGATTTTGCGGAAGGATGATGAGATAAGCAGGCTGAGTCAAAGGCAAGCTATTTTGTTTCTTTTTAACAAATGTTTATGTTTGACATTTACCTACTTAAGACATGTGTACATATTTCTACCACTTCGTACATTTTAGTGCCAGCATCATTTATTGTTTTCTCTGGCTGGTGTTTTAATTCAAAGTAAATCAGGACTGAATTTTTAGCATTTTTATTTTTGCATTTTTTTTGCATTTTTCAGAGGTGGAAGGGGATCTTTCACTCGATCACAGTTCCATTTCCAGAGGAACCAAGATGCCAGCCTAAATTCTGCCCCAGCCCATGATCCAGTAGCATGCCCTGAAACTCAAGGGTCAAGGGGGAACTGTGTACCAAAGGCACTTCCTAAACCTCACTCTGATGCCCGCAGTGTCAGCTTGCACCCTGAACCCTTGGCTACTTCTCTTTTGCCACCTCCCCCTTCTGTAAATTCAGGATCCAGGAGAACCAACTCTGCAGTTCATGATCGACTCAGTGACTTGCCTGTCACCAACAGTGACAGAGAGTCTAATACCCTACAAACTCCCAACCATAACATTCTGGTCCAGCAAACTGGCAAATCATGTCTAGGGAATAATGACAAACCAAAAGATTCTGGAAAGCAAGCTTTCGCATGCCAGGACATAAGTAGAAAGTCCCAATGTTCTGAGGTAGGGGATCACCAAGACCACCAGAGTGCCTTGGATGCCAGCAAAGAAAACAAGTTTAATAGTCGAGAGAAGTCAGGCAGAGAAAGCAAACAATTTGAAAAGGATTGTGTAAACTCTAGCCGAGGTAGGCACCAGCCCTCATACTCACAGGAGGTTCGCGGGAGTTCGGAAAGGGGAAAAAGCCCTCCACATCAGAGGAACCATAGTCCACCAATCGGTAGTTCACACCGCACAACCTCCAGTTCTCGATCACAAAAAATTAGGTCCAGAGACATTGAGCCACCAGCTAAGGGCAGCAGCCGAGAGAGCAGGTACAGTCACAGCCGGGAAAGGGGTGACCGAAATGCCCTCAAGTCCTTTGACCGAGAAGGAAAGCGCTCTGACTCTGACCAGGGCAGATCCACAAAGTTGAGTGCTTCCTCCAGCCGCAAGGGGCCAGGAAGTCCCCCGAGAGAACATTCCAGAAAAGAGGAGAGGAGTCGAGAGGAGCGATGTTGGAACCGAGAAAGAAAAGGCAATGTGACGGATAAGAGCAAGGAGTATGAGAGAAATAAAGGAAAAGACACCGATAAAAGTCTGAGGGATAGCAGCAGAAAAGTTGAGGAGAAAAAGGATAAAGTATTAGACAGCAAAGTTGATTCAAAGAATGGCAAGCAAACCACTCCTAACATAACTGTTTCCACTGGCTGCCGTGACCTGGCCAAAAAAGGCCAGGAGGTCAGAAAAGGCCAGGACAAGCACCTTGCACTTGTTCAGGCTAAGGTGCCGGTGAACTCTGTGGAACCAGAGATTGCCGTAGGGCAAGCAGGGGAGAAAAGCCTTCCTGAAGAAGGCAATCGAAATAGAAAGTTAAGTTTCATGGAAACACTCAACCTTACTTTGTCTCCGGTTAAAACACCAAGGCTGTCCTCTGGAGCCAAGGAACAGGAAAGTGGCCAATCTGAAGATGCACCTGAAGGTCCTGATGGTCCTGATGAGGAGACCAGCCAGTTTAATTTAGGAGAGGAGTTTTGTGTCATCGATGAGCTGGACAGCAGTAATGAAGCCTCTAACGAAATGGATGAGGTCTTTGAAGCACCAGCAGCTGAAAACTGTGAGGCGGAAAAAGGTCACGAGCCACTCCCAGAACTTGAGCTTAAGAATATTGAAAAGGGAAATGCACAAGACAAGGAGGAAGGTGGAGTCCAGACACCCATTTCTAGCACCCAGACAAAATGCGATTCAGAAAACATTCTAGAGGAAAATGCAGTCCTTCAAAGTGCCGAAAGCAAATTGCCAAATCCCTGTGTAGATCAGCCCCCCAAACTTGCCACATCACAGAAGCCCATTGACAGCAAGGACTCTGGCGCTACATCAAAAATGGTTCAGGGTGATGTAATAACAGCTCAGCCAACAGAATCTCCAAGTAGTGCTACAGAAAGTCTGACTGAGGCTTCTCTGGGACAGAGTGTACTAATTGCAGATGACATCCATGTGGACAGCTCCAACGGTGAAAGCAGAAGCTCTTTGTCTGTATCTCCATCTGTTAAATGTGTAGAGTCTGTGGCCAATGATCCAGCTATTGTCTGGATCATTGAAAATTATTCTCCTAACAAAAGTTACAATGCCCAATCGGAGTGCCAGAAGAGTCCTCTTGCCCTTCCGCCTGAGACCATTAGCCAAGCATCTACTTCTGTTCCTGTCGATGTGCCTCCAAAGGTTGACGAAATTGGTGAAGAAGCTTCTGATGTTTCCACAGATGCTGTGTCCAGCACAGTCAGTATAGAGGTGGTCTCTCAGAGCAGTGACTCTGTTGTCCCTGGGGTCATGGAAACCGTTGTGATTTCCAGCACGAAGCCAGACAAATATGTGGAAAAACCTGTGACAAACCATAGCTTTACAAAGGCCCAAGGTGCTGAGACTCCCAAGGTGAGCAGCACCTTCAGGGATGAGATTGTGCAGCTGGGACAGGGTCACTGTGGGTCTCTTCCGATGGCGCAGGACTGCTGCATTTCCGAGCCAGATTCCACTGAGGATGAAGAATGGAACAACAGAACGGAGCCTTCAAGTTCGGTTCCAGTTGCCCACGACGAGGACTCCATGATGATGACTCTGAGGAACATAAAGCACATTCCAGATGCAATCAGCCCTCTCACTAGCCCCGTGCGCCCTGTGAAGAAGAACCTGCCGCAGTCTTCTGGGAATGCCCAACATGTCCGAAGTCTGAGCAAAGGTAGGATCCGTGACTTACTCCTTTTTGTTGTCTGTTTTCCGATGTCCGTTCTTTAGGGGTTTTGCAATAGAGGTCAAGCGCTTGATGTTTTGCATTTTATAGTAGGAGAAATCTTTAGGCTTTGAAACTTTTATAAAAGCTTTTCCCCCTTTTCTCAAAATTGAAATAGCCTGTCATATTCATTGTTGTATCCCCCGCTATCGATTCGGGAGAGCGCCTACAAGCGTGTTCTCCTCCGAAGCACTTTGTTAGTCACCCTGTGAGACTGTGGGTGCCTGAGTATCAAAGTGAAAAGGGTCACTGTAAAATAAAAATATTCAGGCAGAATTTACTAACTCTTTAATCTTCCAAGCAAGGGAAGACATGCTTTGTGTGGGCAAAAGTCTTCTTAAACAGTATTCCTCGGTTATAATTTCCAAGTTTAAAATATTACATTATTTTGTCTCTCTTAAAGGCTGAAATGCCCCATGAATGGAGGAAGGGTTATCTGAAACATTTTCTCTTACTTTGAATAAAAATAACTTTGCTTTGAATATATTGTAAAAATGCTATGCATTTAATGAACAGGCATTTTCCCTGCTCTTTCTCGATATGTATTTCTTTCTTTTTAAGACCTTTCAACATTATCTGGTGCAAGGAGAATGGATGTGAATAAGGAGAATGAGAAACCTCACTGCAGTTCTACGCAATTTCCACACACGGACCCGAATCAGACCCCACCCTCACCCTCCTCCCATTCCGAAGATGATGATGGACTGGAGGAGGGAGAGATTGTGAGTGACAGTGAAGAGGATGAGCCCTCGGTGAATCCTTGTCCTCAGCTTGGAAAAACTCAGTCCGTGACAGCCATTAAGAAACATCCCAGCCCAAAGTCTCCAAGACTTGCCAAGAAGCTGGCCCAAAAGCCTGCAGTGATTTCACAAGGCCATTCTGGAATGAAAAGCAAAACTACATCCGCACCTAATGACAGCCCCACTTCAAGTAAGAAGCACAAAACTGTTCTGCCTCTTCTGCCCCAAACCAATCCTTCCTCCATACACGAAGTTGTGGATATGTTAAAGTTGATCCAGGGCCATTTGAGAAAAAAGTACATGAAATTTCATAAGAACTTTCCAAAGAAATTATTCTACAACATTATTGACATGTCTCTCCGTTCTTTAACAGACTTTGTGAATAATGTTAGCTTCAGCAAATTTTGCAGCCTAGAAAGCATCCTGAAACCAAAACTTACCCGCATAATTTCTAGCACAATGAGTAAGATCTCTAATAATGGCATTGTTAATCGCATTTTTGAACAGCAGTCACCTAACCTGAAAAAGAAACTGTGGACTTTTGTTGAAGACCAGTTTGAATTCTTGTTCAGGGAAATTCAAGCAACCTTGACCAGTCTGTGTAGCCCACCAGAAGTAAGGCATTTTCCTAAGACTGAGAACAAAGTAGAGAGAAATGGAGGAAAAAAGATTAGCAAAATGCCAGCTAAACCTCCTGTGACTACAGTCCCAACACTAAAGCGGAAGGCTACTGAGGTTGATTTGGTGCATATGTCTGGAGTGCAGAACAAAATCAAGCCTCCCACTAACAAACCACTCAGGACTGGATTGGGCAGTAGAGGAAAAAACCTTAAAATGAACAATGAGGAAGAAGATCAGCCATCAAAAGCACAAGACTCTGCATCTTTTCACTCTCCATCTAAAACTGCTCTCACCCAATCCAAGAATTCCTCCTCAGGGGAGAAGCCAGCTGCCTGTGTTCGCCGGCTATCCCACAACAGCTCGATCCAGGATAAATCAGACTTTGAAATCCTCACAGAACAGCAGGCATCTAGCTTGACTTTTAACTTGGTCACAGACTCTCAGATGGGAGAGATCTTCAAGTGCCTATTACAGGGGTCTGACCTGCTAGAGAACAGTGTGTCGGTTGGGGATACTCACTGCTGGCCCGTGGGTACACCTCGGAAGGACTCTGCTGGCGGAGAGAGTTCCTTCCTGGTGACGACCCCAAACAAAATTACCTTGACGCCCTCAAAATTAATTACAACATGGTCTGCAATCTCGCCGTGCAAGCCGTCTTCTCCAAGCCCTAAAATTCGTATTCCTCTGAACCCGGCAGTCCTAGATGAGAGCTGCTTGTTGGAAGTTCCCTCCAGAGCACTGCCGTTCTGTAGAGAGACTCCGTCTTCCACAGTGTCTTCACAGAGATCTTACTCTGTTTTAGCGGAGGATCTGGCGGTTTCCCTCACCATCCCCTCTCCTCTGAAGTCCGACAGCCACCTGAGTTTCCTGCACCCTGACAGCGCAGAGCCTATGTCTGCCCCGGAGAGCGTCATCAGTGCTCATTACAGTGAAGATGCTCTGATGGATGGTGAAGACGCCACAGAGCAGGACATCCACCTGGCCCTGGACTCCGACAACTCCAGCGCTGGTTCGAGCGGCTGCCGGGAGGATGCTGCAATGCCCACCTTTCTGTTCAAGCCGCACTTGCCGATGCAGGCGGTGGTCATGGAAAAGTCCAACGACCACTTCATTGTCAGAATTAGGCACACGTCCACCAGCTTCGCTGCCAGCCCAGACCAGAGTCCCACGTCTGCCGACAATGTGTCCCAAAAGGAGACTGGAGCCAGAGTGGAGTCGATAGATTCTGCACACTCCACTCCTGGCACTTCCCCCAATGGAAATAGCCCTGGGCAATCTCAGAGTCCAGTTTCCAGCAACAACCCTGACCTCCACCTTCCAAAAGAAGTACCTTTGAAAGATTCGCTTTCAGGAAGCAGTCCACCAGGGAAAGCAGTGAATTGCCACAATGTTGTTGTGCATTCTTGTGGCGAGCCGGTGGAACCTGCATCTACAAACAGTGAGATTCCAGAATCTGCATCGCCCTCTGAACTTGTAATCGTGACAGAGGAAGGCACTGCTTCAAAGAAGTCCTGCACGATCAGAAAGAAACGGAAGAAGCACCACTCTGAACCAAGGGCCAAGAGAGTCAAAAGGGAACATACCCAAGAGAAGGTACACAAGCAGAGAAAGAAAAGGTCATCCAGGGGGTCTAAAGAAAAAGGACTTGGGACTCCCAGAAAGAAAAGGAATAAATCAAAGAGTCCTCCGCTGTCACCCAATAGCTTATCTGCCAAGAATGTTATCAGAAAAAAGGGTGAGGTGGTGGTGACATGGACCAGGTAACTTGCTTCTTTTAAGTTTTAGATTTAATTCAGAACTATTTCCTTCTAGTTCAGTGCTGTTTCTTGAAGTTGCACTATTTTTAAGTCACTGCATTGTTTGGATGCTGATCATTGTCAGTTGCTTGGTGACAAGAAGCTGTAAAACTAATCTTAGGACGATGAGTGGACTTTATCACCTTAGCTGATTTGTCTCACTGAGTGCATACATTTGGGCAATATATTTTCAAATCTACATTCAAAGTTTTGTAACATTTACAGCGTTTTAATGAACATGATTTAGTTGACATCCTACATCACACTTTTCTTTTTAAGGGAAGAAGACCGGGATATACTTGTTGAACTGAAGTTGAAGGGCGCTTCTCCAGACACATTCTCTGCTCTTTCAGCCAAGATGAACAAACCCCCAGCTCTGGTATCTTCATTTTGGCTTCTATTCTATGCATTTATATTTTGTGCATATGTGATGAGAAGTTGCATTTGAAGTCGCTGTATGCTGTCAGCTTTCTAAACACTTATTCTTTGTAGATTGCTGAGAGATTTTGCCAGCTGATGAAACTTTTCAAGAAGAAGGAGAAGATGGATAGCTGAGTCTTCGGGAGCAATGTAGCAAACCCACCTCACACCAAGGTGAAACGATTGGATTCTATAGCATCATCAGCACTGCCTCGCAATGCTGACACTGATGTGGAAGTGGCAATTTGGAGAGTGTGTGAGCTGACTGATTAAGGCTAATGGAAGCGTGCAGAGGAGCTGTATTTTGCTGTTTGGTTGGGGATACCTCAAGCCAAGGCAATCAAACGATGTACCCCAACAGGTCTTGCACTTAGATCCTTTCAGACGGGCAAAAATTGTGACCATGATTTCACATTGCAGAAGGTGCTGGTGGAATCTTGGTCCACTGGTGTTAACTGCCAGCTGTGGGAAGTGTAAGAAGTGTTGGTACAGCATGAACACCATTTTGAAAATCTGCAGTTTTACCTTTTCCCCAAGCTGCATTTATTTCAATAATGGTTTTTTCTTTCTTCTTATCCACAAAGTAAGATTTACGGCATGTGCATCACATGTCTTCTTGGGGGTGGCAGCAGTTTAATATAAATGGTTGGGTGTGCACAGGATTTATAGCAGACTATTCACAAAAGGCTAAAATGTATTGATTTACCGATTTCCACATTTGCACACTATAATACACATGGCAGATAGCAGACTGAAGTTGTTGTTGGATAAAGATAGAAATAGATTGGGGGAAACTGGAATTATCCATTGAGGTTTTTGGAAAGTCTACCTCATTCAGATTTTTTATTTTCATTTAATTTTTTATTTTCTTGCCTCTTGACCTCGTTTTGGATTTTTTTTAAATTTAATTTGTCGCTGGTGATTGTGTATAACATCCTTTCACTTTGATAATTAAAGGTTTACTATGTGACTATACAAGACATCAGTCAGACTTCACTTTTCACATAAAAATGCTTAATGAGACAGGTGATACTTGAGCCTGTGTTTGCACTTGGCTTGTGAAGGAAGAATGTAATGTCCAGTCATTCCCTGGTATAAATTAAACATAGTTTTAAAACTTGAATATATAGATGTGAACTTTGCATTTAATAGAATACCAAGCCACATTAGTGAGTTCTTTGACCTTATTCCCTTTGGTCATTTTTACCCCCTCTGAATTTGGAAAGTATTGTATTTAGAATCGGTTGCTCTGTATAAAAGAGGATTTTGAAAGTTGAGAATATTTTCTGTCAGTCATACATATTCAGTTAAATGCCATCTGCAAGTTAATAAATTATGACTTTAACCAGACTTTTCCCTTTTTATTTTTGGAAGTTGAAAGACTTTTTGGTCCTTTAGTAATATTCTTTCTTTGTCAATCAAACTTGTGAATATTGTACATTTCCCACAATCTTTTTAATAAAAAGCTAACTTATCCTGGAGTATATTGTCTCATTTGGTGTGAGTTAAGATATGAAAATGCCTATTAATGCCATTTTGCACCATAAAAATAACATTTTGCTCTTCTATGAATGGCAATCTGGATGTGCTGAATTCAGCATCTACTTTTGTACTGGGAAAATGCAAGTGTTTTGATTTGGGTTTTTATTTGGGAAATAAGATCCAGATTTTGGTTCATTGATCAAATATGGTTCATTTAAACTGCCGAACTTTGCTGCATTCTAGAGTGAATTCACCCACTTGATTTTACTGCACTGCATTGCACTTGTAAGTCGCTTTGGATTAAAAGCGTCTGCCAAATGACTAAAATGAAAAAAATGAATGGGCAAACAAACGAAAAGAACTAATAAAACCGATCAGCATTTTTGTGTTAAAGTACTAAACTTAAACCAATTCCACGTTGTGTAACATTTCTTAAACATTTGGAATGAAGCATTCTTGCTGTGGGTGCACAGGTGCTATGGACATAAGTCATGGGCTGTCGTACGGTCTTGTCAACGGTTCACCATCAAAATACAGTTGCAGCACACTAAATTTACATATGGTTAAATGTAGGTCATGTTATTGTCTTATTTTGACCTTTAAGATGTGCCATTTCAAGCTGGTGTATTCATTTTTGAGAACTGACCTGTTTCAGCAGGCAACGTGCTCAGCTGTATCCAACAATATTGGGTCGATGGATTAGTTTGATCATGGTCTGTTCTCCAGTTTGGATCTAGAGAATTGTCTCTGATAAACAATATTAATTTTAGAAAACCGTGAAAGTACACACATACGCACACACCACTTACAGGCACTTGCAGTCAGACAGGCATGCCTTCCCTCTTGCCTCCATTCTACGCCTGTTAACAGCCAGTAATTTTATAAAATCCATCTCGGGGTCCAGAGGTCAGCCTGCTTGAACAGCCTAATATTGTAAATTCGCATGTTGAGTAGAATTCCAAATAATCAGATTTCCCCTTTATTTCAATGGTGAAGTGCCCATTTTGAACAAGTAGGCTAGTTCACTGGTTGCCTTTTACATTTAATGGTTTCTCTTGAACGAATGAAAGCTCATTTACATTTTAAAATAAAAAGTACGGTAACATTTTGTCAGGAATGGCCAGTTACATAATGAAAACCCATTGAACCCCGTTCCGATTGTTGTGTAATGAGAGCTTCTATCTGACTTGCATTAGAATCCAGTCCTTAAAATAGCACATCGTGCAGCCGACTGTGAAATCGGACGTGACTCATTGATAATTGTCTGGCTCTAGATATTATCCCATCGTTTAACAATTCTCAAAATCAGGTAGCGTCACATTAAACTTGCACAGGTTTGCGGAACTTAATGCATATCCTTTTGCAACCCCTTTATCTATTGAAAGTACATTCGGACGGTGGATTCAAATGTGGAATGGGCATAGCATGTAGGCCTAGGCTGTACACACGTGTTTGTCAGCCTATATTGACAGCGTGTAAGCCGCAGGGTTGATGGCACAGCTGGTAGCTTTCTCTGTCCAGGGTTGTTGCAGTCAACAATTTCAAGGCATATCCACCCCCGGGATATTGACCAGTCGGTTCAGGATCAATTGGAACATTGTATGGGCTTTACGTCCAGCTTACCCATAGCACATTCTCAGCAGCGGTTTTCAGAGGGAATGGTCTGCTCTTACTTCGGAGGGGAATATATAGGATTAAACTAACAATAATGAATTTCCACTTGTAGTTCAGTTTAATTATTTTCACACATCGATGAAAGAAAAGAACATATCCCGTCAAAACGTAAGCTTTTCAAACATTTTATGTGATAGGCCAGGCTATTTTGATGTAGGCTATATTTCAAAGTTGCCTAAAATGTTCAGTGATGGATGATTGTTATGTTACTTTTAATCTGATGCTGGGAGATGCAATCCCTTTCAATAAACTGTCAGTTAACTGAACTCTGTTTTTACCTGCTTAGCCTGCATTATCTTGCACAACTTTAAAATGTCTCTTAAGAATCAGTGGTTTGGAAGCATGGAATAATTGTTTGCAAGCTGCTAACTTTTATTAAAAGTAGCCTACCATCTGGAACTGACAAATATCTGGCCTCTTATTAAAGTTAATAACAGAATGGTTCATCACTTTAATTTTTGAACAGACAACTCAGGTTAACAGTCAGAATTAGTACCACATGGTGCAGTAAATGGTTTTGTTTTGAAAGAGATTAAATACACAAGGACACCCCCCTTCAGTAGGCTTTCAGTGGCTGCATATGTTGTTGTATAAAGTGAAATGTTTCTTTTCCAGCGCAAAAACATGTGGCACTGAGGATGGGGGATTGGAAATTGCTTGGGAGTGTCTTAGAAGAAGTCCATATTCACTCCACCATAGTGGGGAAAATCTGGCTCACAATTCTTTTCATATTTCGGATGCTCGTTCTCGGAGTTGCGGCTGAAGACGTCTGGGATGATGAGCAGAGCGAGTTCATCTGCAACACCGATCAGCCCGGATGCCAGAACGTCTGCTACGACAAAGCGTTCCCAATTTCTCTCATACGGTTCTGGGTGCTCCAAGTCATCTTTGTCTCATCTCCATCTCTGGTATACATGGGTCATGCACTATACAAGCTCAGGGCGCTTGAAAAAGAGAGGCATAAGAAAAAAGCTGAATTGAAGACGGAGTTGGAAGAGGTGGAACCTAGTCCAGAGGAACACAAAAGGATCGAGAGGGAGTTGAGAAAACTGGAGGAGCAGAGAAAGGTCAGTAAAGCTCCTCTGCGGGGTTCACTGTTACGTACATACGTTTTCCATATCCTGACAAGATCAGTGGTGGAGGTGGGCTTCATAGTGGGCCAATATGTCTTGTATGGAATTGGACTAGATCCCCTGTACAAATGCAAGAGGGTTCCTTGTCCGAACAGCGTGGATTGCTTCGTTTCCCGCCCAACGGAAAAAACTATTTTCATGGTCTTCATGATAGTCATCGCCTGTGTTTCTCTGTGCCTGAACCTTCTTGAAATGTTCCACTTGGGAGTTAAAAAAATGAAAGAAAATTTATTTGGAAAGAAGGGCGGAGACGATGACAGTGTTTGCAAATCTAAGAAAAACTCAGTGGTTCAGCAAGTATGCGTCCTCACAAACTCATCGCCGCAAAGATTGGTGCAATTAACAATGATGCCAGATGGACAAATGGAGCCTCTTCCGGTTTGCATGGCTTCAGCCGCTTGTCAGCCTAGTCAGGAGGGACCGAGATACAACGGCATCGCCGGGGACCGCGACCAAGTAGACTTGTCGGATCAGCGCCCCAGACTGCTCCACAGGCCCAGTCAAGACGAGATCCAAGCTCTGCGCATGTTGGCTTCCATGGAGCGCCGCAACACTCTGGAGCGTCGCAACACTTTGGACAATCGGGATAACGTATGCAACAGTGATGACTCTAATGGGAGCAACGGACCCAAGAGCTCTGGTCAAGCAAAGCATGCTGGGTTGCAGCTGAGACAATCCTCACTGTCTAGCCACATGGAATTACCAGCAGCCCTGCGCAATGCCTTGCGCAACCAGAGCCGTGCCGTCTGCTTGAATGAGGACCGGAGTGATTCGGGGGACAGCGGTCCCTATCCTACAAGTAGAAAGGCCAGTTTAATGTCCCGTGGCATGTATGAGGGTAAGCTCACGAGTTCGTCCAGTAACGAAGCCTCGGAAAGCGGCTCCGTCTCTGAATCTAAACGGCTGAGCCAAGGAGAGAGTCCACCCGTCACTCCGCCTCCTGCCAGTGGGCGGAGAATGTCAATGGCAAGTATAGCGAGGCTAGCTGCATTTGCTCTAATGGTTATTTTTGTCAATATGTGTATATTTTATTATATGTAGTATTTTCATCAACTTTTCACCCCAAAAATGTTTACTGGGATATATGCTAAGTTATGCCTCTCCTTGTGATATTGTAAATGTTGTTTAACAATAAACATTCTTCTTTCAGAGCATGATCCTCGAGCTATCCTCCATCATGAAGAAATGAAGCATGAAGACTGAAGTCGAAATGTAATTCTTATTAGGCCAATAACATATTCGCTTCTATCGGGCAGTAAAAAAAGATTTACTGCGATAAAATTGTCATTTGTGGCACTAAAGTGTTATTTTTATTATTTGAAAATTTTTATATAGTGCATCTTTAACTGCACATGCAATTGCAAGCTTTTGTTTGGATGTGATTTATGTGATTTGTATTTGTGAGGGGCACTCCCCAAACCAAAATTACATGTTGCTCCAAGAGCAGTAAGAAATATTTGATGTCCATAAGATGAGACAAACATGAGCACCTCGAAAATGTAGGGATGTAAATCTCTCTCTAATAATGAATTGAATGTGGCTTAAAATGTTTGAGCTGAGCATACTATCAGTGAATTATGACTGTAAATGAAATTGTGTCACTCATTGAATCGATAACAATTCTATAACATTTAATATCCCGTCTGCTTTGAAAGAAACATTCATTTTTTAAAGACCCCTTTTGTGAACCTTCTTTGAACAAAAAAAAATGTTTTTGTATTAAATGCACTTGAACTTGCGTTTAATGTGTTTAATGATCGTGTGTCTTTAATGATTAATTTCCATTCTGTAATGTGTGGAGTGAAATAAGCCTCCAAAAAATTTCACAGCCTTGATAAATATGAGCAAAGGAGACTGTAAAAGTAAGAATATGCCTAATGAGCTACATTGCATGCTGACATAAAAATAAAAATAAAAATAAATCTCAGTGAAAAATATTTTGTAACAATTATTCACACCCATAATAATTAGCCTAAAATAAAATCCATCACAATGGGTAACAAATTCAAGACCTTAACAAATCAAGAGATGGTTAGAAACTAAAGCAAAAAAATAAATAAAGATTCCACTTTTCCACAACAATTAAAGCGTTTAAAATGACTGAAATTGTATTTAACATGCCTGATAAATATGCAAGTACATCTTGCCTCATCTGCAGTGAGGCAGATAACTTGGAAGGCAAAGAATTTTGCAGATTTACACTTATTTAAACTTATTTGCTTTGGGACACAGTTTCTACTAGACCTGACTGAACATTTGTGGTTTTAATGAAAGGTGCTGGGCCACAGGCACAAAACAAATGATTGTGAAAGATTTTGTTTGGAGAAATGGTCACATATTCCCATCAAGTTTTTCACCAGTACTATAGAAGACAATGTAGGTCAGTTATCCTTGTGAAGTACTAGAAACGGGGTAGTGAATATTTGTGACAATTGTTTTTGAGAAATAACTGTATAATCAAATGTCATTTTGGATGATTCCATGGAATCATTATTAAAATGTAATATTTTCCACATATTTAAGAATTAAAATATAGCATAGATGTTGTAATATTTATTTCAAGCTGTCTTTTTTCATCTTTTTCAAGGGTGTGAATAATCTTTGAGGACAATGTATATTTTTAGAATAGTTGTGTTTCCGAGTCAGCTTGTTAAGATTGTTAAGAGGTGGACACATGAGCCTAATCACTTTAAACCAGTACCACAGTGACACCAGAATTATACATGATATGTTCTTTATTTCATGAACAGAAATTGTGTCTAGACAAAAAAAATCTGTAATTTGAATAACACTAGCAATTGAAATGAATGAAAATGGGATTCACAATACTGTATTTACAACAGGTGTAAGTAATTAAATTCATTAGGGTCATGTTGCATTCAAAAATGAAAAAGGGTAAAGACTCTTAGTAACAGAATAAGCAAATAACACCTATTTCAATTTGACAATATTAACACAAACAGTTGTCTAGAAAAAAAAAGTGTGAAATAAAACAACCTTGTGACTACGAGCGGAACCGTTACATTAAAAATGATGCACCGAATCTACTAATACAATAATCCATAGAATCCGTGTAAAAAGCATGTAGAAAAAACACCTGATGCAGTTTGCTGATACAGTCATTGACCAGTTGTGAGAGGTATGAAGGATTTCACAGGTAGATAAGTGTGAGAAAAGTCCGTGTTGTTAACCTGGGGATGGGGGCAGAACGCCCTGCATACACTCATTTCACTTGAATGTGAATTATGGCCTCTGAAAGTTCTAAGGCAAAACATTGGAGGTGCACTTGTATCCGTTTTGACTCTGTAAATATCCATTAGCTGAATGGACAGGACAGGAAGAAGCATAGTAATTGATACTAATTTTTCAGTTTAAAAAACACTAGACTGTCCATCCAATTGAGTCTATTCGATTTCTATTTACATGGCAAATTCATAAAAACAAACAATGTGACAACTCATTTTGTAAACATACTTAGTTTTTTTTTTCCACTTTGAATGATCTCAGCTTTGTGTATTCAGTCAGGATACCAGTATAAAGTTGAGCAAACTGAAAAAGTTTCATTCCTCTGTGAACAGAACAATTGGAAAGCCAGTGTTAATGTCCTGGAGAAGCAGCACAAGAAACCAACGATAAAACACACACAACACAATGATCTAAGAGAAAGGACACCTTCCTTTGTACTTAGTCAAAATGTCATTGCAGCCTCTGCAATGTACAAACACGCAATATATCTGAAAATCTGCACAGAATTTAAACTTCAGCCAGTCAACAAATCTGATTACATTGCAGGTTTTGAGTCGATTTGGTTAACTGGAGACTTTGACTAGGTAAATCTATTTCGCTCAATTACTAGAAAGCATTATTCATATAGTTGCTCCAAATTATTATTTAGTAATTATTTACGTAGCCCTTACACAGGCATTCATCTGTGTTGTGCAAATCAAATGATTCAGTCTGTACAGGCAAGGATCAGCTTAGAAGTGAGAAAAAGAAAGTGTTGGAGAAGGGGTATAATTTCATAAATCCGAGAGAATAAAAAACACCAACAACAGCGACCTTGTTTGTTACATTACAAAAACAAGTTAACAGTAGAAAAATCTTTTCCAGAATCAGAATTAGAAAAAAAAAAAATCTTATACCATTGGCACCCTGAGACAATGTGAGAGCATCAGAGAAAATCACTTAGGTAGGAAAATCGAACACATCGATGCACAATTGAAATGACAGTGCAAGGGGTGTAGTTAGCTTCAGGGGGCCAGTAGGGTCTTGGGCACCCAGCAAAAGGTGTCGTTGCCCTCCCCTTAACTACCTGTAACCATGGCAATGCAAAGTGGCTGGCAGAGGGAAGATAACTGAAAGCATATGGAGGACAACCATGGCAGAAAGGCCATGTCTTGGACTGTTTCAAATAGTGAGATCTCTCCCTTTCAAAAAGGGAGTGCTATTCTGGCCCCTCTCTTTATCACAATTCTTCAGTGTATATGAACCTAACTGCCACTTTGTGAAGCAGAGCAAGCAGCTGAAGAAATGATATAACACACTAGCCAGAGAAATGCTATGCACTCACTGCTATCCAAACAACAATAGTCAGAATAACAGTAGTAGCAGAAGTATTATTTTAAAAACATCCGTGGATAGCTGTATCTATAGCATTTGATGAAGACCGTTGAAATCTAATTGCATTATAAAAATCACAGCCAATTTTCAGGCAGACATAGATATCTGTCAACATTTACTGAGTGTGCTTTATCTAAAACGTCACATCTTAACTTAGGCTTTTTCCACATTTATTTTGCACGAAAGGCGAAAGAGACAAAACCTTATCTGTCCTTTAGTCTACCCATAACCTGAAATCTGTTGTTGTATTTGCAGTCACTACTGCGTTATAAGTAAATTGTCTACATAGGAACCTTATATTAAAGTCAGAACAGGAGTCAGGAAGCCACTAATCTCTAGACTGTGGTCAGCTCTGAACTGGGAAGCTTGCTTGTGTGCTCTGCATGGTCTAAGCACATATTGGTTCACAACGAATGTCCACTTCCTGTGTGGACATGCCTTTTCTGAACTGTCCAACAGTTTGGATTCACTCACATACACTCATAGACACATTACACACTCACACACACGCGCGCACACAGAACAGCTGCAATGCCAAACCTTGTGGCTTGATAACTGTTGGAATGAATTTGTTAGTCCAACCAAAACAGATTTTTAACTTATGGGCCTCGATGGGGCTTGTACCAAAGGGTGACAGGTTGAGCTCTCTCGCCTTCAACGCCAGTACAACATTTATTACTATAAACCATATTGTATATCCATACACGCTATAATCACAATTATTTTCTGTTCCCCAATACAGCATACTGTTCTGTACAAAGGACCAATTATGAGTAAAGCTTTGTTTTAACTTTTGTATCTAAATCACTTGTTACAACTGATAATGTATTTGGACACTGATAATTCACCAAACACTTGACATTGTATTAATGTCGGACTTGAACACAGCACCGAATATGTGCTAAGTTAAACAGAAGACCAAATGAATTCACTTTTCACTTGAAATCTTAGTATAGTTTAAAAATGAAAATAAGAAAATGTAGACTAAATTTATTTTTAGCTGAGGACTAAAGCGCTAGAGGCAAACAACAAGACAAAGTAAATAAATTTTACAGGCAACATGCATTCCCATCATATATGTTCTTGACAAAATGTACAATTAGGGCAAATATATGACTATTCCATGTAACTGTTACACCATCCTTTTATAAACAACATCTACTATACTACCACGTGGATATTAAACTGATATCTGACTTAGCTTATTAGATTATTTAACAAATACTAATACAAAGACCAAACATTTCCACATATTGCGGATTAAGGTGGGGCTTAATTTTTATGATTAAAACAGGCTTTATTTTTTAGCCTAATTTTCTTTACAAGGAAAAAAAAGCCAAAAACAAATTTGTTATTTGGAAGTGCACTTTAAGTGCCAAACTAAGTGCTTACAGATTTTTCAGGGTTTCCAAATCTAAAACATACCCTCTCCAAGTGCTAACCTGTATTACGAGTGCCTCTTGTAGAAAAAGAAAGTGCCTGAAATTATACCAGTCAGAGAAGGGGAGTCCAAGGGAAATTATTTTTGACATTACATTTAAACAGAGTAGGCCTAAATTATTGTTCTGAAAGAGCATAAATTGGACTGCTTATTCTTCAGTGTACACATTTGTTCATACTCTTCAACACCAGAATTTAACACTGGAGAAATTCCAAAAAGTGGCAAAGAAAGTCTCAACACATACATCATCTTTAAATACTGATGAGGAAAAAAAAAAGATTTCCTTATAAAAAGTTACTCCGCAATACATAACCGCCATCACAAGCTGTTTTCACATTTAAAATAAACTTCAACAAGAAGCAACAGGTTCAATGCAGTTTGAACCATTGGTTAACAGCACACTTTACAACGTCCTCAATGTTCACATCCCATGTACATGCAAGGGGCTTCGTTCTGTGTAATATGCACGTGTATGCGTGTGGGCGTGTAACAAGCTGATTTCCTGAGATTAAGAATACACAACTTTTATTCTAGACAGGAAACAGCAATATAATATTTTCCCTCTGCAAAAAAAGGCGCTTGACGTAACCCCACGAAAAAGCAACTTTCACTGCTACCTGTACAATTTAGCTGTGATACAAGTCACTATGCTTCATATTATATACAACACACTATCTACTGAACAAGCACTTAAATATTCACCATTAAAATGTCCAGAGACAATGGTATTGCTGATGTGTGGGAGTTGTGTAACCTCTGATCAGATTTGTTTGATTACTTGCTTATTTTCAGCACACTAGAAGGCAAAAGAGGAATGTTTAAATACAAACGTCTGTACAATATGCGTTAAGGGTTCCAGTAGAGAAATGCTAAAAATGAGTGGATACGCAGCAGACATTTTTGCATATGAACACGTACAGTCTAGCTGCTGTATAAAACTTGCTGTACAGATTCTGTCTTTTTTTTATTCTTGTGAACAATATTAAACATTCAGAATATTTCCTGAGTCTGAACTGCCGTGACAAGGGCCACTGAGAGAGAGAACGAGAGAGAGAGAGAGAGAGAGTGAAAGAGAGTGTAACAAAGAGGTAGGGAGAGTGAAAGAAAGAGGGTAAAAGAGAGAGAGGGAGAGAGAGTGATAGCGTGAAAGAGAAAGAGTGAAAAAGAGAGGATAAAAGAGAGAGGGAGAGAGAGTGATAGCGTGAAAGAGAGAGTGTAAAAGAGAAAGAGTGAAAAAGAGAGGGTAAAAGAGAGGGAGAGAGTGAAAGAGACAGAGGGAGATAGAGTGAAAGAGAGAGGGTAAAAAGGAGAGAGAGTGAGAGAGTGAGAGAAAAAACAGGTATTCTATCAAGGTTAGGTCCTTAGAGGTTTAAGATCAAAGATGTGGTCTGCCCGTCCCTGCTGTGAATAATGGACTGTAATACATATGGACAGTGTATCCACTGTGGAGGTTACTGGGAGGCAAAGGGGTAGCACCATGGTGGGTGTCTTTGCTAACATTTCCCACTCTGTCACGGGTTAGAAGAGCATACTCAGAGAACAGTATTGCTGCTGTTAAGACAACTGTAGTGTCGGCCTTTAAAAAAAAAAAAAAGACAACAAAAGAGAAGAACAACACTGGCAGAAGCTGACCAACTCACCAACCCCGAGGTGGAGGTTTGTCTGAAAAATTACAAAACGGAAAAAAAACCCCCGAAACAAAACAAATTAAATAATAAAAAAAACAAACGATAAAAACGAAACACAAAAAGACGCCCGGCCGCCGCTAGGTGCAATCCCTCCTGGGCTGTTCGTCGGTCGTACATTTCTCAGTCATTTCCTGGCAGAAGTCCACAGTCACCGTCTGGTTGCACTGTTCGAAGGAGAGCCCGGCCTCCAGGTAAACCCCCGGGTCCTGCCCCAGCCCCAGCTCCCCCAGGCTGTCCGGCCCGTTCCCCGGGCCCCACTGGGCCGAGCCGGGCTCGCTCTCCGAGCCGCGGGGGGACTTGAGGGACCCGGGCTCCGGGGTGGGCGAGCCGGAGTTGGGGGTGGTGGTGAGGTCGATGCTGGTGGCGGAGGTCGGGGGGCTGGCTGTGGGCTCGCTGGGCCTCAGGACAGGGCAGTAACGGTGGAGGGACTGCACCTGGTCGGGGCTCAGCTGGACATCCCTGCACACCTCCTGGGACAGGCAGGAGAAGTTCTCCAGCAGCTCCCCCATGCAGGCCTTCAGCTGGTTCCGTTCTGTTAGCAGCTTCTCCTTCTCACAGACCTGCGCCGGAACGCCCACACACACACAAAGAAACGGTGGGGTGGGGGTTACATTTCCTGTCAATAACTGCGTTATCATAACCACTGTGAAACTATGTAGCCTCCCTGCTGAAAAGAACAGATCCAGCTAGGTTTTGAAACAGCTGGTAGACTAGTTAGACCAGCTCCATACTCAACATGTTTTGACCATGCTATATTTTGAAACAGCTGGGAGCTGGTATTTCAAGCTGGTCATAACTGGATTTTACACCAGGGCTGGATTCAATCCATGATTGTCGTTAACACTGACTCACAATTAAATGCAAGTGTAAGTGTGAACTAATCCAAGAAAAATTCTAACATTTGCATTTTATTGTCAGATATAAGGGCAGAAATTTATCAAACCCATACCTCTTTCTTGCAAGTGCATTGGTATCTTCAGCAATGCTATAGTACAGCAGTACAACAGACCACTAAGACGCCTACACCAAGAGTCCTCATCAATGCACATTGTTATGGGGAATTAGTACAAGGTTCTGCCCTCAAATAAATAACAACAGGAGAATTATTATCTCCATTTGTGCTCTTAGAAGTCTGGTCCAACCAACATAAGTCTGCTCATTAGACACGTTATCACGTTTAACACCTTTATTTGTGTGGGGCCTTTAAGCAACAAACAGTTTCAAGGCATGCCGATCTAGGGTGGGGGGAAAAAAGGGTGCTGCTATTAGAAGCCATCCACCAGGAGTTTCCAGCGCACGTCACTCTGAGTCAGTCTCCTCTGAGAACCGAGGAGGTGCTAGATTGCATCAAAGATGTCAAGAGAGACGTGAGAAGAGACGCCTGTCAGCGCTCTGCGGCGTGCTGCATCAGCGGTGCTGTGCGCCAAAGGGCCGCGCTGGCGGGAGCGGAAACAGCGTGGGCACCACACCGCAGGGCCACCGCCAATAGAAACCTGGGGGTGCACTGGGAGGAGGAGGGGAGCCTGGCTCTTTCTGATGATGCGTAAAAACAGCACTGCCCCGTTCAACCTGCCTTTACATACTGAGTTTGAACATCGGGGCGCTGTGGAAAGAGGACAAGGTCCCCTTAAAGGTACAATAGGTAATAGCCATTTCTGTGTTATGGATACTGTTAAGAAATTTGCATAAAGCATTCAGACTTTTTTTGCGCAAAGATAATAATAATCTAATTAAATCCAACGGATCCTGACACAAGACCATCCATCTATGAGCAGCTACCAGCTGTTTCAAAACATAGCTTGAGCCAGTCAAACCATGCTGAGTATAGAACTGGTATAACTGGTCAACCAGCTACCAGCTGTTTCAAAATCTAGATTGAGCTGTTTCTTTCAGCAGGGATATATAAGGAGGAAAGAACTGTGTGTCTTCTAATTAAGCTTTCTTTCTTTCTTTCTTCTTATCCTGATTTATTCACATGCTATAGCAGCAGTAATTGTATATGTACACACACACACACACACACACACATGCATGCACGCACAGACACACACACATGCATGTGCATGCAGGTGTACACACGCATGCACACACACACAATATCGTTAGGATGTGTATACAGCATACCAGTTTGTGGATCTCACACTCCAGGTTCAGGATGCAGTCCAGCTTCCTCTTGCGGCAACGTTGGGCAGCGATACGATTCTTGCTTCGGCGCCGGACGTCATGGATGAACTCCAGCTGCTCTGAGGTCAGTTTGTGCATTTTTACCATCATTTGGAAGTCATTCCTTGGAAGATTTGTGATTTGATCGACAGGGAAAGGAAGTTTGACCTGCAAAAAAGAGCTCATTTTAGAAACATTTAACAGCACAGATTAAACAAAAATGACACACTGGAATTCATTACAGGGCTATCACTACACTTGCTAGAGAAATTATCAAATGTGAATCATTAAACACAGTGCAAGAAATTATTCCATTGAAGCAAGTCATTGATAGCAGTACGTATGACCGCCACAAGATGGTACCATTGAGCTGCTGACACCACAAGTTTCAGCCGTGGAAATATTTTATGGAAGCTATGACTCACACTTGAAAGAGGATTCGTTTTTTCTTTTTCTTTTTTTTAACGTGAGCATTTCACAGGCACACCAATCTCAGGTGCAGGGGAGACGGGTGATCCAATAAAAACATCTCAGTATTTCTCCATTAGTCCCCAATGCTTGGAAAGCAGTTGTCACAAAAGATTGAAGATAGATGACATGCAACAACTTGCCACACTGTTTCACATTTATGTCAGACAATTACCAGCAGGCATGAGTATGTAAATCAATACTGTCAACCTGCTTCTGGAGACCACAACCTGTGGGTGTGTGAGAGGTTTGACATCACAAGCTAACCCAAAACGCTGCACACACGCAACACACATACGCACATACGCACGCATAACCGCACGCACACACACAGAGTGAGATAAAGAGAAATGCAGCGGAGAGCCAACCTAGAATGCATATAAAAGATAAACGAAAATAAAGGGTTGAAGCCTGTTTGAAGCCTCTCTTTTATTATTCATGAACACAACGATGGTGAAATCTCATGCATTTTGTCTTTTTTTGTTTTTGTCAAGAGCATCGATGACCTGTTTTCCACCCCCAGGTGCTGGCAAACCTTCTGATACCCACATCACTCGCAGAAACCCCTCCGATCTCCCAATCCACCCGGGAGACGTAGCTTCGGGGGGGAGACAGAAAGGGAAGAACGTCAGAGAAGAGGAGGAACAAAGAGCGGAGGAAGACAACCCGAGAAATGGCAAGATGAGAGGAGCTGCCTCACTCGCTTTCTCGCTCGCTCGGTCGGTAGTCCTCGCCACAGCGGGCGAGGAACAAAGGGCTGGGATACTTTCGCTCTCGCCTCTCTGTACCTGTGAAACCTGGGCCCGGTCACCCCCAGAGACTCCTACGCCCTCAACCCCACCCAACTGCCAGTAGAGCTGTCATCGCCTCGTTAAAACGCGTGAACTGGGCCCAGAGGTGCGGTTGTACCGCTAATACCCCAAAGAGGCCCGTTAACAGATACAACTGAAGGAGGAAGTTCAGCAGCCACAGATGAAGCACTCTTCGGGGTCTTTCCTGAAAGAACGAGCGTTCTTTTCTTCCTGGAGGAACCACAACTGTCACATGGCCACCGTAGCCGAATGCGTATTTATTTATTCATGCAGGGCTATACTGAGACGCGTAGACGCACATATTCTCGGTGTAAAAAGCCATTTGGCTCAGGGGAGAGAAGGTCTGTGCCTATTTATGGCACTAGTGAAAGACGTATGTACTGACATATACTCAATGAGCACTTTATTAGATATTTATTAGACTCATTTTAGAAGACTTATTGGTCTTCTGCTGCTGTAGCCTATCCACTTAACAGTTTGACGCGTTGTGTGTTCAGAGATGCTCTTCTGCATACCACTGTTGTAAAGTGTGGTTATTTGTGTTACTGTCACCTTCCTGTCAGCTTGGGGCAGGCTGGTCCTTCTCCTCTGACCTCTCTCATTTACAACAATGTTTTTGCCCGCAGAACTGATCCTCACTTGATGTTTTGTTTTTCGCACAAAACATCAAGTTCTGCAAACTCTACAGACTGTTGTGATTGAAAATCCCAGGAGATCAGCATTTTCTGAGATACTCAAACCACCCTGTCACCAACAATCATTCCATGGTCAAAGTCACTTAGATCACATTTCTTTCCCATTTTGACATTTGGTCTGAAAAACAGCTGAACCTCTTGACCATGTCTACATGATTTTATGCATGTAGTTGCTGCAAGATGATTGGCTGATGATTTATTTGCATTAACAAGCGGGTGTAGAGGTCTACGTAATAAAGTGATGGTGTATCTTCAACCGGAAGTCAATTTGTTATCCTATACATCAACCCAAAGACCACATGTTGAGTTGAGGCAGGTGGGGAGGGGGTGGGGCAAATTGTCTTTTCTGGGGAATTTTTAATCGCATCAGTTGGTGTACTTGAGTAGAGAGGTCGGAGGGAAAGTCCCTCGTTGGCAATGCGGGATTTGAGGAAGGGAAGGTTTGAGGCCACAGTCGTCCTCCTGGAAGGACAAATTATATTCTGCTGCTACCTCACAGTTCTACTAAGATGCTTGAGAAACAAAGAACTATAAGAATTTGCATCAGTTCAGGAGAGAGAAAATTACTTTACTGTTAAAATAAAAGTTGTGAGTGTGCTTAATTAGCACTTCTTTAATTCTTTAAGTTGATTTTTAAAGCTGGTGTTCATGCAGTTTTCACAACAATGGCGTGATGGAGGCTTACAACTGAAATTTGTTGGGTTTAAAGATTCCTTTTCTTTCCAAGAGCAGTCAGAATGCTTACATCGTAATACACGGTCCAGTTTGCCTGGTTTCTTATGATTAGCACTGCACTCCCTATTGCGAAACACAAAGGGAGACTCTCTGACATGAGGCTTCGACAGAGGCTTGAAGCTACCCGCTAGGAGAACCATGAATAAGTCATGGATACCACTTTAATGGCCAGGCTCTGTCCAACGGGTCCAAAGAACCAGGTTTTGTGAGGTAGCTCCTGGGCCCCTATACCCAACACACAGCCCCAGGCAGGCAGCGGAAGGATCTGGAAGGACCACACAAGCGAACCGCATTAGCATCCTATACAGGAACAAAAGATCAATCCTTTGTTATGCCTTTAATGAGAGCCTGGACCACTCGCTCTTCCTCTCTCTCTCTCTCCCTCCCTCAGCAGGGGGAGGCGAAGACGACCGCGAACACACCCGCATTTCACCGCGTTAAGTCAGGTTCGCGCAACCCAGTGTGTGTTTTTTTTCTCTCCCGTTTTCTTCCCCGCGAGCACGGCTGTCAGGAGTGATGCAGGAGACTGCCATCTTTCTGCTGTGACCTTGTGAGCTTCTTTTCCTGCACGGGAGAAGGCTCTATATTTAGCCGCTCTACCAGGAGAACCAGTCTAGTAACAAGGCTAGCATGACAGAGTGTGCTTCAGCGCCGCTCATAAATCCACACCCTCCTGTTCTGGTTTCTCACTCTTTTTTTTTTTTCCCGCCCTCCCTCTCCCTCTCCCTCTCCCTCTCCCTTTCGGTCATTATTCTACAAATGGGTCCGGAGTGAAAAGTAGGGCTCATCTGTTTCGCAGGGCTGCCTGGAGTCTGAGGCCAGGCAGCTGGGAGGGCAAAGGTAGGCTGGTTTGGGCCGGGACTGGGGATGCTAACAGATGGTAGTGGGAGCTGCAGGGAGTGAGTAAGTACACACACCTGTCTGTACTTACTGCTGCGGCTGGGTAGGAACTCGGGGGCGCCACACTTTAGAGATGCAGAGTAGCACATTCACAGCTTGCAGCAAAGCTACAGACCGTTTGGTGTGTGTACAACACAGGCGTGTGCACACGTCATGCACATACACACAAACACAAACATGTGTATTCACGTTATGCACGAACACACACACAGACACATGTATACACAGACAGTTATTCACATAATGCACACACACACACTCAAGCACACGCACATACCTTGTTGTCAGGTGCATACTCCCAAGGTCCTGCCTTTCAGCGAAATAACCTTGGGAGTGTGTTCCCATTGATAACAATATCTAAGACCACCCATAATGTTTTACCATGTACAACTGTTACAGTTACTGTTAATACAACTGTTAATGCTAGTACTACTACAGCCACAATGTGTACTGCTATTTTTCCATTACGTCTGCACAGCCCGCTGTCCGACTACCGTCACATAAACAAGCACTGTTTCTACTGCAGCTGTTACCCCTATTATTACATCTGCCTCAACAACTATTACTTTGTTAAAGCTACAACTATTGCAACAACTCTATAATAAGCTCCTAAACTCCTTTTAGTTCTGAGACCGTAAGCTGTGAGCTTAGGAACAAACCCACTAGAAAGGAACCGTAATTCACAACATAAGTGCAAGTGGATGCAGAACAGATGGAACTCTGATGCAACCGAGTGTCACGTGCAATATTTAAACAGAGATAACGTTCTTATGGCATTAGCAATTGTTTTCCCCACAACGGAAAAATAATATCCACAGATGAATGAGTACGTAACGTTGTTGGTGGCTGTTGGTGAGGTAGGCGGGACTTATCATTTGGCCGCTCGATGTGACCATGTGGTAGGGTCCCAGTAGGGCAGAGTGACGACTGGATCCCGCTGTTGGGTCAGCGAGCTGTCTCTCAGCATTCCTAGTCATGGTCAGCTATGGCCCAACAGACAGCAGCCACTCATTTCAAAGTTGGCCAACATCAATAACAAATACGGGAATGTTCTTCCCCTACCAAGTCTCCCGGGATGATTTGGACGGCGGTGCAAAGTGCAGTTTGGCACACGCATGTGCTGTGGGGGCGGGGGCAAGCCTGGCCCGACACGCCAGGCCTTTTAGGCATTCTCGTTCTCCCCGTCACAAACAAAGAGGAACTCTCAGCTGAGATGCGATTTCCGCACTGCAAGGCCCTGCGTTTGGAGGCCACCGAGAATATGAATGCCTGACATGAGTACATGCGGTTTCTACCATTCACCAACAGCACTCTTGCCAAATAATATTCAGACCACAAATGTATCATATCGAGAATGGGACACAAGTCACTGTGACGGTAGTGGAGGAACGGAACTGCGTTTTTTTTTCCCCTTTTCTTTTTGGGGCACTCTGACTTCCTGTGTGAGTAACACATTCACGAACAGGTTAATTTTTGAAGATTAACGTGCTGGCCAGGGTAACTGCTAAGCTAATTCAGTGCATAAAACTTTTGTTTAGTGGCACCGAGCACAAACAGTCGCCGCTCTGTAACCTTGGTCTGGGAGTGGCTGAAAGACCCGGTGTGACTTTGAGTACCTTGAATGACTATTGCCTCAGTGAGATTAGCTTGCTGTTTAACAACTTCCTTCCTCGCCCGAATTCATTGTTTCCAGTTTCTCGGTCGCTGCTATTTTTAACAGTGTGCACTCTGAGCCGGTCTGACGTTTGCTCTGCGAACACACAGACGCCCAGTAAACACAGCTCCTGGCCCCTGTTTATTTACACAGTCAGCTGACTCTGGGGGGGGGGAGGTCGGGGGGAGACGAGGTCCCTGGAAGTATGAGGTGGCACTTCGTACTGTAGATACTGTAGGTATTTAACCGGGAGGACTGTGGCCTCCGCGCCTTGTTAATTATGTAAACGCTTGACTTCCACTCCTGCGAGAGGTCTCGCTTTTAAACCCAGCGCCAGGCAGTCAAAGATATATGCATACGTTACACGCGGGAGCCGAACGAGGAACGAGGAGACGGGTTCATTCATAATACATCTTATCGCCGCTGCCGGGATGTGATAAAACAGAGAGAGAGAGGCTGGGAGATAGTGCTACGCAAAGGTCAACAGAGATTTAGCTGGCGATAACGATTACAATGGTCTCAGCTCAGCAAGCCAGTCAGTTAAAGTTTATTCACCCAGAACAAAAATGAAAGAGACCAATGGACAAAAGGAGCCTTTTGGTGGCCTTCCTGCTCTTCAGACTCGTATTTGAAATGAGATCCATGCATCTTAGAGCCAAGGACCCAGCAGTCATTGAGGGAGCACATAAATCAGGGAGAGGGACAGATGCAACAGAGGCAATAATTACACATTATTGCCGAGGTTGTTTATCTTGCCGCTGCGTTTCTGCCGAACGGCGAGATTCTTTCCACAGTCGGAGGCTCTGTTCTGTCATGTTATTCAAACCGGGGGAAACAGGAACTGTTCTGGCAAAAAAGATTGCCATGGCAACACAGCAGTTTCCTTCACTCATCTCTGTAGTTCCAGGTCTCGGCCTTAGAAACAGAAAGCATTTCCTTTTCTAGTAAAGAAAACAAAGTGGAAGTGCCGATTGATCTCTTTAAGAAGGGACATGTATTCAAATGTAAATGTGTGCATGTATTCTTTGGAAATTGAACATATTAATATACAGTATGGATGTGCATTCAATGGAGTTATACAGAGATATACACATTCCATAATATATACACTCAGTGGGCACATTATAAGGCAGATGTACACCAGCTTATTAATGCAAATATTGAATCAGCCAATCATGTGGCAGCAACTAAATGCATAAAAGCACGCAGACATGGTCAAGAGATTCAGCCGTTTTTCAGACCAAATGTAAGAATGGGGAAGAAATGTGATCTAAGTGACTTTGACCATGAAATTATTATTGGTGCCAGACAGGGTGGTTTGAATATATCAGAAACTGATATGACAGTTTATCTCTAGAGTTTGTAGAGAATGGTCCAAAAAACTAGCAGCAGTTCTGTGTGCAAAAACGTTGTTGTTAATGAGAGAGGTCAGAGAAGAAGGGCCAGACTGGTTAAAGCTGACAGGAAGGTGACAGTAACGCAAATAACCACACATTGAAACAGTGGTATGCAGAAGAGCATCTCTGAACACACAAAGTGGCAAACCTCTAAGTGGATAGGCTGCAGCAGCAGAAGGCCAAAAGTCTGAAAAAGAAGTCTAATAATAGTCTAATAATTAAGTGCGCAGTTAGTGTATAAAACGTATAAATGCACAGAAATTATATTGCAAGAAATGTTTAGATTTTCTTAATAAAAGTAAAGATTTTAGGTTCTATTCAGTCCTCTGCATGTCTGTGCTGAACTGTCGTTTCTCATCACTGAGTTGAAGTTCATTTATAGGATATTCATCCAGGTGGATAATAGGATAATTGGCACATTGAACATTCGTCCATGTCAGCAATATGCTGAATTACCCTGCTGGTCAATCAGCAAGTGAGGGTTCAATGGCAGCTCCTCAAAGAGCTTCAACAGGAAAGCACATAATGTAACACTAACAGCAAAGCTCACCACGTCTCTCTCTCTCTCTCTCTCTCTTTCTCTCTCTCTTTCTCTGTTTCTCTCTCACTCCCACACATACACACACAAACAACAATTCTAAAACTTGCATGTTAATACCAGTTGACCTAAATGTATATACTGGTTAAATAACGAGACAATATCCTGAACCACACTTGCATATTTCTGAAATTAAATTAAGAATGATAAATTAAATTTCCAGTTTACGCAAGGAAAGAATGCTCTGTAAAGGCTCCTTTCAGATCCTCTGGGAAGCCAGCCATAAGTGAAAGGCGTGGTTTAATAGTGCCTTTCTGCCCTGAGGGGAAAAAAACCCTTGGCAGGTCAGGTGATATGGTTGCAATCCAAAATTACTCCCTGAAGAAAGATGACTCACAATTCAATTCAGTCTAGTGATAGAAACTCATAAGAAGCAGCATTCGCCAGGGCACAATGAACCAATTACACATAGCATTGCTGCTTTGACTATGTTTTCGTCTGGTGGAATCAAATGCACTGACAAAACAAAAAAACAAAACCTTCACACTCACCTCTGGGCCTTGTTCTTGGACGTGACAGGACTCGCTGTCCCCCTCGGAAAAGGATCCCGACTCGTCGCTGGAGTTGGTGCCGTACGACTGCTCGCACTTGATCTTGGGGCGCACCTGGCCGAAAATGGCGTCCCCCGGGCCACCTTGGTCCTGCTGGTCCACGACCAGGCAGCGCGTCACGTTGGAGCAGGGCGAGGAGGAGAACTCGAACTGGGGCAGGCTGCACGGCGACCCCCCGCTGCCGTCCTCGGCGTAGGAGTACGAGGAGCACGAGCTGGAAGTCCTGGTGCGGGTCTCCGAGGGCGGGGAGCGGGGGCACACCTTGATGGGCACGGGGCAGCTGGTGTTGGGGCGGGAGCGGCACTGCGGGGAGGGCTCAGAGGGGGCGGCGCTGGGCGAGTAGGTCTGGGAGCAGGGGAGGGACTGGCTGGCTCCCGCCCACAGGCCCTTTGGTGTGTGTTCAGAGAGCTCCTTCTCCAGGGAGGTGCCCCCGGGATAGGAGTGCGCCGGGGCTCCCAGCCGGTCGCAAGCCCCTGAGGAGAATATGACGCTGCGGCGGTCGAGCTCCGACTCCTGCTTGCAGACCCCGTCGCAGGAGGCCGACTTCAGCGACAGCCTCGGCGGGAACCCGTCCACCTCTTTGAGGGGCGTTGCGGAGGGCAGGCCCGACTCCCCGGAGAAAGGCCCATAGTCCTTTTTGGGGTCACCCTGAGTGGTTCCTTTGTCTTGGGGACAGGCGAGTCGGCTGTTGGCGAGTAGCTGATGGGAGGCGTTGGGCAGGGCGGTGAGGTCTATGCTCCTCTTGAAGAAGGAGCGGAGGCAGGTGGGGTTCTTGGCGCTGCTCTTGGGCCGATCCACGGACATGGGGCTGTGCTCCCGGCCGTCCGTCTCCATCTCCGACACCCCGTCCTTCTCCCGGGAGTCCTGCTCATCCCCCGACAGGCCCAGCGTGGCCGGCTCGTCCTCCCGCGGCTCGGCCTTGATGCGGGCGACCGCCTGCCGGCCCTGGCCTCGGTTGTCGTGGGCGCCGTCGACCTCCTTGAATGTGCTTGGAAAACCTGAGGTACTGGTGTGTGAGGAGGTGTTGTTGTTGTGCTTGGCACAGGCCCACTGGTACTTCCTGTACTTGGGGCAGCGGGGCAGGTCCGAGGCCCCGTGCTTGTCGAAGTCCGGCAGTCCGTCCGCGTCGCCGGGCACCGCCACCACCTCGTCCGGCTGCTGGGAGGAGCCCAGGGGCTCCGGACGTAGCCTGGCCCTCGGGGAGCCGGCCCCGGCCGCCTCGGGCTCCATGCTCTCGTCCTCCGAGTTGTCGCCGTCCAGGGCGGTGGAGGGCGGGAACGACGCCACCTTGCGGCAGAGCAGCAGGCCATCCTCCTCGCTGCGCAGCTGGGCTTCCAGGAAGCGGAAGCAGGAGTCCTCCAGGTTGTGCATGCGCAGGAAGTCGGCGCAGCGGATCACCTCCTGGATATTTTCTCTGCTGAGTAACAGCTTAGCGGTGTAGGCAAACTGCAACAATGGGGCGAATCCCCTGGCAGTGACCTGCGAAAAAAACAGGGAAATTGGCAGCATTACCATCAGCAGTGCCATTGTTCGGCTCACTTGGAGTGTGGTGAGACAACCTGACAGCTCTAATGACCATAAACAAACACGGCAAAGTACCAGTTAATCTTTTATCGGGTCAGCACTGAACTCTCTATACACTCGTAAATAAAACCCAGAAGCGGGCACAGACGCCCGGGTTGCGTCCAGCCCGTTTTCACAACAATGAACATTCCACACTGCTGCCGCGGCCCAACTTTCAAAAATATGAACCGCAACCACTGTCTTTTGACTTCACACACTCATATTGTGTCGTGTGAAGCTATGTGGATTATTCAATTTCTCTCCGTTTCCATGGTGCTCGACAGCCCTACTGAGGTAAAGTGCTTCTGGAAGCCTAACGACTGGTATGATGCCAGCTTATCCTGGTTTCTGCCAGGTTAAGCAGGATAATGGAGGGAAGCTTCCAATTCAGATGTAATGCTGGATAATTAGGCAAATGGTTATGCCAGCGAATGTTTAGGCATATGATTGGTTAACTGCTGACATACTAACGAAAATAATAATGGATGGCTAGAAGTCAGAATGAAAGCAATCAGAGTACGCATAAAAGCCAGGTGCGCTTGCACTGTGAAACTTGACTGTGTCACAATGGTTCAAACGTTACCATAAATAAATGAATACACGCACCAAATGGAGGGGCATTGTTTGTTTGCATGACAGTACAATATCTCATTACTGCATTATCTACATGACTTACCAGAGCTTCCTGAGGTAAAGAAGAAGAACAATGTTTTGTTAATGAGCAAGGAGAAGGCTGCGTTCGGTCATTGTTTTCACAAACAACACACAATGAATTTCCTTCACCGAGATGATATTCTCCCTCCGAAACACAAGCAGGAGGCACTTCCAGATGCAGTGCCAGGCACCCTGCTAGTAAAACAGGATTTTCCCCCCTCTCAATCAAGCACAAAACCACAGATTTTGCTTTGTGGATTTTTCCACAGGAAAAATAGTAGCGAGCTTGTATGTACACACAGAAGGCACAGGAGAAAAACAAGCATCAGCTCTTACGAATCCATTTTTTTTTGTGGAGCAAAGCTGAAATCTGGAATCCTCCATGGTTCCAGCAGGAAAAATGTTAAATAACACTTATAAAGAAATGTGACATGTGCATATGAATATGATTTTAGTCTCCGCTTGGAGAGCAGTTAATTCAGTACACTGATCAAGAAAAACAGGCCACTCTCAGTCAAATGCTGTTTTTCCTTTATTGTTAGGCTGTTTACTATTTAAAATATGTTACGCTGGTGTGTAATGTATGCTGAATAAACCAAAACACACACACACATATGCAAACACACACAGACTAGTAGGGTCACCATGATCAAGAGGCTACAATATTTGGTAGATCATTGATTCGGTGCAATGCAAGTGAAGGTGACTCACAGAACAGCACACCTCTCACATTCTGCAGCCCCGGGGAACACCTGAGAGCTCTCTCTCTCCCTCCCTCCCTCTCTCTCTCCCCCTCTCTCACCCTCTACCTCTGCTGGTCACAGCAGCACTGAGGCTAAAACGCCAGAAAGGCGTAAACTTCACCGGGGCGGCTTTCATGGAAACCCCTCCTCGCTCAAGCACCCTCTAGACGGCCGAGCCAACTGGCTCAGACAGGCACAACAGCTTCAGTCATTCGGAGCTGCAAGAGAAGCTGCTGACTCGTTATCTCTCTTGCGTGGAGAGGGACAGGGGATGGGGGGGTGTTGTGCGGAAGGGAGGAGGGGGTCTTTGACTGGGCACTATGTGTCTGATAAGCGCAGCGTCGTTACCACTGCCTCGCTGCACAGCTTTATCAGCGAGCGTCAAGCAGAGCCGGGCGGCTGTCCAGCGGGGTCTGTCCGCGGAAAACGGTCAGCGCGCCCTCAACGGTCAACGCGAGGAGGACTCGCGGGCGTTTCTGTCACCCGCCGCCTCCCCGTTCGGATCCTGGTGTCCGGGAGGCCATCTTTAAAGGTGAAAGTCACCCCCTCCCCAGCCCCCCGCCCCTGCTTAAAATAAGTCTGGGCCGCTCGACCGGGTCTCTGAACGGAGGCTCATAAAGGAGGGTGCTGGGGAAAAGTGCTGAGCGTACGCTGGATCTATTTTCAGCTTGCATCAGCAGCTGCTGCCTTTATGTGTGCCCCGCGCCATATGTGATTACTCTGGTGTTACAACCAGCAGCCTAATGACGGCGTGCAGTGGGGGAGAAAGAGAACGGGAGAGAGAAGACAAAAAAATCCATACTATAAAGGAATGCCAAATGAAAGGAGAGCTCGTGAGGAAAAAAAGAAAAACCGAAGCTGAAAATAAACCACGATTTCTAGTCATTAGCGGATAGACTTTGACACATGATGCGTTTCAGCTGTTAATAGCACTTATTGTATGAAGCGAAGACAAAGAGACAAATTAATCAAAGCGACAGATCTGGGCCGTCTTATGCTAATGCTAGTATCCTGGACTTTGGCTGCCGCTGCTCCCTGTCTGGTTAGGCGATTCCATTACAGCGCAGGAAATTGTATGAATAACACATCACAGATCTTCGCAATTCACACGCCATTTTCGGGAAGGCTGCCAAAACCCTCGACAAAACAGGCCACGGAATGCTGTCCCCCTCCCCCCTTCTCCCACGGAATTCTCCGCTCTTACACCGCCCTTTTTTGCCTCCCTGTAGTAGAAACAGCTAATTTATGCAAATGCACTCCAACAAATTCCTGCATGTCATGCATTCTAATGAGGAAATTGCTCGCAGCATATGACAATGGAGAGGTTTCCTGCGCATGAAAAAAATACAATACTTCTTGACTGGAATCAGACCCTGTAATATCAAATTTGCTGACTAACATTAACCTCTGAATTCAGATAGTGACAACAGAGGCCCGCATCTGCGCGCTAATGGGAAAGCACTTCTTTGGAGGGCGAGAGTGCATTTTAACCCGTACTCGCTCAGCGGAATAGCAATGAGGCGCACAGCCAGCAGCCCTGTTGCGATCAAGCAGCCCTCATCTGTAAGCCCATGCATTTCAGGCTTTACAATTCAAATACAGCGCGCTAAAGAAGGAAACACTTCCCTGACCCCAACATATTTTTCAGCCAACCTGTGCAATTACATGAATGACACATGGATTTCAGAGCAGTTGATAGTGTACAGTATGCACACTCACCGAGAACTTTATTAGGTAGACCTGTACACCAGCTTGCTCATGCAAATATTTAATCAGCAAATCATATGGCAAGGCATGAGAAAATGCAGACATGGTCAAGCAGTTTAGCTGTTTTTCAGACCAAATGTCAGAATGTGATCCAAGTGAGTTTCACCGTGGAATGATTATTGGTGCCAGACAGGGTGGTTTGAATATTTCAGAAACTGCTTATCTCCTGGGATTTTCATGCACAACAGCCTCTACAGTTTGCAGAGAATGGTATGGAAAAACAAAAAACATCCAGTGAGTAGCAGTTGTGCAGGCAAAAATGTGATGTTAATGAGAGAGTTCAGAGGAGAAGGGCCAGACTGGTCAAAGGTAAGGTGACAGTAACGCAAAAAACACACATTACAACAATGGTATGCAGAAGAGCATCCCTGAATATATAACGTGTCAAACCTCTTAAGTGGATAGGCTACAGCAGCAGAAGACCAATAAGTAAAAATAAATAAGTCTAATAAATACCTAATGAAGTGCTCACTTAGTGTGCATAAATACTCATACTGCTGACATGTTTTGCGGGGTAACCCCCACCTGATGGGATTGCATTTAATCTGCTACAGTGCCTTCTAATCCTCTCCCATCGCAGTTTACTGGACACAGTGGACACAAGTGTTTTTGGGACCCTCTGTCCATTTTTTCAATTTGAAACTTGCTTCAGAGTTGTACCTTGTACAATTCTTTTATCCTTACGCGACTTTCGCTTGTCATCTGAAGTGTTCTCTTGTTTGGGATTCACTGTTTTGATTTACAGGCCTGCCTGGTTTCTCCTTTTGAACCTGCATGTTTCTATTGAGGACACACCATGTCCTGGTTTATCACCCTGCGAGTCTTACATGGAGAGGCTTTAGAGGAAATACAGTTTGCACAGCCATGGGTAACTGCATGTGTGAGTTGCCTCTGAGGTGCACTTGGCAAGACTTTACTAATTACACCCACAGACGCAGACACAGATCCTATGTGGTTCCTCCTAGATTGAAGGCTATTCCCTCCCTCCTGTGCTCTACTGACCACTGAGTCAGTCTACATGCAGTGCCCTGTCCCCACCGGACCAACCCTCATTGCCAAGATGGGCAGGGATGGCTGTGTGGCTGGGTGCTACTTGCAACTACCATCTGTCAAATAAGCTGTAAATGTGTGATAGTCTGGAGGCCATGGTTGGTGTTTGTGTGAACCTGCTGCTACTTCCTCTATGTGTGTGAATCTCTAGATGAAGTCTGCTTCATTGCTCCTCAGGGTTTTACCCTAATCAACTTGCCTGGGAGGTAGAGAGAGAACAACATAATGTTTCATCTTGTAAACTGTGAATCCTGTAAGGTAGCTAAATTCTTTGAGGGTTCTGTAGTTTCCTTGAACAAGTCCAACTCAGACTTGGTTTGTTTGCATGTGAAACAGTGAGTGGGGAAGGGAATGTTTACTTTTTCCTGTTGCACAATGCAAGGCAGTCGTCTCTGTAGTCGGGGAAGCATTTAACAGACAGGAGGTGGTTTGAGGTCTCTGCGCTGCCCCAGTGCTGAATCATGGCCACAAATTCTTGTGTACTGAGCAAACCAAGGCCAAGTGGTCACCACTGAACTCCATCTGTACTCCACACCTGAAACCTCACCCACCAGCAACACAGTGCATGGAATCCATCAAAACAGGGTTGTTGTCACGTAAGCAACGTCCGCCCCCCCCCCCCCCCCCCCCCTTAAACAATGAAAGATTCAATGAGCAAGAACATCAGAGGTTAATTCCATAACGGTCGTCTCAGGCAGACGCAATGTTCTTTGTCCTTTTCCTACCGACAGTTTATTTATAGATCGACCGTGGAGCTGTGAGAGCCAGGTGTTTCTTGAGACTGATGGCCTATTTACCCAATTTGCATAATCAGTCTTCTTAAATTGACTGTTAATGTAATGCTGACTGCGACAGCTCGAAACCCACACTTTCAGCTTTCGGTACAATTTGGCTCATTTGTACGTGGCTTGCGGTTTTTTCTAACATCAGAGCTTTGGGGCTGCGAGCATAGCCTACATAGCACAAGTAGACTTAATTGGGTGTCAACATACTCTTAGATAATTAATAGCTAATTCTGTTACTTACATCGCCACACTATTTCTGCTGGCCCGTGTGTTTCGATAACAGAAGAATTTGAAGACAACTGTAGGGGGTAAAATACTGTAATATGTCAACGGAGCTGACCATAGAGGCAAAGCCGGCAGTACAAGTAGGTCACTGTGCTCTGAGTCAGAATGAGAAAAAACATTTGCTCTCAGTTTCATCATATTGGAGAAAGACAGAGAAAGACAGAGATTGATACATTTCATTACATAAAGTGATAATTTAATTCTCAAATCAGACTCTTTTTGTACTCGCTTATACTTATTTTTTGACAAAATATTTTGACAAGTTCATATTTCATTGAACTCGCGCATAAAATAGGCTAGAGTTATGTATCGAGAATGAAACACTAGATTGTTTGTCAACATGTTTTAAAAACGTAAAAATGTAGTAATTTAGTTGTGGCTCTAATGCTAATATTTCGTTTTTATTTATTCAGAAATAACTGCTTTATCATTTCCTAGCTTGACTAAAAGACAGTATTTTCCTACTCGAGAAAAAAAACAGACGTCATTTTCATTTTTTTCTGATCTGATGTGAAGCCGAAAAAAGCCTTGTTTTGATTAACAGGCTCTCTCTCCAGCCGCCATAGCAGAAAATAGATGATGTCACAAACCCGATTCAGCCCCTGGGACTTCAGAGTATCAAGGTCATCGGGGCGGGGGAAGGGGAGGAGGTTGTCTTTGTTTCATATTTCAGCTAGGCTGCGTTTTCACTTTAGTGACACCGGTGATCAAAGCGGTCTCGATTGCGTTTTATTGTAAACAGACCGCACTGTTCTGTAACCCATATTCCGTACAGCTCTCTGGAATGCGGTTTGACTAGTCAAGGGCTCTCCCGTTAATGAGGTCCGGCGAACGAAAGCCGACATTAGATCAGACTAGCACGACCCAGACCCGCTCCATATTAGCCTACTGCCTCACGTCCCACGAGAACCGCGAACACTGCCGTGGCAGCGAAAGTGAACCGTGTTCGCCTTGTTCACGCCGCTAAAAAGCAGAAAATGACAGGGCACCTAACAACCTGAGCGATGACATTGTTAAATTATCTCCTTGCAGTGCGATGACACCTTTTGTCGGCGTAAGAGTAATTTCAGCAGTACAGCAGCACATCTCCCCCAAAGATGCTGTCACCAAGCACACTCAAATACATTCAATTACATTTTTATTTGTACGGCACTTTTTACAGAGACACCGTCAATTCACAGCTACAGGCCAGCTGATACATTTTTACCTTCTCTACCATTGTCCAGAACAATTAAATAAATAAATAACTGAATAAACAAAGACATTCATGATGCTGGGTCTCGTAACATAGGGGCTATCCAAAACTAAAATGTATTTATTTGTTTATTTATTTAAATATTTTAATCATATATTTGTTTAGTCCTGAACAATTCAAGCAGGGCAGGAGTGTTGTATGCAGCAGTGGCTGTATGATACTCTGTCTTTATGAGATACATTTAGCCAAGCGACTTAGAAAATAGCAGTCAAGCAAACAGCAAGAGAGCAAGAGATAAGCAAAGGTACAATCAAATAAGTGTCACCAGTGCGCAAGATATATACATGTTGAATGTACCATGGCCAATTCTTGCAATACACACATATAAACGGGAAATTCTTGCATCATCCATTCTTACAGCACACTGAAGCACACACACACGGACTTCGGATGAGCATAAGCATCTTTAATGCACCTCAATAAGAACACATTGCATTCTTCCAGAGAACAAAAAACATTCCTGTTGTTACTCTCACACAAATTATCCATTCAAACAGTACGTATCCCAGTCTTCAGTGTTTCTGGAGGGCAGCTTACATGTGAATACTTCAGCAGGGAACTTGTAATCACATCATTTGTGTGTGAACACAAAGACGCATGAGGCACACGACGAGGAGTGCCAACGGAAGAGAGACCCTGTCAGGTGGGTAATGACTGAGATAGCATCAGTCGCATAGCCAAGTGCTACTTAGCAAGTATTGCAGGAGAGGTGCTAATTGGTGATTGTAACCCTGCCAGATTTCACTTGTGCTGCTGTTGGTAAGTGCGGCTGCTTGTACATTCCTTTCCAGCTATTGGACGTCTTATAATAAATTAAACACAATTACGCTCTCAAACTGAAGAGAGGTAGTCATTGACTATTCATGAATAACAGGGCTTGAATACACAGGGATTCATATTTGAGGAGTACGCTGTCTTGAGTGTAAGCATCGATGTGCATACATAGCTATTCAAGAATAAACAGAACCTTCTCCTATAAGGCTCTCTTATAAACCACTACTTTTCATCCAGCTTTCAACTTGGTCCACTGGTGAGGATAGTATATGAATGTTGTTGGGGGGGGGGGGGGGGGGGCTATGTCTCAAAAGGGCTGTAATTCCTACAAGGATCACCCAATATGGATGTATGGATGCTGACAGTCTGCACTTTAAGCACAATGTTTCATTTCAAATCCAAGATTGTGTCACTGTTCCAATACTTTTGCATCTAACTGAAATATTTTCAATGTGATGAATGAAACACACACAAGCACACTTTATGTAATTTTTATAACAATTATCACACCCATACCTTTTTGATTTTCTTCTGTCCATAATATTTCCTCATAACATCTTTCTTCAGATTGTCACTATCGACACCTTGCTATTTTTTGTCTTCACCAAGTATATGACAAGCGAACCTTTTCTGGTATTGCATCGCTAATGCTATATATCCCCAGATATTTACACCAGCAGATTAAAGTCCTTGAAATGTGTTTTTAAAATAGCAGTAATAATTTAAATTGAACAATTTGAATTAAATTTGCGTAATTTTTTTTACTTAAATAAGCTGTTTCTGAATGAGTAGAGGATCAACAAACAAAAATTTGAGCTGGTTGGTGTTTTAAGGAAAGCTGCACAAGGTGAGCCACAAAAGTGTGGCAATGTTTCTAAACAAATGTGCTTAACTTGCCAGATAATTCACGTTTGTGTGCAGCAGTTAAAATATAAAGAAAACACAAACTTATGCCAAGCAGATTCAAGGCACTCACTTTTGAGAATGTGCAAAAATTACTCTTTATTGCAGGCAAGGACGCATTAAATCCGGCCACTGAACCTGTAAGTTGCAGTCAACGGGCCTTCTTTGTGGCACTAGGCAGGGTACCCGGTGGGCATAGTTTTTTTTATTGATTCTGTGTTATTGTGGAAATGTGACGTACCTCCTCGGGTAAGCTGACGGCCAGCTCATTCTCGCTCTGTCCCGCCAGCACCTGCAAGAAGTACTCGCTGCAGGCGGCCAGCACAGCCCTATGGCCGCGGAACTCCTTCCCCTCCACCAGCACGGTCACATCGCACAGGATATCCTGCTTCCGCTGATCGTTGAGACACAGGAGGACGTTGGTACAATGCACCGTCGACTCATACACGTACATGGGGGCTTCAGGCTTCACATCCACGGACATTCCGCTCACGCCCTGACAAGAAAAACAAAGCAGGAGGGGGGAGTTAGCTCGCAGCGGGTGGACACATACCATAGGACTGACATCACCGCCTTGGACTCACATAACCCGGGCCATAACGGCTCCCGTACTGTACCGTGATTTAAGACTCGCGAAGTGACCTCTGCTCTTTTTTATCCTTCCTTCTGACATACAAATTCAGAATATAAACATAAACACTCACTCACCCTCTCTCTCTCTCTCTCTCTCTCTCACACACACACACACACACACACACACTCACACACACACAGCATTCACTCACTCCAACATAAACATTAGAGGCACATGGTCTGAAGTTTTTGCAGGGCATGGCAGGACTGTGCCCGCCACATTTCAGCTAAATTCCTGGCCTTGGCCAACCACATAATGAATAATTTACATCAGAGTGGCCTGCTTCCTAAATGAGAAATGCATGACAACAAACTTCTGACACAACATATGCCCAAACCTGCTCCAAGCAAAGTTGTGCCACCCTCATATAACCTACAGCAAGATGTGCATTGAGGTCCGTAAGTATTTGGACAGCAACACAATTTTACTGTAAAAGGCTGTAGGTTCCGATACTGCTTCCATTAAAACGTCAATGAACAAAGCACAATGGAAAAAATGAAGAGGTTTTGGGAGCCGAAGTACTGAAGCCACATTTCTCTGGCTCTTCTACTGTCAGCAAGACTCCCCTGATGCAGCAGGTCAGAGGTCTTGGATACTCCTCCTCACACCTCTTCCAGTTGTTACTCTCCTGAGTCTAATAATGTATGACAATAACTGTTGCAGACAGTAACGGAATGGCTTTCTTTCAGAAAGGCCCTCTTCTGCCACATAAGATGGGAAGTGGAACCCATGCTCACGCGTGTCGAAGCTGAGATTCAGAGCGCAAAGATTTGTGGCCATCATCAAAAAATGGCAGGGGGATTTAATTGCCTGAACAAAGGGGAGCAGCCTCAGTCTGACTTGTCGTGCGTGTGCCTCTTTTCTGCTGAGTCATGTCTTTCTGACAGACAAAGCCATCAGGTTTCAGGATCCAACTTAGGGAAGTGGCATTTACCTTAGCTGAGATCAGAGATGATTCTAGAAGAGTGATCTTTTCTACATGCCCACAGAGGAAGAAAAACTATCTGTACCAACATACTGTATAAGCACTTTCGCTCTTTGTCTCAGAAGTTTTGCACTATGGGATATCTGCCTGTGGCTGTATTTCAAACATTAGCTTCACACTTGTATACTAAATTTTGATCCTTTATTTTTCTTGAAACATTTATAGGTTGGCCTAGATGGACGATGAGTCAGAAGTGTTTGTGAGGGTTAAAAATATATATACTGAAAATATCGGTGAGTGTAATGTTCCTGCATCAGAATTCATGATTAATAACAAGCTTCGGGCTTGTATACCAAATTTGTCAAAGAAATGTTAACCTTTTTTTGTCTTGAAACATTTATAGGTTGGCCTAGATGGACGATGAGTCATGAGATGTGTAAAACAATATACTGAAAATATCAGAGAGTGCAATGTTCCTGCGTCAGAATTCATGATTAATCATTGGGTTTCAGGCATTCATTCTCAAGCAAATGAAGACACAGAGATGAAGCAGAGGGGCAAGTGGTTCCGGATGTGTCCTGATTAGAAATGATGCAAAGCGGTTTAGTTTCTGAGGACGTTTTCATCTCTTGCTAACTGATGCAGTTAAGTGGCTTTGTGAATGTGACTCCGACACAGATCAAAAGCGCCGTCCGGTTGATGCCTTTTTTGATACCTGCCGACACCGCTCAACATCACTGGCGCCAGGGCCTCCCGTCATTCTTTCCATGAGCAGGGCGACAAACCCATGGGCTGAGTCCGTGTGTACCAGCGCACCAATACGCCCGCAGGGGCAGTTAGCAGTTCCACACACAGACTTCCCTACTAGCTGTCGTCACATTACCTCCCTTCATGCGGAGTGCTGAGACACTGTCACCGTCATCAGAAATAAGGTTGAATTTAGTCTTGGGATTACTGTGTGTCACTCTCACCAGCTTTGTGTCTCACTCAGTGTAACTGCAGCAGCACTTGTGTGACTGTACCTTAGTCCTCACTCCTGGGCGGCCTGTAGCGTAGTGGTTAAGGTATATGACTGGGACCCGCAAGGTCGGCGGTTTGATCCCTGGTGTAGCCACAATAAGATCCGCACAGCCGTCGGGCCCTTGAGCAAGGCCCTTAACCCTGCATTGCTCCAGGGGAGGATTGCCTCCTGCTTAGTCTAATCAACTGTACGTCACTCTGGATAAGAGCGTCTGCCAAATGCAATTAACGTAACTCCTGATTTATCCCCCCACCAATATCCCTCTTGTTTATCCTATATTAAAACAACTTACATTTACAATGGGTTATAAGTGCTCTACATACATGTTTTGCTATTTATAGATTTATAACTGCTCTACATACATGTTTTGCTATTCATGGCTTTCACGCTTTTCCATTGTTGAGGAACTTATGTACTTGAAAGTTGCTTTGGATTAATGGCGTCCGCTAAATGACTAAAATGTAAATGTAATGTAAATGTGTGAGGATGGAGCAGAGCCGGGACACTAGTGACCTTTCATCAGCGCTTTTATCCGATGGCTCATTCACCACTCGGTCGTCACAACGCTTTGACAAGCTAACGACAGCCGCCCTGCTGCCGGGTCACATGACATCTCACCCCACACGTGACAGAGAAGCCGTACTGCGGGAGATAATAACGTACGCATGACTATGCACTTGACACCGCTGCCTGAGTCACACAGTGCATAATGAACTGCGTCAAGACAATGTCATCGCCAAATGGCATGAACTTGTATGTACTGTACAGAGGCCCACGTTAAAGAAAGAACGACTGCAGCAAGTGGCCCGTGTATCAAATCAAGTATCTTAATATAACCCTAAATATAAAATAGATAGATGTCAAACCAAAAATAATCGCACCTTCATTTCTATTATATCCACATTTGAGGTAAAGAAGCAGTTATAACTTGTCCACGACGGTTGCCAGACCTCTTCAGTCCATATTACGTGCTAAGTAAACCAATTCATGTACATTTAAGTGGCGAGTGCAACTGCGTTAATGGGAATTTCATGGAACTTTTCATTTTTCACAGCGAGCGGTTCTCAACAGCGCGCGGGAAATGAAGAAAGACACACGGTTCTCCGGAGAGCGCCGTGCTCTAAGCCGTGCGACGCACTTCACGCACGGGCTTACAAAGGAAACTCTCTCCAAGGAGTAGCGCCCTCTGACTGATGGCTCTCATCAATCCCTGCCGGGGAGAAAAAGCTGAGGCACTGCATTCATAACAGCGGCGTCACGTGATCTAAACTCTGACATCATCCCCTACACCCGCCGATACCATGACAACACACTACACAGGCTTCTCTAGTGTACTGCCTTTGTACAGTACATCACAGCAATTTATGCAGAATACAGGTACGATACAAAACAATAGTATTAACAATATCATACATTACAGAAACAAATAGCGATTTTTTTTTAATCACAGCAAAATGGCAGCATAAATAGATCAATACAATACGTGTGTATTTTGTATGGTGCATGATGCAAATATGAGTCAGATGATTTATGTGTATAGCCCATGTGGGCATGCATTTGTGTGTGATAGAATAGAACATATTTTTAGTGGGGACTCATAACATTTTCCCAAATAACTGTGCATTACACCAAAGTGGCAATTGAGTGAGGGATATAGAGTTGGATTAGGTCTATAATAATACATTTTACTCACATTGCTCTGCTGTGTGTCAGCTCAATTCCTCGATATTGTCTAAAGAAGGAGCTCATTTATCTCCTTTGATTCTTTGAAAATGCCAGTCTGTCATATAGTAAAACATTTCCTCCAGCCTCTCTGACATAAAATCAGATTCAATGGCTCATTACGTTTAAGCTCCACTGGGCATTAATCATAGCTTTCTATGACTAATCTTCTTGTTCCAAAGACCCACTGGTACAATGTGCCTTCAAACGTACAAAGATTTAATTGCATAGCCTATGTACAAAGCTTTAATGAAAACCAGAGAATGCACACTCTGTGTCCAACACTTTTAATACATTACAATACTACACAGCGCTGCATAATTTTGCTTTAAATAAATTAACAAATTAGATATGGTTTTACTGCTTATGGATATGCTTATTCACTGATATTAGCAATCTCATTAGAAAAACATTAACAGCTGTCTAATTTGTTCTGGATGACACATTCAGTTGTAATTGGAAACAAAGCTTTACCTATTTTTCTGACATGACGGTCTTGTTTATGTGCATATGTGCGCTTGTCTATGTTTGTAAAATTAGTATTTCATATCTATTCTCAACTGCAGCCCCAGACCATACAAGCAGGAAATTATTTTTAAATGAGTAGACCTGAATAGACAAGCCCATTTTGTAATTTTTGTAAGTATTTGGACCAATGTTGTAAATTGGAAAACGCCTCACTAAAAAACACGACCGTTTTATAAGATTCTTGTGTGTGTGAGAGAGGCTGAAATTGTGTAAGTGCGCTGGGCCCTTTGGTCTAAGGCCAGATGACAGGGTCACTGGAGAAAGCATAACCTCCAGTGACTGCACATTGTTTACAACAGGGCTGCTTCCTCGAGCATTGTTATTATTTTTGCCGATAACCAGACAGGTTTTCCTTCTGCTTCCTAGTCAGCTGATAGCTCAGAGGAGGCAGTCAGAAAGGGTCACACTTCACAATACGGTTCATGAATTGACATTAACTAATGTAGTTGTTAACATTAATTAATTATGTACAAATACATTCATTAAGCATGAAGTTAATGCATTTGTTAACAACTAATTAATGTATGTAATTTGTTACATAATATTTATACATTAGCAAACCACAGGATTAACTTTTAATTAGTTAAGCATTAACAAATACATTAACTGACTTCTTCATTTCAATATGAATTGGGAATAACTAATGTAGTTCTTAACATGAAGTAATGATATACAAATATATCAACAGAACTGTGCAGATTAACTTCTCAGTAGTAGTTAGTTAACAACTACATTTGTTCATGCCAATTCATGGAACCTTAAAGTGTGACCAAAGAAAGAAAGATATGCTAAATAAATATATGAATGCAAAGTCGGTAAGTATCCTTGTGTAGTGCCTAAGGTTTTTAATTCATTCACAAGCATATTCATGATTTATTCCACAAGAAGGCACTATACCAGATATGGAGACAGTAATGAAACATTCAGGTGGTCTCTTGGCTGAAACTCATGCAAATGGCCAAGATCCTGACAAACTAACACACTGCCTTGCCACTATTGAGATGCTCATGATTCTCGAGTTCACACAAACATATGATCGCACAGACAATCAAAGCAGGAACTCAGCTGAGTTGAGTTTGTCTGGCAAAGAGGCAGCAGATACGACCCAAGATGGACACCTAGCATCACAAAGGATTCATTTACGGTGTGGAATCAGGCCATAAAATTTACTGAAAATGACTGAAAAGGCACAAATACTGAAGCACCAACCCATAGAAAATGAATCTGGACAGGAAAAAAATGTTTTCGATTTATTTTGTAAAATTAATTTGGGTCCCTACAAGACAAACAAGGCTTGGGAATTTTCCATAGGAAAATCTATATGGAATATGCTGCAGGGCTAAAGCAATCTAGCCTGATACAGGGTTTCGGAGTAATTACAGTCATTGAATGAAAGAATTAAAGAAAACAAGGCACTGATTAAATCCTCTAGCTACTATGTCTAATTTAACATTATCCATGTTGTTCATTTTTTGTAAGCAGGAAAAAGAGGACACATTGAACATGTAGTGAGCACTTATTGACATCTTAATTAACATAATAGCCAATCACAAGAAAAACAAACAATGTCTGTTTCAAGTTTCAGGTTTTTCCACATTGAAGCACCTCATAGACGATGGACTTTAGCAGGCCTGTTAGTGGGTCCTGATATAATATGGGATTTAAAAAATAGGTGGAGTGAACATGACCCATGTTCCATTGTCTATCCTACTGTGTCTCCTCCATGCTGTGACTTTCCAATGCAGCATTCAGGTGCATTTCAGATAAGATGTGATAGAGAGTGGACCCTCAATGTCTTGGCCAATTGTTTAACACATTTACTTAAATAGTTATACAGACGGTAGAGTAAACAAGAGACATACGGAACCCCCGGGGTACCATGTACAATTAGGAGAAAAGGATTCCTACCAGATGCCTTCAATTACTGTCAGGATGAGCACAGCTTTTCTTGCAATTTTGGGAATTAAGTACTAACAACCAATGTGCTTGGAGTGGAGTAAAAATTGCAGATAATAAACGTGGCCTTCAGGGGATAAAACACTAATAAAAAATAAATGAGAAAAAACAATGATGGGGAAGTATCATTAAAGGCTAATGTATTCTTTTTTTCTTCTTCGATAAATGAGTACAGTAGACTGTAATTAACATGCAGGTTTGAATGGAGGTGGAGGTTTGTATGATTCCATTATAACACGCTTTCCAAGGTGTCTCTGTCTTCTCTGTTCTGTGGGCTGTTTGTACATATTGATTATTCTAAACAGTTAACCGGGTCACCCTGAGATGCCCTGTTGCCCCATCCAAGGAGGGGGACCGGGGGTATTCGTGTGCACCCGCCCAACCCAATCTCCGATGCTTCTAACTATTCACTCTCCTGTAGGCTTTGACATTACTCAGGAACGCCAGCTTTCAGATGAATGATGACTTCAACAATTTGCTGACACAACCTTTGTGGGAAAACATAATTGCTAAGTAATTCCCTACGGTGTCAAGCTCTTCGGAGTGCACAGTTTGATACAAAGGAACAATCCTCCTCACAACGTACAGTCATATCTGTGAGACACAGAAAATATGCCAGGAAAACAAAGAGAATAATTTAGCGTGAATGCTTCCTCGCTCTGTATGTGTGCACACCTATAACCTTACCGCTACATTAGAGGCAGAAGGCAGGACCATGTGATCACTGTAATTCCAACACATTCATTATCTCTCTCCTGTAGCAGCATTGTCTTTGATTATATTTTGTGTATGTCTGCCTTTCCTAAAGGTAACTAATTTCTGCCTTCACAGAAACAACGACACAATGCTGAACAAGTTAACAACAGGCACACCCTTGGGCAGAGTAATATCTAACCTGAATGCAAATCTAGCAGTGGTGTGATAAAGCTGAGCAATTATCCTACGTTGACGCTTACTCAAATGCGTGCTTGTTGGGAAATAATTGGCTTGAAATGGTAAGAGAGCACATTGTATCGAACACAACCAAAATGAGCACAAGGGTCCTGTACATCTATGTGTTTAACTGTTGGAATTTAAATTGATACATTTCACTTAGTATATAAACCCCCCCCAAAAAAACAAACAAAAAAAAAACACATCTATGTGTTTAATTACTGTATTGGAGTAGATTGCATAGTGCCATTCATACTCATTAGCATATATCTCATTAGCATAGCAGGTGTGCCAAGTTACTGGCTGGTGGGGCATTCCCCATATCTGTACAGCCTTGAGAGGTTGTCAGTTTTGATGGCTTCCTACAGATATGACTACAGATTTAGAAATATAAATCTCTCACCTCTATATATGACTGCATGTTCTGCTCCACATGGACTGTAACCTCACACCCACACAGTAAACACACTTTGTGATCACATTACTGGAGCCATACACACTATTATACACATTTACTAATTTGTCAGTGATGTTGCCCTTACCAGCTGTCAGTTAGGCTGCATACTCCCTATTTTAGTTAGTATTTCAGGCTGTAAAACTACCACGTGAAATCAAAACAACCTCAATAATTCAACAATGAAATAATGACCTGACTCAATTGCCTCTACACACTATGGAAAAATGTAAAAATGATGTTACCTACATATACAAAGCATATGTGCATGTCAAAACACAATTTCAAAAATCTGTCTGCATACCAACTTATTGATATAAAAATGGTATGGTATGTTAAAATTGAACTTTCACCTAAATGTTTCACAGGAAACAGAGAAGCACTATTCCAAAGCAATGCCACACATGGTTTCCAACTTTCTTTCCTTTATCTTTATCTGCGCCCTGCATTTCTTTGTCCTGCCATCTCAAGAGAACGTGGTCTTCATGTTTGTGATCAATGTGTACAGTGTTGCCTAGCGTCAGCAGAATGTCTGTGTGATGAAGGTCTGATAAAGTGCCTGTGGTATATACAGACATTTTTTAAAGTTATACACTGTTTAAACTAGCAGCAAATCTTAAGTATTTTCTTCTAACAAAGCAGGTACAATGTAGAAAAGCAAGTGCCCTTTTCATGACACCAATGTACTTTATATTCATGCAGCACCAGTGCTATGTTTCTGCATAGTAAGCCTATTATATAGAATAAGAGATAATAAGGTAATTAGAGAAATGAGAATGAACTAAAATATGTATTTCGGTAATTGTTATTATTAGCAAAGATGTTATCCTGGAGGCACAAATATTTTGTTACGGTTTGAAATGATGAAATGTGTCATTCTTTGAGCTTGAAGATATGTTTGCTGTAATGAGTTGTAGTGTAAAGTATCAATCAGCATCATAGAAAGGATTTAAATATACTTTATGGAGTACCATTTTCTGAAGTTCACAAAAAAACACATGTACATATGATTTCCAGCTTTCACAAAATAATACAGCCAACCATGGGTAGAAATAATCAGGAATTGTGCTTGTAAGGTTTTTGTGAAACATATTGGTGAGCTTTAGTATTGTAAAGTTTAGTTGAAAGTTTAGTGCATCCTTTTGATATTGTTCATTCTGTATGCAGACTGGATTTTAGGAATGTTTGGGTGATGTCATTGCTGTGTCTCTCACCACAGATACTCAGCTGGAAAGCCCTTTGCAGCTGAGTAAACAGCTTGGCTTTTTATGTTGAAAATGCTTAGTTGAGATTCTAGGAACAACAGTAAAGTGTTTTACAATGAAATTGAAAAATGTGTGCTTATATGGCCACAGCACACACAAAAATTGACGTCAAAGACTGATTTGGTTTTCACTTCACAATATCAATCTGCAACAAACCCAAATCTTTTCACCGATTTGGTTTTCACTTCATATTATCTGTCTGAGACAAACCCAAATCTGCGAATATTGTTTCAGTCTTACTAATGGGCTAGTCCTGCCTGGGCGTAGGGGAATAAAACTAGCTAAGATGAGAAAAAAAACTGTACAATGGACGTCAGCTGCACTGTGGGGCTTTCCAGCTGGGTGTCTGTGGCCGGAGACACAACAGTGACAAGAGCCACCGCGTGCAATGAGCCCTGTTGGTGTTGGAGATAAGTCTGGCTTTCATGAGGTCAATGAGTTGCTGATATTGATCCTGAGATCATACTGTAGGAGGTGTCAGAAGTACCTTCAGTGGGCCCCGAAGGCTCTTAACTGCAACACTTTGAGCGGAATATGTGATTCATTCACCGGATGAAGTCGAACTTAATCGGTCCGTCCAAGCCTGCAAGCTGGGACACCGTCACCCTCAGAGTTGGTAATTTGTTTCATTACTTACTTAAGCATTAGTAATCAGAAGTGCATCAAAAATCCAATAGTTTCATTAACTATGAGGGACGCTTGTAAATACGGCTTCATAAAATGTGAGTCTGAGCTTCGGAAGCGGTTATTGCGTGGGACCGAAACTGAAAAAAACACTAAACAGCCCCGACGGTGCGCTGAGCGTGGAGAGAGAGAGACCCGATCCACACCGCTTGGGTACGCTGATGAGTCAGAAGGGGAGATGGGGAAAGTTCAAGGTAAAAGCTCTGCGGCGGCTGCAAAGTCAAGAAACGCTCGGCCGGGGTTCATTAAGTCCAACTTAATCTGCAAATGGATTCATAGTCTTTTACCCTGGAAAGAAATCAATAAGATCGTCTGCCTGCGGTTCGATCCCGTGGAGAGAGCAAAAACGGCACATCATCAATTTTCTGACCAGTTTGCTGGAGCTCTTTAAATATTCATGGACTGAGGACTGAGGTGGCCGAAGCAGGGGGGACGTTAAATTAGCAGGGAATGCGGGAAGACGCGGCCGTACGACGCTCAAAACCGGGGGTGTCAACGGTCATTCCCAAGGCTGGGATCCTGTTCCTGCTCCTGGCTAGTCCTGCCCTGGGTTTAGCACGGCCATGCCTTTTCCACCATGACCAATCCCTGGTGCCATAGAGTCAGCGGTGCCTTGTTGTTGTCATGGAAGCCGCGAGGTGTGCACTGTACCCTGTCGGTTTCTTGCTGACACGGACTCGCTGGCCTCCTACAGCTAAAGCTGGTTTGCCTTCTCCTTTGTCCTTTGTACATGTGCGTGTGTGCGCACATACGTAGACGCTAACGTGTACTGTACATAAGCAGGTGCCTACGCAAGTGCATTCATCCACTATATACTCACCCTCCGTCCCACTTAACGTCCCCGCCGTAACGCTAACGAGATTATCCTCCTCGCGCAGGGGGGAAAGCAATGGCCCCGCTTCATCTCCCAACAACACCCTAGATCTTTCACTCCATAATTGCTATTGGTGGAGAGAGGGCAACCGGGAGAAAATGGTACCCTGCCCAGAAATAAGTGGTGCTGACGGCAACAAAGACATCAAACAAGACCCAGATCCAGAGAGAATAAAGAGCTTTTAATTGCATTTGCAGCTCGCATTAGGCTGAGATATATATCTACTATATGCAACAAAAATTTCTGTGTTTAAATATTCATCATGTAAATGAATTCATTTAGGCAAACTCTCAAAGATACAAAAGGAAAGAGATCAATGCCAGTAAGTGATGGAGCAAGGAACGCCCAATCACGAACGGTGGTGAGATGCAAGGGGCTATACCATAATATGAAGTGTTTTTTAAATTTGACATAATTAGATAAAAACTAAATGGAAAAACATTTTGATCACTATAAGCAATACAGCGTCACAAACATAGATTGCTTGATTCTGTTAAAAATGATACTGTTTGCAAATGATGCTGTTTGATATGACAGATTGACAGCATCTATAATCTGATAATGCGACGCTTTCAAATGAACGTCTCGCCAGGAGTCAGTGACACATCGGCAGCTTCTGTCGTCAGTGCCCTGTTATCTCCGCCATGAACCCCACAGGACATGAAAGGCTGTAGCTGAGAGAATGTGAGACTTTCCGCTCTTTTGCGCTTGTAGGATGAAAGGATCTGATCTACAATCACGGCAGTTAAGATCAGAGACGCGTCATCGCCCCTCATCCCGGACAGGGATAGGATATAGTGCTCGCCATGCAAATCAATACAGAGAACACACTCAGGGGTTGCCATCTTGGCTCAACAAACAGGGAATATAATGCCATGCTCCATTAGCATCATCAAAGGAAACGGTAACAGAATTAAGCCGTGAAATGCACAGCGCCTATGTTGCGAGACCTATGAGCCCTTATAGATGTGCTACTGATGTCTCGGAATCACATTGCACTAATACTAACATGCTTATTTATATGACTTCAAATGTAACTACTGCCATATTAAGATGGTGTAATAAATGACATTTCTCAGAGAGGGGAAACTACACAACACCATGCATGACGTTCACTCAAAGCACCTGGTATTTCAAAGAACTGGAGAATGTGATGAAATATGTGAATCATCTATATTAGTCATCTGAGCGTTAACATTAAATTCAAAGGTGTAAATGCCCATTAGATGAAATATGATTCCTCCAGGATACGTTATTTGATGTTTCACAAAAAGCTGCGACTTCAGTGTTTGCATTGCTGTGCATTGTTCTATACCGTCAGCAAAACTACTCAGCAAAAAAAAAACTTCAAAGCCATACTTCTAGAACTAACTGAGAATAAAAAAACAAAACGCTTCCTGTAATGAAACATAAACTAGGTAGCAAACATTTGTCACACTGGAAGAAGAAATATGAATGCAGCATTACCTCAAAATGATAGCTCAGCAGACAAAATCATTCTTCACTTCCATTCACTTCAGCACCGTGGCAATACATTTCCAGTCACCGGTAGGTTACAAATGTAGTCTCATAGCAGCACAGGAGGTATTCCACCAAAAAGACAACACTGCACTGACGGGAGCAGTAGCAGGCTCTTTTTCATACTTCACAGTGTATGAAGGAGTGACAGTGTGCTAGAATATTTTGGGGCCCTGATAAAATGCAGCTTGCATGAATCATGACTTCCCACATTGTGGGTCAGAAACCAGAGTGAGTCATAGTAGCTTTTAATATGGTAACAGACGAGACATGTGACAGAAACACCGGGCTATCTATAGCTCTATCCTTTACCTCCAGCAGGGGTCTAAAATAAAAATACAGGACTCTGAGTTGTTATCGTGTGAAGAGCTTGCTTCATTCATCAGCGTACGTACAACTTTAGATAATCTGACGCGGCAATCAGCCATGGTGTACTTTGTGTAAAATGATCATCATTTCACATTATAGTGCAACACTGTTTTTAAAATATGGCACGATAAAAGATTACAATTCGGTTTGCTAAATGGCCCATTTCAGAGAGGAAGAATTAAACAACCGTCCATTACTTTTTAAAATATAAATGTCCAGCTGGTCAACCAGCTCTGACAAAAGCTCTTTGTAATATGTGGGATTTCCACATTACTTTACCACATTACCATGCACTGGTGGGTGCCTTAAGCAACAAGAGTTAACAACAGTGTCTGATTAATCTTAGTCAGCCTCATGCCCAGAGTCACTAGATGATTATGAAGGCTTAATATCGCAAGCATCTGCAGAGGACATAGGAGCACATTGTAAACATTTCTCCACAGTATGGGGTTCTGATTGTGTACCAACATTCAGGTATACGCAATTATGGGCATTCTGACAGAAAAGACGGAAAAAATGTGAGTGGATGAAATACAAATCACAAGCTATTGAGACCTAATAAGAACATCATGTGGCTCATATCTTGCGGTAGTCATTATTTTCAGGATAATTTGGAATCAGTGTCAGAATGATCAAATTGACACATATGAAATGTACAGTAAAATACACCACCAAACACATGGATTTTAATACAAATCTGGCAACATATTCCATTACAGCACTATGCTGGAAAGAGGAACTGACTTTACACACTTTTTTTGATATACAAGGAGCTGCACGAGATGTATAGTTCCCTTTTTACTTGAAGAGGAAAAGATCTGCACCAGTTTCTCTGACAATATTGACAGTATAATCTTATCCAGGCAAACATGCTCTGGTCTCTCGCCTCTCCCGTGACTCAAAACCAGTCAGACTGATGTTCACTACCAACTGGCAGTTTCATGATCGTTAAACCCTCCTCGACAGATGGTCAATTGTCCGCAAGAAGAAAACATTCTCACAAACATGCGGACAACCGCACAAAAACCCTGCTCGATCAAGCGATACTCTGACTCCTGAAAGCAGGAGAGGAACGATTGATTGTTTCACAATTTTCTGCCACCTGGAGGTCTTCTAGCAACTTCCGCTCTTTGATGGCATTCCCTGCAGCTCATTAGCACTATGACTGGCAGGCCGAAAGGCCGGTGTCAGGAGTGGATTGGAGGCGGGATTAGCTGCTATATTATTGATGAACTACTGAGAGGGGGGAAGCATGGTGGAGGAAGGAGGGGCACCCACGCAACTCTCAGAAATCTGGCTGAAGCATAAAAACACACCCGAGATGCTAAATGCAAATAATATCAAACACAAACACTGAAGAACCCGGTCTGAAATGTCAAATCACCCAACAAACGGAAAATGTCTTCACAGGAAAGAAGTGACACAGACAGCCGCCTACGTTGCGCCTCCCACTAATCTTCGTGCTAGGAGCTCGGTAGCACGCGCGCGTGTGTGGGAGAATGCACGTGTGTGGGTGCGCGTGTGGCCGTTAGTGTGGAAGTAACGCCAACTCAAACTGCATTGTGGCAGCTGAAAATCTATTTCAGTGCAAGTAATCACAACTACTACCCTGAACCGTGTGCACTAACCACTAGTGTGTTTAATATGTGCCAACAGAGATCAAAGAAAGAGGAGAAGAACAAAGAAGCCCGAGGTAGACATTTGCATTGACTTTCTGTAGAGCACACAGCATGTACGTTTTCGACCAATAATCTCGGCCCAAACTGACGAAAGCTACGCCAAACCGTTGCCACAGAGATGACACAGATGTAATCCTTAGTTGTAATTTTCTGCCTCATTAGGTTAACTTTATGTAGGAAAGATCTTGCACGAGAAAATGTAATAATCTTCCTGGTTCCTGCGTAGCATGTAGTACCCATTCATAAAACAAGCACAACGGCCATTTCATTGATATACTTCCTACTTCTTACTTCTCTTTAAAATACAACCACAGTCTGCTGTAATTTTAGAAGCTCAGATACTAGTTTACTGACACTCACGGTAGTCAAAAGATATATTTAGAATTATCGTACTCATATTGCGTATTTCAATAAAATGCAAAACTGGATCCATCCGAACACACATATATTATACAGATATTTTTCTTCCAGTGCATGACTGTTAAGTTCTTATCATGAATGAATAATTATTCATTTAAATGTGTACTAATAACTGACTGGTTAATCAGTGTTTGCTGAACTCGATAGTCTGTGTTTATGAAGAAAAGAAAAAACAAATAGGCCTACAAATAGGCAATTTTTATGACAGAGTTAGAGAAACATGTTGACTGAACCCAGGCCAATGACAAATATATGACTGAGTCAAAGTTAAGGTCATTAGTTAAGGTCACTGAATACAGGCTAATGAGTAGCTCTACGCTAAGCCGTAAAGGCTTGACTGAAAAAGACAGCCAGGCCATGACCAGTGTCCTTGCTGTATATGGATATTGTAAGGGGACCGTCACCTTCACACGTTCCCCCGGTGAAGTGTTTCTGGCCCTCTGGCACAGCCCCAGTAGAGCCACACCAGGTCACGCTTTAGAAGGAGAGAGCGAGTCTCAGTTCGGCCTAGGTCAGCTATCCTCCTATGAACTGATGTTGCTATGGCCGCAAAGTAAGAAGAGAGCCCAACGACACCAGACAAGAAACGGGAACTGAACTGAAGACACATAGTTTAGGGTCAGGAGTAAGTGAAAGTCAATTGGGATTGGTGTTAGTATTTTTGTGGGGAAGGGAAAGGAGGCCTTTTGAAACAAAATGTGCAACTTTTTCCACCATTGTCATAGCAACACTTTATAATGTAACACTAACCAGTGCAGAAAGACTCAATGCACTACTTTGGATAGTACGACAAGAACACTGCAAGGAAGGGAAGGAACTGTAGGTCATTAGTTTTCAGGTCGAGTGAACATGACTTATTTGAAGGTCGAACAGGCTTACCACAGTCCTAAGTGGTTTTACTTTGACAACCTGTAACACTAAGCACACTTCTCTGCAGAGACCACTGCAGTCAGGGAGAGGTCAATAAGGCAGATATTTGGATGATCAACCCCAGGACCAGTCATGAGTCAGACATTCCAAAGGTTACCTGACAACCTGGAGGACACCAGTAAACACACATCACAAGTACATCATCAAGTCTCTGAAGATTAAACCTGTGCGATATGTTACAAAATATCGTCTTTCAACTTTGAGAGAGAGAGAACAAAATTAAAGGTTATCATCTAAATATGCAAAGGTATGACACATACTGCGGTTACGGTGGGTTTGAAGGAGATTTGAACCCTTCGCGAGTCAGAAAGCAGAAAAGAAACCCGTGCCTTCGCTCTGGCTTTTGCATGAGAGACCCAATGGAAATATTGAGAGGGAGGTGGCAGCCTTACACTGTGCTGCACTGTGGGTTTAACAGGTCACAGAGGTAGAGGAGTTCAACCGAAACACTGACTGTGTGCAAACCACAAACGCCCCCTACGGACAAGCCCAAGGACAAGAGATTTGCCAGAAACGGAAAATCTACCCCAGCTTTGGCAAAAGTAAAATCTTTTGGTGCACGCCCGTTCACATTGTGTCAGTGGAACAAACTGTTCCTGCAGACTGCCCTTTTGAGAACATGTTTGAGCAGCACTTCACGTTGCGCCTTTGTGGTTTCTGCAGTTGTGTGAAGTGACAAATGTTCTTGGGTTTATTAAATCAAACCAGATTTCAGGAAGTATTGATTTCGCCTTGATCACAGCACTGGAATGTAAAGTGGGTTATACAAATGTAAAAGATGCAGAAAAACCACAAACGGCAATAGCATTGGTGGATATCAGACAATACACACCTATGCCATATTTTCTAAGCATATCATGGAGAGCAACCAAAGATTATTGCACTGAACTTCAGTGGTAATATATTATGGATGTCCAGGAGTACACCTACCCTTGTTTCCCCAGGTTGATTATTCTGAACAAGAAATGCCTTCAATAAATATTCCATTGAATAAAAAATGATATATGCAAAAATGTCAAATAACTGTCTGCTAAGCAAATAAATACTAACACATTGGTTTCAAAACAAATTCAAATCAAATGTATTTATACAACACATTTTACAAATGATTTGTCACAATACACTTCACAGTATACCCCATCGTAAATCCACACAAAGCAAGCCAAAGCCAACAGTGGCAAGGAAAACTGTTACCTCTGGCTTGCATGCACAGCATTTTTGGAAGCATGTTAATTTGTTCTAATTTCTTGTTATTTGGAAACAACAAGTATCACTGCTCCACATGCTTACTCAGACTATCCTGGAGACGTGTACTTGTTTGTTTACATTTTGTAGACGTAAAAAAAAAAATCCTGAATTTACAGGAAAAAAAACAGTAAAATACCAAATAGGACTGCAACAGCCAAAGTCAGTCCTTCCTCCCTTGCCTTGGTAAAAGCTTGTGAAAGTATTTAATTACAGTCTGGGATTTTCAATGACTCAGTGCATCACTGAATACAGATCAGAATGAACTCCCATTCATTACTCTAATTACACTTCCCACCCAGTTTTCGCTGCTATAGGAATGGGAGTTCTGCTGCCTTGACGCTCTGAAAAGTATTAATGAGTGAAAATAAAATGCTACAATTGACAAATTATATTTCAATACTTTTTCAACTGCACCAGAGACACCATGCATTTGGAATTCATTCTTTTTTACTTTTTATAGCAGATGTTTTTCTCACTTCCTGTTGATAGTTACAAGTTGAAAAGCTGTCTTAACTTCTCTCTCCTGCTCAAAACCGTGCTTGGGGGGATGAAACTTACGCATATTCAAATGACTTTGCTGAAAACCTGACACGTACAGTGGCCGCAACGGGGGTTTAAAGGTTCAGAATATACGTACTGATGCGGCCAGCTGGCCTTAAAAGAGAATGATTGCAAAAATAAAAAGGAAAAAGGAACCTTACTGTACACCACATCTCTGAGTATTACAGCTATAAGGGAGGGGGCAGATTTTAATGGTGACCCCTCCAGACTGGGCAGATAATGCTGACAGAAAGACTAATGAAGTCCCAGTACAGTAAGCCACACACTGCTCAACTCCAGCTCTTCTGTGCAGGCACCAGCCCCCCTCTGCTAAAACAAGCCTTCAACGGTTAACCACGGCATCACAGCTAGGCATCTGCAAAGCGCTGCCTACTCTCTTAAAACTCAACTTCCTTTGCAGCTCAGTGCTCAATTAAAAATGTCTGCGTGATCTTTTTTAGGTGTCATGGTAAACATTATTAAAATTATTATGAAATGCATGCACTGTATACACATGCTGTTTTATTTCAATATGCACCTTACGACACCTACTTGAAACGGGTTCAAACTGATTTTCATTTATTGTTCTTGAAACTTAACTGGATGGTGAGGTAACTTCTTTTATTAATTGGAGGTTTGCCACCAAGGCTGGATTTTTGAATATTCCTAATCATAATGAACTGGTGGCAACACAGTGAACATGGTGTACGGTATTCAGATCAACCAGGGTAAAGCCAAAATCGCTGAGATTGTGAAAACTAACTGCACAATCCACTCTACAGCAGTGCCAGTTCTCCTCAGTATTATCACCTGACAGTGATAATGATACAGGGAGCCCAGCCCATCAGTAGCTCCATGGAACAATCAAAATCGGTCATAAAATGACACTAAACACAGGCCACTTTATGCCAGTTCTCATTTCTGCATTTTGGGAATAGGCACACTTATTTGTATTTTGGGCCATTCTCAAGATGGTAGTGTGTACTACCTGGAAACCTTTATTTCGACTTTGACAAACACGAGTATTTATTTTACATAAACCCCAATTTTCCATTAGTTTTGGTGATTGAAATGTTGGGAAGGCTAAAACCCAGAAATGTTGACTGAATACAGACACACTCCTTATAGATCTTGACAGGAAAAAAAGGAGGCTGTGTCTGTTTAGACAGACCGTCACCGATGTGTCAGAAGGGGTATGATTCTCCCTAGGGATTCAAAGAAGAAAATGCTTTTGAGTGCCCAGAGCCACAATGGATGGCACATCCTAAGTGGTGTTCATCAAGAAAAAGCCCCCATTAGTGAGCACAGGGAAATGGGGAGAGCACGTGGCACATCTAGCCTGGACCATTTTCAGCAGAAAGGGAGCCCAGGCAGAAATGACAGCTTTAGATATTGGTGCTAGAGCTGGTTCCTGTTAGAGCATGCTTCAGTTCTTAGGAGGCATGATTGCCGCTGTGCCCTAATCATTTCATTCCTCCGGATGGACAGGGCTCTCGCTCTCCGCGCAGAGCCACTGGAACAGCCTCTCGACAGTCCGCCATTATGGCTCTAAATATAGCAGCCTTCACTCTCCTCCCCCCCCCCCGACCAATGTCCAATTCCAGCCAACGACAACCACTCCCTCAAAATCCTCTGACTTGGGACCAGAATAATTCACTTTTGTTTATTTACGGTTTAGCCCACATACAACGTCCCTCATGTGAGCAGCTATTTTTAGTGGACTAATCCAGGAATGGATTTATGATGGCCCAGACTTTGCAGATGTTGAGAAAACATAAATAAAGTCTGTTGAACTGTGACTGGGGTTTTTATCTAATCTCTCATTATTTAGACCCAGAATATCCCAGGCTAAGACACAAACCTGTTGCACCTTCTATATTCTGCAAATAATGTTTAGGATTGCACGTCATGCTGAATATTATAGAGTAATATATATCTTAGAGTAAAATACTTTCTTGGATGAGTTCTATGTAAATTGTAAACCCATATGGTAACAGACAAAAGTATAAACATTTCATATGGTTTCAAAATATCCCATCCTTGATGAAGAATTAGCAATTTGAAGTTCAATTTGCACTTGAAATAATTTTACTGTTTGAAGACCAGCAGTTTTCTGTTTATAGAAAAACCAGACCATATAATGACCAACTAATCTGGACGCTAAGTTCATTTTTTGTTCTGATTGCATTTGAACCATCAATATTTCATCATTTTTGCCTGTGGTCTTCGGAGGCAATAATGCTCTCATCCAAGAGCTTGGGAAGCGCAGATGTATTTTGGCTAAGCAAACAAAATATATGTACAGTCAGGAAAAAAGAGCACAAGGGGGAAATCTTTTTGTTTGATTTGAATAATCCCCTTTGAATTGGATATATGACACCATCCTAACTTTAATCTTTTTGATAAACGCATGCTAATCCCGTCTGTCTGCACCCTGTGTGTAATAAACCCTAAAGTCATGCAAAGTTATTGCTTGAATAAACCTGAATAACAACCAAGAAAGAACACTAACAGCCAATGATCCTATACAAATGGATGTATATGATATATATGTATATGAGAGTGTATGTATGTATATATAATGATATATATGTGCAGCCAATTCAGGTATTTGGGTTAAATTTACACAGATATACAGTACATTACCCCCTGACCCAAAGGCCACCTACCACTTAGAAGTGACACTTGTGAATGTTAGTTATGTATAGATCAACCATATTATTTGCTGCTGTCTATACAATAGAATAGACTACATTTATTTTTCCCAAAGGACCTTCAATTGTGGTATCAATGGAAGAATGCTATCTTTTGAAGCTAGCTTGATTACCTTGTTTACCTACTAGTTTCATACATTAAACTTATAGGCCAGTGGAGGATGGGCATGCCCCTATAGCCAGGTTCCTCCCGAGATTTCTTCCCATCGGGGAGTTTCCTGCCACTGTTTGAGAGTTTTTCTTCCCTAAGGGAGTCATTTACCTCATATGCTATTGGGGGCTTAGGGCTGATATGTGTATTTCTCTTCTGTGTTACTCTGCAAAGTGTCTTTGTGACAGTCTTCTGTGAAAAGCACTATTCAAAAATAAATAGAATTGAATTGAATTAAAAGCTAACAAACAACGAAAAGCAAAGCCAAGGACGTGGCTGTGCTACTGGCTACAGTACCACAGAAGCTTCCACTTGACGTTCACCTCGTTGAAATGCCTCTTGCAGTAATATAATAAAGAAAATGGATAAATCCTTTCTCGCTGATTTGATTATGCAAGGCATTTACAAAACACCCTGATTGGATGAAATTCTGACGCCTCCGACCACTTTCACTTCTCACTGGACCTCTTTAGCCAGCCTTTAATAACGTTTGGGGGGATTGACTCCTGCTTAGTCTAATCAACTTTTTATCCAAGTCACTTTGGGTAAAAACATCAGCCAAATAACATCAGCCAAATAGCGGACAGATCCCTGAATAAACTGAGATACCCATAAAGTATATGCAAGCGTCTCACACACACAGGCCATGGCTTGTTGAGTTTTAATTGAACCGGCCTCTGTGTAAATGCCCGTTGAAATAAAAGTGCTGCTGGCCACATACGCATAGAACATGCAACAAGGGAACCACCACAACCGAAGAAAGAGCACAAAATGTGCCCTGCTGTTACTACGCTAAAGTGGAGCAGCCATCACTCAGCCTTGGCACATCCATTCCTCAGCCCCCCCTCGGTCTAAAACACACACAACAATAAAATCGCCCTCCGATCTCGGTCTAAATTACACACATAACGCGCCGATAAGGACGGATGAAACGATAAAAAGAGTGATTTATCCGTGCGGTTTTGATGAATGGGGCGCATTCCGCGTGTCTGGGATGTCTGCGGAGCTGCCTGGAGGCCCTCCCTGCTGTCTGGGATGGCCGCGGCGACCTGGCGTTCAGCGAGAAGAGAGCGGGCGCGTTCGCTGATGGAAGACTTCCCGCGGGGGGCAGACGGAGAGCTTTGCTATCAGCAGGTAAGAGGCTCATTCCAGTCGCTTTATTTTTGGACTTTTTTTTTTTCTTTTTCTCGCTCATTTTTCTACTCCTCGCCCCAGCCATTGGGAGAGGCTAGGAAAAGAGGCAAGAATAAAGAAACGTAGACAGGGAAAATTAAGGAAAAGTGAATTAGGCAAATGGTATGTCCTTCAAACGTAACCACATCAGTTACAGACGTGGCAGATGGGGAGAGGTGGATCCACAGGTTGATCACTTATACGTCCGGCTTTCCGAAAAAATACTCCCGCAAAGGTTGCGCTAATGTTTCCTTGCTCAAAGGAAAGATTGGAAGCCCTTAACTTCTACTTATAGCTCCTAGAAGGTACATTTAATGGATTAGAATGTCCTTAAATGTGGTGGACTTCGATCGATCCAGGTCAGGAGCACGGAAAAGAAAGAGAAAAATAAGCAATTGGAATGAGCCCATAGAGAGGCGAGAAAAGGAAAGGTTTTGTGCTCTCCCCTCTCATAGGTCTGCCCTCTCCCGTTACAGCATTCTTCTAGCCTTAATTTGCTCCCAGAGCACAGATTTAAGCCTTTCAATGTTCAACAACATCGTACCTGACTGTCTAAATTGCACTCTATTGCACTTTAGACACAATGCACAAAATACTTTACTCCGGAGAGCCATTCTATTAAACCCGTTAATCGTGATTCTTCTATTGAGATGATAACAACAAGCTATGAACACTGAGTGAAATCTACCACAGCCTGTATGAGACTTTGCCCTAACAAGGCACTCTCAGACGGTACTCTCAAAACTGGAAGTCCCCACTACGGTACAAAAAGCAGCAAGCTCTTTTCACAATGAATTCCATCATTAACTCAGCAATGTGTGGAGTTGCTTTTGAGAACAAAAAAAAAAGCTTTACGGAAGCACGAGAAAGCAGTTTAATAACGGGTTATCATGCTGGAGGCTGGACAAAACATGTGCATGTTTACATGAAAGGATTTCTGCTAGCGGAAATCTGGTGTCAACTATGTCTGATGACACAGAATGCACTGACTCATTTTGACCTGTCAGTCACAGAAAAAAAATGACTTCTGGGTCTGAGTAAGACAATCTTAGAAAGATGCATGCAGCATCTATCATCTGCCGTTACACCTTGCCGGCCAGTAGCCATCTACCTCCCCCCTCTGCAGCTGGGTTCCTCCTGAGATTTCTTCCCATTGGGGAGTTTTGTTCTCACCACTGTCCAAGGGTTTTCCACCCCACCAGAGAGTTTTTTTTAATCTCACATGCTATTTTGGAGGTTCAGGTTTGATGTTTGCCTTTCTGCTATTCTGTAAAACATCTTTGCGACAGTCTTCTGTAAAAAGCGCTATACAAACAAAACTGAATTGAACTGAATCTTCCGAGCGACATGCCCATCAAAGAAGAGGCTGAGAGGAGTCTCTTCCTGGACAGGACATTGAGGAGTGGATAGAGGGGTCAGAAAGCGACCTCATTGTAAGTTCTCTGTCAGGGTAATAAATAGCCTTTAAAACATTTTTTAAAACTCAACACAGCTGTATAACATCTGCCACCAGTGTTTGCGTCTGAAGAAGCGATGAATCACTGAAGATCCAGCAGGCAGCTATGGAATTAATCACTCTCGACCAGTCTCAAGTTCATCTTAGGTGAGTCAGATAGTGTAAAACACACTTGGAATGAGTCGCCAGAAAAATCTTAATGTAAGAAACATGTAGAAAAACAACACAATGACAAACCTGGGAAACTCCTGAGGTTGCCAAGAAAACAGACTTGTAAAGTACATAAGATCAAGGCTAAAGTGATGTGCAAACATATGTAATGGACAAAATCATAAGTATTACATAGGTTTTTCTTACACGGTAATATGAGTTCAGTGGTCCCTAACAAAATTAACAAAAATGTTTGTTTTTAAAGAAAGAGCATAGCTCTACAGGTGTACTAATCTTACTAATACCTTATCTCCCCTAGTCTCTCTCACCCCTAACCCTGAAAATCATCAGCTAAAACTGCTAGTGCTCCCTGTTTACAGGTTCATAAATAAATCATGTCACTCCAACCCCACACACCCCAATGACACTACAGTCACAGCCATGACACTTTGTTGAAGGGGACAGTGGACCAAAAAAAAAAAGAGACGTGTTATCGACGGCTCGCACAAGGCACACGCAAGCGCCTTCATCACCACACTGTATTCTCCCTCTCCTTCTGAGTCATAATTTCACAGATGTAATTCTGAATGAATCAGACAATATTCCATAATGCCACTATTACAGTCTCAGTTTTGGTGCATGAATGAGTTTACCATTCCATGCGTTGCTTCTATGCGCTATTAACATAAAAGCCTGTGTACATGCATAAACATATAGCAGCCTATAGCCTAGTGGCTAAGGTGCTTCAGTGCAACCTGGAAGGTTGGTGGTTCAAGCCCCAGTGTAGCCACAAGAAGAACAGTATAGCTGTTTGGCCCTTGAGCAAGGCCCTTAACTCCACATTGCGCCAGGGGGATTGTCCCCTGCTCAGTCTAATCAACTGTAAGTTGCTTTGGATAAAAATGTCAGCTAAATAACTGTAATGTAAATGCCCTGATTTTTTCCATTTCTATTTAATCTAAATGCGTTATAGTAAAAGTAAACTTTCACAAAAATTCACAAAAGTGAAATGCTTGCTTTTTTTTCCACAGTTCGGTTGTAAAACCATCCATCCATCCATCCATTACCTGAACCCGCTTATCCTGATCAGGGTCGCAGGGGAGCTGGAGCCTATCCCAGCATACATTGGGCGAAAGGCAGGAATACACCCTGGACAGGTCGCCAGTCTATCTCAGAGCACACACACCATTCACTCACACACTCATACCTACGGGCAATTTAGACTCTCCAATCAGCCTAACGTGCATGTCTTTGGACTGTGGGAGGAAACCGGAGTACCTGGAGGAAACCCACGCAGACACGGGGAGAACATGCAAACTCCGCACAGAGAGGCCCCGGCCGACGGGGATTCGAACCCAGGACCTCCTTGCTGTGAGGTGGCAGTGCTACCCACTGCACCATCCGTGCCGCCGGTTGTAAAACCAGACAAACCTTAGTTAACCTTAGTTTCCCTTAGCACTAAAAGTAATAAATTTTGTTTAAGCAAAAAAAAAACCTTCATATGATCTATATTTGTATCGCTGTTGTATTGAAGAAATGAATTACCTTTAGATAAAAGATGAAAGGGCAGTTGATTATAAAGTGCTCATTGTGGCATTGAGAGGCTTAGCATCACATCAAAGCTGCTTCAGTTACAATCTATGGATACATGCTTGGCTTTAAGTGACCGTTTATTGTTACCAATTCACCATTTTTGAGACCACTGCCTCCTGGAGAGGTTTCTAAATATCGTTAAGATATTACTGAGTGAAAGCACATTGAATTCACTGCATCTATTCCAACATGATGCTGGGTCCCACAGACCAAAACCAGACACTTTAGTCCAAATCTTCATTTGAATGTAAGTCGTAAATACGCAATAAGCGTGAAAACATTCTTATTTTTTCTTAAGTTTATAATTGTATTCGACTGGCATTTATTATAAAAAGCCTGATGGGGTATATAAATCCAAGATATGTATTGTCATCAGATTTAGTTCATATTACAAATACGGGTGATGAGATTTGGTTTGTTTTTGATTGGTCTGGAAAAGCAGAGCATAGGGGCAGATAATGTTTACACTCTAATTTGTCCTTTTGATTACACATTTATATCCCCATATCTACTCCATTTGGGTTCACTGTCAAACCCTTTATGGGGTCTTTAAATTCAGGAAAAAATATATGTGATTGTGTTTATGTTTCTGAAATTGGTCTGGGAACCCATAACTCTGGGGATGATAACATTTACACACAACATCGTCCTTATGATTACAAATCTGTTTACTACAAATTGGCACAACAGAATAATACAACTAAACTAAATCTGTGGTTATAACATTGTGTTTTAAAATGGTTTCTTCTTTCTTCTTGCAAAAGGCAGTAGGACACTAAATGATGGAAAATGGCATACTAAGACAATTTATTGCTGACTGTTTGTGTATTGGATTCAGAATCAATTATTCAATAGAATAAGCCCGATTTTGAGATCAGATCACGACTTGGTTCTTATTTGGTGTTTAGTAAGCAAAAACATATCATTAAAATAACATGGAGTGCAGAATAATAATATGAGAATACTGTAATTTTCAACCTTGAAGAGGTTTATCCGCATGTGAGAAAAACTATTACTTTAGAAGTATCACCACACACGCACATATAAACTCACACACACGGTGCTGCCGTCTAAGGGCCAAGTTCTGTGAGCGCAAAGATTGACTATATGCTGTACTGCTGTTCCACCACTACCTTCTCCAACTGAACAATGCAGCTTAACACATGGAAAGAAAACGGGAAATGTTTGTGACAACGATGTTTGACGCTTAGCCTTCAATTCTGAAAGGAGGAAGAACCACCCTTAATGGTTTATTGTTGCCTTTCGAGCCTCTGTGGATGTAGAGCAATTCACCAATTCTCCAGTGACCATTATACCCGCACTGTTGTTTGAAAAGTGGTCAACTTAGTCATGCTATTCAACGCATACCAGCCAAAGAATTTCAAAAAAATCATGAGACATGAAAAAGGTCTTTTGTTTGGGTGCTGAGAGAATCCGTCATCTGCGTGTGCAAAGATCATTTTTCCGCTTTTTTTTCAGCCATCTGAAAAGAGACGCTTTCTTGGAAGGCAAATACCTCATGATGGAAGAGAAATTCCTGAAATAGTCCAAACTAAACACACAGGGCATACTTCTGGGAGATGTATTTTTTTTAATCCAGATGTCTTTGTCTCTTGCTCCTTGACGATGGTTTGTCACTTATTTCCCCTCCACTCCATCTATAGTATCTATAGTTTCATATCCCTGCTGATAAAGACCAGGCCAGCTCCAAGTTTAATTGAAGTTTGAGAAAAGGGCAGTCCTCCCACCAAAGAGATTATAATATGAAGGTTATTTATGTTTTCACATTGTACATTGAGCCATATCTGCTGTCCTCTTTTCTTTCTATGGAATCCCCTACTACCATAAATATTGATTTATAATCCTGACCTAGACGATAGTATAGTATAACAGTACTGTGCCAGCCTATATGAATTTGGTAATGGAGAAAACACACAGGATTTTTCTCAGTTTCACACAAGAGGTGGTTGGGCAGGAGGATGTGAGGGTGGGGGTGTGTGTGTGTGTGTGTGTAGGGGGGGGGGGGGGGGGGGTGTTGAGGTGTGTGTGAGGGGTGAAGGGGGGGTTACGCATATGTTCGTCAGACCATGGGATTATCTGAGGCTACGGATAGATAGAGAGGTTTAACTCCTGCGCCCTTAGAAGCCATAAACTCTTACCTTAAGGAAAAGGGCACAGCGAGAGCCTCATGTCCTTTACAACCCTGAAATAAAAGCTTGTGTAACAAGCAGAAAGCTGCTCTGTTTAAAAGCAAAACAAAAAAATAAGTAAATAAAGCATGCTATGGTCAACGAATAAATTGTGACTCATTTCTATTACACCTTCTCTGTGTCCCCCCCCCCCCCCTTCCCCCCGCCCTGCTTGTGTCTCCTCAGCCTTGGGGATAGGAAAGGCCTCCCCAGGGATGAAGTCAGTGTTTATTCACAGCGTAACAATGCGCGGTCCCTCGCGAGAGGAGCGGCGGCCATCAATGCCTGCCTTTCTCCGCCGGGGCTGCTGTTTGCTCAGCATGGCGGCAGGGACAATGGCGCCCCTGGTTCCCCTCGCCAGATACTGAGGTCATTCGACTCATCTCCGCTTCGCCCCTGCTATTGATTAGGCTGAGATCAGCCCGGACCCCGCGACGCCATTACACCGGGTCGCATCTCTATCTCGGACCCCTCGGCCGCTTATGCTAATGCACCCCGTCGCTACGCTAACGCCGCAAAAACACTGCGGTTCTTATTCCGAGTAATCCTCTGTTATCCATTAAAGCATTTTTGCTTAAATACAGGATAAGTTGAGTAGAGCCAGTGAGTCCGCGTGTGCAAAGTAATGCTTTTAGTGCAACGGCACTTGTGGTGCAGCTGTATGAACCACACTAGCGGCTTTCACACACACAACGTTGCTGCATTAACTTCTTCCGGAAATCCAGTGGGTTGTCTTGTTCACACAACCAAGGACTATCCGGTATTTTACTGGGTCGATAGCATTGACACATGATACTCCAAAAGAGCTATGGAAGCAGTGTAGGTCAGGTGAATCATAACAGCTAATGTCCTGCCATATTTTAATGTGCATATACACTTACAGAAACTTTACAAACGTTTGTATACCTATATGACGTGTGAGGGCGACAGCATGCACTGCGTACCTAGTTAGTACGGTAGACCATCATTTATTTATCATCATTTATTTATTTATAGCCTACGTACATGCTCTGTGTAAAGACGTAAGCCTGCTGGTTGTGTTTAGTGTGCTGTGTCCGGTAATGTTACAGATTTGTTTACACCGGTCAAAACGGAGATATTTGTGTAAATGTTACTACGCCCCTGTACCTGTACCTGTTCCGGCTGGGTTTTAATTCACACACTCCAAAGTGGTAAAGTTCCGGAACGTCGCCGGGTAAGGCTGCACGTGAGAAAGTGGGTCCCGACTCTATCTCCTCTGGGATAGATTGCAGGGGCTGGCAGAAGTTGCGGACACTTTACAGAAAAAACTGGTACGGGAGACTGAATGAGGCCGGGCCCTGGTTTCTGCTCGCACGCGCTGTGGCCCCCTGTGACACAGTCATAGAGTGCGGCTCCGTCTCTCCACTGAAAGTGTGTCAAGGTGATTGGGCAAGGCCAACCTCCCCCCTCCTGCCAAGAGTGACACCGATTTCTCTCCTGCCCCGTTTGTGATCTGCAACATCTCTGTCAGTTAATGGGGAGCTGGTGCCTTCATTAAGTATAAAGAAAATCCTTTTTCAAAGATTCAGATTAGAATAATAAGCTCGATGTAAAAAAGAATAAGATTCCTGTTTAAGCTGCCAGATGATGATATCAGCACTGTCAGCACATTATGAAGACAGTAAAAATCTTTAAGATGGTATCATACCACTCTGCTAACAAATTAATCATAAAGAAAGAAATGAACCTTGTGTGCCAAATGTCTTATGGTGGAAACTCTGAATCATACACAGTAACATTTATTTAAAAAAAATTGAAAGTGGAAATGTGGGTAGTGGTTATCCCACAGTGTTTCCACAGAGGAAAATCTGCAGGGCTTGTATCACAATAACTTCATTACATCTGAAAATGCACTTAAAACACGCACTTAGGAAATTTGCCATTCCTTGTGAATGCAACTGATTCATCTACCCAGTTTAGCAAAACATGTTCAGCTTATTTCTTATGAGTACATACTGTATGTCTGAGGATGGGTATAACGACAGCCACTGCAAAAGATTGTTTTGCAAATGCGTGCTGCAATTAATTTGGGTAAAAGTTTAATAAATCAAATTAGAATCAATGTCTAAATCTGAATCAAATGAGCTATTTCCTGGCTCCTCTCATCTAAATATATGAGGAGCACCATGAGGAACAGATGGATATAAGATAAAAAAATCTCCTGTTCCTCTACTTTTGTGCCTGCAAGGATTAACACGAAAATTCAACTAAAACACATGAAGTCGCACTCATCTTTCAAACCGCTAATGAAACACAGCATTAAAGCAAGATTTCCAGGGTTAACATTCAGGAGATGGTCTTAAAACCCGCCTTTGATGTCCACAAATGTTTCTGTCAACCGCTTTCAGAAAATGGCCCTGCATTGCATCACCCCTGTCCAGATAAACACCCACTAGCTTTTATTTTGTTTGCTTTTTGATTATAAAGCAGAAAACAAAATGGTGACACACTGAGGCTGTATCAACATCCGCAGGAGAGGGTGAACATCTCACACAAGCCACGGTGCTATGTGACCGTGACACCATTTCAGCGGCTAACTTTTACCGCCGGCTCCTGAGACATGACTGAGAAGCACTTTTCCCTCACGGAAATGGAACGTGCTGCGAATTTTTAAACACAGACTATATTGTGAAGGTACCGCAACACTTCTATACATGGGCAAATTATTGCCGTTTTCAGATTTAAATTTTTTTGGTCACAAAATGTGACCTACATTGCAGTATTTTTGTGAGGGTTTGAGCTCTAGTTTCCTGTGTTTCCTTGGGAGAGAATATGACAATAGGGTGAATCCACTTTACAATGATTTTCCATTTCAGTACAAATGGTTTCCAGTACATTGGTGGGTGTTTTATGAACATTTTGTTTGGTGTAAAAAACAAACAAACAATGAAACATCATTATTTTCTTGAATGTTGGCCTTTTTCTGGTATTGTATCAATGGTACCCAATCAGTGCCACTGGTGTAAGAAAAAGGCGGAACATTCACTCAAATTCACCCAAGGACAAGAGTATGCAACCATTTTGTGATTTATAATGTTGCCACTGGCATTATTCCATTCTTGAGACAGGGTGCCTTGGCCTGTGCGTCTCTTACACAAGCTAGAGTTTCAGGAACGGTTGGGTGTGCCTTCAGCATAATTAGTCCTTCTGTGTCTGGTCACACTATCTGTTATTCCAAAAATAAACCTGGCGTGTCCTCACAAACATGTGTGGGAACCCCAGCAGAAGACAAAGGTGATTGTCGGGCGTATTAATGACGGAAACAAATAGGAAAGTGGATACAGGGTCCTGAGTAACAGCAGTGTGCAAGAGAGCTTCTCACTTGCTGTGTGAAACCCAAGGTGTCTACACGAGGATCGTGAATACCGAAACGTGCGAATGGACTTTGGTTTTGCTTTTCTTTGCTTTTGAAAAAAAGGTTAATTGCTGTTCTGCGGGCGGCCATTTTGAAAAAGGTGAGCACATTCATAAACCCGGTGTGGTTTGCAGCATTTACATGTGACAAAACGGTCACATATTCTGTCTAAATATACAATGTGGCTGGTAAATGATTCAGAACATTGAGGATCTTTAGTCTGGCACCTTCACCATTGTGCAAGAACCTGTCCTGCCTGATTTTATCTCTCGTGTCTTAATCATTCCGGTCGGTGAATCAAATCATAATAAAATGTTCCGTTTTTAATGGTTCTGTTTGTTCCCGGGAGGGGGATGGGTGGAGAGGAAGAGGATCACAAGGGCAGTTTAACTGAAAAAGCTGCCTCCTTCTTTCTTCTGTTCCTTAGTGAGCACAATGTGAAAAGACTGGTCTTTTCACCTCGGTGGAAACAGATGTCAAACAGGAACTGTGTTTAACGTCTTCTCTGCAACAAGTTTCCTGGAGCGGGGCTGTGCCGCTTGCAATTGGCAGGCCCACAAACTGCTGCCTCATTCTTAGGTCAGCTGCTTTTTTGTTCTTGAAAAAGAACAAAAACAAAACAGACTTTTACTGTACTTTATTGCAGTATTTCTTGCTTGAGATGCAGCGAGCAGCTCCTTTCCCAACCTTCTATAGATAAACAGTAGCTATCTACCGTAACTGATATCTCATCTTAGCATGTCTTCTACTTTGAAAGTTCTTTTTTCTGCACAATCTAAATGTACTTGTGCAGTGATTAGGTGAAATAATGTACCTGGTCAATGTATTTATTTTATTTTTATTGAGAGCAGGGAGAATAGCGCTTTTCCCATTCAAATAAGCAAATAATCTTGATCGTAGAAGACATAGTATTGCATTAATTATACAGAAACGTTTCTGACTGATTTACCTACTCACTGATGCTTATTATAAATGTACTGTAGAGACAACTTAACACCAAGCCCAAAGACCTAATGCTCACTTCCATCTGCATTTCCATACATAGTGTGCCTCTCGTGTTCACGCATAGCAATTATCACAAGGTGCCAGTTCTCTCAGAATAATTACAGATAAGTTGTTCTTTACTGCACCCAAGGTTTTAGGTGACTGGATCAAATGGCTGGCGAAGGAATATTATTTCAGGAGAATTAGGGGCTTCTGATCTCTGCCAATTCATTTTCATACATTAGATCATATTTTTCTTCCATATACCAGTCCTCCTACCTCCACTGGCAACACTGCACTTGGCTTTAATTCCCTGTCGAAAAAAATGTGTTCAAACAGCTGGTAGCTGTTGACCAGTTCAGGCAAGCTCCTAGCTCGACATGGTTTAGCTGGTTGACCAGTTCAGACCTGCTCCGAGCTTGAAATGGTTTGACTAGCTCAAGCTATGTTTTCACCAGCTACCAGGTCAAACATAGCTTGACCTAGTAGCTGGTGTAGTGTTTTCACTACAACAGCTCCCAGCACTAGCTGGTTGACCAGCTGTATGACCGGTTTGGCCATGCTGGTTGACCAGCTCATACCCAGCTCAACAACCTTTCGACCAACTCAAGCTGGTCAAGCTGACATGGCTGGATTGTACTACAGGGTTCTAATCTAATACATTGCAATCGCTGGAAATGACTCCATGGTTCCCACAGGGGGTCAATAGGGACCCCTGTATCAGACGCTAGAAGCTGTACTGCAAATACACCCGTGAAACCTCAGACGGAAGCCAGGTATCAATTCAGCCAAACGTGAGATGAATGGCGGTGACGCACACACGGACGCATCCCCAGCACCCGTGAGTGCTATCACCCACCTGAGAGCACATATTCCATTAGCGTCTATTAGCAGCACATTTGATATCCTGTATGACATCAGCCTTTCCCGTAGCTGGCCCACAAATCATTTAGCCCGTGCTTTATATCAGCTCGCACGATGGGAGCTGGCATAAAGCAGACATGCATCCAGACATGTACACACAGGCAATTAAGTGAGCTTAGCGTCACAGAGGGTTTACTCTACACCTGCCCGTCTTTCATCCTGATGCGGCGATTCTCCCCTTGTAGTCTCAACGAGCGCTAAACCTTCAGCAAGCGCGTCTACATGGAATAGCCCACCATGGCAGGGATTAGCGATGTCGCTCAGGAATGAGGCACCGGCCCGTATTTACACCGGCCTGTGTCTCTCAGGACCGGGAGGTGTCTGATATTACCATAAAGCAAACAAACAGACAAAGCATGGGGGAAGCAATGAAGGCCAATATGGCTGCTTATATACAAGAGGACTTCAGACACCACAATTTGTGTAACCGCACCTTTTTGACATTGCTGCTGGCTTTGTAACTTTTGAAGACGTAAATAGCATGAAGAAAGTGTTTGTTCACAAAGCGCCTTTTGTCATTTCAACTACAAGGCAGAGTGATAATTGTGCTCCGAAGTGTGGCTAGTAAATGTTTGCTTTTAAATTCACAGTACACGGTTTGGGTTTTAAAGCACTTAAAAAGACCAAAAAAACCCCACAAAAAATGCATCTTGCACCATGAAAACAAAGCTTGTTATCTGTGTATAATTATAAATAAGTGCTTTCTGCTGGTTCTGAGGATCACCAGACAATTGAAGGTAAGCAGGGAGGACTAACATGGTCAAAGGACAGATTATCCTGTTTGAGAAAAAGAAAGGGGTGGGGGTTGGGGACTCTGCTAAGGCCCTCCGGTTCATAACATCGACAGATCCGGCCATTATCGGAAACAGCGGAACGTGGAGTGGATCGCCGCCCCTTTCACAACCACACCAGTCCTGTTTGCTGGGCCAGTGACCGGCCCAGTTTATATCCACATCAATATTTCATCATCCATCTCTTAGCATATGTTCATCTTGACCTCTACATCGTGACTGGAGGGCGAACTCAGGGGAGTGGGGAGGGGGCCGGAGGGGGGGAGGGGGCCGGAGGGGGGGGGGGGGGGGGGGGGGGCGACGGCCTAGCCAATAGGACGATGGCAGGTCAGGTCTCGGTGAGTGAGTGGGAGGGAGATACACAGAAAGAAAGAGAGAGCGAAGCAGTAAGCACTGCTACGCTAATGGTTGAGGCTAGTAAAAAAAAACCGCTGATTCAGTCTGCGGTGGGTCAGTGGGTTCAGTCAGTAAATAAGTGATTCTCCGAGTGCATCCCACCTCAGCATCCGACTCGACACCTCTCCGGGGATCCCTGCCATTCCTGAGACTTCTCTCCACACACTCCCCTGTCTCACCCCATCCAGACCCTTCCCCTGATGAGGTGTTGTGGCTTCTCTCTTCCAGTACGGGGGGTGGGGGCTTACTCTACCACTCTCTGTACTCTATCAAATCACCCCTTAAAACACAGTACGTGCTTAAGGGCTGTCACATTTTGCCTTGCATCGAGCCAATTCACTACATTCTCCCCATAGCGAAATCGGCCTATCCTACCGCTGCATTTTCCCTTAAGTATTCCGCATTTCTGAAAATGGCGTTTCCTTTGTGCAAGCACCCCCTTCGGAGTCATAGTTAGCGGTATACCATGCAAAAATAATCATGTGAGGCAAACAAGCTTATCCACAGAATACGCAGACGTACACACACCCCCAGTGCGGTGAAGGAGCTGGCCCTGGCGCCATCTGCCCCAGCTTCTGCTAATCACCTCAGCCAGATGGGTTGGCAGATCATTTGAGAGGTTGTTTTTTCCATGCTACCCCTACCGCTACCACTCGTGGGCAAGGGCCGCACCAGTAGAAACGATATTGGATAAATGCATACAGTAATATGGAAATTTGCGAGATGACAATAGATTTCAGTGTTTTTTTCCCCACTGGGGAGTATTTGTTTTACCTCAATCGCTGGCCTTGTTGTAAATGTTTTTTTCCTGTAAGAATCGCTATACAGATAAAACCGAATTACATTGAATTCAAACGTTAATTTGTTTAAAAAGATGTTCTTAGTGGAACACGGCTCACGATCTTTCTTGTAGGATCATTCATAGGGAACACACTCACAGTCAACTCTGTTCTTGGCGCATCTAAATTGTGACTGGTTTCTTCAATACACCACAAGAAATCTGTACGTCCATAAAGGGATATTGCTTCCCAATTTAACTTAATTCATTAAGCTCAAGTTAACTTAATTGAACACAAAGCAATTATGTTGTAAGTAATGGGAACTACTTAATTGACAATATATTTGGGGAGATTTTTTGTGATACGATAGCAATCAGCAAATTACTACAGAAAAAAGACCTAATAACGAACAAGGAAAACCAAGAAAACCAGAAACAACAGGTAACTGTACAAACCTTTTTCATTCAATGACAGGTGTAATTTACATTACAGAATATTATTTCTGTAGCTACAATCTTAAAGGCTTCCTGCCTGAAGTTATTTATTTCATAGTTAATTCATGAAATGATATAAAACACAAACAAAACAACCCTAGGTCACCCAGAACGTCTCTCACTTGAATTATTTTGTACTCCGGAGCGAAAATCTGCTTGCAACAGCAATCTGATTACAACTATTCAATTTTAAATAACTATATCTTAGCAGAAAGCCAAAGCAAACCAATCGACACAGTTAATGTTATTTCTCAGCAATTTGAGCTTTCTTATGTCTTGGCATCAAAGACAAAATACCATGATTAAGCCTTACACGTGATGTGGAAAATAGCATGGCTTTAATCACGACCTTAATCATTCATTAATTAATTGCCAATGGTGATTACATAATCATCATTACCACAGAGAGGCAACTGCCTGAATTGTGGATCAGAGCGAGTAGAGTGAACTTTGACCTAGAGCTTAGTTATGATGAATTTATTGACTTGTAACTATGTTTAATAGATCACAGAGAATTGGCAAAGTCTTATTACTGACACATCCCAGTTCTGGAAATATCAAAGTCAGGGGGAAAATATGTACCTCTATTTCCACTGAAGCTATTTAACAGTCTACTAAAGGCTAAATGACACTTAACAGATATGTTAATTTAGAAAGATCAGACGCTTTCAGTTTGTTTGACTGAACATTATATAATCCATTTCGCCAAGCCTTCAGGTCATATTCATTTATTTAAAAATCACACAATTTTCTACAGGGCATTATAAAGGGAATATTTATATTTAGTCAAGCTACATGTATTTGTCAATCATGCAAACAAGTTCGGTCAAATAGACAAATTAGTAAGCAAGTTATGATTTAGCTGAGACAAAACAACAGTAAAGCAACATATATGTAAATGCCAATATACAAAGGGAAAAACAACACATTGGAAATATTTGAACAAACAAAATGAAATAAAGTAAGCCAAGTGTAGAAATGAACACTTTTTTTTGTCATAAGACATATTTTTTTGACTTATTGGACTATCCACTTAAGAGGTTTGATGCGTTGTGTGTTCAGAGACGCTCTTCTGCATACCACTGTTGTAATGTGTGGTGATTTGCGTTACTGTCACCTTCCGTCAGCTTTGAGCTTTCTTCCCCAGTCTGACATTTTGTCTGAAAAATACCTGACCATGTCTGCATGGTTTTATGCATTTAGTTGCTGCTGTATGATTGGCTGATTAAATATTTTCATTGACAAGTTGGTGTACAGGTCTACCTAATAAAGTGCTCAGTGAGTGTATCTCTGTGTTCATGTACCCAGTTCTCCACCTGACGAACCAGCAAACCGGAACTAACGTGGCCCCAATCGTGTCATAATGGGACTGCGCGACACTAGAACAGCGTCTGCCTACGGGCATGACCTCTGACAGCCGATGCGTGCCACCCTCAGGGGGCAGATGCTTTCAGTCCCGCTCAGACATGGCGCTAGCACTCTGAACATGTTCGCTGCATGGGACTTAGAGGAATGGTGCCAGAGGAGAGGCGATACAGTGTGAACATCAGCAACGGAGGCGCTTACTGGACTGAAACGATGAATGAGCAGCAATACTATGTCGCTAATGCTAACGCACTGTGGGTAATGCAGGCAGAATCCCTCATTAAAATATACTGTAAAGACCAGGATCACTTTAACGTGAGTGTTCTCACCTCTGGTAATATTTTCCCCTCCACGACAAGTACTCCCTTTGCATATATGGAAGGTAATACCTATGTCTGGTTCTCTGTTCAGTTTTTCCCCATACTTATTGCCAGTTCAGTTACAGGTCAAATTTGTTGGCCAAGGAAAGAAATGAACTGTTTCTTCCTCAAGTTATTTTCCTAGTACTGATAAGGTTTCAGACCAATGACTGATTTTTGCCCATTTTAAAATATAGATAGTTAATGATGTTTTCCCTGACACTCCAACCAGCTCAACATGCTTCACCACACTACGCAAAGGATTGGCTTGGTTTAACCCATTTAAAGTTCATAATTCCACATGGGACACAATAGATAATGTCTTTTCCTGTTGTAGTCCATACAGAAGACAAAAAGCACAGTGAAAACAACAAATAGAGTCAGTGTGCTACTCTAATGCTACTGTAATACTTCCAAGTGCTTTTTGATTTATTTGTTCATAGAAGTAAAACAAAGAACACTTAGATCCCTGTGGGCTTTTCCAGGTTGCCCTGAAGAAGATCCATTGAAATCTAAACCCTGTCCTGTTTACTACTACGTGCAGATAAATCAAGCCCCACTTGGGAGCAATAGAACAGTGTGAGGACTTGTGTTTGTTGTTTTTACTCATGAACCGACTTGCGGACACGCCTTTAAATAGCTTGCGGGGATGTTAGTCTAGAGAAGACAAAAAATGTGAAAATTGCATCTGTCATGAATAAATGACACAGTCTATGAGTGACACTACATGACAAATGTGGTGAAACTGTAGGACAAGCTACTGTTTCTGAACACTGTTGATGATTGTGTCATAAGGAGAGTCCACTCATTGTTGTCACACTGCTACACCCTAATAGCACTATAGCACAACATAGCACTACTGTTGCCACATCACCGATAACTGCACAGCTCTGCACCACAGCAGTAGCAGCACCCTGCCAGCACAAACTGCTAACAGTACAACAATCACTGGTATTGACACCATTTTTTCAGCCTTCAAAAAGTAGCAGCAGCGTTGGCAATCTGAAACACTACAATAACTTTACAGTTTCAAATGACTTTGAAACAAAACTGGTGAAGTAGTTTCTGATTATTCTATAAACCGGCCAGAGAATATGGTGTAAATATCGCCACAGAGAGAGTTTCACGGGCTTTCCCACCAAAGCAAACAGCTTTGCAGGGGCAGACTTGGACAAAGTCTTCTGTCTGATTATGATACAGTAGTTCAATCCCTGAACAAAAAAATATATACAGCAATTACGCAGCTCAATTAGCCAAAATGTAGAAGATATGCTCCAGTTACGACCCCTCATTAATGTTCGGTACGGTAGGGAGGAGCTTCTGAAACCTGAGGCAGAAGATTAAGGACAGGAGCACAGGGCAGCACATCTTAAGCACAAAGGAAGCGAAAAAGGGTGTGTTGTTACAGAGCAGCCTCCCACTACAAGGGAATTTGAAGTCCCGAAAATGTTAGCACGTGGCCACTTGCGCACTGCGAAAACCCCGCATTTTGCCTACAATTTCGTCAACCGTTATCACCCACACCGCTCCAACAAGCAAGCTTTTTTTTGATCGTCGGTAGCAAGACATTGTTAAATAAGCATTTGTCATTCTGTGCCGGTTGCTGGGTCTCCCGATCTCTGTCGTCCAGCACTCGGGACTGCGTGTTCGCTTGATTATGCAACCGTCGTTACCGAAAAAGCAGCTCACCGAACACTCGCCACGGGGCCTCTTCACACCCGGTCTGAGAAAGACAGCGCTGTTTTTCAAGAGTGCCAAGTCATTTATCTCCGCCATGTGAAACCCACTGACGAATTAACAGCGAAAAGGGGAGACTGATTGCTTCTGCACGCCACATCAGAGATGAGACAACTTCGGGAAAAGATGAGAGAGGTGCATCTTTTCTGGCAAAGAAGACACTCATACTTGACTACAAAACTACACCAACAGCCTGGAGTGTGACCTGAAGCCGCACCCAGACCGGGGGACTGGGAAAGGAGATATCTTTAAAACAGGGTGGCGCTCTTGATTTTGTGCTTCTCCTTCGCTGTCTCCGACCAGTGCTCACATTTTATCCTCTGCAGCCTTCAAAACACACTGACTGATGTTTCCATCCACATTTCCTTTTGGCAAACTGCTCGGCTCACAGATTCAATTACCGCCAAGAAAACACAGGGAGTTCCAAGCCTTTTCCTACCCTTACAAAGCGTGCTGAGATGCGATGTGTTTGCATGAACCTGCATACACGCAATTACTGTGGCTATATTGAAATATAAAAATCCAACACTTCTCCAATGATGATTGAAGTCTTAGTCCACAGTTAATGTGTGTATCAGTTCTCAAAGGCAGATGGTGAAGGCTGTCTAAGGTGAGAAAATACTATATGTAAACAGGTGGACTGTAAAACCTTTTTTAAAAAAGTGTCATGAAAGATCCTACAGTTTTGTAGATACATGCCTGATATTTTGTTTCCTCTGTTTCCTTTCCGTGTGTCAACAGCTTCAGACACTATGAACTTTAACTGCCCCCATAAACGAGCTGAATGACTGCCATTTGAGCATTCCAGCAGTGATAGTGCGTCAGGTAGAAAAACAGTACGAAGGTCAGTATAGCTTAAACCCCCTCACCTTAAATAATGATAGGATCATTGCATACTATTCCCTGTTCAAACCCTGTTGTGGCAATGAGATTGATTTTGTTGTGTCACTCAAGGTAAGGCTTGTGCATTCGATACATGCTTAGAGAAGGCACTGAACTCCTGTTCAAGTCGAGTCATGTTCAAGAAATAGGATATTGTTTTTAAAATGCTCTGTTGGGCACCCAATACATACTGTACTTCCATTAGGATAGAGCACCTGATGACGAGACCATTAGAGTAAGTGAAAAGGAAACTAACCTCTAAACAATGGTGAAAGGTCAATCCAATCTCAGCAGAAAATGGAGATTAAGAATTCCCAACCTAAGCGTGCTTCTTAGTGCATTTGCAACTTGTATCCAGTGGTGGAAGGCTGCCCAGTAAGGTTCCCAGTCTTGTCCTGAGAATGACTGTGTTCCTGAGGGCAGGCTAGCAGACCACAGGATCTCCCTCATCACTCCCCCCCCCTCCCTCCCTCCCCTGCCAGCAATGTGTTATAATAAATCTCCACACATGTCCCTCCTCCCCAAGCGCTCAGTAGACATTACCTTATACAAGGCTCGGCCGAACGCATTCCTCCGTCTGCTAGCCCGCGAGCGCATTTCACCCACCCCACGTCTCCCAGCCCCACCCCGCAGCACCCCGGCCGTGTTTCTGTGTACATGATCTCACATGACTCGGCAAATCCAGCTGCCGGGAGTAGGCTAAGTTCGGAGCTGAGGGTGGGGGGGTGGGGGGGGGGGGGGAGATGACTTTGTAGAGAGGACCCTGGAGCTGCCCCCGCTCTGGCTCGAATTACCCGCCTGTCAGGCCTGACGGATTTGGCTAAAAATAAAAAAAGACGGAACGGGGTTGGGGCGCCGGGATGAATGAACCTGGCCGGCCCTCTCCGACAACTCCCGCCGCGCCGGCTGCCCCAGGACGCTAACGGCGGAGCTAGCCATCCCCGTTGAGGCCCATTCCTCAAAAGCGAAGATAACGGAGCGAGGGGGAAGTTGGAGGAAATAGGGGAGGAGGTGGCAGACTGCAAGCAAGCTCTATCCATCTGTCCAGCATGATGGACCTTCTCCTGCTCCCACATAACAATACACAGATGGGTGGGGGGGTCACAATAATTTGCTAGCTTTTTCTGCTTCGGGAGAAAACTCAAGCACATCCCAGCCTGTCAGAGATCTTTTGCATGCAGTAAACAGCAGTCTTGGCATGGACTTGGACACAGAACTGTACTGTTAACGCAATGAGCAATGCCTTGGCAAGAGGGGCTCTTTTAAAATATCTCTTAGCTGTTTACCACATGTTTTGGTCCGTCCAGCTCTGCTTGGCTATTCCGGCCTGCCATCTGGATTTTATCTGGGCCCTTAAGAGCAGCAGTGGTGTGACTGGTGGTGGCAGGAGTCCTGGTCCCTGGTAGCAGGTAACAGCACTGTACACAGAAGCTCATTCTGCCCTCAGTAACAGGTCACTATTTAATCTCAGACCGACAGAGCAAACACTCTCTCTCCACTATCCATACCCTCCGCCCGCCAAACCCCACCCCGCCTCCAGACCCCTGATGACAGACACTTAGGAAGAAAACCTCAACTTCAAGCTTGTCAACCCGCAGGCATCCATAGAAATTACTGAGGAATTTGGTAGGCTGCTGTGAAAGGGACCGAGGGTGGGGGGTGGGGGGTGGGTTAGTTGTCGCGAGAAACAGGTCATCTTGCCTGGCGGAGACCGCGCGAGGACCGTGAGCCTATCCCCAACAAAAGAGCGAAACGGCAAAGTGCTGATACGCGATACAGCCGAGTTAAATATAGACCTGCTGCTGACGGGCCCAGCAGATTTTTGTGACCTACGCGCATCTCCATTTACGCTCCTGCGAAGCACGCCCAAAATAATGGGGTGCAGTCTGGCAGAAACGATGGAGTACAGTTTACAAGCGGCTCTAGGGACGGATCCGGGCGATCCTCTTCTTACTCTAGACAGTAAGACTGGAGGAAACAAAAACTCAATTCACCTGCTGTAAAACAACAAAGTCAAACAACACCAAATGTGAGAAAAGCTCATCTTTTTTCCTTCGCATTTTGCAAAAGGAATTTGACAGGCATACTGCTCACGTGAAACTTGGTGTTGAGATTAAATGGCAGGAAATCTGAGAACACATCTAATAACGTTACCCTGAATTCTGTCTTCTGAAGTGCCAGGGAAGGAGGCTCTCCGTAACCCAACATCAACAACTGTTCACGGTTTGTTTTAGGATTCTATCTTTAGAAAAACATACAGTACAATTCTGTGCCTCGCAGTTTCAAAAAAGTGTTTATTTTCTCTTCTGTTGTTTGATTCAATGTTTAGTGAAGCATTCATCTGCTACTTAAAAAAATTTGCCTAGAGTTGAGTTAAAAATAGGAAATCCTTTGTTTTTCATTAAAACCATGTATGGTCTTTTTTACAATCTTTGAGCGATAACATTGAAATATGATATACAGATCATTCTTGTGCAAGCACCATGTACCTATCGGGTTCATACTATTTCAAGCGTTTCATTTGTGATAAATGGAAAGAAAGATCAAGCAAGGAACAGAAAAGAAAGAAAGGTCTGGAAAGCCGCTTGTTTTCTCAAGGAATTAGGCGAGGATTTGATAAAAAGGATCTGGCCTCTGAAGCACTCTCAGGCGGAGGTCTCAACAAGTTTATTCTCCACACATGACCCAAGAGCACTGAGTCATGCAATAAAAGCAGCCATTTTTCCCTTACGTAGGAGAATACGAGGGGCTATTTTGCTGCGACGTGAAGGCAACAGCTTTCATGGAACAATTTCATGTTTATTCGTCGTTTCTGATTTCCATCCTTCAGAAATGTTGGCAACGATTGTTTATGCGTCATTCCCATAATAATAATTCATATTATGACTCCAGACGTTTGTAGACACCGAATACTGAATATGTAATAGCGGCATGATTCAAATTTAATTGGTGAATTCAGCTGGCCTTTCTGACCATACAGACCCAGCTTTTTGGCCCTTTACAATCCTGAACATTGGAGTCAAAGAAATTCCAGATGTTTAAAGGGCAGATCTTCTCCCACTTAGAATCATAAGTGTCTGCAGCATGCTTTGCAGTGATGGGAACAATGACCTCTTTCACTCAGTTTGCAAGCACAGATGAAGAGGGGCATCATGGGAACCAGACAGACGGGCCGCGTTCAGGGCACACATACTGTAGGAACTCAATTGGCGAGTATGAAATTAAATGTCATGCAGTGTCACTTTTGCTCGGCCATGTCAAGCCCTCCAGTCACATGCTTTCCCTCCAAAAGGCTGCCTCGCCAAACAGGAAACGTTTACAGTTCCGTCCCAGCCGTCGCGTCTCCCTCTCGGTAGACGGAGGAGCTCCGCTCTCAGCGGAGAAGAATCTATCGGCGGTGGCCTTATGATACATTTGAGCGGTCGCCAACGCGGACGCCTCGCGTTCATCTTTTTCGGGCCACGGTGATGAACGAGACTGTCGGATTTTGATCCCGCCCGACACGCTGTAAGCCTTCACTTCAAAGGCACACTGAGTGTCGCCTCCGATCGCGGTGGATTATGGTTAGAGGATGGGGCCGCGGCAGCTGTCATGTGACTGCCTGAAGCTACCGAAATCCATCTCGGGCCTGAGATGACCGAGCTGAATCGCTGAACTCGCGCATACATCTTAACTCTGAAGCCTTCCTACCGCATGGATGTGGCTGAATGAGCGCGCTCACATGCACCACAATTGTATTAACTCTGGTATTAACCCTAAGAAGAAAACCTAAACTATGAGACTAATGGCAGAAACAAAGGTTTTCTTTGTGCTCTTAATAGTCTTCCAGTTAAGAGGGGATATTATTCTTGACTTCATGTACATACCCCATATAACTGAGGCTATTTTTGAGTCACATTTCAGTATGTGCTAAGGATTTATAATCCAGTTTAGTCTGGGCATGTACTTTAAATGAAAGATTAATGCAGGGCCTTAAATGAATGAAGATTGCCTGGGCAGGAAATTAACTACAACCACATCTCAAAAACATACATTTACACACCTTTAATACTCTGCCACCTGCAGAGGAAGTCACAAAGGGAAGCTTTATTTCCTTTGCCAACCAGTTAGTATAATTTGCAACTAATGTAGCAAGACAATTAAACTGAAAGTTTCAGAGCATTTCTGAAATACACCATCATCAGCCTGAACCTTCCCTCCTATTATTACAGAACAAAATGATTTTGGCAAAGCTTAGGGATCCTTTAAAATAGGTTAGAATTCTGGTAAAAATTTATAGCACCATCATATCAAAAGTTTTAATTATACTAGATTATGTACTGGATCTTTCAGCAAGTATCGTAATGTAAAAAACGGTCAAATAAATGGCAATTACTGTTTGGAGAGAACATCCATTGAGCGGTAGGCAATGTGTAGTTCCCAGTTGTGTTCCTCTATGGTCAAGCCTGTGTGTTACTTCACTAGCTATTCTCTTAATGTAGCCACAATCTTCTTGGTTGGTAAATGAGGGTAGTCAAGTTAAAGATCGACCTGGTTTCTTTTGGGCCACTGGCTCCCTTGCCACTTTGTAATGTATGGCACAGAACATGGCTTTTTCCAACACGGTTTCTTAAGCAAGAACTGGGCCGAAGGTAGATACGAGCTAGTTTCAGGCCAGTATTTTCCAGAATTTGTTTAGTAAAGACTCAGCGTTCATTTATGATCATATGAACTACAACAATATTAAGTGTTTGGGAGGGGTGGGGGGAAGGGGTGGTGCCAAGCTGGATATGCCAAAATACATAACTATATATACATAACAGTATATAACAGCAGTTTCTATCACATCATCTTTATGTTATATTTTCAGTCCATAAAAAAGAATAACAAATTAACAAAGGATTAATTAAAAGGTACTTCCCATGTCACACACATATAATTTAATTGATTCATGTTCTTTTGTCTTTTCGCTTCTTAAGTAGTGGCCGGATGCAAAAAATGAAATATATAAGGTTATGAAAAAACATTTTTGCCAAGTCACAGATGAAAAGGATATATTTAATTCAAAGCAAATGCACCCTGGCTGAGATACACTGTTCGGATCACATGAGCTAATCCCATTGGACTGTGCGAAGCATTCATTCAATAAACAAATAATAACGCTATTAAAAAAAATTGAATGAGAATCGAGGGACGGCAGTGTGGATTGTTTCCACTCTTTATGCGGTTTTATATTTTAAATAAATAGGACTTGGTTGGTTTGTGGACATTTTGACATTTATAGTGACAGACTGGTAAGCTTGAGAAAACATTTTCATACATGCATGTCAAAGGACGAGGTACCACTTGTCCAGCATAACTTTGGTAAATTCCACACTGTTAACCACTTTCCACTTGTGGATCCAAGACATTCACTTTTTCTCTCGGTTGGGGTAAGATGGAATTGGAACCAACGTACTTTGGCAATGTTAAAGGGAAATTGTGTGTGTGCCTGTGTATGTGTGTGTGTGTGTGTGTGTTTAATTACATGGCCTTGCTGTTTTCATTTCTAAGTTTACACAATACCCAGTTCCACTCTATTTTGTCTTGAACTGCTTCACATGTAGATCAGTGGTTGGACCATAACAGCCACTGGCAAAACTGAACAAGAAACACTGTCTGCCACTTATTTGAAAAGTGTTTGTATGCATCAACAGTATTCATGCAACTAAAAGGTCGTTCATTTTTTCAAATGACTAATTCAATCTGTTGCTTTTAAATTAACATAACCCCAATTGACCTTTCCTCCTAGATGCTCACACAATTCATTGGACTAAGCACTGCCTCTCTAAAGCACTTTCCACCCCCTTCTTTCTCCTAGTTTCTGTACATTCCTCCACAAACAGGACAATGATCTTATATATAAACCAGCTAGCTATTTAGCCTGTGGCCATTTTCAAAACATCAACATCACATAAATCCGCAACAACGATCACAATGTTTCACATGTAATGAAGCAGCAGACATTCATTCGCTCATCAACATTCTACAAAGTGGTATAATTGTTCGTGCCTAACTGTTGAGTTACACTCTAGCCAAAACCAGAGAAGTGCTATAGGGACTAATTAAAGAGGACAGGCCTAGTGCCATGAGAAAGGTACAAGCCACTCACGTTTCTCTGCTCCATTCCTCGATTCCTATCCGTTATCACGCTAGCGACGGCATGCGTGTGTAGCGGCTGCTCACTGTCAGTTTGTGCGGCGAGCAAGTGGAGGCACTGTATCCACCACGCGATTTGTGTGTGTGTGTGCACGTGTGTCGGGGGTGGCAGTGTGGGCCTCAAACCAGACAGGAAGGCCCTGCCACATCATCAGTAGGCAGCCTACTCGACACTCCTGCCCACTTTCACTTCAGCTCACATCCAAGTTGTGGATTTATACCTCATGCGTCTGTGCAGCGGAAATAAGAGCAGGTCTGTCTGAAGATGGATTTTAACATACCATGAAGAATAGGCAACCCGCCATCATGTGCCAATTTGGACGCACTCTTTGACTGTTTGACCACAGCATATGGGCTGTGGCAGCGTACACGGTTTTTAAAAAATAAAATCCGCGAAACCTTTACATTTCTGACACGACTGCAAACGATGGAGTCATTCACAATAACATTCCACAGTCATGGACAGAGAGCTAAACTGCTTTCAATTTCAAACTAACAAGTTAATGCTAAGCAACTTAGATCAGATGATCTTAATAGAGCATTCCATGAACAAGACTGCTGTGGTCGTAAACCCATTTGCTGCCAAAGTGCTGAAATGTAAAAATATCCCTCCAAATATGCAGTTGTGTAAGCATTTCAGGAGGAAAATCAATGCGTCTTCCACCCTATGAGAGATCAGATATATGAAGTGCAATTGCACGCTCTCATAATCAGAAGACAAGATGGCACAAGTATATGCCATTGACCATGAAAGTACCAAAACAATAATATCTACTTATGCAAATGGCTGAGAGTAAGTTAATTATTGCAGTGTGTATGACAGGTAAATTATTAACAGTACTGCATTATGATATAAAAAATAAAATGCGGCAACACTTTTAATGGTTTCATGTGAATAATGCACATGTAAAAAGTAATACTGATTAATAATGTAAATATATTTATTTCTGTGAAATAGAGCCTATTTTAATGTTATGTCATTTTGTCAAAACTGCACACAGACTTGCAGTGAGAATATTTATTGAAAATGGAATGAAAATGAAAATATGTGACTCAGAAATAAACATCAGTAAGTTGTCAGTTCATCTCCTTGTAATTATTGTACTGGCAACACGATACCCACCTTTTCACAAATCTTCACAAGTACAGAAATAATGTTTTTCAGCTCTATAATTCACTACAGGAACTATAATTCAGTCACAGCACTTATCTTCATCTGAGGGATGTGATAAGGACAATTTTACTTCAAGTAATAAAAATAATGAAGTGAAGGTTCTGTTATTAAAAAGTTATTATCTTCAAATAGTTATTGTCTTCAATCACTCAATTATTTTGGTGATTGAGGACACAAAGTTTTCTAAGAAAGGCAAGAACAAAAAACATCTCCTTAAGTTCATTAGTGAAAACATATTTACATGCCCATAAACATCTGGATTTACAAGCACTAAAAAATTATTAAATAATATTCAATACGTTTTTAAATTCACAGCTACCATGTTAGTAAGCTCACACAGAAGACAATGCCACCATTAATGAATTAGAATTATAATTTTACATGACAATGTATTAAATGTCAATTAGGAAACCTGCCCATGAGAGAAATGCAAAAATGTTTTTGTGCAATCAACATAAACAAAAACAAGATATTAAGACAGACAAATGCCTCTATAATATATCATTTTTGTGGGGCAATTTATCTCAGTCAGTTGGAAAAGAAATGGATATCTTTTACAGATTTGAATATCTGCCTGCATGTTGCTATTTTTAAATTGAAAGGCTTATCTGTTGAAAACTAAATTTTAGATAACATTTTTGGAACCAATTACTGTACAGAAATAAGAACTTGGTGACACAACTTTCAATAGATTTTTAGTACCCATAGTTTCCGGGGGAAAGCATTCTGTAAGGTACAAAATAAAATCTTCTCTAGAATGAGTAAATCAAAGTCAGCAGAGACCTACATAGCACTGTATAATTTTTGAATTAAAAAAAACATACTCAGGTGCAAATAACAACGTTTGAAAGTGTTAAAACTCATGGTAATATTTGTATGACCTATTTTAATATGCCATTGCTTTAGAATTTCTTATTTTGTAACATCAGGGTAGTAAGACAAGTGTGGGGGGAACTCACCTTCTCTGCATTTCAGAAATCTACAAGAAATAAGGTAATGTCAGTATCCTTTTCACCACAAGTGTCCAGTAGACCAAAAGCATAATGGTTTCTCATTCTAAAAATGTGCTCAAGGAAACGCTGATCGAATGTCCATTGTTTACTTAAAATTTCTCTGGAGTAATTATCATAGTTGTCCGTTTTTCTACAAAAGTACTTGTACATGGAAATGCTATTATCTATATCTTCTTTAGGCTTTCTCGAACATGATGAGCCCAAGTACAACCATCTCTGACCAGTATTTGTAAAGTAGATGTAGAATATATGCGTTACCCCCATCCCAGTGTAAGAAAATTCAGTATATCTTGAGCTCATCAAAGAACCGACTACGGGAATGTTATGGCAGTGACGACAAAAAAAAAAAAAAAAAGTGTATCATTTGTTAGGCTTGCATGAGACAACACGGCATTTCTAATTGCGAATCGGCAAAAACAGTTCTTGAGATTTTGTGCCAAAAAAGGTTGACATTTTATGATCTTCTTGACCTGTAGCTGTCTGAGGATAGCTGCAAGGAGAGGGAGTTTGGGACAGAAAGCTAGGGGAGGGTGACAGGCGGGGGGAAGTGCAAACTGGATAAAATGTGTGGTATACTTTAGGAAGCAAAATGCAAAATGCAGTATTTTACACCTCATAAGACCCATAATATAATTTAGTTTCCATGTGGCCTTTTGGAGTAGAAAAAAACTATGCAGAATGCTCATTTTTGGTGATATTGTCCTCAATTTTGAAAGGGGATTTGTCCAGTGTTGAGACTTGATTCCATTGACACACCAGTCACAGCTACAATAATCTATATCCAGTCAAAAACTAAAAATCTCTTCAGAGTAATACTTAGAGTAATTCTGAGTAACTCTGGGAAACCAAACCCCAAAGGGTTACCTTTCAGAAGAGACCAGGACTATGCCTGCAGTCAAAAGGGTTCAAGAATATATAATAACCATTTAATTTTGGGTATGTCATTTTTATGCTTGTGTCAAGAAAAGTGGCGATACTTAAGGGGTTAATAGGTGAAAAGGGAGGAATGCTTAAAATATTATGAGGTATGACACGTTTTTCCGGTCTTTTATGACACTGCTGGGCTGAACACAGTGTGGACTCAGTAACCTTTTAAGCGTCTGTCCTTGCAACACTGCAGGTTGGCTTGGCTGAAGATCACACAGGAGCATGTGGTGACTGGAACACACACCTGTTTACTGCATATACGAGTTACCACTCCTCTATTTAACACTAAGGGATCCATTCCATTCTGTTGGACTGAACTGAACACATCAGATAAGATATAATTCATAAACGATTGGTTGTAACGCCATGAACGCATGTCCAGTACACATGGTAGATAGGCCAGTTTGTAACTACACTACCAAAACTAAAAATTCAACTACAGTATCGAGATAGTACGAAGTGTGTTTTGAGAAAACAGAAATCCAAAAAGGTAGCAGCATTGTTCATGAACTGAAGACCAACGTAGCTGCTCATCTATTGGATTTAAAGTGATAGATAAAATATCCAAGCTAAAAGTGTAACTGGCAGTGTGCAATCCAGTGTTAAACATTTTCCATTGAACCAATGTTTTTTTCCATTACGCCCAATTTTTTTTTCTTTTGTGCCGTTGCGATACCTTTTAAGTTTGAGGAGGTAAAATGTAACGACAAAAAAATGATTTATGGTGCCAAACAGCATATGGCCACTTTGGGAACCTGATTCACTTAACATCTCCAACAATAAAGATGAAAGGAACGATCATCTTGTATAAAATAGATTCATTACATTTCTAAGTAAACACTAACAATGCTTGAGTGCACTGCATGGTTTATAACACAAAGACACGATTATATTGTTGTTACAGTGAGTACCAATGAACAAAGAACTATGCATGACTGACCGCAAGTTTGTCACCGAATATGAAGTATGATCTGGGGCATGTGCAGCCACCACAAGAAGATCCTGTTGATTTGCGCATCTGGTAACAGAGCAGCAGGTTACAGTACATCACAGTGCACAATACAGGAAGTGGGTACTACGCCCATGTACTCCCCCTGATCTCCCACCCCCACCTTCTCTCCTCCTCCCAACCACCTGTACAAATCTCACAGGATGTAGACCCCCCCCCATACACACACACCCACACACACACGAGCATGCGCACACAAACACTCCCACCCCAGCTGCATTGTACTTTCATACCTCACTGCTTCAGTGATGACTAATCCACCTCAAAATATAAAATGTCCCTCAATATTTGTTTGAAAGGAGTTGACGTCGTTGCATGCAGAACAGACCATTTTGAATTATCGGTAATTGCAATGCGGTCTTGAGCTTTAAACAATACTGAGAATATAATCTGCTGGAGCAGTTTAATAAAACTTCACAAAACATGAGGAATTAATAAAGGCTCACGGTTGCATCATTGGAACATTTATAATATTTACATAATGGATAGATTATGGTTCAAGAATAGCATGTGTATTGCTAATAAAATGTTCATAAATATTCATTCAAATATTCTTTCATTCCACTGCTCTGCACTTTTGATCCTGAAAACACCTTCTTTAGAAAATAATGCATAAACATGACTTAATTGAAAAATCACACCATGAATCTTTCAATTCACAAAATGAAAACTTCATTTCTTTGCAAGGAAAATTCTGATACCATACAAAACAATTTCCATCAAAAATGCATTTGTAATTTGACTGAATAGAACATTCATTATTTTCTCCTAAATGTTAAGACAGCAACTTGTCAAGTTAATTCCAAGTTAATCCTTGGCATTTATTAGCCAAGGATGGTTCAATGTCTCTTTGCTAACACCTTTGACACACAGACAGACACACACACACATGCGCGTACACACACACACAGTGTGTGAATGTTTGAATTTGGAGCAACGGCAGTACAAATAACTGAGTCTGTGAGGAATTGTGACCTTTGTCAAAGCCAGTGTTACTTCAGAGTTCACCATGTCTGCTGAGTGGCCCTGGCAAACAGACAACAACAACTCCAACACCAGGTCAGCCCGTCGCTCACTCTCTCCCTTGCTTGCTGCGTCTCACTTTCCCTCCCTTCCTCCCTTCTCCTTATGCTCTCTCTCTCTCTTTCTCGCTCTCTCTCTAAAGAATGATCTCACTCCTCTTTCCAGGAATCCGCTGATTGTTTTAAATATCTTCCACTCCTCTGTTCTTGAGTGACTGCTGATCCTTTTTCCAACCCACCTCCCCCCTCAACCACAAAACACACACACACACACACACACACACACACACAGAGGGGGAAAAGAAAATGACCCTGGCAGGAAACAGCAATCCTGAAAGCAGCCTGGGATTCTCTCCAACCCAGCTTTCCACCAGCATTGTTTCAAGTTACAGCCGAGGACTACAAAGCAGTCGCAACCCAACGCGCTTCCAAGAGCACACAGAGGACTGGTCCGCTACTTTTGGACTTGGAAGTTATTACTGGCAAAAGTGAGAGGAATCTGATGATGAAACTGATTACCAAAGCGCAGCACTACCCAAGACTGAGATTCTTTGCTCTAAATAAAAAAAAAGTCGCTGACTATGTAGTGGTAGTAGCCTATGTCCAGCTATGTCCTACGTCCATCTGGCCGAGGTTTAAATGAAACACGGTAAACGAGCGTTGGGAAATTACGGGGATTAGAATTTGACTCGTTTTCACACTGAGGGAACCTCATGCCTTCATAATCATTTCATAAACCTTTGCTCATATTGACCGTTGGTCCTTTACGAATGCAACAGATGCAGCAATAATAAGCAACAAGCTGAAATGTGTACATCTGCGCTAAGCTGCCGTTTAAGATAAAATCAGTCGAGGGTGTCCTCTAAATGAATGCTAAACATGTAAGAGAAAAACTGCAACAACAACAAAAAAAAAACACTCATATTTTCCATCCCTGGCCTTTGTATTTTATGCTTCGATAACCTGCATGCACCCGCATGTGTTATATTTAGACTGAGCATAATATTGACATGTTGTTGTTGTATGACTCATCTGTGACACCCATGTCCTCCCTCACAAGTTTCCTCTATCCTCTCCTCCACGGCCCTGACCCCTCTCCCCCCTTTCTCTCCCCATACCTCCTGTATCCCCCAAGACCCTGTGTAGCCTGCTCCTCTGTGCCTGGGTCTAACTACCATGGGGACGGATCTTTAAATGATCTTCCTCTGGGAGACATACAAAAAAAGCCCAACACGCTACAAGCCAGCTAAATAAAAAGAGGACTATAGGTGCTCAACAGCCAGGACAATGGGGCAGCCTATAGCCTAGTGGCTAAGTTGATTCACTGGGACTCAGAAGGTTCAATGTTGGTGGTTCAAGGAGATTTGAGACACTGGTGAAATCTTGTCATACTTAGCGGCAGGCTGAGGGCACGAGTGTCAGAGTCTGACTGAGCTAAGGGAGCCTGCCATGGGTCAGTGACTGAAAGAGAATGCATGAGCATGTTTGAGTGAGTGAGTGAGTGTGCGTATGTGAGTGAGTGAGTGTGTGTATGTGAGTGAGTGTGTGTGTGTATGTGAGTGAATGCATGAGCGTGTGTTGATTGAGTGTGAGAGCGAGTGAGTGTGTGTACATGCGAGTGAGCGAATGATTGAGTATGAGTGGTGTGAGTGAGTGAGTGAGCGTGAGATTAAGTGAGTGTGTGCCTAAGTGAGTGAATGTATGTATAAGTGAGTGAGTGAGTGTGTGCATGTCAGTGAGTAGGTGAATGCATGAGTGAGAGTGATGTGAGTGTGTGAGTGAGTGAATAAGTGTGTATGCGAGTGAGTGCGTGAGTGAGTGAGTGAGTGAGTGAGTGAGTGAATAAGTGTATATGCGAGGGAGTGGTCTCTGGAGGTCCAAGCCTCTAGCCCATGTGTGACTCAGCAATAGGAAAATGCTTATGGGTGGCATGGCTCTAAATTTAACTGCAGCACGTAGGCTCCCACTCATACCCAGTACACAGTGGAAACATGTAGGAGCTCACAAAAGACACCTCCAGTCAGTTCCTGTTTACACTGTCATGTGCTCAAAACAAACAGAATTCATTTGACAAAAACATGTGAGGCATATATATACATTATTTTTTGCCACAACGAAGCGAGAGTGCTGCCCTCTGGGAAATTTGGAAGGCACCTGCTGCAAGGCTGAACTCTCACCAGTGAGCTTTCATCAGAGTGTTAACCCTTTGCTGCAGAGATAAATCAGCCCTACTAAGCAAATTAAACAACACAAAGATGTAAGGTGTCCCTTTAAATAGGAGTGTCAGAAAGAATACATTGCAGAATAACAACTGAGCAGCGATTTCTCTGCAGAAACATTGCAGGGTAAGCCCCTGTAACACTGGCAGACATGAAGATAATATTATTACCTCAGATTCACATATCAAGGCAAAAGCATGGCTAAGACACATGTGTCACTAATATATTTCTCAACAACCATAGTTTATATATTACATTCAGCAATACAGTAAGGAATTGGATCACTCAGCTTCAATATACTAGGCTGATCCTTAAAAAGCTCATTAAAAAACTACACTCTACACAATACTCAGGAAAGGACAAAGTATCACAACAGATGGACTGATGCATGCTTTAGCCTATATCCAGAGTTGGTGAAAACAATATTTGTATTCCATTTGTTTTTGCTATAACTCAGTAATTTATACAATATTATGCAAGTATAACCTGTATTTCTATACTGAGGCTTATACTTCAGACCATTTCATGCACTGAGTTTGCAATGGATTCACCAGTTCTGATAGTCCAGAAAATAAGGAAACAATCTTCCTAATAGTTAGATGCCTGTAAGGAAAATTATTTTTCCATTTGATGAGAGATGAGAAAACATGTAACCAATCAAAAAACTGACAGCACCAGAAGAGAGTTCATAAACAACCAGGCATCAATATTCATGAATTTAACTTGCAGTATGAGTTGGAAAGACAAGTTCTTCACAAAGACAAGGGGGGTTCTGAATCACCAGATGACATCTTTATGGAAATGCTTCAGTCTTTGAGTTGTATATTTGATAACAAGGAAGGGCATTTAAATATGTCCAAACAAGTCCCCCTGTGCCTATAGATAGACAGATAACAGTCAATACCATACATTTGGAAGGGATAAAGTACATTGCTCAATAATAAAAAAGGTAACATTTTGCTAACAAATTGCAAACAAAAATAAGTTATGCAATATCTATCTTGTTCTAAATATGATATCACCAGTGCATTTTAGTGTAGATATAGAAACATGCTTAAATGTCATTTTGGGCCACATCCAGACTTCACATAAATCTCCAAACCTAAGTTAAATTAACAATTACAATCCACATCCCTCCAGCGTCTTTAAAACATCCACAATGTGAACAATAAAGACATTCATATGCATGCAGAAGTAACACCCAGTGGCCATATGATCAGTTCTTAATGGTCATTATCTCCCTACAGTCTGCGAGTAGAATCCTCTGATAGGGTCAGAGGTCAACTGGAGGTGATTTGGAGGCTTTCATAATCGCAGTTGTAAAAGGAAGGGATTATAGTGGCACGGGGAGGGGGGGGGAATGAATGGCTATGTGAGTGATTTAAAAAGGGACTGAGGACAGTTCTAGTAGAAAGAACATTTTACTGGACGTGGCAAGCATTTCTAAACTTCTCCAGTTGTTAGTGCCATTTACTTGTGTGCTTAACATGTAAAATGAGCACTTCTCCCCAAGTACATATTCTAATCCATGTAATTACACATATATAACAAAAATGCTGAGGACATGGTACTGTCTAAAAACTACTTTTAACCATCAACGGATTCCTGTTGAGGCTACAGAACCATCTGGACCCTGACAATCTTTGCATGATAGTTATTGGCCTGCTGCAGACATCCAGAGATACTTTTACAGTGTGTTTTGTAACCCAGGATGAAGCTTTCTCTTGTGTGACATTGCAGCCTGATTTGACATGAGGTGAACAACAGGAAAAAAGTTATAAAAAATGTTTAAATCCTTCACCCCATTTTGGACCTTAGATTTCTCACAGCAGCAAAGCCCTGTACCCCTGTACTGGTACACTGTCAATGAATGCTCTGTGATGACATGGGAAGGTTATGGGAGCATGGATACTGAGTGTGGTCGAAAGGTGCAATCCATAAATTCAGAAAGTGACACAGGTATAAACCTTAAACCACCAACATGCCCTTTTGGATGCACAAAGATGCACCATCAATTGAGAATAAATTGAAATATGATAAACTTCATGGCATTTCAAGATTTCATCGATGATATTTGAATCCCGTTGGCTAGCTCAAATTACATGGATGCAGGTATGAAGTGGTCTCATATAGAAAAGTCTGAAAGCATGATATCATTACTCAGGGCAAAAATAATATTTCACTTTTTCATTGATATTATTCTATGTATAATAATAAGAACATCCTTAAAAAATTATGAAAACAGAAACAGTCGTCAATAAATTATTTGCTATCATTAATTGATTAGCACAAACCTTTTGTTGCAAAGAGCTGACATTACATTTAATTGCATTGCACAAGCTTTTCCAAACTCAATAAAACAGCCAAGAAAACAAGTGGGCTTGAGCCGTGAAATTCATTTATTCACCTGAACAGGAAATCTGAGATTATCTTCTGATTGCAGAAAAGAAACACATAAGACTACGCTATGTAGGATGCAATGGTTCACATTCATGACATCATCAGGCCATTTAATGATAATTTTACAGCATTAATCATCTCTCATAATTTCACACTTAATGTGCAAGATCTGCCATGAGAAAACATAATTTGTTTTGTCAGGTTATTACAAGCTATTTCTGCATGTTTACCTTGCATGATTGTGAAAGGATTAATTTGCACTATGCATTATTTACCATTATGTGCTTGACTTTGCATTGAGACTACATCACCTCAGAAGTCACAAAGATGATTGGGCCAAGATGATGGTGTCATTCAAACTCTTTGCTGCCAAGCTGGGTATAATTATCAAGAAAGAAACACAATAGAAATAAAATAAGCAGAGGTACAAATGAACAATGCCTCTGTGCATTACAGGTTTGGCCAAGTGAGCATACCCCCCTCCCCCATCTTGTTTACATGCTTTGTTGTTCACAGCCAGAAATGTCTAACCTTGGAAGGCATTACAGACAAACTGCTTGTTAATGATAGACCACAATCTTGGAGACCACGAGAAACACAAGGTTGAACCAACCTTGTCAACAGTTTGAGGCAGTTCCACAGTCATAGTCTGACTCTGCAGTATAGACACCAGCACTGTGGAGTGATACTGTAACTGCCAGTCCTCATTTGTTCAGAAAAATGAGATGGCATATGTATTTGGGGCCACATATTTGGTATGATAAATGAAAATTTGCTTATATCGAAGCAGTGATACAGTTTTGTGCAACTGACCAATATGTCAGGAGTTAGTCCGTGTCAGGTTGTAGTCAACACTGATCTAATATTGGAGTGTGTAATGGATGAAATCCTGACTGCATGGTGCTAGAACGATAGCGAGCATGTTGTGAGTCTGATTAAGAGGAAACATGGTACAAAAATGGTCACAGAGCTTGAGCGTGATGATGTCACAACCTTGGTGAGATGTGACTCATGGCTTCCCAGATTGTGGTCTATCGCTGATGGATTGTGTTTGGCAGCAAAATCTTGCCAGGTTAGAAATAGCTGACTGAGAACACCCTGGTTGAGTCAGAGGACACTGCAACAGATTAGATTTTATTTGTCTTTATTTTCAAAAAGGTTGCACATCCACCTGCCGAGATGCCACACTAATACAAGGCACAGAAGCACTTGAGCAGCACAGTCAGTCTCAAAACTTAATCAATATCCAAAATGTGCATGTTTGCTCTTCTGAAACCATACAGGCTTACTGAAAGTGTGGAAGTCTGGAAAAACTTTCGGAGTTAAGCCAAAAAATATACCAAAAAAATACAATTCAACGTGACAGCCTCCATAAACATAGATGCCATTATATCCCTTCTACCATAGATTCATGAATTTCTTCTTTTAATAATCTGATAGATAGTCCTGTTCAAAATTCTGTACAAGTCTGGTAGCAGATAACTGTTGCTAGCATGGCAGAAGGGTTGATGATTTATCTGTTCATAAAATATGTTTTTGACGTCTTATTTGTACGCTGTAACATAAGTTGCCAGTCTTATTCCATTCGATTTTAAAGATACCCGTAATGATTATGACAAACGGGTTCTCACAAAAATACCATATGTAAAATCAAGAAGCAATTTCTTACACCAACAGAGAAGATAGATAGAAGAGAAAAACCAAAGCGCGTACAAGCTTAAAGAACAATGGCGTCATATATGCAGCACGACACTATGCACGTGCCTTAAAATTACTGATTAAGATACATTTTGCTTCGCCAAAAACTAACCTTAAGTAAGTTCACAAATCAAAATACGCGATTGTCAAGGATTCGAGTACACGCCCTGCTTTTTTATTTCAATCAGCCTTAGAGCATTCAATGACTTTTGATATTTTTAGTAGCATGTCACAACCATTTAAAAATAGCTTGGTATGCAGCGGACAAGATTACACACTCAGTTTCTTTTACGACTGCTAAATCGTCTTCCCAATATATCACAACTCCACCTTTACTGCTTCGTAAATTCATTTCACTATACATTCAGTGGGCAATTCTTTCGCCGATGTGCCTATATATTTCAGTCAGCGATTCTGAACTGATTTCAACGTCAATAGACAAAGGAATACCGCTCACTGGATAGAGTTCCCATTCTTGTACAAACTGCTGTCTCACCACATTTGAAATATCAGAATCTGTTATAAAGTTGCAACGCTGTCATTTCTTGTGCGCGTTTTCATATATCGTCAACTTGCAAACACAATACCGCTTTTTGTATAGGCTATGTATAGTTTTATTTGCATTTGTTTAGGCTACGCTATGCGATGTCACTTTAGCTTTGCGGATAAATAGACTACATCACATCTGTGAAGCCATCAACTTGTGCCACGCTATTTTAATACATTGTCATTAAATTATGACATCGTGTACATTACAGTAACTAACGTGGGCGACTTGATATTAAGGGACGAAAGGGTGTGTGTATAGGCTATGTGTGTGTGGGTGCGCGCGCTTGTGTGGCTCAGTACTGCATACATCGCGGTGCATTGGAAGATTTCAGGACAAAGCAGTCGAGCTACTTATAACAAAGTAGAAATAACTGCTTCTATTCAGCCCACATATTTCTGAAATTAACAACGCTAAAGCTCTGTTCTTTAAAACGAAAAGTGGCGAGACATTTACAAGAAGCTTATGGTTGCAGAACTCTAGACGAACAGCGCACAGAACAACAACGTTTATCTTAAGAGGTTATCGTTTTTCCCGAACCAGACACTGAACACACATTTCAACAAAAGCACGGAACCTAAATTATTAACTGTTCATGTGACGTGGCGTTTGTCCCGTCTTTTTGAAGACGACCACATACATTCCAATAGTTTCAATGAAATCAAGTCTCTGGTTCTTTAAATGACACCCGCGGGCAATCTATCCATTTGCATTGGCTGAACCAAAGAGGGACAGCAGTGCCTTACACAGCAAATATTTTGCTGATTTTATGTGGATTAATGAGGATCGTAATGGTTCTCTAATAGGTTTACTTTTGAGGCCGCGTGAGACTCTGAACACGTAACGTTATTATAACGTTAATAGAATTGTGTATTTATTTCTAATTAGCATTCTTACCAGTTCGACAACAGAGTGATCTTCGTGTATTTCATATTATATTATACCTTCACTGCAACTGACCATTATCTTATTTAGCAACTAGAGATTTGAACAAAATACACTGCTGAACTCCTATCTTAAATGTGACATTTCGATATAATACAATTTTGCCTACGTTGCAATACTGCTGATAATAATAGGAATTCTACTACTACTAATAATAATACATATTTTTTTAAATAATAATCCCCCCAATAGATCTTCCAACATCATATAGTAAACAAATGCTTATTTTTTCCCGTCGATTTCATTCATGAAAGCCGCGCGGTGACGAGGGCGATAGTGCAAAGTGGGGGTCCTTGTCCCTGCAATCGCCGTATGTGATGGGTCAAGGCCTCCGCAAGTGACAGCTCCTTTTCTCTGAGCGCAAACAAGCGCTCATGCCTGACCCCCGACAATACTCTACGCCTCCTCCTCCGGGATCACACCGCATCCAACTTGCAAAACACAGAACTGAACAATTTAGCGCACACTACCTTCGCCTGTCTACAACAGGATGTGGCACCCACACATTCGTCTTATGATAATCTATTCACACTCATAACAAATAAAGGTAACTTTGGTAACTCGGAGCACCAAAACCGATCGCTGCACGACGAGCGCTACATAAGCACAGGCATTATTTTTGTCTTTTGCCGAGCCTCTACTCCAGCATTAGCATTATAAAAGCCCACCCAACGTTCAAGTTTTGAACCGCACACGCCGTCATTTACAAATGCTATTCAAACAAGGGGAAGACAGAAACATGACGAAATCAACTACATTAAATAAACACATTTAATGAGAAAAAACACATATGCATGCCGCTCACCTTTTAACTTTCGCTTTTTTTCTTGTAATCCAACCCTTTTGTCCGTTTATCAAATTAACATTTTTTCACATGGTGACTTCCTTGCAGTTACCTAAAGCCCCCCAGGCTGCAGGGAGAGTGTGTTTGCGACACGCAGTTCAGATATTTCTTTGTGTAAAAGGGAAGTTTAGTGGTTGTAACGATTGTTGTTCTTCTTCTGCTAATGTCAGTGTGTGTTGATCCAGTGCAGCGTGCTGCTCCGTCTCTGCTGTTTGTTACACTCGAATGGAACGCCTACTCTGAATCGCTACATTGTTGACATTCGAGCACTGACGTCATTGTATCCCTCATTCACAACATTACGTGGTGTAGGTTGCGTTGGTGCCCCCGGCCATTAGGCACCTACTCAAAAAATGTCCGCATCTGGAGTTGGTGAATCGCCATAACGAGAGCGCGCAGCGCGCAACCATCAACCGTCCATCTGTTCGGTAGCCTCACGCGGCAGAATAGTTTTTCTATGAGCAGCAGTGCTCCGCGCCATGACTAATGAAATATACAGGACATTGAGGGAAAAACACATAGCTGCAAAGATGTGTGGGATTTGTAGTTGAAGACATGAAGACCGGTGTCTATTTCCGCAAAGTTATTTTCTCTAACAGAGGTATGCTACACATTTACCCGACGCGGGAGCTGCAGGGATCTCCCTGCTGTTGACTTGCTAATAATTATACAAAATCGACCAGAATCCTGAACTATTACAAAAAGACGGAATTACAAATAGGCTAAATCAATCCACTTTCAACATTTTGAAATGGGTTTAAATTTGGGCCACGTGAATATTCTCTAAGAAACAGAATTCATATTAAACATATTAAAAACATAGAATCTTACCACAGTATTTGCCACTACATGTTGATGAATTGTATACAAAACGGACATACAGTATCATTTAGCAGTGGGATTTACACGAAACTCCGATAAACACTGACGAGATCGACAGGCCGACCTTGCTAGGATTAAAACGCAATGCAAATGTATCTGCAAATAGTCGAAAATTCCAGCAAGATGCAAAGCTTGAGGAAAGCACCAATGGAGTCACGTTTTGTACAGCATCAGCCCACATAGCGTTTCTACAAGGGAGCTTTAGCCTGAAAAAAATATGATGTAGATTTCTACCCTAAGGGAGTTTGCATGCAATTATAAATTATCATGCTGCACCAGACAGATTTCCTTTACAGTGGAAAGAAATCTCTTTTCATCCCCACACTCTGTACATCCTTAGTGTGTCATTTTTTAAGAAGAAAATAACCTCCTACAGCTCCACAGATGGAATTGAGAAGGAACATTGACATCAAAACACACAGCAACAGGCATCCGTTTAAGGAACAGCCAGGCCTTGCAAAAATATGTTGGTTGTTAAACAGGCATGACCAATAATTAGAATTAGTTTGATGTAAATTTTTATTAATACACATATTAAAACAGATTCTTCAGAACCCATTTGCAATGGGGTTGGTTTCACAGGTTGTTTCAAGCAGAAAACCCAATCAATAGACCCTTATACAGACCAGCAATTCAAGACAGCTTTTATTTGGCACATTAATTGAATTCAAACTGAAAAGGAAACCAAATAACAGTCATTGCACCAAAACTACAAAGACCCATAATGCATGGGTATTTGCCTACCCCAGAACATACAGTGTTGTAGGACTCATTCTGGAAGCATACATCCTTCATGGTAGGATTTGCAGTAGGTGAGTAGGAAATACAGTCCTGAAGTGTCCACAGCAGTATTTTTGGACAAATTTTCAAATGTTAACTTTTTGGAGAAACCGTTCAAAAATGCTTTAAAACATACATTGTAATTTTACTGAAATACAATTTGGGACCTACGTACCACTTCGGCCTTCCTCATTAAATAAACAATCTACACTATTTAACCTTTGATAACAGGAATGAATACGACAAGAAGATGCAAGTGAACTGAAATTAATTCCATTTCAAACATGAACAGATTGTATGTGTGAAAATCGGTGGCAGAAAAAAGCCGACAAATCTGGGAGGTATAGGTTCCCAGAAAGAAAAAGAAAAACGACTGCATGATTATGCAAAACTAATCCACCAGATTAGTGGATACATTCACAAGCATTCACTTGTGAGGCGGTTTCTTCCAAGTACATAAACACAAAAGCCCGCAGGGTGGAAAGGGGTATGTGTGTGTGTGTGTGTGTGTGTGTGTGTGAGTTGGGAGGGGGGTTCTTGTACTCTATGACCTTTCCTCTTTCCTCAGGTTCAATTTTAGGGAGGGGTTGAGTCTACACCGGTTAGTTTACACCTGCACTGAGGATGAGCACAAGCCTCAAGTCCACTTAGAGCTAATACAAACATGTGCCGTCTCTGTTACTTGGACAACAGCCTGAAATGAGCCGTATAGAAAAGAGCTCGACTGAGCAACCTGAAAAGAAGGAGGACATGTCATAACCTAACCAATCAAAGTAATGCACTTACTGATGTTCTGGTCTTTAGAAATGTCTTGCTCAAGGCTAATTACGACTAAATGGCAGTTATATTTCCAGCAATTAATAATGTGGCCATAAAGAAAATGTGATTGTAAAGCATACATATCTTTGTATTCATTTACTGGTTTGGGTTTAATGAGAAAATACGGCTGAAGAAATATGAAATCCTCATCTTTTGTGTTCAAAAAGTCCACTGTGTAGTGGAGTGTAGTGTACAGCCAAACTGCACACATCTCAAGCCCTGCAACTGGAAAACTGAATGAGTCATACCTGGAGTGCTTGTTGAAAAAAACCAAAACAAGCAAGGCATTGAGCCGGGGCTGGTCAAGAAGCACATCAGAGACAGTGTGACTCATTTGGGGAATGATTAATTGGGTTTTGCGGTCACAGAGATAGGACCCCGTGCCAGAATGCATCCGAAAATTCTGCCAGCTAAGGAAGCAGGCGAGCCGGGACGGGAGGAGGAAGACGCAAGCACGGGTGGTGTTGTTAGACAAAAGCCAGGGGGGCGAGAGAAAGCCAAGCGCCGTGATTACGTCAATTACTGCAGTTCTGACAGTGCCTCCGGGGACCCTTCTAACCGCCATTCATAACGAGGCCTGCCACAGACAATCTTCTTGTCTCGGGTTTCTCCCAGGACTTGTGACGGTTCCCGCACAGACGGGGAGAACGCGCACATGCCGATGGTTTAGCAAACAAACAGCTGAAAACGGGAAGTGAGATGCAAGTCCAAACTTCCCCAGGCTAGCGGGTTGGCGGGTCGATGTCGGCACCAAAGCCCTTTGGCGGGGGTGCACTTTAAGCAGATACCTGCCAAACGGTCTGCCACAATTCCACCATCTGCCAATAAGCTGTTTTTGGGGCCAAAGAAAATGCTTTCCTGACAGACAGGTAGTTATTTCATGGTTAATAACTGCACTAGTGTGTTGGTGTGAGCAGGGGAGTTTAGGTGATGTGGCAGGGTTCAAATCAGTGTCAAACTGAAAGTTCCGTTTTTTGTACATGAGCAATCACTCACACAATGTCAAAGGTTTCATAGTAAACTATAAATGAGCACTGCATACTGACTGTTCGGTCTCTGTCCAACACAGAGGTGAGAATGTGCAAAGGTGAGAATCAGCATAGAGCCCTCAGGGTGGGGCTGGCTTCTGGAAGTATGCAAGTTGCTTTTGTGCTTGGTCTTCGTGTTCTTTTTAACCCAAGCCAAAAGTTTCCCACGAGTCAGTTTACAGAAACCGCTATGTAGATAGTATGTGAGACTAAACCGTGGCAAGAAGGTTCTTGCGCTCCATATGTAGCCAAGTGGCCAAAAGGCTTTCTTCACTCAGGGACACTAGGAGGCAATGCCACCACATTCTGTAGACAAGTAAACAAACAAAAGTGAATGGAGTGTGAACAGAAATGACTCATCACTTCTGAGCGCTGCGAGTGTGTCAGTCTGCTCCACATCCGCTTTCCTGGCCCTGGTAAGTCTCTGCACTGCTTCAGACATTACTCTACGCCCACATGCCTTAAGTCCAGCTGCGGCAGCCCCACCTGAACCTGGTCAGCTCTGCGCAAATACGAACAACGCTGACCAGTCCCGCAGAAGGGAGCAGAACTGACACCTGTAAGCAATGCTTCGACACCGTAGAGACACTGCTCGCTTCGCGAACCGAGAAGATGTTTGTGGGCGGAGCGGGCGTTTGAGACTTCCCCCGCAGCGGTAGGTCCTCAGCTGACAGGGTTGCGGTTGGACCAGCCTACCTCCCACCCCCGCCCCTGCCCCCGCCCTCCACGAGTGGCAAGTGGGAGGACGCACGCCGCCCCCCCCCCCCTCCCCGTGCCGATGGCTCGGGGCCACCTGGAGAGGAGATGTGGCAGGCGACGCCATTACACACGGGCAGCAGGCCTGCACCACTCAACTCATCACTCACTCACAGCGTGCCTCTTCAACTGAGTCACCGTCTTTCAGAGGGGAACATCTGTTTGCATTACACTGCCGCGCGACAGGCCGCAGGGAGGTTTTTCTCATTTCTTTTCCACCCTAATGGAAAGAAAGGTTAGGTGTCGATAGTCTTGACAGCTGCGATACAACCGTGTGCACACAAGCCTCAGCTCATTGAATAAGCGGGGAAAAAATAAATAAACAAACGAGGCTTATGCCATCTCTTTACTTTACCGGTGCTCTGTAGCCTCCCTTGGCATGCAAAGATGACTGACGTTCTCATTTCGTTTTTTTTTTTTTTTTTTTTTTTTTTTTTTTTTTTAAATCACTGGTCTTGTCAGTTCAGGGATCTGGTGAGGGTATGAAGGCAACATCCCCACAAGTTTCCATATTAGTCAGACAATCTCATGTCATGACATCAGTATTTTATTACATGTACGGTAGTGACACATGGCAAAAGTAGAGATGACATTTGCTTTTGTAGGGAGCAGAATTTCAGTTCGAGTTTTAACCATTTTAACAGTTTTCACTGTAAGACTGGGGCACAAGACTAATTAAGGAGTAATACTTTGGCTATTTTCCTTCGTACAAGAAGGCTGTCGCAGCACAAATGCAAATCACACTAACCACAAATGTAACCTTAGGATGTAAACATTATTTAAATTGTCCAATTAGGCTACTGCAGAGGACCTACTAGGTTTACAGGAAATTGTTTTACATCATACATGGGTTTTATAATCACAAATCAAACGTACAATCTTTTCATCTAGGGTTGCGTCAGATGTTAGCATGCTGCAGCCGACGCCGCGGATGCTTCACGTCAGACAGGTGCAAAACTGCGAACGCAAACAAACAGCGTGATGCGTCACCTCGGCCAGAACACAGTGGCTCTTGCCCTTTAAGCGCTGAGGTCTGTGGTAAAGCCTCAAAATCAGCAGCAAAGTTGACATTTCACATTTGCCATTTCAATGTTCAAATGTGCAAAAATCAAACAATGCAATTTGCCAGCGACTTTTTTTTTTGAGGTCTCGACAAAACCTAAATATAACATACCGTGTCAGAAGACAAGAAAGGTGATATAAAATCGGGGGTTCAGTCGAGACTTGACTGGAATTAAGCTCACTCTAGAAGAGTCATACCACTTATCTCTTACCGTACCATTATTAAACGGGAGAATGGCTGCTCTTTGTGGAGACAACAGGCCTCTAATAATGTAAAAACACATTCAAAAATCAAGTGGAAAAAATAAAAAAGCAGCAGTGTCCCAGTAATGATCAACTACTACACATACACCTATTCCAAATTACTTCAAATAAATAATCAAAAAAATAAAAAATGAAATCAAGAAACAAACCAAAAAGGACCAAGAATAACAAAGGACCAACACCAGATGGTCACACTTGGACCTCCCAGGATGAAATGTTGCAATGCTGCAGACATCACTACATTAATGTCAGAAAGCACAGCTTCTAAGAAGAGATTTTCGATATCGCCTCCATGTCTAAACCGAAGCAAATCTCCAGAGGGGTGTCAAGTCAGATCTTGGCAAGCCCTTAAATAATAGCCCACAGCCACCTCCCGATCCAGTCAGGGACTCGCATAGATTAATGGAATACGTATCTGGCACACAGTGCAATTTATAGACCAACACAAATATTATGACCTAAATTATATCCATTATTAAAAATGGCAACATCTCTCCTGTTTCTAGCCTATTTATGTCGCTGAGTTTCCATGGATACCATTAGATGGAAATAAGCAGATATGAAATTCCAGCTAACTTATTCTCTTTTCAGCCAGAGATAAATGAGGCTGCCTCCAAGAGTTATTAATGGACTTCAAAAGATGCATTCATTTCTACAAAGGGCAATAAATCACAATACTACAGAGCGATATGACTTCAGCAGACAGTATTTAGACTTATTATTTAGAAACTTCTGGGACATGAATACTACATTACCCATAACATGCAAAATATTGCCTCCGTGAATGCATCGTAAAAGCCCTTTACATTCTTAAGAGCCTCTTTAAAGTAATAACACCTTTACGATCACCCGCATTAATTCATCACGTCAGCGTTATTCCCGGTGACTGATGGTGTATCCACGCTCAACAGCTACTTTCCTCAAATTGGCGAAACCACATTAATAGTCTCTCGTTAAGACTCCTGAATTCTGAGGCCGTAGCAATGCTCATGTGCACATACTCCATCACATACTGTTCCTTTTGTTAGAATTATAGCGTCATTAAAGTGCTGTCACCGTATCATTTCCCCGGATGCAACAGGGGGGACATCACCATACAAAGATTTAGTGACCCGATTCTGATGTCCTCAGGGCTACATTGATACCTGTGATGCGTTTCAATCTGAGATACCAGTCTTTTCACAATTATCTAAGAATGTTGCTCCTTAAAAACTCTTGGTCCACACTGCAGAACTAGACTGCCATCTCTAGTTGCTGCGCTCTTTGTTACACACCTGTACTCTAAAAACTGAAAAGGAGGGTGGACAAGAACACTATTTCAGAGTGAGAAGGAAGGGATGACATCACCTGTCCTGAAAAGAAGCAATTTCCCAAGAATCTGCAGGCTTTGCCTCTATTGTCGAGATGAAAATAAAGGCTTTGTCAGCAACGTGGTCATATTTTATTTATTTATTTCTTTTACCATAAAAGCAAATCACAGATTCTGCATTTTTTCCTTTTCTTCTCAAAGAAATTACTGTGACCTCAGTCGAACAAGTAGAATGCAGTAACACAAAGAGCCTTCGTAAGGGAAATACACTAATAAATAAAAATAATAAATAAATAAAAAGAAACATCAGTTGCTTCAGTTACTTTAGCATTTTAAGTCAATGGTTTAGTGGGACAAAGGCTTATGTTGAACCTTTTGCACTTCTGTCAAAAAATGAAACATGTCCTGGCCTATGCTTAATGATAAAGTAGAAATATTGGGAGACCTTCACACAGACCTGTCACAATAAATGGTGATAAAACCTACAATGTAAGAGAGGCTGTTTTTGGTTACCCGTGCATTAAAAGGGTGTTTTATTCGATGATAACCTCTTCAGCACTGCTGCTATGTAGCATACATAAAGAATTGCAGACGCTGCAGAGCTCAGTTTCTTTGTCTGTGAAAACCACTCTCACTGTCGCTTAGGGCTACTGGTGTATGGGAAATGGTCCTAGAGCACCACCTATTGGCTGGGCCCGGATTGTCTGATGCAAAGGCAAGGATTTCACTATTTTCACCCCACATCAATTATTTTTCTACAAACTAATTCTTTTGAGGTTGGATGCATTCATTTACGGATTCATCCAAATTATCATTGCTAAATTCCAAATAACACGATCATGGGTTGATCTGGGTTTTTTCCCCCATAATCCTGAAAATAAACAAAGTAAAGTTTTAGGATTTAGAAAAAATGCAAACAAACGAAAGTTATTTAAAAGCTTCGCAAGAATTACTCGAAGACCAAAAAAGAGCAAGGAGTGCTGGACAATCCACAATCACCTGACTTCAACCCCACTGAATATTTATGGGGGCACTTGAAGACTGACAAAAGCCATTCAGTAACATCACAAGATGCTCTTCGGAACACTGTCAAATAATGCTGGCATAACATGAATCATCAGGTTATGCACAAATTTGTGGAGTCCATGCCAGCTTGAGTGCATGTTGCCATTAAAGCAAAAGGTTGGCATCAAGTACTAAGAAATTCTGAAATTAATGTAATTTTTTCAAAGATTCAACGTTTAGTTCAAATTGTTATGCTGATAATATAATTAGTAATGAAAAAGTTTGTATTAAATTAGAAAATAATTAAACACACATATAAAAGCATTCACATAATTATGAAATGACTACATACATGACTGAGCAGACAAAACATTCTTCAATCCCTTTATTTCACCACAGTTCCTGTTTCCACTGATTTATTCCCATATCCATAGCTTAAGAAATCAGATATTTTATATACAGTACATAGTAAATAGTATAGCGTGAACTCAAAACCTTAAAAAAAAAAAATATGTGGGGAAAAAACCTCACTGCATATCATAACTGAATTGTTTAAATATGTATTCTATACATATCGATAAGTTACTATTTATTTGGCTTGTATAATAAAACAGCTGTTTTCACATACAAGACTTCAACTGTATAATTATTTGCTAACGGGTGTTCAGTAAAACCATCTGATTGTGCAAAACATTGAGGGGCCTAGAGTGCATGTAAAATTAAAACAGTATAAAGGTACACACTTAAATTAAAAGGTGCACTCCTCAGCGTTGCAGAAGCCAAGTAGATTCATTCATTCATTCATTGCATGAGCGACTCTCCAGGGTTTCGGAAATTCAAAAGCGAACGAGAATTCCTTTGCAGCATATCTTCGACAATCAATTACAGCGAACAATCAGGGGCATCGGCTTCCTGCTTCCTGGTTTGTTCATTTGCATATGCAATTCCCGGAGTAGTAGAAGTCACATTTTTCAGACGGCTAATTACGTTACACGAGGTTCAGTTTGACAAGCTTTCAGTACGGCGAAAACAAATGAAATACTTTAAACTGCAAGCGATACAATTCTAAGGCATCTCTGTGAACTAAAAATGTACTGTGTTGAGGCGGAGGAAGCCTTTCTGTTATGCGAAGTACCGGAGCAAAGCTACTGTCCACAAACCGGCCTACGCGTCATGCGAAACCTACTTCGTAGAAAAAAAACGGCGAAAAAAAAAACAAAAAACGGTGAACCCGTGATGCTTGTTTAAAATGTCGCCTCTCCTTTTGCACGTTCAGCAGATGACAGGCAGAGCGATTTCTTGTTTTTAGTGTGAAACACTGTTACTGCAAAGCCAAAATCTGCTTAAAGTTTAAAGTACCTGGTACAACTGCACGGAGCAAACGGTCAACAGAATTTCATTCAGCATTGTTAATTATTTGGTTGCTTTGCTTTAAAAAAAAAAAAAAAAAAAAAAACCTGGAGAAAATGGAAATAAAACAAGTCTTGCATCTTATTATGTGAAGATAAATTCAAGGATTGTATTGAAACTCGCCATACATTCCTTGTCTTTCTCTGGATATTTGACCCATGTACAGTTAAAGCTATACTTAAAATAGATCCACCATTTAAACAAACAAAAAAAACAAAAAAAAAACAAGAACATTTCATGTTAGTGAAGAAGTTGCGGTAGACGTCACTCACTCTGCTTACGTTCACATTAAATTCTTTACAGGGGTAGAAGAGCCACCAATGAGCATTCGCCCCCCAGACGAAACCCCGGTACCCTAGCAACGGCCACGTTCCAACGAAGGCGAAAAAGGTATACAATCAAATACGCGACGTCAAAACAATCGGTTTGGTGTGTGGCACGCACAGCCTGTTCAGTTAAAATGCACTGGTAATGTTTTGTTGGAAACGTGGCCATCCAAACCCACCCCGTTCCTCTTTGATTGGGGGGGGGGGGGTAATTTGCACCACGACTGACGTGCTGGTTGCTGTGCTCTCTTAAGAGAGGCTGAGATGTGTGGGTGGGGGGTGTCTCACCAGATCCGCTAAAAACATCTCAGCCTCTCCACCCGTGGTGCTCCTGGAAGTCCTGACTGGGGCGTTACACGCCTTCCTGGGATTCTCCTACGCTCTCATTGCAACGGGTATTGCTGGGACGACCCTCGCTCGGACCAAGCCACGCACGTTCGATCCGCGTCTACTGTGTCGGCGCTCACCAGACGGTTGAAAGAACGAAACGCGGACCGCATTGCCATTCCTTACGCCTTAACCGGGATGCGGCGGTAGCCTTGATTGTCAACGGGAATGGCGCCCCGGTCCCTCCCTTCCTCCGCATTCTCCCCATTCCCCCTCCCTGTTCTGAAGTCACATCGGGTGCGTGATGCAGCATGCTCGAACACAGTAGATTCTAGGTCTCTTACAGTGCAAGAAAGCCAGTAACCTATAGACCAGGGAAACCCATTACCCATGTCCCACATGATAAGGTGAAGGGGGGAGGGAGGGTGGATGGGTGGGGCGGGGGGGGCCGTGGTGGAGAGGCATTGGAGGGGAGGGGTGGGGGTGTAGGAGGGGGAAGATGGTGGTCACGAGGTGCCCTGTCTCTTTTGCTGCTGTGCGCGGATGAGCTCCAGCTGCTTCTTGCACTTGTGGAAGTACGTGGACAGGCTCTTGTTCTCCTCCATCAGCTTCTTGTGCTCCTGGACCAGGCGGGAGGCGTTCTGCTGGTCTTTCTCGTCCTGGTCCAGCTCGGCCGTCAGCTCTTTCCTGACGGGAGGGAGAGAGAGAGAGAATGAGAGAATGAGAGCAAGAGAGAGACAGAGACAGACAGAGAGAGAGAGAGAGAGAGACAGAGAGAGAGAGAGAAAGAGAGAAAGAGAGAGAGAGAGAGAGGATGGGACAGGGAGCAAGAGTGAGAGACAGAGACAGAGAGAGGGGGAGAGGCACAGACAGGGAGAGAATGGGAGAGAATGGGAGAGGGACAGACAGAAGGGGAAGAGAGGAAGTGAGAGGGATGGGAGGGGGAAAGGTGATAGAGCGGGAGAGTGATAGAAAGAGTGATAGAAACAGTAAAAGCAAGAGTGCAATAGACAGAAAGAGGGGGAGAGATAGAAAAAGAGACATGCAGGCGGGGGGGTAGGAAGTGAGAGAAAGAGCGGGATGGGAGGGAGAAAGTGAGAGATTGATAGAAAGAGAGCGAGAGTGAGACAGAGAGAGGGGAAGAGATGGGGGGGGGAGAGGTGTTGAGCTGTGGTTTAATTAAAGTGTTGACAGCTGTAGGGCATCAATATTGACAGGCCGTCGAGGGTCTTGTGGCACAGTGCAGGGCACGCTTCTGCCAGCCCGCACGAATAATGTATTTTTCGCCACTGCATACCTAAACTTTCCATCGCCCCCGCTCCATAATCAACTTGGGTAATTAAAATTGATAGCATTGAGCAACGTGGCATGTTGCACACATCGACAAGGTCTGTCAAGTCAGCGCAAAGCTGACGCGTTCTTGACCGACTCTGTGAAATGAGCGATTCACACATAAGCAACGGGGTCGTTCGCACTTAAACGCCTAAGAATTGGACCCTGTGCCGCATTTTGAAGAAAATAAATAAAATGGCCAAGATTGGCACGCTTTAAGAAGGGTAAATGCATCCTTCTCTGCGTAAGTGAAGATCACGTTCCACTGGAGTTTTTCAACAAATGTGAGCCGTTCTATCATAATCAGTCATAAGTCGCGCCAGCCAATTTCACATAAATCAATGCTTATGTCAAAATGTTCATCTTTGTTTTGTAGAACAGTATCTTGGCTTTCCGCATATAATCTGCTTGTCTTGATGCCAAATTCAGAGTAAATATAGTTTAAGCTTTGAAATGCAAAGTGAAAGTAACACCAGAATTGTGCATTGTTGAGGCCAGCCGGCTTGTCATGTTAATGTACTTGCTTTCATGGTCTGTATGTCTTAATGTCAAGAGTAAAGAGAGTAGATGGATAGTTTTAAAGGGTTTATACATAAGATGAGCTATAGCCCCAGAGTGTCAGTAGTCTCCCAGCCTCAGGTAACTTTCACATCAAAACTCTGAAGCAGTTTGTTTTCTCAAAAGCATGGTTTGGTGGCACTCGAAACGTAACGGGACACAACTCCCGTGATATCTGGAGTAGAGAGATAACTTTGGTATTGTTAGAATGTTTACATTCCATTTTCAAGCATTTCACAATAAATAAAATTGCATTCGGCAAAAGCTCGGACAAGATGCCGCAGTCACCTAAAAACCGAACGACGCGGGAGAAACGCAGACACCGCGCAAGATGTGCCCAACTTTCCGCTGGAGTCATGGTCTAAAAATACTGGATGAGTGCCTGGGCAGAGTGCAGGCGGCTGACCCCACACACTGGGCTGTCACTGGGAGATCTGTGTGACTTGTTTTCCTTGGACCCGTCTTTTAAACGTTCTCTTCTTCAGGACGGGTCGAGCCTGAGGCCCCCTTTTTAAATATAGAGCTTTTAATCTGGCTGTACTTTCTTTGGCGTGGTTCCCTTGGCGATAACTTACCATGCCCGTGGTAGACAATGCAAAACGTTCGGTCCCTACCATTGGACAGAAACGTGACATTGTGTGATTTCTGTGCTAGTGTGACGGCCCCAAATGCACCGGTGCGACGGCTCGAAGCTTAAAGGCACACACACATGTTCTATACTGATTCAAGTTTAGAAAATGGCGGGGCGAAGTATGCATATTTTACAGTCAAAGTGCAATTTCTCAGAGCTCTTCGTAAAACGACTTCCCACATGGCATGACGTACGTTTTTGCATAATTATCGGACGACGTAGCTAAATGTTAACACAGAGAGCTAACCATTGGGCTCTTGGGTGCTCGGGGAGCAGGGTTAGGGACTAACCACTAAAAACCTACTGCTCTTTGCAAACTTGTTGTGGGTGTTTTAAATACTAAACCCGCACAGAGAAAGCCGATGCATGCAGGCCTTTAAAACGCACTCATTTTCAGGCTGACGTAATTTCTGCACGGCCGACAATAAAATCATTTAATAAAAATCCAATGAAATATTAATGGAACCTAATATGGCGTAGAACATGACAGCAAAGCTAAACATTAATAAAGCTGTGATGATGCTCTCGCCATTCGAGCGGAAATGGACAGCAGAAAGCCACAGTTAATGACAACACTTGGACGGACGCGTCGGAAACGGGAGTTCTCCCACTTACTTCCTCTGTAGCAGCAGAGCGATTTCCGTCTGGACTTTCAAGTACTCCTGGGCCATTTTGCAGTGCTGCTCAAACACGGCCATGGACTCTTTGGAGTTAGGACAGGGTGCGAGGGGCTGGAAATAAACGGGCATTATGACCACGTTAATCGCTTCTGAAGATTACGGGCCATTAGGCGGCAACACAAACGTATTTATAACGGCAATCATCCCAGCTTTTAAAAATACCCCTCGAAATCGGTGTTGAAATGTGGCGCCCGCCCACCGCCTTTGCCAAAATGTATTTATATTGGCGTTCCGCCTATTACGCGCCATCATTTTCTCTATTTGCAACCAGAGGTAATCCCGGCTTAATTATCTAAATTGACAGTCTGCTTTCGGTGTCCTTTGAAACATCTTCGAGTTCAGCAGATACAGGTTGTAAACTGAATACAAATGTATCACCTCATACGTAGGAGTAGACAGATGCTTGTATATTTTTTATGAAGGTGATTAAAATTCAGATGGACCGACACACGCCTGGTGACTTTTTGTTTGGCGGAAGCTGTGGACTGGGGGCTGGGGGACTCAGGGAGAGATGGAGTTGCTCCCTACCTGAAGCTGGTGGTCCAGTGTCAGATAGGCCATGGGAATGGAGTTGTCCGATCCGTTTGTATCTGGTTGATGGCGGGAAAAAAAAAAAAAAAGCAAAAAAAAAAAAAGCCATTTTACACCTTTTGCACAATGCTAAACTGGAGTGTGCTAATCAACACCAGACCTGGGTCAAATGCCCTTTACTGAGCTTGTCTGGTGTATTGGAACCTATGAAATAGTCTCAAAAAGTGCTAACCCTGCCTTCTGGTCCTCTTGGTTGGCTCAATTGCACCAGGCAAGATCAATCAAGCACAGTATTTGAATCCAAAACAATTAGGTATTTGACCCAGGTCTGATCACCACACACAAGTCCTTAAAATATATTTTTCCCCAGGTTGTTGGGTGCAAAGAATTGAGATGTTTAGTTAATCTTTTATTCAATTCATTGATTCATTCAATACAGAGCAGGTACAGTGAGAAACCAACAGTGACTCAAAGACCATAAAGGGATGCCTTCGCCAAGTTTCTTACGGTCTGAGAGCAACATGATCCTACAGAACGATGTAGAAAAAACTATCCAACCTATCAAAGTAGTTCAGTGGAATCAGTTTGAGCCGAGTCATTCTCTCTTCAAAGAAAACGAATAGGAAATACCAGAGAAACATCCTGCAGTTTCTAACTCTGCTGGCCTCAGCATTCACAGTGCTGCTACAACCACTTCAAAGAAAGTGAGGAGGGCCCTCAGAAACAATCGCTAGCAAATGGCTTAATGAGGAGAGCCCTGCAAAACGGTACAGTGCTCCAGTCACTCGCCCTTTGAAATAATGAAAAGAAAATGCCAAAAAAAAAAACTCGCTGAATTACACCGCTAACCAATTTTGAGGGAATAAGAAAGTACCACAAAAACAAATCATCTTTAACATTTACCCCGGCTCTCTTGTTTAATCTTCCATTAATCCTCCAAGAAGCCTAGGAAATACATTTGACACGGTCTGTAACAGTTTAGATTTGCACTGTCAGTTCAGTTCAGCTGAAAATGCACTCATTTAGGATGGCTTTTTAGTTAGTATGTTGGTTTTATTACCGATTTTGTGTTTGTTTTTTGTTTTTGTTTATTGAAATTTGTATTCCTCTTGTATACATTTTATTGTTCTCCTGTTTTATGTACAATGTCTCGTATCCTTGTGTTATTCTTTTTATTATACTTATATTTTCCACATATTTGTTTATTTCCATTTTTAATGGCAAATGCTCTTCTGTGAAGCCCAATAGGCTACAAACCATTATACAAAAAGTGCCATATAAATATAGCGATGAGCTGTTTTTCGAAACTGTGTACGAACACACTACTCATACTAAATTTCAAGCTAATTTTCATTGAAATGTAGTACGAGTTGTATGCTAAATATGCGGTTTCGAACACAGCCAGTATTTAAACACAGTGAAGAAACTGACTCTCGGCCCTACCTGTGGGGTCGTCTGGGGAGAAGCTGTAGCCCCTCTTGTCCGACGTGACCATCCTCATGCTGGGGCTGGAAGACCGGCTGCTGTTCCTGCTCCCCTACAAGAGAGAGAGCACAGCCAATGAGTGGCCCCCTCGGCATGCCGTGGAGCCAATGGGGGACAAGCCCGGTCAGAGGCACGGCCAATTATCGCCACTGAAAGGGTTTGGTCAGTAAAGATTGTGCTTAGTCTGTATCATGCGACAGATCGGTCACTGCTGATGACTTAATCACTGCGTGCGCTAGGCCAGACTGGACTAAATCTGGACAAAGATTCAGACGGTATTATCTGTGCGTATCATCTCCATCACCAAGTCAGTGAGGTGATTATCAGAGGTATTTTTTAAGACCGAACAAACACACAAAAAAACCACAAAAAAACTCAAAATGCAATATGTAACAGCCTGTGCAATACAAATACAAAAAGGAAATCACAACAGCTCCCTGGTCTTTTTATAATATGATTCCAAGATATAATGGTTTTGCTCTTTGCTCCATTCAAGTTTAGCAGAAGACATTCCTAAGACGGCAGTACAGGGAAGACGAGAACTGTGTGTAGCATTTCAGTCGTAATTACTGGAGGCTTGTCATTTAAAAACGACATCTAATGTCTGCTAATGGTGATGTCATGTTTACTAAACTTGCAGAAAGAGCGTTGTTAGCAACTAACAGGGAACATATTGCTTGGTACACTGTAGCTGACTTTGATGAACAGTGACACGTACCACAGAGCTATGTATTTCTGAACAGGTAATACAGAATACTGATGGGCTTAGGTTTTGCCTGAACCTACTTGGAAACTCAAAAGGTGTTCCAAGTAGGTTCACTGTGTTCCAACAGTGAACAGTTACCGATTTTCACCCATTCTTTTCTCAAAAGACTATTCTGCAGAAATTCCATTAGCGGTTTCAGCACAGCCCAGTAGGCCAGAGGCTAGTGTTGTGACATCATGTTCAGAAGCACAAATTGATAATAATATTACACGTGGTTCTCCTGAATGCGGGCATTGCTCCTTTACTGGTGTACGCTCTTCCACAGGAACTCCTGCTGAGATGAAACAGGACGCAGAGGGAAAGCCAGCTTGAGAAAACATGTGGGTAACCTAGATAACACTGGAAGGAAATTCTGCCATCGATAAATCTTCCGTGGGCATCTCGAAGAATCACACAGGCATGGATTTAGCCTCAGGGAATTAAATTTAAATTAATCTCAAACAGATATCAAACAACCAGGACCCCCATCTTGCCTGCTTTCCCTTCCGAAAGATGGGACTTTCACCATTTTCAGACGATTCAGCAAACGTATAGAGCATAGAGTCATGTGCTCCTTGGAAAAAAACGTTAGGACAGCCCTGCCTTTCCAGTTTTCCCCTACTGTTTCTGCAAACACGGAAAGCCGTATTCTGGCTTGCGTGCCTCCGGCTCCAGAAACGGAGGAACAGCATTCCCTGAGACAGCAGGACTCTCTCAGGAAGCTGTTAGGAAAGACGCTCGGTTCGAGGCGGTCCTCGGGGGAGGGAGGATTTCCTAAGCCTGACATAAAGGCGGCTCCAACTGCCATTCTTCCCAGCCGCCACGACGCAAAGGCGTTCGTTCTTCAACAGAACGGCTCACAACACATCAGAGGAACGCTGCAAACGACGGCTTCCGAGTTATGTTTTCCGCTGTAAGCAGAAAACCCAATGGGGTAGACTGAAGCATTCCTTAAAAAAAAATACAAAAAACCAACAAAAGAGACAAAAATAAATAAAATAGGTAAGACCTAATAATAGCTTTCACCCTTTTCCAGGAACAGGTGGGAACAGGGACACATAAATCTCGGTCTGAAACGCGGCCCGAGTACGCAGCTGTGACTTTGTAAGCCCCAGAGACCCGGGGACGTGTGTGCAGTGAATTGTAACTCGGGTGTTTCCGTACCTGGCTGGACTCGCTGCTGATCCCGGGGAGGTCCTGCACGGATCTGCGTCTCTGGGCCTCGCAGCTGGCTGGAGGAGGGGGGGGGGGGGGGGGGGAGAAGAGGGGACAGGCTGACGCACCGCGAGCAGACACCACAGCGGGGGCCTCGTCCGCTACAAACGCACAGAGACAAAGGGACAGCCAGCCAGCCAGCCACACACACACACACACACACACACACACACACACACACACACACACACACACACACACACACACACACACACACACACACACACACACACACACACACACACACACACACCTACTCTGCCTCTTTCTTCTCCCAAGCTTTCCTGTCTCTCGTTTAGACAGACACCACCACTCGGCAGGCTGGAGGCCGCAGAGACGCTACATTTTGGGGACCTGACATTGCGGAGGGGACACCGTGCAACGCAAGCGGTTCCAGCCCTCATACCGTGCCAAAGTCAACTTGAGGGCAGTGTGGGGACTCGTCTGGCATCTTCAGAATAACAGCTCAATCTCCAGCGCTCTGCCAGGGAGTACGTGTTAACGGCTTCGTCACAGCCAGACTGCTCCCGACAGCGTCCTCGGTCACGACTTATGACGGAAATACTGAAATACTACTCTAAACTCTGCCACGTGCACCTGTTGTCAATTACCAGACAATGACAGCAATGTCAACTCCCCCCAGCCCACCCCACCCCCACCAAACACACTCACAGCTGTCCCAACAACAGACACGCTACAAACTGTACCAAAACACACACACACAGGAAAGGTTCAGAATGGTCTTAATCTTTGGAATATTTACACCAGAAAAGATAGCTGGCACTGCAGACCAATGACAGAGATCAAATAACACATCAAACAAAATGGAGGTTATCAGACTGGTAATTAAACGCATCACAGTGTGCGAAGAGACAGCAGATTCAAAGCCCAAATTGAGACACAGCTACTTGTAAATGAAAACCACAGAAGTTCTTAAAAGGTGTGAAGGAACTAGTCAAACCCACACTAGGGAGAATTAAAAGCCCTCAATCATGTACAGGTTGTGACTGGCAAATGTATAAAAGCATTACTGTGAATACTACTTGTACAGGTCTGTAAGTATTTTGACAGCGTTATAATTTCTGTTCTTTTGGCTCTGTACTCCAGCACAGTGGATTTCAAATGAAACAATGTCAAAATGCAGACCGTCGCCTTTCATTTGACGGTATTTACATCCATATTGACCCATGTAGGAATTACATCCCTTTTTATACAGTCCCCATTTTAGGGGACCAAAAGTAATCAGACAGTTGCCTTCTCAGTCGTCTGATTAGACAGGTGTAGTCAGTCACTTCTTGAGTGCAGATATATAAAAACGAAAAAGGCAAAAGGACAGAAATTGTACCACTGCCCAAAGTGTATCTCTCAGTGTATATCTAAATGCGTGTTGTACAGTTGGCAATGAGCTACAGGTAAAACAAAGACATCAAACACAGTAATAATGTGTGAAATAGTGCCATCTGCAGTATAAATCACCAAGCACAACCTGTACACTTAGAATGCTAAGGGTCTACACCGGACAACCACACAAAAGGACTAAGACCAGATAGGGGAAAGAGCGCGCTAGACCCACAACTAGTTTACGTGACAGGTACCTACTTTTTAGATGGGGTTTCAGCACTGCAAGCCTTAGCGAAGAGGGGGAAAAAGAAGATACCTCCATAGACTCCTAACTATCCCCCTCCCGCTTTAAAACAAGAGAAAAAAAAGATGCTCAATTAAGAGCACGTATACACCCCTCATTACATTAATTGTCGCCCCCCCACAAACAACCGCAGACAGCACCAGGAAAGACTGAATTTGTGCGTGAAATCGATACACCGGGTCTGATAAGCAGGAACCAGGACAAGTTGTAAGCACTCTGCAATATGAAGACAAAGGAATACTTGATTTGTTGCTTACTCAGTTTGATTTTCTGAACCCGTATCAATACTACAACGGGCTAATGTACAAGGCGCTCCAGATCCACGGTAGCTTCTACAATGGATAAGGGTACGTGCTTGAATTTTATCCAATTGAATACGACTACAGCAGCTCTGCAGTTCAGGTGTATTAAGACTGCGGGTTACTGTGAGCGGAACCAATCCAGTGACTATTTCAATGGTTAAAACGCACATGGAGTGGGCCCATCGGCAGGAGGACTGACCATCTCGATGAGTGGATTTACTTAATTGCACTTGAGCGCCGACGACAGTGGCTTACTATTAATTAACATCAACCCGACTCTGCAGAGCCACCGAGTCGCTACGTTTAATTAATTAGCGAGTAATTGAGTTGGATGTAACTTCCACTTCAGACGTGCTTTTCCTCTGGTCTCCCCAATTCCTCGCCCTCTAATCCCTGATAATGCCAGAAATGATCCTCGATGTGAGACAAATTGATTAATGTGACATTTGGAAAGTTAATGGGAGTGAGCGAAAAAAAACAATTAGTCGTGCTTTTTTTGAAAATGTCATCCTGGCGCGAACAAGGTGACGCCGGTCCGGGAGCCCGGGCGACCGCGCGCTCCTTTGGCGGATTCGGTCGCGGCGGGAGCAGACCCGGCGGTCTGGAACCAAACACCACAGAGCTGAAGGGCAGGGGGGCCCCTCGTGCATGTTACTCCAGGTCCTGTTCGCTCGAGTGCGCCTTTAATTGCGGTCCCCGACCTGTGCCCCGTATGAATATTTATCTCAGAAATCCCACCTTGGAATCTGCGGAGCAGAATACCGTGTACAGGCACCGGGGGAAAAGAATAAAAATCAATGCTGTGGGGGTGTTGCAGAGTCTATAGTCCCACCAGACTGCGTTCTTAACACTCAAGTTGTGTCTCCCTGAAGCCAAAACAATCAATTTCGGCATGTACATGAATATTAATCTTGGGGCGTAAACCAAGTTATTACTGTTACTATGGAAATGGATGTTTTGGATGTTTTAACATATGCAGTGGAAATTCTGGTTTCCAACTGAAACCTGCCGTCTGTAGAAAAGCAGAGTGAGCGGAATGTACGCAGTAGCTGAGCTTCTGGTTAGCCTATACAATCTGTGGTGGTATCAATGGTCGTGACCCATAAAGTTCAGACCACAGCAGGAAATCATAGGGCCTAAATCGTGAGAAGAGATCTCTAGAGCCTACGTCCTGGAGTAACAGACAGGAAGGGCCGCGCTACAGAGCAAGCCACGGATTAAGAGCAAGGGTTCAGATGGAGACTGGAGGCTGGAGGCGAGCAGGCGCAGACAGGTCCCCAGGCCCGCTACCACTGGTACCTGTGACGACGATCTTGGGAACGTCCAGAATGGTGCCGAACGAGGCGGTTTTACGGTGACCTCGCTTATACTGGGGGCGTGCTGCGAAAGACACACATACACACACAGCTGCGTACAAGCATGCACACCACACAGGAGGGCCGGAGCAGGCAAACGGTACGGTGTTCAGGGTCTCCTCTCTTCACGTCCCCCCTGCTCCCCCCACCTCCATTCCACAGGGGGGGAGAGAGACATGCAGGGTGTGGTGCGTGTGCGGATGGGGAGGGAGGGTTTCACTGAGGCAGGCATGCTTCCACAAGTCAGACCAGACATTACAGACATTTACCTCATGCAGCTGCCTCTGGCTTCCGCCAAATCGTAGCGATAAACGTTGAAGCAGTGGATATGTTGAAAAAGAATGAGGAATGCGAACGGTTCAAAGGAATTCGCAAGCCTCATTCATAATGGAGAACCTGAACTGCTAATGAACTCTACACACTATGGGAGACTACATGAAAGTTAAACATATTCCCTAAGCCCTTTCATGAAGTGAAAAATGATAATGGTAGTTATTTGTCATAAAATACATATGCAAGCAATAATGGTTATTTTGCACAGTAATTATCAATGTTGTAACCAGGGTTTTCTGACATAATAGAACAATGCATTACAGTACCACAACAAATGTTACGATTAGTCAATATGTGAACAAAGCAAAGTACAACATGGTTAATGGCCCCGAATCCCAATGTAATGAATATGTGAACTTTAACAGCCTCAATCTATCTGCCGTGTCAGTGTGGAACATGATGAAATGAGCGAAGCCTTGCAGTGAAGCCTTGCAAACGGTTACGTGAAACAGGAACTGCAAGCACACCGACGCAGCAGTTAATATTCCTGTCGGTTAGCATAAACACACACAGAAAGCACATGACAAAAACAGCCAGGTGAGATGGCGGTTATTAAGCGCTGTTTTTGCGCAGCGGCGACCGGACGGCGGGCTGGAATGCCGAAGCGCGCGTCTGCGGGAAGCGCGCGGTCCGAGGCGGCGTCTCGGAATGATGAAAGCGGATGAAACGTGGGTGACTTATAGCTGCTGTGGCGGCTTGCCGCGGGGACGTTCCTCCCCCCCCCTCCCTCCCGCTCGCTCGCTCGCTCGCCCTCCGAGCGCACAGCTTTCTCTCTCTCTGTGTTATTGACGAGATGAAACGTACTTTGTGTTTCCAACAGCTCTCAACCTGGATGCCTAACAGCGATAGAAACAGAGGCCGCTTTCTCAAGTTCACTCCTGCTTTTCCCCTAATAGATGTCTTGAGTGTATCTGGATCATTTCATGAAGTTATCCACATTTCCCTAACACCCTTATCCAGTTCCTCGCACTTACGCAATCCCTTGTGGATATCTGCACGTATGCATGTACATACACATAAAAGCTTCATGGATTTACCCGGTCCCTTACACACTTCCCGTTTCTAGAATAACCTTTGTCTCGTAGATGGCGGTAAATGGCCTTGGTCTCGTGCTTGGTTGCCGAGGTTACCCGTTCGCCGGCGTTACCTGCGGGTCCGAAGGGCATCCTGTGCTCCAGCTCTGATAGGTCGGTGCTCATTCGCTTGCTGTCGAGGGACGCCAGGCACTGCGGCCGCCCAGCCAGGCTCTCCACACTGCCCCCTCTGGACAGGGGGCTCCACATCGTGTCTCCCTGGGAAACGGATGCCACAATAACGCCACCCTGCAATACCATCTCACGCCTAATATCCTGTTGTCACTACATAACACTAGCCACTCGAAAGGGAACCAAAGTCCCGGCCTGTTAACAATAACAATGCAATGTTAGCCAGTCAAGGGAACATAATGGCCAATAGGATTCACATGCCCATGGGATTCAGTCATATCTAGGCTAGCCTTCTACAGACAAGCCAAACATCCACCTCACTGCGAAACAAGCGGCAAAATTGTAATTTATATTTGACACATTTTAGAAATAAAATATACACTTAGCATAATGCCATTACACTTAGCATAATTCTGATAGGGGAAGGCCATAGATTTTTATGGCAACTTTCAGAGTCTCTAAACAGACCATTGAGCAGATATTATTTGTTTTTCTCCCTTTTTCTCAGATTGATTCATTTCGATCTGATCTAAAAATAGACAATATCATCATCTTCCAATTCAGCTTGCACGATTCAACTCGTATAACTCACACGGGACTGAAGGAACGTACCTTTGGTTTGAATGGAGGTACAAACTTTGTCTCCATGATCTTGATGGTGTCGTTGCTCCCCTGAGAGTCTCCCTGTTCCATGTTAATGTCACTCTTGTTACTGGTGCTGGTGCAGGTGTATTCCACGTAGGACCCTGCAAAGAAGCAAGAGATGTTACCTGTAATGCAGTAGCTCAGATACAGGCAAAAAATAAATAAAAGGTGTATACATGCATGTGTACACATATGTGTGTGTATATATATGTGTGTGTGCGTGTATATATATATATATATATATATATATATATATATATATATATATATATATATATATATATATATATATATATATATATACACACACACACACACACATGCATACACACACATTTACATAGATATTAAAATTTGCAGTAGCTTTGCAGTCATATGCAAAAAAAATATGAAGAATACACGTATGCAAGATGTAAAGGTGAATAGATACTAGAAGCGCCCATGAAATGATAAAGTAACCTCAAAAACTACAGCACCCACTAGCTCCACTATCATCTTTTTGAATTCCTCGACCAGACTATGGGCTTGAATTGAGGTCTTCCAACTGTACCTGTGCTGGTGGCAGAGTTACTCTGACCTTCATCCGAATACTGGTAGGGATACTGCAGGGGTTCTTCGGATCCTGGAAAGTACTGGAAGGAGACGGAGAGTGTCACTGCACCTTCTGCAGAAGGCAAATGGTTTCCATAAGACTGCATGTTTCTGCCGGAGTTACCTTCATGAGGTGGGTCATGATCTTCACAATCTCCTCCATGGAGGGACGCTGTGAGGGGTCTTTGGACCAGCAGCGCGTCATCAAGCTCTCGATGGGCTTCGGAAGGTTCTTGATCAGGGGCGGCCGCGTACCTGGGAAAACACGACCAACGAGCGAGAACCCGTGCTTAATAACACGTTCCCATTCGCTCCCGGGAGTGCTGGCGTTCAATTGTCAACGCAACACACGGAATGGCACAGGAACAGTGCAAGGCAAGTTTATTTATATAGCACATTCCATATACAAAGATAATTCAAAGTCCTTTACCTAGGCATAAACGATTTTATGTAATTTAAAAATAGCTTTTTTAAGATTTAAAAAAAGAATATAGAGCAATAAAAGGTGTAAGTAATAGCAATATTGAAAAGCACACAATCATTGTAAACACGGTGTAAACAGCAAACATCTTCATTTAGCCTGGAGAAAATGAAGGGCACCAAATGAAGCGCTGCATTATCTGCTATAATGAGCAGCCGAAGACACGGCTAAAGCGCGGCGTAAGTTTAAAATTGCACGCGTTACCGCCAGGCCCCCGGGCGTATTCCCCGCGTCCCACCCGCGTTTTGCTCAATCATCACTCTGCCGAGGCATCAGCTGGAGCCGTTACGCAGGTGAAGCAGCTCTTTTAATGCCTCCCCCCGGCGCAGCCGCTAAGCTAATTAAACCTGGGACTCCGCGGATCTCCCGGGGCGGAACCTCACCGTTGTGCACGGCCCACATGATGCGGAAGGCGGGGCCTCCGATCTCGTCGAAGGGCTTCCTGCGCGTGATGACCTCCCAGAGAATGATGCCCCAGCTGAACACGTCGCACTTCTCGCTGTAGTTGCTGCCTGCGGGGGACAGAGGACATTTCCCATCGCTCAGAAGGCCGTTCGGTTTCGGCGGCGAGCCTGACGCTGCAGTGCAAGGCCGAAAAACGCACCTTTTCAGACCGGACCTTAGTCCTCCCTCCTGATTTACCACCCCCCTTTGCCCCAAAATCCCTCTTCTATACCTTATATACATTTTAAAATAAAGAAATTTCAAAACCGGCACTTATGAAAAATATTGTTCATGGTTTCAACTGTTCTACATGTGTGTTTGACGCCTTTCACTTGAGGAACTTATGCACTAGTAAGTAGCTTTGGATTAAAAGCGTCTGCTAAACGACTGAAATGTAAATGTTAATTTAAACGGAATTCTCAGTAGTGTGTTTTTAAGAAAGAGAAAAAAAAAAAACCTAACAATTTGCTCTGCGTAGCACGGGAGCACTTTACCATTCTCGCAACTTTTGAGCGTCCGCAGCGAAAACAAGGGAGGCAATTTACTCAAGGACAGCTCCTGAGATGGGCAATTACTGTGTTTATCATGGTGGAATTAAACCACTCATTGCTCGTACATTTTAAAGTTATTACATTGACGCCTTTTGATAATACAAACACTTTGCGGTGATGCCAATAAGCTTAATTGAGTTCATTGCGAGCGCAAATACGCTGGGTTTAATTGCATGAGCGGTGTTATTCCCAGCGCAAACACGACTAAATTAGAACTTGCGCAGCGCTCCAGCTCCCAAGACAAAAAGCTTCCATAGGTGATCAGTGAAATGAGGTACAGTCGAGACCGAAGGTAATTTAATATCCCGAAACACTTCAATTCCATTTCACAAACTTTCATTCGGGGCCTGTTCCTGGAGATGCACCATCCTGTAGGTATTCATTTCAACCCTAATTTGGCATACCTGATTCTACTAATTAGCAGCACAGCGATATCTAGCTGTTGAATGAGGCGCGCTTTGTTAGGGTCAGAGTGACAACCTAGAGGACAGTAGATCTCCAGGAACAGGATTGGGCAACCCTGCTTTAATTGCCATCAGAAGAATAGAGGTTACCTTTCATCGCTTAAATCTAGGATTTATATTTCCCAAATTATACAAACATATACACATGCAATCAACGAATGCTGAATAACATATAGAAGAAAGACATTGTCTCGAAAGCAGAGGGATCATCAAATCTGGACCAGAAATGGAACTGGAACTGGTTTTCTTTTCTCTCAGGTAATTAGCTGAACAAATGGTTCTACCAATTTGGTGGAAATGGTGGAAAGCCAGTAGTTCTCGGACCTCGACGACCGTGATTTGATGACCCCTGCTATAGCACATGATAGGTTCATCAAACATATTGTACTGGCCTTCAAACACTTCCGGGGCCATCCAGGCGGCGCTCCCTTTGTTGTTGGTCATGTGCGTCTGAATATCGCAGGCCGTTCCGAAGTCGCAGATCTTCAGCACGGTCCCTCCCGCCACAAGCAAAAGGCTTCAGAGAGGCAATCAAAGGAGGTGGCCATGTTTAATCGAAACAGGGAGCCATTTGCACGGCGACCAAACAAACAAGCAATTGCCCTCGAAGTGCAGACGTCTAAATGTAGGAGACTAAAACGTGTAAATGTGTGGCTACTTTACAAAGCTCTAAAGACGCAATTGATCGCGCTCGTGCAAGCAAAGAACTTAATGGTGTGGCGAGGCAGCACTAAGCAATTCAATCAAAACTACATTAAAATGCCCTCATCTCCCAAATCCTAATACCGCTGCAAAACAACACTTTAATGAACATACTTTAAAGATCTCACAGCGGGGAGCAAATGTATTACACAAATTAAAAGCACTACCAGCTCATACCAATATAACAGGCTGGCTAACACAATTCTGAATATGCAAGACATCAGGAGACCTGACCCTAGCAACCATCTGTGGACGACGATGGAAAGTTATCGGTGTGAGAGAGTGAGAGAGAGAGTTTACACCCTTATTGTAACACTACGACGAAACCGCACAAGACACAGAAAACCATCGACTCCTACAAATCGCAAAAAGAAAGAAAAAAAGGCGCGAGCGAGAGAGCTTTCATACTTCGGTGGTTTGAGGTCCCTGTGGATGAGGGCTTTGGGCTTCATGCCGTGGAGATAGTAGACCCCCTGGGAACACTGTAAGGACCAGCTCATGGCGTGGGACGCCGTGTAGTAGGGGAGGGGTTCGGCTCCATGCAGCACTGTGAACAAACCGCACCATTACATTACACAACGATATCCTGCTTTTTGGACTAGTCACAGTGATTAAGCATTATTGTGCAAAAACCACTAAAATGGCCAAACATGCCATTCGACATAAGAATACGTTTGGCTTGTCATTCTCCTGCACAGCAATGATTCCTGTAGGCTTCTGGACCCAGATGATTCAGTTTTATGTAAAATGGTTAAAAAAAAAATTTAAATTAATAAATAAATAGATCTACAACACAGCCAGGCCATTTTAAAACAATGACTCACCATTATATAAAGATCCTCCTTCAGCATATTCCATCACAAGGCAAACCTGCAGATGAGAATGAAGAGGTTTAACTGAGGCATACTGTAAAAGAGCAGGCAACAGACAATGCTGGGCAACCAAAGAAATATATTGGTTTATAGTCTTATCTGGAATATCCCCAAAGACTATGAAAAAGATAGCACACATACTGTTTCACTCTATAAAACTAAGCTCATATTTATTGTCAGAACAGCCCTATGCCAGACAACAGCCCAGTATATTCCTGACAATCCCATAAAGGTGCACTTTAAATAATGGACTTACTGGGTTATTACATGAACCATAAAGCTTCACGATGTTGGGGTGGTTCACCCGCGAAAGTTGTCGAAGCTGAACGGGACAAAAAAATGACACGTTAAAAGGAGGGTGATGGATTCGCTTCGCATCTCAACGCAAATAACGTGAACGACGGCATTCATACACATTCCGACGGCTTTCAAAAGGTTTTCCAAAGCAAGCACTTAACAGCACCTCACGCCCCCACCCCCTTCCCCCACCCCAAAGCGTGTGGCAGCCTTCTAATTTCCTGCTTTCCACTTGTGAAAATACGCTCGCAGGTCGTGATTAATAACGGTGCCGACAATGCCACCGAATAGCGCCGGTGTCTCGGTTTAATAAAATGCAGCTCTGCTCCGTGATTACCATACAGAGGAGAGAGATGCACTAATGAGAGGACACTGGGAGTAAATGTAAACACATTACTGTTATAACTAAACTGGGAGCTGCCGCCGCCGTTGCTACATTTTTAATCAATATTTTGGGGCACGGCGCAATAATGAAACTCTTTTGGCTCCTGTAGGATGCAGATCCGAGTAATGGCTGGCTGTTAACCGAATAATGTTGCGCCCATTTATTAAGAACGCGCGGCCCACTTTGGGGATAAGGAAGGCAAATACAAACAGAACAAAATTTAAACCAATTAAAAAAGAAAAACTGGCGAGAGTACCTCAACTATAAACGCTTTTCGCTCGGATTCGCTCTCTATTGTCTTGATGGCTACGTCCTTGCCTCTCCACTTAGCTTTGCAGACAACGCCGAAAGCTCCTCTTCCAACCACCTGAATAGGAAAAGAAACAAGACAAGTGAAATGTCTGGAAAGGTACTGCTTTTAAAAAAATTTTAAATACACTGAGTGTCACCAGGTGTCAAGCAACGCAAAGTTGCAAACAGCCTACAGGATTCAGCTTTGGTAGTGGGGAAGGTTGAAAGGAACAACCATGTGCTAAAACCACAATTATATTTCTAACCCTATAGTTGATTGTGATGTGTATATAATCTATAAATATACTGGTATCAAAATGCTGTACCATAAGAACTGGTAGTTTGGGTAAAGGTTTGGGTAAATCTGAAACCAAACAGAAAATTAAGCAAATAAGTGTACCTGTATATAAACTACCAACACAGAATACAAATCTCAGTTTGTGTATTGACAAAAACTGAGCAATTCTGATTACGGATATACAATATGATAATTCTGGGGACAATTTCAAAAACCAATATTTGACTGGCCATATTGCCTGATGCAGATACCAACAGGTTTTACATTAGAGCAAAAATGCAAACTGCAACACAATATCCACATTCAACACTGATATCAGCATAGCTGATAAAAATATAGGCCGATATACTGTTATATATATATATATATATATATATATATATATATATATATATATATATATATATTCAAACTTGCGTCTTTCATTATTTAGCAGACAGAATTAGTCGAGAGCTATGGAGTCTCCGTACAGCTTTTGCTAGGGTTTAGCCGGCAAACATTATTTACTTATGACACTTAAGATGACTATGATTAGGTTACTTTTTGAACATGACCTATTCATTTAATTTACAGCGTCTCCAGTCACATAAATGCATTGGCCTCTCTGATGCATGCATGCCTCATCACATTGGGTGTTGCAATACATTTACCAGCTGGTGCAATACATTTTCGGCTGATACAGACACAGCTCCAATATTATTGTGGAAATATTTGTTAAGTACAAATGTCGAGACAGAATTTTTAGACCATGAATTGCTGTGTGGCTGTGGCAACAAAATCTGATAGGCTAAACAGTCTGAAAACAAAACAAGCACAAGAACATTCACTAGTCCATCAACTCAAGCATTATTTTTTAATTGACCAGATTTTGGAATTAGTGAGACAGTGGTCAGTGATGACTGTACTACAGGAGCCCAAACAGTACTACAGGAGAGTGCCTTTTGGAGGATTTCCCCCTAATGAAGACCCATAGCTTTGGGACACTGGTGTGTTGTTGAAACCTAATGGAGCAGCCAGCAACCTGAAGAACCTGGTTGATTGAAAACCCCCCCTGGGTAATTCCATGTCAACTCAACACACTTTTGGACTGCACTGCCACAGATCTTAATGAGATTACAGTAGGTAGGAGAGAAATGGTTCTTATATCAGTTAGGTCTTCACCAGGTCTATCTTCCACAAATATATATGTATCGAAGTGGTTATAATCTTGAAATCTGATCTGGAAAAAACCTATACATTATAAAAATGGATGACATTTTGAATCATTGTTGCATTTTTGGGTTGAACATCACACATTTAAAAGATAGAGCTGGTGAAGACATACAAAGTGATTTCAGAACCATTTCTCTACGACCTACATTAATGACAAGTCAAAGTCGGGGAGTCACATGAATTTGTGCAAACTTTGTTAACGCATAGATTAATAATTTGTGGCAAGTGTAATTTAGGTTCTAGGGGTTTCTTATCAGGCCAAATCAGCATGCCAAATCTAATTAAAAGCTGTGATGATGCGGTCCTAAAGTGTGGGGAGTTGACATGGAATTACCCCCCTGCCAAATCAAGGCCAATATTTCATCTTGCCACAGTGGTCTGCCGGACCTGGGGAGGACACTGCTTTGGCCAAAACTCAAACAAGGCAAATATAGGGCACCTTTACTGGCTGGGTCACTTGGATTTAGCTGACAATTCCTGTGCAAGCCCAGCCAACCCCCCTACAGCTGACTCACCATTCCTCATTAACAGGAAGCAAGCCTTGTAGGGATAATCTGTAGACATGTCCATCAAAACACTTTTATTGACTGTTCAAGTAGATAGAGTGCTAGTCGTTGAGAATTTACTGGTTTAAGCAGCTTAAAAAAAAACTGGGTTACTTCCCCATCAGCAAAACAGCCTAACTGGCTAGCATTCATACTGAGTGGCTAAACAAAAATTGGAATGTAGGGGGAAAAAAACATGTAGCTTACAAGAGAAAGCAACACACAGCCATCACACAAAATTATAGGCCACTTGTTTACAATGGGTATGACTATATTGCCATTCAAAAAGAAAATTCAGTTTCAGTTGCATTGCGACTATACAGTGCCATCCATTCTGAAATCAGAAGTGTAAGCCAAAGTTACCACAATCCAACAGAAATAAGGCCAGAAAGCTTCCTATCAACAGGGTAGGTATTAGTCAAATCTAATAAACTCGTCAGAAGTCACAATCACAAATGACAGATTCAAGACAAAATTGATTCAACACCTGCATTTGTAAGAGTGAGACTTCAGAAAAACATATTTTGTCATACTGCTGCCATTTGCAGTAGCTACAACACATATTTCACAGCATTCTGCTAAGGTTTTTAGAAACACGAGAGGCTCGCATATTTTAGCTACAGAAAAACAACAAAGCAAGATGTTTATAAAAGGAGCAGTAGAGTTTCATTCAATAGGGAGGCTAGTAAAGGGAAACATTTTCCTGATTGCTCAATTTTGCTCAGCAAGACGAAAAGTATTGTCACACAGACTAGGGGAGTTAGAGTTATCTATCCAGATGATTTAGCTAGCTAGCTACCTAATTTGCTCATTATCCTGCATGATACTGTCATTGACAGGTAACTTGGTTAATCTACTCTACAACAGACAACCTCATACAAAAAGTCACGTTGACTGCCAACAACCAAGCCAATTAGATTAACTTTTAGCCTTAACGAATGTTAATTGTATGCATGTTTAACGTTAATGAATCAATCAAACACATAAGTAAAAATGCTGTACTAGCTTTTAGCCTACCTTAGCTAGCTGCATAACTTGTTAGCCACTTCATACTGTAAAGTTAGCTAAGTTTAAGGTTAGCCTTTTTCAAGGTGAGTCCCTTTAATGCAAGAAAAACTGAAGTTACACATTTAACGTCAATAGTGACAGACTAATTTATTTGGGTACTCCATTAGAACATGATGGTTTGCACGACAGATAGCAAGCAAGCGATTCAACCTCATTTGACACTGGCTGCATAACGTAGCTAGCGGCTAACTAGCTATATCGCTAGCTAGCTACTGCTAGTTATCAAACGCTAGCCAGCTAAACTAGTTGCGGTGGTTTTGACTGCAGGACCAGGCAGTTCATGACTTACCTCTTCAACTTCAATATCCCCATATTCTATCTCTTCAAAGGGATATCCAGGTGGGGTTTCAAGCATATCGGCGGAAGGTGTAGACATTGCAATATGACAAATTCCGAGTTATGGCTATCTAGCCTTGCTAAAATGAAACAAACATTCAGGAGGTAACGTTACGTCTTTCTACCTGAATTATAGGTTTTTAAAATGAAAAATAAAACGTATGCAATAAAAACAAACACCTCAAATAGAGAAATTATCACTTTGAAAAACTTAGCTAGCTTGCTAACTTAACGTTAGCTGTCCAGGTTGAAGATTAGCTAGCTAGCAACCTACAGCGCAACTACAGAACTAACTAGCTAGCTGGCAAGCCAGTTGTGTTATATTCAGTTAACGTTAGCCAACTAAGTGTCATAAACACACAACTAGCTACAGCATAATTAAAAGATACACGATATAAATAGCCATGTATTGGTCAAACTAACTAGCTAGCTAGCTGTCACTGATCTAGCTCTAAGTGACTGCGTTTAGGCCGCTTGGTGGCCTAAAGCCTACGGATGCAAGTAACAACACCGCACCGTGGAGCTCCCCACATCGGCGCAGTAATATTGAGACATGGAGCCTGGACGATACCCCGATTAAATGCGTCTAGAACTGATGCTATTCGACATATCTGTTGTACAAAATGGGTGCTTTAGACCCATCTGAATACGCTTTTCAACTTTACAGCGAAGCTTCCATTGACTGTTATTTTTCCGCAGTTAGCAAGCTTGCTCCTGCTGCAGCTCCAGGAAGTCGGTGTTCCTTTGAATTCAGCCCCTCCAGTATTTGTTGCTTTGATGGCTTGCAGTATTATGCCCACAGAGGCGCTGTAATGTGACAAGCAATAGACTACTCAATTGTTACTACCACTTAATGCAGGCCAACATCAAATCCACTTCATGTTTCTGCTTGTTTAGCAACAATACAAATATATCAACCGCTAGAAGGTGGGATGCTGTCTGCTTCAGACCAACAATGTAGACTTTACGTAGACAAAACACCAAGTTACAAGTCAAGCTACAAGAAGTAAAAAGAAAGGCAAATGTGACATTAAATTGCAGTAAATTAGTTATACATGGAGATAGTGTATCAGAAAGGATGACCACCCAATGCAAAGCATTATATATGCTTAAAAGGGGTATTTTAAAAATAGAAAGCTCTTGGACAAAGAAAATAAAACATTTCAATTCAATTCAGTTTTGTTTGTATAGACACAAACAATGTGTTTAATAGCAGTATTATATGTAATATATACATAAATGTAATTAATTAATTAAATCAGTTATTATACAATAATACGCGTTAATAGGTCCGGTTCTTGGCACAAGGAGGACAGAAGTAGCAGGTTAGCTGAAGCTGGGGTCAGGTTGTGGTGCTTGAGCTGCAGCTCCAGGCCAGAGCCCAGAGCAGGGAGGGGAAAGCAGAAACAAAACAATGATTAGTAGATGGTAAAAGTGGTAGTATTAGAAAAGAGAACCAGGACAGCAGACCATGGCTACATCCACTCAACACAGAGGGTCCATGCCATGATATTAGTTACGTTTTGAGCATAGACTCAAAGTCTAGAGCCTCGCGTCCACAAATGTCAGTGGGTAAATTGATCCACAGGAGAGGGGCTCGATAGGAAAAGGCTCTACCGTCTACAGTACATCTACCCACTCTCAGAACGATGAGAAGTCCTGCATTAGGGAACAAAGCTCTATTGCACTTCCCCAATAGCCATCCCTCCCCATACTCCCACACCCTGAGCCAGCGAGAAGAGGATGGGCTCTCCCTGTGAGTCTGGTTCCTCCCAAGGTGTCTTCCTGTTTTTTTGAAATAGCGTGGGTTACCTTTTCCCGATCCCATAAGTGGGATTTTTTAAATTTATAGTTGACTTATTTTTTATAGTTAAACTGTAAAGATGTGAAATTCTGGACATCAAACAATAATGTTGCACATATTGTATTTTTTCCTACTTCAAAGATAAAGGCTGGAATTGAAGATAAAGTGTTTATGATAGAAACAAAAAAAGGTCCCTTGATCCACCCGGTCTAACTGAAATATTCAATAAATGTAATACAGTACAGTAGTAAGGTAATAGCATACTCTTAATACCAGAGCAAAGAATACGTGCTTTACAGTGAATGTGTAATAACTTTGGAGTATGTAATTAACTGTTACTGTATCTGAAATCTTGTCATTTTCACAAGGAGTTTATGGAATGAAGATTGTATTTTGATTGATCACAAGCGTCTATCAAAGTTGACCCGATATAAACAATCTTTACATTCGTTACAGAGACACCATTTTAAATTATGTTGCAATTACTCTGCACTTGCCCTGTAAGTTGCCTGTATTGAAAACACCATGGCCACTGTTACTGCTACAACAAGTAGCACAACTAATAGTGCTAATAATAACTTTAATTATTATTAAATGGAAACTCTTAAATTACCCGGCATTTTCTGGAACAATAACTAGGAAGAAATAAATCCAATTCCCTGTTTAAAAAAGAAGAAAGTAATAATGGGGATATATTTTAATACACAACACTGTGATTAGTGCCTTAGTGCATCATAAATCACTCTCATAGGTAAATCTAATGAGATTAAAGCAGCTCGCTGTAATTTATTATTTTGTGTGCATGATCTAAATCCCCTTACAATAATTATTTTAATCGCGAAGGCGAACGTCTCATTATATTTGCTGCCCCGGACCATTTGCAGTGACTACTGATTGCAACATATGGTGTGGGAGCAGCCTATGTAACTGTTTTTCAGACTGGGGAATGTTGTTTTCACACTGCTGCCCTCCTCAACATTTATTTAATTATGTATTATACATTGATTTGTTTTTAATCAATTTATTGAAAAACATCTATTTATTTAAACACAATTATTTATTCTAGTGGGTAGGTCTTTTCAGCTTTATGTTTGAATATCATATATGTTATCCTTAATCATTCCAGTAAAACTCCCTTGTCAAGGATGTTAACACAAGGATGTTATACGGCCTGTGTAATATATAAAAATATAGGCATTGTGAATTGTACAAATGTAGTACATCTGCTTGTAAAATAATTAAAACAGAAAACAGGTGGTTTGAAAAAAACAATGGTGGGGTCATAAACAGTTGCTGCAGTTACCACTGCATTTTTATGTTCTCAGGAAACACATTCAGAACACCAGCCTTGCCTTGTAATTCAATAACTTGTAAAGCAATTGTGTCTGAATATTATTGCATTTCTAATGTAAGAAAGGAGCCTTCCCACCCAATTAAAATAGAACAGACGTTAAGGAAGGTGTGTGTAATAACCTGTACTATCCACACAGTGGCGCTGATGTACTTCCAACAACAACTGCTATGATGACACATCTTTCAGACCAGTATTTTATTGCTTTGGGTGAAGGAATATGCGCAAGGAGTAAGACGGGTTCCAGACATTTGTATTTATGTATGGCTTTCATACAATTAAAATACTTTCATTAATATTGTTCTGTCAGTATCAGCAATCTCTTAAATTGGAAATAATCCTTTACATCTAATAATTTATATGATTGATCGCGTAACACTTCTGCAGCTGACAAACATTTGTCTTCCATTTATGGCTTTTGGTTGCCACAAGCTCTTTAGCTAGACATTATGAATATCTATGTCCAAAATAAGGCTAACATTGTTTAATTAGGGTGGAAAGAAAAGACTAGTCTTGCAAATATTCACTGGAATTGTTATATATAAGTAGAACAATTCCCTAAGCACCAACAGAGCAAATAAACATTGCAGGCACACGGGACTACCGTGCTGTCATTTTGTTAAATCATTTCAACTTCATCTAAATGCTCCATTCATTTGTGCCGAATTTATTTGACAGACAAAATAAATCAACTGAAAAATAACAAAACAGGCTAATTAGTACAAGTTTGCGATTCTGTACCTGTAGTTTCCGAGGCTGGAACACCCAGGGGAATGTTTCCGCGAGGCACAGCGAGGGCCTTCTAGAAGGAACGCACGTGACCCTGTGTGCTTCCAAAAGAGTAGCTATTGCTGGAGAGCTGGTTTTGGGGGCCTGCGATAACATTATTCTCATTTTTGCAATTCAAACCGAGGGGAGCAGAAGAACGCTTATGTTTGATTCATGACAACCAGTCTGCAAATGTTGACCCAGCAAAAATGACCTGACTTCTTCCTCTTCTTCACACATCGCCATTGAAAACGGTCTGGACCTCTTTCCCAGTGAGCAGGGATAGGGCCACTTTCCTAACCCACTGCTTGCTGCAGGGACTCTGGGGGCTAGGTCCACTGCTGTGGCCGTGGAACTTTGGCGGGGGCGGGGCAACCAGCTGAGAGTGACCTTTTCCGGATTATTCCGGCCCGAACTGAGAGACACGGCGCTTGATAAGTGGTGCTGAGCGAGAGGGCCAGAAGAGCGGCCGCAGCACACTTCTTCTCCCAGATCCCCACGATACTGTCTCCATTCTCCACGTCTCCTGTGATAATTTCTTTTTCCGCCCAGTCAAGGCTTAAAGAGGACATAACTGAGGGGAGGGGGGTGACCTTTTCATTTCAATGTGGCGGAGCGCTGCTCTGTTGAGATTGGTGCTTTTAATCTCCTTGACGGAGGAACATCTCAGACGCGCGGCTAATTGTTTACTCAGCGCAAAGTGGGTGATGCGCCCTGCTTGCTGTTCGTGGACCTCGCTTGACCCTACCCAAACTAGGTCCCTCGGGCTATTTTCTGATAAGTTTCCACTAGACATTTCAAGTAATTGTCCTATTCATCCCATCACCAATGTAAACATTTAACAAGAGCAAATAATATACACTCACCAAGCACTTTATTAGGTATTTATTGGACTTATTCTACTGCTGTAGCCTATCCACTTAGAGTTATGATGTGTTCAGAGATGCTCTTCTGCATACCACTGTTGTAATTTGTGGTTATTTGCGTTACTGTCACCTTCCTGTCAGTTTTGACCAGTTTGGTGCTTCTCCTCTGACCTCTCTCATGTTTCTGACTGCAGAACTGCTGCTCACTGGACTTTTTTAGTTTTTTGCACCATTCTTTGCAAACTCTAGAGACTAGTGGGCGTGAAAATCCCTGGAGATCAGCAGTTTCTGAGATTCTCAAACCACCCTGTCTGCCACCAACAATCATTCCACGGTCAAAGTCACTCAGATCACATTATAATGGTTCATGTGGACATTAACTGAAGCTCCTGACCCATATCTACATTATTGTATGCATTGCACTGCTGCCACACAATTGGCTGATTAGATAATTGCATGAAAAATAGGTGTAAAAGTGTAAAAATGTTCCTAATAGAGTGTTTGGTGAGTGTACACTGTAAATAACATGTTTATCACCAACAGCACAACTGTCCTCAAAGTAATACCTGCAGTCATTTTCATAATGAAAAAATGAATAGACAAAAAATAGACCCGCTAACATGATTTGAAAACCTTGTATAATGAATTTTCCTGCACCGAATCGCAACCATTTTTAGAACTCTATTCACTGTGCTGGAATGTCACTGGTGAATATCTCCAGGTGTCTTTTCACTAGTCTATGTAAAGTTCTTTGCTTATTTTCCTTTTTATTTCCTGTATTTATGTCAGAATGACTGTATCTCATTTCAAAGAGAATCAATCATATTTTAAGTGATTCATGCCACATGGATAGTGTCCAGAACAGTAGATTAGCTCTCCAAAAGCCTCCCCTGGGAGGCATAGCAGCAAACGCCCATTTCATTTATAAAGCCGTAAGGTCAAAATATTTGTCTCTGGGGTGACAGAGACCATGCCTACCATCTTTCAGATGTATAATTCCCTGGATGCTGTGGAAGGTCAGCTGAAATAACAGGTTAGGTTCATGCATTGGAATACATTTAGCTCAGTGGAACCCATTTCTCCCCTTAAAGGATCATTCCTAAAAGGGAATTTGGCATCGTTGTGACATCGCCTAAAACCAAGGGGATTACAGCTTAAGAGCTGCTGTCATAGAACAATTCATCAAATGACAATTGAAACATTTTCCAAGCTGTTAATAGCTTCACTATTCTAAATAAAGACTTTAAAATAATATTTCAACTTTGAAAAAATATATCCCTTACCTGTGAGCACTATATCCATCCCATAGCAAGAACAATTGAGATGGAGTGGAAACAGCGCGATTGTATAGAATTGCTTAGTTACAGCTTTCTCAGAATTGTCAGGTCTCAGCTTTCAATTTGTCATCTGTTTCATTTCCTGGTCTAAGTAATTTAGCCAGGAAAGTAGCCCTGGCTGCAATAAGGAATAAATGTTTTTCATCAAGGCAGATGATATTTTAGCCCTCTCAAGATGACGAAATATCAAGATCGATGAGTCAGATGGCTGGCGGTAGGGGAGAAGAGGTGTGGGCTCGGCGTTAAAGTCTGTGCCCTTTTAGTGGCTGTGCCGTCGTGAATGAAGCAAAAACAGCGGCCACATACTCTGCTTCTTCTGGAGAGAAACCAGGAGGGGATCAAGCGCATTCTTGTTATTTGTGCTTACTCTTCTCAGTGTCGGGCCGGATTTCAACTCAAAAGGCCATAAAAAGCTGGACCGGTGGCGAGAGATTTAGCGCGGCTTTCTGGCGAGTTGGGTAGACCTAAAGAAATCCTTACAGACCGGGGAACTAATTTCTTTTCGGTGTCACTGGGTCAGGTACACAGACTGGCGAGGATTTAGGGGGATTACGGCCACCCTTCTGCGCTCCGCACTTACCCTGACCGCCGCGGTTAGCGACACTGCGCGAGCCGAGCTCCGGCTTCGCCTCTCCCCGAGCGGGGTGGGCGCGCAGGGGTCAGGGGAGGTGTCAGGGAGCGTAATGGGGTAGGAGGATGGGGACAGGCACCCCCCCTGCCTCCCCACGCCCCGCTGCACCCCAGAGAGAGAGAACGACAGATTCATAAAGCTGTGGAAAAAGCGAAGAGAGAGGAAGGAGGACAGGCCAGCCGACGAGGCCTTCACCTTCGCCGGTGCCCTCACCCTGACTCACACGGCCCCTGGGTGTTTGAACATCTTGCTAACGATTTGCCCTGTGCTTGAGGTCCTCGGCCGGCTATCTGTTGGTCTTTATCGCCACACGCCGTTGGATGTTAGGGTCATTGTTAAAAGTCATACTGCAAGGTCAAGTTCACCGCCGAGTTATTGCTTTTGGATTTTTTCCCCATTAATTATCCCATAGTGTAAAGTCAAGCCTGTGAATATAGTGTTATTGTAATTATTGATTTACATTGTAATCTTTTTAAAGGTATCAGGTATGCAGTGATTATTATTATTATTATTATTATTATTATTATATACTGGTTACCATTAAAGTTTTGGGAAATATTTATATAGTTTAATATCCTCTCTAAAACTACGTATAGTGCAGTATTTGGTTATCAGTAGTTCTGTGGCCGCTGCTTAGTTCAACAGCAGATGTGTTTTCTGCCCTCGTGGTGCCATGGCTGATGAGCTGTGACAGGTGACGTCTGAACAGCCAGTCAAAGATACTGCCTGTAATGAGAAGTCTGTTGCTTGACAGACAAACAGCATCATATCTAAAATAAAGTTATTCCCCCTCTTCCCCTGGCGCCTCACCTCAGCACGGCAGAATTTATGCTGCGGTGTCGGTGTCACGTGGAAGGCTATTGTACGCTTTTTGTTTTGTTTGTTTATAAAATAGAATTGATTGACAACTGTGGTTTCAATATGAAGGCCAATAAATGCCTAGTTTATTTTTCCTCATAAACACAAGCAACATCTTTGAGACCAGATGGTCACAAAACCCTCAAAGGAGGTGTGGGCTATTATCATATTGACACATATCACGGCGTACTTATATGGGCATATATTGAACCATAATTTCTTTTTAAACCACAAAGAACTCTATTTAGTCAAACAATTGACTTTAAATTAAACATTCAGACATTATGGCATTATAATAAAATGATGATGCACTGATTGTTTGACTATTATACTGGAATACTGATTGGTGTCTTCAAAAACAACATTAACCCCATATGGGCCGATGCAACCTGCACGTTACATTTCCCTTAACAGATGGATGTGATGCCAGCATTGAATTTGCTCATATGACTATTTTTCAAGACACCTGAATTGCATTTAGATTCCTAGGCCTTTCCTAGAGTTTTCTATAGGGCACCTTAGTCCATAATGGCTTAAAGCCATTTTCTTCTTTAGATAAAAGTACTTTCCATTGGAAACACTGAGCAAGACAATACAGTGTAATTGAGATGGAAAGAGAGAGAGAGAGAGAGAGAGAGAGAGAGAGAGAGAGAGATTTGAATTTTTTACAGGTTAAAACTCATCTCCTTAAGTCCATAAGTCCATACATTGTTACAGAACTCTAACCTGGCTTTTGTTCTTGAGGCATACCAGTGGTTGGCATCTCACAGTGAACCCCGAGGTTATGCTGGTGGAGTCTTCTCTTGATGTTTGACACTTCTATGCCCAGAGCACAGAGTGTTCTTGATCTGTTCGACAGTTGAACTGGGGTTTTTCTTCACAACAGAAAGCATTCAGTCATTCACTACAGTGGTCTTCCGTGGTCTATCAGGTTGTTTCTGAGCTCAACTGTGCATTCTTGCTTCCTAACAATGATTGAAGCAGTTCATTTCAACACTCTAAATGTTTTAGCAGTGTGTCTGATTGATTTATTCTGATTGTTCAGCCTCATGATAGCATTCTTGACTGGCATTGATACTTCAGTGGCCCTCATGTTAAGAGACTACAAATGCAAATTCCACACCTAGAATCAACTCAACTTTTGTTAGCTTTCTTGTGCATGAGCTTATAATGCAACAACACACAGCTGGCCAATTGTCCAATTACTTTTGGTCCCCTAAAATGGGGAAAGTAGGCATACAAATGACTATAATTCCAACACGGTTCATCCAATATGGATATACTGTTAATCCCCTCAATTCAAATTAACAGTCTGCACTTTAACCTCTTAAATGGACCCATATTCACAGTTTAATTTGTAACCCAATGTACTGGCATACAGAGCCAAAAATAAATAAAAAAGTGACACTGTCCAAATACCTATTAGGATATAGACGGCATTGTAATTCTTTATACTCAAATTACTATGTTGCTCATTTCATTAGTCATTTCATAGATTGCTGAAACCATTATTGGCCATGGATTAGTATGGCTTCAAATAAATTACAAAAATCTCACTGGTCTAGTACAACAATGCCCAAAGGGAACCAATCAGAGAGCCTCATGGCCTTGTGGGATAAACCGCCACTGCATATGAGATAAAGTCAAATACAGTCAGAAAAAAAATGCCCAATAAGGTACAAAAGCTTGTCACTGGGGAGACACCCTATAGGTACATTACATTGTATTCCTTACATTGGATTAATAATTAATTTGTACCGTTTTTGTTTGTAAAAGGTAATTATTTCTACCCAAAGGAACAGTATTGTATCTTACAGGGTACTTGGGAAATTTGTTCCTTAAACAACAAAAATGCACCTCCACTGTACCATTATTTCCGAGAGTGTACATCATCACCATTATCAAGTAACGGTGATAAAAACACCCTAATAAACCCTAATAGATTTAGGCATGTTTAAAGTTTCTTTGGGTGCCAAATCCATTTTAAGGGTCAATGAACTAATTTAAGACAATAGAGGAAGGACCCCAAACAGTGACATGTTCGTAGAAATGTTTCATTTTCTTTTAGTCTTTTTAAATTAAGTTTATAATGAAACTTCCTAAAAAGACAAAAGTTTTCCTAGCAATTTTCACAGTGTGGAGTGCATCCTCTTTTATTTGAAAATTATTAATCACAAAAGTAATGACCAGAAGGAATTGCAATAGTTCACAGAATACTGAGTAGGGTATTCAAAAACAACATTAAAGCCCTCCGCCTCATTAGATTAAAGTACCTTCCATTAGACACACTGAGTATGACAATAGGGTGAAATAAGGAGTGTTTTTAAAAGCAATTACCACTTATATTGTCTTAATGACGGTTGAGTTGTTAAGCGGAACACGTTTGAAGAGATATCAGCATGTGCAAAGAGTTCAATTCACTATAAAAACAGACTGGTATAAAAATATCAAATCAGCAAATGTGAAGGATAAAGATTTAACAATAATGTAATTCTTAAGAAAACGTGTACATCTGTGATATGTATAGGGACATATCAAAATTTTGTATTACAAAACTTGTGACTTGCGGCAAATTTCCAGAACTACACTTTGGATTAGTATTGCAGTATACATGAAATAGAACATAGAGAAATTCAAATACTTCAGTATCTTCAGGAGGGCTGTGTTCTCCCTACTAAAATGTCTGCTTCAGCACTGCCTGAGGGGAACCAATCAGACATTGTCACCCTGGTGGGAAGACCTTACATTTGGCTGTGAACACAACCACACAGTGTACACATAAACACGATCACAAAAGTAATGGCCAGAAGGAATTGCAGTAGCTCACAAAATACTGAGTAGGGTGTTCAGAAGCAACATTAAAACAACTCGCCTCATTAGCTAAAAGTACCTTCCATTAGACACACTGAGTATGACAATAGGGTGAAATAAAGAGAGATTTTAGGAGCAATTATCACTTATATTGTCTTAATGACAGTTTAGTTGTTAGCGAGACACTTTTAAAGAGATATCAGCAATTATGTGTGTCAATGAGTTTGATTAGCTATAAAAACAGAGAAATCCAGATCTATAGATGTAGACAGAGTAGAAAAAAGCTTTAACCTTATTTATAATAGTGTGCACAAGTACTGCCCTTAGCCTGTTGTTGTTTTTTTTACCCCATTTTGTCCATACATAAAAAAAAAGAAAAAAGACTTCTCAGTGAACCATGCTGAGATGCCTGGACAAGTCTCCAGAGAAACAAATTTATAGTGACATGGAAAATTAATAACGGAAATTGAGATTAATTTATACATGCCGGCATCAGCAGGCACATCAGCAAAACTGTCAAGCAAAGGTCGCGGCTCGAACGACAACATGTAAAACCCCGGCCAAGTTCAAAATTGCTCCTTTTCCAAGTTCCCCGAGACGCGTTGTTCTCCGTGTGGCTGGCACGGGTCTTTCTTTTTTCATGCAAAAGCAATAAATCAGCTGTTTCGAGAAGACCTGTCAGGCCCGGCTCTTGTGGATTTTGCGAGAAAGTCAATATGCTCCTGATAGAATTACAGCTCCCTGCCAAAACACGGAAAACACATCTGCGACAGTGGCAAAGAGCAAATCAATTGAACGTAGTTGCACTCACGGTAACTGAAACCTCGAGGTTGCAGAACTGAACCCAAATGATGGGCAAATGTTGGTTTTCACCTGTGTTGGGGGCCAGAGATTTGTATGACCATTTGCTTGTTGCTACATGTCAAGGCTGATATAGCCTGTAGCCTAGGGGTCCATCGTGATCAAGGGACCCCTGATCGGTCAGATTTTATATTAAAATGTTTTTTATTAAGACTTGTGGACCCCCATTGGCCTATAAAATTATTAATGATTAGTTATATCCAATGGGCTCGCAAATTCACATTATGTAGGAAACCATTGTCACTGTCCTTGAACAGGAATGTACACTTTGTTGCAACAGTAACATTATCAAAATGTCCAAAAAACAAGACAGTGGGGCGCAGAAAAGAAAAGCCCAGAAGCTAAAAGAACAGTGTGGCCGGGCTCTATTAGATAAAATGCCAAAGTTAAGTGGCTATTTCTCTCAGCCTCAATACAAGGGGACTGACGAGGTAAGGCGAGCAACAACCGCAGCTGCAGCTAGCACTAGCCTGGGAAACACAGACAAAGAAAAGTCAGTTCCCGAAACGGAATCAGAGGAACTTGTTTTAGAGGCAGAGCCATCTGAAACGCAACCACCAACATCACGTCACCTCCAGAGCCCCATCGAGCCATGCCCGAGCAACAACAGCCACCGCTGTTTCGCCTGCTACTGCCATGGAGCTAGCAGCAACAACGGCTACTACAGATGAAAGGGCACCCGCACCACTCACAAATGCCAGTGGGGAGCGCTAATTTTCAAAACTGCCGTTGGTTAAAAATGGACTGAGGTCAACAATAGATCAGAAGAGACTCAATCATCTCACCCTTATGTCAATTGAAAGCGATCTCCTGCGGAAAAATTGATTTTACAAGGCTTATCAAAGACTTTTCAGCAAGAAAAGCAAGAAAGAAAACCTAAAGGTAAAAATATGTTTTCTGTACCTCAAACTGCTGTTTGAATTGCGCTCATCTCATCTGGACACGGCTGTTGCTGCTGCTGTAGTTGCATGCATGTAGTAGGCCTCATTGTTTCTGTTTGTCGGAGGTAAATGTGTGGTAAATGTATCGGTTGCATTGATGTGTATATGTTCCGAGCTATAGTGTGTGCGCGTGTGTGTGCGTGTGTGTGTGGTGTGAGGCGCACACCCTGTGTGTTCATTGTATGTATTACATCATATTCCGCTTGACTTGGCAGTAGTAGGACTATGCTTGCTTCAAACGCATCTTATTTTATTTTTTAGGTAATATGATATTTAGGGGGGGCCTACAAAAAGTGTAGCCTAGGGGCCTTTGATCACCTTAATTCACCACTGGCCAAAGCGCTTCCTAGTGTTTCTCTTTACTCATTGACCTCTTGTGTATTTGGGTTTCCGTACACTGGCACGATTAAAGTCTCACGTTAATGGCTCTATTAAGAAATACTGCATACAGCTAAATCTACGTAAATGGGACTATAATGATCGTATTTGTTTGAGATGATTGTCCCTGGTATTTGATATTTGCAGCTGAGCCATAAAGCACACAACTCATACTCCTCTAACCGATTATGAGACGCTTGGCTCAGATAATCCCCCCCAGTTATGGCAGTTTTCCACAGATGCGTGTAGTGTGCAGCTGTCTCCTTTGATGCTGCGTGTAGAATCTCGGTTGGCCATCAGCTGACTTGTGCTTCTGTGTGAAGTAAACACACTGGCAGAAATTGGTGGCATTATCATCCTCTACCAATGAATGGAAGCAAATAGGATTTAATTAATGGAAGCATGGCTTGAGATGAAAAGCATACTAATATACAAAGCCATGTCACAGTTTCATTTGAGCACAGGTTGCACGACTGTAGTTCCAATAATTATCAGGTAATATATATAAAGAGACCAAATCAGTACTTAGACATCAATAGTATTTGTTAGCTTCAGATGAATCTCCTGAAGGCCCTGAGTACTAATATGCTATTTATGTCCATACCACTAGGGGGCGGGAGGTACTGTAAGTGGTTTTTAACCCTATCCACTTTGCCCTCTTGTGGATGAGTAGTCGATGTCTCAAATTATTGTTGTGTTCATATTTATAGATTGCAAAAAACTGTGACATAATAAAACAGCAGAAAGACGATGCCAGATTGTTAAAAAGACTCTCTGCTAGCAATAACAGTAGTTTAGATGCTTATCAGCCTCTTATTTGCAAAGCACAATAATACAACTCCAGAAACCCTCAACTTGCCATAGACAATAAAGGTCATATTGTAACATTCTAAGATACCATTTCTCTACGTCTAAAAATCATGTTCCAATATAATAACAAAAATATTCCAGCTGGAAATGTATTTAAAAAGGTATTGATGCTGAAACCTAATAGCCTTTATTAAAGAGAAGGATAGACAAGGCTTGCTTAAGGACTAACTTATGACTTCCCTTTTAAACCATAATGCACAATCATATAGTCATACATTGTACCCCTAGCCAGCAATTCATAATTCATTTGTACCCTTTTTTTTCCAAGGAAAAGGTTATTACTTGTACCCGAATGGAGCAACACTGCACTTTCAGGGTTCTTTTGGGAAATGTACCTCCCCGTACCTGAGATTTGATGCAGTTACTGAAAAATTCCAAATAAAGTCAAATCTTATAAAGTCAATGAAAGAACAACACCCGTTAAATGCGCACTATAAAGTTACATGCTATTTAATTGCTGTTCTTGGCTTTACAAGCAATAGGGCATAGCGGGTTTGCAGTAATCCTGAAGTGGTAACAGATTTATTTGCGAACCATATGTGACAAAATTTTGTCAAATAAATTTTTACAATACTTTGTGATGTGAGAGTAAATGCTCCCAGATTGCTTTCTGTGCCAACTGCCCAAATAGTGCGAATGATGAATTCAAGCTATGTTGTTATTAATAACAGCTGTTCATTCCTTTTTATTAACTGGTTACCTGATGTATCCGCTCACACATTCATTGCTGTGATTAATACTGGTTTCTTTTGACCACGCGTAATTAACCAATAATACTTTTCACACGCCATTCCAGTGGAAAGGGGAGAAGCAGTAATTAATTGTGGTAATTACATTTGCATGAGTCATGATTTCATCAGATAACATTTGTGAAATAATGCTGGGAAACTGCTTTGTGCAACAGTTTATTTAGGAGCAAGTACAGCGCATTTCACCACTGGGAAGTCATTGTCTGGTTTATGTATGCTCTGTGTGGCAGTTATTTCTTTTATAGTTATTTTCCAGAATGAAAAAATATAGCAAATCACATAAAATATTCAAACTTCCCCATTCTCTGCTTTGCTATAAATCGGTAGTAACAGAGCAGAAGCATAATGATGGGTGAAATATCAAGTTATCTGTTTGGACTAGAGGCAGATTTTCTGTGAATGAAACTGACACACAATGCCAGTTATATGTTAGGGTCCTGTTTTACTAAACTTCAAATGTACTTAAACCTATGTCAACAAGGTTCTTTGAACCATCACAATATGATGCTGCATTTATAGGAAATTCAGGTACACTAATTTTGGCTTAAAGTGCCTTTCTATAGCTGCACAAGTGAATGTGCTTTTTTAGAGCTTTAAAGCAGCAAACATAGATATTACACTTAAAGCCCATTGGTGGTAAAGTAATGGAATTGTCACTGGGTAGCTTGCTACCTACTTGGCTAGGTGAACTAGCAAGTTATTAAACTACATTTACTATATGTTGAATTGCATTTGTTGCTGTAAGATATATTTACAGAGCTTTATAGCTAAAGGACACATTAGCCAAACTCAACTTTTCCTTCCATACTGTAGCCTTTATACCTGTAGAGTATGAATTGAACTAAACATGGGTAGACATGCAAGAAGGCTCGCAAGAAGGCTACCAACCGGAGTGTTTATTTTGACCCCTGTGCAGGGATTGTGAATTCAGCCCTGGCCCAGCATCAGTCAAGTATTCCCTGTTGTGTCATGCAGAAAAAAATGTTAGCTCATTAATTACAATGATCAGCCGTGGCGCCTCACTGGCTGACTACGCTCTACTGTATGGGTGAATATAGCTGGACGTGCTAGTGCCTATATGAAAGAATTGTATAGCTATGCTGATATGAGTATTAGAGAGTATTACTTTCATACAGTAATACTGCTTTCATATTCCATACCACACTGAACAAATGGATAGATTTTGTGCTTGAAAATACAGTATGTGGTGATCAACGGGCAAGGTTGTCTCAGAGGAGACCATCTAAAAGACAATGCCAAACTTTCCCCCCTTTTTCCCCCGTACTTATTCATTAAAAATTCAATTAACTTGAATTTTTCATTATGTACAGGTTCAATCACATTAGTGAACCTTGTAGGTGACTAATTGATTTAGAGAGCACAGCTTGCTTACCGCAGATACACAAGAAGAGCCCCTTCAATTGTCTAGAGAATAAGGACAGGAGTAATTTGGTCAAAAAGCTGTTTTTGTATTAGATTAGAGCAATGAATCTAATTTGAAACAAGAGGAGGCATGGCGCCGGGCTCCCCGGAGAAGCCTTGTGTACAGGCGTTTAGACGTACCGCGGGCAGACGTTATCTTCACATAGCCGTCTGGCCCTCTGCTGGCAATGGCCGACACCCCGCAGCTCAAATAAAATAAATGTCAATTATCCCAAATGGATTCTCTTCTGTCCCGCCTCCCCCCTCTTTCTCCCCGCAATTAACAAAAAAATGTCCGTCACTGCCTTAAGCAGCGCAAAAGAGGAACGAGCTTTAACCATCGACTCGCTCGAAACGAAATTAAATTAAGCGCCGTGAATGTCACCTCGTTTCACGGTTAACAGCTGAGTTCGCCCGCGACCGTGTCTTACGAACCTCAAAAGTTTCGCAGCTGTCAGAAGTTTGCAGGGATTTAGTGCCGTGGCTTCCGAGAGGGCCTGGCTTCCCCGCGTTGGGGAATGTCAGTGTTCGCTAACGCTACGGCGGTCTTGATAAAAAAGGACTGGCTGGTCCCCGACATGGCAGGGAAATAAGTGCCCTGCCACAGCTCATGGATCTGTCGTACAGGGTCCTCCTGACACACGGTGGAGGCCCATACCGTGGAGAATCTGTCCCTTTTTGTCCAGGACCTCTGTCTCAGCACATAAGGCATGTCCCAAGCAATCAGGCGCCAGTCACTCACAATTTACGGGGATTTGGGTAAAACACGCCAGGGCCTTTTTCCCTGAAGCTAGCCGAGCCCAATTATTGCCTCAGGAGGCTGACGGTGGCTCCTTCCTCCCTTCTTTGTGCCTTTAACACCGTCCTGTCACCTGGCTCGAAAACACCGAATGCAATCCCACAAACAGAGGAAACATCTTGTCGAATTATTTCAGGGGACTAGGTCGGGAACGAGAGACGAGGTAAATGAGCGGTTCGCAATTTGCGGAACGGCGCGAAGGTGCGAAGAGACGAGGCATCGCCCCTCGTGAACGCTTACACCACTGCATTGCGGGTCTTTTTTATCTACTGCCATGACATTTGTCAAAAGGGCACGACTAAGAATTTGGGGGGAGGCCGTCGCAAAAAGGCTGTGAATTCTACATTACGGTCCGCTAGACACCTCCATTCCCATAATGACCTTTTTAAAGTCGTGAATGATGCCTTCTTTAATGTACTGCCGGGCATGAATGCGGTATAATTGAATAGAATAGGCTTCCCTCTAATCATAAACATCAATGCGATGATTACCAGATGCAATACAGTAACCCCCCTGGCGGCAGCCAGGCATCTTTGATATCGCAGCAGATCAAAGCCATTCATGTTGCATATAAATGCGAAAATATGTTCATCCTGGCACTTCGGATTGATTTGCTTTAATAGCATTTGCTGTTGCGGTCTGCCTCCTTCAGCCTTGCACAAAACCTCTGAGTAAATGTTGTGCCCCTGTCTGGCTTCACCGAACGCCAGCCCCACAATGCCAGCATCTCAGTAAAAAAGAGGAAAAATCCTCACACATCCAATTAGCAATTACAGTATTTGCTAATGCTGTATCTTAGTGAGAAATGTTTCCGTAATGAGTCAATCCCTCAACATTAGAATGTACAGCCCAAATGGATACCTGGCTGTGACATTAAAATTATTTCCTTGTGAGCCAGTAACATATCCACACTTCATTGTGTTTCTAGTATTTAGCACCTCTGCTGGGGTTGGTTGAACGCACACTCATTTCTTACATATTAGCAGTGCTCCCCACTGACATCTCTATAAGACATTTCAAAGCGCAGTATCGAAACAGCTGGTTTGCTGGCATAAAGAGGAGGAGAGGTTTGGAATGGTGCTCTGCACAAAGCTGAGTGATAGAACACGGTGTATGCCTGTCTGTAAGCAGATCGTTGCGAAGCTGCAAAAACCTGTTCACCAAGCTGCAAAAACCTATTTACCTTTATACCAAACAAATGTGAACTTGAACCCCAAAGCCAAAGATGGAGGCAAAGACAGGGTGTGAAAGAAAGTTTTAACATGCCCTATTTGTGTGAAAAGAATAGGGTTTTAGAATGGAAAAAGGGAGAGACTCAAATGGGGATTAGATCAAATATGACTGAGTGCAGAGGTCTAAATCTTTTTAAAAGTTAATCCCCCTTTTGTTTCCTTTTCTTGGCTGCTGATGAGAGAGAGAGAGAGAGAGTGAGAGAGCAAGAGCGAGACCGAGAGAGAGAGAGTGTGAGAGCGAGTGAGAGAGAGAAATCTGGCTACTATGTTTGTTACATCTCAGCTTTCACAGGGCTCAGACACTTTTCATTATTTGGCCACAATGGGGATAGCAGGGTGAGTGCTGGAGAAGGGGCCACTCTGTCCAAGCTGTGCTTTGGTCCGGGGACATGAAAGGCAGGAAGTAACAGCCCAGCATTCATCAGTGGCGTCGCGAGGGACAACCTCAGACACACACGGTCATCTTCATTTTTAATGAGGAAGCGTCTCCCGGTGGTACGGATTCGCCCCCCTCGCCTACTCCCGACCGCGACCTTCTACCCCGCTTCCTCTTCAGAATAGTCGTCCAACTGGATTTCTGATGCCCTTTGAAGCGCACAACTAAGAATCAGCGTCTTTTTTATCCAATAAACGATGCAGTTCAGAGGCCAGAAAATCCCTTTTTTTCATATCCTTATTATTCCTCAAAACAAGACTGATATTACGTGCAGCACTGTTGGAAGCAACTGCGGTAAAAAGGACAAGGGTCTGTGGGGGTGGTCACAGGAAGTGTTTGACAACATTAGCCTTGCCACCACACTTCAGCCTTGTTGATGGAACAGAAGGAAGTTGAGTGCTCTCTGATATAGTCGGTTCGAAATGAAAAAATGACCTTACTAGCGAAACGTCAAACAGACTAACCTTGATTAAAACTCAGGTCAACACTGTAAATAATTCACAATTTCATGAAACTGGGAAGAGGACAACAGACAACATTTCAATGCTACTGCACTTCTGCCAGGTCAGAACAAGAGAACATAATACTCTCATCAGTTGACATTGCATATAAATATTACAGGATTCACATTGCGCAGAAACACAGCTCGACAAAGCTGATGTTACAGATTGTTCCTGATCCCAACATCACGACATGCCAGCTATATAAACAAAACGCAAAACATAAAGAAAACCGTATTTTAAAAGCCAAAATAAATGTTTACAAAAACATGATGAATTTAATTCCACACACTATCTGCTTGGTCTAACCACAACGACTGTGTATTATCCAAAAGGTTTCTCTTCAAAGTGGTCTACAACCAAGTGCCTATCTCTAGGTGATGAGGAAATGTTTTCTATGCCAAAAACATTTACAGGGTACTGGAAACACCTCAGTGTAATGGCGTGCAAATGTGTAATCAAGGTTTTTGTTCCACATTACTGCCTTGTGATTGGCAACATTAACCACCCATTTTGTTTGGTCAACAAACACAAGTCCGCAAGAACACTTCATGATTTACACCTAAGTGGAGCTGCAGTCAGTCTAAAAAGGTTTTTAAAAGTTTTAACTCTCACATTGGTTCCCAGGAGTTTGAGCAATGTGCACAATGGCTACATGGAACCTACTGCGCTGTATATCTTGAGACATTGGCAGTTTGGATAGATTTGTTCAGCAGTAGCTAGTTGGCACATTATTTGTTTCCTTTCTGCCACATAGACTGCACTTTCAGTTGTTTAACCCTATTGAAACATTTATCCCATTTCAATGACTGGGGGTTGTGAAGGAAGCGATTTATTTCAATATCAAAAAAGTAATATTTTATTTCAGTAAAAAGATGAAACAGGTTGAATAAAAATCTCACAGGTTCCATTTTGGATCAAGGCCTGAACACCATTCCGGTAGTCTGTCATTTCGTCAGTAACATATACTCTCTAAAATAAAATGACAGCGCATGTCAAGCACAAGTTAATTGAAAAGATAGGCTAGGCTACCACACCAGTGCTATTATGAAGTCTATCGGCATGCTCCGACACAAACCGTGGGTGTAGTAGGCATGTGAAGCAATTAGGCAAATCTTAACACTTACACGAAATGAATTACACTTTGATTTGTAATGATGGAATATTAAACAGGAGCAGCATTTTGCAAATGCTAGACAGGGTTATTGCTCATTTACTGGTAATGAGTACTAAACACACGATCAGAATACAGTTGTGTAATTGCATACTATAACTGTCAGTTTTGAATGGATACGTTTTTTTTATTTCAGTATATTTCTGGAATTGGAAGAACTATATATAAAAAAATAGTACAATATATTACAAATTGTGACATTAAATTACAAACCCCCCCACCCGCTTTTTTATCAACACATTGAAATGCCCAACTGAAAGGCAACTGTAGGCAAGTCCCATTGCTGCACAACAACAATACATGCTAACACAAACACTAATGCACTACCCCTGCTTCTGTTCACTACAGACAGAGTCGCACAGTTTCTATGCTGGGAGGCTGCATACGACTGACACAGGCACTTCACAGGCACCCGTGTTGACCGGAGGAGTTGCTAATGATTGATGAGGTGAGAGATTACCTATCGACAGAACCCTGCCTCCCTGTGTGTTAAACCAATCTTCCACAGTCTCATTCGGCAATGGCTGCCTTCACCAGGCACATTACTGCAGTAAGTATCCATGGGATGAGCCGTGAGCCACATAATACGCATTACATCTCGAATTCCTCATAGTACACTACAATAAACACAAATGGGATTATTTAGACTGATGCGAAATGTTGTATATTGCAGCACAGTTGTAAACGATTATGGTTGGAGAATACAATTTGAGGGATGGAAGTAATTGGAATGTTAGCACACAAAGGATAAATTAGTAGATTTCTATGTAAGATATTTGTTATTTATTTAATCTGATTACTGAAGGAAACACTAGATTAACTCCCTTTTCTCAGAGGCAATATTATCTCCATCTTTTGTGTTATTGTTTCATCCCACATTCCAAAACATTAAAATTTACCCAGTAACCAATTAGACTGCATTTCATCATCTGTATTATAATTATTACAATCACTCCCAACTGCTTGTTCATGTGACTTTATTGAATTTTTTTTGGTGATCTCTTTTACCAGCAAACTGTACATGTCAGCTGCATACAGGGACGCCATTAGCCAATCATAATAACTATGCAAATGTGGCAATACCATCTTCAGCTTTCGCAGAGCTTGGGTAATGAGTTATAGAGGAAAACGCATAAGCTGTCGTGAGATGAAAATTTGAGGGGGAATTACATTGGGAGCGGTTTCAATAATGTGTTTTGCTCTTACATCATTAGCTATCTAAATAGCTTGGGCTAATTTTGCCTGAGATATCATGCAATTAAATGAAAAATTACTTTGGGACTTGTGCCTACTGCAGCTCGAGTCTTTTCTAGTGACTGAGCTTCACTGAACGTTATTATTATTATTATTATTATTATTATTATTATTATTATTTATTATTTCAAGATTTCTTAATTGCAAATATTTTTGCCTTTTGTGCGGACATGTTAAAATGAGAGTTCATTTTCAGCTTTTTTTGGTATAATTTAATTTGTAGTGTATGTTTTTCAATGGTTTCCAACTATTTTGGGGACTGCCAGAAGGATGGTTTTGTGGTATAGCTAGCAAATGCAGGGTAGCTCCACCTGTGGATAATGTATGCTACTTCCTGATTAGTTCATTAATGGGTTAATTCACTGTCAGCACATAACCTTCAACTACACAAAACATCTTTACAGCTTGCTAAGTGATCTAGTACCATCCGCAATACCTGAATAGTGTCTCTCCCCACCCATTGCAAAAACACCATATGTTTTTTAAACAAAGGTCTTTTCCATCAGGTGATGATAGAGCTTTAGAAAAAGCACATCTGAACATATTGTCTGTTTAAAGTCTATTGAAAGACCTGATTAGTTATTTAAATGACAACTAATACCATTTTACACATGCTGGAGGGTAAAATTAACTATATATTATTTTATAAAGTTTTAATGCACTTCATAAATGTCAGGAAATGTGCACCCACTCGACTTTGGCAATTTGCAATACAGTTTCCCTGTATTATGTCATATTACAATTTTGCACACATTTTTATGGTTCTTTCATTTTCAGTTTTCTTTCATTTGAATGGCACTTAATTGTACTTAAAGTGCTGGAAATTAGAATGGCATGGAACAAGAACAGTCATTTCGCAGCCTGCTCTCAGAGGAACGTCAGACAGTAAAAGCTGGCGGAAAGCTATTGAATGCTTTTAATGCACAGTTGTGTTGGGTCGATAAGATAAGATATGATATACTTTATTGAACCCCGTAGAGTAATTTGAACTCTGCATTGACCCATCCTAGTTACTTACAGGAGTTTTGGCAACCACATTGCAGTACTCAAGGACCAACTCCAGTTCAGAGGCCAGTGCCTTGGTCAATATGCAAACTCCATGCTGAGAGGGTCTGGTTGGCCGGGATTCGAATGCAGAACCTCCTTGCATGACAACAGTGCTAATCACTATGCCACCCTCAAATGTAAAGTTGATGCATATCAAACGCTCGAGTGGACTTGAACCAGTGACACTAGAAGCGGCACAAGCATTTGCAATGTGCACCACTGCGTACTGAAACACTATGTTTCCATGTGGAGCAATGTGCTAGGAGCAATGTGTCGTCACATCTAGCATTGAGAACCAGAGAGGAGCTCCACCAATCACAGAGTACAGTATGCTGGCAATAAGAAACAAGAACAATCCCAGTGGTGATTGGTGAATACCTTCTGGCTATACTTTTGGGATTCGTTCAGCGATTAAGGGATCCTGGAAGTATAAAATGGAGGTGTGCACCAAACACTGTAGGGGTTGTTCTGTCCTTATTCCCGATGTTCACTGTGATTTGTGAAGCTCTTCTCCAGTTACTATTTGAAAAATGATGACATGTTGTGCCTATCTCCGTTTTATTATTCCTGGTTTGCAGTTATGGGCAGCAAGAGCCTGAGAAAGAAGGTATTATACAGTGATAAAAGACAGAAAAGGAAAGCAGGGAAAAGCGTGGCCGACACAGTTTGCATTGACCTTCAAATAAAGTAAGATTGGAACAAACTGCCTCTAACGATACATTCGTTTACATAAGTTTGAACTATTGTATTGGCATTTGAATGTGTGCATATCTAGAGAGTAAAATGCCTTGAAAATTCTTGGCTCTATTTACAAATTGCTAAATAAACCTGCCAATTAAGAGACAAGTACACAATTGTGTCAATATACAAATGTCTCTCCAATATTGTACCTTGACATGAGTTGCGCATTTCAGACTGGAGTAAGTATGCCAGTGGTCTGTTGGCTAGTGTTGAACAATTTGAAGCATGCATTCTTCACAACATTTCTTGGACCACCAAGTGAGTGTTTCTGCACATTCATAAAATAATATTATGTTCTACAGCGACTGTACTTCCTTTCAATGATTACATTTTGTTTTGCTTCTGATTATGTATCCAAGGTAATGCTCTGTACTCTCTTATACAGTCAACCCCAAGATTAAACAGACATTTCTTTGCTTATTTACACTAAAGAAATTGATTTACTTATAAAATTCCCCACCCTGAAACAACACAAATACGAAAATGATAACTGCAGCAATAGGTTTTTTTGGGGATAAAACAATAAAAGCAATAATTCACCCTGGACCGGGATCGGGAAGTGTGCTGATCGAGGTCCAATAAAAGTGAAGGGTTAAGTGTACATGTAGTTTGTATCTTGGGCAACACTTTGATATATTTGAAGACTGCTACATAAGAGCTATACAACTCCTTCATAAGCACTACATAGCACATTCATAAACACTACAAAAGCATTCATAAGTCCTTATGTCATTAACTGACATCTTGTGTCAGTTCACTTGTTATCACTTGTTGTCACTTGCTGCATCGATGTTGACATAACACACCATAGGCCTATTTGCATACATAGACATAAGGACTTATGAATGCTTACGTAGTGCTTGTGAATGTGCTATTTAGTGCTTATGAAGGAGCTAAAGTCCTATGTACAAACTTTCAAAGAAAGTGTTACCGTGTGTTCTTACCTGTCCTAGTCTAATTTATAACAGTGCATTTTAGAATATTTGTTTCAAACCTGAAATGACTTTCCACAGAGGAAGGCTAAAAAAATCAAGGAGATTCAAACGTCAGCATATCAGGAAAAAAAATGTGGCGTGCTGAGAATATACTGGCCTGATTTAATCATCGCCATTACTTCAGACTCAGGTCTGTGTACTATACGACTCAGCAAGGGGAAAACCCAGTGCATTATTGATGAACTGTTGGTTTAGCCTCTGCTTTCTGAAATGAGTCTATAGTCTACATGCTGTGGTGCTTCTAGGACATTTTAAATGGGAGGCCAAGGTAGAGTTGAACCGGTAAGGGGTGGCCAGAGAAATCATATGTATACAGTGTTGAAAACTGTATCCATTATCCACTGAAGATACACAGGTTTTGTCTTTTGTAAAGACGGATGGCATAAAATAAAGAAAATCCATCATGAAAACTACCACAGTTACAACCCAATATCATTCAACCATGACAGTTAATGTTTCAACCTACAGGTCTTCATCTTTGTCCTGATGTGTTTTTACTCTGGGCTCACACAACACATCACTTTAATTGATGGAACTTGCTTAATTACACAGGGCCAAGGCTATTCTGTGTTCATACTTTGCATGACGTAATGGGGAATGGTGGCACAATGACCAGTCTATGGGGGGCATGCGCTGAGAATGAGGCAGAGGTAGCCAAAGCCGAGACAGGGGATGGTTTAGGGCAGTGGTCTCCAAATCTGGTCCTGGAGAGCTACAGGGTCTGCTGCTTTTTGTTTTCACCTTAAAATCAGTGCCCTGTTGAGACCCAGGTAACCAGGTGAGATGAGCTAACTGTGTAATAAACTGCTCTAATTGACTAATTAAGTGCAGAGAAACAATGCAAACCAGCAGACTCTATAGCTCTCCAGGACCAGGGTTGGAGACCATTGGTTTATGGCTAGTTACAGATCCTGGATCTGATCTCAGTTTTTATACTTTATTCAGACAGGCAGAAAGCAGAGAAGAAAACCGTTACAGAAGGGATCACAGCTTAGAAGGCACCACACAGCCACACACTTGAGTGTGGGCCCACCCTCCCACCTGCTCCATAGGTCTCCCCACTCAGTTTTGATTTTGACCTTGGTTAAGGTTAAGGCTGGGCCAAAATGAATGCCTCCGGGGCAGACAGTGCTAGCAGCCAGTGCATGTCCATGAAAATAGGTTGGCATCTAGGGTCACAATCATGTATATATATTTTTTCAGTTTCCTCTTGAGGCACCCCTGGTTACCGACAGTAAGTGTCAGAGGTTCAGCGGTCAAACGGCAAGTTCCATGGCCCAGAGGTGTTCCTTCTGATCACCCCATAGATGACCTTTTGTTGTGAGGTCAGTCTCCTGCACTTGCTTATCCTCAAGTTCACCATTGCCCCAGGAAACACAGCCAATTGTGCTCACAAAGGATAATTGACCTGCAGGTCCCTTTCACTGTTGATCAGCCTTCTCCTCTATTGCCCAAAGGGCCATCAGAACTGACTCGTACCTGCAAGTGGAAACTGATGAATTTCCCGCACTGTTACACGACATTGACTGGGTGTGAGGCCACAAGTTCAGCCAACGGTGTAAAATTGCAGGACATTCACAGCCATTCTCTGGCCGCCATCAGAAAAGCCCCTGAGGGATATGTGAAAACAAACAAAAAAGAAAAGGTGAAATTCCATTCACCAACTGTCATACAATATACACCTGAGAGACAAACACTTTATTCCGTATGTTATCAGTAGGGCCATCAGTACATGCCTGAGCCATTCCAATGTGCATTCATATGAGAAACCCATCTCAGGACACACCTGCCATTTTAGTCCATTTCAGGGAAGGTCTTTGACATAACCATCTGTTTGGGAGATGGTTGTATCAGAGTTCTTTAGCGTGAAAGACTGCCGTTTTGCTGTTGAGTGCTGCAGTCTGAGAGTAAATTGAGCCTTCTCTGATGGAGGGAGAGGACACAGGAAAGAAAGAAGGGCATCGGTGTTTAGACAGGGGGTGCCAGATCTCCCAATGGGGATCATGCCCAGCAATTCAGAAGTAAATAATGCTATTTTCTTCCCAGGTGATCAGAACACTGTGAGAGACAGCATGTGGTGCACACAGAACGATTGGGGAAGTTTTACAGAGGAAATCCATGTCTTCCTGCTTCGGTAATTCTCGGAAACTTGAAACTGCCTGGGTCTACCTGACATTCAAAGAAAGTGATATTGCTGAGATGAGGAAATGGGGGAATAAAACAAACTCTGATATTTAATGTGATGCCGTGCACATTCTTGAATATATAAAGCTAGCCCACATGCAGTTTTGTGTTTATTTGTACTCAGGGCAAAAGGATGAGAGCCCATGTTCGAGGAAGGCTTATGTAAACACAACAGGGTTCTTTTTTCTTCAAAATCTGGAGTACTGCTAATCCATGGCCGCTTTTAGCATTTTTCTTTTTTTTTTCAAACTCTTCTTCAAATTCAAACCGAGACCTAGACTGAGTTAGGAAAAAACTTGTCATAGACATTTCATAAATTTAACTAGAATGGAACTAACTAATATGTACCATAAACAAGGAAATATTTTTTCTGTGTTTATAGTCCATTATACAGGCTAGGATGGTCCTGAATTTGAAAGTCATATACTGTACATTAAAGATGATACTGGGGAAAAATAATTACATTGTTTACCCTCAGCCATCTACATTTGACTAGAATGGATTAGAAATATTTGCAGGTCACATGGAAACAATTACCATCAGTTCTGCTCTTAACACTTATTTTGTTTCCAGCGAGTCTGACTGCCTCGCATGAAAGCTGCCAGCGGTTTTAATCTGAAAGGTCCTCCTCTTCCTCTACGAACGCCAGCCATAAAAAACTAAAACAAACGTGACCTGGGGGACGACAGTAACCCTCGGTAATGACACGGAAGGGCGAGTTGATGCCGAGGACGTGGAAAAGAACGGTTGGGGAGGAGTGCGGTTCATTTAAAGTTAAGCAGGAGACTTTATTGAAACTTACTGCCCTGTGCAAATGTGCTCCTGCACGCAGCTTTATTATACCGCTCCCCTGAGGGTAACTGCTTACCTTTCATTTGCAACGGCGTGCGTCTATGTATTTTCACCTCCCTGCTATGCTTCTAACGACAAGTCTGCAACATCCAAGCAGTACTTTGCAGTGCCAGTTTCCTGTAGAACCCCTCTGAGCTCTGTCATAGCATTTCCAGAAGAATTCATTTAGACACAGAGACCTTAACTTGCACATATACTGAACTGATATACCCTCAGTGAACACTTGGTATTTATTAGACTTATTCATTTGACTTATTCGTCTTTGGCTGCTGTAGCCTATCCACTTAGAGGTTTGGGTGAAGATTCCAGGAGTACAGCCGTTTTTGAGATACCCAAACCACCCTGTCTGGCACCAACAATCATTCCATGGTCAATCATTCCATCACATTTCTTCCCCATTCTGACATTTGGTCTGAAAAACAGCTGAACCTCTTGATTATGTCTGCATGCATTTATGCATTTAGTTGCTGCCACATGATTGGCAGATAAAATATTTGCATTAACAAGTGGGTGTACAGGTCTACCTAATAAAGCGGTCACTGAGTGTATATCACGCTTATCCTTATAGAAAGCATTCATTTTCACGACCATGGCATTGCACTGAAGGGCAGCAGAATGAAATAGATGTGGAGGAATGCCATTTTCATTTTTAATGATAAGGAGACATTGTTCTCCAGGAAAGTGGTATCAGCATTTGAAAAATAAACACTTTCATGTTTGTGTTTTAATTGGATTCCTCAATATTTGCAGTTAATGTGGCACAAGCTAGGCTGAGTGAGAAAGGATAGCAGTGGTGGTGGTGGTGGTGGGGGGTTGTTGAGGATTGACAGAGCAGAGGGAAGTACTGTCACCTCATAATCTTCAATTACTTTCGATTCATTTCTGTAAGTAAGACGGAAGAAGTCTAATCAGTCTCCCAGGATCGCTCCCAACAGCTTCTCTCCTCGGACAAGTGGCAACATCTGCTTCAGCTATCAAAAGAAAGCATGGCACATTCTTAGCTTTTTTCCCATTTTACATCTCCCAGTGAAATGCACTCCCATCACCATCTCCTCTTTCTGTCAGAGCAGTGTGTAATTACACTGAAAAGAAGCCCTCGCTGAGAAAAAAGAAGCTTGTTTGTTGCTATCTTTACCGGCCCAGCTGCAACGGTCATGTTTTTCTTTGTTAAAAATGTTGTTATTCTTTTTGTTTCCTCCTGAAGCGTGAAGATTAGAGAGGTAAACTCTTTATAACTGTTAAAGGGTGCCTAGGGCTAAAGAAAAAAAATATATGTATCAGAACAAATTTCTTAAACACTCAGTCTGTCCTCTTCTGTGTGTTATGCTCTGCTGCTCTAAAATGGTGGACATGTTTTAGGATGCTACCCTTATCCACATTATGTTCCCCTGTGGCCCAGGCTAAAGTGGCAAACCCTGTCATGCTCCACTGTGTTGTGGGTAAGGCCAGTTTGTTTGTACTAATTTTTTGTATGTACTTCTGTCCTCAGACAGCAAGAAGTCGACTTTCCTATTTGTGAAGTGACGTGTCAAACAATTATCCCAATTGCACCACCCCAATTTTCTACACTGATAAAGTAATTACCACTAATCAGGCACAGACGATGACTGACAGTGATGCTTAAAAGCCACACTTGTGTTCAATTCTGCCCAACTATTAAGTATTTTGTAGGGATGGGCATGATTAATCGATTAACCACTTAACCGACATGGACACTGGACCTAAATGGCGAATGTCTTAACTGGTTAATGCTTTTAAAAATATGAAACCCTTGCCAATGTCATGCCTATTTGGAGTTCGGATATATTACCGGTGATACACTGCTATAGACATACTTTTGCGCATCCATAAATTCATTGGGTAATTTTTTGCCCAGGTTTTTTCCTGAAATAATGCCCCGGTTGTGCAGTAACATATCTAATTAATGTTCTTATATTGACTTTTATTGTTTTGGCTGTGGTTCAGCCTATTGCAGCATGATTGTATAGCCTATTACGGGAGTTCTAATAGATTTTTAATCTGTTAATCGATTAAATGACAGCAGTTAACTAAAAATTGAAAATACTGAAAATAGTTCTTGATAGTTCTTGTTCGAAGCATTACAAAATACTCACATTAAAAGAGAGCAGTTAGAGACTAGTTACTAGCACTCAACTAGTTACATTAATAAAAAGCGTTAATAATAGTTTGTAGCTGATAGGATACATGGAACAAAAGTGGTGATTGGAATATTCAAGGTTGTATGTTTTGTGATAAAATTTTATCATGGTCAGTCTAACAGTCAAATGTCTGTGAGACACATCTTTCTAAATTAGCAGAGTTAGTTGAAAAGTATTGTTTTGCCTCATGAGGAGAATGAGAGTTTAACAAAAGTTCAGTCATGGTACGCATTTCCATCCACAATTCAGAAACTCGCATCACCCACCACCTTTCATTTACTTAAGCAGGACTCACTCCCCTTACATTGTCATTGCAATTGTCACTGTATGGTAAATGGTAAATGGCAAGCATTTATATAGCGCCTTCATCCAAAGCGCTGTACAATTGATGCTTCTCCATTCACCCATTCATACACACACTCACACACCGACGGCGATTGGCTGCCATGCAAGGCCCCGACCAGCTCGTCAGGAGCATTTGGGGGTTAGGTGTCTTGCTCAGGGACACTTTGACACAGCCCAGGTATGAACTGCTAACACAGCAATTTCGAAATGAGATGTAGGATTGGTTGGACACACACCATTCAGGCGGAGTATACCACTGATATAAATTAATTGAAGGGACTGCAATAAATGAATGAATTAATTACATAACCTCTTTGGAAGACAGTTTCACTTTGTAGATCATTGTCTCATATTGCATGAAATGTTTCCTGAAATGAGAGTTATCTTGTGTGATCTTAATTTATATAAGGGCAGTAGATTTTTTTAATGGAGAATAATTCCCAGTCTAGTTAAAGACAGGTTTTCTTAGAGGTCTCTTAGGACTGCACAGGAATACTAGCATACCTGCTTGAAACATAGGCAAATGTTTGTACAAATAATGGATCACTAAAACATCAATAAAATCAATAAAATCTTTTAGGTCCACAGTATGATCAGCGGATTCAGTGCGAATGACCACAGTTTATTGGTCAGACCACTGGATGCACACTGATTTACGGGTTTTGTTAATGTATTGAACTTTGCATTAGTCATTAAAAAATCTCATTGCTTCAGTGAATGTATGTAGCATGAGAAACAAATAAAGATGTTTATCACACCACTGAATATGATTATGCAATGGCCAGGGTCGCTACATAAAAACCCATGATAACACAGTTAACATTTTGACTTAATGAATTAATCTACCGCACAAGAACTTGTGCAGTATAAAAATGGTTTTCGATATAATCCATTGCCAAATTCATCAAATGGGCCCAAGTCCTTGTCTTTGTTGTAGCCTTATAGCACTTGAAATTGTACCTCCCTCTAGGGTCTTTCAGCGCACTTATCCCTGGTTATGGGTATGCACTTTGCACTTTGTTGTACATCGCTCTGGATAAGAGCATCTGCCAAATGCCAATAATGTAATGTAATGTATTATGGAAAGGCCCATCCCAGCAATGTGGAACAGCATTTCATATTTCCTATAATAGCATGTGTGGATGGAGCCATGTTGCTGGAGCCTTTTCATACCGTAATGAATTGACAATGCTCAGCCCATAAGTGTGCCATTATCCACCTGAGCCATAATGATATTCCCTGTACATCTACCCAGAAGAAATGTGGACTGTGGCCTGGCAAAGTGCAATCCATTCTTTATTCATATTTACAAGATAAGAATGTTTAAAGGAAAATTGACACAATCCAGCTGACTGCTTTTACTTCTCAATCCCAGGAAGAATATATACAGCATGCTAACAATCCGCAGTTCAGGGTGGAACTTGTAATACAGCAGACTCCCAAGTGTCATGTGAATAATTGGTATATATTTTCTTGATGCTGGTAGTATCTAACTTCAATTGCTCTGTGTCACATAGAAATTAATCAAAGTCGGACTTCCAGCGGTGCCGTGCAACGCTTGAAATAACTCAATTCCTGACAAGAATCTTGGGAGGCTTAATTTTTCTGACTTTTTACAAGGAGTAAACAGACAGGATGACAATGAGGAAATGAACCGACGAAAAAGGAAAAGCCCTTTTGTTATTTAAATGTGAATGGAATGAAAAAGGGGATGCGAAAACAAAACTGACAAAACCTACTAAATATTCACTGTCACTTCTAATCAGCTTAAAAGTTAAAAGTTTGATTTACAGCACCTGAATTTAACTTGATTCGACATTAAGTAAAAGGTGTAGGTCCACAATTGAAGAAAATGTAAAAAAGCTTAGTTGCTAAAATGATTTTCCCGAGTGGTTTGGAGCTCTGTGTGTGTGTTCATACAGCACTGTTAGAAATGTAGCTGCCTGTAGCCTTGAAAAGAAGTGAATGTTTGCGGTTGTAATCTCTCCCTGGGCACCTGTTGACCACCTGCGGAAACAAATGTGCACTAATAAAGAGTCTGTCGATTTGTCAGAATAGCTTTTCAATGAACTCTGACCATGGTGAATAGTACTCACATCATTTGTTTCCAGTTTGGCGGCTTAAGTGCATTCTTACATTTATTGCTTTTTTGGCTAATCTCTCGCCTTTTTGCTACAGAATGTCTAAACCGCACTACAATCAATGTTATTGCCTCTGCTTTGGCTTTTACTTCTTTTTTGACAAAAATGTAATGAAACATGATTTAGAAAAACATAACATTTCTGTTTCTGTTTTAAACACCAATTGTATACTCCCTAATTTAAAATAGTAATTTTTCCCATTTCACTTGCTGCTGTGTGATTTTCTGCAATGCAAGCTGCACTGTAGCCAAGGCATGTACACTCCTCAAGTGTACCTGCATGTACAGTACACCAAAGACAACGATGTTACAGATGATCTACTGTGAGGAGAGTACATTGCCACAACTGACTGACTGCAGCAGTAACCTGAGGAACCCTGCCCAAATTAAACCTGTCCCTGATGGAGCTATGCCAATTGCGTCCTGCCATTGCAGACATCCTGGTCGCGGTTGGCTGCGTGGTCTCGGCCGTAGGACTGAGTCGCTCGGGAGGGTATTGTGTTAGCATGTGAACCATCCATTGTCCTTCACTAATGAATGCAGATGCAGTAAGGATAAAATGCGTAACTGTGAGTTGTGTTTTGTGAACCTAGAAGTGTTTAGCGAGAGCCGTTTAATTAAATATTGAGTGCTTTCAAACTGATGTTTATATCAGTGACCTAAACTGCAAGGAATGCTAATTAAACTTCTGCATCCATCTTAGTTCCGTTTTTCTCCTTTGCTTCACCTCCTAAAGCATCGATTCCAGCAGTAAACAGTGATGTCACACTGCACTTATCTGACTATAGTCAGTTACAGATGGCTACTGGCTATTATGGATGCTGTTCAGACAGTGGAAACCAATTGCCGAAAAGTTAAAAAGCAAAAACAAGACAAAAAGGTCATACAAACCTATGGGGCTCACTTTGATCATCCGTTTTACTTTTTGCTGAGAACTTGATGGTAAAACTCAAATAGTTCAAATAGACATTCTGCCTTTTACTCTGAAAACACATAACGTGTCATTTTTTAACACACCTAGGTAAGGACAACACATTGTGTTTTATGTTCAACACAGTGTGTGTTAAAAAGTCTATTTTTACACATTTGTAACACAAATTGTAAAAATAATTTGGTCCTAACTTTTACACAAAATGTATTGAAAGTAACACAAAGGTAGTCACACCAAAACACACCCTTTTTGAGAGTGAACATGCTAACCATTACACCATGCTGGAATGTAAGAGTAAAAGCTCTTAGTCATTGATATCCATAGAGGATATGACAGCAGTAACCACAAACACACTGCAATCAACACAAACAATGCTATAATTGAACATACACTAAATTGGGTTGCATGTGATAATAAATAAAACAGGAAGTATGGAAATGGGTTGTAATCATAAACTACTTGCCCCCTATTGGCTGAGAGCAGGGTTTTCAAAAGGATTTCCTTATTTACATGTGTCTCTGCTTGAAAGTTAATTCTCATGCAACTCCACTTACCACCTTGTATCTCTGGTGATGACCTCATTTGCATGCACTGGCACTCTCGAACGAAGCTACCTGCTTGGTTGATATCAAGCTGTTTTGCATATCGCGTGAGAAGCATCTGACAATGCAGAAGCTTTTCTGACAAAAAATCTGTCAAACTTAATTGTTCATATCAGGGAGAAGAATTCCTGATATTAAGAATTGATAAGTATTGCTTTGTGAATAGGAAGTTTGGCTTTGAGACAAAGCGATCTTGACAATGGCGTAAGAGGTGCTTTCTACCTACAATGTGATGTTGCCAATTGTTAATGCGATATGGTGTTGATATCTATTAAATGAGAAAATGGCTTGCCAGATACTGAAAAGGATTAGCCGTCTGGTGGTCAGAGCCGATGGGCAAACCTGCAGCACAAACATATTGTTATATACATTCACTGAGCACTTTATTAGGTACACCTACGTATTCATGCAATTATCTAATCAGCCAACTGTGTGGCAGTAGTGCAATACATAAAATCATGCAGATATGGTTCAGGAGCTTCAGTTCATGTTCACATCAACCATCAGGATGTGATCTAAGTGACTTTGGCTATGGACTGATTGTTGGTACCAGACAGGGTGGTTTGAGTATCTCAGAAACTACTGTTCTCCTGGGAACATCCACTGAGCAGCAGTTCTGCAGGCAGAAACATGTTGTCAATGAGAAAGGTCAGAGGAGAATGGCCAGACTGGTCAAAGCTGACAGGAAGGTGACAGTAATGCAAATAACCACACATTACAACAGTGGTATGCAGAAGAGCATCTCTGAACACACAACACGTCAAACCTCTAAGTGGATAGGCTACAGAGGCAGAAGACATAAGTCCAAAAAATAAGTCTAATAAATAGCTAATATAGTGCTCATAGAGTGTATCTTTTTGTTAAATATGAATATTTCAATAAATAATGGATAGAATTTGTAGATGGTGAATTAATCAATTCATGCAAAATTTTATCTTAAAATGAAGTCTGTTAGGACCTTGACAAGACCATGTCCACCTGCTAACATGCTTAATCTTGGAAAATATATGTAATTGTTTGTCTTTTTTAACAGCTGGTTCTGCTACTGCTAACATTCCTAACTTTTAAAGCTCTATCCATACGTTAAGCCACATTCCTACAGAGAGCGATCCCTAGAGGTTGGGCCACTCCAGTTCTTAATGAGATAATTCTCTGGGAAAGGCACCCCATTCATTTGAAGGTAAAGACTACAGTGGCACGTCTTTCACAAATGGCTGAACTTCCTGTCGCTGAAAGGGTTCCGCACTCTGTATCGGAGGCTCCGCCTGCCCTTCAACGCAGTTTCCCTGACACCACCCTCCTCTCCGCCACATCCCTGTGAATTAATAGTCCCCCAACTCTATCAGGTTCCTGTACGGCTGAGTTTGGATTTGCAACCATGCTCCACGTCCTCCCGTGACTTTTCGAGGTTAGACAATGATGAAGTGGCTTTGTTTCTGCAAGGTATGGATTGAACGGCTGTGACATTATTCTGATGTAGTCAACTTGAGCCCCAAAATGAGTGCCATTAGTTCAAACTCGATGGTGCATCTTAATATTGGATGCTGGCTCATTGTGTGTTTTCCCTGACCTGTCTGGTTTTGTACGTAAACACGATACCAAAGGGGCACCGCCGGCCAAAACAGATTCACATCCATCGTCCTGTCATCTTAATTTGGCCATCCTGGGGCAGATTTACTGCTTTTCAAATGCCTGCATTGTGCACTATCCATTATTTACCAAGCGTCAAAGGCCATATGGAGTGGAGATCAGGGATGTGTCTTTTTATATATTTCTAAATTCCTACCTTGGCATTGATGGTTTAGATGTATAATTCATCACATGGCTTGCCGAAATCTATCATGTTTGATTCAGTCATGTCCGCCTTCAGGTGAAGATACATTGAATCTTCTGAGGCTACCGCCAACATGATTCATGTAGACGCTTGGCAGATACTTCATCCCAAAACATCTTGCTTACTTTATTGCAGGTACAGTACAATGGTCTGGTCTACATTCATATAGCGCCTTTATCCGAAGCACTGTACAATTGATGCTTCGCATTCACACACACCAATGGCGATAGGCTGCCATGCAAGGTACCAACCAACCAACTTGTCAGGAGCAATTGGAGGTGTCCTGTTCAGGGACACATGGACACACCCAGGGAGGGACCGAACCGGCAACCCTCCGAGTTCCAGATGACTGCCCTTACCTCCCGAGTCAAGGTCGCCCCTACTGTTGGTTACCAGCAGTATTAAATAGATATTACTACAGTGTGGCAAAACTGCATCCAATGTCACAACACATCCTACTTGCACCATAGCAACTATACACTAATAGCAAAGTTTAAAAGTCAGTGAAAACACGTGCCATATTGAATGGCTTCAGTAATTATAGTGTATAATGTATCCCTGTATGTATTATATTTTGTTAGTCAGTGGAATGTTAAATAATTGTAATTGTGAAAGTGATCAGTTAAAATCCAAAGCACAACATAGAACAAATATATTATAACGTTAATTGTATCCCCTTTCCACATATGGATACATTTGGTATGCATGTATTTTCCAGGAAGCGAACAGAAAATGCTTGAACTTAATTATGAACAACATATAAAATTGCCTGAATTCAGAATATTGGTCAAAATATTCCTGTATGTAAACACAGTAGGAAAATGATTAGTCATTAAAAGAAATAAATAATAAATGCTTTTATATTTTTTGGCCACACTTACTATATAGGACCATATAGATAAGATTGTAATAAGACAAAGGACTACTCTATTTTAACAGCCTTTAACTTCTTGATTAAATGGCTGATTGACTCATCAGCAGTTAGCACCTTGTTATTGCTTAAAAGTGCCATGCATGCAATTAATGTTTGTAATTGTATTTGGTCTTAGCAGTACTAAAAATTCAGAACTGGTGATACCTTTGAACATGTCTAATTATCAACAGCCAAAAAGCTGAACCCCTAGCAACTCAATTGTGGATGATTTATGGAATTTAATTGTGTTCAAAATCAGACACCAACAAATTCTAACAAAATATAATTTACTCTATTTCAATAAAATGAACATAAATTCATTTGAAATATACAATGTATACAGTGCTCTGAGAATAATCAGAATAATCAATGAGCTTTCTCTAAAAGTTAAAGGTTTTGTAAGTGTATGGACGGCAAACACTCTGCAATGTATTGCATTAAAAATAATTTGGTCCTAAAACAGATGTGATTACTTTAGAGAAACGAATGACAGCCATTTGATTGCCCAGCGATAGTGATTTGTAGATTTTGCTAAGCCTTTATTTCCTGCATGCAACCCATATTTCCAGCAGCTGCAACAGGAAAGTTCGCACCACAGGATTCAACAGCTGTTTGCAACCACAAAACATCCAGCCATCTGCTGTGAAGGACTGGGTAAAAAATTATACCCCTCGAGTGCAGGCTGATTGGTATATTTTCAATTAGAAGCAAACGCCACTCCATCCTAAACATTAAGTATAAGCTATAGGATCTAAAGCAGCATGCTAAAGAAAATGTCTTCCATTGAACCTTCCAACTAAAGTTTTAGTACTCGAGATTTGATTAGTTACATTTTTCCTTTTTCAGAGGATGAGCACTATGGTCCTCAAAATTTTTTTCTGCTTTTTTAATACATTCTCCAAGTATGTATCCAACCCCTGAAATGTGATACTAGTCAATCCATTTATATATTCATTTTTTCATCTTACCTTGGTTCAGTGAGTTCAGAACAATCACCCAGATTACCTTGCTGAACTGTGTTTGTAAAGAAAAGAAAGTAAGCCGACACATCTGCGTCCATGAATAGACCTCCCACTCACCATCACAACTTGCAGACAACTTGAATTTGTGTTTGAGGAATTGCCTCCCAATTTACTTTTGAAATGTGTAAAAGAAAGAATGCATGTTTGTCCATTTACTGGTTGACCAGTTAGACCAGCTCCTTACTCAACATAGTTTGACCAGCTCTGGTCAGCTATGGTTTGAAACAGGTAGCTGGTATTTCAAGTTGGTCCTAGCTGGATTTTACACCAGGGTGCATTGGCTGGACTATATTTAAAGCTAGCAAGTGTGGCTGTTGTGGTGTTACAAAAGACATCACTGGCTGAAAGGGAAGCGCTGGTCAGCTGACATGCAGTTAATCTGTTTATAACACTATTAATAATTATGCTCAATCCATTATCATGCCAAAAGAACATTAACACACATGCTTTATTGACACAAGTAGGTACTGTTGTTTTTGTTTCATTCATTTCATTCCCTCAGAAACTTGCAACCCTCACAAGGAAACATGTTGACTGAAAGCACTGAAAACTTTTGTCGGCTCTTCAGAAGGTAAGAAAAAAAGAGGCTCTAACCGTTGAGCTTTCTGTAAATAAAAAAGGCAAAAAAAGGGCAAAAAAACCCCCCAAAAAAACCCAGGATGGCCAGTGTACTGAGCCTGCTGTCAGTGGGTTCATATATGGATTCGCTGTGGCGTCCATCACCAAAGTGTTTTGTGGTCTGAGAATTCCCTCTTTCCTGGTTCCGATGAGCTCATAGCGTCTCCTGTTTGATGCATGTAAACAACTGTTCAGGTGCCGAGTTGGACGATGGCACAGATTTGTATCAGATCTCACTCCAACAAAGGGAGACTGTTTGGAGTTTGAGGGTCCAAGTGATAATCAATAAGACAAACAAATGACTCGAGCGGATTCATTCAACCGTCTCTTGTGGGAGCATCTCTCAATAGCACACAACAAGAACACAGATTTATTTATTGAGACAGAATAAGCACAGCGTCTGTTGCTCATTTAAGAGACAACTTGTTCCGACGATTATGCTCGCACTGTACAAAATGCAAAATCCAGAATGAACTTTATTGAATATAATATGCCACCAGCCAGTTTATAGAACAATTATATAGCAATAGAGTCAAAATATGTCCTCAAGAAATATGGAGAAGGGATGGAGAACATTTAATAGCATTACCGATAATTGACAGTTATTAAACTCAAAGGCCAAGGAGATAGCATTGATTTCAGATTAAATCTACATATTCTTCTGCTTTAACTAGTTTACAATGCATGAGTATTGTGTTTGGGGGGTTGGGGGGGCAGTTTTGGCTCGGTTAAGGTCATAAGAGGGGGGGCGACAAGATGTTATCGGCCATGGTAAGGCTCTGTAATCATTGCACATACTACACACTTGTGCTTTATAATTTATATGTTGTGCATCAGTGATTTGGGCCTATTTTGAGTAGAGGTGGATGCCTAAGTGGATAAAGCAGATTTTTTGCCACGACAGTTCAGAGGACTGATATTTAATGCATATTTTGTTCAATTTTCAATGTTCAGACTGTTCTGAGTTTCATCTTTTGGAGCTCTTCCACAGATAGGCAAGATGGGCAATGCTCCTAGTAAAGTGGTAGGTGTTTCATTAGCAGTCTCTCCAGCCTTACATAAGCAGTGCACTAAATGTCTCATGGCGGATAGTAATCGACCTTTCGCAGCCCCCTCATTGTGAAAATATACAGCTTCCCCCAGGCCAACATTATTCAAGGCCTCTATGTGGTAAAAAAGCTGTGACCTCATTTATTTCAAAAAAGCATTTTTATGTTATCTTAGCTCATGTAAATGCGATGTGAATTTCAGCTCGCTTAATGTATGCAGCATACAGTGCCGATTGTCTTTGTATGATAATTACCGCACACTGCCCACAGTATTCCAGAAAAAGGTCTCCACAGAAGGTGAATGGGTTCATCCTATCCATCCGCCCACAAAGAGTTCTTTCATAAATATGTTAAGAAATCTATACACCCTTACAAAGCTCGATATAAGACTTTCTTCTTTCGTAGAGCAGTAATGCAGAAGGTGACTGTGGTCTCCAGCCAGATATTTCCGCCGAAGGTGTTAAAAAATGTTTGGAGAACAAAATCCCCTTTGTGCTTCATTGTGTAGTCCTGGGCTGGCGTGTTTCAGGTGCTACCATTTCCCACCGCAGCAGTGCCTGGGAAGGAGCGAGCGTTTCTCCCCGTCCACCGTTCCTGCATTATTCACAGAAGTGAGAAGAGCACCGCATTGAAACTGAGGAGCTCTGCCCTCAAAGTGTTATCTTCGACTCCACTTACTTTTATTCACTCTACCTGACAAGACTTTATTTGTTTTGTCTCAGAGGACTTTGGCAAAAAAAAGAGAAGCTTTCCCCCTACTGTACCTGTACCATCTCCCCTCAATCTCCTACTGGCGGGCCTCCAAAAAGCAAGGGCCGGGCGTCTGATTTCGAGCGTGCAAATTTCACTGAAATGTCAGCCGGGCTTAGCGTGTGAGACGGCTATATTGATTCTGACAGGAGCAGAGATACTAGAGGGCATGAAAAGAGGGGACAGAGGGTGGGCAGCGGGAGGAAACCTGTGTCACAGTCCAATGAGTCCGTGGTGAAGGTAGCTGTGGTACTGCTGCAGTGGCCACAAGTCACAATTCAAAATGTCAACATTGTGTACAGGTACAACATTGTTATTTGAATGGAGTACTCAATATGCATAGGAGTTACTCCAGTAAATGTCTAATTGCTTATCCATGTCCGTACTCCTTGCAGTGATGGTTGGTCTGTGTGTGTTGACTTTACTATTCCTATTTGCTTCCTGCTTCTTCACAATTTAAACTTCCTATGGTCTGTTGTCTTTTTGGCCTTGACTTATTTTTAGCCATGATGGGACTTCTTTTAAATGAAATTCATACAGTTCAGATCTGTGAGTTTCGATCAGGAAGCTGTGAAACTCAAATACACTGAAAGCGAACTTCGATGAAACATATTGCGTGCCTTCTCTGAAATGGAAGTGCATTCAGAAGTGGGAAAGTAATATTGTTGATTCACAAGTTACTAATGCATTTGGTTATGGCTTCAGAATGTGATTCTTCTGGAAGGGAATACAGCATCCATAATACATGTATCGCGCATTAATAATGAACATGCTATGAAAAGAACTACGGAAACACTTGAAAAGCGCACAATTGCTTGCTTCACCCCCCAATGGAAAGATAAGAATGAGGATGGACACCAGTGTCCAAAGGATGCAGATTTAATTGGGTATGGTACATAGCCCAAATTACTTTAGCAAATAACCAGCTCTGTTAAAGATGAGTGCGCTAGAAATGTAACTTACCTTCGATAAGGGAGTCGGCTAAACAAACAAACTGGACAACATACTGTATCACATTCATTTCTTTCATACGTACCTCAAGTGTCCTCACCTAATCCCTGTGTAACAATACCGGAGTGGACAGTATGTCTGCTTAAAATAAGCTGGAGCCCGGTTAAATCAGCTGCCGGTCCTTGGACAGTTGCGGCCCGTTTTTGTCAATAGCGAGAGGTAGCCATAGGCTCATTTTGATGAAAGATACTGGGAGAAGCCTGTGAAGCGATTGTCCTGGGACAAATTAATAACGGATTTGAGCTTGATCTCGGTCAGTGCAACACGTTTAGAGACAGGATTACTGGGAGGTCCCGCTGTGCCCACTGCACAGTTCAGACAATTTACCCTTGGTTTCCTCGTATTGGATATATCTAAAAGGAATCTCCATGGCATGTGGCGCCCTGACCTTCCAATCTCTCTAATAGAAAAAAGTCAAGGGAAATCTTGAGAGGGTCTGCTGGAGAATCCGTGTATAGTGGCGTTGTGTACACATACCTTGGCACTGCAGTATATTGTCAACAGAAAAGGACTCTGGAGACCTGCACAGAATGTAATAGCGCTTCGGCCAGGAGTGCACATTTGAGGACGCTATTTCATGACAAAGATTGGATACGTACACTGCAATTATCCTCAGACCCTGTGCAATTATGACTTGGTGAGCCATACTATTATTGAGCATCATAACTTTGTTCAGTGGATCTGCTCCTTGTTAACACACATATGTGTTCACAGAATTGCCCAACTTCTATATGTTGGGGGCTTCTGCACAATTGTAGATTGGAAGGTAGAGAGGTCCAATTAATGACCTAAATAAAGATTGTGTGAGATGTATTTATTTTCCATATATAGTGGCTTCAGAAAGTATTCAGACCCCTTCACTTTTTTATTGTGTTGGAGATTTAATTTTAAATGGATGAAATTGCCATTTCTGCCTATCAATCTACACTCAATAACCGAAAATGACAAAGTGAAAACATGTTTTCTCTCATTTACATAGGAATACAGACCCTTTGCTGTGGCACTCCAAATTGTGGTCAGGTGCATCCTGTTTGCTTTAATTATCCTTGAGATGTGTCTAGAACTTGATTGGAGTCCACCTCTGGCAAATTGAATTGATTTCACACAGTTTGGAAAGGCACACACCTGTGCATATATGGTGTGTGCCTGCAGACAATAATGTAACTCTTTGAGCAGAAGCTAATTCTCTATTCTTCTTAAAGCTTCTATGTGTTTGCCTGAAAATATCCCGTTTGAAGGTTTCTCTCTTTTATTGAAGGTCTTACTGGCCACTTAATTGTATTGTATTGCATCTACAGCCATCACTGATAGATCGAGCTGAGCTGACATTGTGGACTGTGATTAAATGTACAGTGCTTCCACAAGAGGTTGCTTCATACTTTTGCAGTCCTCTGCAGCAGTTTTATTTGAAAGTGGGTCCTTTGAAAAGAAAACGAAAGAAAATAGTCTGAAACACAACACAGTCCTTCTGCTAGCCTTCAGTATTTCAAAGGCACATGAGCGCATAGCTTAAATCCCCTCTTGCAATTTCCCAAAGGCAAAATGTGAACTTTTCACACAAGACTAAAATCAAATTGTTCTATTAGAAAGCTCAGCAAGCACCTCTATAATAAGCCTAAATGAATGAGGTTTGGAAAACGGCACCTGTGGCAGTGAGCTCAAAAAACCCAGGAAAACAGTAGTCATCCTGCCAGGGAAAATGGCATGAAGGAAGAGGCCATTGGTATGCTGAAGACAGGAGTGGAATGTCAGCATGCTTTTGTGTGTACGAGTTGACAGTATGACGCATTGCATTTGCAGTAGAGTATTTACCCTTGTGCAAGGGTGGGTGGAGAGAAGTCATCTGAGGTTGATTATGCTAAAACAAAAGAAAGGCACATTTGTGGCATGAAGTGCCAACTTGCTGTGGAATAGTATACTGTAGACTGCTCCAAAGATGGGATTTTTTAAATGCCAATACAGTATTCAAGAAGATGGTTAGTGTTTATTTGATGGCACCCTCATCTGCACAGAACTGGCTTACAGAGACAATATTCCTGCAGCGGCCATTTTGCCTTTTGTGGAAAATGAAACGTCTCAATTCATGTATGGCAATGTGTGGCCACAGGTTGCATGCGTCTGCCAAACGTGTTTCATGGGCCCAAGAACCCCCAAAGGTGATGCTCTGAATTGGTGTCTGTGTTCAAACGACGACGTATGGTTACAGAACTACATGCAACCCCAGAGATATACTGGCTGTAATCTTGATGACAGGTGCAGCAATTGCTGTCATTAAAATGGAGGACACATGCTGCATTGAACTTGTGCGCTGAAAAAATTTGCCCTCCTTTGTATTTCACATACTTTGATATGATAATTGCCTTGTACATTCATGTCATATAAATGCCCTATAATTACTGTATGTGCAGAAAATGTTTCCATGTGAAATAATTCAGTCCATACATTGCTCTTGTTTAGCTAAAGTGAAAGCCAACACCATTTGGAATTTTAATGCCTCTGAGCACAGAGCACAGTGAGGAATGATAAGATAAAATCAACTGTGAGTGGTGGTATATATTACAGTGTGACAAGGTAAGACAGACTGAGTCCTAGTTTATATATACCATATTTGAGGATGGCAAGGTAACATTTTATGCATTTTATGGTTGGACAATAAGGTAACAGCCACATTTTAGTCTTAGATAGCACATACTGTAGCAGACTGTAACTCCATGCTAACATAGGCTGAATGGTAATATTAAAATGTGAATCTAAACACTATACTGTCTTCTTTTCCTAGCCCTAATCACTCCTACCCCTCCGTGACCCTATATTCCAGTCATGGTAATGAATTCAGTTGGTATCTGTACTCATCTGTTATAACTGCTCCAGTCCAAAATCTGAGTACAACCACACTTTCCTTCCCAATTTCAGAAAAAATACCTCTGCCAGTCTTAAGTCACCATGAAAGAGCAGGCAAACCATTACTTACCATTTCATTTCATTATGCAGACAGCTATACTGGAAATGCAATCGAAAGCAATAGCCCACATACTTCACAAACAGTTTCTACCCAAACACACTGTATTGCACTGAGAAGAAATAAGCTATATGGACACGTGTGGAAGACTGGAAGTATATTGTTTGTGGATGATCCTGAAATGTGAAATGACAGCCGAGGAATGAAGACGGCAATAATTTGCCATACCAGGAAAAGACATAAATATGATGCTCTCACTGACTGACAGATCAAGCAGAGGTACGAGCAATTACAACAAGGACGGCTCGATCATTTCTCACTGGGCATTGCTTATTTTCACGAAACACGGGTAATCTGGAAACCCATGCAAGCTAAGCAGCTCATACTTAATGTTGAAGGCTGCGTGGTGAAATTCACTCACTGCTGCTGATATTACCATTTCCAAAATGTCAGAAACATATTCAAGCTTGTTGCTTCAGTTGAAAAGTTGCCCTCACATTCACTTTACTTATGTTTTCAAAAAGTTTGTGGTAGTTTTATACTGAAATTTTCAACTCCGAAAATGTTACATTTCCATTAAATGCCTATACTCAAAGAGAGAGGAGACCCTTCTTTGAACTGCAAAGGAAAACATTCATAATATACTGCCATCTCCATATTCCAGTTGAATATGTTCCTCCCAGCTATTTCTACAATCCCTGAGGAATTACATATCGATTTAAGTAGAACATACACAGACAAAATAAAGAGTCTTCTGATAGAAGAAGCCCTGGCGAGACCAATAAGGGTTCATGATGGACCTTTTTGTCTTTCTCTGGTATGAAATGATGGTTATTTTGTCATACAGGGTCTATCTCTGCTATCTTTTTCAAATTGCAGAAGCAAGCAGTTTGAGAATCATATATCATATTTCTACTTTCTAATATTTTTCGTTTGAGTCTGCAAACATTTTGTTTCCCCCCAGAGGAGGTAACATTTTTAACACAGTGAAAAGGTTACAATAAGGCATGGTCCTCTATTTAAATGAAGTAAATAGATTGATTAATTGATTTAAAAAAGTGCTTGTCACTTTTAATTAATCTTGACTTTTATTTTGTCTTTTTATCTTTTAAGTTCAATTTATTTTCTTTCATACACCTCTGTGAGCTGGAGCAAAAGCCTTTAATAATTTTTAATAATGCTACTTAAATAATAACTTGCCAACTTTTGATTTGATATGTATTGGCATGTGTGGACAGCACCCACTCAATAATTAATATTTACTTTGCTCCAGGCACCCACTCATACCATCCTAAGATGATTGAGTCCAACACTCATTTTGAATTCCAAAATAAGTTTAAAATATTATTGAGCAGATCAAGCACTTCATAAAGTATTTCCACACACTATCACTGACTGTGCCAGCTTTTTGGTCTGGTGCTCACTGTCAAATCAGTTGAAAGTACAGTGTAAAAAAAACATTTCTCAATGTCGTTTTTTTTTTTTTTCCCCTTGGTGTGGATTTCCACAGATACTGGATAACAATAATGAGGTTAGATCTGAACTATTTAAAATCCTCTAAACATTTCACAGACGCAGAACCATTTCCCTTCCTTTCAAGTTCGCACCTGCAATCCGCATGAGGATGGGAGGAAATTGGCTTGAACAAGGCAGGGCACTGTTTGCTTTTTGTCATTTTCATTTCTGTGCTAAATTATCCATTCATTCTGCTGTCCAATGTAGGAGGGCATAAAGAAACAAATGAACTGACTTGAAAATGAACCTCAGCACTGTAAAATTGGGGCGCAGACTGCTATTATTTCTGTTGCTAATATCAAACAAAGGAAGCTGCAATACATCAGCCTTCCTATAGGTGGCACAATATGAACAAGTTCTGGTGTTAAATAAAAAAAAACACAAGGCTGCGATATAAAGAGGGGGCATATTTACATCTTCAATGTACATCTGTCTCCATTTTAATTTATTTGCAGTCGCCCCCCGTCTGAAACGCATTCGCGTTCCACGCCGGAGATCACGCGACGGAGGCGGCTGGAATAAAAGGTATCAATCCGCGGGTCCATGGTCAGGCCACATCCCATTAAATAATTTGTCAGGCCTGACAAAATGGATGACACGGCAGCTTGCTAATGACTGCATTCGGGCCCTGCTCCGCCGGTGCGAGCGTGGCAGCGCCGCAGAGCCGCGGATGGGGGGAGGAGGAGGACAGAGAGGAGGAGGACAGAGAGGAGTCATCCGAGGTTGATTACAGTAAAAAAATGTTTAATAAAAATTAGGTCGGCGCATTCGGGGGGCTCCCTTGCTCGTAAATGTTCCGTCAACAACGTGGCGGGATGAATAAACAATCTAACACCTGTCCTGAAACCGCCAATCAATTTGTCTGACAAGGGGAAGAATTATGTTTATTCTGACGGGTGACTCCGATGCCTTCAAAGGCCTGATCTGATGAAGTGCCAAAAAAAAGAGATATATAGTATATGCACACTGTAGATATATAATGAATTATACATAATAGCGCCAGCCCTGGGCTGGGAAATAAATGTCCATTTTCACAGGTAATTTGCTTAATATATCCTTATTAAGATTACCACTGTGAAGCTTGGCTCAAAACCGCCGCTGACATCAGGCTCGACGTTACCATATGACCCCCCGTGTTTCTCCTCTGGGGGATCTCTCCCCAGTTGTTATCCTGTATTTCACCCGAGATCATGCTCAGTTGTCTCAAATTAAAAATTTTCTACGCAATTAACCCATTTCGTGGGGGTCATAAACTGTCTCTCAGGCCAGTCCAGTGGACCATACCACTGAAACCTCCCCCACCCCCCCCCCCCCCCACCCCCCCCACCCCTCTTACCTCCACAAACATGCCTGTTCGACGGTGCTCCTGCTCGCGGTACATGAATATTATCTGCATATCGCAGTGGCGGAAAATCTGTACACTGGCCGTGATAAATCACTGTAATTTTCTCAGCGGCTGGTTGTGAGGCAGACAAGGCCCATGTATGTTCGTCTGAATCTACCGTGCGATCGCTGTCGTTGCCATGGGGAGGGCGGCGTGTGGTCTCATTTCATGGGATTTCTTTTCCTTTTCTTTTTTTTTTGCGCTGCCATCATGGCTGAAGACGGTTCCAATGTTGGGAGGCGAGCAGAGAACGTGAGGAGAGAGCATCAATATTCCATAAGACCTGCTGGCCCCCCTCAGATCACCATCAGGCGGCCCACGCCTCCGTATTATGAGTCTAGACGAGGATGACAAGGACTAAGGAGGGCCTTGAAGCCAGCGACAGGGGAATTGAACATTGTAATAGAAATATACACCATCTGGCCCATTGTAATCTTACAGTTACTGCCGCCGTTATTGCCCCCATGCAGAGGGAAGGCAATTCCGTCGGAGTACAGAGCGAGCCCATCAGACATACCCTTTGACTCGGAAGCAAAATGCCACGCAGGATACAAATAGCACACCAAATTAAAACTAGCGCTAAAGGCTAATTATTTCAAAATTGGTATATACTGTATGTACCTGTGGAACATTTATATTCATACTGTACATTGACCTTTTTCTTGATTGGCCGACTTTTTAATCCATTTAACACAGTTAGGAAGCCCGAACTAAGTCAATTCATTTGAAGAAAAAGTCATTTTTTTGTATTGTGTTTGCAATGGACGCTTTTATTGACAATTAACACCTGATGTTATGTAATTGTATACTGTATATTTTTTGGTTTTATATCATTATTATTATTTCATAGAATTAACTGGCATATTTTCACTTTCAAACTCATGGCCTCCACACACTGACAGTCAATAAGTCCCAGTGCATACAGTAGTATGCAAATATTTTGGCACCCCTGGTCAAAAAGCTTTTAACAATGAATTCTTAAGTGAACAGAAGAAAACCTTACTTCTAAATGGTACTATGATAAACATGAAACATTTCTTCAAATTTTAAAGCAAGATTACTTTTTTTTATTTAAAAAGTACAACAGCTTCCTATAGCCAGCCAAGAGTGTTTCAATTCTTGCTTTTGGAGTTTTTCCCAATTCTTCCTGGCAGAACACCTCTAGCTCAGGAATATTCTTTGGCCTCCTTGCATGTAGAGCATGTTTGAGATCTCTCCACAGATAATATTAAAGTCTGGGGACTGTGCTGGCCATTCCAAAGCCTTCAGCCATCTTTCCTGGAGGTACTTCATGGTTGATTTCGAGGTATGCTTTCAATCATTGTCTTACTGGAATACCCAACCTCTCTTCAACTTCAATGTCTGGACTGACCTTTGAACATTAGCCTCTAGAATTTCTTGATATTTGGTGGAATCCATTCTTCCTTCCACTCGCACAATATTTCCTGTGCCCCCAGCTGCCACACAACCTCAAAGCATAATGGATCTACCTCCATGCTTCACAGTTGAAAGGTGTTCCTCTCTACAAAGGCTTCACCAATATTTCTGACAGTGGAAATATGTAGTTTGAAACACTGAGAGAGCTTCTCCTTCTTGGTGGAATCCTTGGACAACACCAGACAGAACAGCCACTGCAGTTGGACACATAAGAAGGCATGGAGTTACTTCAGAATAAAAAGTTCAGCCCTAGAATTATCACCTAAGACTGACTCATTGAAACCCTAACAAGTAAATCACCTGGGTCTGGGCCTTAGTAATCATCTTTTGAAAAAGTAAGAAAGAATAATCCAAAAGGGTTCCCAAACTTTTGAACAGGGCCCTTTTCCTTTTTTATAATTTATAAACAGTAAAAAATGAAAACACAAATAAATCTTGCTTTAAAATCTCTGGTCTGCTCTGGTCTGATGTTAAACTGCACCATTTAGAGTTTAGGTTTGCTTTCGATCACATACAGATTCATTGTAACAGACATTTAAACCAGGGATGCCCAAATTTTTGCACCCCACTGTGTGCCTGCATTTGTATTCACCCTGCCTCTCTCCGGTGACTAGAGAGCCGCAGAAAAGCCTGGCAGGTCCACAGCGGCAGGACAAAAGTTTTGTCAGGATAAAATAGTATCGCACCTCACGTAAGGAAAAGAAAGTCATTTAAACCCAGCGCTCATTTCAGCATTCACAAACAATATTCAGGGCATCCGGTCCACAGAATGAGGTCTCGCCGAAGCAATATCATGAAACGTTGGGAGTTCTTAAATGGGTATTGCAGCATTATCTCTGGGTCAGAATTTGACAAGGAGTATAGGCAGACAAGAGAAAACAAAACATATTTTTAGTCATTTCCCTGGCACTTTAGGAAAAAAAACGGCCTCATGAATATACTATATGGGAGAAATAAAGTAATGGGGCACTGGGTAGAATCTTTGCTGGGAATCAACCCAGGAACAATGGTGTGGGAATGAGATACTGTACTTCCCATGGGGATTTACAAGGGGCAGCGTGAACCGGTTTCTGAAAAAAGAAACCCCCGCACTCTCAGGGCTGGGCCTTGCTAACAGTTCAGCCCCGGGATTTACAGACGGTGCCAATTCAGGTTTTACTCCTCTCGCCCAAACGCTGTGGACGCAGCGGGCCTTGAGCGCTGGCCCGCTCTGTTTCAAGGCGTCCCGGGAGGTTCGCCTTATTTCAGTTTGAATAAAATTGAGTTCAAGAGCGGCGCCGCTCAATTACGTGGCGTGTCTCTGCATCGGCTGGCAGTGGAACATGCCTTAACATGCCTGGAGAAAAGTGACACTGCGTCCGCAGAGAGCTGGGGGGTGGGGGGTGGGGGGGAGAGTGGAGGGACGAGGCGACGCTGAAACGGAATGGCTGCCATTTGGAGCGAATTCGCGAGCGTGTTGATAATGGCTGACATGTCATAGAAGGAAGATAATTGCTGTTGAGTGGCCTGGGGCCTTGCCAAGCCATGTCTGTGTGTGCCTCGGTTGACCTTTTACATACCTGGACACAAGCTTAACATAATCACCTCAGCTACTGCCACTGTCTTAAGAGTTCCGCAAGGACTTTCAGGATGTGGAAAACAATGAAAAATGAATCCCTCTCCACACACACACACGCACGCACGCACAGACAAAAGTCCAGACACTCCTAATAAATCAGTAAACCACAGCTACAATGGAACGACACTAGTCACAGACTAATGCGTGTTTCAAAATGGTGTCAGCAAAATGATTTGTGCTCTACTGAGTAATGAGGGAAATGGCACGCATAGACTACAGAACCTATAATCTGCTGCACAGACAGTTGGAGCCACCCAGTCCCTGTCTGTCACTGTAATGCAACCCTAGTGACCTGGAGTGCTCTCTACTGGTCTCTGCGAAGACCAAAAGTATGCGAAAACAACATAAATATTTGATGACATTATGTCACATAATATACATATACTGTATGATCAAAATAGGAAATTACCCTACCATTGAAAATAATGAGGCCACTGTGTGGATGTGTTTCTGATGGTGTTACGTAAATTCAAACAAGCAACATTGTATGCACAATTCTCGGAGTATATGCGTTTACTCATCTTGTGACAGATGAATGCTTTCTTTAGTAACAGTATGCTTCATCAGCAAAACCATAGTGAGTACTGACCCTGGGCTTAACTTGATCAACTGTAAAGTCAAACTCAACCAAACATCAACCCTAAATATAATCCTAAAACAAACACACATTTTATTAAATCATAAAACTGATGTAACAGCAGTTTGGTAGCTGTTAAACCCTTTCTGCCACTTGGAAGTTGACAAAGTATGTAGACACTGGTTTACTGGGTATACTGACATCCATCCTGGCAATAGAGGGCCAAATTTAGTAAGCCTTTTGCTCTGAATGCATTATTTTGGGTGCAGTTATAATGCATTCTACCCCAGGAAGATTTGCTGGGTAGAACATTATAGACAACCCCCCCCATACACACACATACCCTTAATAATCATTAACACAGTAATCTGGGGAGGGTCTCTGATAATGCTGTTTTAAAATAAAGCTGTTCACACAGAAAGCTCTTTAAATCACAGATGCATGAGAAAAGTGTGCTACCTAACATTGCCAGGTTACTTGGGGTAGCGTGTGCTTATTTAAATATTCGGCTCCCCTGAAGACGGCTCACTGTGTGTGTGCAAGAGCACATGTTATATCCTCGCCGTATATAACATATTGAGACAGCGACACCAATAGAAACCACAGAGGGCACCAAGAAGTGTAATAGTTTTGCACATGCTCAGTTGTGTCCTTGGTCACCTGCCTAGTCACATGCACAATAAAGAAAATGCAGGGCAATTGTGCCTCAGATCAAGCAATGAACAACGCTTGGGCAGTAGCCAAACAAGGGCGCAGAGATTTTTGAGAAATAAAAAAAAAAACCTTTGTGTGTGTGCTTTGTAGCATAGATTGAACATCAATATATGTGTGGAAACATTTTTCATTTGCTGTCCAACATGAATTGAGTCCTATGGAAAAATAGACTTTCTAGGGGGCAAATTAATTGACGAAACTGATAGCTCAAAAGCTGGCCCCTTGGTTATATCACTTGGCTATAGTAAGCAAATTATGTTAGCACCATTTGAAGGAGATAGTGTTTATCGATTCATTGTTCACTCATTTTCAATTTCAGACAGTGTATCAGCATTTTTCTACATTTGATCACTGTGGGACCTATACTGTACACGTCAATGTAATTATTCAGCTGTAGGCTAAATGTGGCCCACCAGACGTGTCTGACACTAGTATGAAACACACTCTAGCTAGCTCACTGAGAATGTTTCAGAAGTCAAATAGCCATCATTGTGATGTAGGCTAGCATTTGTTTAAGCATCCAATCAAGCTATTAGTCAGGCCATATTTCGCACTGCAGTTCTATGCATGCAGCTGCAACTGGCCAAAGTTTCCCCACAACACACAACACACTTACTGAGCACTTTATTAGGAACATTATACTTACACCTACTTATTCTAAACAGCCAATCATGTGGCAGCAGTGGAATGCATGCAATCATTTAGATACGGGTCAGGACCTTCAGTTAATGTTCAAATCAACCATAAGAATGGGGATAATGTGATCTAAGTGACTTTGAATATGGAATGATTGTTGGTGCCACACGGGGTGGTTTGAGTTTCTCAGAAGATGATGATCTCCTGGGAATTTCACGCACAACAGTCTCTAGAGTTTGCAGAGACTGGGGCGAAAAACATCCAGTGAGCAGCAGTTCTGCGGGCAAAAATGTTTTTTTAATGAGAGAGCTCCAAGGGGAATAGCCAGACTGGTCAAAGCTGACAGGAAGGTGACAGTAACACAAATAACCACACATTACAACAGTGGTATGCAGAAGAGCATCTCTGAACACAACACGTCAAACCTCTAAGTACATAGGCTACAGCAGCAGAAGACTTAATAAGTTAAAAAGAAAAGGCGAATAAATACCTAATAAAGTTCTCAATTAGTGTATATTATGATTTACATGTACTGGTACTGTTTTTTCTTTATTCTATATATTGTACTTTCTGTCTATACATGTGTCTGAAGGTTATTCATAAATATGAATCCCTGCAACTCATGACTGATGGAAACTTATTTAAAAAATGTTATATGCCATTCAGTGACAAATTTATCTTTTTAAAACACGATGAATAGTACAATTTATAGTTGAAATAAAATGATGGGCTTTTAAATGAGCAGATACTGTGTATCTGACAAACGAATATGTCATACTGGCTCCTGTATATACTGTATGCCTTACTCTGAGGCTGGCAAAGAAGCCTCATATTCAGCTGAATGCGCAGGCCTTGAAAATGAATTATTTTGTAATATTATGATGAAACTTGTCATTGTCCGTCTCCCCAGAGAGCCAGGAAACCATATTAAAGTAGAGTTATAAGGAACATTACACTTCACATAACAAAAATTCAATCAATTGAAGCATTTGTTTTAGTTTTTGTTTGGTGCTCCTTTATAAAAACATGTGCTTGAGAGCCATTATCAATTTCCATTGAAATGCAGAGCACCTGAGGTAAGCTCCATGAATACAGTAGGCCTGTAGATTCATTCCCTATTGTTATGGCAATTAAAATCTATTGGTGTATTTCAATAGAGCGCTATTCAGAAATAACACAATACATTAATAGAGCACAGGTCTCAGTATGCACCTGTCTTCTGCTAAATGTTTTGGCTTTGAATATGTGCTGGTTTGACAATGGTTATATCATTGTTGGTTCACGTCTGTACAAGAAATCTGTGTGTGGTCTGTGCTACATATATTGAACTAGCCCACGTTTGGAACTGGGCCCAGATAAGTAGACTGTTTTAATACCCTTAAAGCTAAACATTGATGATCCCCACACAGGCACATGCAACTTAAATGAATCAAGTAGAGATGTGGAATGTTCAATCATAAATATGGAGAAATATACAAATGAAAATAGGAAATTATTCAACAATCATGAACATATTGCTGAATGCAGGAGCTGTTTGTGCTGGCTACATCAAAAGCAAAATAAATGAAAGATGAGATGAAACGGAAAATTGCAGCAACCAATGACCTACAGAGACGGGCATAATCAATATTGCACATGATTGAAACAAGGCAATGTGTTACAAATTAATGCAGCAGATTAGCAATAACTTAAAAGCCAATATATTACCTAGGAATCCAAATACATTCCAAGTTGCGGTGCATCTGAACCTGAAATGTGCAGAGAATGTCCTGCATGCAGATAATGTATTCTTCCAATGATGACCAATGATGTCCAATGAGAAAATAAAACAACGGTAATTTGTTGCGCGCAATAAAACACGTGCTGCAATACGTTTCTCCATGCACTAACATTTCTTCTTTAAGTGACATTTATGCACTTATTAAGTAACAGTGCATGATGAGCAAATGCACCCCAGTCAACAGATTGCTGGCACACAGCTCCCCTGTTCCACACACAGGTACAGGTAATTTTCTTGGTTGAACAGCCATAAAGATACAGCTAGTTTTCTGTCAGCATGTCCATATTGGCTATCGCCACTCTTCACACTAAATACATAAAAAAGAGTGAGTTATGAAACGCTGTAGTAAGCCAGACACCACCACTAGAGTTAAAATTGCCAAAAGATACTGCACTTTCCATCCCATATACACAGAAATACACTGCAGTGGGTAAGTATTTGGACAGCGACACAATTTTTATGTACACAATGAATATGAGGTTAAAGTGCAGACTGTCAGCTTTAATTTGAGCTTATTTTTGTTCGTATCAGGTGATCCTTGTAGGAATTACAGCCCTGCTATATAGTCTACGGAGCCAAAACAACCAAAAAAATGTGTCACTATACAGACAGATACAGTAAGACCTTAGCTGCCAGTCAGACACTGCTCTCCAGTCATTGCTGGACTGACTCTCCCACATGCTACTCTAGTTAATGTGTCATCCAACTAAGGCTGTGGCTATAAAAACCATTATAGTCCTGCCACATACGGAAGCAATGGGGCCTCTATGTCCAATCAGCAGGTCTGGGCTGACACTGAGCATGTCCTGGTGAAAGCTGAAGACACTACACAGAGTCGCATACCGGCTACTGCAGACCTAGACGGGCTCAATATTCAAATTAATGGGAAACGTATGTCTTTTCTGCCTGGCGCTGGCACGAAAGAATGACCTGCTCGGAAGGGAATTAGTAACAGCTCTCTTGTCGTAATACATCTAGCATTCTCCGACCATTTGCAGTGTCTCTCTCAGGAAGCTGTCCCCATAAACAACTCAATCACTACGGACATCAGCTTATATTTCAAACCATTGTTTGCTATCTTTGATGCCAGACAGCTGCACGACTTCAGCAAGCACGGATCGAATAACACAAAAACACGGAACTTAAATTAAGTTATGATCGCGCAGGTGGAATTTCAGGGCATACCTATTACAATTACGATTGGCAAGTTCAGATCTAATAAATCTCAGAATGCAATGAAACGACGCACTTTCAATTTCTTTTATAAGACATGCCGACTTACTTTATTTGACAGTTCAGCATGTGGAATTAAATTGAAGCAATTGAAGAATGCGTATCGGCGGTAACACATCGTTCTGTTTAAGGTATATGTATCTTTTTCTAAATGCATGGCAGGGGACGTAGCCAAAACACATCACGGAAAATGTGCTCACCCTGTCCTCCAGGTTCCGCACGTCAGAAGTAACTCGGAAACTCTTGAGTTGTTATCTGACCTTTCTGTGAACTTTGACTGCTTGGCCGTGTCTAATTAAGGACATGTGAATATCTAAACAGTCTTTAATTTTCCTCCCTTTTCATCTACATCTGCAGTTTCCTGACAGGGGGGGGATGTGAGGCAATGGGGGTGTGAATCAATGAAATATCTGGAAAAAGTGCAATTAAAGTGATTAGCTAATTCCAGAGACTTGAAAGGGAATAACAAAATAAGGCGTCTGCTACGGGTTTATTAGTCCAAAGCTGAACAGACTACTCACGCTGCATTTGTTTTACCGACAGGAAGACGCTGTGCTCTCCGCGGATCTCTCAGATGCCTGAAAACATATTTGAAAAATGCAATTTATATGCGTTTCATTTATACAGCCAATCTGTTTGTCAGATCCCAAAGACAGGAGAACTGTGACTGTGTACATGTCACAGTGTGTTATCCGTTCGTCCTGAAATATGTATCGTTCTGTTTCTACAGTCCTGTGTAATTACAGCGAAGGCAGCGGTGCAGTGTGTGTTATGCGTGCACTTAAACATACTGGCTTTACACAGGAGAGCAGTGAGTCACTTCACCAGTTACCAACTGTGCATTTTTCACATCTTTTAACTCTAAACCACGTGTGAAAATGACACAGCAGGGAGGGTTTTATGCAACACAAAATTCTTCACACTTCAAAGTCAGCTTTTTGGAGACCATGACTATTTTCTGGGGGAGGGGGATTGAGCTCAGACAGGCTTCTACTGAGCCTTTTACTTAACTCTGAGCAAATAACTTAAGCAAGTGTCATGCTGTTATTCGTCAATAGTTGATAGATTGACATTCATAATGATTTTGCCACAGTATGCCAAAAGAATAGCTAACTTCTTGCAATTACTTACAATAACTGCTTTAAATGACTAGGCATAGACCAACTTGGCTCTATTATATCATTAGTGCACCTAGCAATGGTTGTACTTCATTCACTATTTATAAATCCTAGGGATTACATTTGAAGTTTACTGCAGTTCCATACTGAAGCTTGAAAGTTATTCTGCTTACAGTGGAACACGTTCTTGAGATATCATTCTGCGGTGTATGCTTCCATGTTTTCTGATTATTCTGCATCTGATAGCTGAGGATTAAGGTCTGCTTCCTGCAGAGCTTTCTGGAAAGTATGCATATGAGCGATGAACCCCAAGCATCTATTCAGCTCCTTTTCTGCTGAGGTTTGCTGTGATGAGGATCCAAAACAACCTCGAGCCACGGGGTATGTCTGTTCAGAATGTTCTTTGCAAAATGAGGTTAAAGTTCGAACGCCCTGGAGCACTATCGATCAGTTCCGCATCTCTCCTGTACTCCAACGCACCACGCAAATAAGCACACATCAGCCGGTAAAACAGAATGTGTTGTTGTGTTGTTTTTTTTTGTTTTGGCAAAAGTGCAAACGTATTCTTTTGTAGATGAAAGTAGAGGAAGCTTGGGAGAAAAAATTGGGTTTGTCTAGTCAAAGGGAAGTGTGATAAATAGGGTGATATACGGAAGCCAAAGCTTTCTGTCCTCCATGGTCCAGTATTCTGGATCCGAACCATAGCACCTCTGGCTTTGAAAATCAGATTAACCCTACTGATATCTCAATCTCCACTTTGTGTCTCTGAATGATCAATATCTTACTTTGCTATTATCATCGACCCAGAATTTCTGAGTTCACCATTACTTACTTTTCCTGGCAACCGACATACTATTTTTCCGGTCTTTCCTTTTTGTTTTTGCATGGGCCTCATACCGTTGGCCTGGGCTGAAGCTGATCAGTGTTCTTTACGTTACCAACACATCAGTTTCACCCAACAACAGGCCGCAGTCCTACAGATCATGTTCTTCAGCTGCAATACTACTACTAGATGTGGGTAATGTCAGTGACTGGCTTCACCATCTTGTTAAGAAAAACTAAATCAAAAAATTCTGAGAATTATAATAACAACATATTCTTTTTTATAATAAGGTTCCATGAACTAATTTAGTTGTTAACTAACTACTACTGAGGAGTTAATCTGCAGTTCTGTTAATGTATTGTATATAATTAATTCATGACTACATTAGTTATTGCACATTCATATTGGAATGAAAGTCAGTTAATGTATTTGTTAATGATTAACTAATTATAAGTTAATACTATGGTTTGCTAATGTTCATGTACAAATATGTTCATTAGTTGTTAACAAATGCATTAATTTATGAAAAGTTAATTCCATGCTTAATTCATGTATTTGTTCATCATTAATGTTAACAACTACATTAGTTAATGCCAAATGATTAACCTTATTTTGAAATGTGAACAATTTTTGTACATATAATATATTCTGCATCATTAGCATGTATGAAAATTAAATCAGATTATCAATAATCTTCAAAACTGTTTCCCATGTTCACCGGTGGACTGGTTCAACAGTGTGCAGTATTGCTACACTTGGCACCCAGTCTGAAAGCATAAGCAGACCTTTGCTCGGTCAGGAAGGGTAGATCTCTACACGAGTCTATCTGCGGGTAATATTGTGGTCTGCTAAGTGACAGCACTGTAAGGGAAGACCCTGATAAAGATAAATAACTTCTACTCAGAAAAATTTTGTGCATCATTAAACATGGCAAACATATTAGCTTGCATAGGGTGGAGGAGAATCCCTAAAGAGATGAAACTAAATCAAATCCACTGCAGTGATCATAAAAGCAGTATAGAGCTTTGCCTACCCCGGTAACATCAATAGGGATGAATAATCCACATTACAGCGGGAGCATGACTAAACAGAGCAGTGCACTTTGCATACAGATTAAACATTTAAGAATGAGTTATAGACCAGCCCCTGTTTTCCCCTGCTTTATGTGCCTTAATGCTGTCCTGTGAACCAATCAGCGCGCCAACTTCATCCGTCACGATTGCTCCAGGACTGGCGGATGGTGGAAGACTCAGGTTATAAAAAGCTGTAGATTAACTACCTCCCTCCGCCTCCACCCACAGACCGAATAAAAAAAAAAAAGCAGTATGTTTCATAGGAGCTACTCACAGAAAGAGCTGAATAATTTCTACCGTACCTGTGATGTTTAATTGGAGCTCTCTGTGACTCAGGAGACAAAAACAATGTCACCCCTAGGCCAAAGTGATCAGTCATTTTGCTCAAAGCAGATTTACACACTTTTTTTGCCGATAAATTAGAATTTTACAAAAAGGCGGCAGCCGGCGATGAAAAAAGTAGAAGTTATGCTCAGAGCATTTCTTCATTTTCTTGCATCCATCTTCAGATCTAACCATTACTTTGTAATTTCTCAGTGTCTCTGGTACTCTGATGAGGTTTAAATAACAGTAGATGCAATTTTCCGCCAAGCACTATACCTTTTGCTCATACTGTCACATTCTCCTGCCGAGGCAGACAAATCAAACATTTCTTTTAGCTTATACCTTTGACTCTATTATTTCCAGCTCAGAGTCAGGAAAATACATTTTCTTCTACTGAACTATTATATTTCATTGTTGGAACACCGTACAATTTAATACTGAGCTTGAAATGTTCTGTGGGCAAACTCACCTCACATCATGCTTTTCAAATTTATAGGGGGTTTTAGAATGGTTGAATATATTATAAATCGAGTAAATGGAGCAATGCAAATGTGTGCAGACATGTTTCATGTACAGCAAAATATACAGAAGAGAATTATGATAATAATCCAGGGCAAAAGAGAACTTTGCGCAGCAGATACATTAAGCTAGTTCTCCGTACCGAAAACCATGAACACGTAACCCCGGTTTTCTACCCTCCCTTGCTTATGTGTTTTTTTATATCTTTTTCACAGGACGCGAGTGGAGAATAGACGTAATGAGAATCTTTGGCCAGCACGAGAGGGTGCATTCAGAGGAACGAGAGCATGAAGTTCAGGGCCAAATGAGTGGGCACACAGGCGAGGACGTGTGGCCGCATATCATTGTTGTGGGTATATATTGACATTTCAAACTGGAGTAAATGAGCAGGGCCTTCGCCTGACCCGTAGCACGGGTGCACAGTCACAGAGCAGATTAAACGCCAGGTCCGAGGGCCGATGTGAAATAGACCTCTCCGCAGCCGTGTTTGTTTTGGGGTGGCAATAAAAGCCGCCGTTGGCAATGGCTGTGGGCTTTTCATTTGGGCATCTCTTTAGTAAACAGGTACCGCTTTCATGGGCTGTTTATCCTATTTCTTTTTTTTTTCAACCCCCCTCTGGTTTTGGTTGTTTGGGCAGGTTTCATGGCCCACTGGGACTCTGCTCATGAAGCAATGGGAGGGAGTTTCTTTGTTTTTAAAAGAAAAGCTCAGATTCACCCGGCAGGGAAAAACAAAAAACCTTGCGGTTGTAAAGAAAAGGTTAAAAAAAGAAGGAAAAAATAAAAAAGAAAGACCCTTGTGATTAAAAACAAGATATTCTTTTAAAAAATAAAAAACCGATATGAGTTACTGAGTAACTAAGAACAACAACAGTGTAACGATTACCGGTTGTGGTTCGTCATTCAGAAAGGTAAAAAATCAGCGGATGCAGAATATCCCCAACATGCACATCAGCGAGAGATGTATACCCCAGACAAGGCCCAGGCAGGTACAACACTCTTAAAGCTACTGATATTTTAGTGGCTGTCAGAGAGCGTAAGCTGTGCAGGCTTTGACAGCGGGCTGTGGTGGAACCGTCACACGGGGGCCCCCCCCTGACGAGGCGTACCTTCGTCCTTGGGAGGACGACGCTCTTGCATTTCAAAACGCGGTGCTGACTGCAGTCGCCCGGGCCTTTGTCTCACTTGATTAAATTAGCTGTCAATGAGGCAAAGACCGCACTGCTTCACTGTGCTGCCCAATGACCAGCAGTGACTTGAAAATACCTTTCAAAAGAAAATGGAAGTATGGGCAATTCCCCGGAAACTGACATTGCAGCTGCTGGATATTTGGGTGGTAAATCCCAATACAGCTACATAATAAAGATTGATAACTGTTATTTCCTCCTGAGGGTTATAAAGGTATATGTCAGTATCTTATGTAGCTGTATTGAACTTTACCAATCTATATCTATATCCTGCAGTTGCAATGTGGTTACCGTGGTATTTCCCGGATGCAGTTCGATGTAGTTATGAGCCAGCATTAATTCCCATGAAAACATTTTTAAAATAAGCCTCCTGCCCATCTGTGAAGTGATTCCTCTCCTGATCGTCTAGAGTATAGAAGTGTGAATGCACTGTATAAGTCTTAGCAGTCCTGTTCATTTCCTTCCTCTGAGAGATTGCTTGCACACAGTTGACTGCCACATTATCAGTGACAATTTATGCTGTACATTGCAGTCATATAGTCTGTAATCATTCTGGAATATTGTAGATGCTATACAGTAAAAGGTCTGCAAGCGGTCTGCTTATATGATATCATGCGCCGTGAAACTTGCTCCCAGAGAAAGGCAAAGGCAATAAAGGTACAATAGGTAAGATTTCTGTGTTACATTGTTACAAAACCATTGTAAATCCCTTCCTATCATTGGAAAAGGCTCACTGACATGTTGATTCACCCTCGAAATACACAGCTTACGCACTGACACTCTGTACCAAAACATTGTACAGCTATACAATATTTCAAGCTCATTGGTTGAAGATTGGATCTAATTGCCATAGCCAATGGCGTTTCAATGTCAGTGCATTCACAGAGAAGGGGGAGGAATAAACAGTGTTGTGGTTTGAGGGTGTTTGTTGCTGCAATACCTCTCTTGACCGTTAGGAGTACGAAATTACCTATTGTACCTTTAAATAAAGATATGTAAGGTATAAAACAATTCCAGTCACAGTGTTTCAACAGAGTTGCTATAAACAGCAGCATCTGCTAAGGTGAGGGACATTGAGAAATAATTTACATGCGCATTGGCGCACAGCGTTTTCCAGATCACCTCAATGGCAAAGACCGATCGGAGACAACTTGCACCTGTGCCCAAGATGTGGCTAACGTCTTGCAGCCGGAGAATTAGCCGCTTTGATGGAGTGAGAGCGATTGGACGTCTGTCTAGTCGGGATTGAGAGCCGTCTCGGGAAAGATGGCGAAAAGTACAATGTCCGGCCCCTTTAGGAACTGAAGGCTGTCAGGCCTTTAAAAAGCAGAGTGCATCTCCAACCTCTCTCACTCCCGCCCCTTTATGGTAAAACGGGGCCTGTCATTGTGAGTTTGACTGGCTCTGCCTCTAGCCCAGAGTGGACATGCAATTACTCTTGAAATTGGCAATGAACACTGCTACATCCTGAGTGCTATCAAGGCCTCTTGTTTCCACTCAGGGAAAGTTAATAAGATCCGTTGGTCACAGGGATGGAAAGAGCATTTCCAGTGTCCTCCGCCCCCCCCCCCCCCCCCCCTGGTTCTTCAACACGCCGCTTCGAATCATCCCTTCATCAGCAATCTTTAGCTCAATAGGTCCTGGTGAAAATTGTCGTTTTCTGGCGTTATGGTGTAAATGTAAAATCTCAGCAAAATGCACAAACACGCATCCTCATGCATACACACATAGACAACAGAAATGTGCATTATGAACATATATATTTAACCATACTGTAATGATCCGAGAAATTCATCTGTAAAAAAGTTTTACTTCAGGCAAATTTTCCTATCCAGAGGAAAGTTAAAAATGGCAAAAACTAAGTGGTGCCTCTGTGTGCCTGCTCTTCCGATGAAATATTAATTTATAATGGCCAAATAGATAATCTGTTGTAACCTAGTCATTAGGACCCCTTGGATATGCAATGGATAACAAGTAAAATTATAATATAATATGATATGTGTGGTATTTAGTTCTGGCTAAGATGAAAAACATCCATTAACCTTGCCAATGCATTTTTTAAATAATGCACGCTCATAATTCTACATTATTGATTCAACATATATCAGCTAAATTTTCATGGCTCCATTCATGATAAGAAGATAATCACAGCTTGCCATTAGTTACTATCACAAAAACTGCCCATAGTAACTGCCTACCCCTGCTGAAAAAATCAGCTCAGGATGAAAAAGCTGGTAGCTGGTTGACCAGTTCAGACCAGCTCACAGCTCGACATGGTTTAGCTAGTTGACCAGTTGAGTCCAGCTCCCATCTTGACATTGTTCGACCAGCCCCAACCATGTTTTGAAACAGCAGGTAGCTGGTAACAGCTCAGACAATCTACCAGCACTACTGTAGCTTCATGACCAACTTGACTCAATCTTCAAGTTGGCCAAGGTGGTATAGGAGGGTACTGCTTCATTGGGAGGTTCCAACATTTTACATGCATGTGCAGGCCCAGGTGTGTATGTTCCCTTGTTCATTTCTGCATTTGTAATGTGCATGTGTCTCAGACTCAATTCCAGCAATACTTACACCTCAATTCCATTTCCCCCCGTGGGATGCCTTGAAATTTTTAGTAGCGCAGGCGTCAATAACTGTTCCGAGTCCAAGCAGTGTGAACATCTGTGGTATTAATAACAGTGGAAATAGCAATATGGATTCATGCCTATGAGTGAAAGGTTAATCTACTTTTTTCTTCTTTTTCCTCAAAAGCATTCCGGACCCTTTGAAGCCACGCGGGCGAAAGGAGCTACTTTTTTATGGATTCTCTGCACTGATTCCATTTCACTGGATCAAGCAACAAAACGACTGAAACTCTGCCATTGCCGGCCGAGCTTATCATTTCAAAGCCACAAAAGAGGGACGGAAGCACAGTGAGAAAATCCAGCAGCCCACCAAGCTTCCCCAACTCTCACCCGTACCAATTTCGGTTTAAAGCATATTCACACAAATCTGTTCATTAACAATAAGGGCCTGCTGCCTTTCCATTTGCTCCCTGTGCTGCTTGTCCTGCTACAAAAAAGCCAGTATCCTCCACTGCTCTGCCATTGTAAGCGGATTAGCTCCTCGACTTGTAAGGTGGCCTACCTTCATTCTTTAAACAGCTCGAGGGAGATTATAGATTACAGGCGAATACAGATTAGAGGATTACGGTTTACAGTAGATGAAAGCAATTATTAAATGTTAGCTGGAGTCAAACACCTCAAAAGAAAGTTGACGTGCCTTTTGAACACGATACAATTGGCATAGTACTCTGTATAGTATTATGGTATTTCACACAGATTTTTCCTGGGTTATTCATTCAGCATTCTTCAAAATGACTAAACTAGATGTTTCAAACTAACCATTCATTTGTTTTTCTTTTTATATTTTAATAAGCTACACTGTCCATTAACCAAGAATGGAATGCATGTGAAGGTTCTCAGAGTGGAAAGAAAATCAATTTTGTGTTGGCAGTTGAGCAACTATCGTACTTTTCCTGACAAGGAAAATATGAATATTTATACAATACGTGTATATTTACATTCTCCTTGAAGAAACTTTCTCTTGCTTTTACTTTCTGTCAGTGGGTGGGTACTGATAGCATATTTAATCTCGCTATTTATTATACAGGGGTTGTGAAGATAAAGGAACATATTAACAAGATGAAAACCATGTCCCTGTAATTGTGAGCCAGCAGAGAGGAAGACGCGATTACCTCCCTCTCAGATAACCGAGGTGAAGGATTCTTTCTCTGAACTTGTCAGCGGTAGGGCTGGCCGGCGATACAGAGAACAGCAGGGTACCGGAGTACACCACTCCCGCGCTAACATAGCCTTTCTCTCTCAGCCAAGGCTTTGTCACCATCGTTTTCATTTCACTTCACATTCTCAGGGAGAGGCGTTGCCACGTCGAGTTGTATGGCAGCACATGAATAATCGTTCCCCGTTGTTAATGAACGTAAACCCTGGATTTGTTACCTGGAAACATATTACGTAGCCCTTTCTGGCAGCCTGTTTTTCCTGCTGACATTTGCACCCTGGCTTTGTTCCCCCATGCATCAGGGAGTGTAATCCTTCCTTTCTTGTTCTTTCTGTTCGACTAAATTCCAAAGAAGGAGCAACGGCTCCTGAAAGCGATTGGCGAGCGCCGTCGAACCGCTATCGAATTAACAGCAGTTCCCCGGATTCTGCAGTCATGTCGCTCTGCCGGGGGGAAGCTTTGTCCGTCTCCTGCTCGCCCTATAGACGTTCTCCACTATTATGACAGCTACAATCTGCCCCGTGTCATTGAAATCACCCAAACTTTAGTTTCGGATGATCTGTCTTGTAACCGGTGCGCTGTACTTTGCCAAGGTTGCACTATATCTGGTGCCGAATGACAAATAGCTTGCTCCGTCCCAGCCCTCCTCCTCCTGGGAATAAGGTCTGTGTGACTGGGCTCTCCAGTTATAGCACAAAGGGACATTGTTTCAAATTAAAGTTCTACAGAACAGCCTTCCAAGGGACAAACCTATACGCCATTATAATGGACTCAATATCCAGTGGCCTGTTACAATTTTTGAAACTATTAAAAATTGATTCTGGGGAATAAATGGGGAAAAGATTAAACTGCTTTCAAAATGGGGGTTAAAATGTTACAGTGACATATTTTTTTGGCAGGTAATTGACATTTTATAGTTAACAGGAGAACTCAATCCAAGAAACACTGGAGTTGATCAGAATCTTCTGGTATTTTAAATTATGTATTTACAAAAATGACAAGTTAATGCAATGCAGCCTTGATTATTAATCTATTATTTTAAATAAGTATTATTTTGGCTCAAATTCGGTAAGGGCACACTTCTATGACTAAACCCTCAGGGACTGTTGCTGATTTCATTCTGAAGAGCACCAGCATTACAGCAGCTTGTCGACGTGGACTTTAATATTTTGTATTATTTGAATACATTATGAATCATATGGTACTCTGGAGCAACTGTATTTGCCTATCATATTGCATGCTGGGACTGCGGTTAATTGATGTCAGTCCACTTTACATGTTAGATTAGATCGACAAATCCTGTGTTGCTCCTCTGTACGAGCAAGACGAGACATGTGCATGTATTTGTAGGTTCTATGATTCTATAGGCTTACTGAAATTTCCCTACAGACATTTTGAGCATGCAAGTTCAAATGAACGATTTGTTCTACGGATCAGGTTAAAACTGACCTGCGCTAACAGAAATAAATAAGATATCTCATCACACCTTGGTTTAAAAATAATGAAATAATTAAAAACGGGGCCTGAACGTGATCAGGCAACCTAACGGCAGCTCATTATAGCCACAATAAGGACACAGAGTCAATGAGGCCGACATTCATTATTTTTTTGAAATACTATTCATTGGACCTTCATTAAGGACATTCATCACAAACCATGAAGGAATATAAGGTTTATGTTGCATAAGAAAGCCATTGTAGGCAAATGGCTGTGAATATAACTCAAAAACCGCAGAGTCTAATGGACTACTGAATAAAATGCCAGATCTGTGTACATCCAATTATTCTTGGTAATGATTTATGAGGTATCTCATAATCATTCCTCATATATTTGATGTCGTTATTGTCATTGGCAGTACATCACAAGCAATCTGGGATGCTATAGTTGCATATTTCCAGTACCACACAATTAATCTTAGTGATATCATGATTGGGTTGGACAAGAAATGAGACAATTTGCATTTCACAGAATTTGAAGCTTATTTTTCTTTCAATTAATGTCGAGTGACATTCTAATGGAGAAAGGAATAGATACAATACAGCGTTTATATATATATAATTATATATATATGTGTGTGTCCTTGTATTCCAGTCCATAAATCAAAAATTCATGCATGACATTTACCAGTGGATTATGGGGAGAAAATAGAAAAGAGAACACCCACTAACTGCAATCATTTAATCATGATTATGCCATTTTTCAACTATGTTCCAGGTTCAAACACAAGCAATTGTGAGCAGGAATATACACTCAGTGAGCAATGTATTAGGTAAACCTGTACAGCAACTTCTTAATGCAAATATTTAATCAACCAATCATGTGGCAGCAACTAAATACATAAAAGCATACAGATGTGGTCAAGAGGTTCAGGTGTTGCTCAGATCTAAGTGACTTTGACTGTGGAATGGTTGTTGGTGCCAGACAGGGCAGTATCTCAGAAACTGCTGATCTCCTACGATTTTGCCAGACAACAGTCTCTAGAGCAGTGGTTCTTAACCTGGGTTCGATAAAAGCAGAGGTATATATTTTATTTTCCAATAAAATATATACCTATGTTTTGAAGAAATCATATTTTATTTTTCCAATTACGAAGGGTTCGGTGAATGCACTGTTGAAGCTTGCAGGGTTCAGTACCTCCAATAAGGTTAAGAACCACTGCTCTAGAGTCTGCAGAGAATGGTGCAGAAAAATAAAAAACATCCAGTGAGCAGCAGTTCTGTGGGCAAAAATGCATTGTTAATGAGAGACGTCAGAGGAGAAGGGCCAGAATGGTTGAAGCTGACAGGAAGGTGACAGTAACACAAATAAACATGCCTTACAACAGTGCTATACAGAAGAGCATCTCTGAACACACAACATGTCAAACCTGTAAGTGGATATGCTACAGCAGCAGAAGACCAATACGTCTGTATAACATTTTAACCACCAACATGTGATGGTCCCTGGAATGAACCACACCAAATAGGAATGGAAGAAGTTGGGAAGATGGCGCAGAGGCCTCAAGGCCATAAAACTTTATTTTGTAGTAATGCACGGGCAAAAACGTTATACTTAACTCTGTCCTAGGGCCAAAGTGTCACGGTGTATGCCGTATCTTTAAAGGAAAGCACAGACACTGCTTTAATTAAAAGGATGAAGCCGATATCATCTTTGCTCAAACATGCTGTCATATTCATTGTCCAAAAAGAAAGAAATATATCAATATGCCGCCTAGCAGCCGTAATCCAGCGTGAACGGGGAACGGGTTCAAACAGGATGCCAACGCGTATAAGCGCCGGGGATTTTCCGAGTTCCTCGTCTGCCGGAGGTGGGGGGCGGAGGGGGGTGCGGTTTGGAGCAAAAAATGTTATGTGCTGTTTCATAATCAGCCCTGTGGGTTTGGAGGGCCGAATCGTGCTATTTCATCTCCGCAATGCACTCTGACAGGCCTCTGATGCGGCTCTGCTTAAACGAGTATGAAATCTCACAATTAGGAACATCACAAACTGTTTATCTCCTCGCCATCGCCAGTTGACTTGTCGTGCACTCGCATTAACGCACTTGTTTTCGCCCGCTGTCCACATCAGGCGGTGACATTATCAATTCGGCTGGGAGGCTTGAGATTTCCGCCTTCACAGCGTGGAGACTTTTTTTGGGACATGTTATTGTTGCTAATTTGGCACGCCTCAATTTAAAAGGAGAAAGTACACAATTTTATTGGCCATCTTCCTAAAACATTTTTTGCTCGTAATGACTTGGGCTCCAGATTAATCGCCTGTAAACGGTGGGGTGCTTTTCGATAATTTGTGTATGAAAAGACAGAAACGGAGGGAATCGCCGAATGAATTAACTCTTTTTGACCTCAATCTTCTTAACTTCAGTCCTGTTAGCCAAGGCTTTAATCACTTTAATTAATTGGATTCTGCGGCATATACATAATTAGAACAACGTAAAGGAACTGTACAGTGAATGTTCTTGAATGGGGTTATTATCAAAATGTCAGAACAAGCCTGATTTTAAAAAGGACAAGAGGAGATCAGTTCAGTAAGTACAAGGCCGGCTAAGTAACTACATTGCCACAAGCTGTCTCTGTTCAGGATTATTAAAACATATATTTCATCAGAAGAAACTTTGATGGATGTAATAGTGGCAAACAAGAGCTAAGTAGCTCCAATTACTTGCCTGAAGCTTGCTTTCTCTCACTAATATGTGTAAGCCAATGCAGTACGTCACAGCCATGTTTTAAATAGATACAGTAGGGATGCAAATATTCTTATACGATAACATGTACTATAAGGAGTACATTTTTACAAATTCTGTATTGCTTTGTCTGAAATATAGGGAAAGGCTAAGGAAGGGTTATGGACATTTTCAGCTGATGTATGGTAACAGTTCTGGTGCAAAATGGCTGCCGAGCATCACCCAGGTGGTTGCTACACATTATTAGTGCTTGTAGAGATTTCCCCCCTCATCACTGTAAAGGGCTTTGAATGAGAGAAAATAAATACATGCTATAAATGCAAAGCTTTATTATCAATATCAGTTTTGTTTTTATTGAGGGTAAGTGCAGGGTTGTTCCAGTCCTCCCTGAAGAGATATGTACTGTAGGTCTTCAGTACAAGGACAGAAATGAATCATTGGAGAACATTGATTTGTGTGGATCAATTTTTTAATGTCAATGTCATATATTCACAGACAACTTGTGTGCATGATTCAGTTCTGGAAAGGTCTTCTCTTTCATGGCTGGGACTTAAAAAAAATTGTCTGAAGGAAGTGTGAATCCAAAAGAAAATTAGTAAGAAATCTTTCGGAATGGCAGGTATGCCATCTGCCAAAGTACAAGTTGGCACAGCAGACTTTGCATACCTAAACAGCACAGACAGTTTGCTACTGCTCAGTGTATGAACCGTACACACTGTGCAAACACGGTATGTAATGTTTATGTAGGATGCATTACTGATGAAGATCTAACAGACAGGCTCGCTCATTACCGTCTGATGCAAGTCGACACAATATTTTAGTGATATATTCATTTATGAATATTTTTTTGAGAGTTGAAAACAGATGAAGCTCTTTACTCCAGAGAGCCGTGGAGCTGGTGTGTGTTGCTTCCGGCTGGTTGAAAGAAATTGATGGTTCAGAGTGAACATGTTTCTGCACTGTGACTTTCCCCTTGGTACTTAGTTAATTAATATGCACTCAGTTCAGGCATCACATTTGTAAATGCTGGTGTTGCAGCCAAAAACAAACAGGAGAGGAAATATTTTAGTATAATGTATGGCCATGTTTTATTAAATTATCCCTGCTTGTGAACTACCCAGAGTGCATGGCAATGATGTATGACGAGGAAGAGAGTATTATTAGTATTTATCTTTCATCTTTTCTCCCAAGGACACAGGCACAGAGCTCTACAAGTTCAGCGCACGTGGAGTAGGAAGGTTCGGGTTCATCAACTGAGCTGTTCCCGCACTGAAGAGCGGATGATCTTGAATGTCTATGCTATCTTTATCCTCTCCCCTTGATTGATTTACCCGTATTCGCTCAAAGGAAGTGATCAATGTCTCGGGTTGATGAGATCGAGATTGCACAGGGTGCCTCGGCCAGTGGTGCGAATTCGGAGGAAGATCCATCCGCAGTCGCCGTGCCGTCAGCCTGCCGCCAAATAAATATACAGATAAATATGAAACGAGAAGAACACGGAAGATGAATTATCTCTGATCTCTCACAATTATTTTGTGAAAACGGAGAAATTACGGCATTGGCAATCCGGCCTCGGCGTGAGGGCCTTGTCCATGATTCTCCGTGGGAACGGTGTGCAGATGCGTATGGCTGGAAAGCCAAACACTGGTTAGAAAGTGATCTGTGAAAATGGTTTGTGGGTCCATAAAAAGAGATTGCGCCAGTTCTGTTATTTTACAATCAGGCCTTCCCTACGATATTATTCACAACTGAGTAAACTGCTCTTTAAGTAAAAGAGCAGAAATCCTATCTATTGTTCAACCTTGACAGGAAACCGGTGCGCAATGTACCGTTTTATTGTTCTTTTTCTGTTAACGGCAAAATAGAAACGTTCCATTTTCCCTTCCCGCCTCCCCCGGTCTGAGAGCAGCCAGCAGCTGAATTATTGGCCGTCTACATCAGCCATACCGTATCTCTGTCACATGCGAGTTGTCATGTAAATGCTGCCCTGTAAATGCTGCTAAGCTTCCCTGACTTCGAGACTCTTCAGCGATTTGAAAGCTAATCCCACTTCGCCGGCTCGACGGCACTATCCCTTTGGACCGCACAATGGTCGAAAGCTCTTTCTATTCAGGAGGATAAAATCGCAGTTAACTCTGTATTTCCACCGGCGTTGAGATACAGAACATTTCAGTCAGACGACTCACAATGAATTAACCCTCCTATTATGTTTGGGGGCAATTTGACCCCATTCAGTGTTTGACATCTCTTAAAAACCACTTAACCTTTTTTCCATCTTGATATTATCTATTTTGGTGGTATTAAATAACAAACATGAAATTAACATAATGCTTTGTTTCCAGAAGTCCTGTACAACCATTTTTATTTTTATCTCTGATTTCTTTGTGGATGATTGTGGTGGCACTTCCCCATACAGGTGCCAAACTTTAAATTCCTGTACCTCAGGCTCTAAAATTTTCATGGGCAAAAGGCTAGTAATTTGGGAGACAATAGAAAGGTGACACACAAAGTGTCAACATTTTTATTTAGCATTTATTTCAACTGTTGGGGTCAATTTGACCCCAAACACAAAAGTGGTCATAAACGCTTAACATAATGGCAATATTTAAACAATATGTACTGAGGTTTAATGTAAATGAGCCAGGCAGCAGGGCAGTTTGAGCTGTCATCATTTATTGTCACTCCAACGCCTGCACCCTGGACAATTATTTGTGTGGTAGGTTGAATCCGCATGCTATCAAAGTTACTCTGGAGAGACTGTAAAACAAGACAAACTTTTTTATAGAAGGCAAAACATAGGTGGCCATATTTGTGAATATATTCACAAATATTAATACTTATGATAGTGCTAATTGATAAATGAAGCACCTAGTTTCTGTTATTGATTCAAAAATGTCCACAGTTACCTGTGTATAAGTCCACTGTATGCAGAAAGAGAGATTGAGGTCAACAGTCAAAAGTTATGTATTTCTATACATGTATTTTGTATTGATGTTGCTCAGAAATCCCTCTCTCTGTCTACATGAAATAACCCTGCATTAAACACAGTTTGAGCCGTCATGACTGAGTGGATACCCATGGTAACAGATAGTATGACAGTCTGAGAAATGGCTGAACTAATGAGGACTCTTATAATCCTTTGGCTAAAGCTTAATGGGGCATTTAAAGAGAGACAATGCATCTTCCAGAACATAACCCAACTCTTCCTTACATTCTCATTTGTAAGAAGTCATGTAACATGGACAGGCCAATTAGCTGCAACAACGATGAAGATCTTCCACACTGTATGCAATATTTTACTGGTTCAATAAAAGGATTTATACCTCCAAGTTGAGAGGAGCATTTGGGAACATTTTAGTCATTTTATTCAGGAAGGTCTTTAAATGTTTTTGTGACACAGACCTAAAAGATAATCTGCTAGATTCAGTTCACATACAACATTTATAATATGTGTGCATATGTATTTTTGGGATATCCTGGGGTCTGTACAAACTGAGAAGAAAGTACAGCATGAAAATGAATGCATATGATGCAGCTCATGTAATTCATCAAAGCTGGGCACGATTATTAGAAAGATAATTGTATATGTGTTATTGACCATCTGGGGAAAGCAAGCTCGAAGGAGATTATGAATTTAAAAATTGCAAGAGCATTTATACTTGAACATCCATTTTGTGATACCCATACATCTAAGAGGCCCCTTATTGTCACAATAATAAGATACTGGATGAAGCTAATAATAATAATAATAATAATAATAATAATAATAATAATAATAATATAATCATCATCATCATCATCATCATAATAATAATAATAATCATAATAATAACATTTAGGCCAGTACCCTTTGGTGAAGGGGAGATACCCACCTCAACTGCCACCAGTGTGTAGTGCCCATTTGGATGATATATGACAGCCATTTTGTGCTCACACAATCAGCTGGATAGAAGCCGGGATTATCTGGAACAGCACAATTACACATTCTCCATTCCTACAGCACAGACACGTCTCCATGTACGACATGTAATTAGCAAATGCCCCACTGAATCAACTGTTTGCTCAGCAACATTCCTTCACAACCCAACAGTAATTTGTGGCAGTAAATTCCTCCATTGTGTACCCACATGGATACCAGACTCAACAACTTAATAGGCAAGACCATGTTACTGCATGTTACTGTGGATATGGACTTCCTTTTGCAAAAATAATGGGACTGAATTAGGTATAGTGCAATTATATGTGTCTCATCGTTGAACTCAAAGCCCCTGTGTGTATTAATATCTCTTAATAAAGCTGCATCATGGAATCCTGCAAATGTGAAACAAAGGTATGCACGTAGTGAAGGTGATAGTTTGAATTATAGTTAGAATTTTCTTTGTGTCTCACATTATTTTGTGAAATAATGAGACCGGTGATATTTCCTCTAACCCAAAGGATATAAAAAGATTAATTTAGATCCGTTTAATATGGATCCAAGAGACAGCACGACATACACTTCTTAGCCAGGTAACTCCCAACAGCGTGGAGGTGTATGTTCCATCATCGCCGGGGAATAGAGTTTTGGAAGGCTGGCAAATTTACACATTGCCTCCAGGGTTATAGCTTGGCAGATAATTTAAGTGCGAGTTGGTCTGAGGCTGGGGATCCCCGATATTTGGCACTGTCAGTATATCTCGACGGGCGCGCGCTGGAGAAGGAGTCGATTTCGTGACCCCGGCGAGGTCATTTTTAAATTGACCGCTATCCCAGGGGCCTGCTTTGAGAATTCCCAGTGGCGTGTGCGTTTTATTCCACGTGCGCATCGCTTGACCACAAATCAGTGCGACCTTTGGTTAACCGCCCCGTCGTTTGCCACGAGGAGGCTTCATAAAATCTTTCGCTCAGATGATGGATCGCAATCAATTCGCGCTGTTCCTCAGATTTATAAAGCAGGACCCAGAATACCTAACTGGTAAGCAGGCTAGGCATTCAAGCAGCACACCAGATATTGCCTTCTTACCTTTACGCTCTTACCTCTACCATTCTCTCATTCACTCACTCTGTCTCTCACTCTCAACTTTCAACTTTCAACTTTAAAATTGAAAAATGCATTTTTGGCATGACAAGATACATCTTATGTGCCCAAAGGACAGAAAATAACATGATGATATGAAGAACAAACAGCATTAAACACATGAACAAAGATGGAGACATACAGTATCCAGGCATAGTGTAGGCCTACCAAAATATCTATCTCTCCATCACTCTCTCTCCCCCCATCTCTCTCTAGCTCTCTCCATCTCTCTCTCCCATCTCTCTCTAGTTTTCTATATCTCTCTCTCATTCCCTCACACTCTCTCTGCAAAAAATGTGATTAAGATTACCTTGGAACAGGCTCTTTCCCTTTGAAGGCTGGCGCGAGCACACCACCCTTGGAAAAGTGCGATTAGAAAAAGAGCAGCTGGCCCTCTGCAGTGTGGATATTGTGTCTTCATTATTCTCTGCCCGGGACCCAGGGGGCCGCATTGTTTAGAGAAGAGAGCCGGGGTCTCTGGGGGCCAATCCTGCTAAGGATCAGAGAGAGCAGGCTGCTTACAGTCGGCGCCACGCATTTATGCATTCTCATATTACAGGAGCATTGTTTTTAATGGACTGGAGACTGTGAAACATTGATAATGGCCTGGAGCTAATTTAAAGGAAACCAATCTGGGACCTGGGGGAACGCCTGTTTTCGGCTCTCTGTCTGAAACTCGAGTCACTCCGCCAGGGCATTGGGAAAACCGATGAACACTTTAGAAGTCCATTCTTCTTACCCCCGCCCCCCCCACTTCCCCCCTCTACCTTATCCTCCATTGGCTATAAAGAGTCACTTTGGGCAAGTGAAACATGCTCTTTAATTGATTGGATAAATTACATCTATAGATTTTATTTCCTTTTTAGGGGACGGGCAGTCGGGGAGGGCTGTCATGTTGTTAGCGGTTGAATTATAAATAATTTGTGAGGAACAGATTAATTGGAATGAGCTGTAAAAGTGGGGGGGGATTGAAGTCACGTCATGAATTATGGATCGAGCTAATGATTCCGACGTCACTGCGGACTCCTTGTCTGTTTCGACGACACCCAGGTGAAGTCGCCAATGCTAAAACAACTCTTTTGGTTTTGATGAAATTCAAGTGAATCTTTTTCTTTTTTTTTTTGATGAACCTCGCTGATGATCAGGTCATTCCTGAGAAAATTATCATTAAGGAAAAAGTTTCTTGAGGGTGGAGCTGGCAAGCTCTTCTCTCACTGACGGAACTTGTGAAAACCGCCAAAGAATTACTGAGGGCTGAGGGTGCCGGGGCTCGGTCTGTGGAAGTGCAATTACCCAACTCCTAATTGGCATCCTCTTCATTCCTATGCGGGGCGATCAGGCCGTTTTTGCCCCCTAGGAAGTTGCGGAACGCGGCCTCTCGCCTCGTTGACGTTTTCGCGTAGCTGAAGGAACCCGCCGAATTCCAACGTTGATATGTTGTTGCTAATAAAAGTAATACTAAAATAACACTTTTATTAGCCTCTGCGAGGGATTTGTGTTGCTTACGTGAGTTGGAAACAAGAAAAGGCAGGCCTGAAGCTATACATTTTCACTGATGAGAAATGCAAGAAAAGCAGAAAACTTTAATGGTCACATCACATTAGAAAGTGTTAAATAGACACTTCGTACAGAGTGAATTTGCCTTGCTAAACAACTTGCTAAACAAAAGTAATGGTCTTGGTGACTGCCTTCAGCAAAAGCAGATTTACTATTAGTTTGTTAGAAACTATTAGTTTGTTGTTTAACAATAAATTTACTTTTTTTAAACAGCCAGAAAGCCATCCCATTATATTCATTACCCATTACATACACACATGTGCCTTTTCATGTGACGGATACATTCAAACCAATATCAGCTGCTCATTTTCAGTCAATCCAGACATCAGTTAAAGGAGTTACATTTTTTTAAATATCAATAACAATAATTGGATTCATTCAATGGATTTATTCAGGAGGTAGATTCAGTTTTCAGGCCACTTGTAATTGTGTAATTTGGGTGTATTATTATTATGATTATTATTATTATTATCATCATTATTTTTATACATGGAGGACGTGCAGAGAGAACAAAAGAAGAGAACATTTCGTATTAATATTCTCTCTGACTACACACAGTAACTGAAGGAAGTGCCATGGCTTCGATATCACAAATAATAACCTTGAACATGACTACCCCTGCGCTAATACCGCTTTGGGCCCTGCTCATTCCAGGCAGAGCCAGCTACTGATTACCTTGTCAACCTCCTGCACTGAAGCAAGAGGTTGACAAGGTTGGCAACTTTAGAGGCTTGTGAACACAACTGCGGGTGTTTTCAAAAATAGAGCAGACAAATTGCCACCTTTGTGTCTGGTAAATTCTCGAAGCAAATTGCTAGCCTTTTGTATTTTCGTCTCTGCCTTTAGTCTATGACCAAAGTGATTGAACTCTAATTTTATTTAAAAGGATTTGCTTTTGTGTGTGGAAGAGACTGACCACATATGCAAAACAACCTAAATGTTGAGCGTGTTCTCTTGGAGAAAAGGTTATTCTAAAGGTTAGTCAACATTGCAATTAGAAAAAATGGCCTTGTCAGACCAGTAAAAACAATTATTAAACGTAGTTAACTCTTTTTGTTTAACAAAGTGCCTGGACAATTAACAGCATTTTGGCTTGAAAATTACACCCTAATGCATATGTAAACACCACCATGAAGACATCGGTTTTATCATAATATCTTCATTGTATCAATTGAAAACACTTAATAGTCCATGTTGTATATTATAGTTAGTTATATTATTCATTTCAGCCATGTGATGTATTACTGTTAGTGTTCGTTTCATAAATAGCTCTAACCACACCCAGTAACAGCATGCAATGCCATTACTTTCCTGAGCTGGGGTCTAATCCTAGATAATCAAGACACGGTATTCAACAAGGATTTAGTTCCCCAAAACTGGGTCAAATGCGGAGTCATACATGTAAGATTACCTACATTTAATTACATTCTGCTGTGTGTGTTCATTTCCAAATATGATAGTGAAGCGAGGACCGTAAGCCTATTACTTTAGAATTCCAGAAGTGCAATAATTTAAAATAGCAAGCATATTTTCCCATTATTCTCTGGTTGCTAGGACGAATATATTGTTAGGATCAACACACATGCGCAGAATTGAGTCGGGAACTGTGTAAAATGAGTTCATATAATGTCACTTTCACGTGTCAGTTGCCGAGAAGGACGAGAGTTCCTTTTTTTATATAAAACCAAAGATTAAAAATAAGCTGTATCATCAGGAAGATAAAGACAATCTTTTTTTATTTTTAGTTCAGTGGAAATGAAGGAGTAACAGCCTATCACACAGTGGGACATGCGGCAGTTGCTTTATTAGAGAAAAGCAGAAATGGTACAGTGTCAGCTGTGACCTTCACCTTGAATGTTATGTACACCAATATCATTAGCTCCCCATAAGGACCACGAGTCCTCTGTGATTTACCATATAACAAATGAATCTCACACTACTGGTATTTCTTCCAGAAATGTGGCAGCAGAAGAAGTCAAAGGCATTCAAGAAGTGAAAAGGAGAGGACCCAGTTTTGGTGAGGATTTCTTTTTTCTTAGTTGCTGGAAGTTTTTAGAGCAGTGTGACCTAAAGATGTTGAATAATTTTAGCAAGATGGCCTGTTCAGCACTGGCTGGTCTCAAAAGCACAGCTGGAAGACAGGATAATTGTACATGATTTTCAAATACTTCAGGCCTGTTTGCCATTATTCCACTTCCACCATTCTTTTTACTGATGCGCCACCATGCAAAATGCTTTCTCTTTTAATAGGCTATTCTGCCTGCTGCTTTTTTTATTTCAGTTCATAAAACAAGACTAAGTTCAACAACACAAAACAGAATAGGCTGAGAGCAAAAAAATATTCTACATTATTTAGCAATATCAGGGGCTAACCTTGTCAACATCGCAAGCTACAACACCGTAATGCCTGCAAATATAGAAAGTATGTTGCTTTCACATTACTGTACATCTGGTAACTACAAACACGCAGCAAAATGCATCAAACATTAACGACTATCATTTCAGTAATCAAACCATCTGTCAAAAGATAAAAATAAAGTAAAGTGGATATCTCAAGAAAGAAGGGAATGCAGTACAGCAAATTTGAATTATATTTAATACTGTTTCATAACATGCTGGTTGGGCTAAAATAACAATATTTATAATGACCCGGTGGTCATTGGGACCTTTTAGGGTCATTGGGCGACATTAGTTCAGTGCTAAACTATTATAAGTAATCTTTTTGTATTTTACTGTATCTTTTGTGTACACTGTATGTACACGCTGTGACATACATTTGTTCTGTCTCAAATTTCTGAATGGTGCAAACCTCGCAAGCCTCTTCTTTAATTTAAGTCTTCAAACATATGTGTGCAGTAAGTACTTTTCCCCCTTCTCTGTGAACGCACTGACAAGTGGCCATCCCATGTCATTGGCTGTAGCAATTAGAACCAATTTTCAACCAGTGAGCTTGAATTACTGTACAGCTATACAATGTTTTGGTACAGATTGTAGGTCTGTCAACTGTATATTTTGAAACCCGAATTTAAGGACTATAAACACAGGCAGAGGGTGAGTCCACATGTCAGTGAGCTTTTTTCAATGATGGGAAGGGGTTTACAGTGGTCTTGTAACAATGTTTTAACACAAAAATCTCACCTATTGTATTTTTAATGCCAAAGTTGGTAAACTGGTTAGGCTATACAAAGTGAGAAATGCAAGTATGTTGGCAATGCCATGGTTGGTGAGGGATTACCATAGCATCAATCCATGTCTAGCACAGACTGAAAAAAAGATTTGTATTCAGGATGGAGATTTTTCACTCTGCAATCACTCACCTCTAATCTGGTAATGTGCTCTTTGCAACTAATGTCGCACTTCACTGTGAACTATTTCCAAAGGAAATTAAAAAACAATCTCCACTCATTAATAATTCTGCATTTCGAGATTTAAAATCAAACCTTTAAATATGAAACTGAGAATTCCCAAGTATAGAACAAAGCTACCTTTTGGACGGTTACATTCCTGGTACTGCTTTGAGAATGACAAACATTCATTATGAATGAAAGACATTGAAAAAGATTGTATGCCATTAATGGGCCGGTGAGACAAAAAGATTAATTTTCCAGCGATGCTGGGAATAGATGATGTGCATCGTGTGGGCAGAAAGTGAATTAAGACCCGAGTTACATCTAAACTGTGCCCACATTTTGAGGAAATGATTTATGGCTGGAGTCGAATTTAGCGGAGGGAATAAGGGATGGAAAACAAAGCAGGGCTGGTAGTGATGTGGGTCTGCACACCATCGGTTCCGTATTAATCCAACCAGGAAGAACTGCTTGTCTAGGCAATTTAAAATATTTCAAATACCAAGGGACCGGTAATAAACCTTAAAGGTAGGCAGTGACACGCCTCCCCTCTGATTATGTTCAAATTGAATGAAGTGATTTTATGCAGCAGCACCTAAATACTAAGTTTTTAAAGGTACATTTTAATATAATAAGATAGTCTGCAAGCAAGAAAGATAGATAGAAGTGCATCAATGAAGGTCATGCCTTTAATATTTAATGTTTCCCTCAAAACAAGGCCTTATTGTTAATTTAGGCATTGTTTTTATTTAAAAAATGGAATACAAAATAAATAAAATGATGATTCGGTGGTAGCATAGCCTGAGGGTTGCAAAGGCATTTCAAAGCGCTGGAGGCTTCTGGAATACTTCTTGCAAGCCACAGAATATGGCCTTGCCCATTACAGTAATTCTGGTGGAAGTTCCTCATCTGGCAGAGATCTGCTATAGAGATCTAAGCAGCAAAGAAGCCCTAAAACGGATGAATAGTGTCTTACCTGGCAAAGAACATTTAAGAACTTATCCAAGGCCACCATTAATTCATCTCCATGCCCGGTATCAAAACGGGTTATTCTTTTAAACAAACATAGACCACTTAATAAGTACAACATATTTTGTGTAAACTGTGGACACATTTAAAACGATCTGAAGGAGTGAAAGTAAATGGAGATAAAACATTTGGGAATGCCTGACAATTACGTATTGCTGGAAAATGTGTCACACATAAAAAGAAAGTTCACAAGGGAAATGTCAACAAATAGGAAAGTTTCTTTTTTTAAGTAAACGTCTCTGAAGCAGCATGACAGTTCTTTATGCCTCAATGCTAAGCCAGATTTGCAGTGTTTCTGCTTGGAAATTTGTGGGCTGAAACCTTATCCTCTACAATCTCTGCCATTCAAATCCATCTGACAAGTGGCATCTGAGAAATAAAGCTTAGGTCTTGCACTTAAAAGCATTTTTTTGTGTTCTATGAAAATTAAGCATTTAAATTTAAAAAGGGGAAATCATTCATTACATTTAACCAGCCAGTGCCTTGCCTTAGTCATGTACTTATCCTGATCACTTTAAATTAAACTATTATATTTTCAGAAATGAAATGTTGACACATGAATTGAAATAAGGTACATTTATGTTATTATCTCAATATACGGTTGGTATATAGTATGGCCTAAACTCAGAGTGCCTGTGAGGTGAAAGCGAAAGCCAACCATGCTGTATAAAATTTTCAATTCATGCGATGTTATGAAATTGTCTGGGTTCAGAGGGTTCAAACTCTTGATTTTTTTTTCTGCTTTGAGGCAGTGATCTGACCATGCAGGAGACACTTCTCTTCATTTCAAATGGACATCGCTAGTCATAATTACAGCAAGCAGTGCAATTCAAAAATAGTATAATTTCTATTACGTTAAGAGCAGAATCTCAACCTCAACCTTATGTCTCCAGGAACCAAGACAGCATGTAAGAAAGGCACAGTAAGCGCTTGCCAGTAAGGAGAAGTCCTCCATGTTGGAGCAGTCAATAGCCTTATAAAGTGTTTGCCATGCGCAACCTGTTAGCACCCTTTTTGACGGCACACGGTTATTCTCCCTGATTTCATCGAGAGCTTGCAAATTGATTTTTGCAAAAGAGTGTTAAAACGCTGTAATGGTTCCTGACTTCTTGTACGCAGGTGATGTTGAAGATTCAACTTAATAACATAAAGGTACCAAAGCGGGAAGGAAAAATTGTCTGTCTGCAAACTTGTAAAACTTGCGCTTTTCAGTCATCACTGGATGTATCAATGGGATTTTCTCCTCTGTTTTAGTTTTCATCTGTGCGAGAGATGTGAAATATTTAGCAGAACCTTTGCAGGAGAAAAATTACTTTGAGTGATTCGCTGGCAGGCACAGACCCCAAAGAACCTTATTTGCAGTCTTGTCTTCTCTCAGACCTGTTCCCTTGCTATAAGTGGGGAAAGAAAAGTAATAAATAATAAATTCTGTGTGGGGGTACAAACAAGACATCTTCATTTCTGACACAAAATGCCCTTGAGGGCGACAGTACGCACGAGGCCTGGAGTTCGAGGGTTTAATTACGCTTGTGGTTAAGGATTTTGGGATGAAACGGGGAAAGGGCTGCAGTCGCGATTAATATTGCATTGACAGAACCGCGCGGTTTTACACATACCATAAAGCGTAACTGAGTCACTGTACCCAATCCTCAGAGAAAAGATGACCTCGTTCAACTATCGCCTCTTTTGGCAGACTCCCAGCTGAGGGCTGAGTGAAGAACAGGAATGAGAAAGGAGAAAAGCCAGACCAAACAGACATACAGACAGTACTCGAGATTCGGGAGCATGTATTCTTTACATCTGCTTGCGAGTTTATATTCATATGTTTCAATTTTCTATATTTATTTCATCCTCTGCACATAAAAACATCAAAGACGACATGTTTCAATGAGGTGCGCCCCGTCCAATACAGTGACCCTGGAACTTTATGTCTTCAGCGTGAATGGTGTTTGTGTTATGAAGGAAAATGTTCATATTGCCCATGAAAGCTGACTGAAGGATCTTAGGAGGGCTTGTTTAGTTCTTACTACTCGTCCATTTTAAAGGATGTTCATGAATGTCAATGTAAATATATTGAATCAGTCTGTTCGGCAGTAATAGCCAGAGGCAGGGTCAGAATTTTCCGTGTCCGTTTCATTGACTCGCCGTCACTTCACCTCTGCGAAGCGTTTGACCCTTGGCCATGTTGTTCCGGAGAAAAGGAGTCCGGAGGGTCGGTTACGCATGGACAGCTCAGACCGGTCAGTACAAGAGCAGTGGTTTTGACATCTCCTTATTGGTGACTCCTGACCGCATTCCCACCCCGCCTCCCCACCCCCGCTCCCCTCTCTAGCCACAACTACAACTTGTACGGACTCATCCTGTCAAACACTGTCCGGCCGGGCTGCTCTGGGTCACCTAGAGCCGCCAACATTTCTCACCCACAAAGAAGCTTGTGAGATGGTGCAGGAGGGAGAGAGGAAGACAACCAAACGGTGTGTCGCCAGCAGATAAGACTCCGCACCGGCGGACTTGATCTTTAAAACCAGACGAAACATTATGTCCGGTTCTCCCTGTGCACAAACTACAAAACAACCTATGATACAGATGTTACATGGAAATGTGTAGGAATATATTGCTTACAGTTATATCATTAGAACGTCAAATTCAAATCTTAGCCATTGCGTGGCACTAACAGGGACTGTTTTTTCACCCACCTCTCTGAATAGACAGTTCGCATTACATTGGAAGCTGTAGACTGTAGGGAGATAATTGCTATAAGAGCTCCCTGGTTCTGCCCGACTGCAGCAGTTATGGCTTCATTAACGGCACCAGGCCCATTTAACCTAGTTACCACTCCTACGGCGAGTGACTTGCTGCAGTGCACTTCACTGGACTGAACATGAGGGACCAAAAACAAAATGGTGTTTTTTATGTATTTAATTTTTTAACAAGGTTGATGGAATCACTCATCGGACGACGATATCTCCCATGATTCTGGTACTCCCCCACACCCGCCCCCCGCCTCTCCCATATGCATTTATTTCAAGGACACGCATTCCGAGCGAGGCTGCACCGGACAGGGCTAATGGAGCTTGAATGTGACGTGTTCGGCGCGAGGAGGCCCCCTCGTTTCAGAGCGTGGCAGCCTCTGATTACAGGAGTGGCGGTCGACACATCCGGGGGAAAGCGCCGCGATCGTTCCTCTGACGCTAAACTGAGCACGAGAGGCGAGAGACGGGTAACTTCCCACCCAGACGCTCGGATAGTTTTAGAAGTGCGAGAGTATCGGTTTCTCTGCAATTAATACCCTTTTATATCCTCCACACATACCTATCACCATTTGTTTCTTGTACAGATTCAAGCCGAAAAGGCAAGTACGAGGAGCTACAGTGTTTGTTACAAGAAGGGTTGACTGATTAGTGAAAAACTAGGTCAGTGATTTCCTCACAAAATGATTCTGGGAAATGGCTTTTGACATTCACGGTTTGAGAACACCGGCTTCCTATATATTTAAGTTAGGGAAAGACAGCGAGTCAAAAGCCTATCATTATGTTCAATGTTTTGAATTTTTTTCTTTTTTCATCAAAATACTATATGGTCTGAAAGAAGAAACAGACTCCCAACATTTCCACTTTGGTGCCTGCTTAGCCTCAGCTGTCAGCTTAGAGGTCAAATCACTGCACTGTTTATTTTTTCTTCTATTTTAACCATGTCAACCAAATGACTGCAGTCAAATGGAAAGCCTGTGGAACACCCTGTAGAATACTTGGCTCTATTTTCCAATCTGAGGACAATATAACCAACATAACTTTTGCGATTTCTATTTTTTTGTTTTTTCATTTTGTGAGGAAGACTGTTTCATTCCACGCACGACTAACAATAGATTTGTTTTTTCTTTTCACTTAATAAATTCAATTTTTCTTTTCTTTTTTCTTTTTGTTCTTCAGATGAAAGGGGGCACAAAATAATCATCCCCCAGCAATGTTCCTTTGAAAGTAAAGTGCCTTTGATTTGACGGTAAAGTGCCCCATTTGACGTAAATACGTATCTTTGCTTTTGGCTACTTTCCTGCTTAGAGAAATTTCAGAAGAAATAAATGGAATTAAATTGACTCTATTATCGTTATGTGATGTTCGAACAGCGATGAATACAAGAGCTTACAGCTCCTGGCTGTGCATTTCGTTCTCTTCTGTGCAAGGTCAGTACTTACAAAACCATCGTGCAGCTCATTATGAGATGTCCAAGCCAAGCAATCTCTGCCTTTTGAAGACATTACGCTGACCGATGATGCAGGAATTGTTTAGATAAAAAGGTTACCTCTCAAGAGGTATGAAAAACTACTCAATTTTAACCAACGATACACAGTTTCGAGATCAAGTGTGGCTTGCTTCGCCGTGTTTCAGATCTGACAAGCTTTCGGTGATCTGATGTCTGAGCGTGAGAAGAAATTGCACAGTACACACCAGTATGCTGGATGATCACACAGGCTTATTAAATATGGATGCTTTCTGAAATGCATGTAATTAGGACAATGGCAATGTAAAGGGGATTCGCAATAAATCGCTCAACTCTCCACATTTTTGTCCTTGCTATTTCGCTGTCAAAAACTGTGGCCATACCTGCTCTCAGTGGAACAGGTCATTCTTGTTTTTACTTTAAAAATGTACCCTCTCTCCGCTTGCTGTGTGCTGTGTTTGGAGATTACCAAATTTATTTTCCTCGAAAGAGAATGTCATCGCTCTCTTCTGTCACCACACACCCCGACCGGCCCCGGGCTTGACAGCTTCCCCTTCCTACGCTCACATTGTTACATGGCACCTTTCATTTATTTGCCCACTTCAAAACCAATGCATAGTCAATACTGAGCCCGGGATCAGGTCAAACACACAGACCCTCCACTTCTTTTATTACCATAAATGTCAGCAGTCGTCTTCAACTGTTTTTTTTTTCTTCTTTTTACTTTTTTTTTATCATACCGCCAGAAATGTCAAACGTATTTACGGCCGTCATAACAAAGGGTAGTCTGCTCCACAGACGAGATGACTGTTGTCTCTCGAGCGTAGGCTAGGGAACCCTTTGATGATAGAGGGGGTTTTATCTCTCTTTCACAATCAGCTGGCGGTATTGCTAAAGGTAGGATATTGTGGCCTGTTTTCAATCAGTTTGTCCTTAACTAGGTCCGAAAAGTTGGGGTTGTTTTTCTCATAAAATAATGCAGCTATGGCCGTAATAAAATGGTAGAACGTGCTTTCCGTTGGAAAAGAAACATACTGCGGAGAAATGGTTAAAATGACAATAATATATCAACCGAATTACATGGTGTCATTTTAAAACAATGCACGGATTAATGAAGTCACTGAAATCCCTCTGGCCCTGACTTATCCTTTCAAATGGACATTAAATCCATTCCATTTGCTTTAGGGATTCGCAATGCTACTAAATAATTTAATCTGTAAATGCAGAGCATTAAATAAAAATACTTTTTATATTGTTCTGAGCAGCTATGGATTCCGATAACATATATAACATCTATAAAAGAAACGCCCGGAGCGATATAGTCGTCAAGCAGCAACTAAGAGAATTCCTCGGCTCTTTATTCGAGGCCGAATCGGTTTCAAAGCTGCCGGAGCTTTCTGAAGTGCTAAAGTGGCAATTCCCTGTATGCATAATGATAACTTTAAATGCATAAATTGAATTTGTTCCTGACACTTGCCGCAGCTCTGCATGTTGCGAGCGGTTTGACAGACATTTGCATGTACGGCAGGGCCGGCCGGCTGACTGAGGCGCAATGGAAACTGACACCTCGGCGAGCGAGGCGATGGAGTAACTCACTCAGAACTCATTGGCATTCCTTGTCACCCAGCTCAACGGTCCGGCAGGAGAAACGCGGGGCTTGGAAGGGGGCGTTTTTAACAAGGGCACGGAAGCCGCGCTGCCAACGGGGAACCCCGGCGAACGCCGGGTAATGGTTGGGAGTTGCTGCTCGTCACTGGAGGGCTGACACTTTGCGCAGGCTCCCAGCGTGAACTCAGTATCGCCAGGTCAGGGTGTGTACTTTACCCGTGCCTTGACCACACTTCCCGTGTGGTCACAATACCACGGTAAAATTACATTTATAGCTTCTGTCCAAGGTCATTCTCTGTATGGTATGTCTATGAGGGGACTTGTCCTTTTCATTCACGTCGTGCTTAAAAAACAATCACAAAATATGAGTCAAGTACACAGGTTGTCATACATTCTGAATCTAACAATTCTTTGCAACTAAACAATGTATTGAAATCTCTCAAACACATACAGTGTATCTAAAAGTTGAAGTCTCCGTGCAGAACGCTTGCCATCACCACTCATCTTTCCAAAAACACTTTTACAGCACAATAATCTTTTTCTGCTTCTTTTCGAAGAAAACAAAACTTTCCGAACTGGCAGAGAATGGTTTGAACAAAAGATATGACTGCCCTCTGCCATATAATTACAACCAGCTGGGAAAACTCAGTGAGGTAATGCGGGAATCCAGATTGAGTGACACTTTGTAGTTGACAGAAACAAATTGCTGCCTAAATTGCAGACTTGTTCATGTTTAGTGGTTTAATCAATGTGGAGTGTTTTTGCACAGTACCAACAACTTGTACAGATCTACATGTCTGGAAAAGGATAGACCGCTACAAAATAAGCTGCATCAAATTCCGAAGGAGAGGGGAAAACTCTTACTTGTGAATAGCCTTGATGATAATAGTTCTTTTTTCCATTTACATATTTTATGCTAGATTTTCTGAAACCTAATAATGGACTTTGAGCCAGTCCTGAGTTATGTACATTATGAAGCACATTTAAGTGTTTGCATTTCACAATTTGTCTTTCCAATCAATATGCATAGTTGCAGCTGGTGTGTGTGTGTGTGTGCGTGGTGAATCATTTTAAGAAATTAAAATGTATGAAAAGTAATCCCAAACAGCTCGGTGATCAAGGATTACTATGTGTGTGCTTGGGTGTGGCACCTTCACTTGCTAAATGTAGTGCCATGTAGCTGCTACAGGGACATGGGTGAGAAAGGTAATGCATTTAAAAATACAAGATTTTGCTAAACTTTTAAATTATTTCCAAAATGTTTTCAATCAGAGGTGTTATATGCTATCTAGTTATAATGTTATCTAGTTAGCATGCTAAATGGCTAATGTTGGAATTGCCAGTTGAATAATGAATAAAAAGTTAACCAATCTTTTGAGCGCTGGATAAAAATAGTGCTTTCAACAAAGCTGGTCGCTAGTTACAAGTTAACTTCCGTCAGTGTTCCAAGAGACATCCATGAATCAGGTTATCAAGTAAAATGTTCCATACAAACCTATTCAAGGTTCAAATAAAGCTATAATGTCAATGTAGATTCGAGATCCATTGCAGCTCATGTTTTGAATATGCGGGGTAGAATGGTGAAAAAGAACTTGCTCTGGCAGGAAGGGTTTCATATACTGGCACACCAAGGGAAAATATACTGCACTGTAGGGACCTGGCAGGTGCCCTTGGACCCATCTCGTCAGCATAGTGTAATATTTCCTGTCACATCATGCCAGTTTTCTCCACTATTAGAAACTTGTGCAGGGGCCTTCTAATCGACCTCGGTATTGATGTGAGTCATTTGTAGAATTCACCGCAGCTCAGACAATATGTCAGCAAATTACCAACATTTTCTGGTGGTAATCGCTCAGACAAGTGAAAGTGAAAAACACTTTCTTGCACTGTGAATGACCAGTGTATTGAACACGCTGTTAAACATTTAATATGCCTCTTTGCGAGGGGAAACCCTAGCTTCAGTTCTCCGCATTCCATCGCTATCCAAGGACATTGGGGAAATTGTGTGGAAAATCATTACAGAACTGAGCAAAGCATTTCTGAAATGAATCAAAAGGCACATAAATAATGAATTAGAAACAATTTCGCAGCACTGTCAAGCGGGCAGCCAGAGCAGCTATTGTGTAAAAACTTGCAGGCAAGTTTGAAAAGTTTACAGCTTACTTGCATAAGCATGAAAGTGCCTCTCTAATCAATAACAAAAGCCCTTCTGGACCATGTCAATTTATGGAGTGTTCCATTACTTTCTGTCTGGGGCACTTTCAGATATTTAAGAAGTGCTTCTTTTAACATGATAATTGGAAAATATAAAAAATACTATTAAACATATTTGGATTTTTCATATACAGAAGTTCTAAAACTTTCTAAAAGCCTCTTAAACTGCTGCAGGGTTAAATTTAAGAGGCCTTTTAGAAAGTTTTAGTAGTGCTTGTACTTCCCAGACAGATTCTTCTTGATGTTCTCGTTCAACATTTTACTTAGACCACAATGATGATGCACATGTAATCATTCACTCTGCCAAGCCCCCCACCCCCACTCTGCCAACGCCCATTTTGTTTAGTTCCTCTTCATTACCATACAGAGACAGGACTGCATCCAGCTCGTCTTTAAGCGTGGCTTCATTCTGGACCCGAAAAGAAAACTACAGCTGACCTTGCTGTGCTCCCACACTCTCTTTCAACACAGCTGTCTCCGCAGTTCAGCTGATGCCCCCTCTTTTTCTAAAGCTAAGAAACTGGAGCTCTGCCTGATTATTTATTACATTCTGAAACCAGAGCCACTGTAAGCCGGCTCTCAAGTGTTTGACTTTCTCAGCCCAACTGGGGAGGAGAAAAGGGAAAGGGCTTTTTTAAAAAGAAGACGTCTTTAAGAAAAAGATAAACTCCGTGTCTTTTACCCAACTTTTCTTTCCTGTTTGCTGGTGCTTGTGTTTGCTGCCTGTGTATCTAATCCATATTAATGAAACAAAGAAGACTGTGCACTTTACATTGACCCTGGGAGTCAAGGTTGCAGTTCTTCATAATAAAACATCTCCCTTTTAATTAAGATGTTTTTTTTTTAATTCGGGAAAAACACCTAATAAGCTAAATGTCAACATGCACAAAAATAAAGTTACACAAGCGATAGCATACCAAGTAAGGCCAATGGGATTAGTATTCACGAAGCTCCCTTGGTTTATTAGATTACTGCAATGCCATGCATATACTTACGAATATATGCATTCTTCCTTGACCTGGAGATATATTTGTTTCAGCAGGTTTAACACTGTCTTTGGCAATTCATTTACAGATTGCAAGCCAGATACATTAAACTGTCTAAACAGCATTCAGCTAACAGTACATGAATACATTTGGATTGCTATTTGGCTTGTTACATTACATAACCATGTGAAAATAATAAAAGATAACTAATTGGGATGGTTGAAAAAAGAGAAGGATACCTTTAGAGGGATATGTATATTGGTTATAATGAGGTGTTGCAAACAGTCTATGATGTGAGTTGAAATCCCCTTTGCACATCTACGTATATCTTTTTGACAAAAGAATCTCTGCTGAATTGTGAGAGGACATTGCTGCAGCAATTTACCAGATAAAGCACTTTAGATCCACGAGTCCCTGACATAAATCAAAACGCATAAATTCCTGGAATAAATAGAGACGAGGAGGAACAAAGCGATCCAGGAACTACACGCTCACTCCTCCTCCTGCTCATAAGTCCCACTTTAAAATTTCAAAATGTTATATGAAAACAGTGAGTAGCTGTTATTTTGTGATATGGTGCATTACTTGTATTCATTATGCATGCCTGTAATGCATTTGGTTCGTTCCAGGCAATATTTCAACAGAGAGCAGGTCAAACATCACCAGGGTGAAGAGAAGTAATCTGCTAGAAATAGAAGTAGAGTTACCTTAGCGACCAAACGCCCTTATAGACATTAAACTGTTCTGAAAGAGTGAAGCATATAAGAATTCCATATATCAGTAATATCCAGATATAGTTTAAATACCCATGTGTTCTCCAGTTGAAATGCCCAGGCGAATTCTGCAATTCTAACATGCTGTAGATGGAGACTGTTCCATATACAAACTTAATTACGTATAAATGTACTATGCAATGTGCAGCTTTTTGTTTATCACAATACCAGCACAAACATTTATTGGCAAAACAGGAGAAGCATTTCACACTCGTGGCAACACTTGCCCAACAAAACAAAAAATACATGAGCAGTTGGTGAGCAAATACTTCTTAGCAGCATTTTGGCTGGCAAAAGACTGTTTGCAGAAGTGAACACAATAAAAAAGACAAGGGTTCTTTTCTACAACCCTGTTGTGTGAAACTTAAGGGCTCCATCTGTGGTTGTCTTCATAATTGTATTTACTTTTTCCACAGACACAACAATTTCCTTCCGCAGATTAGTTTGGAGAAGCAGGCACTCCTTCTCTCGTTTCTCAGGAGCTGGCACGAACAAACATTGCTAAAATAGCATATATTTTCCATAGAGCAGCTCTTACTCAGACTATATCAGCATTTTCCTGCACGGATGTACAGGGAATATCTCACAGTCTGCTGCTCCCCTGAGACAGGGCGATGGAGAAGTCTAGTTAGCGCTCATCCCAGTAGACTCATGGCACCAAAATCTCTTCTCCTTAGAAAGGCCTCTCAATGAATACTCAGCTACTCAGCTGCTGTGGTTACAAGTGATTACATTTCTGGCAAGCGTTGCAAGTTAGTATTTTCTCAGACAACGCTAACCGTAAGGAGGTTAGATTGCAAATTAACATTCTGATATTTTCGGGGTGTCATCAGGGATATTTTATTTGCCCCTTATAATAATGATTATTTAAAATTCTGTGCTAAAAAAAAAAAGGGGGGGGGGGGACTTGAAAGAAAATACTGTCTGTGGTGCTTCCCACAAAACACCTAGCAACAATGTTGATGCTGTATGTACACAATAATTATTCATAATAATTCCTTGCATTTATATATCACTTCTCATACTCAACACATTTACAGTGATTAGGGGAGTGATTGGGGGAAACTGGCCTTAACCACCATCAGAACAATTATTCAGCCAATTAAATCAGGGAATGATTAGGTGGCAGGTTGAGAGAGCTACTTATGGAATTTAGCCAGAACATCAGTGAACCCCCTACTCTTTATAATGAGTGTCATGGGATCTTTAGTTGATCACAGTGAGTCAGGATCTGGGTTTAACATCTCATCCGAACGATGGCATCTCCTACTGTACAGTGTCCCCATCACTACACCGGGGCATTGGGGCTCATTTGACCAGCGGGAAGATCACCCCCTACTGGCCCACCAACTCCGCTTCCAGCAGCAACTTAGTTTTCCCAGGTCTCCCATCCAAGTTCATACCTGCTTAGATTCAGCCATTCAGCTGGAGCAGGGTGCATGGTAGTATTGCTGCTGGCATATATTACATATTGGTTGAAAAAATCTGAAATCCATGTGTCCTTTCCCACCGATAAATTCAGTTAAGTTGTACACGTATGACCAAAGCACGAACCCTGAATGCTGTGCACTAGCCCCACAAATGAGAATGTAATGTCAGGCACGACCCGTGTTGGATACAGCATACTTCTGCCCTCACTACCATATATCCCCCATGGAACACCATCGCTGAAACACGGAATGTGTAATGGTTGCATGTTAGATGTGTCCGTTTTCAAACGAGTCGGCAAGCTAGACACGCTCAGAAACATGTCGGCAATTATGTAAGCGTAAATCAACCCATTCTGCGACCATGAAAAAAGAAAAGTGAAAAAGATTCATGGCACTATACTCTGGATACTTTTATTTATTTATTTATTTATATTTTTATTATTATTGTTGTGTTCCTCGGGGGAAAATGTCAGTCAGCTACAATTGGGAAGTTGTTTGTAATGGCAGATGTTTTATTGAGAAAGCAGCCTTGACATTGCACTCATCAAACGGACTGTGAGCCCATGCATGCAGCATGCACTAATGAAGCAGTTGTCGTGTCAAAACAGAACGAGTGGATGGGTGAACATTATGGAGCCCTTTTCATAAATCGCGTCACATCTCCACGCTTTGTGGTCCATGCGAACATGATAGTTCTGGCTGCCAATATGCTGATAACAGATGACTATACACAATCTCATCATTGCTATTGTATTTGCTGAACCATCTAACTAAAATAGAGGCTGTTGTAGTTTCCTGTTTGCTTTGCTGGCTAGAGTCCAAACAATGCACAACAATGTTGTGATTGAAAAGATGAAAACCTAAAACAGGCAAAAAATGTAATGTCAGTATCGACAGTAATGTCGATTTATATGAAATTGACTGCTTATGATAGAATTGGTCACATATTGTGCTCGATAACGTGTTCTGTCCAGTTATAATTGTCACAACATAATTTGCTTGTCATGGTTCACCTGCCTTTACACGGCATTGGCTGAAGAGACTTACATTTTGCATGTCCTATTTCTAATATTCAATCTAATATCCAATCTAGTACAATTCTCAGGCACTCAGATTCCCAGTGGCAGATTCCCAGTGATATGATTTAGATGAGAAGCATTAGGTGTGTATATAGGTGCACAATTCAAGATCAAATGTATTTTATGAACAGCTGTGATATAGACTGGGCTAACTAAGCTCCATTATTACAATTATCAAGTAGTTTGTGGAGCGGCTAAATTACGAATGGCTGTCATAATGTGGTATAGCATATGGAGGTGTCAATTGGAACAGCAGTTGAGTTGAAAATTAAATCTCCCTTAAAACTTTTTCATCCAGGGACTAACCTAATCGCAGTTTTAGGTATTCAGGTATGAAAACTGAAAAATCCTATCAATTTGCTATGATTTATAATACGATTTTCTTTGGCAGATGTAGGTAGTTTTGAAAAATCAGGCTATGATTTCCATCACTCCACTCCCAAATTGAAGTCTCTCTGTCTGAACACCCACAATCACGTAACTACTGTATGTGCAAATGCTGATGTGTAGTGAGAAAACACCCTCACACACTTCCCTCGTGTTTACTAGAAAAATACTACTGTGCATATTCAACAAATTTCAACGCAAGCAATTATGCCCTATGTGTTGCCATTGTGTATTCAAACGCCTCACAAACCTTTTTAGTAAATCTGGGCCAAAGGGTTTATAACACATTTGTAACTGAGATAAACATGTGCTCCGCTGTGGAAATATTTATTTCTGTTTTCCCTCCGGTTTCGTTCTGCGTTAGAGCTTTTTACCCTTACATCAAGAGCACAAAGCTGTTTGACCTCCGCTGTGGCAGACTATGATGAAGCAGAACAAGTGCAGCTAGTGTTGATATTAATTGGATGATCCACAGGACTGCATTCTTTCCAACTTTATTCATAATGAAATTATATATAAAAGTAAGAGGATTTAGCAGGAGAAGCAGAAGCGAAATTACACGCAGTGGCTGTTTGTAAGCTGAAAAGGCTCCCCTTTGAATTGATTGGTCTCAACCTGATTTCCCTTGACCAATGACCTAAATAATCAATTGGCATGTAAACACACAGCTTCTTTCTTCACATCATGATTAAACAATACATTTAGAAAAATCAGCTGATATCACTATCCAATCTATCCTTTACTTTTCTGTTTTGGTGGATATGGTGACATGCAGTCACCAAACAGTCACCAAAGTTAGTTTTCACACTCAAAATACCAGAGTTCCAAAAAAAAAACAATTTTGGACCTGAGTGCTTAGATTTCTTAGAAGTTAATCAAGCTGTAGCTGCATATTTTGGAGAAGGAAGACTGCCTAGAGACAACCAACAATGTTGTATGACACAGTAATATTGAGCAACATATCAAACCTCATTTTAATGTGCTTTTTGGATTTTAGGCACTTGCACTTGTCATTGAAGTTCCTGTACTTGCATCATTATATGTGACCTGCTCTGTCATAATCAGTTGTAAGCGGATTTTACAAAAATCTATGTTTATGTGCATGGGCAACAGCAGCAGAAGACTCAATTTGTTATTTAAGTAATGTTGATAACATGAAAAATCACAGGGCACTCTTGAACCTGACTCAAGAAGACCCTGTCTAACCATGCGGCAAGTAGCTTTTATAGGCTGAGGATTAAATAAAATATTTCATACTTATATTTTGGTCAAACCTAAATATACACTGTACAGAATCCTGAAAAATGAGGAAATCAATAAATAAAATATTCTACTGTTAAACCTTAAGATTAAATTCATCTTGAGTAAAAATTCATCTTGAGTAAAAAAATCAATTACTAGAAAATGGTGCAAGAGTCTTGTTTACTTGATAAATGGCTGGACATCTTCAATGAAATGTGTGTGATAGAAAAAATAAACCTTCTTGTTCAGATTACCGATTTCAGTTTAAAACATATTGGTCAAAATGGATTGTGCACTAGAACACAGACCATTTTGCAGCATATGATTTAGCAGCAACACCAAAGGCAAACCACGCTAGATGAAGTCCTGAGGTAAGTTGGTAGTTGGCAACAAGAAAAGAAAACGGGTGGGGATGGAGTTAGAAATATCACCCAAATGGAAACATAGTGGAAATAACACCAAAAAGCAATGCTGTCCTACATGAAAGCATATCCATGCATCGGAACAGTGATGTTGTGAAATACAAAGACTAGTACAATTAGTTTTGCTTCATCAAAAGTTCTGAAATATACTTAGCTTTCACAAAACATTTTCATATACTGTAGTAATAGCTACATTTAATATTTCAAGTCATTTCATCTATCTATTCATCTAACATTTCTTACACACAGTGCATTCTGGGAAACAATTTAAATGACTGTTCAAACTTTTTATATTCTGAATTTTCTTAAACAAATTCCATGTCCAAAAGAAAAAATACAACCAATTTGAGATTTAACACAGAGAAGCAATTAAAATACTGAAGTATATACTATCATTTTAGCATCATTGCATCATTCATTATCTAAAATTATCTTTTCAAAAAGGAATGAGAAAAACTGACCACAACCATGTGAGTATAAATTGTTTTGAAAATACAAGATGCTATTGATGCATAGCAGAATATAGGAATCAGCACCCCACGCAATTCATGCAGGATCATATATAATTAAAACAGGGATTTTCTGTTCAGATCTGGCCACACTCCAAGCTGCAGTCTCAGCTGTTTGTCTCAGGTGTTTTTCCATGGCGTGATGGCATGATTGACCTGGAAGAAGTTGCTCATTGTTTCCTTCCCCTCATGCGTTAACATATTGTTTCTGCTTTAGGGTGCATTTATAGGCTGCATGTTTCTCTGAAAACACAATGCATCAAACCTCCAAGTGGATAGACTAGAGCAACAGAAGACCAATAAGCCAAAATAGGTCTAATAAATACCTAATAAAGTGCTCACTGAGTGTACAGTATATTTACATTTACATTTTATTCATTTGGCAGACGCTTTTAATCCAAAGCGACTTACAAGTGCATAGGTTCTACCACGAGTCAAAGCATCACATCCAGAACTAGAAAAATACACCTGGACTGCTGTTCTAATTTTATTTTATTTTTTTTTGGGGGGGGGTTAGACAGGGATAGGGGTATCAGAAGGGGGGGGCGGGGTAAATCAGGAGGGGGGACTAAGGTAGAGTTTGAAGAGGTGTGTTTTGAGTCTGCGTCGAAATAGGGGGAGGGATTCTGCTGTCCTGACAGTGGTAGGCAAGTCATTCCACCACTGAGGAACCAGAACGGAAAACAGGCGTGAACGTGCAGCTTGACCGCCAGGTGCCCGTAGAGAGGGAATCGTAAGGCGACCAGAGCTGGCAGACCGGAGTGGTCTAGCTGGGGAGTAGGGAGTGATCAGGGATTGTATGTAATGTGGGGCAGTCCCCTTAGCAGCCTGAAATGCCAACACTAGGGCCTTGAATCGGATGCGTGCGGCAATAGGAAGCCAGTGGAGGCCAATGAGAAGCGGGGTGACATGAGCCGACCTGGGCTGACTGGTGATCAAGCGGGCTGCAGCATTCTGGACCAGCTGGAGGGGCTTGATGGCGCACGCTGGGAGACCGGCTAGGAGGGAGTTGCAGTAATCCAGGCGGGAAATGACGAGCGCCTGGACTAGGAGCTGGGTGGCTTTCTCCGTCAGGAGATGACGGATGCGGCGTATATTAAACAGAAAGAACCTGCAGGTTCTGGCAGTGGAGGATACTTGTGGAGCCAGGGAGAGGCAGTTATCAAGAGTCACCCCAAGATTCTTTGCCGTACGGGAGGAGGAAACTATAAAGTCCTCCACAGTCAGTGAGAGGTCGATTGACGGAGAGGACTTAGCAGGGATGTAGAGAAGCTCAGTTTTGGCAAGGTTGAGCTTCAGGTGATGGGAAGTCATCCATGCAGAGATATCAGCCAAGCAGGCAGAGATCTGTGTGGTGATTTGGGTGTCAGGGGGGAAGGAAATGAAGAGTTGGGTGTCATCAGCGTAGGAGTGATAAGAGAAGCCGTGGGAAGAGATAACAGAACCAAGAGACATGGTGTATAGCGAGAAGAGGAGAGGCCCAAGAACCGAGCCCTGCGGGACTCCAGTTCGTAGGGGTTGAGGGTCGGAGAGTGCGCCCCTCCAAGTCACCTGGTAGGAGCGACCAGAGAGGTAGGAGGAAAACCAAGCGAGTGCAGAACCTGTGACACCCATCCCAGACAGCGATGAGAGCAGAATCTCATGGTTGACTGTATCGAAGGCGGCCGACAGGTCGAGGAAGATGAGGACAGAGGAGAGGGATTTTGCTTTAGCAGAGTGGAGTGCCTCAGTGACCGCGAGCAGGGCGGTTTCAGTGGAGTGGCCACTCTTGAAGCCAGACTGGTTGGGGTCATGGAGATTGTTGTGGAGAAGATAAGTGGACAGTTGGGAGCAGACCGCCCGTTCCAGGGTTTTAGCGAGAAAGGGAAGAAGAGAGACAGGCCGGTAGTTGTTCAGGGCAGAGGGATCGAGAGTAGGTTTTTTGAGGAGGGGAGTGACTCTGGCCCTCTTCAGGGAAGAGGGCATGGTGCCGGAAGAGAGGGAGGTGTTGATTAGAGAGGAGAGAAAAGGGAGAATGTCCTCAGATATAGATTGTAGGAGGGGAGAGGGGATGGGGTCAAGAGGACAGGTGGTTGGGCGGTGGGAAGTAAGGAGTTTCAGCGTGTCGGCGTCAGAGAGGGGAGAAAAGGAGGTTAGGGAGTTGGGGAGGGTAGGAGGGTCAGCAGGGGTGGAGGGTTGGGAGAAGGAATTGCGAATAGCATCGACCTTCTTTTCAAAGAAGGAGACAAAGTCATCAGGTGTGAGTGATGAGGGGGGTGGGGGGGGGGGGGGGGGCCAGAAGAGAGGAGAAAGTTGAAAACAGTTTGCGGGGATTAGAGGCGGCCGCGTTAATTTTCGAGTGAAAGAAGGAAGATTTAGCTAGAGAGACAGAGGAATGGAAAGATGATAAGAGGGCATGGAAGGAAGCCATATCACTGGGGAGACAGGACCTTTTCCATTTTCTCTCCGCCGCCCGCAGTTCGGTTCGGACAGCTCGTAGAGCATCAGAAAGCCAGGGACTGGGGGGGGAGGCCCGAGCTAGTTTGGTGGTGAGGGGACACAGAGAGTCAAAGGAAGATGAGAGGGAGGACATGAGAGTTGTAGCCGCATCATCGGTAGACAGTCGAGAGAAAGACTCCGCAGATGGTAGGGAGGAGAGGATTGTAGATGAGAGGGTGGAGGAAGACAGGTGGCGTAGGTTCCGTCGACAGGTGACAGTGGATGGTGGGAGAGATGGATGGGTGTTAGAGGAGAGTGGAAGAGAGAAAGAGATGAAGGAGTGGTCAGATATATGGAGTGGTGTTACAGAGAGGTTGGTTGTTGTGCAGCTCCTTGTGAAGATGAGGTCAAGAAGGTTGCCTGCTTTGTGGGTGGGAGGGGAAAGAGTGAGGGTAAGGTCAAAAGAAGAGAGGAGGGAGAGAAAGGTAGACTGGGTGGACTCTGAGTTGAGGTTGAAGTCACCCAGGAGGATCAGGGGGGTGTCATTGACAGGTGAGGAGCTGAGGAGGATGTCCATCTCATCCAAAAAGTTCCCCAGAGGACCCGGGGGGCGATAAACAACAATGATAAACAGTTTGCACGGCAGAGTAACAGAAACCGCATGAAATTCAAAAGAGGAGAAGGAGAGGGATGAGGAGAAGACACTAGATCTCCATGAGGATGAGATTAGGAGACCTGTGCCACCTCCTCTGCCAGAGGATCTGGGTGTGTGGGAAAAAGAGAAGGGAGAGGAAAGGGCAGCCGGGGTGGCCGTGTTCTCAGGTGAGAGCCACGTTTCAGTTAAAGCAAGAAAGTCAAGGTTGAGGTGGGAGGCATAGGCTGATATGAAGTCTGCTTTCTGGACGGCGGACTGGCAGTTCCAGAGGCCACCAGCCACACAGAGATCAATACCAGGGGATCTGGGAGGGAAGATGAGGTTAGAGATATTCTGCCCATGTTGGCGGGAGGCGAACCTCCTACCTGACTGGGACCTGGGGAGAGGAGAGAGGACAGGGATGGGAAGGAAACACATGGAGGGAACTAGGGGGGACAAGAGGAATACTACACAGTGGAATGAGGGCAGGCAGCAAAAACAAAATCAAACATCAGGCTCTCGGACAGCCTCGATGGACACCCGTAGATAGACACCCCCGACTTTGTACACCTGCGACTTCGTACGCCGAGGCAAGTAGCCGAGGCTGCCGCACACAGCTGCCGCTGGTGCGCTACACAACTGCTTAAATAACACTGACGCTGAATACAGAAAATGCAACCAACCCACTGCAGAACACTAATGCACACTGAAGTGAGTTCAGGTGTGCCAGTAATTATACCCTGAGCAGGGTGCAAAGTATTGGCTCCTCCTACAACAAAAGCTGTGGCCTGCCAGCCAGTAAAACAATAGCCTAACTTAATAGCCTAGCTTACCTGAGAGAAACAAACACCTAACCCAGTTTCACTGAATCTAAATAAACACCACTTGTAATAGCTAACAAACAAACAAGTACACAACAGAACACTATAATGATAACTAAACAGCATCAATCAGAAAATCTTGAAATGCAGACATTTACATTGTACATGTTAATGCCTGGCGGCACGGATGGTGCAGTGAGTAGCACTGCCGCCTCACAGCAAGGAGCTCCTGGGTTCGAAACCCTGTCGACCGGGGTCTCTCTGTGCGGAGTTTGCATGTTCTCCCCGTGTCTGCGTGGGTTTCCTCCAGGTACTCCGGTTTCCTCCACAGTCCAAAGACATGCAGGTTAGGCTGATTGGAGAGACTAAATTGCCCATAGGTATGAGTGTGTGAGTGTGTGAGTGAATGGTGTGTGTGCCCTGCGATGGACTGGGGTGTATTCCTGCCTGTTGCCCAATGTATGCTGGGATAGGCTCCAGCCCCCCTGCGACCCTGTTCAGGATAAGTGGGTTAGGATAATGAATGAATGAATGAATGTTAATGCCTTAGCAGGTAACAGAATTACTCTGACCTAACTCAAATAGGCCAATTTATAGTTCTAATAAAAAATTTACTGCATAGTATAAGTGCATGCATGTTATTTGCAAAGTAACATTTTATCCTCGAAAGTCTTCAGAATCAAGTAAAACCTATATAATCCCTGCATCATAAACTCTACTTTATTCTAGAACAAGCGCAACAATATTACTTACAAACACTGTGGATTAAGCATGGAATTACCAGGTCAAGGATCTTTGTCCTAATGCCTCGTGCATACATGACATACAGTGATTAATTTCATTTTATCACGATAGGCAGTGTGCTCTAAAATGATCATAAACCTGCCCATGGAGAAATGACCCGATTACCATATGACATAATTAATCATAGGTTTCTGCTATGATAAAATATCAAGTTTTATGATTATGTTTGCTATAAAAAAATGTCATGGTTTTACATTGGTCCTTGATCAGTGATTCTCTATTGTGCTCTGCTCACATAAAAAAAAAGAATGAAGATAAAATATAGTTGCCGAATTTGTAGATTTGTGATTCCAGATCACACACATGCACGCACGCACAAACACACACGCGCACACACACACGCACACACACACACACACACACATATGTATATTGTGCTTTATTTTATTCACAAGTACTTTCATTTCCAATATAAAGATGTACTGTATAAATAATGCTTCTCTCTGTGTTTACAGTTTACATTTTCGCTTAGGTTGTTTTTACATATTTTGATAAATCTTAGCGCTGTTCTTTTGCATTGAGGAGCACAACTAGTACAGAAGCCCAGAGAAGTGAAAGCACTTATGTGTAAAATGATAAGAGAAGTACGTGTTGTTCTTGGACAGGGGAAGAAACAGGTGGGTGATTACCATCAGCAAATCAGTTTGAATAACATAATGCTGTACACATTCTTTTATTTGGATCTACTGTCAGTGCAAATTGCGACACTCACAGAACTTTTGTTGTTCTGGCTCTGTACTCTGAATATATGGATGAATACGGAATTAAAAGTGCAGTCCGTCTTTAATTTGAGGATATTCACAGTACATCCATATCAGGTGTATTGATTACATCCCTTTTTATACGTAGCACTCCCATTTAAGGGGAGCAAAAGTAATTGGACAAATGAACAAAACCTGAAATAAATCCATGCTTTCGATGACTAACTGTAGTCCGTGTCCCATAGACATCACCAGATGTTGGGTAACTTCCCCCGGTGAAGCCCTGCCAGACTTCTACTGTAGCCCTCCTCAGTTTCTGTATGTTTCTGGGGCCTTGTTTCCAGTCTTGTCTTCAGCAAGAGTGATTGGCTAGTCGAGAACATTCCACTTTTTGGCCCTAAAAAAACATGGGTTGGATCTGAGCAAGTAAGATGTTTCTGTACACTTCAGAATTCATCCTGCTGCTTCCATCAGCTGTCACGGCATCAATGAAGACAGGTCAAGATGGCAGCAGCCCTTCTGGTCCAGGTTGACAAGATAGCATCTTGCTGTCATTGCAGATTTGTCAGCTTCACATTCATTTCCCCCACATCCCAAAGTTGCTCTATTGGATTGAGTTTGGGAGACTTTGGAGGCCATTGGAGAACAATGAAGTCATTGACTTGTGCTTGTGCATGGCACATTATCCTGCTGGAAGAACCTATCAGAAGATGGGTAGATTGTGGTCATTAAGGCATGCACGTGGCTAGTAACTGAACTGAAGGTTGTGGGATTTAAAGGATGCTCTATTTGAATTAAGATGCATAATGTGTGCCAAGAAAACATTCCCGACACCAGTTCATCACTACCACCAGACTGATCCAGTGACGCAAGGCAGGGTGGATCCATGGATTCATATTCACACTACAATCCGCAGAGGAGAAATCAAGATTTGTCAGACCAGGTGACATTTTTCCAATGTTTAACTGTCTAGTTTTGCTGTGCCTGTGCTGGCAGGCGTAGAACCCAATGTGGTCATCTGCTGCTATGGCCCATCCACTTCCATGTTTGATGTGCTGTGTGTTTAAAGATGTTCTTCTGCATACTGCATAGTTACTCCCACCTTCCTGTCAGCTCTGACCAGTCTGGCCCTTTTCCTCTGACCTCTCTCATTAACACGGTGTTTTCGCCCATAGAACTGCCACTCACTGGATGTTTTTTGGGGTTTTTCACACCATTCTCTGTAAGAAAATCAGGAGATCTGCAGTTTCTGAGATACTCAAACACCCAGTCTGGAATCAACAATCATTCTACTGTCAAAGGCACTTAGATCTCTTTTCACCATGTCTGCATGCCTATATGCATTGAGATGCTGCCACATGATTGGCTATTTGATATTTGCATTAACAAGCTATTGCACATGTTTACCTAATAAATTGGTCAGTGACTATAAGCCATTGTCTATAACCTCTTGGCCATTGTTACCCTTGAAGGTTTACTCTCATCATCTGCTTTCTGTACTGTATACTGTAATTGTTACCAGCATTGATCCTCCTTTTTTGGTTTGTTACAGTGAAACAGTAAGTCAGTTAAAGTGCCAACCACAAATACAGGTTTTGCCTAATAATCACAGGCTCAAGCCTTCCATTATGAATCGGGAATTACTAATATAGCTGTTGAATAAATGCATTAACAAAGGTGTACAGATTAACTTCTCAGTAGTAGTTTGTTAACAACTACATTAGTTCATGCTAATTCATGGAACCTTATTGGAAAGTGTGACCGTTACCTCTCCTCCAATTCACACTCTCTCTCCTGCAGTCATCTGTGGACTGTGGTCTGTAATGACAAGTTCATAGACAAGTATGCCAGAGGAATGCATGAAGCACTGTAGGAACTGCACTAGCGTAGTCAATTATTCTAAATTGGGAAGGGAAAAAAACTAGAACATTGTCCTTGGACTGAGTGTGAACGAGTCCAAAAAAAGTTAATTAGTACATAATGAAAAATAATGCACCAGTTAGCAATTCTTCTTTAATTAACTCGTGGACCTATGGCGATATTACTTCTCTTTCGTAGAAGGAAATAATTACGAACAGAATAACACCTTTTCCCTGATGAAAGCAGAACAAAACAGTGGAGTTTTGAAATATGGGGCAAAGCGTTCAACATCTTCATTAAGTTAAAGTTTCGTGTAATTCTCCAGACCTTCTAGCACTGACCTGAGCTTGAGTAAGAATTATATGAAACGGCTTGAAGAAAGCTCTGGGTCAACTGTCTCAGGGTCCCTGAGCAACCATAACTGAATATAAAAATGTGCTAAAGCCTTAGATGTATAATAAATGATAATACCAGGGCACCATTGATAGGCGCATTATCTGTGCCCGGTTAATGTTTGCTGATTACGTTTCTTTCCAAGAGGAGCCATGCAGCTTCTTTCTACCGAGATGTACAATGCTTAGTTCCTCAGCACCATGTCAGCTGGTTAATTGTTTCTCCCTTATGCAATTTGTAGCTGGAAGGTAGACTTCCATACAGCCAGGGGGCACATACATAATTGAATGTTAGTTGATTGCTCCAGCAACAAAAAATTATGTATTTTTTTTCTGGTATTGGGGCAATGGCATTATCCAAATTTCATCACATACAGGGAATCTAAGCTTTAGTCAGCTGTGAGAACCACACTCCACGAAACCTATCAAAATAACAGCAGCACACGTGTGCGTGTACACACATATAATACCTGATAAATAATTTAAATAATTTGTTATTTAGCTGACACTTTTACTTCTGATTTGACTAAGCAGGGGCTGATGCCCCCTGGAGCAATGTGGGGTTAAGGGCCTTGCTCAAGGGCCCACAGCTGCCCAAATCTTATTGTGAACCACCAACCTTCTGGTCACCTTAGTCACTAGGCTACAAGCAGCCATATGTTTGTATATACATACACACTTACACGCATGCACACACACACACACACACACACACACACGCATACACACACATTATTCTCTGATGGCAGGAAGCAATTTCCAATGACACATCTCTTTGTTGAAGGTTCCCCACAATGGAAGGCTCTGGGCATCATTAGTATTATGTCTTCTTCTGCATCTCTGACCAAGCCTGGAATCTTTGGCTGCTGCATGTTGTTTGCTATTTACTGTCAGCTCTGAAATTCATTCAAATTAATTCATCCTGCAGCACATTTTTTGCAACTCTGTTGAATCACAGAGCCTGTCTAATTAATGCAAATTTCTTGTAACTAAAGCAGAGTTGCCAGAAAGTTGAAAAAGTCAGCTAAGCCATGATACAATCAGCTTTGCTCTAGGTTATATGCGTAGGAAGCAAAACAAGCTGTGAAGAAAATCTCAAAACATAGAAAAAGTTGTTCCCTGCTAAAGCATCTCTTTGAAACATAATTCAGCACTTAATGAGTTCCATATGTTAATAATGCAAATTACATTGCTTTGGATATTGATGTCTGAAATAATATAAAAACAAGTACTTATTATTATTATTATTATTATTATTAGTATTATCAGTGGCTGCTGCTGTTACTGCTACTGCTACTACTACTGCTAACTACTGTTTTTAATAACGACAAGCACATGGTTTGATTGAGTTTGTATTCTGAAACGGCAGATATATTTTTTATAACTACAATATTTTGGGTGTAGTTATAAATCTACTCCCATGTGGGGGAAAGGATGTGTGGGTGGAAAAAGGGGTCAAAACACACAAAGCCACTTATTGCAACCAAGCTTGGTTTTCCCTGAAATGCAAGAGGTATTGCACCTCTGTTTATGAAATGCCATACTAGACAATAACAGGAACTGGCGACTCAAAACATGACTAATTTAGTGAGGGTACAATGCGTGTACTTCCAGCAACAAAACTGAATGGAATCATGCTGGGAAATAAATTATTTTAATGACAAAGTAAAGACAAATAATTGATTATTCATAACCAATAATATTAAAAGCTACCCATTCCTTAGAGGCACAATAGATAATTTCAGACTTCTAATGGTCAGGAGAGGAATTGCAGCAACAGACACCCTCCAACCACATCACTGTTTATCCTTCCCCCTCTCTGTGAACGTGCTGATGTTGAAATCCCCCCCATCATGCCATTGGCTGTGGCAATTAGAACCAATTTTCAACCAATGAGCTTTATTGCACATATATACAATGTTTTTGTACAGAGTTTTGGTCCATCAACTGTATATTTTGAAATTAATCAATTTGAATTTAAGGACTATAAACACAGGTAGAGTGTGAGGCAACATGTCAGTGAGCCTTTTTCAATGATGAGAAGGTATTTACAATGGTCTTGTAACAATGTTTTAACACATAAATCGTACCTATTGCACCTTTAAATACCGTATTCTTATTAGCAATAATAACACTGGTAATAATTTCACCTCGGAGGAAAGAGATATTCCACATGACCTTGCAGAAAAGTGCCCTGGCTTGCAAACTCATCTATTTCCCCAAAGCTTTGCGTTCTCGTTCTCAGTTCACTGAGCAACCAATCACTTAGCATGTTAAAGAGCAGCGTGGCGGCTTGGCGGAGAGGCGGCTCCCTGTAACCGAGCTCCCGTTCACGCGAGCCGCGCTCGATCCTTCGTCGGAGGACTCCGGATTTCCCTCCCCGTCAAGCCTCCCCGTCAATGCTGGCGGGAAAAGACTCCCAGGAACGGCGAGTTCCAAGACAACACATCTCATGGAGTTCCACTCTGCTGCCTCGCCACAAATATCTTACTCTGCCTGACGACAGTGGGAGGCTTTTCTCTTTAAATAGTTTTTATTCCCCTTTTTCTTGCCTTGCCTTTGGAGGAAATGAATTGTCAGAAGGGCAAAGGCTGCTGAGGGGGGTGTATCAAGGTACCTAACTTAATTTGTCACAACTAGGGTTGTTTGGCTCTTTGGCAGGGAAATTTAACCACGGTAAATGAAAAACATGGAAACCTATTTATAGTGTAATTGATCTTTAACTTTGGGGAGCAGGTTTGGCAGCTGCAATTATGGCCTCCATTTTGTGTCTCCCTTTCTGTATTTAACTGCTTTCAATCCCAAAGGGGGCAAAACTATGGCTACACTCCGCTATGGCCAATGATTGCCAATTCTACATCGTCTCCTCTGTTAACTTGGCACCTTTTTCAGTTCCATGAAATTGCCTGGATGGATATGATTTAAGTCATGTTACATGACTATATCTATAACCACCCAGGGCCAGTGACTTTGCAAGCCGTCTTTTCGACCCACCCAAAAATGGATTAGATTACAGAATTCTGGTAATGGAAGAACAATGAAATGAAAATCGTGCTATCATAAATTGTAATTGTATCTAAAGTGGTCTCAGGTTAACTTGCCGTTTTAAGTACATTAGCAGCGTCGAGTACTGTTTATTCAGCTACAAACTCCCGTGATGTACCTGAGCTTTGAAGGTAAACTGTATCTAGTCAGAATTACACTGCAGTGTGGTATGCGCGTTGCAGAACTCTCTTTAAATGTCCTCCAGGCGATAGTGTGCGGAGGCGTTGATGTGTGGTTGTTCCCCCCTGTGGGGCCTCTGGCTGTGACTCGTCATGACCACAGTGTGAACCAGAAACCTGCCGATCGATAGCTCTCAGCACGAAGCGTGGCGTTTCAGACCAGATGAACCACGAAAGCCTGGCTCCTTTTTCAGTATATCTTCATTTCATCCCCAATCATTGTCAATCGGTGCGTGTTTACAGGAGGCAGAGGGCACGTTGGTCTTTTCTTTTGAGCCAAGCAGCTGGGCTTCCCTCTGTGCCCATACAGATTAACTGTTGTTTTGCTCAGATGCATTTTGGTTATTTCATCCTCTTATTCACAGCTCAAGGGAATGTCTTCAGCCTGGGTGTGTACTTATACTCTAATGCCCCCTAAAACCGACTCTAATGCTCCTGAAACGGCACTGCGAAGGACAAACAACTTTCTGCTCCATTTCTCAAACTACTGCGGAAGAATTTTACTGGGCTGGAGTTGGATTTGTACAATTCGCTTTCCAGATGCGAAGCTGTTGTCCTAGGCCCCCTGGTTTAAACAAAAACCATGTTAGTTCTCCAGTTTGAACACGCTCAATTATCTACTTTAAACAATGGAGATTCACAATATTAAATAATGCTAATTCACAATGCTTTTACAAATGACAGCAAAAACCCTGTTGAGCACCCCCAACATTTTTTGGATGGATATATCTGGAAAAGAAATATTGCAAAATTATTACATTATCAGATCAACAAACATTTTGCATTTGTCTTCCATACACTGGCTTGCTAGGATACATACTTTATAAGAAAGGATCATCTTACGAATCAATAAGCCAAGAGAACCTTGAGGGGGATATTTTAAATATGTAATTTAATAAAAGAGAAAACACACACGCTCCGACGCCAATCCACCCAACTGCCCACAGACGGGCACAGGTATATTACATTACCATTGTCTGTATTTTATTTCTAAGCGCTCCCATTATGCGTCATCTTTTGAACAATTACATCTCCATTGAACGCATCGAGAGACTGAAATGAAGTGTAACGGGAGATCAGAACGGCTTCTCTTCCCTTCTCTCTAGGGGTTCTGGGATAGCTCTCAGTGAAACGTCTTCAAAGCCTCTGCCACCCTTTCCATTTGCAAACATCGAGTGAAAATAAAAAAGGAATTCTAAAACAGAAGCATTCTGTCCTCAAGTGCTGAGAAAATAGTTCTGATCAGATGTAACTCCAGGGCTTTTCTGGCTGTTTCTATGTTGTTCTTTGGAGAGTCGTGGGCCTTGCAAAAATTTGATAAGAAATATTTCCTTTGCTTATGATTATTATTTTATCTCTAAATATGAATGTAGCTAATTTATGCAGAAAGGATTTATACTCATTACTTGAATATAGAATTTTAAATGGGAAAGATTAGAGATATTAATTAATAAAGCTCATTCTGCTGATGCTGTTGAGACACAATTAAAAAGGTCACACTCTAAACAAATAGTTTCTCATTTATGCTTATATAACACACATAATACTTTGATTTATGTCACAGTTAGCCTAGGATCCTACATAAGCATGTGTTATCCCCTTGTTACATTTAGCCATTAGCCAGGAGATATTGTTGGTTGTGTTACATTTGGCATGACATGTTGCATTTATGAAGCATGACATTTGGTTATCTATGATTTATGTAGCCGTTATTTCATGTTTATGAAGGCATTATATATATACAGTTATATACATATATAATTATATGCATGCATATATATATACATACATACATACATACATACATACATAAAACAATTACATTTATTTAAAATCAGACAAACAATGTATAGTCGCCACAGTGATGTGTAGGCTATTATATTGTATTTCAATGCCATGACCTTTGTATAAATTGTCTCACGGATGCAATTTCGGCAGAAATAAAGCGCACACACCAAAAAACCTCTCAATAGCCCTCATGAAATGGCTGTGTGTAAACTTGGAACAGAAAGTGCCAGTACTAGGGACCCCCTGCTTTGTTATTGACTTCCTGGTGCATTTAACAGACAGATAGCCTTGCAGGAGAAAATCAAACCGTCGTGCTGAGGGGAGCCCTTCACATCCGCATGGTGTTTGTTTGTAACTTTGATCCTCAAGGTTGCCCTTTTGTATTGGTTATAGCATGGATCCGCGATGAGGCAGATGCTCCGTTTTTTAAATGGCAACCGTCAGGACACATACCGGTCTGCCCATCTGCAGCTCTTCCCCGCTGCAGCCTGCACTCTGACTCGCTTGTGAGTAATGGGATGACGCTAAAGAGCACCCTTAGGATGCTAGCAGGAGAATTAGCAGCAATCCACCCAACAGCCTTCAGTCCATTCGTTTATATACTCCTGAGCTGAGAATTAGAAGCTTCTAACTGAAATTATTTTTTGTAAATGAGTTGTAGTATCATAAATATGTTGTTTATCGGGCTCTAAATACGTGTGTGAAATTTTATTCAAAAATAATGTTTAAAAGTATGAAAGAATGCTAAATTTTAAAGTTGTATCAGCTTGGAGCCCATTCATTTTGGAATCTTTGAAGCTCAATATCTCAAAACTCTCAGAATGCTGATAGAAACTTCTAATTCTCAGCTTACGTACTGTAAACATTGTGAACTTCTAAAAACCTTCACGTTTGACTCGGGTAAAAAATCTATAACTATTCATATTTGAGGCCCAACGCACGTATGACACCCTTCCTTAGAGGCTTAGGGTGGAATTTATTCACTATCCTCAGTTTTTTTTACAGATTAAACAGGTTTATCTAATAGATAAGCCCTGTTTTTTTGTCAAAATGTCAAGCATAGACCTGGATATGATATGGTTTAGTTGGTGAGCCCCACTATATTATTATTTTTTCTTTTTTTCACTAACTAAAAAAAGATGTTGATTTGAGTATATCTCTGAAATCAAAAGTATTAGTTCAGGTATATCACCCGACATTACAAGAATAGGTTGTATGGGGTAACAACATTATAGAGTAATGTCAATAAGCTATTGTCTTACACAGTAATATACATAAATATCAGCAGAGTATCTGGCAGAAATATGCTCAGAGAACTGAAAGGTTCAAATAAAACTGTTTAAAAACTCTTATTTCTGAAAAGAATCCTTTGTTAAGAAATAAGAGAGAGATTATTGCTTTTTCAAGCAAAATGTGTCATTAGGCTTCAAATGGTTAACTGACACGGGTGATACTTCCTGTTTCCTAAATAGATTTTTAAAAAAATTTTAAATAAAAAGATGCAAATATGTCATTCTTTCGTCCGGTGTAAATGTCAAATTTCCATCAAGATTGTTTATGCTAACAGGAAATTGAATAGTCTGCCTTTACAATACCAATTAATTGCAGTTTAAGACAGACATCCGGGAGATACAATTTCAGACAACTCATAATAAAAACCAGAACAAATACAATAGAGTGCCTATGCGCCTTTGCTGTCTAGTCCTCTCATAAGAAAGGACATAACTAACAGGTAATGGTGAAATTATACCAGCGACAAAATCATCTGCTGCTATAGCATTAATAAAGATGATGCTTTGGATTAGACATGAGTTGTTTTCCATATGCAAGGTTTTTTCCTGTGAGGAAAAGCTATCTTCTTGAATAATATGCAAATACCTATCCAGCATCCTGCAATAACAACATCTCTCCCTAGTACAACCACAGATGTGCTATTAGATTGCAATGGCAGACATTTGAAGTTATATCCCTGTGTCCGCAGCATTCAAATGATGAAAATATGTTTTATATTAGGATGAGATAACATTTCAGCCAGTATAGTTTGCTCATCTTGCGTATAAACATATACAAAAACAGGCTCATAAATAAACAGACACAGGACTGACAGTAGGTGCTCCAATAAAAAATAGTGCTAAAGCGTTCTTTAGGCTTGCCATCAATGGATGTTCTGTGCAATGATTAGCTTGACTAATAAGTACATTCTTGTGAAAAATCATTTACATTTTGTTTCTATTCAAGCTATTAAATGTGCACAATGACATTCAATTCAAAGCTAGCATGTTCAGTTGTTCATTCCAGGTTTGGACTAGTGATTTCATATGCTAAATATGACAGGGAGTCAGCAGCAACATACTGTATAGGTGTATTAGTATCTTCATGAAACCTGTTACTGGTTCATTGGTCTAAAGAGACATGTTTTAGACAAGGTGCAATGCCTTTTTCGCTCATTATAAGTTGTGATACATTCTACATCAGTTATCAGTAGGGCACAAGTTCCTTTAGAGACAAGACTTCAACCCTGCATAGACTATATGCAAAGAGGGTGTTATTCCTTATAGAAGCTTCCAGTAGGGTTACATTGAGGTCAATGTAATCTTCTGTAAATGTGCTTGTCCAGAAGTACTTTTTGTAGAAGTTCAATTTGTAGAAGTTCACAACTTTTCAGCATTGTGTGAGTATCGATGCTGCAATTATTAGCACCTCTATATATGTGAAATCCATGTGTCACTTCTTACTTAGATTTACTTAAATTTAATGGTATATGTACACTGGGGGCCTGTGCTAACATTGCGTGGTTGAGGTCTGTTCCATCCATGTTTGGGTCTGACAAAATGTGTGCAGCACTTTTCTCTGATGAACAATTACTTTGATGCATAATTAATCAGGCTTTCTGTTAAATCTTTTACAAAGCCCCAGCACGCTGAGAAGTCTGTGGCACGGGCCCAGATAGAAACTCCTTCATTTCAGCTGCTGGGCCCCAGTGCTCTGTGGTCATACAGTAACTACTGCCATTCTTAATGGCTTGCTGTTTGCCTTAACACTAGCCAAACTACTAATTCATGCATTAATTACAGTAAACCTCAAGCTTGTAGTACATTGATAAACTATAAACCTGATGCAGGTTATATTTAAATGTAACTGGGTGTGTGTGTGTGTGTGTGTGTGTGTGTGTGCATGTGCGCATGTATGCACCATTGAGTGTGTTTTAAATCATCATTTTCAATGGCACAGCTTCACAGAATTTTTGGAATTTCCTCTTCATAGTTTATTGTGGAAAAAGGCAAGATTTATATAAAATAAATGTAAAAACTTCTTCTGAAAAGTATCTTAGTGTCATTTCTCTGCTGAAAACCACTAGGCGGAAGAGCTGCCACACTCTGGGACTCCAGGAAAAAATGCAAACCTAGTCAACTTCTGCCTACCAGGCCCCTAGAGCTCGCAGCCAGCTGTGATCCCACCACTGGGGATCTCAGGGGAAGCTTCTGCCTGGTTTCCTGTGCGCATCAATTTGATGAACCTTCTGCACTGCGCGCGAAGTCGCAGAAGAGACCGTCAGCGCAAACCGCCCCACCTTTTCCGCTTTGCGACCCTGTTGCCCCCGGTGACCCACCATCTGGTCACCAGAGAAATCGCCCGCACTCCAGTTTGAACAGGTGGGCGGCTAAATATTTAAAACTCTGCACAGATGTTCCGCGCTCGGGAATGGACACCTCTTGACTTAAGCCAGGGCCGTAAGCCTGAGTCTGAGACGCGAATGCGTTCGATCTCGCCCTAACTTAAGCTGTCAATTCACAAAATTCTCTCGAAGAGACTTTCCCTGTGGTGTGGGCTGCTGGATATTTTTTGCTAGTTTGAGCCCTTCCAGTCTTTTCTGTGCTTTCGGAAGGGATCAACAATAGAAGCCAACGAGGGAACGAGAGAGCGACGTATTGATTCGTCCTATCCCTTACACTATTTCCATCTTCGCTACAGTCCTTGTGGTCCCCGCAGGAGAGTAGCTCACCCTCTTCAGCGAATCACAGACTCCCACACTGCAACCGTTGTGCACCGTTAGAAGAACGTGTCATCACATCCTAACAATGAGGGCAAACTGCTGCTGATTTAAAGCGACTGCATACATTGTTTAAAACGGTATTCTCAGGCATTGGAACTCACCCTGTTGAGCCATCACCCCACCTCACCCTGCCAGAGATATTCAACAAATGAATGCGCTATGGTGTTCATATTGTTGCTTCAAATATGTATACATGCATTTTGGTTGTGCTTTTATGTGGATGGGAAGCAATCAGGAAAACCCAGAATGGAATACGTTGTGGTGTTGTCCTCCATATGTACCAAATAATATCAGCAGCCTCAATATGACGGTGGGAGCACTGCATTGTACACGGCAATGTATTTCAGATAAGGCTTTTGCTAAATTGAGGTCCTGACTCACTATAGTCATTAAAACTCCAAAGGCGCTCATTGAAAAAAAAGGGGTGTTGACCCCAAACTCCTGGCCGAGCTCCCATTCTAGCTTCATCAATCTGGGCACCCGGTCGTCCTCCCATATGGTTTATTGAGGTGTAGTTCCTCACATTCTGCAGCCCTCTTTGTTTTTCCACGTCAACACTGTGAGAGACGTGCTCTCGGGCCACCCCTATAGCTAAACAAAGGTTAAATAAACAGAATAAAATATGTACTCACCTTCCTCATGGGAAGGGCACAGGCACATGAATGCATAGGCTAAAGCAGTGGTCCTCACTCCTGGGCTTGGAGAGCTGCAGGGGGTGCTACTTTTTGTTTTCACCTTAATATCAGCAACCAATTCAGACCCAGGGAACCAGGTGAGGTGAGTTAACTGTGTAATTAACTGCTTTAATTGATCAATTACGTGCTGAGTAACAACAAAAGCCAGCACACCCTGCGGCTCTCCAGGACCAGGAATGAGGAGCACTGGACTAGAGGAGAACAATGAGAATAGTGGGTGATACTGAAATGGGTATTTTTTTATAGCATTCACCATCATTTATCATCCATCTACAGTTTTGCTAGCTAACTGTATGTACTGGACCTGGGTCAAATACATAATTGATTTGGATTCAAATATTTTCTGTGCTTGGTCTGTTGATCTTTTCCTGGTGCAAACCAAGAGGACCAGATGGCAGGGTTTTCACTTTTTGAGAGTTTTTCCTAGGTTCCAATACACCAGACAAGCTAGGGTATTTGAATCCAAAATGTATTTGACCTTGGTCTGGTAAATCCCCTTTCCCATTATTTAAATATTGTTTAATGAAAAAAAAAAACATGTATGCAACAGATAGATAATATTTAACCTGAGAGGATGCACCATGGGTGGAACCTACCTACAAGTCAGTAAACATTTTCACTGTGGTATTGTTGTACCTGCCTACATTTTGATTTAAATCTATTCTCCAAGAAAGGGTTGAACAGGAATCCCAATGACCTAAATTGATCAGCTGAATAATGTCCTTTCCAAGTGCTCTCCAGCCATAATCGCGAGATTTAAATTATTCCATTACTTCAAAGATTACCTCTTGATTGAGAAAGTCAATGGTTTGTTGCAAGCGATACTGCTAGCTATTTCAGATACCCTTCACATTGACTTCCACAGTATACTGCTTTCGCTTTATGTTGTGTTATGTTATGCGGATAGTATTTTATCTCTTTGACAGATGCTGTTGTACAGTATGCTACCTGTACATGCATTTCACCACAATAGACAACTACACCCTACAATCTAACTCATATGAGGAGATACCCTTGGCACATAAGGGGAAATGAATAATTCAGCCTGTACTTCTGTCCAGTTTGAAATATAAGCCCATATACTATCTCTGATTCTGATCTCAATGTCACTTCTATCAACAAAAAAAATTCAAACTAAAAATGGGCTGTTTGCATTCCACTCTTGATATGAAACATTGTGGAGACACACTGACAAAGTGATATGCAAGGTTTTTATTTTCAAAGTAGTGAGACTTTTTCCATTCCTTTCAAAAGGAAGGAAAATAAATGTTGGGGACAATTTTCTCTAAATAATTTCGGGTTCTGAAGTCATAGAACCCACAGAGATCAAACAGACCTTTGACTACACTGGTTGTAAAGTCACCAAGTAGCCAATACAGAGCTGCAAATTAATGAAATAACAAAATACTTCTTAAATATAAGATTGTGAGGACATGGGTGTCAGGATTGCTTGTGGAAATACAATGTATTCTGAGCTACTATACATACACTCACTGAGCACTTTATTAGGTTTTTTTCTTCTTCTTTTTTCTGCTGTAGCCCCATTCTGATGGTTAATGTGAACATTAACTTAAGCTCCTGACCAGTATCTGCATGCTTTTATGCATTGCACTGCTGCCACATGATTTGTTGATTAGATAAGTGCATGAATAAGTTGGTATACAGGTGTTCCTAATAAAGTGAGTGTATGTGGACACTTATGTATGTATTTATTGACACATATTACATGAGTTTCTATGCCAAATTCTCATGAATAATGTTCAGATATACTATTAACATTTTAAACTAAAGTAAACTTGATATATGTGTTGGTTTTTTAATTCATTTTCATGTCACTATCTTTACAGTACCCTTCTGTCCAATTCACATGTGATGTTTTCTTTTCACATGTGAATATTTTAATTCATGTGAAATTGTAAAAGGAAGAGGACCATCATTTTGAGCCCTGAAGCTGTTGCCTGCTTCACATGGCTTCTGATAACAAATCATTATTGATAAAATGGACCAAATAATCATTTTATTTGAGCAATTGTCCTAAAAATAGCTGCTAAATGGCATAGACAGAGGGAGAAAGGTGGGAGTCAGTCTTAGATCTATGCTCGTAATGATCTCTGCTTAGGGACTTCTGTCAGGAATGCATGCTCTAGTGAACTAAAACACATTTTGGCCAGAAGATCATTTGAAGCGTGAAACTCATGTGAAGTTCAAGCAAGTTCATCACTTAATACAGCCACAAACATTTGTGATTGCCACATCCAATTATAGGGAACTGTCCTGAGTTTTATGTCCAGACAAACTTGTTTAAAGTTTAAGTTCTGTTAATAGATGCTTGGGCAATGCTCAGCATACAAAGTGTAACATTAAAGTATAAAATCGCCATGAAAGTCAAATTTTAATGAAACATTTTATTTATATTTAAAATTTTATGATCTTGATACATATCATATCATTAGATAGCGCAATAGATTTTTATTGTGATTGCGCATGGTTATGCAAATGTGACAAATATGCTACGGTTTCATTTTGATTAACAAATACATTTTTAAAACTATGACATAAAATGTATACACTCATTGAGCACTTTTAGGTAGACCTGTGCACCAGCTTCTTAATGTAAATATCAGCCAATCATGTGGCAGCAAGTAAATGGTCAAGAGGTTCAGCTGTTGTTCAGACCAAATCAACAATCAGACCAAGTCAGAATAGGGAAGAAGTGTGATCTAAGTGACTTGGACTGATTGTTGGTGCCAGACAAGGTAGTTTGAATATTTCAGAAACTGCTTATCTCCTGGGATTTTCATGCACAACAGTCTCTACAGTTTGCAGAGAATGGTGCGAAAAACAAAAAACATCCAGTAAGCAGCAGATCTGCAAGGGCGAGACTGGTCAAAGCTGACAGGAAGGTGACAAGAACATAAATAACCACACATTACAACAGCGATATGCAGAAGAGCGTGTACGCATCAAAGCTCTACAGCAGCAGAAGAAGTCTCAAAAATAAGTTTAATAAATACCTAATAAAGTGCTTGCTGAGTGTATATGTGTGTATTCACTTATTTCAGTTCAGCACCAAGATTATGTAGTGGAACATACTGTATGTTTCTCTATTGTGTTTGTGGCTGTACTTTTGAGATCTGGGACTACAAGAGTGTTCCGCCTCTCTTTTCCTCCTATCACCTGAGATTTTTTACTGCCTTACGAATTCCTGTGAACCTGCATGATCCCTACCCTGCATGAGGCCAGGGAGTGATACGTGCAAAATTTATGAAGATATTTTAGTTCAAATCTGCTCAAATGAGGCTTAATTGGAAAAAAAAGAGCCTGGTTTCCATTTCTCATTTCTTGTGCTCGCAGTAGTTTTAAATCCGTCATCTCTAAGGAAAAACCCTTCGCCTCTGGTTCACGTCTTGTAATATTCCCCCAGTCCGCTGATGAAACATTCTTTCAGAATCTGATGATGAGAAGGGCTGGAACAGTCGGTATGCCAGCGAAATGCCAGATACGTTCCTGGCTTAACTCTCAGAGGGAACCGGCATAGCATCTGAACATCTGGGCAGGAAATTGGTCGGAATTACGTGCGGCGACGTATTTGTCGGTGGTAACGCGTTATATTGCTTTCTTCAACGTTGCCTCATGCACATCTGTGCATGCCTTTCCCAGTGACCCTGATCAGGGCATGGCTTTCCCTCCTCCGCTCTTATAACGAGCGTCGTGAGAATGCGGATGCTCTCTGCAGCCGTCGTTAGCCGAGACCCATGCGATTACTCCCGCAGGGAAATGAGTCAAATCGTGCTGTCATCCACAGGCAGAGAGATAATTCTGAATGTCGACTGCAATATGCTGCATGTCTTTATTCATGTGGACATGCTACAATAGACATTTTTACTACAAAACACAAGCCATTTACAGCATGTGCAGTAACTAAAGTAGTTTCCACTTAAACAATTGTGCAAATATAATATTCAGTAATTCCATTTGATATTGATACGTATATTCCTCACTAATGGTGATAAACACATACGTGTACATGACTGCATTTGTTTGGCCACAGACAAAGATATAATGCTGAGAATTTCTTAGATATCAGAATGATTACTGAAAGGTTCTGCAGACTGGGAGTGATTCATATGAATCATGAATCTCAATGGCAGCCAGCAATGTTTTGCTTGCATGCAGCTGGTATTTCAAGTAACTGACTTCTCCGAGACCAGAAATGTGTTCTTAAGCAAAGCTGAAGCAAAATTGGACCCCGGTAATCTGTAGGTCAAGCTTGAGATAGTATTGGACTTTCAAGATAAGGACAAAGGGACATACTGAAATAACATATAACATAACTGGAATGGTGTTTGCCAAGATTTTGAGTGCGAGCACTGATGGCATACCGATGTAAATAACACACTTCTGCCGGCATTTGTTACTGTAAGAAAACTCAAATTGTTGACTGTGAATGTGATTGGACCAGATGAAGTAGCAATAAAGGTCAGTCAGGGTGAAAGGATTCTTATGGTTTCAATGTATGGACCTCTCCAACTGCTGGTAGCCACATCTCAACTTAGAATATATAAAAATGTTATTCAAAATATTATATGTTAAATATATTTGCAAGCAATTATTGTGAATCAAACCTAAATTCATACAATGTGCACGAATGCAGTTACTTAAAAAAACTGTCAACATCGTTATTACGAAGAGCGTGGACAACACGACGACGCAAGATGTTAGCGATAGCGCAAACCCTGGCACAACTTTCAACCCAGCAAGTCTAGAGAATAACAATTAGCAACAGACAAAATGTCCCTGCTGACTGGGAATGGTGCCGGGCCCTGACATGCTGTCACACAGTCCCCCCTTGGGCATCTTACTCTAACTTCCTGACCGCATTCACAGCTACTGTATGCATGGATGTGAATACAGGTAAACACTTTATACTGGCTGAATAAACCATGAGTTTCAAGTATATGTTTTTGTCAGGCATTAAGTTTACATTTGTCTAAAGCTGCACTTTACCTGCTCAACAGGATGCCTCTACTGTCAACAGCTCTATTGCTTGCTTTTCAATAAACTTATTTTAATTGCTGCAGTTAACCTTATGCGCTTGCCTTTTTCTTGTGACAGCTGTCTGTTTCCACACACCATTACACGGAGCTGTCAGCGGATACAATATAGATGCATCAGAGCAATTGAAAAACAAGCCAACAATGAAAACTCTGTTGACCAAACCTAGGCAGGCTAAAATAGGAACAACTGGATTTGAACATTTTCCTTTTATACTGTGGAGAAGACGTCTAATATTAATCATCACAGTGAAATATATACAAACCTACAGGCATACTGTATTACAGTGTCTAACATGTTTTCAAATAGCGTAATTACACAGTATTTTGGAGACATGTACATAGAACATTCTCAAAGTTGTGTGGCTTTACCAAACCACAAGCTTTGAGGAGAAGGGCAGACTGATTTTTGTCTCGACACATCTGTCTTGTTTCCATCACAATTCTGATGACAGACAGGCTCAGTGAGAAAGGGACAAGGCTATTTGTCAAACTTGTGGTGACATGAAGAATGTTTAGCGTTTGAAAAGGCATATGAGGGAGAGATGACATCCATCTTAGAGCTAATTCCGGAACACAAGGAGCTATGTGCCGATTCCATGACAGAGAATGAAGAATATCCGTGGATTTATTCGTCTAAGCATAGGAAAGATCCAGTGTGATAAACGCACTTTGAATGACTGCCTGGGGAAATGCGAGGAGATTATTTTATATTTATAAAAAAACAGGGCTGTTATGTATGTATGTACTGTATGTCTCATGTTCAAAAAATGACCATTAATCTTTCGATTTATAAACACCAGCCATGGGTTATCATTTTAATAATCAGACTGCACTATGAGAGCATCTACTCAATACATGTCTGTGTCTGTGTGTGTGTGCGTGCGTGTGCATATGCGTGTGTATGAATCTTTGAAAGTATGCAGCAACAAACATATACAGTAAGGTGTCACCATTAACACAAATAGGAATTCTTAGCATAGTTCAATCACAGGGATATATTATCCATTGCTGGGTTGCTATTGGCTATTTGTCAATTAAATGGAATAAATACTCACCATCAGCTAACATTGATATGTGGTTCATAGGCAGGTGCAGTGCTGTTTGCAAATGAGAACATCCTAGCCTGAGTACATAATTATTATACCAGAATAATAAATGTAGAGAAGCACATCGCTGCAAAACTTTTTTTAAATTGATTATCATGACATTACCCCAAAATAATTAAATGATCACATTATTGCATCAAAATATCACATGAAAATAAGAAATTATTGTGTTATTATGAGAACAGATTAAGATATTGCATGAAAATATTACATTTTAATATGATATTCATCACTTCACATTTTTATGTTAATATGTGATAAATAATGAATTAGGCAATTTATTGTTCACCACAGGCAGCTAGAAAGCAGCGGAAGCACAACTAGGCCCAGACCAGTCAGTAAGTTAGCAGTCTTGCACTTTGAGAATGCAGCTTCTGGCACCTTGGAAAAAAAATTACATTGAGTACAGCGGTTGCATGGTGATTCTTCCCAGAATGAGCTACTGTCACAGTTGAGCCGCTGGTTGTGAGAATCCATAGGGGGAGTTGGAAAGAGGTCCCATATGGGGTTTGGGAAACATAAAATAACATATAACGAATGTTATCAATTGCCATCCTTAAAAACATACATTTTTTTAATCAAATTACTTAATATTCACAGTTTCACAGTTCACGGAGCCTTTGCTTTTTAGACACACATACAAACTCACACACGCAGACACGCATGCGCACACAAAAGTGTGTGTATGAATGATTATCTAATAATACAGTTGAAAATATGTGGTTTAATAGACTGCGTGTGTTAGATGTAGTATTTTCAGTGCTGACATATTTTGCTGACCTAAATGACACAGGCAGTGTGTGGGGGTTTAATGCTAATCAGTTCTGAGATATGTTGCCCTTAATATTGTTTTGTATGTCAACATAAGCCTTCAAATCCAGCTTAAAGTATTTCTTTGTTTCTGAAGTTGCATAGAGCAGCTTATAATGGTTTAAATGCATCTGCTGCAATATTACAATTTTAACTACGGAACAGACAATAGTATTAGGGCTTAAAGTTAAATGCAAAAGTATTGGGAGAGTGACACATTATTTGTTGTTCTGGCTCTGTATATGAGCACATTGGATATGAAGCGAACAATGAATATGAAGTTAAAGTGCAGAATGTCAACTTTAATTTGTAGACATGTAAAATATAGGAATTACTGCCTGTTTTATACTTTGGAAGCGTTTGTAGAGTCTAGTCTAGAAGCAATATAAGCAAAGCAGAAAAACAGATGAGGGCCAGATTACTGAGCATGACAACCAAGAAAGCTAGGGTGAGGATTAAAGAAAAGATTAGAGCTTTTGTACAATGTGTAGAAAGTTATAAAGATGAAATTAACTAATGGCGGTCTTAAGACTCACCAGCAATCTTGCCATTGCTAATGATCTCCATACTTTGAGGATGAAATTATTGCCGGGCACTGCGCACAGAAGACAAAGGCAAATTACAGAGGCTATTTTTCCAGATGTAAACCTTTCATCGGCAGCAAGAACAGAAAGGCAAGATTGGAATTTGCAAAAAGAAAAATACAAAAATGAGACTGAGCTTTGAAAACAAGTCTTAGGGACAGATGAGATAAAGATCAATCTTGACCAGAGTGGTGGAAGAAAGAGTGAGAGAGGGACTGTTCTGGGCCTTTGGCATACTACTTTGTCTGTTAAACATGGTGGAGAGAAAGTGTGATGGCTTTGGCTTATATACAGTGGACTCCAGAATTATTTACACCCCTAATAAAAATGGAGAAAAAATGCTGCACATAATAAACAACATGGATAATGATGTATATTTTATGTTCAGACATACAGGAGAACTATATACTTTTATTTCAATAAATTGAATCTCATGTTTCAACGTATTTTATTTAGTAATCAAATTCTTTCTGAAAACCACAATTTAGTCAATCTCAGTCTAAAGGAACTATATTGTGTCATTCCATCACTCCCTGTTATAGTATAAAAAATCATGCAAAATTCCTTTGGCTTTTCCCATGCTTATGGTTGACAAAGAACTGTCAATTCAGAAGACAGCGATGGCAACATACCACTTAGCACTGTAAGGGCAATAATAAAAAGGTATAAAACATTTGTAACTTTTGAAAACGTGCAAGTGCATATTATCCCCAAAGTAAGGAAGATGGTAGAAAATCAAGACGCCTCTGCTAGGAAACTGAGTCTTGGTCATATGTAGATTTTCCCACAGGACAATGACTCCAAACTTACATCAAAATCCACACAGAAAGAACAACAACCATGTTCTGCCAAGGCCATCTCAGTCTAAATCTGATGTGGTCTGAGCTGAAGAGGATATGCCACGGATATCAATGATTCTGAAAAGTTCTGCATGGAGGACTGGTCAAGAATCCCTCCAAATGTCACAAATTATAGGAAAAGGCATATGGCTTTGGTTGATTTCATTGAATCACTAACAGAGCACACGACACAAAATAAAGCATATGTCAATAACCATTCCTTTTTTAGTTTACAGCACTCATATTTATCAAGGGTGCCAGTAATTCTTGTCCTTGTCCTTGTTGATTATGTCACCAGCTGAGTTTGGCAGCAAAGAATCGCAAATATTGCCCAGCAATATTCAGAGAAATACCCCTAAACCTATTGGACAGAACAGCAGCAGTACAAGCACCAAAAACATGCAGCAAACTTTTCCAAGGTGCCTGCCAGCTAGAACAGGTGGAAGGGTTTCCACAGGGCCCAGTCAGTCACCTGGCTTAAACCACACTGAACATGATTTTCACTTTCTCTGAAGGAAATTGAAGTCTGAAACCTCGGCAAACACAGAGAGACACACAGAGGGAGCAGTAACAGCTTGGCAGAGCGTCCCAAAGGATCACGTCATGAACCTGGTGATGGCCGGGAGGCGTAGGCTCAATGCAGTCATCAAATGTAAGGGGTATGCAATTAAATATCGACCTTACCATTAAATTTGTCAAAACTTACTTTGTCCAAATACTTATGCTGACTTGAAATCATAAGCGACTTGAATCATTGAATGGAATTATTCTTGTTCTATACATGTCAATTTTGTGTGCTTGATTTTAAATTATCTTTAATAATAATAATAAAATGATGTTTAAGAATAATACTAATACTAATACCACTACTACAACTACTACTACGACTACTACTAATAATAATAATAATAATACATTTATTTATTTATTTTGCATAGACAGATATGGATCAAAGATGCATTTTCCTCCCCTGAATGTAAATTCAGTTTCCGATGTGCATCTTATTTTGTGTATTTTAGAAGCATTTACTTTATGCTGTCTGCATTCCTATTGTTACCTCCTTCTTTCCAGATGTCAATGTTTATGTCTGTCAGAGAAACGGCACAAAATATTTTTCTGTGTCTTATTCATCCACCACCCTTCCAGAAAAGCATATCCTCGGAAAACATATTCACCAGTTAATTCACGCCTTACAAGCATTTTTTCCTATTCACACAAATCGCTTCCATCAATGCATCCTTTGTAGCACAATAACCACAGTAATTAGGTTTTTAAAATACAGAACCCATGCAAAATTATTCTGTGTGCAAACCTGGGATAAATGCATTATAGCTGAACATGAGGTGATAAGTATAATAATATATTGTGGTTATTATGTTCAGGTCAAAAAGAATATCCTCACAACATTTGCAAACAGAAAAACATTTGGAGTTCAATTGTGAACAGCGTTGTTGTTGTATGGCAGGCAAGTTTATCCAGTGCATCTTACTGATTTACTTATTTTCCATATCCATTCATGAATCTGGACATTTGCTGAAGCCATTTGCAAGCATGCTAGGAACAATGGGCCTCATGCGGGAACCACGCGTACGAACAGATTTGTTCTTAAATCGCTTAAATCTCTAAAAGAGAATGCTCTTTTTAAGAGAACACATTGGTGCATTCACCAATTTTCTGTTATTCGAACATTTTTCTTCGGTAGGAACAACATTTATGAGTGGTTGCAGCCTGTCATATGAGTAATGGCTCAGGCAGTAAGAGCAGTCGTCTGGCAGTCGGACGGTTGCTGGTTCGATCCCCCGACCAGGCTGTGTCAAAGTGAGCAAGACACCTAACCCCCAAATGCTCCTGATGAGCTGCTCGGCGCCTTGCATGGTAGCCAATCGCCGTCGGTGTGTGAGTGTGTGTATGAATGGGTGAATGAGAAGCATCAATTGTACAGTGCTTTGGATAAAGGTGCTATATAAATTCCAACCATTTACCATTTAATGTAAACAAGAGCTTGCAGTGCATGTCAGCACAGCTCACCTAGCACACCAAACTCGGATGAAACTTTCAAACTAGGCATTACAGATCAAATACGAATCAAGATTCAGCAAATGCATTGCTTATTTCTCACCTGAAATGTTTTCAGAAGCTTATTTTACTGGACTCTTTTGGGGAAAAAACAGAAATGTATCAATGGTCTGCCATATTATTATGTTTTGGCAAAAACTAACAAACCACAGTCTACCCAATCAGGTATCATCGTCCTATGTTCTTGTTAATCACATTGGCCATCTATCCAATGGAAATCACCAGGAGTACTGTATATATTGTATTATAACAGACATCTTAATTTAAGACAGTTATGGTAGGTAAGTTTGTTGAATCTGACGTGGCACACTTGCATGAGCCCTTTGTATGAAAAAAGGAAGAGAAATTTACAAAAGGAATATGAAAATGTTCCTATAATTCTGCCAAATTGTGTCTCATTACATTACATTACATTATTGGCATTTGGCAGACGCTCTTATCGAGAGCGATGTACAGTTGATTAGACTAAGCAGGAGACAATCCTCCCCTGGAGCAATGCAGGGTCAAGGGCCTTGCTCAACGGCTGTGCGGATCTTATTGTGGCTACAATAAGGATTAGAACCCCGACCTTGTGTGTTCCAGTCAATTACCTTAACCACTACGCTACAGGCCGCCCTATGTCCTATTATGAGCCCATTTGACAAATAGTTTTGACAATTAGCCACTAATCAGAAGTTGGGCGACAAAGCTGACAACCACAAAAATCTTTCGGGAAATACAGGAGATATTCAGAGCATATTTACCAGGGATAAGCTACAACTAGGCTGTAGCTTATATGTAAATATGAGGAACATAAGAATGTGTTTTATATGGCAACTGAATTTGCTTATTTACAGTGGATGAAACTTATAAATCAAGAGATATCTAAAATGAACCGTAATGCTCAATTTCCACCTCTCCTCTTCACCACATGGCTCAATTAAGGCAATAGGGTAAAGCAATTAAATAAAATCAGGAATGCCTTGTGCTGGCAGCTGGCTTCCCTTCCAAAAAAATACACTTTTAACAAGTGATGGGTTCTGCTTCAAATGGATTACTGTCCATGAAGTAGTTATTCTGGCTGTTGGAATAATGATAAAAATAGAGCACAAAACAAGAAGCAATACTAGTATGTCCTTTCTTGGCCCTTGGAAGTAATCCAAGGAGCCTCCTTTCCTCCTTAGAGTAAAAAATGATGGCTGTATTATGTATCTGCCGAGGGCAGAGTTGCAGGTGTTGTCGAGACGTTTCTCCTGACTGAGTCCCAGGGAGAGAGGTGAGAGCAGCTCCCAGCCCGGGGAGCAATCAATCAGATGTTCCACTCACCGATGCATTATTAATTTCCAAGGTCCTAATAAAATAAGGTGAACTTCGATATGTTACGGGATCCATTGTTTTGTGGGTGCACAGAATCACCTTTCGTTTTTTGTTCAACAGTCCAGGGCCACTAGTGTATCCTCTGTACACATTTTATACATGCCGTGTTTTATTCCTGAAGCCATCCGTGAACGGTGGTGCTATATTGAAGACTTCATTTTCTATTGCAAAACGTTTGTTGTTTTTCATACTTGATATTGGTATATTAATATTCTAAGTTGATGTTAATATGATCATATATAATAAGTTTCAGAAATAAAAATGTCCTACTAGATATATTGTTATTAGGCTCTGTTTAAAGGAACAATAAACAACAAAACCAGTGTATTTTTACTCTGTTTCTCCATGCAAATGGGTATACTAATGGATTGTATTATATCAATGCAAATGTATCCATGACAACAAAAGTGTCTCAAGGGAAGAGAATCTTTTCCACCATGCTGGAATATTATGTTTTATCTCTCCGGAGAGTAAGTGAATGGACACTTGCTTTCAGATTCCCTGTGGCAATGCGTTATTTATATCATATCAATATGAGCCATCAAGGTATGTGCGTGTGACTGTCATGGATCAATTCATTTATTTTTACATTCAGTTAAACCTATAATGACCCCATCTCTATCAACAGTACACGTATAGCCATTTCCACATTAACCAACATTATTTTTCAAGTATTAAGTGTGTAAACATTTGAAAAAAACTGTAATCCATCCCAGATTCTCTCAACTTAAAGGTACAATAAGTAAGATTTTTGTGTTAAAACATTATTACAAGACCATTGTAAATCCCTTCCTATCCTCACTGACATGATGACTCACCCTCTGCCTGTGTTTATAGGCCTTAAATTCGGGTTTCAAAATATACAGATGATGGCCCGACTCATTGTGTAACTGTACAATAATTGAAGCTCATTCGTTGAAAACTGGTTCTAATTGCCACAGCCAATGGTGTTTCAACGTCAGCGCATTTCAGTTGAGTTCAGCTTTGGCTGGTTCAGGAGATTTTCTTGTTTGAATATAGTAAGGCTCTGTGACTTTTCTCATCCTGAAACCAAGGAAGTACTATGCTTACACTCATTTCTTAATGCACTTTTACACTTGCACTTCATTGTCATATCAGCTAGCCATCAGTTTTGCAAATAAGCGAATGAGAAAAACATGAACCCATATTTGTGCCTTTTTTTAACTTTAAGTTGTGCTGAAATGTTTGGAAGTTAGTCTGCTGAAATTGCTAGTGAGCTTGCTGAAAAAGGTGCCAGTATATGTGTACCCAATCCGTAATCAACCATTTCATGAACAGCTTCAGATTCCTGTGTTTTTGTAATACAGTAAGGTAATGTCTGTGGTGCTTATTACAGCTTGTTATTATTCCACATATTTATGTCTCCAGCCTCAGTTTTGTTCTACTGTAAAGTGAATCTGATTTATTTGGCTTTTCTTATCATTTCATTTTGTCTGCTACACTGTATTCCATAATTAACCGTGTCTTTTTAAAAATTGACCATACACCTTTCTTTTGCAGAACTTGTACATGCAGCAGTTTCAATTTTTCTGAGATTTCTTTTTCTTTTTTCATATTCTTTCCAAAATTACGGAACCCCTCTGAGAAAGACATCAAACTCCCGGCCATAAGAGAAACGTTTTATTGATACATGTCAAAAAAGGGAGGGGACAGGGGGAGGTGTCAAGACCAACAGTAAAGACAAAAGGGACCGGAATGCCTGATGGATTTCCTTTGAAGTGCCTTTTCCTGAAGTCCTTGGAAATGCATATTGATGAAGTCCAAATTGTCTAGCCTGGAGGGAGAAGAAAGTAGACTGCTTTGCATCGCCTTATAAATATTCATCATAAAAGCCGACATGGCTCACTTCTACAGTGTATCCGTGAGAGGAATGATTACAGTAAAATGATTGCCTCGGAATATAAATAATTGGTAAAAGATAGACCAGTGGTGGCATCTTATAGGTGATTGTTCAAGTAGACAATCCGATCCAATCAATCCAAATGTTATTATAGGTTTTTCTTTACATCAATGTCAGTTTGGGGGAATCTTTTAAGAACAAATTATTTTAAATGTTTGACATTGTGTCCATGGACATGTAGTTTTCTGTAAGCAGGGGTAATGTTCAGATCATGTTTGCCTAATCTATGATTGTTCAAGGCTTGGATCTGTGGAGACTTTTTTCTGTTTACGGGGAACGATTCTTAAGAGATAAACAAAAACTATATGTGTTCCAGTCAAGGTTATAATAACAATGTCAACCTTATAAATATTGCATTATATAGAAGCAAAAAGGGAACGTAAACATAGAGAAAGCAGTAGGTGTAAATAATTAAAGTGAGATCGTGGACAGTAGAACAGAAAAAAAAGTAATGCAACTTTATTTCCAAGTAACCTCGGCCCTGCTGCTAACAAAGATAGCTAACAACAGACGTTACTAATAAAACAAACACCGGCACAACATTCAAACTGACAAGTTGAACAATTAGCCACAGAAGAAGCTGTCCCGGCTGACGCTGTTCGGCGCTTGCCCTTGACTTGACACCGTCATCCTTTCCCCGTAACAACGCGGCTTCCTCGTTGCCGACCACATGCGGAGCTGCAGAGATGTACACACATTTAACAGGCTGAATAAAACATGAGCGAAGCCCGACATTTTGCGAACATTTCCAGTGTACGTTCATGCAAAGCTGATCTACATTTCACAACACGCTCCTCCATCTCGGCGCTCAATAAACCTGTCACAGCTGTAGATTTCCACCTGACGTGCCAGCTATCATTCTTCTCACGGCGGCACTCTGTTGACAGCTCACCGGTAAAAGGTGGTGGACAGCTGACAAACGATAGATGCATACCGATGGCAAGAAAATTATCAAAATAGATTCTGACCAATTAAATTCAACGGTTGGTAAAATAATGTGACGCTAGTTTGGGCAGACAACTTGAGAAGCACCGTCTGCTCACATGATGCTTACTTCTGCATGGGAAGTGTTATTTAAGCCTCCAACCCTACTGTACCTGTTCACACTATTGCTCATTCTGCTAGCTGTGCTGTTGTAGCATTGCTCCAATTGCCCTGCCCTGGGAATCATGCAAAAGTTGCCCTGTTGCCTGGGTCATTCTGCTGCCATTACACTGCCTGGGTCATTCTGCTGCCATTACACTGCCTGGCTCATTCTGCTGCCATTACACTGCCTGGCTTATTCTGCTGCCATTACACTGCCTGGTTCATTCTGCTGCCATTACACTGTCTGGCTCATTCTGGTGCCATTACACTGCCTGACTCATTCTGCTGCCATTACACTGCCTGGCTCATTCTGCTGCCATTACACTGCCTGGCTCTTTCTGGTGCCATTACACTGCCTGGCTCATTCTGCTGCCATTACACTGCCTGGCTCATTCTGCTGCCATTACACTGCCTGGCTCTTTCTGGTGCCATTACACTGCCTGGCTCATTCTGCTGCCATTACACTGCCTGGCTCATTCTGCTGCCATTACACTGCCTGACTCATTCTGCTGCCATTACACTGCCTGGCTCATTCTGGTGCCATTACACTGCCTGGCTCATTCTGGTGCCATTACACTGTCTGGCCCATTCTGCTGCCGTTACACTGCCTGGCTAATTCCGCATGTTGCTGCATTGCTTGTTTTAGCTATGCTGCCGTTGCTCCTACTGCATGCTGTTGCCGTATCCGCTAGCTGTTCTGCGGCTGTGCTATCCTACTTTTTCCTGAAAGCAAGCCTTTCAGAAAGTTTTTGCGCTTCCACTACCATCCCAGCATCCACCTCTGCTTCTCAAGACCCGCATAAGGGGGAGTATGTAGTCACTCCCTGTTGTAAGCCAGCCAGAACAACAGGGAGGGAGAGGCAGAGCCTTGATGCCAAAGTTTGCATTTACATGAAACCTCAAAAATATTCCTTAATTCATTGTGAGTTGTCTGACTGAACTACAGTTAGAGAGTCTGTGTGCAATTAATAAATAAACTCAAATCAAATCCACAGTGAAAGCCATAGCTTGTACAATTTATTAAAATGGAAAATGAGCATTCTGGACAAATATGGCTTTGGCATACACAATTCATTTTCCGTGCTGTCAGTTTTATCAAACAATTATCCCTTTTAGAAGCTATTTCGTACTTATTTGCTTAGCCCTGTGCTGAACACTTATTTTGGACGTGGAAAGTTTTCATTTATTAATATTCATATTGATTGTATGTTTTTTGCATATAATTTTAAATATGTTGCAAAGGTAGGCAGCAAATTTGCATAGCAAAGCTACCACCATTCAAAGCTCAGTAAACAGCTTTCCAGATACATACCAAAAAGAAATATAGGTCCAGCTTTCTTTGATTATTTTTTCTGTAGTAAATTAAAGAGGGTTTGTATAATGTACATTTTGCAATGTAACCTACTGTGTATAACATGTAATCTCTACATAAACACTGATTTTATATATTTAACGGTACCTACAAAAAGTTGTCAGCTACATTGGTCTTTGAATCAAAAGGGTTTAGCTGGTAGAGGTAGGCAGCAGGAGATTGATTTTGTGAAGGGCTGGGTCTTGACTAAAATGCACCCCTACAATCACTCAATAGCTTCCTGTTGGCAGTGCACGGCCAAATCAAGTCCCTGTGGCGAGTGGTAGTCACAAAGCCAAACCCGCCCTGTGACCACCCACCCACAACAACCCCTTGCGTGCCCCCCTCAAACCCCCACCTGTTCTTGCCATCCTATGGATGCATCATTCTATAGATATAAAATGCCGAGTACATAAAATTCACATCCATTTTCACTGTGAATGTGGGTGTTGCATTTGAATAAGATGAAATCCTGGTGGATTGGATGAATTTTTACATTTACGGGGCCTCGTGAAGTTACTCTCTCTTTTGCGTCGTGCCATGCTCATATTTGATGTCAGAGTTCCGAACGGAAGAGCAGAGGCGGTAATGGAGGTCTCGTCTTCTGGTCCCGTTCCTCTCATACTTACATACAGATGCAGATTCCAGGCCCTGCATCTCAGTGATGCTAAAGTGTGAAATGTATGAAATCTTCAAAATAACCATCATGATTTAAATGTATCCTGAATTGCCCGTAAGGGTGATTTATTGCAGACTGCATTTGAAAACATGCTGAGTGACAGTGAATAGGTTACGATAACTTCTGATGGGGGTTTAGGCCGGGAAGGGGGGGGGGGGAGATAGATTGAATGAAGGTTTGGGTAATTTTTGTTACAGATCTAAGTTACAAGCAAACCTTCATTGGAAATACTGGCCTACATTTTAAGTGTCTATCACTGTGTGTACTAAAAGGATCAATGCATATAGGCCTGGCTCCATAAGACAGTTGCAATAAAATTTGACTAAAATGTTCCCCTACAATCACTCGATAGCTTCCTGTTGGCAGTGATGGCATGTCCACAGCCAAATCAGGTTCCTGTGGTGAATGGTAGTCATGAAAGAGTTGCATTCCAAATAAAGCTATTACCAGAAACACATGAAACAAATATTTTTATTACAAGATAATGAAGTGAATTTTGGAAAAGGACACTGCCTGGAAACAGCCAAAATGTTGTATAACATGGTAATATTGAGCAACAGATTAAAAAAACCTAATTTTAAAGAAAATTTGGATTTTAGAAATTCGGTACGCAAGTTCTTGTGCTTGCATCATCACATTTCAATCACATCCAAAGCCATCAGTGGGAAATAGCATGTAGAGAAACAATTACATGCATTAGAACAGTTTGTTCATAGGGACAAGGCAAGTTACAAACCAAATTTAAATATAAACAATAACATTTGTGCCATTTCATCTAACATTTTTTTCTAAACTTGTTCCTTGAATGGTAGCCATCTTAGCTAGTGAGGAAATGCCACTGATTAGCAAGGAAACTGAAAATAGGTTAGCATGTAAGTAAGTTAGGGTTAGGGTAAGTAAATAATTAAAATAAAATAAATCAATAAATAAATGCTTGTTTTATTACTGTCAGCTTTGTACAGTTTGGAGTTGTAAAGGACAAAATCACACATTGTTCACACTTGCATAGATCAAACAGGTCTGCATAATGTTATGTTTTGTATCCTGTAAAACGGCAGTTTAGCACACCAACGCTTTCAGCAAAAGCTCGCGTCTCTTCCTTTCAGTAAATTCATACATCCATTCAACGGCTCCCACGGTTAAATCGTAAAATTCGAAACAGGCGCAATTACACAGATCTCCCACGGCACGCGGGAATGAATAGCAGGATTGTTTATTTTATGGAAAATGGCGTTCGGCGATTGCGTTGTTTGGACCTGTTTAAAGGAAATGAAACAGTGCGGAGTGACGGGACTGAAAACCCGTGCCTCAGCCTTCTTAAATAAGCGTCTGCAGCCTCACTCCTCCGCATCGCGCTGGCTCTGCATTTTTTTCTTTTCTTCGGAGGGACAGATGTCTCGCGCAGTTCTGGGATTTCTCAGAGTAAACGTCTTGCTGACATAAATGAAAAAAAAGTTCTAGTTTCTGTCACGTTATCATTTTGCTTGAAAGTCTATAAAACCTATGCTTAGATCAGGCATCAGCATATATAAGTGAGTGTCAGATACTATCAGAGCGAGACCGTAGAAAGAGACATCTACAAGGTCACCGGTCCCATTTCTCTGTGTGTATTTATTTTTGCCAGCCATGACTACCTTCTTTTTTTCTCCAAACACTGGTAGACTGAATGGAATGACCTACAACACCGTGTTGTCCGAATGGCTTTAGATATAATATGGTGTATTAGCACAGACAATCTAATTTAGACCCTCTCTGGGGGCAGGGACAGATTTAATAAAGTTAAATGCGGCTGTTCACTCAGCCAAGGACCAAACCCCCACCAACCCTGCTGGTGAGGCAGTAAATACATTAACCTAATCAAGATCATTCACAACTACTCTACAGTGTGTGTGTGTGTGTATGTGTGTGTGTGTATGCATGTGAGTCTGTTTGTGTGTGTGCGTATGTGTCTATGTGTGAGTCTGTTTGTGTGTGCGCGCGTGTGTCTGAGTCTGTTTGTATGTGTGCGTATGTGTGCGTATGTGTCTATGTGTGTGTGTGCGTGTGCCTATGTGTGAGTCTGTTTGTGTGTGTGCGCGTGTGTCTGAGTCTGTTTGTATGTGTGCGTATGTGTGTGTGTGTGCATATGTGTCTATGTGTGTGTGTGCGTGTGCCTATGTGTGAGTCTGTTTGTGTGTGTGCGTATGTGTCTGTGTGTGTGTGCGTGTGCCTATGTGTGAGTCTGTTTGTGTGTGTGCGTATGTGTCTATGTGTGTGTGTGTGCGTGTGCCTATGTGTGAGTCTGTTTGTTTGTGCGCGCGCGTGTCTGAGTCTGTTTGTATGTGTGCGTATGTGTGTGTGTGTGTGTGTGTGTGTGCGGGTATGTGTGCGTGTGGCAGGTCTACAGTGACGGTCCCCTCTTGGTAACAGACATGTATGTGTGTGTGCGCAAGCGTGTGTGACTGTGTATGTGTGTGTGTGTGTGCACATACCTGTTTGTCTGTATTGCTTTATATTGACATACAGTATATTTCTTCGCACTGATTCCCATGCTTAATGCACATCTGCTGAACATACCCCCCGTACCGTATTTCTCCAACCACTCCTCTCCCAAAGTGCTTATTACATTATTCATATAAGAGCATTCAAATAACTTCTGCTGAGCTATAATCCTATAATACACCATCTGTGCTGCATGGCCCATCTTATCATTTGTAATCTAAATAGATTTGTGTCACACAATTAAAAAAATAAATGTACAGCAGAGCTGAATATGAATAGGGGGGACATGGCCAATTAAATCACAAACCGGCCTATCACAACTCAGGATAAGGTTACTGCAGAGGTTTCTTTGTTCAGAAAAAAAAAACCGGTACTGCACCACACTTTATCACACAGCCACAGAACACACTGGGTGGTATACATTGGAGATGGAGTTTGATGTGTGGTGGTGGGGTGGTGGAGGGGGGTGTGGGGTGCTTGAGTTGACTTTAAATTGAAGGTGTTACCACATCACGCCAGTGCAAAAAAAAAAAAAGAGGCAAAAAAAGACATGTCACGCAAACAGCCAAGGCGGCTGAAAAGGCTTCCGTGATTGGCACGGCCATCTTTAACCTGTCAGTCTGATTCCGCTAGCACATTAGCGCCTCGCCTCCTTAAACTACCCGTGTGATATTCAGATTTATTCAAATGAGGCACAAAGGGCGGTCCAGGGCGGGACTCTGGGAAAGTAATCAGCGGAACCGTGATAATGAGATATTGGCTCTCTGTCTTCCACCAAGGTAAACCCTGGCCTTCCTACCGCAGCCAAACTCCATCCCTATACTCCATTCCTTCATTTACAGTATGCAAACTGGAGCTGAGCTTTACAATCAGGGGCTGTGAAAAATCACATACCTACTGAGACATGCAATTTGCATCAGAGTTACAATTCCAACATGTTTATTGATTGAAATTATAATGCAAACAGAAGACTGGCTTTTTAATATTTCATAAGCACCAGCAAGAGGGAAATTATGTCATCAAATCTCTCTGCGCTGCTTTCATCTCTGTTTGAAATTGTACTTTGATCCTGAAAGGTGCCTAAGGTTATTTCTGGAAAATAAGGTTGTTTTACGGAAATAAAAACCCAGTGAAAGTATCGTCTGGACACACCAGGCAGCAAAATTAAACCCTTTCCCTGAGGTTCACAGACAAATGTACTTTTTTTTAGAAGCCACACAATCAATTTAAATCTCTAATTCCTACAAGTTTGAGTACTACTACTAGTAATAATAAGAAAATCTCTTAATAATTTTGTCAAAAAACTGACCTAAGGGCGTAAAAGATAAACCTTAAATGGAATTTGTCTCTGCAAAATCCCTGAGTCTTAAAAATGACTCTTTCCCACAGTGATATAAATTTGGCCAAAATGTACACTGTATTTTGGTTTTATATTCTTAGGTCACTTTCAGCCTTGCAGGAACTCCTGTTTCATAGGCTATGAAAGACACTCTGTGAGTGATGCCACACAAGTATAAGAAAGAGCTAACCCTGCTGAAAAAGAAACAGCTCAAGCTTGGTTTTGAAACAGTTGGTAGCTGCTTGACCACTTAGACCACTTCAGCTCCATACTCAATATGGTTTAACCAGCTAAAGCTATGTTTTGAAAGGATGGTTATACTGAACATCACTTACGACCATCAAAACTGAATATTCAACATTTGAATGAATACTTTGTTTATGCATATGTCTATATACTATACAATACATTGTGGTATTTTTCAGCATGCTCACCATTGTTCCATGTGCTGATTTCATCAAGGTCTCTATTAGAACCATATAAGACAGAAATGCTTTTATGCTACTGGTAGTGTGTGCAAAGGTTGGCATTTACCAGTGTTTTTGGTTTTTGTAACAAGGAATCTTCAAATACTTGTTACAAATGGATATGTACATGTTTGATTTTTAGCGGTTAAATATACACTCAGTGAGCACTTCATTAGGTATTTATTAGACTTCTTTTTTAGACTTATTGGTTTTCTGCAGCTGTAGCCTATCCACTTAGAGGTTTGACACATTGTGTGTTCAGAGATGCTCTTCTGCATACCACTGCCGTAAATAATGTGTGGTTATTTGCATTACTGTCACCTTCCTGTCAGCTTTGACCAGTCTGGCCCTTCCCCTCTGACCTCTCTGATTAACAACGCGTTTTTTCCCACAGAAATGTTGCACACTAGATTAAACTTGGTGTTTTTAGTTTTTCGCACCATTCTCTGCTAACTCTAGTGAGTATTATGTGTGAAAATCCCAGGAGATCAGCAGTTTTTCCAAGCTACTCAACACCAACAATAATTCCATGGACAAAGTCACCTTTTTCACAAAGGTCATATTTTCTCCCTATACTGATAGTTTATGTGAACATTAACTGAAGCTCCTTACTCGTATCTGAATGATTCTATGCATTGCACTGCTGCCACACGATTGGTTGATTAGATAATCACATGAATAAGTCTGTGTACAAGTATTCCTAATAAAGTGCTCAGTGAGTGTATATCATCATGTTTTTATTTTGAACTATTTTGAATGCTAACATATTTGAACATATTTGCATGTCACAATTTCAGAGTGGGTGGCACGGATGGTGCAGTGGGTAGCACTGCCGTCTCACAGCAAGGAGGTCCTGGGTTCGAATTCTGGTCGGCCGGGGCCTCTCTGTGTGTAGTTTGCATGTTCTCCCTGTGTTTCTGTGGGTTTCCTCCGGGTACTCTGGATTCCTCCCGCAGTCCAAAGACATGCAGGTTAGGCTGACTGGCGAGTCTAAATTGCCCATAGGTATGAGTGTGTGAGTGAATGGTGTGTGTGTCCTGCGATGGACTGGCGACCTATCCACGGTGTATTCCTGCCTTTTGCCCAATGTATGCTGGGATAGGCTCCAGCCCCCCTGAGACCCCGTTCAGGATAAGCGGGTTAGGATAATGAATGAATGAATTAATTAATTTCAGAGTGGAAAACACTTTTTTGTTTTATAATTCAGGTATATGACCCCAAAAGACAATTCAGGATGCATTTATTTGTGTTGTGGAAAATAGTGACAATATACAGATACGTATCTCATTTTTTGTTTTGTTTTGTTTAAAGATTAGAACGCTTTCACTTTTGACAGGTAAGCCATGATTCAAACAGCATATTTCCTTTGGATGAATGAAATCATGTATTTATAGAAGCAATTCCCTGTTTCTGTGGAGGCAAAGCAGGGACCTATTTGCAATACTGTAGCTAGATTTGTTTTCGATTGCCTCATAAAAGGCACTGTTTATTCCATACTGCAACAGAGTACAAATGAGAAATAGGCAAAGCTTGGCTTCTCCTCACGTTATGCATGTAAAAATGGCATCATTATGCTGTAACCCTACCTTTGGACATCACTTTGGTATCACTTCAAATATGAAGGCATAAGAATGGCCACGTCTTTTCTACATATCTGAATTTTTGCAATTGACACGAAACCGATACTTGTTATCTTTTGACATTCCTTATATCTCATACAAAAACATTAATTAAAAAGTCAAGTTATTATGGAGGCTGGGATAATTGGAGAGTCCAACTTCCCCTAGGTGTTGTGTGCTTGAGTCAATGGTATGTGTGCCCTGTGATGGATTGGCTTATTCCTTTCTTCCAGCTAATGCATGCTGGGAAAGGCTCTAGCACCCCCGTGACCCTAACCGATATATAGAAGCTTAGATAATGGACGGACAGATGGATCGTAGAATATAGTATGTACATTTTATTCTCTATCAGCAGAAAAAGTGGTTTCATCCTGGGGAAAGGTGGCATTTAACTATTTTAGACAGTGTTCAGGTGTCTCCCTTACAGACTTGGTTCAAATATGTAATTGTTTTAGATTCAAGAACTTTGCTACACTTTACTGAGCTTGTCTCATGTATTGAAACCAATGAAATACTGTCAAAATGGGCAAACCCCACTGTCTGGTTCTCTTGGTTGGCTCAATTGCACCAGGCAAGATCGATCGAGCATAAAAGTATGTAAATCCAAAATAATTACATATATGACCCAGATCTGCTCCCTTCAGAGTGGAGGGTTGGAAGTGGTCTATAAAAGAGTGCTTGTGCGTGTAGTACAGCATTGACCTGGGTGGCCCAACTGCCAATTTCACGAAGAACGAAGGGGGTTTCCAACAAAACACCATTAATACAGTAAACCTCAGATGCAGAGTGTGACACAACCACAAGGTTAATGCACATCTCTCACAACTAGGCCTTTTATCAATGTAAGCCCAAGGGATACACAGAATTGGAAATAATTGGAATTAGGGCACTGGAAGTCATTATCCTTGACAGCGCACTGAGAAAAGCTACATAGACTTAGGGCTGACGTAGGCACTCTGCTGCTTTCTGTCTGCGGGAGGTAGTCATGTATTCCATGTATTGTAATGGAAAATGCTGTCATGATGTAACAGCAGATATTGCATTTATTGTAGCTTGCACAAGGGGCTGAAACAAGCCTTCTTTACAGTCTTTGTTCGGCAGCCATTAATGACTTTCACTAATTAGCTAGCTTCAATGAGCCAAGATAAAAATGTCTCAAGCTAGGAGTAATTGGACAAAAGAGGAGACACTGTAGATAGATCATTAAATTTATATAGCCCCTTTCTAGACATGCAAAGTGCTTACAGTGATGAGGGAGAAACTCGCCTCAACCATCACCAATGTGTAGCACCTACCTGGGTGATGCACGGCTGCCATTTTGCTCCACAATACTCACCACACACCAGCTGATGTGGAGAGGGTGAGAACAATGTTTTTGCCAACTGTTGTTTCTGAGTTTGTTTGTTAGTGAAAAATGAATTGTCCCGTAAAAGCTAGGTAACTAATTTAGGGTTTAATGCACACTTTTTAAATATAGTGTGGTCAGACACAAGCTACACAAGCTACATTCACAGGCAATAGCCTAACATTTATTTTTCCCTTCAGCTGGTATCTTCACACTTGGCACAGTTTGTGGCACAGTGGCACTGGCACTGTTTGTGGTTTAGCAAGTGAAAAATAGCTAGGTTAACTTGTCCTGGAGCACCATTATAAATTATGTAACTAGCAAATGTTAATGATATTATTATGTCAAATTAATGTAATACAACCATTTTATTGATGGAAAACCATTCAGAGGAACTTTGTATTGTTACAAAGTTAGATTGATACAGGCACTAATTCACTACAGCATGCAATAGAAAGAGTGTTAATGTGTAACTCACTAAATTCAAGAATGATTCTGGTTGTGGATGAGTATTTCCATTTCATACATAATTTTTAACATCGTAGTATAGGATGTTTTTTATATGTGTAAAAATCCAATTATAGCTTGTTGCTAAATTAGCATATATCATATGAAGTCTCAATGGAGCCACCTCACTATTAGAAAACACACTTAGAACCAGTTATAGGTAGAGAAATTATTTCCATGACAGAACTCCCTATAGACTGCGATTGCATATAATTTCCTTTGCAATCAGGAATGGAGAGGAGCCAAGAAATTACAGTAAGCAACATCTTTCGACCCGAAGAAGGCTACATCTAAGCATGTTACACGCTTTCTTATTCTGACACAGCCACAGCAATTTGTTTTAGATCTGTCTGAATTGTGCAAGTATTTCTGCCTTGTTTTCATTTTGTAATCAGATTATGCGCAAAAGCAATTCTAAAGCTTGCTCCAGAATGAAACTTAATTGAGGCAATTTGGAAGGAAGAAAATGGGGAAGTATTCCTTGACCCCTCAAAGGCGATCAAGTTGAACTTCCGCAAAATGGTGGGAGGCTGAAAGAAGTAGCTCAGTACACAAGAACATACTGGACAAAATACACAAGCACTTTTATCAGTAATAGCATACCTTATTAGCACTGTTTATATCTCTTTACCATGTTATGACCAATAACAAGACTAGATTACAGGATGAATATCAATATTATAGTATTAGGTTATAGCCAGCACATCCTTGAACCATACAGGAATCATTTAGCACTGCACTGTTCAAACCAGATTGACTAAAATTCTTCATATCAACAAATCTTGTGCTGTAGTTTTATGATGAGGAGAAGATATTGTGCCCATTATACTATTTGTTTTTCTCCAAATGACAGAAAATCAAGACACAGCAAACACAGAGATGCAAATTATGGCTTGGGTGATATCTGCACTAAGCTTCAGGACTATACAACTTAACATTGATCTGGACAAAATATTGCCATATTGATTTAGGGTAGTAAATCATATGACCAGAGGATACCAATGAGAGTCCATGGCTCTCTAAGAGCTTGCAAAGTACACCGTTGACTAACTGTCATGAAGTTATTAACTTTTTTCGAAAGCATTGGAATAAAATAAATAACCAGTCCAATACACTGTGCATATTTAGTGGTAGGCTCCTGAAAATGACTATAAAATTGTAGCAATAATTCACAGTGAAAGTGGATTATTCTAGTAGGGAGATACAATGAATGCAGCATATAATTATCTTGCAGTGCAACCAAAATGAAACATTGCATAAATTAATCTTTACTAAAGTGGCTGTGACAAATATTGCACAGTAAAAGTGCCCCTGCAGTTACCTATAAGTGTTATTATTGTGCTGGCTGTACAGCCCAGTGAAAATGTCACAAGGCGTTGGGGAGGAAAGGAAAGATCAAACAACATTCACATTGCTGGAGGAAATCAGGAATCCCATACCTCAAATTAGCAAGATGACAGAAACGCTTCTTCACTCCTTTTGACTATGTACTTGGATTCCACTTTTATCTAGCCCAACACTTATCAACATTAAAATTATGTATGAAGTTGACAACAAAATTGGACTGTACTTTCTAATATCAGTTATTCTTTTTCTGATATACTGTATATTCCTATATTCAGAAATGGTTGTACAGCACAAAGACATTTCACAAATGGGATATACTGTAAGTACAAGTATTGTAAGTACATTTGGATACATTTAAATGGCTCACACCACCCTGGTCACCAACAATCATTCCATGGTCAAAGATCATATTTCTTCCCCATTCTGACATTTTGTCTGAACAACAGCTGAACCTCTTGACCACCTCTGCATGCTTTTATGCATCTAATTGCTGCCACATGATTGACTGATTAAATATTTGCATTAAAAAGCTGGTGTACAGGTCTACCTAATAAAATGATCACTGAGTGTAGTATATATTATAATACATTCCTTATCTTTCATGCACCTTATGTCTCCTGACTTCACCATCCCAGCTGCAATGCATGAAAAAACAAAAAACAATTAGCATCACTCTTTTGCACTGTGGGCAGTTTCCTTCTCAAAGACACCTTTGACGTCTTAACTTATTTTTAAACACTGGCATGCATTTCTGAGTAAGCAGACTTTATACTTTTGAACTGTACTTTATACAACTTTTAATGCAGTTTCTGTCTTCTTGAACTCTTCCACAAAGACATTTCACTTACTATGTTTATAGTTTAGTCAACCAAATTCTGGCTAATTTTGAAATTAAATACGCATGTCACCAGTTTATACATACAGTATACTCTCAGCGAATACTTCAATATTTGCATTAACAAGCTGGTGTACATGTCTACCTGATAAAGTGTTCAGTGAGTGTATGTGCTTACAGTAGCTATATGGATTCAGTGTATGTGTATATCTAATTATATCCCAATCCATATTCTTTCCTAAACTAATTGTGTTCCCCACATATCGACTTCACCAAGCTGTGCTTCTGAACAGAGCTATTTAACCTAGTTTGCTGATTGATTTAACACATTTGTATTGGGACCCAACTAGGTATATGGAGACCATTCCAATAATGTGACAGAACTACAATTGTCAACATTCTCAATGCAGAGGAAATATGCACTGTTACACAGACACTGGTATATTTGCCATGAGTGGGATAAATAGCAGGATATCTTAATCAGCATTATATATAGTATAAACCATTTGTAAAGCAAATAATGAAACAGAAAAAAATAGATCTTACATATAACCTTAATAAACACTGGAATTTCAGATCAATACAGATGCAAATACTATCAAATCATATCTAACCTAACATCGGTTAATTTCAAATCCAATGTGCTGGAGTACAGAGCCAAAACCCACTGTGCACTGAATAAAAAGTTTCCCCTAAAACCTGCGAGTGCCCAGGCTACAACCAGGCCTGTTATCTCCTCTGAAACAATGGTGCAGTGATGGTGCAATCTAATGACAGAGTAGAAGAATTTGTTGATGGCACTTGTGGGTATAGACAGCTCCGGGGAATCTTGGCGGTGGTGGCCTTCTTTTACTCTGCCTGGACTCCTCCGGCGTCAGGATTTCGGGGGCAGTGTGGCGGCTGTGTGGCTGGGGTGTGTGCTGTCAGTTTTGGCTGGCGGGTGTTTGTGTCTTTACTGAGCAGGCCGTCTGGGGATTGCAGTGCATTGTGGCTTCTCAGAGCCACGGTGTCCAGGTACCTTAGGGGGCTGACCGCATGTATTCGGTATGTGAATATGCATACGATTGTGCGATACAGAATGTGTGTTACAAAGTACAGTGGACAGTTATATAATGAAATGAATGAAGATGGTTCCCGGGTTATGGAGAAGGGAGTATATGAAAAGAGTTTCTATGGTCTTGTTCTTTGTATGTAATTCTTAATATTCTCTTTTTGCATATTTTTTCTTTGTTTAATTTTTGTTGTAATTTATTTTTTGGTCTCTCAATGATAAAAAATAGGAGAGGAATCCAGTCCTACATGCCAATGATAAAATTTTAAGCATTGGTATAAATAAGAATATGTATTTGAATAAGCATAATTACCCTGGAATAACAACATTTTACCCTGTATTGTAATTATTTTGAACAAGAGCACAATGATTGCACTTTGAGGGTTCGAGATTTTATTGGATTATTATCTTTTTGTGCTGCCAAAATAGCAGGCAAAGTCTAAGTGTGTGTCAATTCAATAAGACTTTTAAAAAAAAGATGTATTCACTGGTGGTTATTTCAATTTCCTGTCTTGTTTAGCCATTGTCCACTGCTGCTGTCACTTTGAGCAGCTTTATTAGGTTTTATGTTTTATTAGGTTATGTCTTTTATTATTTCTGCACTTTTGTTGAACAGGCTGACTGAAGCGACAGCTCATGCCATGAAAGGGAAAAGTTAACATCGCAAATGTGATGGCATCAGACGTGAAGTCTTTCCTCAACCCTGAGTGGGTGATCCAGCCCAGGAGCTGTCTCGGAGCATTCGTCAAACCGTTTAGAGCCAAAATGGTACCGCTTAAATGCGCACTTGCGGCTTCTTTCCGAAAAATAAACATAAGGAAATGGTTGCCACTCCATTAAAAAGGATAACCAAAAAACACTGAGGTGAATCAAAGCAGAAAATACTGTAAAGATGCTCTGGCTCAACCTGACTTATGCTTTTATTGGTGTTTATGAACTGGAAATGGGCCCGGTGGATGACATGCTTTAATGGAGGGAGAGGTACGGTGAGGTTGCTGGGGGAAGAGGGTTGATATTTGGCAGAGTTATATTGAATCCCTCGTTCTTCATTTTTGCATATCGTGTCCTTATATGACTCACCTTACATGCTGAAAAAAAACAGCTCATGCCAGGTTTTGAAAAAGCTGCTAGCTGGTTGACCAGTTAGACCAGTTCTATACTCAACTTGGTTTGACCAGGTGGAGCTATGTTTTGAAACAGCTGGTTGCTGGTCATAGCTGGACACCAGGGTTTTACATGGTATCCAGGTACACAACCAGAGTTTTTCCTGAAGTACTTGCTTCACATAAGAGAACATCCATGTCTGGGCAACAAACCCACAGCCTTCTGGTCAAACCTCCTTTATCTCAAAGCCACTTTGTCACACTTTTATATTTATTGGTCCATTTGTCTCCAAAGGACGACACGATGGAAATGTTACATCCTGTTTACAAGGACACCTGGAGGACACGGCCAGTAGAACAAAAGAAAGCCAGACTCTGTGTGTGCTATTGCGTGTGTATGGTGTATGTATAATGATGTCTGGAAACCTTGTTGTGTGCAAGCCCCCTGGTCCTCGTCAAAATAAACACCGGTATCTTTCCCTTCACCTTTGCATCTGAGACGCCTCGTGAGTACATTCATGCAAAATTTATAGAATGTATTGCTTCTTTTGACATCTCAGAATTTTGCCCTTACTATGGATGTCTGTCTTTCTCTTTTATGCAAAGTCACGCCAAGGTCCCCTCCAAAATTGAATAGTAGAAAATAATTCAACACTTCAGAGGTCTGAACCGTTCCGGAAAGCATAAAAAGCATTGCTTATTTCTTTCAGAATGAGTTTCTTTCCAATTGGCATAAACATCCATTCCAAAATTGTTATGTGCTCTATCCTTCACTTTTCAGTACGGAAAACAAAACACAGGCTTTGTAATTTGAACAAGTATAGACTGTTTCTATCTATGTTTTCTTTGTATGAACTACAAATACATACAATTGTTGATGCGATGACAAAAAGAAAATATCACACCAACTTTTCTTTGATTGGACCATATTTTTTTAAAAGCGCAAGTAGAATAGGAAACCTTTTGGTGCCTCAATAAAAGAATATGTCATAAAAATACAAGCTAGCACATCCTGGCAGAATGTATAACAGCTCTAATGAGCATCGACTCTGAGAGACAGACTGAATCACAGCATAACGATAAATCATCCTTCTTCCTCTCTATTTGTGAAACTTACACTGTGAAACTCATTTCTTTTGCCTCTGTGCGAGTGTCCTTTCTCTTTTAATTTCTCTCCCTGCAATGAAAGCACAAGAACGCTCCCACCATTTAACATAGAGATTGGCGTCAGTTAATGAACAGGGGCCTGCTCCATTTATATAAAGCAACAAAACCACACAACAACGCAGGATCCAGAATGAGATAAGTTGCACTTGTGGGGTGCTGTATGCCAGCTTCACCAGCTTGAAATTTGAGCTGGTTAAGCTGGTCTTGAAGCTGGTCTAGCTGGGTATGAGCTGAACAACAGGCTACCAGCTGTTTCAAAACATAGCTTGAGCTAGTCAAACCATTGTCAGCCACCTACAGCTGTTTCAAAATCTTGGGTTTTTCAGCAAGGGGAACGTGCAGAGAAAACCACTGACGAGTAGTAGCTCAACCCTGACGGGTGTGGCATGGATCAGCGTTCTGTACTAAATTAGCAAAACTAGCTCTGAATGCACAGCCAATTCTAACTTCTCCCAACAGCTGGTTATCTGCACCAATGATTGAGGGCATGTACTGTAATAAAAAATACATAAACCCCAATAATGTAAGTACAGTTTGGCATGGGGCAGAAACTGGCAAGTGAGGTACTGCTAATTTCAACAAGAGCAATATAAGAGTGGAGCTGCTGTGGAAACAGTGAACAAGGCTCTTTAATTACCTTCATTAAGTTTAATTACCTTAACTGCTTAATAAAAACCATGGTTGAGCATTAGTTACATATCAGGTTCAAAAAGTATAAGGAACTCGTCTTATGCTTGTTCTGAAAACATTAAAAATAATGGCGAGGCCACCTGACATAATTCCCATAAAAAGTGTTTTTCTTTGTTCCTAGCATATTGATTTACATGCCAATAATCATCATTTATTTTTTACTCAACTACAAATCAGCATTAATTATGCTGTTTTCCTGCATTGCTGTATTTTTACGCAGGTATTAAGTGTTGCAGATCAGTCCCCATTTGACCTAGATGCATATCGAACCGAGGTGCTGGAATCTCTCAGCCTAACCCATGAGCCAAGGACCTGGATGTTTGTTATGGGCAGAATTAATCTCTTTCTCCCCCCAGCAAAACTCAGAGAAGGTCACAGACAGCTGCAAATGTCTGATTTTACTGAAAATATTGAAGCTTGTGCAGTCATGAGCATGGCTATGAACAGTGGCACTCACAAGATACTACTCTGTGTACTGTAAGTACCTTGACCACAGTCACCTGATATGCCAGTTTTGTTGGTTCTTCAAACTGTTTTTGTCAGTAATTTCACAATACGTCGATTCAATGAATAAGCTCAAATGTGATTGCATACGTATGAAGCACCATTTGTGAGTGCTTTTTACTGTAAGATGATATCGTAACATCAGAGCACTGGGCTTTGTTGAAAGTATCTTCGAGAATGGAGAACTTGAGATAAGGCACCCCATTAACAGGCTATTAACAGGCAGTCAGTGGCTTTTCTCCCTCTGTATAATGTTGCATTGTGAAAGGACTTAGTGCCGACACTGAGACTGCATGGGTACAGATTCTTATCAAACCAACTACACCGACCATAATGCAACTGAGCTATGGAATGCTAAACTTGGGCACTCCTAGCTTGTGCTTTTACTTGCTGGAAGCTTTGTGGATGTTCATTTTGTTAACATGTCAAAGTGACGTTCATTTAGCAGAATTGACCATTACATTACATTACGTGGCATTTAGCAGACGCTCTTATCCAGAGCGACGTACAACAAAGTGCAAATCAATCACAAGAACAAGTGCAAAAGTAGACCTGAGAGGACAGTACAGTTCCGAGTCCTAGTGTAAACATACAGAAGTTCAGAACCCTTGCAGTGCCCTTGAACTTTCAAACTAGCATACCACAGTTGGCAGCTAGAATACAACAACAGCCAATAAAAACAATACCTATACAAGTTACGATATCTATACATAAGTGCCATTGTGGTCTAAGGCTAATCACAGTGATTGTGAGTTGGGGAGGGAAAGGTGTAGCCTGAAGAGATGGGTCTTCAGTCTGCACTTGAAGGAGGTCAGAGACTCTGCCGTTCTGACATTCACCCCACCGTGGGACCAGGACAGACAGCAGTCGTGAGCATGAAGTTAGCTCCAAAGTTAGCTTATTGTGAAAGATGGAACAATTTATTTATTTGTTTTCCATTCAGCAATTAAATATGTCTTTATTTACTTATGCAACCGTAAACTACAGACTTAGGTAATTAGTTTGCTGTTTTATGTCTTATATATCTCGCATAGCGTCAAAATCCACAAAAGCACACATTACTGGGAGGCAAGGTGGACTGACATTTCAGTTAATTTCAGTCTCCCTTCAGCAAAGTGTTCTGTTCCAAAAATTGTCTTCATAAAATGTGCATGCAGTTCTATTTTCTGACAAGCTCATATTTTAAGCCTGGTGCACTGAATGTAATGACACTAAATGTAGTTAATGGAGATTTAAGTGATCTGCGGATGAGGTTGGAGATGGGCTCGGTTTTCATTTACAGTACGAAATGACAATGATGGCTACTGGAGAGAGGGTAGCTTTCGCAGTGTAATGATCCTTTAAGCAATATATGTCAATAAATAAATTACCACAATGGCTCTGGACAAATCACCTTTAACTTAGCCAGGCCAAATCCATATAGAACTGCTTTACAAGACCACCTGAATTCCCACAGTGCATATGTCTTGTTGGAGGGAAGAAGGAGAGCTTTCCGATAGATTACATTCATATGGCAGTGCTGTTGTGGCTGTGACACCTATCGATGTTCAAATTACGCACTGTTTGTGTATAAGAACATAAGCGAAAGCAATACGGTTCTTACCCATTTAGTGTAGTCTTTCACATTCCATTATTACATTATAGGTAATTGGCAGATGCTCTTACCCAGAGCGACATACAACCAAGTGCATACCCATAGCCAGGGACAAGTGTGTTGAAAGAACCTAGAGGGAAGTACAGTTTCAACTGCTAAGAATACAAATATAAGGCCTTGGGCCTTGCAGATAAATCTGACAATGGATTATATCTATGAAACAGTTCTTATACAACGGAACGCGAAAGAATGATTTACACTTATGTATGAATAAAAATAAACAGCTTACATAGCCAGACAGAAGTAGCAATGAAACCATCTCAGTGAACGCAAGTCTAGTAATACCGAGACATACAATTGTGAGAAATAACAGCTAGTCCAACCAGGAAACATATAAGAGAATCTCAAGGCAACCAACATGTGCCTACCAGCTGCATTCACTGATATACTACCAAGTTATGTGTTATTGCCCACTAATCCTAACCTCCTTGAAGGCCATTATTCCTTGCTTTCTACAGAGACCCACTGGTCAGAGGCATTAACAAGCACGGTGTGGGCAGCTTTACGTCCAATATATTGTTTCTCCGCTGAATTTAAAGACAGATGTTCACAAAGGATTGAGCGCAGATTATCACACCCAGTGTGGGTAAGAGGAATTGACAGGAAGTAAGCCATCAAGTCTCACTCTCACTTTCAGCTTTGCAGCTTCTCACCCAACCCCCCCTCCCACCTCACCTCATGTCACAAGTTCACACAAAGCCCACCGAGGAGCCAAAGGGAGGTTTACAAGATTCGTCTGCCTCTCCTTTCGCGAAACACAATGTCCATAACCCAGCCATTAAAAATAATTAACTTGAGATCCATGAAAATGTGGTAATTAACTTGCTGATTTGCATTGCTAATAATGCTTCCGACATCACAACTTATTGGTTACTGGTTTGTGCTAGCAATGGGAGGCTGCTAATTAGATGCAATTTAGAGGTCTAAAATTGAATAAATTACTAAAATTTCACTGATTCTAATCATAATGTAAATCTCCAATATGTGCATATTTGGCCCAAGCTAATATACCTTCACATTTGCATTTCTCAAGCTTAGAACCTTGAGATCAACTGATTTAAAAATCCAGGGGAACCTAAACCATAGTGTAGATGCATATCTAAAAACACAGTTTCACATTGCTTATTAGTTTAACTGCAGTGCCATTGCATGTTTGTTTCTTACCTTATATAACCTGTGACCCTATATTTTGCCAGTAGGCAAACGTAAAATAGTGGATAAGCAGCAGGTTAAGCGTATGATTTATTTACATTGTACAGTATGAGTGAGCTGCATCAAACGCTTCATGCTCTCCACTGCCAGAGATCTGGAATTATATTTGAGCCTGTACAGCAGATAAACAAACACGGTTTCTCTTTCTGTCAGCATTTCTCCTCTTTCGTAGCCTTAAGCCTCCACTTCAGCCTTGCTCAAACCAACATTTTTTCTCCTCATTGTTCTCCACGCAGGGCATGCCAGAGACCACTGTACTGTTTACACTGACAAAGACGCCATTGCAGTCCTCACATGTTTTGAGGCTGTACGTAGTTCATACATATTTGTGGGAAAACATTGAATAAAACAATATAATCATGTACGAATCCATTCCTTCAACACATGCGCTGGCTGTTAGACGACTACTCATTAGTTCACTCACAGAAAATGTATGTGAGTTGAAACAGTCACAAAGTACTAGTGTTGGCATGTATGCGCATCCATTTCAGACGTAAGAAATTGTAGCCGTGTATAAAATAGAGAACTGTAAAATAATTTTACCGGTGTTCTGCAAGACCTCACCTCTGAAGGTTCCCCGCTATTTGACTCCGCATCCGATGTGGTGCGAGGGTCGTTCGGCACCTTGGGTACCTATCAGCCCGTATCCGTCCGGCCTTGGAGTCAAAGCAAGGTTACATCACCGGGAGAGAGGACACAGAGGGGTCATGTTCCTCCAGGATGGCCTTAATAAATTATTGAGTGGATCTAGCAGCGCCAACAGTGTCGACCATCACCTCGCCAAAACCAAGGGCCTACAGGCACAGTTGCTCCGAATATGGCCTTCAAAGAGGGAGAGCTAGCGCGTGCGCTTTGATAATATTTTACCTGGTGCCTTTACTTTAACTGAATTTTTAAAGTGAGAATGAAGGCACGAAAATGATGGAGGTCAGAGAGATGCTATGTTGACAACTTTCTTTTTTTTTTCAGTGATTAGGCAGCCATTACCGTGTTGTGTGAGCAATTTGAAATGAATCGATTTTTAACCAAATTTAATTCAAGGGCAGTGGCAAAGAGCTGGGAGAATTAAAACATGTTTAGTTAATAAAAAAAGAAAATGAGTTTAGAAGAATGTAAGCTTGGCCCTCTCTGTTTTTAAGGCATTTAAATCGCTCTGTAATTGAAAGCAACTTTCGTAGCTGCCCTTTGAGATCGCATTCAAATGTGGTTTCACCGCAAAATGTCGCTGCCACCTAACAGCCAGAATCATGGGTTCTGAGTGGTAAATGAGACTGAAATACTGTGAAAAATGAGTGTGTGTGTGTGTGTGTATGTGTGTGCATTTGTGTGTGTAGTGTGTGTATGTGTGTGCATTCACATGCGTGTGTGTTTGCGTGTGTAGCATGTGTGTGGGGTGGGTTGACAGGATATAAGATTTTCAATGTCACTTCTTTCTCCCCAATTCATTCAATCAACAATGAAGAGATGTCTCTGATAATAATAGCCCCTTATCAGATGGATCACACTGATTCAGATCTAATCAGGACGTTAGCAGTATTCCTCATTTTTCTCGTGAGTCAGGCTAGGGTGATTGTGATTAGATGATGCAGGTAGCCTGCCAGTGTTTTCCTGCTTGTGCCTGGCCTCCCGTGAGGACATTTGTTCTTCACGTGCATTCGCTCGGAGAAATTTTAGATTAATGTGACTATTGGTGTTTGTGACAAATTGTTCCAGTTACGCCTTGAGCTGCACTCTGCGCATGGGCTCATAATCACATAATTTCCATCATATTTATGGTTGACAGCATACCCTTAGACACTGGTAATAACATTTTCGTAATAACTGAGGAATTCCCAGAATGCTCTGACACAATTTTCGGACTCATAACCATTCAGAAATGGCCTTCATCTTTAAGGACAGAGAAATTTACCATGCCTCTCTCGTTCGGCCTGGCTCTCTCGCTCCCATTCCTCACCTGGTTTCACAGACTTCCTCGCTAACTACAGCCTGTGACATCTATAGCTGTCTCTATGGAAGCTCAAGCTTTGTTGCCTGTTAACTTTGGAGCTCACTTTACTTTGGCTTGGTCATTAAATAATTTAACCTGCATTATGTTTGGGGTCTATTTGACCCCATTCAGTGTTTGACATCTCTTAAAAACCAGTTACCTTTTTTAATCTTGATACTGTATGATTTTTCTAATTTGGTGGGATTAAACAGTAAAGATGAGATAAACATAATTATATGTTTTCAAAAGTCCTGCACAAACTTTGCAAACAAAGGTGTGTGGTGTTAACCTTACCCTATGTAGCTGTATAAAATGTAAGAAAATATACAACAACAAAAAAGATTCTTCACAATAATTTTGCTTTGTCTGCTGGGGTCAATTTGACTCCAAACATAAAAGCGGTCATAAAATCTTAACATAATATCAGGGTTAAGCCTTTGTTTTACTTTAAACTACTGTCTGCATACATATTTGAAAAGTGTATCCTTTAATAGGATGCACAGTACACTGTGAATTGCTGTAAGACATAGGTAGGAGCACTTGTGATTAAATATGAAGCTTTTCTGGAATACCGATGTCTGGCAGGCATAATACGGCATTCCATCGATAAAAGAAAATTCTTCAAACATGAAACGTAACGGCACTGCAATCTTTTTTTACCGACCGCGCATCATTCAATACCGCGAATGCAGAGATAGGAACCTTTTCTCGAAGAGGGAACAGTCCGTTGCCTGCCGTGGCACATCCCTTTAAACGATAGCTCTCCGAATGAGAAATAACAAACACATAGTATCGCGTTACTCACATCCAATGGGCACTGAAGAATGACACAGGGATGAGATATGAAGGGCTTCTTTGTGAGCAACATAATACGGGCCACAATAACGGAAGAATGCGGCTGCCACGCTCGAAATAAGTGGAGCCTGATGCTGTCCATCACTGAGGAAGTGTCGGCAATGCGGGGTTTTCAAACACAAGCGTCTTAATAATAATGGACTCCCGTTTTGAAAGGTATCTTATTCCAAACCGCAAGCTTTTAACACCCATTAATATATCAGTTGCAGCAGAATGGTGACGTGTCGTGACGAATGCGAGCGGCCGTTCGGCGCAACACATCCAGACAAGATGGCTCTTTCAACTGACAGGTTCTATGAAGAAAAAAAACGCATTTAGAGATGGGAGACAATGAGCGTTTTCTTTTATGCTCGTGGATCAACGGAGGGCCGGTATGCAACAGCGTGGGTGTACCTACGTTTTTTATTTCTAATTCATCCGATGCTCGTTTTGATTCATTGTGCGCCCATTGTGTAGACTCGCTGCTTTTTTGCAGTAATATGGTATTACACTTCATGTGACACCTTAAGCTCGCCAGTTCAGTAATAAATGATTGCAGGCTCTCCTAATCCTCCGAGCCCACGTTAGCGGCCCAGTAGGCTAGAATGCTGACAACTGCGCTCACAATCCCCCCACGTCTTATTTTAAGAAGCGGAGCCCTCCTAAAACCCTGGAGCTGCCCACTGCAGGAAGGGCCAGAGGTGCTCTGGGATTCCAGGCCCGGCCGACAGCTGAGATTGTTCCGGATGCAGTCAAGCCGGTCGTTAGCCGTTCGCGCAGACACAATCAGTGGATTGGTATAATTGGGTGGGGAGCGGAGCCGGATGCCGCGTGACTGAGGGGCGGGCATGCTGGGTCTAATTAGGAGATGCTGGGCGAGATTTGGCACTCATCCCCGAAGACAGTTTCGGCGGTACAACAGACGCACGCGATGAGCAAACGCGGGGCCGCGTGATCCCCGTTAATCGCCATTAATTTGATGTTTGTCTGGAACGATTTCCAGCGTGAGGTGCCATTCATGTGAAAGACCCAGGTTTTTTTTTTTTTTTACAAGTTCTGGTAAAGTAATTAAAATCGCTCCATACAGCGCGGCTTTAATTCCTGCCGGTTCCTGCTGAACATCAAACATCGGCGAAATCCGATGGCATGCGCCGCGGTGTTCGTTTGCCAAATCTGTAGCAGACTGTGGCGAGGAACAATCTCCTCGCAGCACATCAGCAATTCTTTTGTCGAAAAGGATTAAACAAATAAATAGTTATACGTACATGTTCAAATACCCTAGAGATAGAGCACAGCAATGAGAGAGAGAGTGTGTTTGTGGGGGGGAGAGAGAAATAGAGCGAGTTTGTGTGTGTGTGTGTGTGTGTGTGTGTGTGTGTGTGTGTGTGTGAGTGAGAGAGAGATGAGAAGATGATGGTAGAAGGGTGAATAGTTTTTTTTGCACAGTTTATCCCCCAGGTCACAGGTGTCAGTTTTTATGTCTTATTTTACAAATAAAGAGGAATTCATGTGCATTCCAGAATATTCTTCAAAGCTCCACATCCCTATTATGGTTAATGATATACATTGTATTCTGTCATTTCATATTAAATAAATCTCTACCAACAGCACATTTCAGTAGTCTTCAAAAGACTGAACAGTAGAGTAAAAACTACTGTATGTAAATGATCCTGCCTTACTACTGAACTACATAACTGCGCAGTTAGCAGACTACAGTGTCATTCAACCATCGCTTTCATTGCTGCTAACCTTCTTACTGTATTGAATTAACATGAAGTATTATGCTGCAGATACGTCTTCCTCTGTTTTGCAACCTACTCTGCGGCAGAGAGAGAAGAACCCCTAAGGACAGGAAGGAGCTTAAAGTAAACGCGATGGATGTTAGCCGCACCTAGCAGCTCCATAGAACATCTCTGTGCACAGATGCCATTCTTTGAAGAATAAACCAAGACAAGGGAATTCCCATATGCTGCTATGCCACCAAACACAGACATATTTCTGGGAATAACTGTGGAAAGGAAAAGGAAGCAAAAAAAAACAAAAAACCTCTGCATACATAAATCACTTGACCACTCAAGAAAGAGCTGGGGGATTTGGAGAATTAACTTACCTCATTTAGCCATCAGGTGTCAGCATCTAGCTTGTAGGAGTTGGTGTGGAGAAGACATTGCTTTGGAAGCGCTCCTGAGTAATTATCAAGAGAGGAGGGGGTGCAGGCAGTGGCTCAGAAATGAAGGTGCCGGTTTTAAAAGATGCAGTCTAACTATTCTTCTCAGATCTTCATTCCAGAATCTTCTTCCCATTCACCATATTAGAAAAATATATGATCCGATATAAAACTGTATACCAGCACCACACATATCTGTTTCAGTTCACAATAGCATTATGAATTATATTTTAGAAGTTATTTGTAATATACAGCTCTTTCTTTCCTTTTTGTATACTTAGCACTTGACATTGGGCTTCCTCTAGGGTCTTTCAGCGCACTTGTCCCTGGCCATGGGTATGCACTTTGTTGTCCCTGGCATTGGATTTGCATCTGCCAAATATATTGTCTGTATATCCTTATGTTTTTTCTCTTAATGTTTTCTGCCAATGCTGATTTACAATCACAATGACTTTGCTATATCTCTGTGCAGTCAGTATAAAATTCAGATTTTCCAAGTGTGTCATTACCCTGCTGCAAAATCATAGGTCTGTAATAGGCAGACAGGCACTCCCCCCCCCACCACCAAAAAAAGGGGGAAATTCCAAAATATCACAGAAATTCCAGATGGTTTGATGTGACTGGTTATAGCACCGACCCACGATAACATCTCTCGCATGCGGAGAAAGTCCTCAGTGCATTATACAACGCCTTCATGCCCTTGATAAGCATGGTCTGCATTATCTTCATTGGACGCCATACACAGTAACAGTTCCTTATCTCTGCTGACCTCAAAGGCCATTCATTAATCACAAACCACAGAGAAAGAAATTAGCTACCAAACAATCTCCACACCATCTCAAAATGATTAACGTTTGACCAACTCCCGCCTGACATTGCCGCACGCGATGACACCGCTGAGATGGAAAATAGTCATGTGTGTTCCACCGAGCGAGAACACCCGATACACTCGCAAGGGCTAGGAGCTACGACATTGACAGGCATTCGCTGTAATTATTCAGGGAGTGTTCTTTCTCAAAACTGTCATATTTGACTGCTGAAAGATTGCCCGTTGATGAACATAATCTCACAGAATCCTACAGTGTATAGTTTTGCGTTCTCGCAGCAGTCATGCATGGACTACCCACAATGCTTTGGGGTAGAATCCCACGCCGCACAGGTGCGTGCACGACGACGGCGAAACCCGCAGAGAGGACGGTTATGAAAACCCATTATTTCAGATCTGTCGTTCGAAACAACGCGCTTCGCTCACTAGGCTGTTTGTGACCTGCCAGATACGACTCCGGCAAAATGGAAACCGCAGGAAAAATCTGACCGCCGGATGGATACGTTTTAAATGGGGCTTGAGCGGTCGCTCTGCCTGTCCAGCGGAGCATGGTAAAAGTGATTATTTAACATGGCCGACCCGTCCTCCTGGAGGACTCATTTGCCGTCTCCCCCCAACCCCCCCCCACCGCTTCCCTCCTTCAGCCCTCTCGGTCAGAGGCTGGTCTCTGATGCCGCTCGGCTCTCCACTGGGCCACAGACAGTGATGATGGATGCCCGCGGAGCTGACCTGGAGACCGCCGAACCTCGGCGAACAACAACGCGGATAAAGTCCTCCGCCAGGCGGAATATTGATTTCATGTTCTGCGTGCTCCGAACAAAAAAAAAAAAAACATGTTTTTTTAACATGAATTTAGTGGGCTATCGCCCAAACGCTTTCCATTGTTGCTAAGGAGACAACACGCTGAGCCTCCTCGCCGTTTCTGGAGTAGCAGCCAGCGACTAGAAAGAGGACGGGGGATAAGACTCCCACACGCAACTGTTTGACTGTGAAAAACACGCCGTGGCTGATGCATTGTGGGGGAAAGAGACCAGCGCCAAGTGACCTGGCACTTTCATCTTAGGATCTTTCTCAAGGCATAATGGCCTCTGTGCTTCCCTCCGCTTTTTAAATCTCAGGAAAAAGACGGTGAAGATCATATAAAACGAGCTTGTGTTATTGATTTTGTAGGCATTGCCAAGTACTATTTATAAACAGTTTCTTTAGTAAAGAATAATCTGTATTTTTTTTTATTTGTTTATGCTTAATACACATATACATGTCTTGTTCTTCTTGGACAGACTTGACCAACTCTTCCTCCTCACATTCGCACATCCTTAAACCAAATGCTTTCAGCTGGTTCGCCTGCTTCAATATTCACCGATGTAGTTCACCAACCCGGTGTGTCCCTTTACACGCGTTGACTTCAGCCTGATTATCGAATCCAAAGCTTTGTCCCTCTGTATTTTCACACACCGCGAATTGGCTGCAACAGATTCCTTTCAATTGGGAAAAGCTCGAGAATATTGTGAGAAGAAAAAAAACGCTCTTGGGTGAAATTTGTACTCGCAGACTGCATTTGTGTTAAATGTTTTTCAGAACTGTGTTTTCAGCGTGACGACTGTGTGAAGAGTGAAGAGAATTGTGTGAAGAGAACCCAAAATCATTAAAAGTTCAGTGAATGCATTTCAGGTTGTGATAAATTGATCGTTGCAGCTTGAGTTTTTGACCACAGTTTAACAACAGAGAAACACTGTATTTTAAATCCAAAAGCTGCAGTATTGGTAGAAAAATGCTGTGCCTTATTGTTAGAATTGCATACATGTTGACAGACTTAAAAGGCCCATTTGATGAACTGAGTACAATGAGAATGGCTTTGAATCTGCTTTCTGTATAAAAGTTGGATATACATTCACAAAGTTTAATAAAAATACAGTGTCTCCATTGAAAATAGCATTAGCGATACTATCTTTCCCCATCACTATCACTGTTTGATGCCTCATGTAGCATTAGCCATTCTGTTTGCTGAAGCAACTATGGGAGCCCCCTTCGGTATTCCCGTCATCTGTCCAAACATTTAGATAGCAGTGCACGCCCAGCCCCATCAGCGGTAACGAGGAGACACGACAACACTGGAGCGGGGCCGGATCCAGGCAGGCGGAATTTGACTTTGGCTGCTCAGTCACGGCTCACATTCATCATGACGCAGCGTCTGTCTGGCTCCCCCGGTGGGGAAAAGAGGCCGATGCGCTGCGCACCAGCCGGTTCATAACCGGAGCATCTGCCGGAGAGACGGGCCCTCGTCAGGGGCCCTGCCACACAGCCCCCTCATTAGTCACCGGCCCGCTCGCCGGGCCCCGGCGACGCGGACCCGCGCGCGTCTCGGGCGGACATCTTACCGCGGCCAAACCGCTTAGCGTGGCGCGTTAGCGGACAGCCCCCCTCGTCCCGGACAGCCCGCAAAGTTATGGGGCGGGCGGAGGCTCCAGTACGCCCGGGGGCACCGAAAATATTTACGGCCCTGTTCACTGCCACTGTCCCATTCATCTGCCGTTCATGACATCAGCAGGCTGGAATGGCATTATGTTGGCTGGCATCAAACGGGGGAAATTTATTATCGTTTTCAGACGTGGCGGAATGTAGTTACAGTGAAGGGAAGCATTCCAAAAAATATGGGAAACGCTTTCTTCGGGCTGTTTCGGAATGACTTTCATAGCGACGTAAAACATCGCTTACTTTAAGATGTTTGGAATTGAACACAACTCTAATGTACAGTACAAGCTGTGAGAGCCCTGAAAGTCATAAAATAAAGCACCCTTAGTGCTCCGCTGATACAGTAGGGCTGTTTTGTACAGACAGCCATTACGCCCTCTCCCCCCCCCCCCCCCCCCCCCCCTCCGAGCCCCTCTCTGTGTGAATGGTTTTTATTTCGGCGACAAATAAGAATGGCTACAGCGAAGCTGCCGATCTGTCTGGGGGTCAGAAGCCGGCCGTATTCGCATGCTATCACGGGGAACAATCAAGTGCCTTGAAAGAGTTTTACACATTTGATTTACATTTATTGATTGTTCAGAAATAAGTCATTAATCATGGGGTAGGCTGACCTTTTTTTTCCGTCGGCTGAAGTCGGCTCTTAATTTACATTGATATAAGTGCGGCCTGCACATTTGCACAGGGATTACACGCTCTTCAGAGCCGAACGATAAGGAGACGGCGATTATCGCCCTGTGTTTTTGGAACGCGGCTTCTCCGCTTGTTAACCGTCCAACATCAGTGGAATTTTGACACACGCCTGCAGCAATTTGCATAATCATATAATTATATCTTAAAATACACAGTACACAATTGTCCAACGCAGATGTCCGTCATTAATTTTTTTGCTAATCTTTCAGTTTCTAAAATAGCAATGCAACACTGGCCCCGTAACAATCCGAACTGGCCGTCTTCTGCTGCCACCCAGAAAGATACCAGCGCTTGAATCCTGAAAGTGTAATAGGGGGAACGATTGCTCTTCAAGTCTGCAGGAGTAATGAAACCATATGTTTTCTGACCCTGCTGCGCTCGAATGTCATCCTGTTTTTTTACAGACTGATTTATTTCCAACATTGTTTTAATAAGTGAGTTCTACTTCTTCTACTTCATTACTCTCTCCTCATGCGCTGGGTCGGGAAACAGTAGGCTGTCAGGGGAAAATGGATTCATTAATTCTTAAAACTCGCTTTTCAATAAAAGATTCATGGAGGCAAGTTTGAAACTGTTTTTGTTTGTCCTCTGTTCATTTGGGTTACTCTGCGGGAGCAGGCAGGAAATGGTCAGAAATGTTGGGAATGGGGATGGGAATGGGATGAAAAAAAAAGAAAAAAAAAGTCCTGAGCAACGCTCTATTTCGGAATTTTATCAACCGATGACCTCTGAAAATCCATTCATAGGGTCATACAGGCATGTCGTGGTCCCAATTCATAACAAGCATTGCTAATCACTAATCTGTTCATTTCGGCGACTCGATGCCCCAATCCCATCTCCTATCCTATTTTCCATTGCAATTGGAGTTCTGAATCTTTTCACTTGACTTTTATTTTTAGCCTTGCCCTGATTTATTTAGCGAGGCGCTATGGAAACCGACGTCACCATAGGCAAGAGACGGCATTTTTCCTTCCCCGAAAATGTAATTAGCTCTGCCATAGCCACATGAAAGGTAAATACTAAGCTGTACCATATGATCAATTAAGGATAATACATTCACCTTATTTAAAACAGACAATTACACCCACAAGGCAGGGTCAGAATAGGGTTTTCACACATTTCATACTGCCAGAGCAATCATACCAGAAGAAAGATCATTATTGCTGAATTCAAAAATAGCATGATTATACCTATGACATATTTCATATGCCTCTTTAGGCAGAGCTTACTATCGTGGGGGAGAGTGTCTGATGTAGAACTTAATACCCATACTTCAGCAAAGTCTCTGCATAATTTCTGTGCATTGTGCTCAATATACATTCAGTGAGCACATTATTATGACTCATTTTTTTGACGTATTAAGTTTTCTGCTGTAGCCTATCCACTTCGAGCGGCGCTACTCAACTCCTCGTCCTGCGTGCCGCAGTGTCTGCAGGTATTTGCTCCTACCGTGCACTGCACCACCTGATTGCACTAATTATTTGACCTGCTTGGTTCAGATAATAAGCTAATTAGTGAAATCAGGTGGTGTAACGCACAGTCGGAGCAAATACCTGCAGACACTGCGGCCGGCAGGATGTGGAGTTGAGTAACATTGACTTAGAGGTTCTACACGTTGTGTATTCAGAAATGCTCTTCTGCATACCACTGTTGTAATGTGGTTATTTGGATTACTGTCACCTTCCTGTCAGCTTTGACTAGTCTGGCCCTTCTCCTCTGACCTCTCTCATTAACAATGTGTTTCTGCTTGTAGAACTGCTGTTCACTATTTGCAAACTCTAGATACTGTTGTGCATGGAAATCCCAGGAGATCAGCCGTTTCTGAGATACTCAAACCACCCTCTCTGGCACCAACAATCTTTCCACGGTCAATGTCAATGAGATCACCTTTCGTCTTAAAAACAGCTGAACCTCTTGACCACGTCTGCATGCTCTTATGCATTCAGTGGCTGCCACATGATTGGCTGATTCAATATTTACATAGTCAGTGTACAGATCTACCTAATAAAGTGCTCAGTGAGTGTATGTGGAACGATGAGTCATCTTTCGCTAAAAGATATCATCGTAGAATGACTTCTTTCAATAAAAATAAATAAAGAAAATGTCTAAAAGAAAAGGGACAGAAAAAAAATATTTTTCTGGATTAGAAGCACCTGGTACTTGTCTGTGCTGTTTTTGCATTACTAGGCGAGAGTGACACCACTGAAATGAAAATGAAAATTGGGCCTTTTTTCAGGGCAGACACATACTTCCATCTCTTTCGATTTCTTTATTACCATACCCAAACCCCCCCCCCCAACTCTCTCTGCCTCTCTCTGTCTATGTCTCTCTCTCTGTCTCTTGCTGTCTATGTCTCTCTCTCTCTGCTCTCTCTAGCTCTGCCTCCTCTCTGTCTATGTCTCTCTCTGTCTATGTCTCTCTCACTTTCTCTCTGTCTCTCTGTCTATGTCTCTCTCTACCTCCTCTCTCTCTCTGCCTCTTTCTGTCTATGTCTCTCTCTCTCTGTCTCTCTCTGTCTATGCCTCTCTCTCTAGCTCTGCCTCTTCTCTGTCTATGTCTCTCTCTCTCTCAGCCTCCTCTCTCTCTGACTCTCTCTGCCTATGTCTCTCTCTCTCTGCCTCCTCTCTCTCTGACTCTTTGTCTATGTCTCTCTCTCGCGCTCTCTCTCTCTCTCTGCCTCCTCTCTCTCTGTGTCTCTCTCTCTAGCTCTGCCTCCTTTCTGTCTATGTCTCTCTCTCTCTGTCTCTCTGTCTATGTCTCTCTCTCTGCCTCCTCTCTCTCTCTGCCTCTCTCTGTCTATCTCTCTCTCTCTCTCTCTCTCTCTCTCTCTCTCTCTCTCTCTCTCTCTCTCTCTCTCTCGCTCTCTCTCTGTCTATGTCTCTCTGTGTATGTCTCTCTCTCTCTCTCTCTCTCTCTCTCTCTCTCAGCCTCCTCTCTCTGTGACTCTCTGTCTATGTCTCTCTCTCTGTCTCTGACTATGTCTCTCTCTCTGCCTCTCTCTGTCTATGTCTCTCTCTCTCTCTCTCTCCCTCTCTCTCTCTCTGCCTCTTGCTTGCCTGCAGCCTCCTTGCGTGCCTCCATCTTGTTTTTCGTACAAAGCTTCTTTTATCCCTGCTCCGTCTGTTGCCCACCTGTTGGCTCTGCTTTCCATCAGCGGGCCTCCGCTCAGGCGGCGGCTGGGACCTGGACTTCACCGCCGCTGCTTTGATCGCTCATGTGACCACCGGAGGAACTGCGTTCGCCCTGGGGAGTGGCTGGGGAGGGGGGAACTCCACAAACTCACCTTCGCAACAGGGACATGCTCTCGAGATTCTCCTCTCCACAAAAAAGCATCAATGCCCCTCTGCCTTGCCTTTAGCACTAAGAAATATGCTCAGCGCTTTATTAGGTATTTATTAGACTTATTTTTCAGATATATTAAGTCTTCTGCTGCTGTAGCCCATCCACTTAGAGGTTTGATGCTTTGTGTGTTCAGAGATGCTCTTCTGCACACCACTGTTGTAATGTGTGGTTATTTGCGTTACTGTCTCCTTGCTGTCAACTTTGACGAGTCTGGCCCTTCTCCTCTGACTTCTCTCATTAACAACACATTTCTGCCCACAGAATTGGGTAAAGACCCACAAAACATGATGGGAACAGGTAAAAAAGCCTATCAATAATAGACAGTGTTGACCGCAGTCACAATCTCTGCTGGAGTGGGTGGAAATTATCAGAAAGGCTAGGAATGTGGCTGGGAATGGGATTAAAATTGTCTCGTGCAGCGCTCTATTTTGGAATTTTATCACCCGATGATCTCTAAAAATCCATGAAATTCAGGCATTCACAGTCATGCAGGCATGCTGCGGTGCCAACCCCCTGCTGTAAAATCCCGCTATGCCAGCTCGACCAGCTTGAAAATTGAACTGGCCAAGCTGGTCATGAAGCTGGTCTAGCTGAGTATGATCTGATCAGCCAGCTAGTGCTGGTAGCCTGTCTGAACTGTTCTGGTTAGCTGTTCCAAAACATTGCTTGAGCTGGTCAAGCCATGTCAAGCTGGGTGCTGGTCTGAACTGGTCAACCAGGTACTGGCTGTTTCAAAACCTAGCTTGAGCTGTTTTTTTCAGCAGGGCCAGCTTCACTAATCACAAATCTTTTTTCCAACTACACAAAATGTAGGCACAGGCATCTAGAAAATTATATATCTACATTTATATTATCTACTTATAGTATCAAAATCTGTATGGCAATATTTGTGTAATAGTTTGTATCATGAATGCAGGAAGCAGGGGAATGACTTGGCTGGCCAGCATATATGATTGTAGTGGCGTAAGGCTGAGTACCTTGTTCAAGGACACAATAGCAGTGTTTCAGCCAAATTCAAGTCTCAAATCATCTGGTCCCAAGGGCATTTCCCAATCCACTTGTCCACACAACCCACCGAAGAACCCTTGCTGCTCTCCAAAACAGGAGAAATAAGTCTTCTGTCAATATTTTCCCTTCAGCTAGCTTGACACAGAAGTCTTCCTTGTTTGAATTCAGGACTCTTCATGTCCCTTCAACTGCTTTTGTGTGAATTTCGATCACAAACAGCATACCAATGGATTCAATAAACATGGCCTTAATTCAAATGTACAAATATGAAATTATAGAAGAACAAATAAAAAAAAAAGTAATTATCTTTTTTTTATTGGTGGTCAAGGAAGTTGCCAATCCGTGATACAAAGATGCACCTCAACTTTGTAAATCCACTTAAAGGAAAAAATGGCCACTGAACCCAGTTCATTCACATTTTGAGCAATCTGTCAGCTTTGGCAACATGCCCACAATTTCTCACAAAGTTCAGATTTTAGTGAGTAATTCGGCCATTAAATCATACCCAGTATTGACACCTGAAATTGCATGGCATATATGAAAAAGGCCCTCATGTTGGCAGCTATGCAATTATTCACTTTATTGCAGAAATCAATGCCAAATGTGGATGTCTCTGGGAGGAAATGGGCTCCTTCCAGTTATATGCATGAGTTAAACCTGGAACAAGTCATCAATGCTACCTTGAGTTAGGTAAGTATTTTTGACAGGTGAGACAAACCACTTTTAACACAGGCATAACGCAAGTAGATGATGCATGTTATCCTACCTATCCTGGAAAACTATTATTGCAAAGATGTCGTGAAAGTAATGGGTTTCCCACAAACCTAGAGTCCAGGATCTCTGGGGGCGGGGAAGAATTTTGAAAAGTGTTTATAGAGAAAGTGATGGCTAAACTACATTAAACCACTGAAATGCATGAGAGGACTTTACGAATATAATAGCACTGTTGAGACAATCCTGAGAAAAATGTTATCCGTATTTTTAGACTGCTAATATTCTGATGGATGAAAGATAAGCTCACCTCTTCTATAGAAAGGAACTATTCTGAAGAGCTATTGAAAGAGGGCTTCTCCATCACTATTAAATCTGAAGAACACATGCAATGGGAAAGACAAGGAGCCCATTTATTTTATCAAGTAGCACTAAAGAAACTCTTTGCCTGCATATCCTCTGCAATGCCTTATGGCATTCATATAATCTGTTCTCTTGTAATTTTTTTCTGATAGTCTGAGACTAGCCCTTTTTCTTCAATTGCATTTTGACTTGAAATTCAGTAAATCTTAAGGTATTATATGATCGTGTTGTTGGACATAGTCTGTAGGACAAATTATATATACGCACAGTGGGCTCCAGCATTATTGGTTATTGATAAATAGGCTGAAAATTATACATTATTATACAATTATACAATTATACTAAACAATAACACAGTTATTGACATTGACAAGCTCTATTTTCCAACATTATTTATCATAACAATGGAATCAACCAAAGTCTTACATTTTTCAAAGAAAACTAATATTTCCCCAAAAAACAGGTTCCACAATTATTGAATTAATACAGATGACAGCCATCAGAGTCTTTTCCTATAATTGGTGATAAGGTTATGGAAGATTAGGTATGAGGTGCTTCTCCTTGTATGTACCCATTACCTGACTTGTGAGGTAATGTATCTGTCTTCTGAATTGACAGTTCTTTGGCTTTTCCCATGCTGATGGTTGACAAGTGTATTTTGCTTGTTTGTTACTGCATACTCTAGTAAAACAGGAAGCGACGGAATGGCACAATATACTTCCTTTAGACTGAGATGAACTAAATTAAACTCACTCAGAAATCACTTTGTTTGTGATTACTAAATAGAAAACATTGAAACATGAGAGCAAATGTATTGAAATAAAAGCATATTATTTTCCAGTAAGTTTGAACATAATATGTAGATAATTATCCCTGTTGTTTATTATATGCAGCCTTTTTCTACATTTCTATTATTATTATTATTATTATTATTATTAAATAATTCTAATAATTATTCAATAATTCAGTAAGTTGTCCTCTTGCTTGGGTGTTCCATTTCAGCATATCTGTAATGCAAATTTCTCAACCCACATTCATTTTGTATTATTACAAAGATATGTTTGTTTCCTTAGCAACTAATGTGATGTAATTTCTGAAAAAGTTGTAGCCTATAATTCTGTGGTTCAAGTCTTTGCTAAAATAGTCTTAGATTTTATATTTCACTAATTTAAACATGTCATTTTGGACAAGGGAGCACTACAGAACTTTCCGGCGAGAGATGGATGTGGAAAGGAAGAACAACATGTCCTCTACCAGGGAACCAACAGGTATAACACTAAATATGGGCTCTCAGGCTGTTACAGATCAAAAGCATTATTTTGAGTGATGCATTATTCATGCGGCAGTTGAAGACAGGCACCTCATGATTAAGGCCATTATAAATTGAGAAGAGTTGTCTAAAGTGGTCCAAATCACAGTGGGTACAATGACTGCTGCAAACTTTAATCTAATATGATATTTCTATGCATATTAGGCCACTCAGATTCTTATTCCTGTCAGAATTTGAACTTTGATGGGAGAAACATTAACTTTTTTTTTTCTTTGTCAGAGAACTGATTGAAATTTGTCAGTATCATGTAAAGTAGCGCCTTCATTTCACATCAATTTTAAGTCCTGGCTAAAAAAACACAGGAGGGCTTTCTTCCTTTGCTAGTGCACCATGGCATAGACAATAGACAATCACAGACATTTGTACATAGGAGAGGGTCAAATTCAAAATGCATTTACCTACCATTTTTACTGTCCTTGCTTGGCCTACTGAAAATTCGAATGATAAATGCTAGACTGTGGGTAATAATGTCCAAACTAAGTTAGCCACATTAATCTGAGCATGTACTTTGGGAATTGCATTGCTTAGGGATTATGTGACACAAAAAAAAAACGAAACATGCAACTAAATATAAACACTTCTGCTTCCCACTCATTCTGTGTTAAACATTTCAATTAAGACTTATTTTCATTAATATATGTAATAATAAATGTAAAGTCACCAAAAAGTGCATTTTCCCATGACAATGGTGCTGGGATAACATGGCCTCTTTGTCATGTAGAATTTGAAATCTGTAATTCAGCTCATTGCACAGTCCAAATTTTAACATATTGTGCACATCCTTCTCTTCCAGGATAAAAATCTCAACAAGCATACGTGCACATAAGCACAGTGCAATGGTTGCGGTCACAGTCACTAGCCACATCTTTGAACAACCTTATGAACAGCGACTCTATTAGGCAGGGTCAGAGATGCTATCACTGCAGGCAGATTTATCTTTGAAAGTCCAATAAGGAAACTCCGGCATTGGTTCCTCATTGCATTGTTTTACACAAGTCACATTCCCAGTTAAGGAAAAAAAATGCGTGCGTGTGCTATTGAGCATTCCGGTGTGGCTTTCGCACGTTGCTACCTTGATAAATTTGTTCCGAGCGGCGTGGAAAAAAAAAACTAGCGGTGTCAGGATGAGAAGGCGACACTTCATCAGCAAAATGCCCCGGCTCCGCCCTCGCTCCCTCCGTCTCGTCCGCTAGCGTTCCGCGCTCCCTCTCTCCGAGCGGGAATCCGGTCCCCGCCTCGCGCTTCCCGCTAAAGGGCTTTGAGCGTTAGCTCCCCGCTCCCGCGTCGCTGCCGGAGGAGTGTCCCTTTGTCCTTGCAGGCTGCGCAGCCTCCCGCCATCCATCTCTGTCAGCTCGGCGCGTCTCAGGACCCCCCACCCGTGCTGGGTCGTCTCTGAGACGCGTCAGTGCTAAATGGAGCTTTTACAGGATATTGACTGGCCCCACATGCGCCTCAGCCGGCCCTGCAGTAGAGGGGGAAACGGGGGGCCTGTCATATTTCTTCCCTCCCCGGGTTGTGTGCGGACGCGCCGGGCGAACTGACAGATAATTAAAAAGGCAGAATTAAATTAAAACTTTGACACGGTTGCGGGGGTTAGCCCGCTTCCTCTCGTTAAGGAGCCGTAAGCATTATTCAAATGGAAACGATCGCGCGGAAGGCATCGCTCTGCCAGTTTCGGCCCATTTTTAAAACGATTATTTTAAAAGGGATACATTTCCGCACGCGTAAATTCAAACGCCCATAAATAACGGTCCTCGGATACTAACAGATTTATTTATCGGAAAAACATTTTGCCGGCTCTTACAAGGTGTAAACAAACTGGTGTCTTCACCGAGTGTATTTTATGTCAGATATACGGCACTTCAGATGAAGATATTCCTGGCTATGTACTCATTTCGATTAAATTGTCTGTGAAACGAAGGCACGCTGATGTAACGCTAAGGCTTTGTAAATACTCCCTGAAGTGGCTGAATTTAAAACTTACCATGATCGCCGCACTCTAAATGGCCAGTTGTAAAACAAAGTGCACAGGCCGATGTCACCTGTTGTCTTCAAAGCTTTATTGTTTATTTGTTCAACAAATTTCAGACCTGTCTGCAAAAAGACATTTGTTACATGTAAAAATGTTTAATATGCTGCTTTCTCTATACAGTATATCACCTTATTTAAACTCCTAGTGTAACCATAGCGCTGGTGTCATCGAGAGCTGCACGTCTGTGGCGGAAGCAGGAGGGGAGTTGTTTGAACAGGGCCCTAGGGAAGACATCTAAATCACAATTAAGAGGAAGAGGGAGATTTGACAAGTCTGTGCAGAGGTGAGAGACAGGTGGGTGAGCGCTTGTTGTGCACTGGTGCTCTGTAAATCTCTGCACTGAGCCTGGCTAGAGGACTGCAGAAGCCCGGTGGAGAGGAACCATATGGAGTTTCGCAGCCATATGGAGCGCATATACCCTCAAGTGAAAGGGAAAGTAAACTTTTAGCCTGACATAATCTCAAAGTTATTACACAGCGCAGCAAATTATTTTCAAAGGACCCTTTCCCTATATGCTGGTGGCGAGCTCGTCTGTGAAGGTGTCCTTCCATCGCTGAAAAATGCATGTAGGGGAAATGATTTCTTCCTCATTCCTAGCCTGGAAGAATGTAAAATCCTCCATCAGTACATTTATGTGTCCCTGAACCACTTCATTTGCACAGCTACAGCTGATGCACCCTCAAAGAAGAACGTGGAGGAACGAAAGGAAATGCGACCAAACTCGGCTAGATGTTCTTATTGTGACGTGTAATGGATTTATAGCTGAATGATAGATGAGTATTTCAAGATTCCAAATCTGCGCTTATTTCATTTTGCACCTGTAAAATTGAGAGCTGTGCAATGATACACCCTTTACAGCACTGCGTCACATATTTTCAAGATGTCTCATGAAATTAGGGGTTGGGTGACAGGGGACTGACAATTCCAAGGGCCCTTACTAAAAGGGACCTTCAAAAATAATAATTTTTCAAAATAATATTTCTGTTGCCTATGTATGCTACCTTGAGCTGATAAAAATGACCAGGATTAACTTTTTTTTAACTTTCTCACTATGCAATTCAGTTTGATTCAGTTCAAAGCACTTAAATTCAACTGAATGTAGTTAAATTTGCCAAAATTCAGTTTGAACTTTCCCGCAGGTACAGACAGTAAAAAATTGATGTTGCTGAATGTCGTTTGCACATTATATCACTTTCCCTGATATCAGTGGCCGTTTGATTCTGGAAAAATAAAGAAAGGTCGCCTCTGGGGCCTTCTCCATTTCCCACTATCCCCGACAGTCCGCTGTGAAGTGAGGAGGAGAGTGTCCTCCACTGGATGGTCTCTGTTATCTGTGTGCTCCTGCAGGGAGCTTTCAGTCACTGAAGTGAATAGCACACATCTCCCAGGGGCACATGGAATCAGAAGCTCGCATTTATATTCCCCCCGCAAATGCACATCCATCAATCATCGCATCAAACGCCGGCCAGGCTAAAAACATCTATCTAACTGTCTTTATTTAGCTCCCTCTTTCTGTCTCCTAAACTCTGCCGCTCTCACTCTCTTTTTCAATCTCTCTCTCACACACACACACATATTGGTGATATACATACAACATAAAGGCACTGTCAAAATATCCAAAGAGACCGAATGACTTAATAAGCGGACAGGGAATAAACTGAAGCACAAAACAACTTGGCAAACTTCCTGTGAACTCACAACATCACGAAGTTTTTTTCATCGACGAGCCAAAGAAGAAACCTAATTGAAATACTAATTACTAATTGATTGAGCAGCTTCAGTTAAAAAAAAAAAGAGTTTTACCACAAAAAAAGACAAATTCCCTTTGTGGAGGAATTCAATACACGAAACCGCATATTAACCACCGTCTATGTCAACATCGCTGCACTGAATTGGTGTATTCTTGCGTCAGGGGCTCAAATCGTAAAGTTGGACATTTTGAACCGTAACGCATCAGCTTCTTTGACGTGAACGGAAGATTTCTTGAAATGCGCTACATTTTTCATGTGGACAGAGAAGGGGAGCTAACCCTGTGTCAAATCTTGAGCGGGCTGCCAATAGGCCCTCCGGAGAAGGAATCACGGGAGACGGAGAGGTTAGTTGTTCTGTATGCACCTACTATGTTTCTGGGCAAGTGATGACATGATTAGTGGGGAGAAATTTCCCAGCTGAGCAGTGGAAGCACCGCTTGCATTTTAAAATGTTTTCCTGCCCGGTTGATCTATAATGAGGGAATAGTGATGTATCTGTCGGAGGCTTGTCCCTGCAGTCAGAGCTGCTTCTCCAGGCAGGAGTCCAGCATCGCACCTATCTGAGGGTGTCTCTATCCGTCTCTGTCAAGATTGTAAATGTATAAGATTAAACGATCATTCCCAGTGGAGTGTAGGGTTTGATTAGCTGGCCCGTGATTTGAGGACATCAGAAGCTAAATCTAGAGGCGAGCATGGAATTGGAAAAAATATATATTTGTGAATAATTCTTAGTGCAAAATTGGGCCTGTCCTGGCTAAGGAAGGAAATGAGCTATTGATGTTGGAAAATGATTAATTTATCCATTAAATTGAAGACGGCAATATCTTAGGTCTTTATCACATTGGAATATTTAATTTCCTTTCTTCTGAGAGAAAATTGTAGTGACTGCCCCTCATGGTAGACACTTTGTTTTGTCATTCTGTAATACTCCAAAATTGTTCATTTGAAATGGATCGGGTTGGTTCAGTGAGCCTGATGGGCAGCCAGGAGTTAGCAAAACTCTCAAAATACTCTCAAGAAAAATACAGTTGAACTTTTTTAGTTTAACAAAATTACATTTATTCATATTATTACTTAGTAAGGAAGTGTAATCTGCAGAACAATGTTCAAATCTGTGAGTATTTATAGTTCCTCTGATTGTCATGCTGCATAAACCATCACATGTAAATCACATTTGTGATGTCTTTGGATCAACCTCAACTACATTCCTGTCTTTTTCCCCCAAAAAATACAACAAGTAGTCTCTTTGATTCATAGCTAAGTAACTATTTAGAAGTTTTCTTTTTTTCAGTGTTCTGGAATTAATATTTAATGGTTTTATGGTTGTTGGTTTCTTTATTTTATCAACAATGGAACAATCTGGCAACAACTCAGACGGTTTTACCTCCTGGCTAATTTTTGGTTAAGTTTATCCCTTTGAGTTCAGTGAAGCTCAGTACATCGTGAATCTACAAATTGTTTGTGTTGGGAGTAGGGAATCTAAAATGAAAGGATGAGTGCATCTCAATCTGGGGAATAGCTCATGTGGGTCTCGTGTTGTTAAATTTCACTGCTCTTTGTTTGAGTGGATCATGCGAGATATTTAGGTCAGGTTATGGACTTATGATTACAATACCAATATCTTATAATGTCCTCACTCCCTTCTCTCAGGACTGGGCTGAGACTTTGCCTAAGGCCATCTGACTAAATTTAGAAAAATAGGTGTCCGCATCTAACTCACACCAGCGGGGAACAAGGAACAAACATGGCCCTTGAACTGCAACAGAATGAATGATCCTCCAGCCACGCAGAGTAGACAATTAACTGTGCTGCAACTCTGGAGGCTTTCGGCTAATCTTCAGTGTACACTAAAAGAGGAAACATTGCAAAATCCTTTCATCTATTAATACCTTTATACGAAGCATAAATAATTTTGAAACAGATTTATAGTTCAAGATATGTATAAACAAATTGCATGGTGGATTGAAAAAAAAACATGGCCTTCCCAAATATGGTAATCGTTTTACATTGTGAACCCAAAAAATCGAAAGAAGTTTGTCAGTGTTGCTAAAACAACTCAAAAACTAAAAAAATGGAAAATGACGTAGTTTAGCACAGTCCTTACTTCGGATGGTGTGTGTGCGCGCGTGTGTGTGTCTGCGTGTGACAGAGACAGAGAAAGAGAAAGAAGGAGACAGAGAGAGAGACAAAGAGAGGGAGAACGAGCGAGACCTGTCAACCCTCGCAGTGTCCTTCGGCGTCATGGAAGCTATTTTACGACTTGTTTGACAGTTTGACTGCTTCTTTCATTCCTCCCACAATATCCTCCCTCTCTCCACATCTTTAATCAGTCTCCTTTCACTCAGACAGACTTCCTGCACATCTCCCACTTCAGACTGCAGTGTCGAGGGCACCTTTGGTTCTGACCCCTGTCTTTTCCCCTCACGGAGAATAAGCACCTTTTATTCAGTCTGTGAAGTCCTGTCCTGTAATGCAGAGATCATAAGCACGAGGGGGCACGGATCATTATCATAGGCCGAGGAACATAATTCATGAACTGTGGAAATAATTTTGTCTTTAATAATAATGTCTTTTTACCAATTGATGTTTGCTGTTGCTGAACGCTAAAATTGACAATGCTTTTGTGTGACTTGAATCATTTCCAGAGGTGTAAAGTCCATGGGTCAGAAAGTAAAAATCCTGCTATGAGTTTCTTCCACCCATCAACTGAGCCAGCTGATTTCACTAATTAGTTTTACATCCTGGCTGAAGAATTGTGCTAATTAGCAAACCCAGGTGGCCAAAACAAAATACTGGGGAGGACTTTTACCTTCTGAACCTGGAGTTTGCACCTCTGCCAATGACTGATTACTGTCCAGGCTCAAGTAAATGTTTACACAATTAAACAAGGTTAAATAAGGTTTTGAAAAGCATCCCAACACTTCTCTGAGAAGATCAATGGCCAAATGATTTGCCACTAAAGGAATACTTGCAAATAAGACTACTATAACAGTGATGGCTGTCTAAATGTACTACTACTAAAATAAGAGGCCTTCTCTGTGACAGATCTTTTGAGAAGAAAATTTTACTATCCAATGACAGTCCTTTTAGGACAAATGGACTAAAGACACCATTAAAATATCCATATGGTCATCCAGAAACTTTCATTTATTTTATTTTCTGTGAACAATTACTACAGTGGGTATTTGTAGCATAAGAAAGGCAAAATATATGCATTGAATAATAGATTTATTGATTTTTAATACACAATTGAACAGCCCTTGAATGACAATAAGCTAAAAATCCAATGAAACTCAGCCTGTAATGAAACAGGGCTTTGTTTGGTTTGATTGGGTGACCTCCTAGGAAAATCAGGTTATTGCCTCGGCTCTGGACAGTGGAGCGATGGGGCTATCGTGGTCTGGACTCTGTGTGCTGCTGGAGGAGGCATTATGCATCAGATGTGATGTTAATCTGAGGTCCTGACTCTCTGCGGTCATTATCCCATGACACCTATCAAGTAATGGGCTCCTTTGTGAATTCCCCGTCCGGCTTTCAGAAATCCGGCCGTCTAATCACCCTCCTGTTTAATTGGATAAATACAATCCCCGCTGCCCACCTCAGCTCAAAAAATGAGACGGAACATCTCAATGCCTGCTATCCAGGGAATATTACGTTTCGGAATGAATAAAACAGACTTTAAGGTTAGATTGCGAGCAGAGTCAAGTGATAAAGTGGCAGACACTGAACTCTGCCTTGAGCTGTGCTGAACATGCCAACAATAACAACTCATCGTAATGAGAATCAATGCCCTTCTTATAAGTCCAGCTAAGCACTTGCACAGAGGCCAGCAGGAAGAAAAGCACAGTAGCATTCATGCTGTAGTTGTGTTGTTCCTGCTTTCACAGTGTTCTCAAAAAGAAGACATCTTTTTCATCCAGAGGGAAGTGGGGTTTTTGGGATGCCATTTTTAATTGCTAATGTAATTTCAATTCCATATTGTTAATGTAGACCTGTACACCAGTTCATTAATGCAATATCTGATCACCTAATCATGTGGCATTAACTCTCGCATCAAATTCAAAACATTGGTGCTAGCCTTCCAAGCAGTTAAGGGGTCTTCCCCAGCTTACCTACAAAAAATTATCAGACCCTACACCCCTGCCAGACCTCTTCGTTCAGCCTCCACAGGCCGCTTGGCACCTCCCCCTCTCCGAACCTCCACCTCACGCTCACGACTACTGTCTGTTCTGGCTCCACGGTGGTGGAATGAACTCCCAGTTGAGGTCAGAACTGTAGAACTTCTCCCCACCTTCAAGCGCAAACTGAAGACGCACCTCTTCAAGCAGCACCTCTCCCCGTCCCTCCCTACCTCCCTGTGAACCTTAATTGTTGTCTTTCTGTGATTTACTTTGTGTATCGGTATTTTTAGTTGGCTAGGTAAGCAGTGTTTGGATAGTTAAGTTTGGTCACTTTTGCTTTGTTGTTTGTTTGTTTATTTGTTTGTTTAAAAAAAATAAATAAATAAATAAATTCTAATAGGCCCTTATCTTTGTTGTACAGGTAGCAGTTGAAATTGTACTTCCCTCTAGGGACTTTCAGCGCACTTATCCCTGGTCATGGGTATGCACTTTGTTGTACGTCGCTCTGGATAAGAGCGTCTGCCAAATGCCATTAATGTAATGTAATGTAATGCATAAAAGAGGTTCAAGAGGTTCAGTTGTTGTTCAGGTCAAACATCAGACTGACGTGATCCTAGTGACGTTGACCATGGGATAATTGTTGGTGCCAGATGCAGTTCTGTGGGATGCAGTGCCTAGGGCAAAAAGAGCTTGTTAATGAGAGAAGTCAGAGGAAAAGGGCCAGACTGGTTCAAGCTGACAGGAAAGTAACTCAAACAACTCATGTTACAACAGTAATATACGGAAGAGCATCTCTGAACACACAGCACTTCATAGCCTTGAAGTAGATGGGCTACAGCAGAAGTTAAATCATTCTAAATAAATAAGTCTATTCAATACCTAATATCGTGGTCACTGAGTGTATAATAGACTACCCCAGGACAATCAACTGAAAGCCAGTTACGCTTCACACAGTGAAAACAAGAGGAATGCGTTAAGGAATACCACATCTCATTCTTACCTCACAATCAATCTGTTTATACACGGGGATTATCCGTTTCTTCGCCCGGAGTAACTTCCCACATTAGCCATTCTGCTTCCTTAGTGATAAAGGCACTGCCTTGACTTGGCCTTAGTACTGCACACTCCTCTAACTTTGAAAATGCAACGATGCAGGCTTATGGAACACACAGGGTCTGTCCCTTTAAAGACCGTCCCACGGGGTACACCGTTCAATATCGTCACCTGCATAAAGTGGAAATGATCTGACACTTAACCTTTTATTTTGACATCAAAAAAATGTGGATATTTGAATTGAGGCCTTCTGAGAACACGCTGTGTGAGATGAATAAATGATGAAGGCTGCTGGGGTGGGGAGAGACTTTTTAATTTCTTGGTTGCGGAGCCCCGTTCGTCGAGCGCCACAAAAAATATCTTCAAAACCAGAGCAGCCTACAAGCAATATCCTGCTTCGCGTTATTTATAGCACGTGTGTTGAAAATGCCACTCGGATTCTTTCCTTTTTTTAACCCCCTGTCTGAATTACAATTTTACCCTTGGAACATTCTTCTGGTAGAGAAATGAAGACATCTCGGGCTCAACTTCAAACAGCCTTCTGTAAACAGCCACTGTGGAGAAAGCGTTTCATGTGTGCCTCTGGGATATTATTAAGCCTCGACGGCATCTCCAAATGCTGAAAAAAACTGAGTTAGAGGGGTAACTCCTGCCTCTCCCCCTGACACGCCAATAACTCCTGAATTGCAGATCTCGCTGTCCTGGAAGAACTGTTGCTCTGCGGTATACCCCGGTCCATCACTATGCATCAGATAGAAAGCCAAGACCATGCACCACCAGTCAATCTGGCCCATGGTTACTCCAGGGCCTAAATCATACGGATGACAATATAGCAGTCACCATGACCTTTCTTTCACCTTGCTCCATCAGCTTATGCAGGAGTTACATAAGCTGTGGCATGCATGCGCACAATTCCGCCTTTCATTACCACTGCTGCTATTCTCTGTCTCATCTCAACTTTGGGTAATGGCAGCACATTCCTAATGAATTAATGCATTAACTCCGGAGGAATGATGTTGAAAGTGAACAATGTTGACAACTTTAATGGGATAAAGAAATGTTTACACGCACAGACTTGCTAATTCTCTGGCCAGGCTTAAAGACCACCCCTGTGTACTTGTGTGTGTGTGTCTATCCTAACAATGTATATGTCAAGATTAAAAAATACTTTTATCTCCCATAACTTTGATGATCGTGTACAAGATGGTGGGACTTTGTTTTAGCAATAGGCACTGGAAACAAAGCTATAAAAATATACCTGGAACAATTTGAAATTCTGATCATATCAACTTGGCCCTTCAAGCCACAGAATTCCTCTCCATACATTTCCACATGTACCTATGGCAGTTGATTCAACTGTAATTTTCAATGGTAATTAAATATAAATACATTTTCTCTTTGATGCCTTTTGTCATTTGCACTTTTTAAGCAATATCAAATACATTATGTGCAATCCCAATGCTTTTGTATAGTACCAGATTAATTTCCTGCAATAAAAGTCAACAGTGTGTGCAAACTTAATCGCCTATGTCCAACCTCATTTTGGGTGTAAACATGTATGTATGTATGTATGTATGTGTATATGTATGTACGTATGGAAAGTTAATGCTTTGGACCTTATACATGGGACATGAAAGAACATTTTTTTACATTCGATGCATTAATTTCATGTAAAGTCAGTTGCATATGAAAGAGGGCCTCATTAGTTCTGGAAAATTTGTAAATATACTATCCAACAATTTGTATATGTGAACCATAGACAGAATTATGGCTGATAGCAGCGTATGCTCTCTCCTATCAATTAAACCATTCGGTGGCATTTCTATCGAGCATGGAATTGTGGTTTTTATAGGGTGCTCATTTTAAAGAGTTTAAACCCTGGGGAAGTATAGTTTCTGCTCAAATGTGCCAGAGGTTGTAAATCAGCCTTATAAATGCCATGTACTGTAGCTGGGGTTTGCTTGCTGTACAGTATTTGTCTGTAGAATAATTTTTCGAATATTTATTAAGCTCTTCCCAAGGAACATAAAATAATTTCAAGCTCTTTCTCATATAAGACTGTAAAATGATAATAGTCTGTGAACTACTGTAGTGAACAAGAAATTCCATTGGTCCTTAAAATGAGAGAAAATATCTTCTCTCAAATTTGCAGTGACCTTGATAATAGTCCAGCCTTATAAAGTTTCTTGCATATTTGTTGCGTGAAGACTAATAATGTATTTCAGCATAATATTCAACTTTCTGTTGTCAGGGACAGAGGGGAATGGAGATGTAATATGTATCGGCTATTTTTCATATATTTTTTATCGACAAAAACACAAAGTCTGTGGTTTTGTAAAACTCTCCCATTCTTTAAGTGGAACAATATTATTTTTATCTCTTTTTCCCTAAACCTTCACTCAGGTACTTTACCACTATGTGCCAAACATAGCAGGAAAGCTTTTAATAGAACATAATTCATTTTTTAAAAGTTAAAATGGCTTCTCTGCATCAATCTTACATATTACAGAATGTTATATTTTCATTGTTAAAAAGTAATTTTTTTTCATAACCAAAATAAGTAGATGCAAATAATATCTTATTTGATATGAGTTTGTCTTGTATACTCAATGTTGTCTTGTATACTTCTTTCATAGATAAATCCATTCCGGTAGCTGTATCTCTAATTGCTCCTGACATAAAATGTACACTTGTATACTTAAAAGGACAAGATGTGCTCCTGCCAGCAATGGCTTCTTCTCTGCTCTAACATGCCAAAGGTGTCTTTGGCTGTAATGGAGTGACCCATTAGCCCTAAAGTTATATTGAACCACATTGTCAGTTGCTTTATGTGCAAATTAAGAAGGGGGTAATTTAAAAAGCTTTTTTAAATTCTATATTTAACAGACTTGGCACCCTTAGGACATACTTGCGCAAATCTACGTTCAATGATGAGAAGAATTCATTTATGAATTATTCACCACATACAACGCTAGCATACTTGTTGCCATGACACATTTATAAAAAGGGCACTTAACCGACTCTGTATAAAAAAATAGAAGCACATTATTGCCAAATTACATTGCAGTATCAGCTGTATTTCAAAGTACTGGCACACCGGCAGCTGATGTCTTGATTTGAAATGCACTTTCATAAATTACAATATTAATAATAGATGGCGAAAATCACGAAACGTGGTCCGTGTGCGTGCAATTGATTTTTCACTTACTAGTGCATACAAGGGCGTATCAAATTTATTGTCGTCGCATGCGGTGGGTCCGCAAATACTCAATGGGCTCGGAATTATGCAGTCGGTTTGAAAGGAGCGTAGCCCAACGGCTTTCGTCAGGAAATCCGCGGAACTCCTCATTAGCGTCTGATCAACGCTATTACCCTGGATATTGATAGCTGCGTTGTTGTCAATCAAACAGCGCAAGTAATGCATTAGACTGATCGCGTGTCTGTTCTCCTTATCCTTAATGACTGTATCATTGATTGTAACTGCTTGTTGCTCGTTAGGCTAATGAAGGGAAGCCGACGAGCGCTGGTGGAAATCGCGCGGATGTGGGAGGGAAGCGCGTCTCGGATGCAAGAGGTTAGGATTCGTCCGTGGCGGCGCGGGGCGTCGGAATCCGCGCGCCTGGGGTCGCCACGGCGACGCGCGTCACTCCGGGAGCGGTTCTGTCAGCGGAAGATCTTCATTAAGGGATTCAAAGAGGAACCCGCGGGCGCCGCTCAAAACAGCCTACAGCGCCTTCCTCCGCAACCTCGAGTGCTTCCTACCGCCGATCGGCTGCTGTGGATTAAGCAAAATAATGCATATTTTCTTTATTTAACAACACATTAGCATACCATGCATAATTCACTGTGATTCTACTTCGGAATTTGCCACCTATCAGAGGATACCCGTTCTCTCTACAGTTGATTAGACAATATGAATATGAGGGGCACATACAGTATGAAAGCATTTGTGTGAAATATTTGCTGCTCTACTGAGCACTTCTTTACAATGTCAAAATACAACTGTATTCTTAGACTTGTTTGGTGTTTTCAGGAGCAGTGTGCATATAACCATTTTCATTCGATAACACTCGAAAAATATAAAACAGAAAGAAATAATTGGTGTTCTGGGATTTAAAAAAGACTAAACATATTAAAAAAACATTGAATATGAAGGTATTTCTGTTGACACTTCACTGAATGACCACTTATGTAGAGATGATGCAGTGCATATGGCAGAATGCTAATTTATCACACGCTCGACATTTGCTAATATATTCATACACGGCCATTTTTAATGTCCGCTGAGTACAGGAGGGGGAGAAACACTTTGAGTGTGTTCTGCCTGCATGTGTGCGCATGTGTGTGTGTGCGAGGCAAAGTGCGAGAGGGTCTTTACAAAGAAACAGCAGGGGTGTAAGTGTTCTGCTTCCCTTTGCCAGGCAGCTGTCTTTTCTGAGATGCCACTTTATTCTCGCTCTGGCACGGCCTGGACATGTCATGCCACCGTTAATACTTGCGCTAAATTAGTCGGCATCGTTAGCACTGACAGCCCCAGTCCTGCCAGGCCCAATTAGAGAACAGCGTGGTTCGAGGAACAGGGCTCAGGTCAAAGAGCTTGTAAATCCTGGAGAGGGGGGCTTTATTTTTTTCAACGTTTTTCAAGCACTTTCTTCGATATTAAGAACACTCTGCCTGGAAGCAAACAGACTTGTAAGCAGGGTAGTGCAAAATGAGCAGTCCCTCAGTCTGAATGTGTTGTTTTAAAAAAAGAAATGTTGATAGAAGTTCAGATCATTTAAAAACAACAACGTTGCCTTCAGCAATCAGAGAAGGGCTGATATGTCATTTTTCATGCCAGAGTAGGTGGTGTTTATAGTTATCGTCAATAAATTAGACATCCTTCTTACAGGTCTGTTTTGGACAGTTCACAAAAAAATTCAATATCTTTGAAATCAGATAGTTTTATTGGAATCTCAAGCCAATAGATTTACAAAATACTCACAAATCTTAATGAATCTTTATGAACTCTGATGCTAGTTATCAAACAGCTACTTATCAAACAGCCATCGTTAGCACTGACAGTCCAAGTCCTGCCAGACCCAATTAGAGAACAGCGAGGCTAGAGGAACAGGGCTCAGGTCAAAGAGCTTGTTAATCTTGGAGAGGGGGGCTCTATTTTTCACCATTTTTCAAGCACTTTCTCCTCTCCGCTGCCCAGAAATAAGCAGACTTGTAAGCAGGGCAGTGCAAAAATGAGCAGTCTCGTGTATGGGTCGTTTTAACCTTCCTAATGTGTTAGAAAGTTGCACATTTCAATGATGAATCTAAATAACTACCCACAACTTTTCAATACTTTTTCAATGCCATACTATGAACAGCCAATATTCTCTGCCGGGTCTACTTCATTAAACGTTTACTGGTTAAGTAAACACACACCTGGACTATGTTACAAATCAGTCCATGAGTTTATAAAGTGTGCTTCTTTAACCAGTAGGTGGCGGAGACCGGGGAACTCGGTAAACACGGGGAAAGCTACAGAGCTACAGTTAGGTATGATTTATTTCGCCTTTATTATTGTTACCCAAAATCCATGAGGGGGAAAGGTGAAGACTTTATGTTCATTTTTAGGCTAACACTTTTACTATCACTCCCTCCCTGGACTGAAACTGTAAATAAAATGCTGGTGAAATCTGGAATTTCCCTATCTCCCTGTGTCCAGGTCTTCAGTCCTCCCCGGGGTGTGTTACTGCCTGTGACAACGCTGATTGGCATTTCAGCATTTACATATTTAATTCCCAAATTAGAAAATGAAAGTGTTCACATTTTCCATCTGTTTAGTCTGCAATTTATCTATATGTGACTCCATCCCATGATGTGCGCTTCAGTTTTGAACGCAGACTCATTCTGACACAGGGTATTTAGCTGCAGGAATGGCCCAAAACAATGGTTGGGGAAGAATCAAAATGTTGCTAAGGATATGACAAACTCGAGATTCGTTGTTGACGCTGTTTGAATGTATCCCTTTGGCTAAATGCTTTGTGCTGGATTGAATCTGCCCTAAGGTTATTTTCTTTTGTGAAAATTCACTTTATTGAAGAAATATAGAATTCAAAGGATACAAAGGATACTCATCTGTATTCTTTATCTGCTCATATTTAACAGACAGTACACTGCATTACATTTTATTTAGCAGTCACTTTTATCCAAAGTGGTGTACAAAACAGTGCATATCAAGCTCATACAACAAACAGCTGAACACGTCAGATAAGGTATAATTCATATGTTATTATATTATTGAGTGTAAGGACATACTATGTCCAGTACACAAGGTAGATAGACCAAGTCAAACTACCACACAAAGACAACTACAACTTGAGGAAATACAGTACCGAGACTTCAAGGCCTAGATGAAAGTTTAAAATTCAAGGGGCTAAAGACATATAGGTGAAAGACCAGTGACAATAGATTAGGTGACTCCTGCAAAGGAGAGAGAAATGTAATAAGCAACTCCGTGTCTGTGCATGTGTGTATGAGTATACATGCGTGTGTGTGCGTTTATGTGTATGTACGCATGCATGCACATCATGTGTGCAAGTGCGTGTGGAGGAATTTCTGGAATCAGAGCCAATTACAGGGAAAGAAAAAAAAGAAAACAATTCGCTCCATGACCATGGCCCGCTGAACATACCTTACCCCGTTTTAATCACCCAGCGACTGGGCTGTGGCTCCTCATTCTTCCTGCGTACAATGCGCTCTCCTGTGCCACAGAGCCAGCTTCCTTCTCCCCCTCCCTCAGACCTGAAGACGTGGCAATTAGAAGCATCTGCTCAGACATCTGCCCATGGCTCAGCCCTTCCCCTGGCCGACTCCGCTAAATTGTGCCCGTGGACTTGGCATCGCGAGGCACAAAGCACCGTGCAATGCAGGCTTTTTGTGCAGATTCACATTATCCCGAGCTATCGGGGTGCATTTTTATATTGCGACCGTACGTTCGGATAACATTCTATCGCTTGAACCGCGGATAATTTCACTTTAGAGCTGTTCAAAATTCCCATTTTTTTCATCAAATGCCCATACAATACCAGTAGTCTTTCATGATCATGATCTAGAAATAGATACATTTATAGATGATATTATGCTTGTTCATTTTGGTGATAACATGACAGCTTTATGTAATTCCGACCATATCCATATCGATGCTATGGCTTCCTGCAGAAGCGTATATTACTTCATAAAAAAAACACACTCTGAACAAACATCAATCGCACCGAAGCCATCATATTAAAGTCGACTCTGGTCTCCAACAGCTATATTTAAAACTGAAAATGTGCAATGTGTGCTGTGCAGTTGCTTACATTAAAACTGGGCAATGATTCTTATAACTTGTCAACTGCACAAATATAATAAAGATGAATGCTGATATGAAGTATATTTTGAATTTAAATGAAGGCTTCTTCCATATGTTCCAAAGTATAGAGAGAAGACAATAAAGTGGTGTCACTACATAATTGTGAAAAATGATCCCCAAAGAAAAGCATTGGAAACAGTGTATATCATTTAAAAAAAACACCTATTTAATATTTCTCATTTATCCTTCTCTTATGCATAAGAGAATATCATCATTGGTAAATTAATGGCTACCCGTATCATTCCTGTAAATTAGGGTAAGGTTCAACTCTGAAGCTTAATGCATGTTGGACCTAACTGAAAATATGCAAGGTGCCAAATTATGAATTTTGATTGAATGTCCCCTTTAAAAGAGATGTGTGATAATAAGGAGATTAATCACAACGGTGAAATTGTGAGCCCCGCTGTGTCTGTCCCCGGAGAAACGTTGCTAAAGAATAAGAAGAGCGCTAAGTCTAGTGGGACAGTGGACCAGGGGATTTCTACAGAAGCCAATCCCAGCAAAGGGATATTCCTGTGCTGAACGAACAGAACAAAGGGATTCTAAGATAGGGGAGAGCTCAAAGGACATGCTGAGAGATACCAATATCATTACAGGCACAACAGGCCGGGTGACATGGTCCGAAAAGACGGGGAAGTGAACGCGGCCCGACCGGTTTCTCCCAGGCGAAGGCAGCCATTTACAGACTGCAGACCGCAGCGTTCTCCGTGTGTTTGCGAAAGTTTCGTGGTGCATTAGAAAAAATTTTGTTGCCAGCGTCATGCACTGAGACGCCACGAGACATCATCATCGCTCAGTAAACGCATTGTTTATGTTTTAATTTCTTCGCATGGCAGTCAGTGTCACAACAGCTTAACAAAAACGGCACCATAGATGTTCCTTGAAGCATATTTTAAATATTTAAGACAAGCAACGCATCGTCGTGTTTGTGCGTGCATTGCCACAACATCAAAAAACACAGGAAAAAAATGCATGACCTCTGTGAATTTGAATATCATTATGAATGCATTCATTCTGCTTGTTCCATAGGAGAATAAAAAAATCCAGATTCATTATTAAGTAATGGTCCTACTTGAATTGTGAACTGTGAATTGTACATTCAGCATTGCATGAATGTGTTTCTTTCTTTGTGGTATTTCTTTCAAACTCATGAAATATCTCAATATCTGATATTCTCTTCATTTTAATGTTCCATTAATTTAGCATAACCCTTTGGGATACTGGTATACTTATAATTTGTACATGCAGCTATATTCTTTAGAATGAAGCAGGTCTTAACCCACAAACCACATACTCGGGTTCAGTCAATCCATGACTTTACAACTCCATTTTGCATCCAAATATTCAATAGGTATCAAGATGAACTTGTACTGTACACTCAACGAGCACTTTATTAGGAACATTTTAAACATACTACACCTACTTATTCATGCAATTATCTAATCAGCCTATTGTGTGGCAGCAGTGCAATGCATACAGTCATGTAGAGACGGTCAGGAGCTTCAGTTAATGTTCACATCAACCATCAGAATGGGGGAAAAAAGTGATCTAAGTGACTTTGACTGTTGAATGATTGTTGATGGCAGACAGGGTGGTTTGAGTATCTCAGATCCTGGGATTTTCATGTACACTAGTCTCTAGAGTTTCCAAAGAATGTTGCAAAAAAAAAAAAAAAGCAGTTCTGCAGACAGAAATGGCTTGTTAATGAGAGACATCAGAGGAGAATGGCCAGTCTGGTCAAAGCTGACAGGAAGGTGACAGTAACACAAATAGCCACACATTACATAACAGTGGTATGCCGAAGAGCACCTCTGAACACACAACGCATCATAACCTTAAGTGGATAGGTTACAGCAGTAGAAGTCTAATAAAAATAAGTCTTAATAAATACCTAATAAAGTGCTCACTGGGTACACTTGTACCCAGTTAAATTTTACTGATGGAACAAAGGCGAACGCATTCCAATATAAAATCATGTTTGCGAAAGAATAGTTGAAAATCTGTTCTTAAAATAAAAACCTGGTTTAACCTCAATCAAAATATACAGTTAGCTGGCGAGCGCTGTGCTTGTTGAGCTGAAGCTTTCCATTTATTTATTTATTTTTTGTTCCTGCGAATGAAACAAAAGCGCAGGTTTGTCAAAGCCTGATGCTTTCATGATTGCTATGTTATTGCTATCCGTAAACAAACAGGTTGCGACAGCTAATGCACAGCGAGTCGTAAAAAAGTCTCTGGCAATGACTCAGTCAGAAGTTTCTTTTGAAATGATGATCAAAGCTGTGCTGACAGTGGTAGACCTTGTGCCGTTCAGAATATTCATGAATAGAAGGCATCTGTCCTCAGCTAGTAGGCAGCCTTGCAACAGAGGCAGGAGAGACCGTGGTGACGACTGTAACCAAACAAATGAGGGATCGGCTTCAAATGACTGGCACGACTGCTCGAATGTTCATTTACAGTGTGTGTGTGTGTGTGTGTGTGTGTGAAAATATGCCCAGGTGTACCGGCATTGCAAATAGGTTATGACAGATACAACAGTATGCCAACATGACAAATTCTTGAGAAAGTGAAATACATTTAATAGGATTGCTTTATCAACTGACAAAGTGCAGCATTTCTGAAACATAACATCTAAAACAGTTCTGGCTATACGCTCATTATGACTTTCAGAGAGAGGGCCAAGCAGGCTTTTCACAGCCCACTGGACAGCAGATAGAACATGTGAAAATCATATTTTCACATGTGTAGCTGCTGCTTAAAATTCAGGCGTGGGGCCATCTTTATTCTTGTTAGGCCACCGAGGGCAATTCAGGTCTGGGTCTTTAACTGACCAAATCGGACCTGGTGGAAAGCAAGCTAATCTATCCCCTTTTTAATAATCTCACCACATTAATATAATTGGGTTATTCCTTTCCTTGCTGTTCATGTCTGCAGTTGCTGAAGTGATCTCTATTTAAATGCACAAGATTTCCTCTGAGACGTCAGCCACAACACTTAGCCTTCTATGTTATTAAAGTGGGCATCTCTGACTGCAATTATAAAACATTAAAATTGGACGGGGGACATTATTAAAAATGTTTGTATTTACAGTACACACTTTGATTAATATAATGTGTAAATAATTATATTTAGAAATTATGTGATGTATCGCCAGCTAGATGGCCTCAGATAACATGTACTCTCCCTGTTTTAAGCAGCTGAATGGATCCAGAAAAAACAACACCCTGAACATTGTGTACTGTATACAGTTAGCTAGCTTTCTGCCAATACAGTAACAAGACTATGTTATAGCTATGTGAAAGGGGTGAATGAAATTTCATACACCTGTACATTTCTTTGAAATCAAACTTAGATACTAGCTACTGTAGTATTCCACAGGAAGGTCAAAGGGCAATGGACAGCTGGAGGCTTTTGTGAGGATAGGTGAGCACAGTACCTTGGTTTGAGTTGTCAAGACTTGTTAGCTTTCCATTAGTAGTAGGTGCGAGAGATTCTTATAAACCTGTAGGAAAGACTGATAAAGAGATTCATGCTCTCTCTGGCCAAATAGTTTTAGGAATAGTTAAATCTTTTGGATTTTGGTGATAGGCAGAGTTGAATATCTTGCGTATGTCCTTGTAGGAGGAAAGACAGGAAGTGTCTGGTTGAGAAGTGATGGTGGAGACAGGAAGGTATCATCAGGCTGGAGCAAAGCTGACTCACCTACTGAGAACAGGAAAATAAAAGAAGAAAGCAGCAGTTTTAAAGGTACAATAGCTAATTTTGGACTTCTCACGGTCAAGAGAGGAATTGCAGCAACAAATTAGAGCCAATTTTCAACCAATGAGCTTGAATTATTGTACAGCTATACAATGTTTTGGTACAGAGTGTCGACCTGTCAATGGTATATCTAGAAACCCAAATTTAAGGACTATAAACACAGGCAGAAGGTGAGTCAGCATGTCAGTGAGCCTTTCTCAATGATAGGAAGGCATTTACAATGGTCTTGCAACAAAGTTTTATCACAAAAATCTTACCTATTGTGCCTGTTATTCCATTGTTTTGTAAAAGGGAGTAAACTAAATGCAAGCCACTTATCAAGGCCAGGTGGTTAGAACGGACTATGTGTGGTGTGGCAAGATGTTAACACCATTTGAGCCTAAGGAATAGAAGGGGGAATTGTAGTGCTTTTTTAACGTTTTTGGGGAGATGCAAATTCAATCAGAGTTGGGGAATTATAAATGCAACCTTGCTCCATTTATGTGCATATTGTTTGCTTGGTAAGCACGTACAGTATATTCTGTTTAATAGCCTTCCAGCTATGTAAAGCTTGGTCTCCTGTGATTGAGGATAGATTTTGTGGAACAGATCAAGTGGAGCTCAGTGCAGAAGAAAATGGAGTCGGTCAGTTGATGACTATTGGGTTGCTGCTAACACCTGCGCTACTTACCTTGCAGCGCTAAATGTGGGGCTATAGGGAATTTGCTGTTATTGGTAATGTGGATGTGCTTACTGCTAGTGGCCTTTCAGGACACTCTGTCCAGGGCAGAGAGAGAGAGAGAGAGAGAGGGAGAGAGAGAGAGAGTAGAGTGTAGTCGCTATACATAAAAAAAACGCTAATCTATTTCCTTGCACTTGTGTGTGGAGGGTGGTGTATTTCTGAGAATATGAGTCCTGACTTTAAGAAACAATTTCCAGGGGCTACTACCGAAGGGTGGCTCCGACCAGAGCAATTATAATTTTCCCTGGTGAGAAAAATTATATAGTAAGGACTTAGGTGCACACTCAAAACCACACTGGAGACATGAAGTAATCTATTTGCAACTATGATTCCATCTGGAGAAATGCTCGAGATGTTTTTAGTAACATTGGAGGGAAGCAATGGAGGTGTGAAAGCACGGGCAGACAGCAATCTGCACCAACAGAAAACAGACTGCACCGACAAAGAGGAAAAGAAGGGTGCGCAAAGCTGCCACGTTATATGAAGGGATTGTGGGAAGCATCCCAAATAGAACAGACATCCATCATATACACTTGCATAATCCATTCAAATCATTGCTGAGTTTCATTGCGACAAGGATTGTATGATTTTGTTGTTCAATGCAAAGGGACAGCATGTTTTTTCTGTCTATTTTGTCTTTTGAATTTGCATTTGTTTAATACATTTATTGATTTAATATTTTCATTTGATCTTGTCTCATAAGGCATTGTGTCTATTATTATGGTATTTGTTTTTCACTGCTGTAAAGCATTGCTGTGTGCTCAAAACGTGCTATACAAATACAGTCATTATATTATTATATAATAAGTTACAAGACTGGCACCTCAAAGGTTGGTGTTTCAAGCCCTGATGTAGCCACGGTAATATCTGCACAGCCGTTGGGCCCTTGATTAAGGCCCTTCGGCCCACATTGCTCCAGCACTCCTGCTTAGTCTAATCAATGGTAAGTTGCTTTGGATAAAAGCGTCAGCTAAATATATATTTAAAAAAAAAAATCAAAATCGAATGTGCTAGCACTTGCTCATGCTAACTGCATTTGCATCATTGGATCAACAGGACCCATATAATGCACGTTACTGCAATGGGACTTAGCAGAAATCTTACATAGCCTTGTCAAATGCACCACAAACCAGCAGAAACCATTTCTTACATCACTTCAACACACACTGGGATCAGTGCTTCACCTATCTAGGCCAGTGGCAAATTGACTGGGCTGTTGGAATATTTGCCTTATTGTCAAGTCTCAAAATTGCATTTCTCTGACCGAAACCCCACCGAATTTGCTTTGGGGGAAGTATAGACTTTTCTGAGAAAAAAATGCTAAAAATGGAAACCATCATCTTGACTTGTCAATACAGTCAGCTGAGAGATCAATCACTGTGATGCAGGTTATAATCACCGTATTTATATAGAGGTAAATGTCAGGGCCAATCTCCCCAGGAGAGCACACCTGGATTGGGCTCAGTGTCATGTGATGTGCCGGGTGTCAGGTATAATGGAGTCTGTTCCTTGCACCTGGAACGCATACCAAATAACAATTCTGAGGCACACGTCATGAAATAGGAGGGAAATCATTAAATGGCAGCAACAGAATTTTAATTAAAATTATTTAATATGGCTATATGGTTTGGGATGGGTATATTTTTGTATCAGTTGTTATGTGTTAGCAAATGTTCACAGTGATCAAAGAGAAAAAGTAGTTAGGCTAAAATTGAATTGAAATCACATGTCTGCTGGAACAAACTCTGGTTGTATAGGCCAACGGGTGTGGGACAATATGCACGGGAGGAAAATCTCTTGTGTGTTACAGTACATCTATATTAAAATCTGGATGAACTGCATCGAGCATAAATGTATAATATAGGCTTTGCAATTTCAATGAGGCAGTTGAAGCGTGTTTGCATGGAAAACTCTTTAAGAGGGGTTACTTCCAAATCACAATCAACCCCCCCCACCTCCCCAAAAAAAGGCCGTCGATGATATCCAACAAGCAACTGCGCCAAATTGCGCGCCTGAGCGAAGGCTCGAAAATAATCTGAACGTGATGAATACAAATGCTCGCCATCTGGCATGCTGGCTGTTCTGAGAAGAATGACTCAGGCTTTCACTGGGCTTGTACACTCCTTAATTTAAACAGAGACGGGCCAGATTATTATTTTTATCATTACTTCATTTTTTTCCGCGTTCCCATGTGATAGCCTTACTGCTGCACATATATAACTCGAGGCCCGTTGCCAGTAAAAGGACATATTTGTTTTGTGTTTAATTCAGTGATTTAGCCACTGATTCACTTCTCGTTGTAGATACAGCTAATTGGGGCTGACAGTACTGAGACAGAAACCAGGAAAATAACAGGAAGACAATACCTGTAAACTCTACAGACCAATTACAGTCAAATACGTAATTGTTTGAATTCAAATACTTTCTATGCTTTACTGGGCTTGTCTGATGTACTGGAACCTGTGAAATACTCTCAAATAGTGCAAACCCCACATTTCTTGTCCTCTTGATTGGCTCCCTTGCACCAGGCAAGATCAATTGAGCACGGAAAAGCATTTGGATCCAAAATAATTGCGTATTTGACCCAGGTCTGAAGCTCTAACAATCGCAGATGGAGATGGTGACGCAGCACCTGGACCGCTGGAAGGTTCCATCTGAGCATCAGACTTGTAACTCCAAAGATGCAGGTTCACTTTTACACAGCCTGTGTACCCTCGAGCAAGGTCCTTAACTATAATTGCTTCAGTAAATACCCAGTTGTATGCATGGGTTGTCTGTAAAAGGATGTAGCTGCGTAAGTTGCTCGAGCATCTGCTAAATGCCTGAAAGGAAAATGTAGAAGACATAAGGAAAATGGAGCAGACATTGCCAGTCAAGCCTCTTTCTGGCTCTGGTTTGGGTTCTGTCTCAAATGCATACCATTACACCTCAGAGAACCAGGACTGATTCAGGTGTTGACACTGTGCACCTGTAATGTCAGGCCTTGGAAGTGCTTAGCATGTAAAATCTGAGATGATGCCTACAGAACAGGACAAGCCAAACAAAAACAAGCAGATAATAGTGTGAATAGCCCTGGCATCGAGCCAAAACTGGGAATAAAATCAATTTTGGAGCCTATCTTCATTAATGAAATTATGTTTCCATTCTCAATGGTAAAAATGTATATTAATCGTGGATATATTGCTGTTTATACTTCTAGCTATGATATGAAATTGAATTATTCAGTTTGAAAAACAAATCTATATAAAACCTAATGCGCGCATTGTAAATAATTGTAAATAAAGAAGGCTTTTTCACAAGAAATAGACAATGCCATTTGCAAGAGAGGTTTTTGGGGCCAAAGGCCAGGCTATGATACTTCCATTTTCTATAATAAGATTTACAAATGCATTGATTCTGTTAAAAGTAAAAGGTTCTGTTGCATCACTGCCTACATTTAGTTTTGTCCTTCATGCAGAATTTCAACATGAAGAACCCTCTATCTGTTATTAGAATTTGCGTATGAATCAAAACTGTATTTTTGTAGTGTTACCAGGGTAGTGCACATAACTTTCCTGGAAGGATGTGAACTCGATTTTGAGCGACAAAAGTCAGAGATTATTTTGCTTCCAGTGTCTAATTTTTGTTAGTTAATGGTGAGGTGCTCCACACAGGTTTCATGTATAGTGAGATGAATATTCATGTAGAAGAAAGGTGTAAACCTCTATAGCCAAATTCCCATAAAGCACTTAGTTTCCCAAAGATGGGTCACTGTCACATTTGTATTCATGAGCAGATAAATGAATGAATTAATGAATAAATGAATAACAAGAATGCTCCAAATTGTTACCTAAATGTCAGAGGACATGGGCACAGAAGAAGCTCAGACAATTCAATTCACTAGGAGGGAAACCAGTTTCCGGCCTATGAAAAAAGGAGACAAAACCTAAATTAAATGAAACCTAAAACAAAACTGTCCTTTATTGTGAGTAGAATAGAAATCCCCTTTGCGTTGTCCACTCTACACTCATCAGTGAACGTTTTTGTGGTGACAAGGTAAAAACCCAGCTACAATTGGTTAAAAATGAAATGTTTCAAGTCAGGGAGAAGGTAAACAGAGCTTTATTGGGTAACCAAATCTGTCTGGGTATTCCACTCCTTTAGACAGCTGCATTCTGAATATTTCTCACTGGGTTGTGATGGCTGACAAGAGATACAATATTCTTTATGATCGCCTAGCAAGGGCTGTCTTCTTTATTTTTTGACAGCATGCTATGCTAATCAAGGGCTATGGAGCAGTGTTACATTTTAATCAAACAAAAAATAATCCATAAGCTTTGCACTGAGAAAAACTTCCATTGCACATACAAACTCCAGAACTGTAACACTATCTTCTTATTCTCTCCTTTGTGTCTGAAATGACAGCAATTGAGGTCTGCGAAGCAGCTAACGGCAAACAGCCTTAAGAGACTTGGGCTATGCGCTTATCACAGAAACACGCAGCAGTAAGATTTGAGTGTTATTATTTATGATAGAGGATTATTTTGATCTGCAGTGTGGTTTGTTGAAAAAAAGGACATTATAACCGTATTGCAACAATGCAGTTCTAAATTCGGATCCTTACAAGGCCCATGTGTGAACTTAACGTAAGCCCAGCTTTTCCCCTGCTAACTTAATTACATGTGCAGCAGTTCATGAGTCCTTCAAGCCCCCTGAAAAGGTTCATTTCAAAGATGATTCCTGCAAAGGCAACACCTTATAAATAAAGCAATGAATAATCATATTTAAACTACGGAAGAAAATGAAGAGAAAGCTAAAACAAACCACTGTAATAATATGTTTTTTTTAGCTGATGCTTTTATCCAAAGCAACTTACAGTTGACTAGGGGAAGCAGTGGAAAATCCCCCCCGGAGCAATGTGGGTTTAAGGGCATTGCTCAAAGGCTAAACAGCTCCACAGACCTTATTGCAGCTACACCCAACCTTCCTTAGCCACTAGGCTACAGGCAGCCCACAGCCACGACTGTACAATATGTGAAATAAAAATCAAATGAAAATAACTAGGAAAAAACAAGTTTTGTTTTTATGGTTTTATGTTCCCAAACAGAATAAATAAACCATAAATGTCTAAACTCAGATTCAATGATCAGGCCAAGGATGAAAGTGACCTGCTGTAACTTGGACAAGACAAAAACTTTTTGTTCCCAGCATTTTAAAAGAGGATTAAAAAAAGTTGTCTGAGAATGAACAAATCATAGGTGCCTCTAGATTTCAATGTAATACAAATGCTTTACTCGATATAGATGTTGTCATTATGCTTGTTTCATAATTAAAATAAATGTGCTGTTCACAGCATGAGCCATATCCATGGAGCTTTTCACCATGTTCTGAATATTTCATGCAGTAGATGACTGCAGGATACCATTCCCATAGTAAAAGAATAGGAGAATATAATTTTGACTCCACTTCAGATTTTATTTTCAGTATCATTATTTGATAAAGATAATCAGTCACATACTAAGCTGTTCTGTCTATGCCCAACTGTGATACCTCCCTTGCTGATATTGACTTGAGTTATATGACTCTAAAATGAATGCGTTTATTAATGCAGGAGGAAATAATGTAAACTAAAACCCCCAGTTAGAGCGACATAAAAATTGGTGCATGACAACACCCTGAACTCCTAATATAATGACAATCATCCATATAATCCATATAATGATATATTACTTCATGACAGTATCTAAGCAGGCAATCAGCAGCAACTCAATACAGAAAAAGCATCCAGACATGGGCCTAGAGGTTCAGCTGTTTTTCAGACCAAACATCAGAATGGTGAAGAAATGTGATCTAAGTGACTTTGACTGTGGAATATGATTGTTGGTGGAGGACAGAGTGGTTGGAGGGTGTCAGAAACTGCTGATCCCTCTAGAATGATGCAAAAAGAGAAAAACCATCCAGCGAGCAGCAGTTCTGAGGGCAAAAATGCCTTCATGAGGTCAGAGGAGAATGGCCAGACTGGTTCAAGCTGACAGGAAGGCGCCAGGAACTCAAATAACCATGCGTTACAACAGTGGTATGCAGTGGTATCTGAAAACAAATCATTGCAGTGGGTGGGTTACGGCAGCAGAAGACCAATGATTGTATATATAAAAAGTCTAATAAATGCCTAATAAAGTGCAATTAAGAAGCATCATATAATTCTGAACACATTAATATGTTCAGCTCAATTCCTCCCCCATGCAACTGAAATAAGTGGCCAAGCCTTATCAGTTTAAACTATAATAGATGTCTGGAGCATACATTTCAGCCCCATTGCAGTGATCACATCCTTTACAGAGACATACAGCATAAACTATGGTGGTTGCAATGGCCTGACATTAACCATACTCCAGAGGTAGAGTTGTGTCCTGTGAGAGAAAGGGAAAACGGAAACATGGACTTTGAGAATGTGTCTACGGAACCCGACCAGTACACGACACCTGGACCGGTCCTCTCTGGATTTCTAATGAGTCTGAAGAAACTCCTCAATCAATACCAATTAAGCAGTCTACCTCTTGCGCGGTCTCAGAGGGGCACTGGTCAAAAGACCACCAGGGTTTAAAAGAATGCATTCACTCAGACTTCCTCAAATTAAAGTGCTAGCAAATAACGGGAAGAAAATACCTCTACAGACCTGGGTCAAATACCGTAATTGTTTTGAATTCAAATACTTTTCAGTGCTGAGGTTGTCTGGTGCACTGGAACCTCTGAAATACTCTGAAATAGTACACTCCACTTTCTTGACCTGCTCAATTGCTCAATTGCACCAGACAACATTAATCGAGCACAGAAAAGCATTTGAATCCAAAACAATTGCTTGTATGACCCATTTTGACTGCAGTCTGATCGAATGCAACTAAGCAAATGCATGATACCCATATCAAGTAAACATATTCAATACAATGAGACATAAAACAAAATAAACAAAAAATTCTAACCACACACCTTCAATATAATCAGCCAAATTAGGCCATCTGGTAAAACAATAATAAACATGAATACTGCCAATAATCTTTAAGTAAGTTTTAAATCATCGCAGCAGCATTGATCAATAAGGATTACCATAGAGTGGCCTAAATAATGAGTGGCCTGTGTTGTTATTAAGGGGACATTTATAGGTAGTATGTGAACATACTCAAGCGTGATAGTGTTGGGAATTATTTACTGTTAGTACTAAACTATTGGGTAATTTGTTTAGATGGATAACAGTGTTATCAATGGGCTCATTCAGAAATGTAAATTTAACTTTACTTACAATGTGAATTAGTCCCTGTCATTTAGAGAACCCACATCAATAGAAATTCAATTCAGTACTAAATCAACTCAGACAGAGTACATTTTACAGTAGTAGAATACAGTTGTTTCCTATTGGTGTTAAATACCCTGGTGTAAAATCCAGCTATGACCAGCTTGGAATACCAGTTTCCACTTGTTTCAAAACAAAGCTTGAGTTAGTCTAACCCTGTTCAGTACGGAGCTGGTCTGACTGGTGAACCAGCTGTTTCAATACCTAGCTAGCTAGCTGCTTTTTTCAGCAGGGTAAACACTGAATATTATACTGTGTACTACATGGATTCTATAAGCCGTATTTTCTTGGCTCAACCTCCTTTTCAGGGCCGTTTTCTGTGGGTTTGATGTCTTATTTATTACATATCATATATCACATTAATTTTAATTTGAGCGTAATCAACCTTCCCGGAGGTATGTCGCCCGGTTCGTGGGTGAACGGCGGTGGCCGGGCTCGTGAAGAGGCCGCATCTGCTCGGCCTCCCGCCGCCGTTCTTGATCGCCAGGAGCGGATACGGCACTTAGCGCTCACGGGGTTTTCTCTCCAGGCGTACGTTTCCTCATCTCCCCCCCGCTCCGGCTGGATCAAAGACACCGGAGTGCCAAATAAACATATCAAAATGGCCAACAAAAGCCACTGTAACTGCTCCTGGAAAGGGGAGAAAAAACAACAAAGCAAGGGCTTTTGGCCATCAGATCAAAAGCAGGGAAAAATTAGATGGTGCTGCTCAAGATGTGAATGCAAACAAGAGGGTGGGAGCAGGCTGTTGTGAGCTGTAGGTACCTGTTGTGAGGAGTTGTAAGTCCGCAGACAGTGCGCCAAATTATGTCACACATGTCACGTCACTTCCTAATGGTGTCATTTATCTGGACGGGTGCATTTAGTCAGTGAGCAAAAGCCAGGGAATATATTTCGAGAAAGGCACTGAAACAGTGCAGGAAAATAAATAAATAAATAAATATATATATATATATATATATATATATATATATATATATATATATGCAAATATTTGAAAACATGAAAAGAAAGATATACCTGCCCTATACACTTACAATGATGACACTGGAGTGCAACTTTGCTGCCTGGGTTTCAATTCATTCATTAAATGTTTCAAATTCTCGTTTGCCAAGGAAATATGCGAATTCCAATTAGGTAGCAGATATCTTTCTTATCTACTTTTGCTGTATGTCTTCTCTTATCTAGATAAATGTAGCATTCATTTATACAGCTGGATATAGAATACTGAGGCGATTTAGGTCAAGTACCTTGCTAAAGGGTACAGTGACAGTGCTCTACCAGGGAATAGAACCTACAACCTCCAAATTATAGTCCAAATTCCCTATGATAGAATTCATAGTTCATTAAGTAATTTATTAAGCTGTGTTACCATCACATCTTGCTTAGGGTAGAGAGAGAGAGAGAGAGAGAGAGAGAGAGAGAGAGAGAGAGAGAGAGAGAGAGAGAGAGAGAGAGAAAGAGAGAAAGAGAGAGAGAGAGAGAGAGAGAGAGAGAAAGAGAGAGAGAGAGAGAGAGAGAGAGAGAGAGAGAGAGAGAGAGAGAGAGAGAGAGAGACTCAGCTCAGCAGTCAGAGTAACAGACAGAAAGAGCCAGTACAGGGAACTGAGACCTGGAGTCTGGATTTGACTCATGTTTCACGGAACTGCAGTGTTCATATTGCTCCATCTCTGAATTTGGCAGCTGAACTCCTCAAGGAGGACTCCACAAATCTGCAATAGCAGACTGAATCCTTTATTAGCAGTGCTATTGTACCGTGAATAATAAGACAGTTTGCTATAGTAAACAAGAGTTCCTCTGTAATCTCTCATCCAAAACGCTCAGGTGAAAAAGGTTTTAAAGAATAAAAATCAATCATTTTCATGAACAACTACTACTGAAAATTAAATCTTTACATCAGTTCAAAGTATTGTGTTTATTTAAAATGAAAAGGAACAAATTATTCAGTTTTCAGATACATGGTAATAAAAGTTGCTTCTTAGAAATGTTCAATTAGCCATAGACACATAGGTGTTAAAACTGAAAGCCACACAATGTACTACAAGCAGTATCTATTTATAAGTCCACTCAACAGCATCTGATAGTCTACGAGGGACATTCAATGAAAATTAAGTAAATAACATATTTAAATATATGCAACATGTTTTTGTCATCCATGACACTTATTATGGCAGAACATTTAGCCCTTTCTATTTTGCCCCCCAGAGGGCAATTTCCAACTCATTCTGATGGTTGATGTGAACATTAACTGAAGCTCTGCTTCCGCACTGCTGCCACACAATTGTCTGATTAGATAATCTCATGAATAAGTAGGTGTAATAAAGTCAATATATTCCTAATAAAATGCTCAGTGAGTGTATGTCAGAGCATGCACACAAAAGCACACACAAATTACAACACTACTTGTGTTTTTATAATTCAGCACTGAATATCTTAATTCCCAAGTCAAGGACCAACCCAGGACTGCTTTTATCTGTGCACAAACTTGATGTCAACTTGTGTGCAACATTTGGTAAAGATAACGACAGGCATTCAACTTCCACTTCCTTTTCACAAAACTGCACCGAGATGTCCTCAACTATCCCCAGATCTCTTCAAATACAAAACATCTGCATATATTTTTGTCCAGACACATAAATGATCAACAAAGCTTATTTTTCTATGAAAACATATTTTTTATACAAAATGTAAAGAAAATGATCCTTCGGGTGTGTGTTTTATTCACATAGAGTATATGAGAGTGTTTTTATAAAGCATGCCCAAAGTGTCCAAAAAGCTCTCCAAAGAGGATTACTCACCCTAAATACTTTCTAACCAAGCTGCATCTGCATTTCAAAATGAGGCAAACCAGAGTCCTAGTAGCATCTGATTGCCTGTACAATTAATGTTACTGATTTATCTATAGCAAGTTGCATGTTTACACTAATCGTCTTACTCATTCTACTATGAGAATGCAGCCATATTCCTAAACTGTCCATTGCCTGAATATGACATATTATACCTTGTTGGAAAGGGTAGGAAACCCTTTACAAGAAGCTTACCATGTTTAGCATTAGTTGGGTACTGAAATGACCAAGCAATGCATTTGCACAACATCAAGAAGAAGTTCATGATGACATTTGCTTATTAGCTAGGTATAGGATTAGCTTATTTCATGGATTATGAAATAAATTTCAACATACACTAGTTTGAAACAGTCATACCTTCATAACCAAATTAAATAATTTGTCATACTTTAAAATTATTTTCGCCAGGTCTCAGGAAGCCATCTTTTATCACGATTGTACCAGGGTTGAATGTGTGGGGAACTTCATGCTTATATTTCATTTAAATATTTTCCCAATATTCAAACAATGTATTTGTTCTGGTATCTTTTAAAAACACATTTCATATGTCCCTTTTCGGTTTGTTGTTCCCTGACAGTGAAGTGTATTGTTAGGCTGCAGGATATTTTATTTATCCCTCTCAGCTTCATTAATTATTGATCAGGATTTCACGCAGCTACGAAGCAGGCAGCCATTTCTGTGCGGCTGAGGACTACCTGTCCTGTAATTAATAAAGAGCTGCCATTTGCCGCAGAGCGTCTTCCTGATCTTTGATTTGCCTGTCAGAAGCTATTAGAGTACACCCTAGTCTCATGTGGGAACTGCATGAAATCGCATTTGAATCAAGAAACCATTTAGATGACGCATAAAAAAATAAATTAAAAAAAACAATTAAAAAAATAATAATAGTGCTGAATAGATTATTCTCAAGCATCAGTAATATGGACGTTAGAATACATGAAAATCTGATATTTACTTATTTTGGTCCTCTGGCTCTTGTGAGACCACTGAAAAGAACAATTTAATCGCTCAAAATACCACAGGCTGTCAAGTCCTAGGAAATAGATGGCTTTGCTAACGTTCTGTAAAACGTGAGAAAGTTGCACCTTAGTCACGCAGACCCCTGCAGCTTTCCAAACGTGGAGCAACTCAAACATGACCATACTGCGGCGTCAAAGCCATTTTATAGGCGAGCGCTGTTACCTTGGGTTTGTTGTGACACAAATGGGAATTTCACATCTGTCCTTCAACCAGGCGTGGAGAGTTTATTTATATTCAACATAATTTCATGGTGTTGGTAAACAATATGTGGGTGGGTTGAAGCTTCCTGCCTGTACACCGAAGGATACATCATCAAACATCATTACCGCGGAAATGACTTATATTATAAGCTATGCTGGGATTGCACACAGCCGCAAACATACCAAGCTCTTCATTTGGTTATTTATGCTAGCCAGAATGCAGCAAATGCACAATGGTTTGTATGGTTGCCAAAGGGCTCATACCTTTTTTACATTTTACATATGGAAAATATTTCTAAAACCAAAGACAAATGTCTCTTACAGTGCCAACGTTAGGCATTTCCTGGTGACTCCTAATAAGCATGACATCTTAAATAAATGACACAAGTACAGTAGATCGCATCGATGAAAAACAGCTCTGAAGCTTTTATGGCACAGCATAAATATGCAGCTCTGAATGGCCTGGACTGTTCTGGGCTTGTGTGATTTGTATGTGTGGGACTCATTTCAGAGGGCTTTCTGTTCGTGTTCCACAGGAAGGGGCTTGTTGGGCGTGATGCAAAGAATCATGGGCAAGGTTTCAAGTTAGGTGGAGCCCACTAATTGCTGGCAACTTGTGCTGTATATAAACGAAAATGGAAAAAAGAACGAGCACACCGCATACTGAAAAAAGATAAACCGCCCACTAAAGGACAGAAGGGCGGTCTGTAAAAAAAAAATCTTCTTATAGACTAAACGGAATAAGAGCTGTTGCATATGCTTGTAGACATGCTGAGCCTTGGATGTTGATGTTTCCAGCATTTGAACGAGGGCAGTTGGATCTCTTTAAGATCTGAAAGAGAGCAAACATACACTGCGTTTGCTCACTGGAGGTTTTTAAATGCATTTTTTTTTTTTTTTGGATTTGAGCTAAGCTTCCTGTCTGATCGTTGCCTTCCGAAGTAAAGCAGACCAACCCTTTTTTTAAAAAAACATAAACACATATGGTGTGGATTTGTCTCGTATAAAGACACGCATTCTTTGCCGGTTAACTGTTTTGGAGGCTGCATTATCTTGAATTCTCCACCGATATTTATGTCTGGGACTCACAGCGACTTCCAAGTCTGATATGGAGCCAATGAAATGACAAAATGCTTTAAAAAAAGAGGTTGTGCCGCAAGTGCCTGAAACAAACAATTGTGCTCTTTCTAAAACAGGCTTTTGTTGAAAATGCGGATATCGCAGCCTCACCTATGAGCTATGTGAAATCGGAGATCAAACGTCGTGTTTGCCAGTCGACGCAGGTTTATGTTTCCCGCTTTGTGTCCACTAAGAGCCACAGACAACTCTCCCCGCCACCCCCCTCTCCCCCAGCTCCTTCTCCGAGATGCCCATTTGTCTCAAGGAGAGCTGTCAGAGACATGATAGATGTGAAAAAGACATTATACTTCCTTCACCTGGTATGCAGTCAGCCGGCAGACAGCCATTTTGTTCAGTGCAACACTCGGTAATTCAAAACGCAATTACTGGCCCCACCCCCCCTGTTCCCGCCACCACCACACTGGGGTCTGTTTTTTTTTTCTTTTTTCTTTTTTTTAATTGAGATAAACCATGGGGGTAAAACAGTTAAAAGTATCCCTGCTAACTTAAATATAACCACTCCCATTTGGGATTTGTATGGCCATTTTTGTTTTGTTTTTTGCCCTTGACGTTAGTCATAGCAGCTGTCTCTATTGACCACATTCTCCATGTTTGGGCCAGGGTCAGTTCTCATTATCAAGTGAAACCATTTACACCATTACGGAAGGAAATGCTAACTGGATGAAAATGAGACCTTTATCTTCACTGGGACCGGGCAATATTGCAGGGGGAATTTCCTCTATAATAAACCTCATTAGTTTTCATTCTGGCTAAAAGCTGTGTTGCAATGAAAGATTAAGGAAATGATTCACAATGAGCTCCTTCCTAGATTTACATCAATCATTATTTGTTTATTTATTCAGGTTTTTTTTTGCGAGACCCTCTTTTTTTTTATTCTTTGCGTCATGCAAATTTCCAGTAAAATCTGGCACGCTAGCCGTGTTTCGTACACGAGTAAGAAGTATGTCATTTTTATGCGCTTGGTTTTCTACTTAGCACAATGGACCCAATCCAGAATTGGGATTAATGGTGTATGATCACACTGTGCAGTGTAATGCAAAGCCTGGCAACATCAAGAATGGATACTGGCACTCCCTCTCCCTCTCCCTCTCTCTGTGATACTGTATATACATATCTATATCATTATACTAATATTACTGTGAAGATATGTAAGTAATACATCTATATCATATTGGCTACTTTTAGCCTGTCACTGGTTTGCTGCGTCCATTCATTATGCTGGCATCTGACTAGACAGCAGTTAAATGATTTCATTGTGTTTATGTTACACAGAGGAAGTGGTGATGGGAATTTTTGAATGTCAGCCAAGCATCAGTTTTATTGTAATTGATGAACATTTTCATTGCCAGTGTTTATTTTCAGATAGCGTGGGGGGGGGATGGGGGTCACTGTGACTACTCCCCTGGATAATGTTATGCTGTACTGTGGCTGTTCTGATGTGGATGAACAACGAAGACTGATGTGGGAAGAACAGACATTCTTTACTACAACACCGAGTCTCAGAAATAGGTCCGGTTTCGTTTCGTCTGAAAAGGAATTACCTGGAATTCCCAGGAAATTGATCTGTTTCTTTTTTTTCTTTTTAAATGAGTTATGTTTTTTCAACACTTTCTTTTGACAGATGCTTTATTGAATGTTGACGTGAGACATGTCCACCTTCTAAAATGGTTGTATATTTTAAAATTTCATCTGTTTATATCGTGAATTAGGCAGTGGACACAGCTTCACACCCTCTCTCCACATTTAGCTGTGATGTTTTTAAATTAAATATAGTAATTTAGATTTGTAATGCATGTAGCTAACATAGCATAATTGGGTACTACACATTTCCTATGTGTTTCACAACTGTATTCATTCAATTATACAATTCCTTTCATGATTACGTGTATTGTGTATCTCAATTAGAACTCAGTGTGCGCTGAGGCTCCAAAAAATTGTCATTTTTGGTTATTTTGTTTATTTTGGTCCCCAGCTGGTACCATCAATGGAGTCGCTAGTGAAGTTGATCTACCTCTACTCACCAGTAAAAGAATGGATTTCACAAAAAGTGTAATATTGACAGTAAACAACAGCAGGCTTTTAACAGACCGCATTTTTATTAGTAATTATTTTTCTTTTTTTTTTCTGAAAGTTGCACAGCAAAGAGGCAAAACAGCAAGCAGACTGTGGAGGACCACAGAGTCTGCTGAAAAGTAGGTCGAGGCGAGAGAAGGGCCAGAGGAAGCTGAGTGAATCATTATTAAGTGGATTTTGGGGCTGGATCTATTGTATATTCTGGGAGTTCAATGTGCGAAGAACTCATTCTTATTTTAGACGCTCCCCGAGGAATGAAAATTTGCTATTGAAGTAAAAAAATAAAAAATACTGAGGTATCTTAGCAGGCCGATGCAGCTTCGAAGCAGAAACACTTGTATTTGGCCTAGAACCGCAGTGCTTGAAGCTGATATATGTGAGATACAACCGAAGCATCTAAAAGACCAGTGAGCTCTGTCAGGTTAAACAACAACTTGGCTGGAGTTTGACTGGAATGGGCACGTAGTTAAATGGCCAGGAATGCCCCATAAAACATAGCAGTCAGCTGTGTGCTATTAGGCAACAAATGGAACCGTTTGACAGCGATATTGTGAAAACGGTAATGTTCTCCTCATATAATCAGTTTGCTCCTTAACAAGATAAGAATGTCACTATGGATTATGGCTGATTTTCACCGCTGGCATAAAATAACTCTCCTCGTTGTGGTTTATGCTATGGCCAAGAATGTTATATTAGTCTGCTATAAGGCTGCCAGCATCGCAGACTGTGAAGAGGCCGAAGGTGCGAGGAGTTCAGCCCGGCGCTGGCAGAATTTCCGTCCTTATCGAGCGGCTAATTTCCATCACACCTCCGAGCAAGGCTGAGGCTTTCAAACTGGTACAATCTCAGTATGTAAAACAATGTTATGACACTAACGCGCGCTACATCTCAGTCCTCGTCCCGTTAAATTAGAGCGAGTGTGGACAGTTTAATAGAATCGAGCCCGCGAACCGGAATATGAATAAGGGTTGCTCCATGCTTACATGCGCTGCTGTTTTATATGCATTGTGTATTCTTTTATCTCCAGGGCCATACATACCATTCATCTCTTTTTAATTAAATGGGGAAGATTCAATACTCCAAACTGTTGTATACCAGTTTATAAAAATAATAACGACTCAGTACTCCAGTTGCACAACAAACGTGAGGGTAGATTAAAAGACCTGGGGTAACATTTATTATCAAAACGGTCCTGTTAGGCTAAAACAACCACTGGCCTTCCATGTGGATGGCTGACTCTAACAACTGCCGGAAAGTTTCAAGAGCTTCGAACATAAGGACCTAGACCTCAACTGGTCACATTCCATGTGACATCACCACCCATGCAAAAGTCAAGTGCCAATTAAATGAGCTGTTAGGACAAGCAACAGACCACAAATAAAAATGATGGGTTCTATATTTTGTTAAATTTGGTCAAAACATGCGCTGAACACTTCAAACATTTTTGACAGAACAAATGAAGTGGTTTATCTCTTCAGTCTGTACTTTTTCTTTCTCAAGTGAACAAAACCCCATCCAGGTATTCAGTTGTCATATTCTAATGTTTGAAGCTTTAATTGGAAAACTGGAGATCAGAGAAAGTTGCTATCACGGGAGGATTGAATCACTGCATAATTCCCAGATTAATTCTTTTGACTGAAATGCTCATTACTAACTGACCTCTGCATTTCCTTACCTCCATTTGGCAAAAGTAATGTGAGAAGTTTTTTTTTTGTTGTTGAATGCACCTTGGAGATGATTAACTATCTTTGTTACATTAAAACACACCCGTAGCCATCTGCCAAGGCCGATTGTGCTCAACCACCAAAACCATTTCATGCGAAAACTAATTTTCAGCCTCTTAATTATTTTTCATTACAGTGGCAGTGAAGAGTAGATTGGAATTGGACTGTAATTGCCCGGCTTGAGCGGTGTGAACAATTGTGATGCATCAGGTTAGATGAAGTGTGACAAGGAGATGTCGTACCGCTATATAACGCACATTAGGCTACTTCCTTGTTTCTGATCAGGTAAAACTTCATGGAATGTGGTCAGTGCAAGGTCAGGACAGTGCCTTTTCGGGAGGCCGAGTGCTCCCAGCAGTCTGTGCTACGATGATAACCTTTTTTTCTCGTATTACACATGTGTTCAAGGGTGTCAGATTGCCAGGGCTTTCTCATTCTGACGTCCTAGCACTGGAACCGAGCAGACAGCCTCTGTGGGGTTGTGAAGCACATACGGTATTAAGCACACCTTATGGACCTGCTGTTTATGTGGATTATATGTTCTCTGTTGAATGATAGAAGGTTCTAGCTTGATACACTACACTTACCTGTACTTTACTAATCGATACAGCTCTGCCTATGATGTGAGATGCTCCCCTGTGTCAACCTTCATTTTAATGGGCTGGGCTTATCCATTTTGCGCTCAGAGGATTGATGAACGGAATGGCTAGGAACTGGAAACACAGACATATGGAAACGTGTGAGATCCACTGATTTGTGTCAGAGAAAAAAATGACGCAACAGTTCCATGGGCTCTAACAAAATGGCTGTTCGTTAAAGAAGCTGCTGAACACATCAGATATTCCCCATGAAGTTGGCTCAGAGGTTGTAACTCTGTAACTTGCACTGCAAGAGCAAAACGAATCTGCAAATGTGTTAAAGAATAGTAGCTATGGAACAATATAAACAATTGTATGAAATTAAACATTTTGAAAATATAAAATCCTTTTATTCAATGCATAAACATGTCATTGCGGTTGTTATTGTTTTTTCAGCATATTTGCCTACAGTACTTGCTTGCAGTATGGAATTACAGGAGGAAACACAACAGAGAAATCAACATATTGCACACTAAACTGAAAATATCTTTAAACAGAGCGTTTTACAATGAACACGGGCATATGTTCTCCACATCAACACGCTATGAAAACACAATTGCTCAAGAGGATAAATGCATTACCTAGGCTATTGTATATCTTGTATAGTGCAACATCAGCATGATGCTTTGCATTTCTCCGAGCAGAGGATTTTAGTAAAGCTAGAGAAGGAAACACAAGCCCGCTGTTCTTATGAATAAGAAAGATTGCTGCTTTTGTCCCATTTTTCATCCTTAAAACGAATCTGATTAAAAATGTAATATTGTGTAAACGCGAAATGAACATGTTTGATCCTCCTCCTTGTCTGCTGTTCCTGTTACACCACACATGTCAGTTCCACCATTGATTGTAAACATCCTAGACATGTGGTGAGCATTCATGTGCCTTTTGTGGAGGAAGAGTTGAATAAATATGTGGTGACATGTATGACAAAAGCCTTTGAAGTCTCCTGAAATAGAAATATTCAGGGGCTGGGGGTATAGGGTTAAGGAATAGACTAAATACTGTACCAGGTGAATATTATCCCCACTCATAATTTAGTATTATACAAACATTGTACCAGTATTAATACCTGTAGTTCTGTAGATGGCCAACATGTCATTCACTGGATTACCATATAATCATTATTTATTTATTGCTATAAATCAATATTATATAACCTTCAGCACATCAATGTCAAGAGTATGAATAAATGAAATATTGTCACTACATCATTGCAACATATGAATAGAAACATACTATGGAAACATACTGAATAGAACTACTCTCAGTGAGCCCATCCACTTAGAGGTTTGATGTGTTTTATGTTGTGATGCGTGGTTATTTGCATTACCATGACCTTCCGGTCAACTTTGACCAGTCTGGCCCTTCTCCTCTGACCTCTCTCATTAAGGCATTTCTGCCAGCAGAACTGCTGCTTACTGGATGTTTTTTGCACCATTCTGTTCAAACTCTAGAGACTGTTGTGTGTGAAAATCCCAGGAGATCAGCAGTTTTTGAGATACCCAAACCACCCTGTCTGGCACCAACAATCATTCCACGGTCAAAGATCACATTTCATCCCCATTCAGACATTTGGTCTGAAAAACAGCTGAACATCTTGACCATGTCTGCATGTTTTTATGCATTTAGTTGCTGCCACATGATTGGCTGATTAAATATTTGCATTAACAAGCTGGTATACAGGTATACCTAATAAAGTGATTACTAAGTGTATATTTACCCCTTCTACCTGCCACAACAGCATGTTGTATCACTGTTGCATAGTTGGAAAAATACATATGTACTTCCCATGTAATAGAAAATATGGCTCTGCTGATTTTATTGGCAGCCATGTTATTCATAATGCATACATTCTTGCTTGTGAATGCAAAAGAACAATTTCAAAGTACATACATTGAATTATTTCAAGTTTAAATCAAATCAACCCTCATTTTGATCATGGTGTTAAACCCTCTTGATTTTCTCCTCCATAGAAATAAATGCTTTCCATTGTCATATAGCCTGCTGTATGGTTGTATTGTAGAAGCCTTTCTTAATATTCTGTTGATAGCATGGATTACATTTCCCTGTTTTTTTCATATACTGTAATGTTTACAATTCCAAAGTATTGGGACTTTCAGTAGTGTATTATCTGTTCCCACAAGAGGTGTGGTAAGCAATGACAATTTAACGAACTTCATGAATAGTGAAGGTAACCACAGATCTAGCCGAGAGGGCAACATATCTCCAAGAAACAGCTTGCTAATATCCCTTAATGCCTAAATAAGTTTGCCTTCATACCAAGAGGACTTGAATTCTTCTGCTTATAATTAAGCGATGACAAGTGTTTTGGGCGTAGCTCAGTGAATGTACAAGCAAACAAAAGTGTGTACAGACTCTACAGTATGTCAAAAAACTGACATAAAGAATCAAGGAGTCGAACAAGAGAATGTTCATCCCACTGATAGTGGCGCTAAAGAAAACAACTGGCGCACAAACGCACCTCCGTATTGTCAAGCCCGCATTCCCAGACATCAGCTTGTCAGCGTCTATGGCGCAAAACAGCGAAGGCTCGGTGTAGACGAGCGGTCGGCTTTTTATTCGCCCGCAGACCTGACTGTGCTGAGCTTCACAGACGGTTAGCCATTGACCACAGAGGTAAAACAAACGGCGGAGTTCTACCCGGGCGGCCTAGCTGAAAGACGATCCCACAGCTGCTCATTCCTCTTCTTAACCCCGGGCCGCACGGAGGTCAGCCCGTCGCTGTGAATCAGGGCTAAGGGTGTCCTCAGCAGCCCATGTAGCAGCCATGATGGAGCAGAGCCCATGATGACTCCCATGCGCCGACTGTAAAACGCGTTATAAACCCGAGGTGAACTACGACAGCGGGCCCCCGGGTGTTTATCGGCGGGGCAACGGGGATGAGACCGGGGACTGGGGCCGATGCTTAATGGAGCAATTTACACGCAGTCGACGGGGAACCCCCACTTTTCCCTTGCCAAGTCGGCTGATTCAGTCAAAAATACAATAGTGCTATTCCTCCAGAATTACTGGCACCCTCAATTAAAATGGATAAACTTTGTAGAATAAAATGAATGGTATTGCTTTTCAAATGGTCTCGGCGATGTAAGAAGATTATATAATCCTTTTGTGATGCTATCACTCAGAGAAAAAGTATTCTGTGACACAAAATTGTTTATTTTCTGACGGATGTGTCATTTATTGGCACCTCTGTATTTAGTACTTTGTGCACGCTCCCTTGCCAAAATATCAGCATTGAATCTTCTCCTAGAATGTTTGATGAGGTGAAAAAACACAGCCAGGCATCTTTCTGTGAATTTTCAGGTATGCTTTGGATCATTGTCCTGCTGGAAGATCCAACCACGACCCAGTTTTAGCCTTCTGGCAGAGGCAGGCAGATTTTGGTCTGAAGTCTCTTGGTACTTTGATAGAGTCCATGAGGTCTTACATCTACAAGGCTCCCAGGGCCTTTGGAAGCAAAACAACCCCAGAACATAACCTATCCATCACCGTACATGACATTTCTTCTTAGCCTTTTTTTTTTTTTTTGCTTGCTCATCTTTAACAAAGGTGCCGACGATTCCTGAGGGTGATGTACACTGTAGTTAAGACTGAACTTAACCTGCTTTTTGGTTTATTTCATGTGGACAACTTTTTCTGTTGTTATTTTTTATTGTGACTTTGCTGGTTTATTGTTCCCCTTCCTTGAGTAAAACCTGCAGTAGGAACTGCCAGGGTAATGGTAGAGTGAATACAAATGTAAACATTGAACTGATTCATTACTTCTCATTACTACTTCATTCCTTCATCATGTTACAGGAAAAATAATTACAATTCAAGTTTATGATTGCATACTAATTAATGAAATGCCCGAACATTAATCAACGGCTTCTGCAACCACCAAACTCAACATGCTTTAATGACTTGGCAGCTGTCTCGTGTTTTGTGAAATAATGAAATTACACACTATTTTGCAATCTTCTCCTCACCCATAAAACAGTCAGAATACATTGAACAGACCAGACACAACAAAGCCCTTCCAAACACCATAGATCAGAGTCTGACACTAACTGGCAATAATGTTACATCTTCCCATATGATACTATTGAGGACCGTTTGATGGATGGGTGCTATGTGAAAATTAATGGCGCATCAAATATGACCCCACTTTTAAGATTTGTCAATCACTGCTGGCTGTCCAAGCCTGTCTAACCTCTTGGTTTTACAAAAACAAATTCCAGTTATTGTGACATGGAAATACCACATTGTTATGCTACTTTTCCCTTGCAATTGATTACATTGGCTATAATATTTCACACATCAAATATTACGACCCTTCAGAGAAAATGCAGCCCAGCTATTTTCTTCCATGGAATCCCTGATCATGTTTCTGCAATCTCTTCTGAAAATTAAACTTGTAGACTACTTAAAATACAAAAATCAAATAAAAATGAAAAGGAAAATTTATATTGGTTTAAATAATGCATTATTTTACATGAATCAACGATGTGGTACAACAAAATGAACTAAAATTATTTGGACATGTAGACTCCAGTAGCCTACATATGGATTACTTGCATGCAGAAATAATCATTCATGTGTCCACAGGAGCTAAAAGCTTTCAATATATTAGGTGTACAGATCTGCGTATTGCTAATTTATGAATGAATAATGACTAATCTGGCCAACCAATTGTTCTTTCAGATTTAATAAACCATGAAAAAGATTCTGAACTTCATGTCATTACTTAATTACTTTGGTCTTGATTTGGGAAACATAGTTTCAGTGATCTTTACATGAATTGACAGAGGTTGAAATTATTGCACCTGAGCAAGGTTCTGTGTCATAGCTTTGTTTTGAAATAAATGGAGTCTAACTTGGGTCCTCACTCATCTAGTAGTTTGCCTTCTTCATCTGCAAACATTGGAAAAAAATCTAATCGAACACACACACACACACACACACACATACCCACACACACATGCAAAAATGTAATCTGAACAATAATCTACCATTGCCTTCTGACTTTTCATCGAGTGCTATTCTCATCTAGACTTCTCAACACAGCTTTGGGCTTTGCAGCATTAAAACACAAGAATGAAAGAATAAAGAAAAGTGTGAAATCTCAGCTGGAGTACATCTGAGGAAAAGGCAGATACAGGCATTTTAATTTCATACCTGAAAGCAAGAGTTGATTTAAAAATAAATCAATAACCATAGTTGCATTTTCTCGCGGTGAGTTATTTACGGAAAGCGGGCTCGCTGAAAGGAATAACAACCAAAAAAAACCACTGTTGTTTATTTGTCATTTTTCATATCGGGGAGGACGAAACTTCACTCGAGTCGGAGTGCGTTCTCCGCTACCTGAGGAGCCGTGGCTCCGCGTGCCTTACCGCGTGCTTTGCCGCGCGGAGAGGCCACTTACTCCATCATCGCACAAATCCCTGCAGTGCAGGCTTCAGCTGTGCATTTACAGCCCGGGTTCAGCCCACATCCCACCTGTCAAGTTCCGGAGTTAAACATGTCCATCTTGTCCCATTTGCCCGAGATACAGTTGGGAAAAACAATGAGAAAGGTGCACATTCCTTCTCTTCGCTACATGTTTTCTATATATAGTGTCCCCCCCACCGAAACTGAAGAGGAAGCTGTAATGACAGAGGGCGAGAGGACAGTCCGTCGATGCATTAGTGAAGAGGTCTACACCGCACGGTTTTTTGTCAGTTGATGATCCAGTCAGAGGTGTACGGTATTAGAGTTCAGATGTTTTATGGTTGATTTTCACCGTGGAGAAATTTTGGCCTGTAGGGAGGATGACGGAAAGTAATAAGAAACCTTCTTGTTTTGTTTGGATGTCAGTCACTTCCTGCCAGGTACTGTAGCTTGAGTCTGCTTAGATGCCTCCAGATAAATATTGCAAACCAAACAGCAGTAGAGATACTTTCTATCTGAACAGCACTTGGAAGCAGTATGCATTAATAAATAGCAGTCGTTTTTCAACGGAGAGAGGACTAATATCTACACTCCATTGTCTCCATAAAGAAGTATAGTATCACAGAGCTTTCACTTAGAATGGATTTTCCAATTCTTCTGCATCAGAGGATAGTGGGACTGGAGATAACATGAGGTTTTCCTGATGGATGCCTACAAGTTTGTCAGTAAAGACAATTTATCGCCCAAAATAGCTCCTATCATGTTGTCATCACTCGGTTTCACCATGCTCTTGAGATTAGTTGATAAATCCGTCCATCAATCATCCACCCTTCAAAACAATCCAAAGTTTAGAGTGATGGTCTCTATTCAGTACATTTATTTCATTATATTATAAATACATCAATACCCTTCTTTTTAAGGAAGTTATGGAGCATTTTTTTATTTATTATTCAACTTTATCTTTGAGTATCTATCAGAAATTGTATATTATTAATGACATTTCTTGTTGTTGTTAAATTTTCAGAATCAGAAAGATGGTCACAGTAACCCCCATTAATATATGTTGAATTAGTATTGCAGCCAAAACATAACCCCCCCCCCTCCCACCCCCCCATTGTGACTGTTCGTCCCCATCCCATACTCCCTCCATGTGTGTGCATGTACGCATGTGTTTCTATGTAAGTGTGATGTGTAATTATTTTCACAGTCTCGTTCAGATCAAACGTTTTAATTGCTTGACCCTATCTCGTACTCATAGTGGAATGATGTCATTGGTTATACTGCATAAACAGGATCTAGAATTCTTACTTTCTGGGATTGTTTGAATTTGTTCCAGTCTAATCAATCTCATGCACTTATTAGAGTCAGTTTCTCCCAGCCTTCCCTTGTATAGTATCACAATATATGCTATAGATACTATACATATAGCATGTAGATGGATTTTTTTTACTGTGGGGTGCTGGCAACAGGCCAAACTGTTTGTCAGGCTGAGGCCCACAAAGTCACTGAAGGGAGAATGTGCAGGTAAGACACAATTTCTGTTCACTAAGGTCCTATACATATTCAAATATCGTTTATTTCCATTGTTTTCTATTTAATAATTGAATTTGTTTTCATATTTACACTGGAGCACAACTAGAGCATGAAATTAATTCAAATTTCTTGCTCATTTGGAAGATTGACAACCAGGGGGCATGCAGTGTATTTAAATACATTGACACAATGTTTACATTTGTGGATAATAATTACAATAACAATTATATTTGGTTGAAATCACCTGTACAAGCACAGTGTATAGATCTTTAGTTTTAAGTTGACTTGGAGGATGAATTTGTTAATTGCATGTAAATGATTTGTGTTTAAAAATATATTTGCCTACCAACAAGACCTTCAACTACTTGAAAACAACCAGGTGAAACAACAACCTCAGTTTACCATAAATGTATCAGCGAAAAGAATACTATTTGAAAGGAAGTACTACATAACCTCTTTCTTAGGCTTATCTTAAAAAGACAAAGAAAAACTATGCCCATACAGTAAAGTAAGGCAGCATCTGTCATATACGGGCTTTGAGAAGGTGACTCATAAAAGCCATTAAAGACAGCACAAGAGCAACAATATTCCGAAACTTGATCCTAGGGTGAAGCCTTACAATGACAGATGTGACATTACGGACCTCACATTTGAGATGCGAGCTTATGAACATGCCTTTCAGAAGAAGAAAAAAGCTCAATAACAAAAGAAACGGGCTTTCTTCGGGAATCTGGTGGTCTTCTCACTTGTATATGTCAGACCGCCACTTATGCGGGGAGCAACTGGCAGGCGGGCAGAGATCGCAGATCGGGTGAAGTCCCTGTGATCACCCGGTGACATATTTCAACAGCCGACAAGTGATCCCTTCCTGCTTTTCTGAAAGGCCGTCGTTACAGACTGAGACGTTCCCTACCTCCACGGTCTCAGACGTCTTTGTCATGCCCCTATCTGTCTGCCGCGCCACACTCTGTAAAAACTCCACATCGCCAGGAATCTCAGAAAATGCCTTTTCCCTCAGCTCTCTGCTCATCAGCCGCAATCAAATATAGGAACAGAGTGTTCGGAGTTCTGAGCAGCGCATTTTATGTGACCTTAAGTATTCTTTCTGCCTCGGAACTTGCACAAAAATACCCATTTCCCTGCCGAATAGAAATGTTTGCCTGGCTTTTTATGATACCAGGAAATAAGTAGGCCTGCAGATGGTGGGCAAATCCTACCTCTTTGCGCTTTATTCGCAATGATTTAATCTGCAGGATTCTCTCCAAATGCTCAGTGTCCATAAGAGAATAGGTATGCCATGTGGACATGATTTCGTTCATTAGCGGCGCGTGCATTTTTCTCAGCCTAGATCATTGTGGATTTGAAATGTGTTTAAAGGCAACCTGTGAACCTAGGTATAAATAAGACAGTTTGTTGTCTTGTGGCTTTTTCTGTTGTCTTGGTAACATTTTGTGGGTTATTATAGCAGACGCTAGGCCTTTTAATTGCGGGTAGCCGCAGAGCCTGACACTCCAGCATTTCAGTGTGTGTTGTCCTCGGCTACAGGGAGAAATGTGTGTATCTAATGAACATGTGACAAATATCGAAGCCTGGTTTTACTTTGGCTATAGGAAAGCCCAAGGCAATTATTGTTCATTATTTTTATTCTTCCACAAACTCTTTTTAAAATATTTTTTTTTAACTTTATTTACAATGTCTCTCCATGAAATGAGACATTATTATGTCCTTGTCTCTTGTTAAAAGTTTTAGACCATTAACATTCCATCCAGGAAGATTTCGTCCAGAACTTTCCACCTGGAAAGGTTATGTAGGGGACCAGTGAGGGTTCAAATTACGGCCACACTTCCATATTCGGCCGTGGCTTTGTTTGAAATAGCAGTGTAACAAAGGCAGAAATGACTCGGACTGTGTAAAAAAATTGAATATTTCAGTGGAAAAAATGGTTTGAATATTTCAGTGGAAAAGTGCACAGCCCAGGATCACCGCGGTGACCAGACAGGCCAACAGATCAGCTGGATTCTCTGGTAATGAGGTCTAGGATGGGATTCCTTTGGCTGGAAGGCCATCCAGTTGTGGCCTACCAAAGCATCACTGCATTCCCAATTGTGATGTTATGTGTGGGGCAATGGTGCTCTGAGGACCGGACACAAATAAATGTGCATTGTTTGCTGTGTGAGTGGCCATAGCTCTTTTTTTCATTCAAGAAAGATGCCTATGAATTTTGCTGCACAAACTCCAAGCCTGAACTGTGCTGACTTAAAAATTTGACATATCAATCATCTTTTTTTCAAATGTGAAAGTGGTACTGTGTCTCATAAAAAAAAAAAAATGTTTTCTTTCCTGGCATTCTGTTGGAAGCCCACTGTTATTCTGGCGAGAGCAAGCCCTCCCTCTCTACAGTATGTCTGCTCCAGGCCAATCCCTTGTCTGTTCACCCACAGTCAGTTGGACAATGCAAAAGAGAGCTGGCATCATTCCTATGGAGATTATTTTTGAAACGGATACCGTTTTGCATTCAATAGCTGAATTGCATTGTTTCTTTTTCAAGGAACACAGTGAAGTCTTTTTACGAAGAAGAAAAAACACAAACATTACATCACCTAGGGACAAAGGGTGTACTGTAGGTGCATATTTAGGGTGAAGTCAGGTAATTTGGGACAGTTTCAGTCTGGTGGTGAGGGCAGACTCAGAAACTGCATTTACAAAGAAGTGTCCCAAATTACCTCAATACCTGAACACAACTATGCATACCATAAAAAATTTAATCGAACATAAAAGCCCAGGCAAGCGAAGGCATCAAGTGTCACAGTGCTGTTAATAAATAAGCCTACGACACAAAGCAGACGTACGGTAACGGGCGAAAAAGGAGATGTATCGTGCTCCCCGTCGGAAAGCCTGGCTTTGATGACCTTGCAGCTTCTTACCTCTTGGACACGCGGGATGTGTAAAAGCCCCCGCTGCACCGTGAGCGAGAGCCAAGCTGATCGATAGCAACCCTCGGAGACGATCGGCCGGCTTTACAGCCGCTGAACCCCATCTAGAAGGGTTAAAAGAGATGAGATTCGCAGGGGCGTGCTCACACACACCCAGAATCGGTGAAAAGGGAGACAGGGGTGCGCAGCCTACACGGGAAAGCGCCGGGGCCACGCCGTAAAACGACACCGAGGGCCCTCGGCAGATTTGGGCCAGGGGAACAAAGGGAAACGCTACAGAAACGGTCCGCCGGATTCATCGCGAACAAGAAAATGGACACTGAAACCTCGGAGGATATTGAAAATGCAGATTAGAAAGTCATAAAAGCGCATAGAAAGGAAACCAAACTTTTTTTTGTGTGTGTTGTGGAAAAGTGACAGAGGTTACGGAGTAAAAATAAAAGCGGAAAGGAATTTGCTTTCAGTTGGACATGTCTCTGAACCCATACTAAAAAAAACACAATCCCACAAATTTAATCTGCAAAACTATGAATCTATAAAATCTTTTTTATATACCATACTTCTGGGGTAGAGAGGACCTTGAAGGGTAGAGAAACAAAGCTGTATTTAAAACATTGTAACTTTGAATTTCATAGTTGAAATGTGCTGTTTTTGGGCCTCTTGCCTAAAAAACACCCAACAATACTGTCCTATGTATGCGAATATGTTCAAGTATATTTGCCATAATGCATTCCAGATTAGCATGGAAATGTGTTTTTGAAATCTTCTCAGAGAATGTATGTTTTGGGCGTGTGTTTGTACGGTCAATTATGGTGGAAAGCCGAGCCCATGACATTCTGGGTCACGTGTGGGTGTTTTGGCAGGGGCTAGCAGGAGCCTGATGCCTGGGACTGGTGTGGTTCAGATTTGTTCTGCAGAACGGCTGATTCAGTACATTCTAGGACAAGGGAGTTGTTCCTGGAACAGCATTCGTGCTGTTGGTGCTTCTCCTAATGAATGTCATTAGAGGTCAAAAAAATGTTCATAAATAAAATAACATACAGTAAGTTAAATTATATCTTGACGTGGAAGGAGGGAAAGACCTGGCAGAAAAGAATCCAAAAATAGAATCCATTGTTCAAGAGTGGGAAAGATCACACAAGCTCGAAAGAAAAGATCATATCCAGTTGTCAAGGGATCTGTGGTCTTGCACATAAATATGTAAATAAGTATGATTAAGTATACATCACTTCTAATTATCATTCAAATGTCTTATTTTATATAAATACATAGCACTGTGAATACTTCACCTCTGCTTTGACTAGTGTTTTATATTTAGCTCCTATAAATAGGCACAAAATTGTGTATGTGATCTTTTTAACCTTTTTAAGTGGAACAACCTACGTAAACATTATGCAGTGCATAAGTATTTGAGCAGTGACACTACTTTTGTTGTTTTGGCCAATAGTTCAATAATCCAATACATTGGATTTGAAATTAAACAATGTATGAGCATGAAGTGCGCTGTCAGGTTTAATTTAAGAGTGCTTATCTCGGCTGATCGGTGTCAGAATTACAGCCCTTGTTATACATAGTCTCCCCATTGTAAGGGACCAAAATTAAGTGGACAAATTAATATAAACTGAAATGAAGTGACCATATTTAGAACTTACAAATCTTTTGCTTTCAATGACTGTGACTGTTTGCAACCCATAAACATCATTGGACGTGGTGTATTTTTCCCTCGTGATGCTCTGCCAGGCTTGTACTGCCACCATCTACAGCTCCTGCTTTGCCTTAAGTCTTTTCTTCAGCAAGTGAAACACATGTTCTATTGGATTCAGGATGGGTGATGGACTTGGCCACTTCTAGCCCTGAAAAATGCCTTGGTTACTTTAGCAGTGTGTCTGGGGTCATTGTCCTGCTGCAGTGAAGCGCCATCCAATGAGGTTTGAGGAATTTGGTTAGGGTGTTAGGATGTTTCTGAACACTTTCATCCAGATGCTGCCAGCAGCAGTTACATCATCAATGAAAACTAGTGACCCAGGTCCAGTGGCACCCATACATGCCCAAGCCATAACACTACATCCACCATGTTTCACAGATGAGTGGGGGACAGACAGATGATGACAAAACTCATCTTATCTGTCCATAAGAAATGTTGCCAGAACTCTTGTTTTTTATGCCCTTTTTTATAGCAAACTCTAGCTTACAACTGGTTTTCATCTTGTAGTGAACCCACTGTGGTTATGTAGGTGTAGTCTTCTCTTTATGGTAGCCTCTGTACTTCTATGCCTACATCCTGGATAGTGTCCTTGATCTGTTTGACAAGGGGTTTCTGTTTGAAAAGGGTTTCCTTCACAATTGTAAGTATCCTTTGGCCTTCTGTGGTCTACCAGGTTGTTTGCTATGCTGAGCTCAGCAGTACATTCTTGCTTACTAACAATGTGTCAAGGAGTTGAATTTGACTCACCCAATGTTTCTCATCGATGTATTTATGATGGCCTGCTTTACTGGAATTGACTGCATTTGCTCGTAATGTTGAGAACAGCAACATATTCCCAGATTCTAGCAAAAACTTATTCACACCTAGAATCAACTCAAGATCTTTTTTTAGCTTTCTTTTGCATGAACTAATTTAGCTAAGACACACAGCTGGCCAAGAAACAGACTAGCAGCCAATTGTAAAATTATTTTTGATCCCCTAAAATGAGGCCATTATATGCATAAAAATAGCTGTAATTCCTGCACCGATTGCCCAATATGGATGTAAATACGCTCAAAGTCTTCACCTCAACCTCACATCCATTGTTTTATTTCAAATCCAGAGCCAAAACAACAAAAATGTAGGTGAGGAACATCTAGACACTAAAATGTTCAATGTTAACAACTCTTACAGGGTACATACACTCAATGCCCACTGCTGCTCACTGGATGTTTTTTGTTTTTTGCACCATTCACTGCAAACTCTAGAGACTGTTCTGTGTGACAATCCCAGGAGATCAGCAGCTTCTGAGATACTCAAACCACCCTATCTGGCACTAACTATCATTCCATGGTCAAAGTCACTTAGATCACATTTCTTCCCTATTCTGACATTTGGTCTGAACAACAGCTGAATCTGCATGCTTTTATTCATTTAGTTCCTGCCACACGATTGGCTGATTAAATATTTACAAGCTGGTGTACAGGTCTACATAATAAAGTGCTCAGTGAGTGTATATGGCACTAATTAAGAGCTTATTAGCAACCAATTAGCAAGCACATTACCAATAAACCCAAATTCTATAATATATAGCATAAGTGTTTTGATGTGTTCTACTGCCCTAACAGCAAGTAATTAGTTGGTAACAAAGACCAGTTATTAGCCCCATGCATTTTCTGAATTCTAATACAAGATAAATGACTTATGCGTTAGCCATAAATTAGACAGCATGAGCAAGTTTCCTGTTGCCTTACTTGAATATTCCAACCTCTTACAAGGGTTATTAAAGTTGAATTCATTAGTTAGCATACTAAATAAGTATACAAAATAATGGCAGATTAAGACATGTCGAATATGAATGTATAAATTCATGTAAGTACTTAATGAGCTAAACCTAACATAATGTTTTCAGCCGTAGGAATATTATATATATATATAAATATATATATATATATATATATATATATATATATATATATATATATATATATACATATATATATAGCAAATACAGTTCATGCATATTTATTTACTGCATACTTATTTATATTACTGCATATGCATTTACTGACAGACAGAGTAGCTAACTGAATGATTGGCTTATCAGCACATACTGTGTGAGTATGATGGCTAGGCTTGGAGGATGGACACACACACAAGTATGCACACAGATTAATGCACACACGTACGCATACGCACACATACTCACATGCACACATGGATGAATGTACATGCATGCGTACAAACATAAAGTACATATACACACTCGCTAATGCACTTGAAAGTGCAGACGCACCCACGCACCCACACACCCACACATTGAATTAATGAATTATGCATAAAATAATTAAGAGGAGAAACTGAACTGCAGTAAGCTGATCATCATGCCTATAATGTTGTGTAAGACAATGCCACTCCCTTTGACCTTGCCAGACGTCTTGCAGTTCACTCAGTCTGATGCGAGGCTTTGAGAGAGTGACCTATTTAAGCATAAAAGCCTCTGAAATTGTCCTTCAACTTCAACTAAAAAATGTTTTTTAATGGAAATAATAATTAGGACGGTGATAATGATTTTACTTTAATGCTCCTCCTCATTTCTCCCTTTCACGATATGCAGGATTTATTTCCAAACAAACTGTACTCCTACTCAATTCACTAATTAACACACCTTCAGCCAGACAGGAGGGAACTACTTAGTGACATCAGCAGGTGAAGTGATTGGTCGGAATGAGAGCCTGCATACTATCAGCCCTCCATGGCTTCCTGATTGGGCACCACTGCACCATGATAAACCATTGGATCTGGAGTCTGAATTTGTCATTTGTATGTGTCAAGTGTAAAAATGGTTCTATAGCCATCTGCGATGAACAATAAATTAATTGGAGGGGGGAGGGGGGAGGGGGGTTGGTGGTGAAAACCCACTCAAACTTAAATCAAGTCTGATATGCACACTCATAATCATTTCAATTCTATCTAAGATGAAATGTATTCAGTTGAAAAGGGACTGAATACAAAATCAGGCCTTCCCTGTGTTCTTTTCAGAGCTGAGAGCTTATGGGAAACATAATTATGGGAAACAAAACCGTAATATCTCCCCAAACTTCTGCGTGTTGTAATTGCAGTCTGATTTTTCCCACTTATTATTATTTTTTTTCCAATTTCCATTTATTCATTCAATGGTATTGCCCATTTCCTCTCCATTATGCCAAATGCTCTCTCGGATTAAACCAGTGTCAGCAATAATTACGTTTTACACTCTCTCATGTCGCATTGTAAATGTGAGTCAGTGAGAGGCCGTGGTGTTCATGTGTGTCTTTACATTTTCCAGCAAGCCCAAGACACATGATTAAGCAGAAGGGCTTGCACCTGTTTTTTATTTTTATTTATTTTTTTCAACTCTTGAAGTATAGTTTTCGGCCATGTTTGGAATTTTTCAAGTGCAGTCTTTCAATGTATTTTTCTCTAGAGAGGATGAATATGGGGCAGCATATAGCCTTGTGGCTAAGGTGCTTGACTTGGACCAGGGAGGTTGGTGTTGCAAGCAGGATAGCAACAATAAGATCTGTGCAGATGTTGGGCACCTGGGCCCCTGTTGGGGCCTCAATCCAGGGGAGGGACCCCTGCTTAGTCTAATCAACTGTAAGTCAAATGTAATGAATAAAACATAAATTCGGCAATATTTTGATTGATATTATATTTTCTGTTCCTCTGACTGCCACATCTCTCTGAAGATGCATTGAAGAACAAAAGTATTTGTTGATTATTTCATAAAATTTTGTTTTGTTTCATCACCATCTTAATCAATTCATTGTATTTATTTCACATTATATTAGCATGCATTTATGCTCATATTACACTGAGGACCGATGTAATCTGCTTGACAGTGCCTAAATATAACAATGATTCATGTTGTTTGACAGAAGTGAACTATCAGTTACAGAAAATAATCTTTCTGATGGTGATTTAAAACATGCCTACACGCATAATTTAAGCATTTAATCCAAATAAGATCAACTGAAAAAGGCGTGACAGGATTACATTTGTCCAAATACTTTTGGTTCCCTAAGACATGGGGAGTATTTAAAAAAGGGCTGCAGTACATGGTTCATCTGATATGGATGTAAATACAAGCAGTCATTATTTCCTTTCAAATCCAATGAGCTGGAGTAGAGAGGCAAAACAACAAAAAATATGTCACTGTCCAAAAACGTATGGACTGCACTGCACAGCTTTTACTTATATGTATTTACCATAATCTTAGCATTACTTTTATTTTGATCTTATGTCTTGTGTTTTATGATTTGATTTATATCTTTTCTTATCTCTTTGACAGATGAATAGAATGCAAATAAAAGCATACATAAAAATGCTGACTTAAGTTTGGTGTATGTTTGTTTATGGAACTTGGCAGAAGGTATGACAATTCTCAGAATCATTTTTGGCAAGCAAATACAGTTTATATAGCCACTAATCACTCTACCCAAAGCTCCGTATACATTGCTGTCCTATCTGGTGTACTCCGGCTTTGAGTCTGCTAAATGCCTTATTTGTCTTTATTGCAAAAGTACTCTAAAATGTGAATGCATTTAGATGTGTATAATTTCTGTTCATCCTCAACATTGGAAGCCATTAGTTTTGCTGTCAGAAGTTACATGATTTCATTTCTTACTAATAATGAGATTTGAAAAGTAATGTTTAACAAAATCTAAGGCAGCCAACGTCAAGTTCACTATAAGTCAATGAGTGTGCATTTCTGAATGTATGTTTTTTACACACCAATGTATATTATTATCTGGTTATTGATATTGATCTTGGCTTTTATTTTTTTTAGTTATTGATTCAGGGCTCATAAACTATGCAACATCAATATATATGGTGTGCCTATTAGGACATGGATCATACATTCATAAATTCACCCTCAAATGTGCATCACCTTCAAAGTGGCAATCATACAGAACAACTATTGACATGTACAAACAAGGAAAAAATAAAATACCAAATGAATGAATTAATTAATTAAAAAAATAAAATAAAATAAATTCCCTGTACCAGCCACTGAAAAATATGGTATGCTTTGTTTGGGTAGATCATGAGAAAAAAAAACTGTAAGTTGATAGGCTGAGAAAAGTCCTGAAGTAAATGATGATTTTACTGACGAGTCTCATGTATAGAATGGGTCACCGGTCATTCGGTTCAGAGGCCATTTTAGAACATGCTGGGTATCTGAAGGTGAAGTGGTAGTCACCTGATACATGAAGCAGGTAAGTAAGAATACAACACGGTCAAAATTGTGAAAGGTGAGACATCTTTTTACAGACACTGTGCATATGGTATGGTCCATTCACTGTTTTCCAAAGCAGATTACATTGAAAAAAAGTTTTAGTTGAATTTGCAAAGGTATTTTGGAACCATATCAAAGTTAAAATTCATGTTCAGAAAAGGTAGAACATGGTATCAACACAAGTTGTCCTGCCTAGTCTTACAGGAAATGTTTACAAGGAAAGGGAGTGTTTATTTTCACTTGCTGCAGGACACATTACTAGTTCAAAGTCATTAATGGAAACTTATCTAAAACAAAACCAAGACCTCATTGATTGATACTAGTGTACTGTAGTGTACAATTTCATACATCAGCAGGAATGTGTATGCATACGTGAAAACAAAAACAATATAGTTCTTATCTAAAAAGAACAACCTTTTTCCTTCATTTAATTTCCTCTTTTTCTCGTTAGACCTATTTAGCTCTGATCGTACCCTCCCAACGTTGTGGGCTTTGCAATCTGAGCAGAGAATGGCCCTTAACTACATGAGACCTCATCCAAAGAAAACAAACAATTCATTGTTACTCACTCCCTGTTCCGGAGCTGGTGACCCCAACCACGGCAAACTCATACAACATTAAAAGAGACTAAAACAAATGCATAATTTAAGGCTAGGAGAAGCCTGCTTTTTTGGTCAAGTAAGCCAAAACCTTATGACCGTGACCCTTCTTCTGTAAATATGGTCAGGCAGGGTTTATCATTACTTTTCTTTCCTAGGTTTCCACTCCATCATATTAAAGACACATATTTTTGGCCTTGCTTCTCTCACTGCCTGGCTATTTCATGCACAACAGAATCCTGCTGACTTCACTGTCTATCAGAGCAGCACTTCTACTCTATTGGAATGTTATATTCTACAGGCTACCTCCTATGTCATTTTTGATAATGTATTTTCATGTAAGACTCGAGTCTGTTCAAAAAACCTTATTGGACAGCCTTTTCCAGTTCACATGAGTTTGAAAATACAAGTTTGAATCTGTGCAGTGGACATTGTCTCCAAATCCTCCAGTTTAGTTTCACGATTATATTTATAACTTTCCTGACAAAAATATACAAAATTATATTTTCAAGGGCATATTAAAGATATATCCTATGATAATATTTGACTTTACCCATCAATTTCCATATTGTCTCAAAGGTTTTTCAGGAAAGAAAGTCCATGTTAAAAGTTCAAAGTGTCGCAGTCTGCAGTGGCTGAATGCTACAGACATGATGAATATTTAATTGGAAAGACCTGATTGGCATGTTTGTGCAACTTGAATTTTTCATCACGCCACGCATCTCGATCTGAAAATGAATGATTTATCAGGGAGATAGTTAAGTCCTTCATATCCTTTGTAAATATTCTATTAGACACTCTTCAGATATGTTTTTCTTTACAATAGCCTGGTCTCCAGCTATCGGCTAACCAGTCACTTTTAATTGTTCGGCGGTGGGGCATATCTCCTGTGATCTAAAAGAGCCTTTCATCCTGCTTTTATCCTGCGTTTACCTACCTATGAAAAAGGAGAACTTTGCCATTCAGGAACACACACGTCCCTCCCAGTCTGTCGTCTGACTGCAGTCAAAAGGTTAAAAGGTTAAAAAAGGACAGGATTTTGGGTTGTAGGAGCACCAGGAGAGCCTGGGCCTGCTAGAATGCCCCTGTGAGGCTGAGAAAAGTACTCTGCTTTAAAATCCAGCTATGCCAGCTAGACCAGCTTGGAAATTTAACTGGCCAAGCTGATATTGAGCTGATCTAGCTGGGTTTCAGCTGGTGAACCAGCATGGCCAAGCTGGACCTAAAGCCGGTCAAGCTGAGTATGAGCTGGTCAACCAGCTAGTGGAGGTAGCTTGTCAGAGCTGGTATCTGGTCAATGAGCGACCAGCTATTTCAAAACTGTCAAACAATGTAGAGGTGGGAGCTGGTCTGAACTTGAAAACGTAGCTCGAGCTGCTTTTTTCAGCAGAATAAAGAGCTCAGCAGAAAGTTTATGAGGGAGATCCATTGCCCTTGTCACCTCCCGCGAGTATCCGCCAGCCCAGACACACAATCAGCGTCGCAAAACGGAGTGGGCCGTCTGTCCCCGCCCCCCTTCAGAACCTTCAGTGGCACTGAAAGCCCCTGCAGTGTGATGCATTTTGGGTAGGAGTTCAAAACAACGCTAATGGGCTCTGAGAGGTCCTGAGAGCGTTCCCGGGGGGGTGGGGGGTATCTGTTTCGGCCACCGCCGACGCCGGGGTCATGAGGACCCTCCGAGGCATCGCACTTCGCTGTTATTTTGATGTTGCATAAATCACAGCGCCTAGCTATGATGGGGCTTGGCGTGGGCTCCCCACAGGTCAAGAGGGTCACGCGACGGACTTTGAAGACGGTCCCGCGAAAGACGCGCAATTAGAATTCCGGCCCCTGCCGCACACGGAGACCCGGAATGCGCTTCCTGGTACGCAGGTCAGATCTTATTTCTTCTTCTTCTCTTTTTTTTCAAACAAGCAAATACCAGCTTGTGCCAAACTCCAAAGGGAATCAATCTTGGCTGTAAGGAGAATTCCAAACCGGATGCTTCCAGGTGCTAATTTCAGCTGAAATCATTTGAACTTTATTGACATTACCTGAAATTATTTCCAAAAGTCAGATTTCATCAATATGGTGTTATGTTTTTGGAAGGCGCTACTTCTCGATGCTGGACATGGACACTTGTGCTTGGACCGGGACCAGCCTGCCTTCTTGGGTCCCTTTGCACTCACAGCTGTTCCTGGGTCATCCACAACCTTGAGGCGATCATTAGCAATCCCGGCATCCATCAGCCGCATCATCTCAGTAGCCAAGGCAGACAAAGGGCCACATGCTACAGATGCCTTCTGCATAATTTCAGAGATTTGGATGATTAAGCATTGAAAAGAACACAGCATACTCACTTTGCCTCTGACAGTGCCTTTTGTCTGATCCTTGTTGAAGTACCACACTGTTACAAAGCATGGTTCTGAGAGAGAAAGATGTTAGGCTGACAGAAATCCAAAGAAGCTTTGTATTCTGCAATAATTCTATGTAGCTAGTTGCTCATTTGGAGAAAGGCCAAAAGAATTACATTGAAGTATTCTATGAGAGATTGGAGTTGTACACTTATTGTCATAAGAGGCAGCATGAATTGTACTTTAATATGCTCAAAGATGACAGCATGAGCTCACCAACTGAAAAAATAGCCTCATGCTCACCACTGAATTAATACAAAGAGGAGACATCAAGCCCAATGTATAGCGATTTTGTGGTCAATCTATTTTTAAGGCTAAAATAAATAGCGTGCTTCATTGTGAATATTTCACAGGAAACAGCAGTTACATTAGGCATAAAAGAAATAAATTCTATCCCTTACATTTTCCTGTCATTTCATTTTTATCATTATTATTATTTTGTCTGCAATTATTTTGGAATTTGTACAAAGACAATTTGGCCGAACCCGTGCTTTCACATGTTTTGAATCAATAAATACTATATTAGGATTATGGATGACGGTGGCTTTTGTTGGAAATGCATCTGGGAGAAGAGACTAAAGGATTCATCACACAGCAGTGTTATGTTTCTCATTCTAAGTTCACTTCTCCCACGATCTCCTCATACGCATATTTATGTGTCTGCATTTCTACCGTACGTGAATACATTTTAAATATAATCTCTGTCACCGCTCAGTTGATAGGTCCATTGTTTATTTATTTGCATATCTATTTATTGCCCGGAACATCGCCCTGTGTACATATGGCTTTGAACAGCACTTGAAGTGTCTTAACATCTGTTACCTTTGCGCTTTACGAGCAGAGTAATGCGTCGAAAGTACCGTCGTAAAGTCTGATGCGTCACCGGCTCGGCAGAGGGCAGGGGACTTGTGAGGGTGCCAGGGGTGAGTGCGGATGTAGACTGGGACCTCAGGCAGCTAGTCCGCAAAAGCCGGGCCCAGGCTCCAGCCAATCCTAGCCACAGGTTCAGAAAAAACGGCAATGATAAATTGCAGTTGAGTGATTTCCACTGGAAACATCCCAAGAATTTACAAGATTGGCCAAGGCTTAATAAGAATTAAACGTATCCAGCTGCTGGAATCCAATGCTCGATGGATACCCCTTCTTCGAGTTTCACTCAGGGCTGCCTCCGTAGCCAGCTCTTAACAAAGTCCAGTTGTGCTTTTGAAATGGCACACTCGAATGCAATGCCAAATGCTTTCGAAAGTGATGGATTATCACAAATGCAGGGCTAGGGGAAAACCCAGGGATGTCTTCAGGGCGAATCAAGTTCGCACAAGCCCTGGACGATAGTCCAACTGAATAAACAACACAGAAATGTTTGTTCGACACAGCCCTAGGTTTTATATGAAGAATGTCAACCATCAATCAAATAAGGCACCAACTGAATACAAAGTGGACATCAAACGTCCATATAGTGGTACAGTACATAGGTAATACATTTTATACCTGATCCATCAGATTATATTCAACAACAGAAAATGGGCTACTGTATTTCTGACAGTAAGTTTGACTGGAAGGCTGCTCACACTGTAACTTACTACACTATACACATAGTCAACTGCAGGGGTGCTTAGCACTGTTCCATCTATCTTGCTTTGGTCAACATTTCTGTCATAATTTTGCATACCTTACTACTAATCAGCAGCTCAACAAGATCTCTAGCTGTTGAATGAGGTGTGCTTTGTTCTGGTTGGAGTGAAAACCTACATGACGATAGATCTCCAGGAACAAAGTTTGGCAAGCCCTGGTCTAGTGAGTCACCAACACCATTTCGGACTACATATTTAGCATAATGCAAAATACAGCATATTAAAAAACAGGGCTACTTTACAATGGTTGTGATACTTCAGAATGAGTAGCTGTACATTTCCTCCTTTCAATAAAGTGCCCATTTTGCTGAATCGACAGTTCCCCTTTTTCTGCAAAGTCATGGAAATATGAAGGAGAGTGGTTTAATCAATGTCACACTAATCAAATGTATTGTCACACTAATATAAAATTTAAACTGATATCCTTCTACTGCGCCCCTCTTTCCTCCTTAGTGAAATAAATTTAGATGGCTGCATCGTCCAGCCAGTCATCACAGTAGAGAATTACACAACCCCGCGCACTGTTGTTCCAGCATAAATTTGCTTCTTGCTGCATGCGGTGCTGTACGGAGATAAAAATCAACCATCATCATTTCCTCCGAATACTTGAGTAATTGAAGTAAAGCGATGCCTGCAGAAATCTGCAGGGTCGCTAAAATATGTAATACAAACAAATATAGATGTGTGTTTCATTCATCACACAGTCTGAACTGTAGGGAAAATCTAATCTTCCTCAGACACATTGATTATGTAAATCAAACAACACTAATGAGATAAACCACCTGCCATAAATAACTATAATCAAATATCGGGCCTTTTTGGTCTAGGAAAAAAATTATGATATTGTAAAGTGGGAGAAAAAGACAATTGGGGGCATTGTTCAGTGTCTACATGTTGTTTCAATTTATACGCATTTTGAAACTAACAGATTTTTAATTGGACGCCTACTGTACTGTATATACCCATAGATATATTTGAAAAAGTGGTATCTCTGTCTCTCTCTCTCTTTCTCTCTCTCCCTCACACACACATGCACACACATACACACACACACACACAACCAAACACACTACACACAGCACAATAGGACAAGTGGTTCTCTCCATCATCAGGGACCGGCAGTGAGCTGTTGAGGTCAGAAAGGTCTAGGCCTGGAAAAACAGGAAGTGTGTTATTATTCATGCTGTAGCATGCCTTATTTATGTGCTGTGCTGTGCCATGTACAGTATGATGAATATGAAGTGGTGATCAGGGCGCTTGGAACCTGACCAATAGCAGGATTCAAGGTCACCAGCATGATCACTGCATCAATTTCCTGCAGTCTGTTCACAGTTTGGCTACAGTGCCCACTAAAACGCAATGTCAAATCGGGAGAACCGACTTACTTAACCTTAACCTTGCAGGTCAACTTATGTTTTTTCCTTTTCTTGATGCAGAGAGCATCTTCTTCCTGGAAACACAACCTCTTCGAAAGCATAAATGTTTCCTTGGACTGAAGAATTAAACTGTGAGAATCGCAGTAACATGAATGGCATATAAAATTGATCATTTTCATTTTAGACTCATTTAATGGTCCTCACATTTATGGGTAACACATTTATAGGTACTTAAGGGGGGCAAGAACATCGAGTGGCAGAAATAATTTCTACACATACAATATTCATTCATGTTTACTACAAGTACTACTGTGATGATTGAAGTGTTTGTGCTTTCTTTATTTTTTTGCCTGATATATTAGAATAAAGGTTTGCACACCTGACTGTTGTATGTAGACCACAGGTGCTGGAGACATGCAAAAGCCAAAAATAAAACAGTAAACTCCGCAACACTGTGTCTCTTGCTGTGCTTGCAACTTTTATTGATTGAAAAAAAGATGTTTTGGACATCTCTATCCATCGTCAGAGTCTTAAAAAGAGCCTGCTTTTTAAGAGTCAGTTATGCCACATTTGTCACTCTACAGATGACTATATAGAAAAGACAATAGAAGTGAAACACAGCTTCATCATTCGGGGCTATCTGTTGAACGGCTATAGGGCCGCACTTCATGTGATAGACTCCTTAAAAAATGACAGAATTTTCAGTCACTTTCACTATACTTTCACTCCCCAACCCGTAGATAATGGTGAATTAGAGAAATGTTATATTGATATCACATTGGCTGATCGCCAATCATGGGACTAATTATTCGAAGCCTTTATTAGAGGATAGTTCACAATTTTATTATTTTTTTCCAATCAATAAAAGTTGCAATCACAACAAGTGACACAGTGTAGTGCAGATTATTGTTTTGTTTTTTTGGCAGATATATTGAATTTCAATTCTGATTGACATTTTCATAATGAATTAGCTAAATAAGTGTTCGCAAATGATCGTTCAGCATTGTAAATGTGACCTGTTTCCTTGTACAGTAAATGCACTAGAATCATCAACAGTAACATTGAGTGTGTTTTCAATTACTGTTCTGGTTGCTGTTGCTTATCGGAAATTATGAACCCCTCTCTTACTGTATACAAAACAATTAACTTTCTATTTAACAAGCTCTGCCAGGCAGTAATACATATTTGCATTCACAAAGTGAGAAGTGCTGTACTTCCCTGTTTGTTTGTAGGCATATTTTGTTGGCTGCGAACAAGGATTCATTTTTCGTGCGAAGCTGAAGAAGACTCAGCATGTCCTCAGCTGTTCCCATTTTACAAAAGGGGAAGGGAATTCATATTTAATCATTGCTTTTTCATGCCCCAGTCAGCATGGGACTTCTTCTACTAGTTTACAAATTAGCCAAATTAGTTTGCTTTTAAGCTATCGGTTGAAAGTTTGTGATTATATATGTATGTATAGGTAATACGTATTTCATTCAAACATGATTACTGGTCATGTAGTTTAATGAAAATGGAAATGATCTTGTATCTGGCACTTCTGTAGCTCCACAGAGGCTGTTTGTTTGTCATTGTCTTTGTATTTTGTAATTCACATTTTATTGATTTCCCTTTAATATAGTATCATAATTAAAACCAGCGCTGTATCCGGTCTACTTATATCTGCAAACTTCTGCTTTGTTAATGAAATGCAGGTCACTTTCAACACCTGAACTCACTCATACTAATTGTCCTCCTGATTAATGAAGCTGATACAATTACAGTACATCCATGGTTGCCACTTCCTGAGTAGTATTTCAATTTCAAACGTGTCTGCAGTGGTTCCTCAGAACACATCCAAAATATTTCATCCAGAGATACTATCCATCATGTTTTTCTTCACCCAGGGCTTACAGCACTTGGACAGCTACTGAGTCACTTCACCTCACTCCTTTGGGAAGAGAAAACTTAGATTATAGTCATTTCCAAATCTAATCCCAAGGGTTAGATGTCTACTGTTGATGGCATGTGACTTCCCAGTCGCGAGACAAAACCTGAAGAGAAGAACTTTCAAACGAAGGCAGATACGAGCCATAGGCTGTTCACCTGAATCGTGTAAGGAATTGTTACACAATCCTTTTAATTGGCTGAAATTAAATAAACCTAATTCCCATGTTTCATTACTATACTTTGCCAGGAGCTGTACAAATCAACAGAGGAAAAAAATAACATGATGCCATACAATACATAGAGGCACAGGCTTCTTTGTGTTTTCAGATCAAAATAAAAGGACTCTGTGGAGGGACATACACTGGACGCAATTCAATCAAACCAACCAAAACAAACTTTCGAATCCAGTGTCAGATAACAATTGAGAATTCTATTCTCACCATATAGTCCCTTGTATTTTATGCTTTGTATTTTGTACCTTAATTTGGACTCTTGAATTTGTATTTGTCTCAGTATTGTAGTCCCTCAAGTTGTAGTTGTCTTGGTATTACAGTTACAGACTTGGCCTATCTACCTTATGTACTGGACATATGTGCCTTACAACCAATCATATTTGAATTGTACCTAATCTGATGTGTTAGGTTGTTTGTTGTATGACCTTGATATGCACTGTATTGTACGATAAAAGTGCCTGCTAAATTGAATGTAATGTAATGTAATACATAATTTATGCCCAATAAACAAAGCACAGGAAATGCAAGATATTGGCAAAAATGTATGAAACACTAACTTTTAAATTCTAATTAAATATTTCAGTTTATTTTAAATTGTGATTTTAAGGGTATAGATATTCACCCTTTAGAAAACCTTTCACCACCCTTGGAACCACAGAATTCTGGCCACACTCCAGAATTTATGCTCCTATGTGCTTAACATGGGTCCTTATGGGCAGACTAAATCTGAAAGACATTTTAAAAAATTAATAAAAAATAAAATAAAATAAAAATAGCACAAAGGTTCCACCAATGAATCTGGATAAAGGTTTCATCAATGTGGAATGACAAAGAGAGGCTAAGTGTTGTCCTAAGATAACTTATAAATAGTTAAAATAATCATTCCAATCAACCTAGGATCATTTAAATGCCTGATATGGTTTTTCATTCATGCTCTTTGATATGGAAATTAATGAAGGCACCAATGGTCCTCCAGACAGTGACAGAGTTGGATCTCTGGCTTTTTTATTGTTTTATTTTACTGTTCAGGTGGTTCTTTGTCTCAGAAGGGCATTACCAAAGGAGCAATTAATTTTTATTGATTCAGTGAAGCCCATTCACTGAAACCAGGTTTATTTTGACAACTGCTGTTCTCAAGACACACCATTGTTACAGCAGAAACTTTGTAAAGGTATATTGAAAATAAAATCTATATTTGTACTGTTTACTAAAATGTTTTAAAATGACACAGATGTGACATGAATTTGAGGGATTGATGAAAAAAACAGGTGTACAGTGCTTTTCGATGGGCATCTACACAGAGTAAAAGCTGATTATGGCTAAGATAACAAAATCAATTGAGTGAATGGACAGACAAATAGATTTGAGTTTACCTGCGAGGCAAATAAAATACAAGACATATTTGTGGTAATGTTTGCAACAGCTGGGAACCATCAAATCTGGTTGTCAGATCATTTGCAAATAATTACCATCAGCAGATTTATTTCACTCATGTTCAGGTTTTAATTAAATAACAATGTAAAAATTAATTAAGATTACATCCCTTAGCCATGCTGAATCAAATTATTGCATCTCCCGGTGTGTGCGTGTCCTGAAAATATAATTTTCTTAAAGGCAAAGGAGGTCATGAGTAGATTGCTAAATTCTCACTCTCAGTCATCTGAATGTGTCATCTCCAAAGGTCACCTCATTTCTGGCTGGTTTAATTTGGTTCCTCGTTTCCCTTAGGGGGAAAAAACAAACAAAAGGGATTAATCAGAATATTTTGGCCCCGAATAGCCCAGGATTACAGATGGTTATGTGATAATTGCTCGATAAGTCTCAAAATGACAAAAGATCAGTAAGAAAGTTTTAAATATATCAAGAACTATTATAATACACTATTTCCCATGTTATTAAAAGCACATGCCCGCACTCTGAATGTAGCACTTAAAAGTTTGAATAATGCAGAGTAATTATAAAAGTCTGGAAATAAACTCAGGTTTGGAGGCTCAGAAGTTCAATTATGATCTTATCTCCGCTATTTAGTGCATGAAAGTTTCCTAAATGTACATGATTGTCTGTCTGTCTGATGAGATGCTAAATCAAGCTCCTGCCTCACTGTAGTCATACTGATCCCACAACACATATCACTAAGAGTTTCCTGGAGCCCTGGCTAAATTCCCAGTCAGGCTCTCTCAACCTGCCACCTAATCATCCCCCAGTTTAACTGGCTAAAAGTATTTATCTTCCTCTCCACCCCAGCTGATGTGTGGAGAGCGTACTGATGTAAAATGGCTGCCATGCAGCACCCAGATTGGTGATACACATTGGTGGTGGTTGAGGAGAGTTTTTGAGTGTGAGAAAAATGGTATAGAAATGCAAGCCATTATTATTATTATTACTATTATGAATAATAATAATAGTGATAATAATGTGACTTGTGCGATTATGTCATGTGGATGTAACAGCTAAAATATGTTTCCTGGGGCGTATGTGATAATGGTCCCACTGCAACTGTCTGTGACATATTGTATGACTTTTAGAATTTTTGAATATACACTTTATAATGCAGCAGAACTATTTAAAATATATATATACTTTTCCAACTTATACTTTAAGGAAATACTAAGAAGCATATGAACCGAAAGCCACATTTCTTTCTTGTGTAGCTTTGACCTTGCTTTGGCTGAAATGATTTCCACAATACGTCGAGCTGGCCGCTGAATGGAGGTTATAAGTGCAGTCCATTGCCCAGCAACTGCGGAATATTGCAAGTCCTATCTAAATGTTAAAAAACCTGCTTCCAGCAGCAGTACTAAAAAAGCTAGTGAAACTAGCTGACAATTCATACACTTTCCCCAACATTTGATGTTTACTCATGTGTACTGTATATGCAGGTGGTATGGGAACATTTGTTTAGATACTTTGAATATGTATATCAAATCAATATTGAATCAATCCTTAACTTAAATAATCATAATTAAATTCAAATGTTACATTAAATTCTTCACAATTTAGCAAATTAATGTTGTCAACTGCTGCACGCATATGCTAAACATATAAAGTCAGTTTAATTTGAATTTGTTGAATATTTTTTCTGGTATATTAACTTAACTGGTATATTAACTGGATGAGATATATTAATTTGATGTTGTTGCTTTTTCAGAACAGCTTGATCTGGTGTTTGATCCTACAACAATATTTAAACTCCAAACACAGTGGTAGCGAATATCACACAGATTATGTTGCTCAGAACATTGAGCATTGCTGTGCTGTCTACTTTGCCGACAGACTGGACTCCAGGTTACGCCAAAGTTCACAGCACCAGTACGGCTAAAACCTTTTAAACCTCCCACGGTCAGAAGGGCAGTTCTGTGTCCTAATGAACTCCCAGTACACTAATAGAATTTTTGCAATGAAGTTCTGTCAAAGGGAGGTCACCAGCCAATCTCGCTCCTATATGATAATGCAATTACTTCCAACTGTGTACAAGAGTTAGCTAAGCTTCATAGCGTTATATCTCAGTTCTGCATTGCTTAACATACACTAACCCTACAGATTACATATGAACTGCCGTGACAGAAAGGAAGTGGTTATTCTTTTCGCAATGCCTTAGGTAAATGCGATGTTTACTGCTGATATACAGCATAGCCTATCCGGAAATAATCCACATCAATCATGACTCCGGTCCAAAAATAAATAAATAAATAAAGATCTGCAGCTTTGCATGTCCTGTACGTAGAATACTTACGGCAGTCTAAACACGGCAATTATTCTATCTCTAAAAAAAGAATATTGATGAGAGTGAAGGGCCACTTGACTTTTGTCTTCACGGATTTTCGTTTCCTTTGTGGAATGATTAATGCACTTGCCTACCAAGACGAGGGGAAGCGTTCTTCCTCATCAGCCAAGTGAAGCTGATGAAGATGGTGGAGTGGTCCCTGATTAGGAGCTGAGCTCTATCTGAGATAAGATTTGGAGGAGAAGGCAGCGAGGTGGGGATGTTGGGAGGGTGGGTGGGAGGGAGGGAGGGAGGGGGGGTGAGTGTATTAGACAGCTCCCTTCTCTCGGGTCCTGCTGTCTGTTTGTTCTGCTCGGTCGAGTCTTCTTCATCTTCAGGGGTCTGATATCCGCCTGGAGACCGGGGCCGGATCCTGAAGTGTGCCACCGTTGCTGCCTCACTTTTTTCCGAGCTAAAGAAATAAATAAAGAAATAACGCGCTAGGCCCTTAGCTAGAACATGCGCTGTACACCTCCAGAATCGAGACTATGCATTGTGCCAAACTTGTATAATATTCAGGGAGATTCCCAATGTTTTTATGTATAGTCTTGGTGGTGACATGGGGAGATCAGGCAGCTGCAGTATCACTCAGTCCTGATATGTGTGTGTGTGTGTGTGTGTGTGTGTGTGTGTGTTTGTATTCATGCATGTACATTAGTCTGTGTATGCATGTGTCTGCTTCTATGTGTGTGTGTGTTTCCAGGAGTGGTCTGATTAAAAAAAAAATTTAGCTAGTTTGTTTGGATCCATTTTCTGTCAGAGCCTTGCATGCTGCCAAAATGTACACTGCCATATATTGTATATTGATACCATTATTAACCTATTTCCTGCAATAAAAACACTCAGAACAATCTTTACATACAGTATACAGAAATGTTTGTGATGGATTATGATTGATTTAACTTTTTGTTGTGTGTATGTTTTTTTTAAATTATTTCTATTTTTGTTTTATTTTCAATGCAATTTTCATTTTTTTTCATTTTATTTATCTAGAATGTTTGAAAGATTTTAAAGTTACAAAAATATACTTTACCACCGTGTGATAATGTCCTAACGCTAAGTTTCAGTGATGTAAACACTGATCAGCACTTTTTACGCAATAAATGTCTGACCCAAATGTGTGGCGCAACAGGGCAGGAATGCTAACTATTGCTGCTAACTATTGCTTGACCAATCATACACAAGCTACGGTATCATTCACTGGGTATAAGCTCATCGATTGGCTAAAACCTCTGACTTTTGTTGTATCTCCTCCTGACAAGACAAACTGACTGACGACAAGGTCTGCTTTTGCTTGATTGAACTGGATATGGCCTCAAAGAGACTAAGTGCATTTGATTAAATCCGGCTCACTGATTGCTGGAGGTTGCAATTGGTTCATCAGATTGGTCCATGCAGCATTCATTACCCTGCCCACTCTGGGACTGGGCCTCAGCAAAAGCAGATGCCATATCGATCCGTTTGAACTTTGACCAAATACAAATACGCCAAGCTGCTATGTGGTTATATACTTGTGTAAACACACGTATCGGCAGAACCGCCTGTGGGGAAGCAGGACCGAGACGGCGGCAAATATATTTACTATTTATGAACCCCCGTATATATTTGCGTCAATACAATTTGCGAAATCACTTAACGATAAAACGTCTTCCCAAGGCGAACGGCGTGATTAATGGCGGCCGGAAAGCTCTGTTTTCACCTGTATCATAGCCTCCAGGTGTTTCCACTCACTGGGAGGACGGCTGAGGTTTCCTCCGCATCACTCTGGACTGGATTGACCCACTTTGGCTCGCAGTGGTAGCCAGCAGTGAGCCATGGTACTAATCGAGCCTGCTCTGCATTCCCACTGTCTCCTCACCCCACACAAAGAAGACAGTTAAACCCTTAAGACCAGCCTGCTCACAGGCCTGAAGTGTTTATCTGAATCCTGCGTGTATCTGTGTACATTATATCCATTTCACTGCAGTTATGGGTTATATACTGTAGTTCCTGTTTTATCTCAGGAATTCTGCCATACAGGCTTTCGATGAAGACCAACGTTGAAACCGTAGGTGTTTGTGCATGTAATTGACACCTTATCGGTTCACACTATAGCGTACATTAGTCGCCTACACTGCGAGCCAGCATCCATTCTAAAGAAAGAGGGAAATAAAGCAGTTAAATTGTGCCCCCCACTGAGATGTTGCCCAGTGAAGCTACGCAGCCAGCTTGAAACCTCGACTTCATGGTTCAACATCAATATGTATTCATTAAATGTGTATGCTTTAAGTGGTTGCGCTACAGGATGCATGCTTTTATTTCCTGTGGGACTGTGGACGTGTTCTCTTCTGAAAAAAAGGTGCCACTTGGTGATTTTTGAGCGAATTATGTTCAGCCTGGGTTAATTTTGAAGAAAATAAAGTGCTTATGCAGCAAAATGCGAGGTATGCCTTTTGCATAGCGGGGGGTTTCCGTAACTGCCGGTATTCCCACGGAAGCCTAAGGCTCCGGATATACATATGGAAAGCAGAGGATGGGCAACAGGGACCACAATGGATGTTTTTCACACAAATAGAAGAGAATTTTCCGGAATTTGGAAGCGGGTGACAGAGCTATGCACCGTGAGCTGATTATTAGAATATGATACGTGCTGCTGTTTGATATTCTGAAAACTGAAAGGGCTTTGGGACCCATCTGTCGTCTGCCGATTCAAGGCTCTGTTTATCACTCAGCACAATCACATCTGCCCAAATAAGCACATATAACTATTGTCCTCCAACATTTGATAGTTAGAAACTGACCACTGAATGTGAGTTTGTTTTCTTTGTTTGATAAAGGGTTTATACAGTATGTGCACTTATGAACCCTGAGTTTTCATAAACAAATGGAAAATATACAGTATGGTCATAGCATTTTAAGATCTCTACCACTTCTTGCCTCAGTGAACTTTTGTATATTTTTCAGTGGTTATGTAGATACATTTATAATTATAGGCCACTTTCATAAATGTTTTTTAAATACTTACTGTAGAGGACCACATTATTTTATAAAGCAATGAAGTGGGAAGCACTGAAACGCTTCATCAAGTGAAAGTTATGGTTCATGAAAATGTCGCAACGGTTTTCACTGAAATTCAAACAATAAATCGGTACTTACAAACACTTAGCCTTCTAAATCCTCCTGGATTACATTTCTGTATTAAAACCTGTCTGTTTTCCCCATTATCATTCCTCATCACATTTCTCCAGAACGGAAGGATTAGCAGCCATTAACTTTTCAGTCTTCATGCAAATTCTGTTTTTTTTTCTTTTGTACAGAAAACGTGGCTTGTATGTCTTCTTATCCGGTGTTGCTTTCCAAGAAACCTACCTGCCAAAAGACCAGCCTGATTTGAAGGGCTGGTGTTTTCTCAAGGACTTCAGAACAGAAACAGAAATGCAACTGTCAGGTCATATGTATGGCTGATACCGGAAAAAAAGGATGACCTCACAAAAGCTTTTTTGAAGATCGAGTGCATTTTGCTTTTGTTGCAAGTGCCAAAATGCAAATTGTCAATAAGAGCAAGGCATGAACATTCTTGAGTTGCCATGGAAACCAAAACCAGGCATGAAAGTTGAACATCAATTTTGGATCAGAAAAGCTTGGAGTATACAACTCATGTTCTCTGCCTTTATTGGATCTGTGAAGAGCTCTACCTCATACATAATAATAATAATAATAATAATAATAATAATAATAATAATAATAATAATAATTAATAATGTGTTATTTAGCTGACGCTTTTATCCAAAGCAACTTACAGTTTATTAGACAAAGCAGGGGACAATCCCCCAGGAGCAATGTGGGCTTAAGGGCCTCGTTCAAGGGCCCAACAGCTGTGTGGCAAGGCTTGAGTGTACTTGTTTCCTTAGAAGGCAAGGTCAATGGCAAACATCACATAATGACACTGAAAGATCATCTTCACTCCATGTTGAAACGTTTCATTCCAGAGTTAAGTCTTTCAAGATGACAACACATCCCGCACATCATATAAGTAGTTGCCTAGTGGTTTGAGAAGCATGACACTCACATTATCCATACAGTATGTCATGGCTTTCTCAGTCACCACATCTAAACCCCGTTCAAGTGGAATCAATTATTGAACGATGCCTCAGACATCATTTTCCATGTTCATAAACTAAAGGCTGGTTTATACTCCATCGCTCGACTGAAATCGCAGAATGTTCCTGAACATTGTACGTCACCCAACATTGACTATGGTTGTTATTTAATTTGAAATAAATAACATTTATGAAGTATAAACCGAATGTCACTGTGACCAGCGATGTTGACTGTAGCCCGACGGAGTATAAACCAGCCTTAAGTGTGAGTTGGTAGACTTTCTCATGAAAGTGTTATCATATTTAGAGACACTGGTACACCACAGCACATACACGTCACCCTGACCACAAATTGTGGCCCAATACTCTAGTAAGTGAAGGGACATTTCTATTTATTTCTGCCATGTAAGAATATAACTATGAATAGATCATTGTTCTACAGTACATGTTATGCCTCAGACATAAATGCTAAATGCTCTCCAATAGTTGCACATTTTGTGTATTATATTCTGTGTAATATAACGCAACTCATATAGAACCAACAATCTATTTGCACATTTTGGTATACTGCACTATGACACGAACCACAGACTAATACACAGTATACAGTAACTGTTGATAAATTATAGTTCTTTATTTATAGTTTCCCAGATGTACATGTCTGATGTCAATCCAGCCTGCAAGTGGATTGAACTCCTTCTCATCTGAAAGTTTTCATTGAACATAATTTGGTCATTTGAAATAAGCTAAGACACAATTTTCTCATATAGTAAGTGACATACAGTTTATGTGGTAATGTCTCTTAGGGAATACTGAAAAGGGCACAGTCTCCAACTTCAGCACATATGCTAAAATGAGTAATGGGAGTTTCCTCACTTTACATCCCCCATCAAAATTTAAGAGCACTACAATGTTAATAAATCACAAATAAAAGTGTCCATAACTATCACATTACCTCTCGCGCGTTTAGTTCTAACATGGCTCTCTGGTTTAATGGCTGAGAAGTAGCGAAATTGTGTCATCAAATACCATTTTATCACATTCAAAGATTTTTTCTTGTAAAATTGCACTGCTTTCAAACCATTTTGGCTATGGAGTCCTGACCCCGCATAAAGATGCACTGTGATCTTCCATATGCTTTTTCTGGTACACAGTAGCCTTTAGGGCTATACCATTGCAGTCCCATGGGTAGGCTAACTGAAACATCTTAACAGCAGTTCACAGTACATGACCCCATCTCACTAGCTATGAGATACTGGATGAATTCTGTCTTCTACGATAATAAGAGATGTGGAAAAATGTATTTCTTATTTTGTTTAATTCAGAGACACCTCACAGGCATAGGTTGTAGGTGTGAGACCGGAAAAAAAAACTCAGTTATAAAACCTTCAGGAAATTCAAACATCCATCAATGTAAATGTATTTAATTGCAAAGCGATGACATGTTCTCACGCTCGCTGGAAGAAAAGGAACAGCTCATGCTTTCAGTCACCTTTTTTTCTGTAGTGTCACATGTGCAACTCTTTTCAAAGAATTATCAGGAAAGTGGGAAAACACTTAATCTGTGATTTTCAAAAACCCACATAGAGTTAGGCTCTTCATAATAATGAGGGCTAACTTGAAGATTTTTTTTGCATGTCTCTGAAACAATTCTGATCCACAGTCATGCAGCGGCAGATGAAAAACTGTTGAATATCTACAAAATAAGAAAGTTCAATGACTCATATCCTGCCTACAACAAAACTGACACATTTTCTGAGGTACTTCATGGAGCTGTATGACTTATGAAAACTTTTCATATTAAAATGAATTCATACAGATATTTTATACTGGGCATTGCTGTTTGAACAAACAATTTAATTTCCTGAGAGGTTTATATACTGTTGCACTGTATTAGTCATGGTGAGCAAGGAACAGTATGTCCCCTATCATGATTTAAACTAGGATCCCACACCAAAAACACATCCTACCCTAAGCCCATGTTAATCATGTTTCAAAATGGTTTAAATTATTGCTTGTTATTTTATTGTAACATAAAACAGTCTTCTCCTCCCATGTGTTAATGGAGATATCAGAACAGAAACATGCTCAAAAGTGTACAGATGGAAAAGTGTCAACATGGGCCACTTTAGACTGGAACCAGTATCTAGAACTTTCCAGAAATGTACTATAGTTCTACGCCATTATGAGTTCCATGTTATTTTAATATTGCTGACTTCAGAAATGCAAATTGCTAGTTTAGATACATAGTACGTTATTTCATAAGATTTATATACAGTATGCTTGTGCAATTTACATTATCTAGTGCTACGTAACTGAATCTCCTCGAAGCTATAAGTATCTTTCCAATTTAAAGATGGCTATGTTTACTGTAACTGACACCCTTGTAGCTAGTGGGAGGAACTGGAAGCGGTTCCAAAGATTCTTTAAATTAGATTTAGATTGTTTAAACAAAATATTACAGAAATAAAGTTATTCCTGGGGTCATTCAGAGCTGCACTTTGATCTACAGAAAGCCAAATCTAAGATTGCTGTGCAATCAATTGCTTCTTAATGTAATGAACTTTCATTAAGTGCAGTCTTAATGACTCGCCCAGAGAAAAATCTGCACTCACACTACAAACTACAAACAATGAAACATAGCCCACCTAAAGCGTCGGCCTATGTAGTCAAAACGTGATGTTGGCAGTGGTGACTGGCTGGCAGTCCTGAAGAGCACCCCTGAAAGGTCACGGCAGGTTTCCCGTTGAGGTACCCCCCTCATTGTGCATTCTGGTCTCCTCTGGCTGATAGGGTCCCTGCAGTCTGGACAAGCCAGCTGTGCTGGGAGCATCATCCTCTGGAGTGGCACGCGATTCAGCAAAAGAGAGGTAGCGGGGAGCATCCACAATTCAATTCAGGCTTGCTTGTCTTTTCTCTCCCAAACCCTTGGAGGATGTTGCAATAGATACCATTATTAATAAGAGCAATCCTATTTACTTGATTATTTTGGAGATTTTGACATCGAATAAGCTGTGTTCATATTGGCGTTTCACATCACACAGCACCCTATAAGTCACCAGCATGGTTAATTAGTAGAGGCGTCGGGTTGTTTACTTTGAGACTTTGCCTATTGACTCCATGTTGAAATAAAGAGGAGGATGATTCTTGTATCTTTGTCTGAAATAGGCTTGATGAACAATGCTCTCAATTTAAACCCAATATGGCACATTTCTGCTGAAATATAGTCTACTTTTTGAAATCCACCACATCACAGTATTCAGTGAAATTTCAGAAAGATATACACATATGAAATATAAATTCAGTATGTTTTGTTCTGACACCTGATTAAAAGATGCCTACGAAACTAAGATCCTGCAAAAAGAAATAAATACATAAATAAAGAAATAAATAAAGAAATAAATACATAAATATATAAATAAATAATATTTCCTTCATTTGTAGAAGTATTGTGGCCTAAGAATGTTTTTGTCTTCGTTCCAAAAAGTGTTTTAAAGGAAACAAGAGTCAGTTTGTTTCAAGCGGGGAGTCGATCAGTTCTGCGATCTGTGATGTATAATTGTTCATTGTTGAGAACTGCATGCGTTTGGCTTCCTCTGAGCAATACTCCCGGGAGAGACTGCAGGTGCAATATGCCCGGACTTTTTGAAGGTTAAACAGTTATTTATTCCAATAAATTCATATTACATGCCAAGCACCTTTAAGGTGAAATAATCACAGTGCCATTGACTGTGGCTGCGTGAGCACAACGGTCAGGCAATATCGCTGAGAGACGCATCATTTTAAAGGCAAATAGACTGGAGTTATTCAAATCTTACAAATGAGACACATTCCCGAGGTTATGTTGCGAGGTAGGTGGAAAACGCAATAAGAAAAAGACTGGGCATCCATTCTGTGGCACATGTACGGGAAAAAGTGGTAACACAATGTATTTAAAAAAATAAATGCATATGAGCTGGATATTTGTATGAAAACTTTTTAAGGGAGACTTACCTCGGGGATAAAGTTAAATAGATAGGGGTAGTTGCATTGCTATTTCTGCATTAAACTCTCGTATAAACACATGTATAAATCTTAGTGGTGCTTCGCCTCCCCAGTGTGGACTGCTGCTTAAATGTAAAATTGAATAGTTTTGAGAAGAGTACTGGTATTTAACGGTAAAGGTCAGAGTGGGCCTGGGTCTCCACTGTAAATGCCCCAGCCTCGTTTGTTTGAGAATGCTGCGCTTTGCAAATTCATCCTCAGAAGAAAAAGTATACTTTTCCGATTCAAATTCCTCATTTCTTTGCACACTCAGGACAATATTACCATTTCCGGGTCTGCTTAGTCATTTCCTTTTTATACAAACTCCTGGTGTATCTGTACTGCTGTATCAGGGAGAGGTGAGGACAGGACAGCAGGTACACAGAGAGTGGCATAAATTGACAGTCCATGTTATGCATTTCTTGTCTTCTTTCCGACTCGGGTCTTAAATGTTTAATTGAAGCAACTGTTTGGACAGTAAATTGAATCGCTGTTCGAGTCAATCTTGTTGGTTGAAAAAAAGTCTCGGAACCGTGGATCCCCAGTGCCGAGGGTGTCCATTGGTGACATAATGAACTTTGCTTTCAGCATTATATTCCTCTGTTCCCCAATCACATCACTCATCACTTACAAAAATCTACATCTTTTCACTAAGTCCCTAAATTAACAAAATATTTTCATGAACAATGGAGGCAAAGTAAGTGTATCCATCAGAACCATTTCATTTGCATGACAGTTATGCCTTTGTCCAAGTCCCCTGGTGTACACTACATTGCACTATTGTATATATCTGGCACCTCAATAACAAAACATAATCACAATGTTGGCATACATGATGCGTGTAATCATATTTCCCTGAATGTTGTTCCATATTTCCCTGGATGTAATTTAGAAAAGGTACAGAATACTGATTTATTTTTCCCTTGCACAGATCGCTGATCTAATCACATTTGCACTCTGAATGTATTGTTTGTGCCTAACAATACAAATAAACAGCCTGTTCTTTAAACTTTAGCTGCCAGTCGAGGTTGGCTCAGGCTACATTCGCATGTCACTCTAGCCATGCTAGTCAGGCGCTAAGCTGCAGTGAGCATAGCTAACAGGGGACAGAAAACCAATCCTGGAATTTACACGTCAGTGAGATTTAAATTGGAAAAGCCAAATCTGATTGCCCAAAATCGGATTATGGAGATACCTAGGGTCTTCAGTCCTGAAAGCAGAATTTATACTGCGAGACCTCCTAAACCCAAATTATTTCTTATTTGGCTCCAGAGTGGATTTTCAAGTGGTTTTTGAGCAGAAGTGAATTAGCAGCCAATTTTAGGCTGAGCAAAACCTTGGATCTTCAGCTGGTAACAGCCAACAGTGGCTATAGTCTGTCACCCATGTAGGTTTGAAATGGAGCTGTGAAATTAGACAGAGATTTGTGTTGATAAGCCGGTTATCCCAAACATGATTTAAGGAGTGAAATAACCTTTAAGGACACTTTCATTTCAGAGCATATTGAATGAGAATAGTGCACACAGATATGGAAACTTCATGCTTCATTCATCTCCATGAATTTCTTAAAGAACATTACAAGTGCCTTAGATCAGGAACTCTTCAGTACATGTGGACTGAGCCTGCATACTTCCAGAGATGTGGTGCCTGATGGGATAGATATTAAATTAAAAACGAGTTGCCCACAAATTTTATGCTTCATTGATAGCTGTCATTCATTGTGACTTTTCCACCTTTCTAAAGATTTGTCACGGATTTAATGACACATTCTGAGCAAATTCGATGTATTAAAAGGCCATAAATGTTCAGAAATTTTCTGAAAATGTGATGTTTTTTTTCTATTTGGTGCCGGCAAGAGTGTGCTTGTGGAGGCAGCCTGATATCCCTAGGCAATCCCAATAGCAATTTTCAAACTGATACAGTAGGTCATTAACGGACTGGTCCACAGGGTCTGGTGCAGGTATAGCATTATTATGACTTACAGCCGGTCCTGAAAAATAGCCCATTGATATTCAGCGGCTCACCCTTATCCTTTGTTGCACACAAAAAACTCATTCTGATTCATTTTAGCAGCTTGATCTTGTGTTGTTTTTGTGTCACATTGTGAAATTAATAATTAATGTGTAATACCCCTCTGATTCACTTATCAATTTAAAAGCACAAACAATACCCCAGACACATATTCGCTGCCTCAAGCTTTCTCTTGGGAGTCCCATTGGAGAAGGAATGCGGCTTTGAAAGATAATGTGTTAATTATTTTGTGAACATGGACTATACCTTATAGTCCATATATCTAGGTTTTTCTGTTCACATTTCATGGACTTGGTAAAAAAATTACGTTTTATGGACAGTCCATGGATCAGCCCCAGCCCCAGGTAAGCAACTTCCAAGGATAGGCTACCATACTGCGTATTAGAAGATGCTAATTGTCTGGAGGCTTTCTGCTTCTTCCACTGACCAGAGAGGCTCCGAAATTATGCTTTTCTGTGAGCGACATCTCCTGAAAGAACATGTTGTTACTGTGCAATGTTGTACAGGCTGATTCAGCATTCAACAACAATTCAAAGCTTTTTAATCGTGATTTCCCAAGTCAGTCTTCTCTGTCGTCAAATGTGCTATCTGTAAAGTTTTTCACAAAGTTCATAAGGTGAGAGAAGAACTTCACTATAAAAAATCAAATGATGTCATTCTCAGCTGAGTCTGTCCTCATCACCATCTGGGAAGGTGTGCGGAGGCGGAGGGTTATATTGGGAGGTTGGACAGTGTATAAGAACAGCTTTGTCTGATTTTGACTGCAGACAGGAAAAGGGCTCCAAATGTCTTCTTCTTCTTCTTCCTGTACTGTTTCTCTTGGGCCTGATCAAGCACGTCACCATGAACTCAGAAACAGTGAAGGACAGATGACCAGACCTCACCACCTAGCTATCCGTGGCTTTTTGTCACCGACTGTTCATCGAATTCATGCAGAATTTATGCTGCACAGAACCTCTCCCTCCATATGTCTTCTGTTGGCAAGCTACAAAATAACCCTGTCAAGATTGTGGAGATGGTGTAGAAAAAACTTCAGAGAAAAGCTCAGATCTCCGGTACAATTATAGCATTTGGAAGGCAGGTCTGTGCTTTTCTTTATATAGTCTGAGAGGGCCATGGAAATCTTCTTGGTATTTCACAGTAAAATAATACTGCAAGCCTCTATGTTGACTCCATTTGGCTGATATTTGAAATATTGGACAGATCATGACGAAAATGTAAGATGCACCAGTCAAGATGGAACGAAATCCCATGTAGATATGCTCATAGTTGATTGGCTGCTCGCTGATGGACCCATGTAGATATGCTCATAGTTGATTGGCTGCTTGCTGATGGATGGTGAGTGTGGTGTGTGGACACTGTTGATGGCCATTACAGAACTCAAGGTCCTGTTTGATGAACACTTGTCTCCTGTGAATGATGGATCACTTTGTTCCTGCGTAATTGATCAAAACCTTTTCTCTAGTGATGACAGGACCTCGTTGCCATTTTTGTCTGGTCATAATGTGTCTTTCCATGCAAGTGAGAGCAGAATGATTTGGTTTGATTCATTTGGTCCACATTTTGAATACTGCAAGCTTGAGCGTATGTGATAGACATGAATAAGCTGAAATGTATTCAGTTGCTTCCATTTTGTGCCGCTTCAAAGCTTGACATTGTCAATTTTAATTCTTGCCCAGGGGTAATGAATTCTGTTACTGTCGCCTTTTGACCCCCTGCGATATTAATTATTTTAACTAGTGTTTATACCCAAATATAGCACATTATAAATTACATTCATATCAAATCTGTAGGAAAATTATGTCATTAAAGTATTATGGTCTCTTTCACTGAGCTTTTCCCGACATGTGAATGAGCAGAACTATTACACCAAATCCTATTAGGTTTAATGTTAATCCATGAGGCCAATAAATAGTTATTAAAGCTGAAGTTGAAAAATTGACTGGCTTGAAAAATTTCACAAATAACAGGATTACTGTTACTGAAATACACTACGCGACTCTTTGTGACACCATGAACCAGATTAAACTGGATTTTGAATGGAAACTGATTTAATATTTGTTTAATTGTTGGTTCAGAGCAGAAAAGTGAGGAAAAAAAAACTGAAGCCACAGTTTTTATTATAAAATTCAACACCCAATATTATATATAGTAAAACAACATTCATATAAAGACTATGCAACCTCATTTAATGGCCTGGGTGCTTAATTGCTTACAATGTTATATAAGTAAGCCACAAAGTTTGTAGTTGTTGTTGTTGTAGATTAGCTGTTGTTGGATTCCCTTGGGGTCTATTCTAGTGCCTCGGTGCTGCTCCACTTTAATTTCTTAAACACAGACTTGATATCATCTTGTTCAAATTTAATATAAAATCATCTCTGGTGCCACACCTGTAAGCTCACTAGCTACTGCAAGTTAACTGCAATGCAGCGGGCCCTTTCTAAACTGTAATAATGCAGGGGAAAGCCTAACCACAACTACCAGGTCAATCTCTTGAATAAGAGAGCGTATTTTTAATACTACTAGGCCAGATTTTATTTTCATCACTCCCACCCCAACCCCCATTTCTCAAACAAACCAGGCCTTGTTAGAATCGCAGTACCTAATGAAACTTTTACAGTTCAATTATGAGTTATTACATGCCAATAAATATTTGGTATATGCTATTGTACCACATGAGTTTATCCAAGCTTGTGTGTTACTGCAGCTCAGCTTGTTTGTGTACATCTCTTATGTGTTGTTTCAGGAAGTTATGATGAATTCACAGCATGTTAAATGCTGAGTGAAGAGTCTGTTTACCATCTATTTATAATTTGATATTCATTTATTTCCCCTGTGTTCACACCTGGCTTTGTGGAAAATGTATCCTAAATCTATACATCACATTTACCCATGAGACTATCCTTTTTCCTTATTTCAGCATTTTAGTGTATGTTTTCCCTCGTGGGCTCTGACATAATTCTATATTTTCCCTGGAAGATTGTCCAGTAACTAGCTTGCGGTAGATCTATCTAAGGTGAATAGCAAATTCTCAGCAGAAGGAAAGTGTAGACAGCCAGGTATATGGAAGGCCTAGTGGGGGGGCTTTTTTCTTGTGATAGCCTGCAGATATGCTGTTTGTGCCAGTGAAAGCCTGGTTATATCCGTGCAATTGGTGCCGAAATGCTATCTAAGGGGAAGGAGGGAGGAAGGGGGGGATGCTTTGTGATTCAACTTTTACCTGGCTCAAATCAGAAAGTCCCGATTCTCCACATCTTCATATTCTGATAAAAAAAGGAAGCAGCACGGGGGTTAATGACCTCTGAGAAATTAATAGCCGCGTTTCAGCTCGAGATATTATATTCCGCTGCATTGTAATGACAGCAGTATCAAGGATGTGCCTTGCACTGCTGTCATGAATAGCCGCGCCATTTAGCACTTACCTCCTCATTCAATTGCAGCCAGAACTAGCTTCTGTGTGTATCTACTCAAAAGTCAAAGTTTATTATGCAGAACTCCATACTGCAGCCTGCCCTGGTCCAGGAAGGAACTTTATTTATTTATTCAGTGGCGAAGGAAGAGCCTGTAGCCTAATGGCTAAGGTACATAACTGGATGGGACCCCGCTGGTTTGAGGTTCTAGCCCTGGTGTAGAGGCGATAAGATCTGTACAGCTGTTGAGCAAGGCCCTTAACCCCACATTGGTCCAGGGGGAGATTGCCCCCTGCTTAGTCAAATCAACCGTAATGTTGTAATCTGAAATGTTATAGAATTACATTTATTTTCTTAAAAACTACTGTGGGGATTCACCATACTGACAATGGATGTGAATTTGAATTAATAACTATGAACTATGAATAACACATATGGCCAAAAACATGTTCCATTGAGATATATCATCAACAAGGTGTTGAAGAAGGAAGGAAGTAAACAAATAAAGTAATAAAAATAAAAAAATGCTACATACAAGCAAAGTAGTGCATTAACATGTAGGATGCGTACTTTTCCAGGTCTCATTTTCAAGTGCTAATGTGCCTTTCTCTGCAGTGGATTCTCACTGAAGGATAACAGCAATATGCATTTAAATTGTTTTGGGGGTTTGCTTGCTTTGTTTTGTGTATTTGTTTGTTTTGAAGGAGAAGCAAAATATACGGTTCCACAGAGTAGGTTTATACATCTCTTATTAATAAATGTATCATCATGACAGACCTTATAAGCACTTCATGAATATAGGCTACTTTAGCGTCCGTTGTTGGTATTGAATATAGTTCAAAACCTACTCCAGGTGCTTGTTAAGTGATTGTAAAGGTTTGTATCATTAGGAAGAATATTAAATGAATTTCTCAAATGACTGACTGTCCACCATTATGTCTGGCAGACTAAATCTATGGGCAACAGGACTGCCAAAAGTGTTATACTTAAAGTGATTAATTGATCCCGGAACAATTTTAGAGGAAGGCAACATAAATCAGACGCTAAAACAACAAAGCCCACAGTACTTAAAGACAAGGTCTGGCCCTGATTTACTGAGCATTTACCCAACATTTTTATGCTTTTTTTTTGCATAAATATGCTAATGGCCACCATGGCATATTGTTTTTGTTTGCCCCCCAACACGCTGTTGAACAATAATGCATATGAATACCTTCTGAGATCTCTCAAGACAATCTTGAGCCAGATTCTAGCCTCCATCTTTTTATACATTTTAACATGCCTGTTCAATGGATGCCTGGAGTCTCAGAAGAAGTCTTCTTGAAGCACAGCATATTTAAAGACACATCATACATACTTTTAATAAAGTTTTTATATTGTCACATGCAATTTATGTAATATCTCTTTGCATTAGTTTAAAGCTTCAGTTTTAACATAGTTGGGGGTGATCTTATATAAAACGCTTCCTTGTGGATTTTGTCTTTTGTGCTATGTGAGAATTAGATCACACATGTTAAGTGAAGTTCCTTTGACTGCAGGTTTTGTTGTTTTTTTGTCAAAGTGATGCTCCGCTTGTCTATAGCGCCTCGATGTTCCTCTCCCGAGGCCAGAGTATGCCCACAGCAATGTCTGAAGTGATAATTCACTTTTATAGCCATTTTTAGCGCATATATTACTGGTCTGGAAAGAGTATCGTGTCTGTCTTTGGGTCCAAAGCACCAAGACAATTACAAGAGCAGGCCATGCATATCAGTCATGTGTTTGCTTGAAATAAAACTCAGCCATGATATCACTAAAATACAGACAACCTTGCATTGCATATGACACATTCACAACACATGGGAATAATTCACTAAACCAATTTTCTCGGACTTTATATGTGAATTTCCAATTAAGGAATAAGCACTCTAAGAATTGTCACGTTTGAGTTATTAAATACCATGAAACAATTATTATTATTATTATTATTATTATTATTATTATTATTATTATTATTATTCAATTATTATTATCAATTTGTTCACTTTTTTAGGTTTATTCTGCTTTTAAAAGAAAAAGGATCAATCCAAACCTTTATGAATAATGTAAAATGTATGTGACAGTATCATTTTTGTTTTTATTGGCATCTCTATTGAAACATCTTCTGAATTATATTCTGTTCCTCGGTGTCAGAAGTTCAGAACTACCAGACAAATGATCTCTAAATAAAGCAACCACAAAGTCTAACTCATATTAGAACTGTAAGTTTGAAGAAGCAGTGCTAATTACTACATATTATTCTGGAGGAATCAAAGCCTTCAGAACCCCTTGTTCAGAATCATGAGTCATAAGTAATCTTTGAACTCACAAAGCTGGATAACTGCATTAGGCAATATAAGCACAGTTGGGTGTCTGCTTTGATTTTCTGAGGAAAAGAAGAGTGGATCAAATTGATTCTTACTTGATTTCAAACTACTTCAGTGATAAACTTCATCAAATGTGAAATGTGTTCAGAACATCTACTGGCATCTATTAGCAGTCTGTAAAAATACACGTTTGAACATGTTACACAGTTCATACAGTATATTTGTGTATTTATATGTGGCAATATGCCAATCCTGTCATCTATCTACATTCAAACCACAAATGCTGGACGACCGACCAAATCTAGCTTCATTGCTCATGGCATCACAGGGGTTGTCTCAATCTTATCAAGCCAGAACAGGTCATCTGGGTGCCTTGCCCAAAAGCTCAACCACAAAAATACAAATATTAATCTGGCTTCTGTGTGACTCAAAGGGGTATCCCACGAGCACAGGAAGGACTCCAAGGCTTATATATCATTACATATTTGAGCCTGAACTATGTCATTTGCCTTAAGAAGAAGAAGATAGTGGGCTACTTTACCTAACCCTGGGGGGTCATTTGTCCTCTGCATTTGACACATCGTAGTTACTTAGGAGTCGTGGGTTGCCACAGTGCAGCGCCCGGGGAGCAATGTGAGGTTAAGGGCCTTGCTTAAGGGCAAGGTGCTGTTACCGCAGGTAACACTTAAAGCACCATTGTACAACTGTATTTCATTTTCGGAAAACGAATGAATTCTTATTTCCCTCTATTCAAGCAACGTGAGCATGCCAATGACTCAAATAGATTTAAATAGTACATAATAAATTATATAAGCTCATAACGTTACTTAGTAAAGACTGAAATTATACAAATGATATGAATTTACAGTTCAGTTGTAATGTTAGATGACCATTTGGTGAAGCTGCCCAGCTCGAGGCACAGGAACGACTGAGACAGTTAGAATGACCCACCGGCTAGGTTCCAGAGAACCTAGCTGCAGAGTAAGGGCAATTTTGGGGAAAATCAACATGAAGTTACCCAGCGAACGAACCTAAACTACACATTATGACCCAGCATATCAACCTAGCAATGTGTTTAAAGAAACATTTTTTGAGAGTGTAGTGCTAAACAAATTTCTGGAGAGCCAGAATTGCCTATTACAAAATGGGCAGTGAAAATGGTGGTGTTGTGGAATGAGTGAGATCTGTAGTCTTTGAGCAGAAGACGGGGTCCCATTTTGATGAAGAATCTCTGAGTGCATTTCTTGCTGGCTTTATACCCAGCTGATTATAAGACACAAGAGAATATCTGGTGATTTTGATGGTGCCTGTTTCAAATGAGTATGTGCAAGTTCTTTGTCTGAATGCAATTGTGTGCAAGGAACTGTAACAAGAGGCACAAAAAAACTGTTATTTCAAAATTATTATTATTATATTTTTAAAATTACAATAAAGTACTACAGTATATGCTTGTTGGGGAGAATTCCCTACAGACCATTTACCAATTCAGCTCCATACTCCCCGAGTTGCTGTCTAAATATTGCTACACTGTTGCTATGCTAGAAATAATGGGGGAGGGGTGGGGGATTTATTGTTTATTGTATTGTTTTTTTGTTTACTAATGCATTGATTCACACCATTCTAAAAAAGATGTATTAACCTGACTTTCAATATTTCCACACCAGCTCCATTCTCCATTTTGTATTTGTGAGCTTGTCATTTGTTCTACCTCCTTGGTAAACATACCATCCTGTTCTCTCCACTTTTTGACCTTGTAGATGACTTTACAAGCCACTTTAAAGACTTTGCTGCTCACAGATATTCAAGCTCAGAAAACATTTATCTTAGTTTGTTTATGGTTCAGGGAACATAATAAACTAGACCCTTTTAATCTTTCGAGGATACTTGCTGTCCATTTTCTATTTACAATTCATTACTTCACTGAAGCAAAAAAAAAACAAAAAAACATTACAAGAATTATAGCTAGCTCAATGTATGTATACAGAACACTTTCTGAATTTCTCTGATGGGTGATGTAGCATATACACATAGATAGATAAATACGGCTCATGTACGTGATACACTGTAAACTCTGCAAAAGTGCAGAACCAATATGGCTGATTGGATATAAGCTTTAATGTAAATTATCTGATAGTCAAAGCCCTTTCTCTGTTGCCCATTACCGCCAATGTAAATTGTGTACATTTCTGATATCAGGCCAAGCAATGCTTTTAACCACAGAGTCTGTAGCACCATGTGTGCTTGTGACAATCAAACAGCTGGCTATGCCACCGCTGTTAAAATAGTGATAAATAAACAAAATAAAGAGACAATCCTTTTTATGTGACTTGGCTGACACCTTTACTAAACTGAACATCCAGCTCGTTTGTTCAGCTGCATTTGAACTGGATACGGCCAGGGAAAACGCACAAGGGCATGGCGGCGGCAGAGGGAGTTCACCCCTGTATCGAACCCTTGACCTTTCAGCCGACGGTCCTCCGACTCGCTGCTACTTTTGTCCCAGCAGCCCTTTGAGCCACCGCGTAGCAGGGCACTTATCCAAGTGGAGACATGCCAGCACTCCAGGAAGAGAGAAATCACTGGTACAGGGAGCATTGCAATTTGATTTTTAAATCAGCAAAGCCCTGCAATTTAATTTCCCGATGAATGCTACAGTATACGGCTAAGAAAGTAATGAGATTTTTCAAATTAAAAAAAAGTGTAGCTCAGGATGAGCTTGATGGAATTCTTTTTTTTTTTTTTTAAAGGCTGAGTGTAGAAACCCTGTCACTGTTCTGCTTTGCCTTATCCTAGCTGCTGGGCGAGGCAGCAGTATCAGAGAGAGATTTGTATCTTGATGCATGCAAATAACCCGGCGAGGAGTGAAGCTAACGTGCTAGGAGGCGGCGCTCGGAGCCTGGAGAAGGAGGTGCACCTGATGGGGAACAGACAGGTACACCCTTGGCATTCTCCACTGGGCACTGACAGCAACAGTAGGTAAATGTTAGCGGAGCTGTCATCGACACAGTAGCGCGTTAATTGTCGACGCGTTTGCGCAGAAGTTAATCAGAGCGCTCAGAAATCGGCAGACTCCCCTCTCTCCCGACGCGTCACCTCTCATTTAAAACTCGCTGGATGTTCAGATACGTGCCGCATTTGTTGTCTTTGTATTTTTAGATCACTGTCATTCTTCAGCACAACAACAAACGTAGCTACGGCTCCCAGTTCGGGTTTTTCTCGACTCGCTCGCGTAGCAAATCACGGCAAACTCAATTACCGCACATAATTACAAGCATCTTGGGGAGTTTTAGGGATGTCATGAGCAACAAAACGTGAATTAAATTGCAGAAACGCTCAATAGAAGGGAAGGGGTCATTAAATTGTCATTCATATTTAAATGAAGGTTTGTCTCAAATGCTTTATATTATTCTCCCCAGCTGCCTGCACAGCTTCTTGGTGCTAAGACTGGGGAAATGGCCAGGTCATAAAAATTGTCTTTCGGCTCACACCTATATCATTTATTTCTTTTTTCTTTTTTTACTTGACTCCAAATCCATGCAATTGATTTATTATAGTAAATGAATACAATTAAATCAGAGATTGTAAAATTGATTGAATGCATCTTTAAGAACTACTTGACAATCTATTGTATGATCATCAGCATATTTTACATTTAATATTTATATACAGCCTGATTATATTCTGTACATCAAGCTCACTGGGTAAGATACATACAAAATTTTTAATTGTACATTTATAAATAGACATACAGTCATACATGTCAAATAAAATATCATGCAATTTTAGACATAAATTCTAACATTTGTTTTAAAGTGTTTCACTCACACACAAAAACTACAATATATAAGAAATTCTTTATTAGGAATGTCCCCTTGAGATGTACCATCTCGTTTTCAAGGGGGTCCTCTGTCTTATAAACCTTTGGACTATGTGTATTGTAACAATTAGGACAGTTTGTTTTCATTTAAGGAACATATTGTGAAAATACTGCACCAGATTTTCCTCCTGTAATCCTTAAAGGAAGTTCAACGCTCTGTTCCCACAGCGCAAACTAAAGTCGGAGACTGCCAAAAAAGTGTCTTTTCCCATCAAAAAACAGATTAATTTAAACCGGATTTACACTCTGAACCTCCCACATACCTTGATCCCTCAAGTTCTGCAGGAACCTGCAACCCAACCGCAAGGCGTCACTTGTTGTTGGTTTGCACAAAATATATGTCCAACTGTATTACCGTCAGACCTGCTGGTTCTGCAGAAGAAATGTTTTATAAAGTTACCTCGAAAACAATAAAATGTAAAAGCAGCACCGACCTATGGCAATACAGTTTCCTTCTAATGAGGTAAACAGTCACCTTATCAAAAGTGAGTATAATGTTAGCATATAGCCTTTCTCTACCACACCCAATTATAAATAGCAGAATCTGCCTCTGAGTGTCCTCTGCAGCATCGCTTGATATTTCCAGCGACCGTAGATCACGAAACCTTCCGCCATTGTGCTGACTGAGAATGCCTTACTGGTAGTGAGGTCAGGGGTCAAGAAGTCTGATCAAAGAACTTGTGAGCGACCTGCCAAACATCCATCTCCTGTGGAAAGGTGCACTGTGATATGCATTGATCAGAGCGCAGGTGTAGGGTTTCAAACGCTCTGCAAAGGTTAACATCTGTACCTGTTTAAAGTCTCTGTGTGCAGGCTATCATGCAAATACGAGTGGGTTTCATTTTACAAATAGACGACAATCGCCGGTAAAGAGACACTGGCCGAGTCGTACACGTGTCATGGAAACTCTCATTTAAATCCTTTTGAATTCTTGTGATTCATTTCTCCCCCCACGGGTCACTGCTAGGACTATTACATTATTCAGTGATTTTCATAATGTTCACTTAGGTTATCTTGAGTGTGACTCAGCCAATTCTGACCTCTTTAATCAATACTACTTTTAACAACTATATTAAGCTTTATAATAGCCCCATATTTGAATATCTGCCAACCTGTTTTGTGGACCAGGGTTGGCTGCAGCACCTTTTGTGAAGACATGACATTGCTGGAGGGGGTGCAACTTGATTCAGTATTGGCTCAATAAAACTTCTAACCACATTCAGCTACCATGGATATAGCATCAGCTAGTTTCTTAGACCATTTTACTCTGGAAATTAGAGTGTTATTTGTGTTCTTACAGGAGCAGCCTGTAGCATAGAGGCTGCGGTACATGACTGGGACCCAGAAGGTTGGCATTCATGCCCTGGTGTTGCTATGATAAGATCTCCTCACCTGTTGGCCCCTTGACCAAGGCCTTAACCCTACCTTGCTCCCCGGGCACTGTAATCTGACTGCCAACTGCTAGGTAACTAGGATGGGTCAAATCTGGTCCAGACTGGTCGAAGCTGACAGGAAGGTGACAGCAACGCAAATAACCACACAGTAGTACACAACAGTGGTATGCAGAAGAGCATCGCTGAACACACAACACACGACACAACAAAACAAACCTCTAAGTGGACAGGCTACAGCAGCAAAGAAACAAGTCAAATACCTAATGCAGTGCTCACTGAGTTTACATTAACACGCATACAGTACAGCACCCTGCTCAGTAGAAGCTCCGTGCTGCAGCACCGCTATTCCTCCGGTCGCAGCGGCAGCTGTTTGACCCAGTTTCTAGGCAGTGGCGGAGCAGGGGCCCATCTCTCCCGGGCGGCCGAGGGGCACGCGGAGGCACGCGCTTCCTCCCGAGACGCGTCCCTGCCACCCGCCCGAAGAGACGCGGCGGAAACACCGGGCGGATGACAGATGCTGCTCCCGATCGGCGGCGCGGGTCCTACGGGGAACCTTCCGGGACATTAGCACCGCCGCTGTCGCCGTCTCGCGCAAAGCCACCGAGCTAATCACTCTCAGGCTCCGCGACAAGGCCCGGCTAGGCGCTTTAGACCCGCAGCTAGCCGCGCAGGTAGCGTGCGTCGTCTCAGGTTTTTCCGCATTAGCCAGCTTTGCCGAGTGTTATATGAGCATTGTAATGAGCTTTAGGGTAATTAATGACACTACATGTTTTTAATTTAAATTTTAATTTAGAATACGGGAAAACTAATAGTTCTCTGTAATTGAAAATCTGAGGAGGAAGTGCCACACCGGTTAAACGCGAGCTCATTTTTAAAAGTAAGATGAAAAAGATATTTTAGAATTAACTTTTTATTAATATGAAATATTTGTATATCGCACCACTGGCCATGCAGTGATTTAAGGCTATTAAGGTGTGCTGAAATAATTCAAACAGACAGTAAAGAGCAAGCCATAGATGCATTTCCACCACAGTGACTCAAGCTACATTTCATAAATGGGGGAAAGAAATAGCAGAAAGTTATAAAATGCATGAGGGACTAATGCATTTTTTATTTATTTTAAACCAGCCCATTTATAGCCGCAGTTTAAAATTAGAATAAAATGGAACACTCTGCCTCAGCGAACGTACTGTGTGTGAAATGAATCAGAACATTGCCTCCATCAGTGTGTATGGCTCCCCGAAAATCACAGAGGACACCGCTAGGAAATGAGAACATAAGCTATGTATTTAGCGAGAATGTAAAACTTTTGATCTCAGTTTACTTAAATGAGGGTATGCGAATGTAAAACGGAGAAAAAAAGAGAAAACAATTATGTATGCTATTATCTTTTTTGGGCTTCTGCCAGTGAAAACAGTGTTGAATAAGCGTTGTCCCCCACTCCTGAGACTCCTAATGTAGAAACGAAAATAAAGAAGTGGCAGAGCTTTACATACAGGGGGCTACTGAAGAAAGAAAAAACACAACAAACGAGTGAGGTTCACTGCGGTTCAGCGCGTTTTTAATATATTTTCCTCCGTCTCCTCGAAGAGTTGAAGTGCCCCGCATGGGAAAGGAAGGCTGCACAATTACGGCCTCCTCGAGGGGCTTTAAACGCCGGGCCCCGGCCACTTTGAGCCTCCAGGAGCCCCATTCAGACCCGGTAAAGGTCTCTCTCACAAAGAGGCGTTCTCAGGGTGGCGAGCACGCGGGGGACATGGGAAACCCAGCCGCTAATTATCTCAAACCCGGCCGGGCTGGCGGGGGCTGCCCGGCGGCCATTTTGTCATTGGCCGCCTTTGATGGGCCCAACCCGAGATTAAGCGCGGCGGGAAGGAGGAGGGCGCGCCCCCGTTAGCGGCGGCGGCTGCGGCAGGATGGGGGCTCCGACGCCGCTTTGTCCGCCGGTGAATGGAGATGCCGGGGAGGGTGGGGAAGGGTCTTGTCGGTGGTCACCCATTGTCCTTTTCCATTGTCGGCCGGGCTGGGAGGCTTGGACGAGGGAGGGGGAGTTTGGGGGAGATTTTCTTTTTTTTCCCCTACGATCCTCTGAAGTGGAAGGTTGAGGGACGTGGCTGGAGTTGAGCTCGGCATTTGGTGTGTTCATTCTCCCGAGTCCTTACCCCCCCTCATCCCCTCCCCAGAATTCTGGGTCCCCTGAGTGTGGGCAGGGGCCCTCAGCCAGGCCGAGGCACTCCAGTCCACAGAGGCCAACTCCCGGAGTCAACTAAGCCCCTCGACTAAGTAATGAGCGGGGATCTCCCGCTATCGCGGTAATGTGCTTTCATCGGCATGGCGGAGCTAATAGAGTTGTGATGACTCGACACCTGCCGCTGTCAGATGGGGGAGGGTACGGGGTTGGAAAGCCACCGTGAAATCTCCCCGAGGGCCCTTGGGCTGTCTGTGGGCCAGAGTGCGCCTGTCAGATAAAGAGTTTGACAATGACATATTGCTGTGGGACAACAAAAAAAAATGACTAGAATTTTAAAGCGTAATCTTTCTCCCTCTCTCTGTCGCTCACTTGTTCCCGTACTTTCTTGAATATTTTATTTTTGGGGGCAAGGGGAGGAGGGTGGGGGGTTAAGCCTCCCTCTGTTTGGTCTGCCTCCCCAGTGCTAACATCATGCGCATAGCTCAGTGCATATTGTTTCGTATTAAAAATACAGAACCCATAATCCCTTTAGTCGTGCTTCTCTCCGGACTCTCTGACCGCCCTCCCCCTGGAATGTCAGACCACTTCAGAGAATCAGATGGATTTGCCAAACTAAGTGTCTGCACAAGTTTTCAGCTAAATTCCTCACCGCTTTCTCTTAATGGTCTGCCGATAATCCTGATGTACCAACACCGTGTAGCCTTTCACTGAAGGATCAGGTCAGAATTATGGCAATTACCCCATATTACAAGAGATCCGGTGATCTTTTTCCTCAAGTTGTCCCTATCTTTTAAGCTCACCAGTGCACTGCTATGGGAAATGTAAGCTGTGTTCTGAGGTGATACCATATACACTCTTTAGCACAATTAATAAAAACACAGTAAAGGTCCATTATAAGCACTGCATGTTTCCTTCATAGGAATATTAATCTTTTACATAATAATTATTATGCTAATAACCATTAATAGGCATATTTTGTATATTTTATATATATTTTTGTATAATAATTATTATGCTAATAACCATTAATAGGCATATTTTGTATATTTTGTCACCACCGATACAGACTGTAGCATTTCTGTAGTTAACAAACACCATATTCCTATGGTTTTTGACATAATATTTCTGGATATTTATGTAACACTTAGGAAGGTACTGTCTTATGTAATGCTTATGAATAAGTATGAACTGAATATAGTTGTTATGATAGAATATTCAGAGAAAGTTTTGCTGAAACACTGGTATGGCCGGGTCGTGTCTTCTCCAATGTAGTTTTCAGCAAGTATGGCTGGAAACATTTTCATGGGTTTTTCGGAGAGCTTTCAATGTTTTTCCAATTCCAATGCTTTTCTGAGAATGCTTCCCGGTTGTAAATCAAATTCTATGATTAGAAACCCTTCTTCGCTTTACACTGAATCTATCACTTTTAATATCTTTCTATATTTAAAATTGATTTTGTCCTACTGCTACCTCATGCAATGAGAAATCACTAAACTGTTGTTTGATAGAATTAATTATACAGGGCATTTGAAAATATTAAGACTTTCGAGAAAACTTTCTTCCACCAAGAAGTAATCAGACTGGAATTTACTTAATCCCAAATTCACTGTGTGAATAGTGATATGGACTCACGTAAATACTGTGGCTTCCACCAGCTCTGATAGTCAGGTACATTTCTCCACGGAGCGACTTAGTGTGTGTGCACTACAAATCTCTTTATTCATTCCACATCAGCCTGACAGCAGTGTAAAATGCATGGAATATTTAAGGCCGATTGCATATTCTAACAGCATTTTGCTGGGTCCAAAAGTGATCTTAAGTACGAGATCTTCATTCGTTTTAATACAGCATACCCAAAAGTCCCATATCTGGGGAAGTGGCTGCAGCTTCAAATATTTATTAATTTAACTCTTTGCACTTTTTTCCCCACTCAACATGTCTATCAGTTGGTTAACAGTAACTCTTGTAGCTCTGAAACTGTTAGCTTACATATGGTATACTGCATTGTTTGCAGAAAAGATCCCATATAGCAGAAACTTCCATGTGATTCTCTAAACTCTTACTTTTTTCTTCTTTCGTTAATAAATGAGCATGAGCATTTTATCATTATTGAATAGTAAAAAGTAAGCATAATCTTGCCATTGTGGTAACAAGGGTATCAACATGTATACCATGTACATTTCAGTAGCACAAATGCCCAAAATTAGCAGTGTGATGTACACTGATGAAATGATATACATATAATGACTCTATTTAGCATCCAGTGTTGATTTAGCATCAAAGTACAATCCAGTGTTGTCCAGGGCCTAGAGTATGTCAGACTGGTGGTTACTGGTGGTTCATGTACTTAGTTCACTGCACATAGTCAGGTGCAAATGCCAACTAACAGTTTGGTTGCACTAAGAACATAAACCACAGCGCCTTCCAGAAAAGTCAATGCAGAAACTCAACGGGCAAATCGCAGAGCAGAACGTGGTCGACTGCACACTTTCCACAGGATGCGCATGCCAGTGTATGGACCTCCTAAACTAATGGAGAATGTTCCAGAAATTGGATTTGTGAGTTGGGAGTTGCTGTTGTTATTGGACATTATGAAGCGGGGTTAAAAAAAATAAAGAACAGAAATCTGCCCTTCGTTCTTCGTAAGGCACCGTTATGAATTTTGCGATGTCTACTCTTTTGTGACCTTTGACCCTGACACACCCTATGTAATTTTGCAGGAGAGAAGTTATATCACGACTCCTTAGTGGCCCGCACACATGGGGACCTATACCTCAGACTTTAATCTTATCTCACCGCTGCTTATTCGACCAAAATAGTGGCTCTGAGGAATTGAAATCCAAGCCAAGCGCAGTGTGAGAAGCTATCTTTCTTGAGGAGATGTGTTCTTTTCATTCCGCTCCCGGCCTGGGACAGCAGAAATAGTTGCACCATAACCTTGTCCGATTATTGTTTTTTATTAAATTACCTATATCCAGCAGGGATGGTACTGTAGTGCAGAGTTTACTGCTTTATCGGATTCACACTTTTGGCTGCTTCAGCGGGCTATGATCACAACAGCTGCAGACACAATAGCACATTAACCAATCTTCCCATAAAAATGTGACTCTGCCAGCTCCCACTTAATTACTTCTGTGTCGATCTGTATACCTTAGTTCAAAAGGTATTGCCTCATTGTAGTCTCTTGAATCTTTATACAGTAATTCAGGTTTTTAGCATACCTTTTTCTGTGTTGATCTGTATACCTTAGTTCAAAAGGCATTACATTATTATAATCTCTTGCGTCCTTGTACTTATGTTAACATTTTTCTTTATGAACTGTTTGCTCTGTTCAGTAAGGCAAACATTATTTACAGTGTTTGTGCATAAAAATAGAAAATTATTTTTGTGTAGGTCAGTTGAGGATAAAAGTTGACTGAATCCAGGCCATTATGATATAATTAGCCAGCAGTTGAAAACTTCATGTCCTGTTTTCAAAATTTGCAGAAGGAAATGACAATATACAACATGTGATAAAAAAATATAAGTCCACTCAGTAAGCACATTATTGGGTATTTATTAGACTTATTTTTTATACTTATTAAGTCTTCTGCTGCTGTAGTCTATCCGCTTAGAGGTTTGACGCATTGTGTATTCAGAGATGCTCTTCTGCATACCACTGTTGTGATGCTTGATTATTTGCGTTACTGTCACCTTCCTATCAGCTCTGACCAGTCTGGCCCTTCTCCTCCAATCTCTCTCATTAACAACACGTCTTTGCCTGAGAGAACTGCTGCTCACATGTTTTTTGTTTTTCGCACCATTTTCTGCAAACTCTAGAGGCTGTTGTGCATGAAAATTCCAGGAGATCAGTAGCTTCTGAGATACTCAAACCACCCTGTCTGACACCAACAATCATTTCACAGTCAAAGTCACATTGATCCCATTTCTTCCCCATTCTCACAATTGGTCTGAAAAACAGGTGAACTTTTGAACATATATGCATGCTCTTATGTATTTAGTGCTGCCACATGATTGGCTGATTACATATGTGCATTAACAAGCTTGTGTACAGCTCTCCCTAATAAAGTGCTCAGTGAGTGTATACTGCTAAAGGTATTCACTGTTTTTACCGTATGTCTCTGCCCCTCCTCCTCTGGACAGTTCAGACCTTACTCGTACTGCTGCTCTGAAACTGGGATTATACAGCCTAAGGGACCATTATATCTCTAAACCCCAATTATAGTGCTACCGGCTGATTTATGGCTTTATTTTTAATGACACATTAAAATGTAATTAGCATCTGTATCTAGAACAAACTGCATGTATCCACCGAAGATTAACCACCCCCCCAAAAACAACTGACATAGCTTCCCTGTATTCTCTGTATTATTGAGTGCCTGGGTTGTGCATACTACTGTATACAGAGGTCTTACTTTCCTCTTGTGTTAATTTAAATGTGTTTTGAGTTGATGTCTACACTCAGTGAGCGCTTTATTAAGTAGACTTATTTTTTAGATTTATTTAAGTCTTCTACTGCTGTAGCCTATTCACTCTAGAGGTTTGACATGTGTTTTTCGGAGATGCTGTTCTGCATACCACTGTTGTACTGCGTGGTTATTTACGTTACTGTTACCTTCCTGTCAGTTTCGACCAGTCTGGCTTTTCTTCTCTGACCACACTCATTAACAACACGTTTCTGCCTGCATAAATGCAAAATGTTTTTTGTTTTTTGCACCATTCTCTGCTAACACTAGAGACTAGCTTGAAAATCTGTTTCTGAGATGCTCAAACCACCCTGTCTGGCACCAACAATCATTCCACGGTAAATGTCACTTATATCACATTTCTTCTCTGTTCTGAAATCTGGTCTGAAAAACAGCTGAAGCTCTTGACCAGGTCTGCATGCTTTTATGCCTTCAGTTGCTGCCACACAATTTGCAGATTGTATGCATGTTCTGAGATAAAGAAAGATTAATAATTTTATTTCATATTTATTTTACGTTCAAATAGTACATGACTCAGATCCAGCGTCTGCTGTAGGACTTATATAACTGTGGGGAGCAGTGGAATGGTTGACATCAAAAGCGGTTAATATTATTTGCAGTCGTAAAAATAAGCTGTTAAATGAAAAATTGATTTTTAAAACTGCAGTGTGATTGCATGACCATGGTCTGGAAGTGGCCTTTTTAGCAGTGACCTCAGTAATGGGGAATTACTACAAAGAACAAGGTAACTGACCTACAGTCAACAAACAAAAGGTTCTGTCCCTTAAGTACAGCATTAATCTTTACACACAGTGAAATACATAAATAGCATGGAGGCTGCTTGCAGGCTGCCTTCTGGGACACTGTGGTGCATTCCAATTAGATACCAGGGACCAGGTGTCATTCACTCACAAAATGATCTTGTTTTATACTGGCCAAGACATATCAAACATGTTCCACAAATATTGGCACCCTTCATAAATGTGCACAAAGAATACTGTAAACTGCTAAATAGTAGTTATTGACATCAGCATTATTTGTGGAAAGTGGTGTGCTATATTAATGATTCAATGGAATCAACCAAACATATTTTTCACATTGTTCAAATTTACATTTACATTTACATTTTAGTCATTTGGCAGCCGCTTTTAATCCAAAGCGATTTACAAGTGCATAGGTTCTTCCACAAGTCAAAGCATCACATCCATAACTTGGAAAATACACATGAAATGCTGTTCTAAACATATAGTCATCATAAGTGAAAATTATTATTTATTATTTTTTTTTTTTGGGTTAGACAAGGAGGATAGGGATATCAGAAAGGGAGGCGGGGGAAATCAGGAGGGAGGACTAAGGTAGAGTTTGAAAAGGATAAAGTGATTCCGCCAAAAGGATAAAGTGATTCCGCCAAAAAACTGGTTTCACAATTATTGGCACCCCTGGTTTAATATTTTGTGCAAATATGTCAGCCTTAAGTCACATGGCAACACATTTGAAGGGATTTTGACCCTTCCTCCAGACACTCACTCCAGTTCCAACAAAAGGTTTTTCATGGGATTTAAGTCCGGAGACTGAGATTGCCATTGCAGAACATGGTTATTGCTTTTACTTACCAAGTTCTGTGTGGATTTTGATGTATGTTTGGAGTCCTACTGGACAATCTACCTACGACCAAGTTTCAGCTTCCTAGCAGAGACGACCTGCAACCTGCATTTTCTGGTACTTGTACTCTTCTGAATTTATTGTTCTTTGGCTTTTCCCATGCTGATGGATAACAAAGGGATTTGGCATGCTTTGTACCTCATTTTTATACTCTAGTGAAACAGAAAGTGAAGGAATGACACAAGTTAAGTAAAACTGTATTTCCCATTTCCAATTTATTTTTGTTTTCCTATATGTTCGCACATAACATATAGATTATTTGTGTTGTTAAAAAATTTTATTCAGGGTACCAATAATTCTGCAGTTCATTTTACATAGATATTTTCACCTTACATGAAAACTAAAAACAACCCTTGAGTGTGCAGCAAAGCTACAGTATTTCAATTAGTTTTTCTTCCTCATCTGATGAAGGTGGCATTGGTAACTGACAAGGCAGATGCAGGAAAGGCTAATTCATGCAGATATCAGTCTGCCTGTAACCCCTGTTCCCTCATTGGTGAACATCTGCACTGAGAATGAATATGCCAGGGGACCTGATTGATTTGTCTGTGTTCCCAGTGAGCACTTCACAGCGGGAGCAGAACAGCCCATATGGAGAGTCCACATTCCGTAAAACAATTGTGAAACTGTGCGGTTTTCACAAATGTGGAAAAGCGGTTGTCATGGAAATGTGAGGTGAAATCTGTTCATTCTAGCCTCCAGACAATGGGCCTGATTTTTAGTTCAAATACTAACATGTGGGCATTTATATCCATTTTTTTACATGTACTTCTCAGAAGGTTTTGGGGAGGGGGGGGGGTGGTTGGGGAAGTGGCTACTTGCTTTTTGTGAAGCCATGTTTTAAATATACAGTACATATAGTGTATAAATAGAGTACTGTAGCTTTTATTCTATTTGGATTCCTTCAACATTCACGTACAGTAAAAATTCACAGTACAGTAAAAAAAATCAGTACTGTACATGGCAGAAAATAAAGTCATGACCTGACGTTGATGTTGATTGTAAAGTAAAAGTGCTTTCAGGCCAATGGTTACAGTCAACTGTGTATCACCATACCTGGTCATACAAGTCTTAATGCTCATGGAAGGAGCTATACATCTTTCAACCCAAGTTTCTTTTTGTCAGCGTCTATTTTCACTGGATGAACATGATGGCATTTTTTGGTTTCAAAATGATATAATAATGATATACAATTACCTTTGTTATTGATATTTGTTCTGTGAAATGCAATCATAATGAATGAAACAAAATCAAATTTTAGGCCTACTTTAGTAATGGAATTCCAGTATTAATAAATTAGTATCGAATGGTACCACATTATCCGCATTCTCCCATTAGAGTAAATTTGTCCCACACCTGCAACCGGAAATCTCTTGGGATTCCAGTCCCGTTGCATGGGACCTGGTGTTAGGTATGCAGATAAAGCATGCTAATTCATCCACATGCCGAAGCTGGTGTTACACAATGTGCTGATTCGGTGTTTCTATTCTTGCCATCTTGCTGAAGAGCTAGCTACAGTATATGTTCCAGTTAAATACAATTTGATACCTACTTACTGCCATGTTGATTGCATCACATTGATAACAACAATAAGAACAATAACTAGAAGGATAAAGCACTAGACCATAAATATCGGCTGTCTAAATACAGTGGGCTTCAGAATTATTGGCACCCTGCACATAATAAACAACATCTACGTTATGTTCAAATGGGAATGTTATGGGAAAACAATGTACTTTTATGCCAATACATGTCTGTGTTTTTTATTTAGTAATCTATTTTTTATGAAAATCACAGGTGTCAAAATGATTGCCTCCCCAAGCAATTATTGTAAATCATTTTACTTAATTTACTTAATCTCAATAAAAGGAACTACAGTGCAGTGTGTCATTCCATCACTTCCTGTTTCACTCGAGTATAGAAATGAGGGGACAAGCATGCAAAATCCCTTTGTCAACCATTAGCATAGGCAAATGATGATGGTATGGTGACACCAGATTATTTTGTGTGTGTGTTTGTGTGTGTGTGTGTGTGTGTGCATTGTGTACATAAACACACAAGCTGTTAGGTAAGTAGTTCATCTGTATTAAAATTTCATTCCATTCTGTAAATTGCGTTGGTTTGGCTTCTGGAAATTAGCTACAAATCCAATGCAATAGACCAACATATTGTCTTGTATCTGTCTTGTATGACTAGTCATAACCAGAAATGAGATAGCACACTGGGGCTGGAGTAATCAAAGATGTAGACAAATGGCTGAACTTGTGTGTGATTACTGACCCAGTAAGTGGAATCATCTGCTATAAGACAGCTGTATCAGCTGGAATTACAGGCATACATTTGACCCTTGCTGCTACACTGTAAAAGCCTCCAAATACAAAATTGGAAGTAGCTGATTACAATGCACTTTGCAAGCAAGCTCTGGGAACAAGCCTTTTATATGGACTCATGTTGTGCTGTTCAGCTAAGAATACTTAGAGATCCAGTACAATATTATTGTAAAAATCTTTGAACTACATATGATTACTCCACTTAAATTAGCCAAAAAAACCAAGAGTTCATGTAACTAAGAAATTTACACTGGGCCAACATAAAAAACAAATGTATTTGTGGTAAGACAAAATGTTATCCATCCATCCATTTTGTGCGCTGTTTAATTGTGGTCAGGGCTGCATTGGAGGCTGGAGCCTATTCCAGCATACATTAGGAGGGGCCAGACAAAATTCAAACAAAGTACAATACAACCACACATAACATTCAAATGTTTTCAAACATAATATCTTATAAAAGGCTACCGGTATCTTCCAATGGAATGAATGTAATTGCTGCCATGTACAGTTAGCACAAATAAGAAAACAGGCCTGTCTCTTTAATTCAGAACATGTTCTCTCTCCTAAATGGTATGCCAATAGACCATTTGCTCTGTGAAACTTTCCCCCACCATCTTACCATAAACCAATTAACACAAGTAGAACATATGGGTGCTAGAGTGTGAAGTAATCATATGCAAATCTTAAAAAATAAATTTAGGAGGATTTTGTTCGGGCCACGTGCCATAAAGCTGTCAAAAGCTTTGTGATGCGATGAGAAATATATATTTTTTTCCAGTATGTTTATGACCCCACAAGACCAACAACAAAAATGTCCAATTGCAGTTTACCACCAACCCCCGAATTTCACCACAGGATCAAATAAATAAACAAACAAATAAATAAATAAATACGAATGCTGTTTTATTTCAGGGAATTTTGTGGGCACGCATACAGTATTTTAGCTTAAAGCTGCTTGAAAAAATTGGGAAATCCTTGCAGCTTCTCCCCGGATATGTTTGGCACTGAAGCAGATGACAAAATGAGATTTAAATACTTTTATGACAGCTGACGCCTACTGGATATGTCTCAGATGTGTAAGAATGGATGCGGCCTATTTCACAAAAAAATTCTCGTCAGTGAATCAGTTTACAGTACAGTGTATGATGCCTCAATAATTCATAGACCATAAATCATAAACATTTTTGAGTTCAGTCAACTTGAAAGGAGTGTGTCTGAGCCCAAAAAGATATCAAATGTAAGAAATCTAAGATGTAACAGACTGTTTAATGGTGTATTTCCTACATAACCTTTTCAGGAAGCATATTGAAAGGTGTTGATGCATTGCAATGGATCAAGTTTTCTTTAGCTGTTAGATTTTTCCTCCTCCGTTGACCATATTTTCAAATGAAGCTATGCTATTCAGTGGAGTATGTAAAATAAGGTCATGCATAGCTCATTGAACACATAGAATCAGTCTTTGGTGAGGATTATAGAAATATTGTATGTCATATGTCTACAGTTATATTCATTATAATACAGCATATGCCTTGTGCCCTGTGCAGAAGGAAAGGTAATAGCTACAGGAATAATTTCCTAAACCAGGATTCCCTTATCAATCACATGCATGACCAATCTCCATGTAATATTTATGGTGAACCTCTTCAAGGGCAAGCCGGCCACCATATAAATGTTGGCCACAGGAAATGGATATGATAGGCATCACATTTGTCAGAATATGAATGTTTCTGTATATATGGGGAAATATTTTGTATAAGATCCCTTACACTGCCAAGTGATGATAGTCTCCAGAACGTGGCAGACAAAAAGTTTAAGTATTTCAATGCTTTTGACATACAAAGTATCTTGGATGACAGAAACGTCGCAGTGGAGATAATTTCAAAAATATCATTTTATTTTATTGAATTTCCCTTCTAGTGTAGGTTGCAGTGTAGTAAAATCTGTGGGCCTTGAGATTAAGACCAGAGACTCATGTCCCCAGCAGGGGACAAAAATTAATTGCCAGGTCTTAGGAGGATAGAATAAATTAAGTGTGTATTTTAGGTTATGTGCCAAAGTCGACGTTTATGGATTGGCAGATGCACTTGTTTGATTAAAAGAATGTAAAATAAGAAATTGAAAACAGAAATTCTACAATTCCTGGGGCAGCCTGTTGCCTAGTGGCTAAGGTACATGACAATGATAATTGCTCTTGGGGTATTGTCCCCTGCTTAGTCTAATGAACTGAAAGTCTCTCTGGACAAAAGCATCAGCTAAATAACAAATTAATCATAGAAAGTATTGCCTGATGTTTAAGAAAGAATGCTCAACAAATGCCTGATATACCTATATTTGTGAATTTCTAAAATATAACAGTGACATGGCACAAGTATTAATAATGAGTGGGGTTCGGGAGATTCTTTATGATAATGTATACAGTAATTTTCCCTCAATAAAGTAAACTATCAGATCAATCAAAATCAGTAAGCAGGTTGCATTATCATTGTTTTCTGTATTCCAAGTGTTTTTTTTATGTTCATTTGTACATTATGTACATTTAAATAGCGATTCATATGTAACAAAAAGTTTGGCCACAATATAATTTATACAATTATAACAATCTTCAGTTTGATGCATCAGTCCTTTCAAATTCCTGTCACAAAAGAAGAAGACAGAGAGCTGAATTGCATTGAATCAATTGCACCCAAAAGTATCACTCTTTCATCTTTCAATCTTATATGCTCTCCAACACCCTCCCCCCTCCCCCTATCCCCCCATCACCACCATGCACACCCAAAGCCAATTTTCTAACAGATGTGTACGGCAGCTGACAGCTGCATCAGGCACAAAAATAGAACAAACAATTGCCCATGAAAGCTAGATTTCTTGTTACCAATTATCTGTTGAATGAAGGCCATGGTGTTAATTTAGCAATCAGACAAAACCCATACTGGAAAAAAAGTAATAAATTATGTATTCGGAAAAAGGAATGTTCACCAGATTTTTAGATAGTGAATATTTAAAGAACATGCATATTGGAATGCAATACACATAGCCAGTATGCGTGCTTTATGGGAAAACACACACAAATGCAGACACACACAAACGCGGGGAGGGGTGGATGGGGGTCAACTCATCATTTTAACATGATTTAAAGCATTTGCGAAGAGAGGACCTGGAAAATGTCCCCATGGTTTCCATGTCCCCTGTTAGATAGGTAGACAAGTACTCACACACACATACACACACATGCCCGCATGCTTACTCATGTACACACACACACAAACACACAGGCACGCACACACACACAGTATATGTCCCGAATTTGAGTGGAGTCCATTGCCTTTTTTAATTTGAACTATTTCAGAGCCTTCTAGTTCCAAGCACAATTAAATCCCAATAGGCACACTTAATTTGGGTCACTTGATAATGTTAATGTACTTTTATTATAGAATTAGAGCCGTTGAGCATATACCCATATGGTATTTGTACGCATCTGTAGACATCGGCATATCACTGCTCCATCTCATCAATTCCTGGGGATTAATTGGGTTAGTAGCAGACTGTGATGGATTTGGGCCCTGCGGTAGACAATTTCTACCTCTGGCGGAGGCCCTGCCCCTCACCGCCAAACAAGGGGCCCTCCACTGTGAAGGTGAAGGTAAGGTAACCCAGTTTACTTTGAATACACCACACCAAGGCATAGAGGGGAGGCGTACGCCATACATCACAGACGCTCGGGCTGTTAGGAAAGAGCATTGAAATGAGGGACGGTACGCTCGAAATCAGATAACCCGACGCATCGATAACGGAGGCTAACGTTTCATTACGCGGCGGAGTGAAAGGACAGCACGGCGCTCAGCACGTCCTGCGGAGTGTCCGCTCCCTCCCCGCCGTCAGCTTAAATGGATGAAAGCGCGCCGGAACCGTGACGGGGAGGCGCTCTTCGTCCTCGCCGTTAACCGTTACGCAAACTATCGCTTCAGAGCGCCGGGCTTTTGTCCTTTCATCCTTCTCCTCTCTCGTTTCTTGGCTTGCCGACTGTCCCATTAGGCACATCGTTGGAGCGCTCGCCCTAAATCAATATGTGCTTCATTAGAGGTCTGTGGTGAGGGTGGGCTCGTGGGGCATTGGCCTGTCCTGTCTGTTGGCGAGTTCCCCCGGCCACTCTGCCCTCATTCGTCAGCCCAGCTCCCCCGACGTTCCTGAGCCCCTCTGGGTACACCACTGCTAATGGCGCCCTCTTATTTATTCTGAGCTATCATCAGCTGTGATTATCAGTTACAGTGGGACTGCATTGGCCCTCTTCACTGGGATCAGGCATCACATGAAAAGGCAAGCAAGGGGCTGGACACCTGTGTGTCCTCTCCCTCTCTGCCTCAGCTGAAGTGTGGTGAGCGTTCTGCCACAAAATGGCTGCCGTTGCATCACCCAGGTGGTGCTACACATGGTGGTGGTGGTTGAGGCGACTTTCCCAATCACCACTGTTAAGCACTTTGTGGATGAGAAAAGCACTATATAAATGCTATTGATCTGTGTGTGTTGGCAGGATGTGTGAGTTTACGAGGTTGGGCGGCGGTGGGGTGTTTCTACGTGTTTGGAAGGGGTTCAGTCCTCCTGCTAGTTTGATTCAAACTATGAATAATTAAGATATTGTTAATTTTTTATTATTAAGATTTCATTACAGTGTAACTTCATTAATATTCTCTTTACAGTGAAGAACACAATAAGAAATCATTTTAATTGTGTTTCAGTATAATCCAATGCCTCCAACAAGGTGTTCCAGTAGTTATTGTTTTTAGCTCTCGTTAAGCTACCATGTCTTCAATTGACTATCCCTGGGAATCCAAGATGGCGGAATACAATTAGTTTTGACCTGCCAGGAATAAGGTGGGAGATATTAAACATGTCACACATGTAACCCATAACATAGCCAGGATCAATTATCTGGGTTTTCCTGTTCGCAGAACATTTCTGCAGATATTCCTTGGTCCTGCCTTGGGCTTTTGCTTATCATAGGCGAACATAGGTGTGGCAGACCTTGGTCAAATATGTAATTGTTTTGGATTCAAATACTTATCTGTGCTCGATTGATCTTTCCTGCTAGATTGAGCCAACCAAGAGGACCAGAAGGCAAGGGTTTTGAGAGTAGTTTCAATACACCAAACAAGTAAAGCAAAGAAAAGTATTTGAATCCAAAGCAATTACACATTTGACCCAGGTCTGCTGTGTGGCTATGTTCACATGGAATATTTAAATTAATTTTGGTAAGCCAACATAAAAATGGCGCCTGACTCCAGCAACAGCTGGAATCATTTCTAAGTTTGTGTGGGAGATACTGTCGATATACTGTACTTATCAACTGCAAAATAACTATTGTAGGCAGCCCACTTCAGCATTTTTTGTGAACATTCGACCATGCTGACGACATTGTCGGCAATAATTGCATGTGGAGTTCCAAACAAAAGAAATACAGCATCCACTTCTGCGGTAACTCGCAGACCTCTTAAGGTCATTTGTAGACTGTCAATACATTTAACTTTAACTTCAGCTCTCCCCTTATTGCAGTATTTGTAAACAATCCCAGAGTTGCTTATTATAAGGGAACTTGGCAACTCCGGCTAAAATGCTTACTGAAGTGCACTGTATTGTATTGGCAGTAGCAGTGGTGGCTACAAACTGGAGGAAATGTCTCAGAGAAAAAGCATGGAGCTACTCTCGGAACTAAATGCAATGTTTTTTTCGAGTATTTATTTGTAATTTCATTCAGTGTGATTCTATAGTGTGACTGACCTCTGCTGAGCCCACTGTTTTATGTAATCAATACAGGTAATATTACCCACAGTCTGATTAGAGGATATATTATGCTATGTGGCAGTGCTGTGCTGTACAGAGACTGCTGGGAATGGAGCACTGCTGAATATTTCAGGAAAACAGACCAGATGGATGGATGCAATTTATCTCCGTGACATTTTTTACCATTAAAATGAATAAATCAAATCATATTGCATTGTGGTCTATCGTGCATGCAAATGCAAGTTTGTGGCGTGTGCGACGAGAAGCAGGCAGGACCGAAGCATTCACAATGTACAGTCGCACTTCCTCATCGTTGATCAATGAAGCATTAGCCCATCTGGTCTGTTTACCCGGTCACCCACTCTGAAAGCGGCGGGATCCGAATCTCTTCTTCTCCATGACTGATGTCGCACATCTCTCCGGAGATGGAGGGATAATGGTGTCACGAAGCCCGCACACATTCCTGAAGAGGAATTTTACAATGGGGCATTCTTCAGTTTCTTCGTCTTCTCATTCCTCACATTACTGGTCAGTGATCGAATGAAAATTTCTGGGGAGAGGCACGCAGGGCCATTTCAGGAGCAGAACTTTAACGGACTTGTGCGGAAGCGGCCTTAACTTTTTGAACCCCGCTGATATCTTTCGGGACAGGTCAGGGGGCATTTCACGAAGCAGGATTAGCAGGGGTTCGCTGGATAACTGCGCCGAGTAAAACTCAGAACAGATCTTTATTTCAGTCCATGTCCCAGATTTGAGAAAGTTCTGGGTTTTACACAGTGCAGTTATCCAGCTAACTCAGTAATCATGCTTCGCGAAACAGGCCCCAGATCTGATTCTGCTGTTTTCATCATTGTATTCGCTTTTAGCGAGTCACTGTGTAGCTGCATATGCTGTTAAAAGCGGCTGTGTTCTTGTGAAATTTGATGGCGCATGGTTTTTTGATTTGTCCCCCCCCCCTTTTTCTTTTTTAACACTTCGTTTGATTTCCTGATCATGAGAGCTATTTAAATTCAATCAGTAATCTGCGGCTTGATGGTCGGAGCTTCCAAATGCTGGGCAATTATCATTATGCTTGTCACATACTGTACAGGGACAGTGTGCCTCTTCAGCGAATGCAGGAGGAAACTACCAGCTGAAAAAATAAAAAGGAGAACAGGAATGGAACAAAAATGCATGATTTCTCTGTAATGGCAGGACACAAGGGGCACATTTGGAGAAAAGCCCACACTCAGTTCCTCCAAAAGTTTTCAACTTGTTTAACGCAAACGCTGCAGTACAGTATACACCGAGATAGCGCTCAGCATCTGCAAATTCAGTTGTCACCATGAACGCACCTCAGAATGCCATAGTGCGTCACATCATATCATGTTGAGGTTGAGTTGGCGTCATTTGATTCTTCTGACTCCCGGTGACTCTCAGCAACCCGCTAATGGCGTAGCAAAGATGTCATAACTCATTCCACCGCGGTGTATCTTTTAGGACGCCGTCATATCTGCCAAAGCCGACAGCTTTCTCCAAAGAGACATTTGCAGCCAGTGAAATTGATCATCTGCCTTGGGGTTGGCACACTATGTTGGAGGAGACACATTTTTACAACCACCTAAATTCTTAATGCTGTGAGGTGCCATGAGTCAGGCCGTAAAACGAATCGGGGCAATTTCAATGTCAGCAGTGCTACTTTGAGTGAAATCGCCCCAGGCACACAGGACATTACAACTTAGTGTAACTTGAACAGCTTTAACCCAAACTTTAAATACCCGACATGTGTTGTGTGTACTTTTCATCAAAAGGAGATTTTTCGGGAGGACATTACGCATCGCAAATGTGGCACCCCGTCATTCTCAAATGGGCCTTGTGCAAACAGATTCAATCGGCTTAGCATGAGACTGTGGTCTGCGAGCCTTATTTTCATCTCTGAGATGAACTAATGATTCTTATTTAAGCCTGCTCGAATTTGAAACCAGGAAATAATTACCCTTTTCATAGACGTGAGTGCTTTGGACGGCGGCAGTGCGATAGAACTGAACCAGTCCAATAACGGCATTGAATAAATGACTTTTTTTCTCCTGCACATCTCCTGCTATGAATAAGAACAGAGCTCCAAATAAAAGACCTTCAGTCCGAATCAGATCAGTTTGATCAGTCGGTAACCCATGGCCGGCTTGCCTTCCAGCCCTAGATTAAGAATAAAAGATCCATTAATCTATGAACAAGTCACTCTCAAATCTGTACTTATTAAAATTATCATGGCTACGTTCTGAAGAGTTCACATTTTAATGTGCTGGCACATTAGAATCAGTGTTCTGAATGTAATTAAAAGCAGGTTCCAACTCTTGAAAAGTGGTATGCTGGTCCTCGCATAGTTTTAGCGAGCGAGAAGTTGATGTTCGTCTCCGAGTTTTGAGTTTTCACTGTGCGGTTGTCAAAGGCAGTGCAGCAACGCATCTGTTGCAGATGCACACAGCATCGGTGCCTTAAAAATAAAAGCGAGAACAGATGTTTAAACCTGCGTTCTCACACGCAAATTTGCATATGAGAGGTCCGAGTCTAGCAATTCAGTGTGACCTCGGCCTCGGACCATCTGTATGTTTCCCATGACATGCGCATTTGGTACATCGCGGCAGTGTGCAGCACAGTTTGAAACCAAATCGTACCGGAATTTTTGTATGAAATATACACATCTGTTTCATGAAAAATTTCCTCCGCTGTTACAACCTCAACCTTCCAATCTGCTGTGCTCTCACACGCACAAACACACACATACTTGCAGATTCCCACCTTCATCCACCCCCCAACAGTCCAAACACACGCACACACACCCACAAACACAGACACACCCCGCCAAGTGTCATTATTCAACATTACTAATCTCATCAATGGCATCACCTTTAGATCAGCCATGATAAATAGCGTGGTGCTGAATCAATTACTTTCCTGGGATTACCTTTGATTTACTGCCTGAAAGCATAATACTTTTCCCATGCAGCCATTCTGGTTTTCTGTGTCATTTTGTGTTACTATTTGTCTATACGTGTGATTGCACATCTTCCCTCGAGATTCGTTCTGACCATGCCAGCATCAAAACAGTCTATGGCATCAAAAAGAGGAATCTCAAGCCACATGCTACATAATATGTGTCAATTTTCCCAGTAGAACAGATATCTCTGCTGAAAAGTGAGCAATTTTATTTATAATGGGCAACAAAAAAAACGAGACACGTTCTAATGCCAAGCAAACCTTTTGTATTGCTTTCGAGTGTTTACAATCAGATAACCCAATATTATGATTTTATCCCGAAATCAACGTAGACGGCTCGACGCACGATAGTGCGGAGACTCGCTAGCCGCACTTGAATGTATTAATCCGTTTTCTAGGTGCTTAACTTTGGCATCAGCCTAATAGCATTTTATTAACATCATTTGCTCAAGCTCAGCGGAGAACCTGTGTGGTAATGTGCAACATAAACATTTCAACGTTTTACAACTACTTTGTTAGTCGTGGATGGAGCTTTTTCTGTGCACAGCATGGGGACTGTTTGACTGCGAGGGAGAGAGAAAAAAAAAACTACACACTTTGTCTGAGGATGGGAATCAAGGACTTCTCTTGAAAGTGGCGTTTTTCTTACATTTTTACCGTTCTTGCCTGTTCATTCAACCCCAACCCCCCCCCCCCCCACACACACACATCTGATGATTAATCTACTGGCCACTTTCCATTTGTCCCTCACACAAGGGAAAACAAAGAAAACAAACATACCTGATATATTACGTGGAGAAAATGTTCTGACTTTTTTTATTGATCGCCTTGCTATGAGCTGAAGAAGAGAAGGGGGGGGTGTGTTCTTTCCCACAATGCACCCTCCTCCTGTTTCTGTCTGATTGAGAAATATCCCATTAGCTTCTTTCATGATTAGGCTTCATGAGCAAAGTGAGGCCTATAGCCATTTAAACCCATTCCACTCCCCCCCTGCCATGAGGTCTCACCAACACCTTCACCACTGCTGCCACACAACTTCATAAGAGCTGCATTCCGAAAATGTCCCTCCTCGCCGACTACCTAGAGCTCTATAGCCCTCAGTGGATGTACCATGCGGCGAGCACTTTATGTGATTAGCTGCCACTGATCTGAGATCAGCAGGGGCCCTGGGAATAGGGAGCGAGGGAGCACTTTAGTCTTCTCTCTAAGGTGGCGTTGTTCCACTGCGCACATACGAGCCAAAGCATTTTGGAAACATGTAGGCTTTATTATTGAATTCTGTCTGCCTCTGGGATGAGATGTTAAGATTCTACCAGACTTAATAAAGTAAATATTAGAATATCTGAGGAGATATAATCTGTATGCAGCCATTAAAGATTCCCATAAGATTTAGTTTAATTAGATTTTTTTCAATGTTGGAGGTCTGATAATGTCTTTTTAATGGCACCTTTCCTGGCACACACAGGACTCACGCGCATGCATGCGCGCGAACACACACACACACACACACAGACACAAACGCACGCATACGCACACAATCAGACACACACACCCATCTGCTTGCCATCACTTTGACGGAACAAATTATGTGCATTTCTTTTGAGACATAAACTCAAGGACGATTTGTCAACTTTCACAGCACACAGTCTGATTTAGTGTGGTGACTTAATTGCCAATGGATTCATTAAGATTACACCACAGTGACTTGTAATCCCATAGCAACGACCCATTAACATTTTTTAAAACCCCAATGAGAAACCAAAGGCAACAGACATCACCTCTCAACAAATAGCCCACTAATAAACAGCATTCAGGTGAGAGAATCCAGTGGGGAAAAAACAAGATTTCAGTAGAGATTGTATTATATTTCCAAAAATATATGTACAGTCTATTACAAAGGTTACAAAGCAAAAAAGAAATGTCTATGTAACAATAAATCGCCTAGGTTAATGATTTTACAGTTCTGCTGGAGGGGAAAATACTTCTGACCAGTGAATAATCTCAATACTCTCATCACAGAAAAATAAATAATACATTGACAATTCATCTTACTGTACATTAATCTAAAACAAAACAAAACAAAAAAATAAACGAACAAAAAAATGGAAAACCTATTAGCCATCTTTGGTCCTAAATGAGAAATTATGTACAACTGAAATTATCTGGGTGACAATAATCTGCAAGTGAGATAGAAAAATATAGTGCATTTTTAATGTATTCAGAGCTCACTACAGAGAAATGTGTGTAAAAAACAACAATATAAATTAAATTTACAAGTTTTACAATAGACCATATACAAAGTTTTTTTTTTTCTTTTTTTTTCTCAGATCTCTACGATCTTTCTGACACAATCAACAGTGCTTTACTCTTTGGAAACATCTGCCACACTTGTAAGGGGGTGTCCACAAATTCCAACATTTCTCGCTTTCCTATAGTCATTTTTCTCACCACGTATTTTTAACACTATAATCTCATGCTGGCCTACCATTTTCTGTCTCTATAGGAACCAAGACCCTGAGGGGAGGGGGCGGATCGGGGGGATGACATCACGGCCTGGCCTGTAAGGGCGGATGGCGGCTGGCCCTTTTGGTAGCGATGCGGGGTGACTAGGAGGGGGGGGGGGGGGGGCGGGGTTGCTGCTGACTAATGTGTTTATGCTGGTATTCAATTGAAAAGTCTGGCAGGGAACCAATTGCTGAGGTTTGCTGCGCAGAGAGAAGAGCGGGCCCGTGACACAGAGACCAGATGTCACGGTCTGCTTCCAAAAATCCCTTTGCGGGCATTGGGTAGACTTCCAAGGGTTCCTGGTTTGGTTAACCATATGGGTGAAAATGGCTCACAGACAAGTCCAGGCACAGGTCACGTTTCTGAACGAGTCTCTCACAAAGGAGCCATCGAGCGGAAGCGACCAGCCGTCGATTTTATGTTTAAACACAGATGAGTCCAGCTTTTCCGCCGTGGCTTCTGCATGCACGCATGCTTTCTGAAGCTGGCTTCCTATTGTAGTTCCCATACAGTCAACTCAAAACCGCATCCTTGACAAAATACAAGGACGTCAAGAGACAGTCACCTTCTTATAGAGAAGACCCATCTATTTTTTCTGAAATTATTTCAGCGTTTCTTCCAAAGTTTTTTTTTTTTTTTCCATAAACAAAATCAGATGTTTCTCAAAAATATTGCTTATACATCCATGCCTTTTTTTCTTCTTTTTTTTCAGAATTCTGAAAAGTTCGGAACAACCCCTTATGTCGTTCAATTTGAAATACCTACAAGTATCATTTTCTTAATATTAAGTAAAAAAGGAAATAATTTGTCAAAAGACTACAATTCTGAAGACAAAATTCAATGATAACACATTCATTTGTTGTACAAACAAGACTGCGATGGCACCAGTAATTGGCTGTGAGCACGATTGTGCAGAGGCCGTTTGCTGTCACCGTGCCCCTTTAAACTCAAAAGGGGGAGGGTAGAGAAAAATGATACACCTAGTTTCATGTACGTATGTTACAGCCACAGTACACAAACGCCAGGACAGTTTAAGCAGATGCGCATAAATAAATAACCAAAAGGCTCACCAGGCAACCTGCTGTTTGAAAAAGGTCAATGTATACTCCAAATCCACTCAGTGACTGAACGCACCCCAACACTACAGCATATCTATAAAACCTAGCACCGCAACATTTCAGAAGATGACATGCTTTCTCTGGAGTTATTATTGCTCTGTTTGGTCGAGTTAACCATACTGTTAATCGCACACAAACATTTTTTTAATCACTTCAACTTCTGAACGAAAGAATCAATTCTTTTCATATATTCAAGTTCTAGGTAGGATACCACAATATTATTGGAAAAAAAATCTGTTCCTTAAAGTAAACTTGAGGAAGATTCAACTACAAAGCATTTTTGCCTTACTGATACCCAGAAAAAACAAACATCAAACAAAGAAACTAAAACAAAATACTTAAGGCAGTGTTGCTTTCAGATAAGACTTGCACATTTTTTTTTCATTTTTTGAAATAATTCTAAATGTGTAAGTTACTATGAAAAGTAATACTACCTTTTAATATAAGCTGATTTTCTTAAGGTATCACTATAGCAAAATGTTTTTCATTATATTGAATCTGCCCTTTAGTTTCAATACAATCTTTCTATAGTGCTAACTGTGGAGTGTTTTTGTTAAATATTTAAAAAACAGGATTCTCAGAAGGTAATCCTTGTTTAATAAAATGAAATGATTTCAGTGGTAGCGTAAAAAATGTCTCCACATTTATCTTTGATATTCACAAATATATTTCATGATTTTTTTTTCATGGTATATGTAATGTTTCTGTACTGTTTTTCATTTTAGGGATTCCTTTTAAAAATCGGGCTATTTTTCTTTTTTTTTTATAAGTATGCTATAAACACCCCTGTAAGCTTCAAACATCCAAGTTTCTAAAATAGCAACTGCAGTGCAAGATATTACTTCCACCTTCAAGCAAAATCTGGGGCAAAAACTCTCACTGCAAACAATTCAAAGAACCTAGAATGCTTCAACACAAACTGGTCATGCCTAAACATCCAACAATACAGCCATATTAATCCACATTTTGGATGGGAGACTTTACCCTGTTGTCAAGTTCAAATGAAAGTAAAAAAACAGTAAAGAAATAAAGAGAAGAGAACAAATGTTATGTCTACAAACCACACCATATCATTATGGCTGACACGAATAAACAGAACTATAATAAAAATGGCATTGAAATCACCACCGCACGCAAAATAGCGTCTTCTATGTGGGCAAAATGTTTTTGTGAAATCCATATTGACTATGGCCATAGAGGAGGAAAACAAATGACAAAGTTCGAAAGGAACAAACTGAAAAGCCTCCAATTAAATCGCTCCTCTTCGCCTTTCTTGATATGTGGTTCAAATTTCCTCAGAGATTGGAAAATTCTGTATGTCCAGGTAGTTTCTCCTTTCTTCAGCGACCGGGAAAAGGTTAAGATCCTTCTCGTCAGTGGCGCCAAGGAACAAAGGAATGATTTATTTTTTATTTTTTTAAGTTCCGTAAATCCGTAAGACTCACACATGGGAAGCAACACGTTTTTTTTTGTTCGTTTTTTTGTTTTTTTGTATTCATTATTTTTTTTTCTATGATTGTCCACAGTTGTACCGTGGCATTGTTCTGGATGAGTCTTTGCCCCCATTGCGGGGGGCGCCGTTGTCAGTCACACCTGGACGCCCGTTCCGTGGAGGTGGAGCATCTGGGCCCTCATAGTCTGTATGCTGCTCATGATCTTTTTCTGATGCCCCACTAAAGTGATTCCCAAGCTCATCACATCCCTAGGAGAGACAACATCCAGTCATAAATCACTGTGCTCAACCACAGAGAGCCAAAACAACAAGGATTTATAGCCCCAGGTATTTCATTAAGTGAAAATAAAAATGAAAAAAGAAAATCATAAACCTGCTGCAAAGGCTTATCCATTAATTAGAACATAATTAATAGCACTTGCTAATATGAGGCTGATTCAAAAAACTTTGAATTCCAATCTTATTTAAAGTCTACTGCTGAAAAAATGCCAAAATTAACAGCCGGTGACCTGATTCGATATGTTCAACGATTGGCACCGAATGTAAATAAGCAAAACGTTTTACTCCTTGAAAACTTGATTTATGAGGCAATTCAATGGAATTGCAAAGCAGTTTATCCAGAAATTTCAATGGCCATTTCACAACAGCTTGTTTTTTGTGACAAGGACCACAACACTCTAGTTTTATTTGAAGCTGAACTAAATGAACCATATAAAAAAATCCTGTGTGAACAATAAAAGATACCCCTTGCCTTGAATTCATGATATAAAAATAGGGTCGAACCATTTTCCGCTATGACTGCAGTGCCACCCTGGAGATCACACTGAGGCTAAAATACATCCATGCATCATCAGGCCGTAGCTTAAACCTTAAGCTATCAAGGGCATTATTTACATTTTTGCACATAGAATAAATTAATGCCCATCCTTAACTTTACGGATTAGTGTTGTGACCAAACATTTACATAGTTACAAAAAAATATGACACTGAAATAGTTAAAATTCACAATATTTGAAATATACTTAATGGAGCCATTCTTTAACAAAGTTGTGGACTGCACTGTATAAAATGCCCACTGGCGATGTAATCAGTTGAACAAAAATGGTTGCCCACGATGACGGTAAGAGATGTGGACGGTATACTTACTCAATAGTCATCCTCGCCACGGATTCCAACGAGCTGTACCCAGCCGCCGTGAAGTTGTCTTTGTACCTCTCCATTTTGATGGCTTCCAGCCAGTCCCCCACCGAGCGGAAAGTGGTGAAGTCTGGTGTGTTCTGATCTAACAGGGGACTAATCGGTCTGAAAGACAGCGAACGTCATACGATAAGACAGGAATCAACCGACTAAATGGTCCTTTCTAAAACAAGAGAATACAAATGTTTCTTTTGATTCGTGTTACAAAAAAACACACACCAAAAAAACCCCCAAAAATTAAGAGAGACATACAGTAGAGGGGTGCCATAATCAACAATATTAATATAATATTAAATTAAACTTATTTTAATGTTATTCAACACACTTTTCATATGTTACAGTAGTATAGCATATAGAATATGACGATGAATTCCCCAATCGACCATCCCTTCACAGAGGCAGTAGTGAACGGCCGAATTAAGAGAAAAACTAAAGACCTTTCAAAATGAACACATTAAAATTGGGCATTAGGTCATGTCCTGAGTCTCACTGAGTGAGATCATATTTCCACTGTAAAGAGGATTTCATCTGACAAACGTCACAGTGGGATCCGGGGTTCCCACAGAACTTTAAAGTCACAGGAAGTCATTATAAGGATTTATTTAAAAGCATCTCTATTGACCATAAAACCATGGAGGAGGCTCTGGTTTATAGATCTTGCATGATTTATCTTTCATCTGTGGGCCCTTGCCAATAAATCAACCACTGAATGCTCTGAATGGCCTGCTAATGAAGTTATCAAAGGATTAAAATAAATAATGACTTGTTAACGCACACAAAATAGGGACAGCATTGCGGCCAGCACACCGTAAAAGCCATAATCATCGGCTTCGTACGGTTCAAAGGGCGTAAGAGTATTTCCCAAGAGCCAGGTGGTACCTTGTACATTAAAAGGGAGAGCCCCGACGTGCTTCAAGCCGGTTAACTACATGAGGAAGATAAGACTGCAGAACAGACAGGACAATGAAGCTATACAGACTCCATACCCGGAAACTTCACGGGGCTAGCCCGAAATAAGAAACACTGGAGCATGGGAAGCTCCATGAAGAATGAAGCAGGGAAAAAGACAGACTTTCGACAAGTCAAGAGTTACCTTGTACATGTTCCAACAGGGGTTTTTAGAGTGTTGGGATTGCGAATCATTTTATCAAGGATGCCGACTATTTGATCGAATTTGGGCCGGTCAGCCCTTTCTTTCTGCCAGCAGTCCAACATCAGCTGGTGCAGGCCAGGTGGGCAGTCCATGGGAGCGGGGAGACGGTAGCCCTCCTCGATCGCCTTTATTACCTAAGGGACCAAAAACGCACTACAGTTAGGCATTGTTCCAGTTATTTGGCTGACACTTTTATCTGAAGCGACTTACAGTTGAGTAGACTAAGCAGTGGACAACCCCCCTTAGCAATATGATGGTTAAGGGCCTTGCTCAAGGGCCCAACATGTTTCAAGTATAAGGCTGTTAGTTTACCTTATACTTGAATTCTCCTTTTCATCAGTTAATTACTCACTGGACAAGAATGTGACAGCTAATAATAAACTCTTCAAGAAAAAAACTAGGATAACCAGACACAGTTGCTTGGCATCAGCTTGTTAAAAAATACTGCAAGCACAAGTACACAATGTATAAGCACTCTAATGAGGAGATTCTGGAAACTTCACAACTAAATCTCCCTGTATAAGAAAGGAATTAATCTGTTACAAATGTCACTGTCTGCCGCAGCAGAACTTTCTGTGATCAATTAAGTATACAAGAGGGCTACTTCCTCTAGATGAGGCTGGTTCTTATCATTAAACGTGCGTCTGATTAAGAGACAAAAACACATACAAAAATATTTTACAGACCACCTGCTGACTACCATCTGGCTTTAAAGTAGAATATATTATTAATCTCTTTTAATTTGTGATTTGTGTACTTATTACACAAAGTATATGAGGTACATACTGTATTCTGCATTCTGTCTTGTTTTAAGTGTTTGCAGTGAGATCGTTTGGTTTTGACAACCTGCATACACAGGCATATGGACAAGCCGATATATGCATTTTTATTATTTATGTCATGCCAATTCAAACCCAAAAAAAAGGCGAAAATGTCAAAACAGTTAAATGCTTGAAGAAATGCAATTACTTTTCTTTCAGCCCAGGACATACACAGATGAATTGTTCTCCCCAATTTTAACGGGACAGAATCTGACACTGATGCATGTCAAGTTTCACCATGCCCAGCGTGCCAACTAAAGGGCTTCTACGGCTGTAAACATAAGTGAGTGTTTGAAATCACTGATGTTTGAAATGCGTGTTTTCCGGGGAAAAAAAGTCAAGAAGTACTTGAACGTGAAGCACGGATAAATGTGTTTAATGGAACATACCATCGATGTGCTATTTAAACAGACCACTCTAAGCGGATTTATAAACCCATGTTATGTCTAAGCAACTGCCTGATTTAATTTCTTGTGGAACAAACTTAGGTGGCTTTTAACCGGTCTATTGTGTGATTTTGTCTTTTTCAATCTTGACATTTGCTATTTAATCAAAGGGGCTTTACGGTTTGGCTGGGACGAGATGTATAAATCATGTTTAGCTCTCCAGCTTGGCATGTTTATCTTCTGCGAATTTTCAGATGCTTACATAATCTTTAATTTCAGCAAAGGATCAGACTAACGCAGAGTATCCATCAGGCACATACTAACAAACACAACGGGATTAAAATACTTTACATCATATATCTCATCACCGCTCTGTTGGAATTTTAATGTGGCCACACTCTTGTAAAGCCACTTTTGTTATCAGCAGGATGAACAGTTCTGCAATGTTCATCTGTCCAAATTTAACTAAAACAAAACAATGGCCAAAGAACCTGCCTCAAGTCTTTTAGGAGTACTTTACTATGATGGTATTGCTATGTTGTCAGACAGGCTGGATTATCATAACACATTGCAAGTTTAGTTTTTTCTCATTTTAATGAGCTTGGATTACTCACTCAGTAGAAAACATTAAAAAGAAAAATGTTGATAATGAAATTCTGTTGTACAGCCTTGGTGTGTTGTAGCAATGTACGCCTCGATTGAAAACAGCCATCGTTTGCACTTTCCATGACTTTCAAAGCAATAGAGCGAACATGAAAACAGCGACTCACATCTTGATTGGACATGTCCCAATAGGGTCTCTCCCCATAAGACATGACCTCCCACATGACAATCCCATAACTCCACACGTCGCTAGAGGACGTGAATTTGCGATACTGGATGGCTTCTGTTGCTGTCCACCGTACCGGGATTTTTCCGCCCTGTTCAGTAAAATGCAGATGGGGTAAAGGTCAAACTCATTATATCCTGCATCTTCCCCTAAAACATCAATTACAAAAAGTCGCAACACTGAAAACTGAATCTGTAAAAATATTCAAGTTAATAAGCTTTGCAAACTACTCAAAGGCAGTCAGGTAGAGGGCTGCACGATATATTGTATATTTATCGCTAAAGACTGCGATGAATGGTATTTATTTACATTTATATTATGTTAAATTGATTGGCTGTTCATGTGCTACAGGTTCAATAAAGGCATGTTGGAAATAATGTATTTCAATTTTTGTATTCAATGGGCATAGGCTATTCACTGTCTGGGGTCTATGTTAGCAGTGTACCTAAAGCAGAAAGACATAAGAACGTTATTGCAATCATATCGTCATATCGTTATTGCAATATTCAACACCCTTATCGTATGTCGGATATTTTTCTCATATCGTGCAGCCATAACCAGGTACATAGAAAAGAATGGGTTCATTTTAATTCTGATTTTAGCTGTGACTGTGTTATTTTCTTATTCTGCGAGGGCCCCAAAGTCGGGAGGCAGAGTCGGGAAAGCGAGAGTGGTGTTTAGTTCACTCACCGTCGTCGTGTAGACAGCCTCCGGATCGTCCTCGATCACTCTTGACAACCCGAAGTCGGACACTTTACATACGAGATTGCTGTTGACAAGAATGTTGCGCGCAGCCAAATCCCGATGGACGTATCCCATATCGGAAAGGTATCTCATCCCAGCCGCGATCCCCCGGAGCATCCCCACCAGCTGGATGACTGTGAACTGACCGTCGTGTTTCTGCAACGAAACCAGGGCAAACGTCAGACCATAGCTCACCACAAGTGACAAGACAAAACATTCTGTTCCCGAGCCATGTATTCTGTTCTTTTGCGATGCATTCTGTTCTTCAGCCATATCATGGCCTCTATCAAAGGGAATAATAACTGACATCGATAAAAATGTGTGCATATTAGCTGGGAATAACAATTCATGTCCACAAATATAAACATACATATCTATCATTATACTGACAGGCAAAACAAAGGATGTTGCACTGTCAATTTCTTTTTAACTCAGCAGTAGGTCATTCCATAATAATAACCAATAATCAAACTGATGAATAACTTGATATGTTTTCTTTAAAATGTTGCATAACACATTTCCGTTTCATATACTCTGCTTTACTCACCCTTAGGAATGCATCTAATGATCCGTTCTCCATATACTCGATCACAATCATGACAGGTTTTCCTGAAAATATGGATAAAAATGTACATAACTACTAGCGATCCATTTCCTCCTTTGACACTAAGTGCACATACACCTTGATTTAAACCAGGAGCACTGAAACCAAATATCAATATTACGATATTACATGCCTCAGGGTAATCTAACACTAAATAAGATCCATTCATGGCAGTTTTCCTGTCTTAGTTTAAAGTTAATGTATCAAACCTAACCAATAAATGCTCAGCTGCACGATCATTGGCCACCTTTATGCTCTCAGTATCTCAAATGTGTGTGTGCTTATTTGTTTGTCTGGAATTTTACACTTATAGAAACCATAGGCCATTACCAATAATCTTGGCTTCCTCAGTGTGTTTTTTCCCTTGTCATTCAGGTCAGCTGTATTAGGATTTTCTTTTGAATACTGACACAATTGCTACTTGGGTGAAGACGTGCACACTGCCATCTTCGAAATGAATCACATTTCCCAAGTCCTGGCAGAGACTACCGTCCTTACCACGGGTGACGACACCTTCTAGATGGACCACGTTCGGATGGTCGAACTGCCCCATGATGCTGGCCTCGCACAGGAAGTCCCGCCTCTGCTTCTCCGTGTAGCCGTTCTTCAGGGTTTTGATGGCGACGGACATGTCTCTTTTGCCAGGAAGCTTCAAGCGCCCGCTGCAAACTTCTCCGAACTCCCCTGTGTGAAACAAAGCCACTCGTGAAGCCACAGACTCCTGAGGACTATGCCTGGCAAACAGGTGAGTTTGCTGGCAGGGACAGCAGCTGCGCTTGTAAGAAGATGTGGATGCGGGTCTAGGACTTGTTGTCACACACAAGAGAGAATGCTGTAACTGGGACACAGAAAAGGACGTGCTGGGTATGTAGGACTACAGGCTCAATCAAATCCCTACAACCCGTGTGACAGTGATTTATCGTCGGTGTGCGTGTGTTTTTTCTTTAGCCAAAAGATTCAGAGTACGTCTTAATTGAGACACGGTTTTTTTTTTCCCCCTATTTTTTTTTTTCTCCCTATTCTTGACTCTGTACTATTAATAAACAGAGCAGAAAACAGCACCCCAATTGGAAATGCAAATGTTTGGCTGTCAATGTGATGTATGGTTGTATCGTGTGGCTAAACAGGAAAAAGGACCGGGAGGCAGCGGGGCTCACCTGCGCCGATAACTCTCTCGATCTTAATGCAGGAGGCGTCCAGCTCTTTGGCAAACTGGTGGACTGCTCGGTTCGGGTCCTCATAGGTTTCGGGGTCGATGTACGTTTTGGTGCCTGGAAATTTAACTGTAGAAGGGTAAGAGGATTACTGTTACGATTAAATATGCACACTGCGCACTGAACGCCTGACAGACGGGCGGTTACCAGGGGCAACAGTTCGCTAGGACTCTCTAAACAGTCCATTGATGAAAAGCATCAGCATCAAAAGGGCCTTTTCGAAAAACCGAAACCATATTTTTTTTCCTATCCGAATGATACATACTATGAAAGAGCTATTATATACCCCTTTCAGACTTTCTTCAATAGGAGGTTGATGGAGATATTTTATCTTCAACTAACTTTCAATGTGATCTAAATGTTTTATCTACAACCCTTTTCATTTTCTATGAAATAATTGCAATCCAACCGTGTTCCTTAATTGAAATTCTGTGAAACACAGGTAATTTGCAATCTCTGTTTTAGTATTAGGATTCCCCTTAAATGAATATTCTTTCAAATGTGAAGGGTGACAAAAACAGCAGATGAATTACACGTTAGTGCTTTTAACGCCATTAGTTTCAACATGAAAGAATTGGGAGTTCAAAAACAGTTAATTTCAGAGAGTCGCTGTATTGTTTCTTAAGTACAGCTTGTAGCATGGGAATGTGTAAGGTCAGGGTTTGTCTTCTCCAAACAACCAAGAGATAATGCAACTAAAAAATAAGGTTTAACACACAGCCATCTTGTGCACCAAGGCCATGCAGACGAGAGGATTGGTCTTCCTTTCTTGCTTTGTTTCACTGTGGTTTTCCATTAGGCGTAATTGTACATTTCAAAGCTCTTTGCTTTCCATTTAATTTCCTGGAACTGTTAGACAAAATAACGTTTGCACTTCTCATTCTACTTCCAACATTACCTTAACGTATTACATTATGTTAGGGCAATTTAATGTCTTCCAGTGACCTAATTTGTTCACATCAAATTTCCCTTATTACAATATTACCTGTCAACTTCAATCCTGCGAGCTGTTTAATGCTGAACAAGTAATGCATGCGACAACAAAACATGCAGAAAATAAACACGCTAAAATAACGTAATTAAATCACTAATAAGCTCCAGGCGGAATCCTGCCTAACGGAAAACGTGCTATTTTCGGAGCCCTCCAAACCATGTTGGCCTATCCAATAACATAAACAAGAATGCATTCAGCTTCGGCGAGGAAGCGATGCCAACAGATATTTTCTGCACTCGCTCCTGTAATTGCTTCGTCCATCCAAGCTGTCACCGGATCAGATAGGAGACGTCTTATCGCAATCTTCCCAGCTACGAGGCAGACAAATTGGGCCTACAACTCGAATTTACGTGCTATCTGGCTTCTGTCGCCCCGGCGGCGTTCCGTCATTTAATATCGCTGGCCGTATCCCCTTCATAAGATCCCGAGGAGGGGGCCCTTCTTCCACGGGTGGGCCTCGGCGCTCCCGAAACCTGATCCGTGGGGTACTTAGCGGTGCCCGGACAATCTTTTGGCCACCCTGACCCCCCTGCACCCCCCACCACCGTGCGACACCCTGACCCTTTGTTTCGAAATCAGCAGTTTGCCTACAGCACAGATCATTACGGCTTCGCCGGGAAGCTGTCTGCGGCGGCATCTCCAGGGGGATCATTAGGGGCGGTGTGAAAAACTTATTGGTAAAGGAGCCAAGGAGGGGAGCGGCGGGATTAAGAGAACGGCGTTCATCTCGGCACAGAGCGCCGGGAGAAGGGCCCCCGCTCTCCCGACAAACCGCCGCATACAGGACGATGCATTTTTAATGACGTTTTTTTTCCCTCTTTTCCCTTTAAAAAATAAAAAAACTGTACAGCTTACACTTTTCGCGAGATTTATTTTAACGTACAACGTCTGGAGGCCTTTTTTCATCTCGACAAATCTGCCCGTTTAATGCCAAACAGATGTTCTCATTATAGTTTTATTTTGAAAAAAAAAAAAAACAACAACAATTAAAGGAGATTAAATGTTGTGGGAGTTCCGGTTTTCGCGTGAGCTTTCTCGACGAGGCGCGGAGGTTGAAACGTTTAGCGTTAGCTAAAAGCTGATGAGGAACGACACTCACATTGAAAGTACAGCTCCTCGTCTCCCTCTTGGTCTGCTTTGCTGTACCCGCAGTGCCTTCAGAGGGGAAAAGCGAAAGCAAAATTCAACAGAAAGTCAAAGAATCACGATGTAAGCAGAAAGCAGAGTTGTGCACTGGAAGTCTTTGATTACAGGAGCAGATAGCAGCTCTATCTAAAGGACTGCATATGAATTCCTCAAATTACTGAGGGCTCTGCCATGACGCTGTTACTGCCCTTGCTTCCTGACATTTCATAGGTAGCATAATTGCGAACATTTTATAAAATTACAATATAAACTCTCAGGCTGCTGAGAAAATTATCATGTATCACATTACAAATTAACCATGCACACTGGTCTTTCTTCCCCATCTGAAGGTTATGCTTCTACTGTATATCACATTACATATATTTTTTTTTTTACAAATGCAGTGCAGTTTTCAATAAATAGTTTCAATAGCACATAACAATTAAATTGTCTGTATTCATGCTTCCAGAACATTCAGTAGACAGGCCAACAGCAGTACACGGTTGCTCTTTAATTGAACAGTTTGCAGCAGACCACAGAACCACACGACAAAACCGATAACAATTGCAAGACCAGACATGCAGATGACTGTTTTAACAAAGCGAACTGCAATGAACATACATGGACATACAAATTCCCCTCACTACCTTGCATGCAATGCACACTTTTTACAGATGGCTATTCGAGGAAAGTCCCAGTAATCATTGGTGGTCCCAGTGTTTATGGGTAAATGTCATGCGTAAAATAATAGTAGATAATTTAGTAATTGTGATGGGAATTATGGGTACGTTGCAACAAGAAGACAATGTATGGATGACAGCAAAAAACAGCTATCACCAATAAGTCCAGCTTTTGGCAAATTAGGCCTCAATTTGTATTGGAGGAGACGAGGCAAAGCCTCCCTGTATGAGAATACTGTATGATTCAGAGCAGAATCAAAATGAACGCATGCAAAACACAGCAGCAGTTCTTCAACCGCGCGAACGCTAACAAGGTGACGGACTGCCATCCATTAGCACAGCATGCGACACATGATGCGCGTGCAGGCTCCATGGCTATGGAAGCCCGTGGGTGAGATAAAGGCTGAATGACAAGCAGAGACTCACAGCAGCGGGGAGTCAATGGGGCCCGCGAGTGCGTACCTTCTCCCAATGATGAAGCCGAACACCATGAACACCAGGATGATGGTTCCTGCCACGGCCACCACCGCGATGATGATGACCGGGTTCTGCTCGCTGGAGACAATAGTGGCTAAAACAAACAGCAGAAAGAGCAAACAGCAAAATAGCTCAGTCAAAAAAACAGTCAAACAACTCAGTCACCAAACAAATACAACAAAAAAACATGCAATCAAAACATTTTATTATTATTATTATTAGTAGTACAGTAGTAGTAGTAGCAGTAGTAGTTGTAGAAGTAGTAGTAGTAGTATCAGTAGTAGCAGCAGTAGTAGTTGTAGTCGTAGAAGTAGTAGTTGTAGTAGTAGTAGTAGTAATAGTAGTAGCAGTGGTAGTAGTATTAGTCGTAGTATAATTAAAATTAGAAAAAAAACTATGCAATTATCCATTATTAATAAGTAAGAACAGTGATAATAATGAATACTGAGCAACTCATCTTTCGGCCACAAATCCTTTTATGTCCTTGTAGGGACAGGAATGATGATTTTTACTGAAAGCACCTCTATATACATCATTGTGCTATTTTACAGTTTTTTTTCAACTGCTTACACGGTTTCTGAAACCATCCCTCGTGTTGTCAAAACTAAACAAAAATAATACCATTAACCATGCTGGAAAAACAAATCTCTGGATAAATTAAACATTTCTTTGTCAAAACCATATTTCCTCTTCTCAAAATCAATTATTTGTGTCAAAATGACATGCACATATATCATATGAATAAACCTTACTGAGAACCAATTGGACACTGATTTGCTCAATGAATAACACTATTATGAATAGCTTTACTTATCAGCAGTCTCATGCCATTACGAGATTTGCGTTTAGCATTTTGAGTAGTAGTGCTTTTCATGTAAATACAAGAAATGATATTCATGAGAATTGTGACAAAAGTAGAGAATTGTGTATAAAGTTTTGCAAAAAGAGTGATTTAGAATTGTGATATGAGTGGAAAGCAGATAATGTGCTAGTATTTTTGCAGAAATGGTATCGGCGTTTGGTATATATTTTGGTTTTGGTTATTTTGTTTCAGTCCCTGTTGTTAAGTGTGTAAACATGTGGAAAAAAAACTGTAAAATGTGTGCTTAACAATCCCAGATGAGGAACTGCTGACCTTCCTTTCAAACAATGACACATTTAGGTTGGATGGTTTCTCGTTTATAACTCATTTAGTGATGAAAGACTGAACTGGAGCAATTTCCGGAGCTACAGTAACATAACACATAATGATATATACCAACATGTCCCTGGGTCAGTGAACATATGATTTTGCAATTTTAAAGGAGTACTTTTCAGCTATGGCAAAACTTTTCAGCTGAACAACAGAAACATTGTATGAGGTTTGGAAGTAAACCAACACTTCCCAAGATTAACCTATTTCTCAATGCCTGTCTTTTTCAATGAAAAAAAAATCAAAATCACAGTGAATGTGTATGCGTGTTTGCATGCATGAGTGTGTGTGACAGAGAGAGCAGACACAGGTGTGTGCATGTGTGTATATGAAACAGAGTGTGTGTGCGTGCATGTGCAATAATTCTTGTGTATGCCTGTGTATGTGCCTGTGTGTGTGCATTCATGTGTGCCTGTGTGTGTGTGCATGCGTGTGTGTGTTTACCTGTGTGTGTGCATTCATTTGTGCATATATGTGCATACGTGTGTGTTTGCCTGTGTGTGTGCATTCTTGTGTGCTTGTGTGTGTGCATGCGTACGGGCATGTGTATGTGTGTTTGCATGCGTGTGCATTTGGGCGCCTGTGTGCGTGCATTCATGTGTGCCTGTGTGTGTGCATACGTATGTGCATGCGTGTGCATTTACAGCAGGCATACCTGTGGCCTCCTCTCTGGTCGTCACCTCCAGGCGAGGGCCATAAGTGCCGTACCCCGCCGCAGTGAAGGCTCGGATCTGGAACACGTACGCCGTGCTGGGCTTCAGGTTGTTCACCGTGGCCGAGGTCGACTTTGACTTCACCGTCGAATAAATACGATCCTTTTGGTCCTTGGAACACAATGGTTAAAGTAAAAAACTGAAAAACTGTTGGCATAAGAAGAATGTTCCATAAGGATTGTACATCTTGTACTCATGTATTCATGAAGACATATATGCCAGTACATGGTATTCATGAAAAAATAATGAATTAAAAATAATAATATGAATAGTCCAATTCATCTGGAATACTCAGAGCGGCTGCGGTAACCAAAATAGAGTAATCTCTGAAAGCAAGATGAACACATGACAGGCAGACTTACTTATTTATTATTATTATTATTATGTACTTCCGTTCATGCCATTTCAACACAGTGAATTGAGCAGACGGCATATACTGTACGATATAAATACAGATTTCACTGCTCATTTGTACATTATTGGCCCCAGAAAGCCAAAATGGAATGGCAGAGCCTAACAGGGAAGAAGTCATCGCTTTTACATTACGGCATTTAGCAGACGGTCTCATCCAAAGCACAGATTACATTTTTATATACAATCCACTTATACAGCAGGATATTTTTACTGCAGCAATTCAGGTTAAGTACCTCGCTTAAGGGTACAACAGCAGCACCCCAGCTGGAAGTCGAACCCACAGCATTTACAAGCTGCAAGCCCCGCTGCCTAACCATCAGAGTACTACACAGCCGACACACTCTCCTGTTCTCCCACAATGTGGACTGCAGCTAAAGCACGGCGGATGACAGTTACAGTTGAGGGCCGTAGCCAATCGGATTCCAGATCCGCTTCAATTTCGTGAAGTTAAGCCACTCGCTCCCTCTTCCGCTGAAGGGAAGAGGCTCCCTTACTCTCCACCCCGCTGAGAACAACAGCTCAAGCTAGGTTTTGAAACAGCCGGTAGCTGGTTGACCAGGCAGACCAGCTCCATACTCAACATGGTTTTGACCAGCTCAAGCTACGTTTTGAAACAACTGGCAGCTGCTATTTCAAGCTGGTCATAGCTTGGGTTTTACAGCAGGGCACTTGCGATCAGCGAACCGCACGGTTTAAAACATATACGCTGTATATGGGAAGGTCAAGGAGATGCAGGAACAGATTGCTAATGTTGGCTGTGCTCGGCGATGTGGTGAAGTGTCTGTGCGCGCGTGTGGGCGTAGCTGTGAAGGGCCGCGGGCTTGCGAGAACGCGACAAGCGCTTCGTTCGTTACTGCGATGGCGGAGACCCAGCCAAAGAAAATCCGGCAAACGCTTCCGACCTGGAAGCCAGCAGATAGCGGGGAGACTGAGAGGAGGATATAAATAAAATGAAAGGGGGAGACGGTGTGAGGAGAGACAGATAGAACAGTCTGGAGCCGCCGTGCTGTAAAGCTACTGTAAGGCGCTCGCTCTCTCCTTTCTCCACTTTTCTCAAGCCATCTTTCTCTCTTCCTCTCTCTCTTTCCCTCTCACTGCCTCTGCTGTCGGGGCTGTTTGGGTTGGTTTATTTTTTGTTGTTGGTGGCTTTTTTTGAAGTTCTATAATTTCTCATGCTGGAAAGTGTTCCAATAAAGGTGCTTTTAAATCTCTCCCTTTTCTTCCCTTTTCGCAAGCCATCTTTTCTCCCCTTTCTTCAGGCCTCTCTCTCTGTCTCCATATCTCTCTCTTTGTCTTTCTCTGAACCTAGACGTTTAGTGCGATCATTTGTTGTTGTTATCATTGTTGATGGTTTTCTGTGCCGTTTTGTTGTAGTGTTACAATAAAGGTGTGTTAAAACTCATTCTCTCTCACTCATTGTCTCTCACTCTTTGTCTCTCATTCCCTCTCTCCCTCTCTCTCTCTCTCTCTGACGCACACACACACACACGCGCGCGCACACACGCACCCGGCGCTCACCTTCTCGTAGTACTTGATTTCGTATTCGGTGATGACTCCGTTGGGCTGCTCGGGCTCCTGCCAGGAGAGCTGGACGCTCCGTTCCTGAACCCTCTCCTTGATAACTTCGCTGACCTGGGAGGGAGCTGTTTGGGGAAAGAGACGTCAATCAGTCCTGGGCCAGCTCCGGCTCGCCGCTTCTGGGGGAGCGCGCCTGGGCGCAATCAGCCCCATGCAGGGCCGTTCTCCCCGTCACCGCGGCAACCACGCGGGGGGCGCTCGGCGTCTCTTCCACTTCCTGATGAATATTCACGCGACGGCTCCTAAATGTTTATCCTTCATAATAGAAATTTCAATTACAGTGCAAACACCGGAAGATAGCATTATCCCAGTCAGTGTAAAAAGCGCAACGTGTGGGTTATGAATGACAATTAGGCAAATTAATTCAAATGAAGTCAATGGAACCGCCGGCACTTACTCTCCCGGTGACAGAAGCGTTCAGAAAGCTTTTATAGAGGTATACCTGCAACACCCCGACGCTGCTTTGATGTTCGCCGATTGCCCGCCGCACTTAGCGTCACGAAGTTTGTCTGAATTTGACGAGTTTCAAATTTTTGGAGCTTCATGATGAATAACATTTTTCAAATCAAAAATGTTCAAATTGGGGACAAATGCTTCAACCCCGACATACCTGAACTAATTGGTTTTTAAACTTTCGATGAAGCAACTTTCACAAATGTGTGCATCACAGTGGGAGTAAAGTTAATGAGAGCCTACAACAAGTTTCCCTGCTGAAGAAAAACAGCTCAAGCTAAGTTTTGAAACAGCTGGTCGCAGGTTGACCAGTTAGACCAGCTCTATACTCAACATGATTTGACCAGCTCAAGCTATGTCTTGAAACAGCTGGAAGCTAGTATTTCAAGCTGGTCATAGCTGGATTCTCTGTTTGCTTTCATGCTTGTAAAATACACAAAGTGGATGGGCATAGGGAGAATGTGGTTTCTGAATAGACAGCTGAGGTATAACTCACATCTTCATTTATTAGCTGTGAACACTTACAGGAAAGAGGATTAATAATCCAGGAATGTACAGCGCTTCAACCGTGTCTCCATCCATTTTCCGTCTCAGTGAACTTTATGCTTTGATACGTGCTTAAATATGTACTCAAAATGTCATTGTTCAAACTAAAGCCATATTTTATGAGCGCACCATGCATGTTGGAGTCCATAGCAATTCAGTGTCGCTCTAAAAATTACAACTTTACACAGGTTAAAACAAAGGTGGAAGGACAATTAATTTTCAAAACAGTCTAAAAATAGGCTGTGTACCCTACAGCAAACAGGAATTTAACAAAAAATATATATTAAAAAACCTGATTCTAAAATGAGAACCTCATTCCACAAGTGCTTCATGTCAAGCTTCTTGATGCAAAACTAGTAAAGACATTACTATTAACTGACCCGATAATAGTGTCTCCAGATGGATTAAAATCTCATTACCAGCCAAATGCCTTCTTGACACAGATATAACAGCGAATGCTAAGGAATCCCCCCGAAACCACAGTTGAGATTTGAATTGTCATACATAATCCAAAATAAAACAGACAGACCATATATCCTTCCTGCTACGGTGAATCCAGAGATTAACAGATTCAGGCCTGCTCATCATCTAAAATTGATATAACCTCAGTGCACTTTGTCCTTAAACACTGAGTGCTGTGTTTAAGAAAACACTTTTTTGTTTTGTTTCTCACACATCACTAGTTGAGTTGCGACTTTAAAAGCTGTCATCGAAATGAGAAAACAACACTCTGAGGTAAAGTCATGAACACCACGGAGCTTTGTGGTCGGGCTGAATAGAGGCCTTTGTTCAATAAAAATCTTCCAAAAAAATAAAACATAGAGAGGCCTGAACAGAGACTCTACCCACAGAGGCTACGCTTTTTTTTTCTTGTTTCGCCCCAGAAGTCCATAGAGGATAAACACTTTCTGCTTCTCGCAGTGTTGCCTCCCTCTGTTGCATCAGAACATCCGAGTTTATCACTGCCAAAGGCTCCTCCGGATTGCGATTCCACGCGCGGTTCTGATCTGGCATTTGTTGTTCGCCTCCCTCGCGTTCCATCGCATGTGGCTCGTGTCAATTACCCAACGAGGACTTCGGCGTCGGAAGGTGGGGAGACGCAATTTAAAGTGACACTTGTACCGCTGAAAACACTTGTAAGGCAGTAATTGGATCTTTTTAGTTTACTGTCTGTCACTCGGCCACGTCGGCTGCTTGTTTGGAAGTTTAAGATGCGTCTCGGAATGCTTTTTTGTTTTTTGGGCGGGAAATAAATGTGGAGCGGAGTGTGTGACCGAGACCTCGGAATGAACGGAGCATAGCGCGCAGCCTCAGCCCTGTAATTAAGGTGCCGTGTATCCAGGACAAGCTGGATACTTTCTCTCTCTATCCGTCTCTCTATCTCTCTCTCTCTCTCTCTCTTTCTCCTTCCTCTCCACCGGCTGAGCGGCGCAGGAGAGCCCTCAGACGTGCCTCTAGGGCCGCGATGATGAGCCTCTCGCCTTAAAACCCAAACTAACACCTTCATCCGACCCGCCGCTCCCGTCTGCTCTGAGTCAGAGCTAGCTCACAGCCGCCCGCGTACGTGCGGTTCAGGGAGAATGGAAGACGGTCCCAACCCTCACAGCTCAGGAACGCTATTATACCACCGAAAAAAAAAAAAAGACATCTCTGGTTATTCATAAAAATAAGCACTTGGGTATCGAGTCCATTTCAGGATATTGAGAATGAAGACCTCGGTTCATTGTTAACGCCGATGGGGCCGGGTTTTCTCTCTAACTCTCTCCAGTGTATTATTTAGTGAGTTCCCTGTAACAGCCATTAATGACATACTTAGCGTTATGGAAGCCAGAACCAGCCGGAGACTCAAAGACTTTTAACATACCTGAGGGACTAAGTGTACCAGAAAATTGTGTAATTGTTATGGCTGTCTTAAAGTGACTGTTTGGGAAAAGCATTTGTGCAATTATTCTGCAATATTAAAGAACATATTAGTGACCTGGGTGCCTCCTCCTGTAAAGCTAATTCATTCGGAAGGCGTTCTCTATCTTGCCCCCCATTTCAATACATTAAGAATACATTACACTCGGGATTATTAATATCTTTCTCTTTCAGCTGAGCCGGATGGTTCTACCAGCGCTCTGGCAGTAATAGTGAAATGTCAGAGCATTATATAAGCTCCTTTTCCTGTTCTTCTGCTTGGCTTGTGAACCATAATGGGCTATAAGCTCATTTATTAATTACCGAACTACTCAAATCGAGCCTGTTAAACTCAAATTAGCATTTCTTCCTCCCCTTCTATTGAAAAAACACTGTATAACCGTATTATAAGAGGCTTGAACTGAATTCTCACCAAAATGTTTCTCCATGATTTTTTAGAGAGCAAGCAGAGTGAATGTTGCTGGAGATTACTCTAAACAAGAAGAAAGGACCATTATCTTTGAAACTGAGAATATCAGAAGACGAACAGACATTTTTTAAATTGTAAATTTAAGATATTGTATGTCTATTGTTTCACACATCAATGTGGTATCATATCTCAAACAGCTCAAGTTAGGTTTTGAAACAGCTGGTAGCTGGTTGACCAGTTAGATCAGCTTCATACTCAACATGGTTTGACCAGCTGAAGCTATGTTTTAAAACAGCTGGTCGCTGGTATTTCAAGCTGGTCATAGCTGGATTTTATGGCAGGCCTTACTTCAGTGTAGTCCTGACATGTATTACACAGTACTTTAATGTCTTTTCCACTCATTTTAATACAGGGTTATAGGGCTTTGGCTACTACACTACACTTCCACTACGCGGCTCTCCAATCCTTTTCTGGGTGAAACCATAGTGGTGTTTCAGAAACAGTGCTAACAAGGCCGTGGTGTCAAGTCCTCCATCTGATATCGTAACTGTGTGTTGAAAAAAGAGCCAGTGTATTAAATTTTGCATGGCCAGAGTAGCAAGTGGAGAAGATTGAGATCATTGTGTTTGCCCCATTGTTAGCCCCAGGTCCCCCGCACTGAGCTGAAGAGTTGCCTGGGCTGGAGCGAGCCCCCGGCCAGGGGGAGAATGTAATTCAATCACTCCATGACATGCAGAGAGGGAAAGGGAGAGAGAGGGAGAGAGAGAAGAGAGGAGACAGAGGGTGAGGGAGGGAGAAAGAGAGGGAGAGAGAGAGGGATAGGTAGAGAGAGGGAGAGAGACAGATGGGCTAAAAAATTAGAAAAAAGAGAAAGAGATATGCCTCAGAAAAGAGAGAAGTGGCCTGAGAAAAGGGGAGAAAAGAAAGAGAGAGGGGAGAAAATAATTCACTTTTTGTGCTCTGTGAAATTGGGCTGGGGCTCAGTGAGTCAGAAAATACACGTGCGGGCCAATGATGGGCCCAGGCTTTCATCAACGCGTGCACGAACGACAGAATCGCTGCGGCTGGCTTTCCCGCTCACGGGTCCGGCAGAGTCTGTCCGCCGTGTCAGCCAGACCGCACGCACGAAACCTGCTGTCGCCACCCACGGTTTTAGTCACCTCCGGTTAAAATCAGGGAGGGGCGCTCGGGAAAGCGCCGGAGGGGCCGTAAATCGCGCGGCCCGGTCAGTAGCACTTTCATTTCTTTTTTAAAGAGGGATCAAAGCTGCACGCTTTTGTGCCGATGTCTGTGATGTCAGGGTGGAGCCTGTTCAAGTGACTTACTCAGTGGCTTACACGGGGCCGTATATCCCAGCTCCCAAACGCGGACAGAGGGCGATTGCAAGCCTCGTTTCGTAGGAAGCTCTGTGGTTTTTCATCTTGAAGGTGTAACTAGGTGTAGGCTCAGTGACCACTTTATTAGGAAGACCTGTACACCAGCTTGTTAATGAAAATATTTCAATCAGCCAATCATGTGGCAGCAACTAAATGCATAAAAGCATGCAGATGTGGTCAAGAGGTTCTGTTTTTCAGACAAAACGTCAGAATATGGAAAAAATTTGATCTAAGTAACTTTGATCATGGAATGATTGTTGGTGCCAGGCAGGGTGGTTTGAGTATCTGATGATAATCACGCACAACAGTCTCTAGAGCTTGCAGAGAATGGTGTGAAAAACAAAAAAAATACAGTGAATCTGTACTGCGGGCAGAAACACGTTTTTAATGAGAGGTCAAAGGAGAGGGGCCAGAATGGTTGAAGCTGACAGGAATGTGGCAGTGACACAAATAACCACGCAGTATGCAGAAGAGCATCTTTGAACACACAACTCATCAAACCTCTACATGTAGAGGCTACAGCAGCAGAAGTCTAAAAAACAAGCCTAATAAAATACCTAATAAGGTGCTCACTGAGTGTATTTCTGTAAGGTGGGCCTACTACTTCTCACGGGAAAAATGAAAGGTGAGTTCATAAGATATTCAATTAGCATGGTCATTTCTTTTAGTTTCCGCTGAATTATGACAATACTTCATTAAGCATTGTGAAACGAGCCAGGAACGAGGGAAAACGTGACTTTGAAGTACTCCGACTGTATCGCGTAGCCTTGAGACTACGAAGCGGAGCAAGAGAGAAGGTAACGCCACCTGCATAACAATGCAGGACTTTGAAAACATTCAAAGGGCATTCAGCAGAGGTCAGAAAGTCGCAACTTGAAAGCAATTAGCTGGGAACCATTTGGGGGAGGGTACGGGTTTCAGCTTTCATGTTTCATTTGAAGGTTGACAGCCCCAGTGCTGATGGGGAGATGATTAATACATATTTGACAGTTCAACACCGACAACTTGGTTGCGCCACCAAAATGACAGTTCCACATCATTATTTCAATCCTCAAAGAACTTCCAGAACCTTTTCATCATTCATTCATATGTATTCTCCCGATCAAGAGTAAGATAACTAAACCAATTTCTCTAAATTCTCTAAATTCTGTGGTTGGTAGGTAAGACTATTTAAAAATATCCTCAGAGAAAAAAATATATACTTAAAAATTATGAGAAATAGTTCACTCTAAGTTCATGGGAAAAGCTTGAAGTAGAACAGGAAATCACATTAAACCACATCCTTATCAATTAGTATACCTGAGCTGCATGTATTGAGGCAGTGTAGGCAAAGAGCAGAGGCTTGAAGGCCACACAAATCCCATTTTCCCATGATCCTTCACTCACCCGACACGGTCAGCCAAAGCAATTTCTCCGGATTTCTTTAATATTCACGGTACACTGACATGGGCGGACTACGCCCCTCGCACGATTACATCTCCATGGCGTGAGGAGTGTGACTTCATTTTAACCTATGACAGCATCCACGCCGCAAAACTCTGTCATCCTGGGCATGTGGCATGCGGCCGTGTGGCAGATGCAAAAATCGCTGGTCAGCTTTGTTACATAATTGTTTAGCCAGCAGGGTCCCCACTTATCTGAAACCACTCAACTGCTCTGTGTCAGTGTCCAAATTAGGGACCTGGGCTGGCAGGCTATCATCAGTGTCGCTTTACCCCTTCCCAGAGTCTTGCGAGCGAAACTGACACGAGGCACACATGGAGATGTTTATCTGTCCTGCCACAAGTACCTAAAAGACACATCGTCCGCCTTCCTTAACCCCCAGCTTCATAACCTGCCGACAACAAGTTCATTTTATGCGAACAATACAGAAATGTCACACTGCTGTTACTCAATTTGTTGTCTTCTGAAACTACTGTGAACTATTTTAATGAATAAATAAATAAGTAAATACAAAAATATGTAAATAAATAAATATTAAATATAATAAATAAAAAATATAAGTATGCACTACAGTACCTGTCCAAAAATATCCACCACCAAGCAGTTCGTAGCACTAATTACTGTGTGTTGCACCTTCATGTTAGGATTGGAAAACTTGCATGGTGAAAAACAATAGTAGGCCATATAATTTTCTCAGAATAGACTAGAGAAACTAAGGTAGTACATGACAGGCTCATCCTCTTATTAGTCATCTAGTTTCTTATTTTTATTTGCTCATTTTATCTTCAGTGCCTCTCATGGAAAGCACAAGATTACTTCCACTATTCTTTGAATGCACATTCTATTCATTTTTATATACCACAAAAGCTTTACTTGTAACAAGCTCATGTCTTTATTAACAATTATACAGTGAATTTTTCATCTGAGAACAAGGCACGTGTTTCAGGGCAGCCATTCGAAATAAATCACAAGGTTAACAACCATGCTAAATCTCTCTGGCTTTGTACATAAATCTGGAAGATTTGTTCAGCAATTTCAGCCATTTTTATCAAAGTCACTTAATCAAATTAATTCCGGAGAACTTCCTCTATTAAAAAAATGGCCAGAATGGCACAAGAGAGCTTTCTGTGGAATTTCCAGAGATCCAGTGAACAGACTGAGTTCCAAATAATAAAAGCAACGAAAAAGCATTAAATCATAAGCTGTTTGATAATAGTCATTTTGAACAAACCGAACACAGCGACCGTCTCAGTAAATGCTTCCTCCAAACAAACAGCATCCAGATGAAGAATGAAAGTCCTGTTCTACAAACGTTTGGCTTCTATTCTCATCCAGCTACCAGGCCAGCCTCTTCAAACAGCCCAGCAGCTGAGCCAGATATCTGTTTGCATAAAAGGAGCGTCGGTCGTTTATCTTAATAAAAAGCAAAGGCTTTGAAGTAAAAAAGGTGAGGGGCAGATTAAAGCGAACAGCACTCAGTGTTCCTGATGACGAATTTGCGACTGTGGACATTCAGACGACTCGCTAAACAGCCCAAAGACCTGCGGGTCTCTCGTTTCTGTTTCTACAAAATGCCACTGCAGTCCCCTAGGCCACCGGGTACAAATGGAGTAATGGCTGGATATCTATGAATTATGGTTCCTGAACATTAATACTATTCACAGTATGAGGCATACTTGAAATGTGTTGGTGGGGAGGGGGGTGGGAGTGTAAGGGTCAAAAAACCCAAAGCGATACAATTATTCTTTGCATTTTCCTTTTAGCTTTTTAAAAGGCCACTTACCTCACACTTCCGACAGAGCGAGCACACCCTGTTCTAATTTTCTTATCAGCGGCAAATAAATCTTGCGTTTGGCTGCTATGCTAATATTAAAACTTCAAATCAAAACCGGCACGACAATTTTCACAGCGGCGAGGAGACGCTGGGGGGACGTATGATCAGTGCGCGCTGGCATCGTAAACATCCATTTATTACAGGAATACCTCTGTCATCAAGAAGATGATCGTATTAATCAGGGGTTCGTATGCTCTTTAATCACAATCTTGGATGAGGTCCATCCAGCGAAACCATACCCAGATTCCCCTCCAGCCCCGTCTGTAATTGGGCACTGAGTGCGTGGGTCGTGCACGTTTTTCGCTGAATCTGCTGCGGGACCAGACACAGCCTGTTGCTTGTGGCCTTACACCAGGGGCATTCAACGTCGAACCTGGGGGGACCCCTGTGCATGCCGGTTTTCGTTCCAACCACAATTGCGATCCCAGAATTTTAACAACCTGAGGTGAATCAATAGTCTCCCAATTGATGAAGGCCAGGATACACCTACCATTTGGTAAATTATTAAGAATTGAAAGACAAAGTAAATGATAATGAGCCAAAACTGTATTGTGTTAAGTTTAAGGGGAAGAAATTGCCTATGAAAGAACTTAAACGCTCAAATTTGACAACCCAATTAAGAACCCATTTAGTCACTCCAGTCCTGAAATTGTTCAGTTTAATATTTTTGTTACCACTTTTCATGCATTTATTGGCCATATAGCACAATAAGCACAACATGAACAAGGGAATTGTTAGTCTTAATGGCATGCCTAGTTATTTCTGACGTAATATGGCTTAATTTCATATCTCTCTAAATATGAAAAGCATCTAATTAAGAAAAATTACCAGCTTGTTAAAAATTCTGGGATTACAATCGTGGTTGGAACAAAGACCACCATACACAGGGGTCCGCCTGGACTGTCGTTCAATACGCCAGCCCTACACAACGGTATTCCAGCCGATGGATTTTTATCTGACGTGGCTCCGGATGTGGTCCTCAACTGGAATGTTCAGTCGATATCGCTGCACTCCGATGTTTTGGGGCATATTTAGCATGTATGAAATTCATGTGTGCTGGAGATCGATAACAGCGTTTTCTGTTCTCTGTCCATGTGAGCGGGGGTATTTTGTGATATTTAATTCACCCAGCGCAAATCAAATCATTCAGCGAGACAGAGGCACATCTGTGATGGCGTGGACATGGTCCATTGTAGCAAAATTACCTTCAAAGGGAGAGAGAGAGGGGGGGCGGAGAGAGCAGTGACAAAGGAGGAGAGAGAGGGAGAGAGATGTACAGACAGAGGCAGAGAGAGATAGAGAGAAAGAGAGGGAATGATCAAGATATAGAGAGATGGGGAGAGAGGGAGGGAGAGAGATATAGACAGAGAGAGGGTGATGAGAGAAAGAGAGGGGGAGAGAGAAATAGATAAAGGGAGAGAGATAGAGAGAGGGGGATAGAGGGTGATGGAGAGAAAGAGAGATAGAGAGAAGGAGGGAGAGATTGGGGGGAGGGACAGAGAAAGAGAGAGAGGGGGGGAGGGGGAGGGAGCGTGAGAGAGAAAAGAGAGAGACGGAGGGTAGCTGGTTCTGTTCAGAAAACCCGTCATTTCAGTTCAGGCCAGACAAAATAGAAAATGAAAAACATGCCTAATAGCAGATCAAAAACCAAACAAAAAGAAAATGCAATTTCCTTTAATGGCGTCACTGCGCACTCCTCCCGGGGCCGTGGGCCCCGAGCTCTAATGACGGCTCGTTAACGTCCAGGTGAGGCAGAGCGCACGTGCCCTGGTTCTCCCAGGCTGCCCTTCCCCAAACTGTGAGACGCTCGCACATGCCCAGGCCTGGCCGTGAATCACCCTTAACACCAATATCCATGTCGAGGCTCAAAAAACTCACCGCTGCCTTCCACAGGATTACCGTCAACACCACACAAAACCAAACGGCCCACCTGCAGGCGATAACGACCTGGTGTGCTAGCTTAAAGGTGAGAAGAGTATGGGCAATTGTAACTCCTTAAACCTGTAATTGATTTTAATTGAAGCTGGCAGAAATACTGTACTTGAAAAAAGCGGCTCTTATCAAAGACATATCCAACTATACGGTATTAAAAAGTGTCCATACTGTCAACGTGACTGTAAATCTGGCACGCTGAATTAACGTTTTCACATCCTCGTAAAACGGACATCAGTTCCGTTGCACCCAAAACTACGCATTACTGTATTTCGCGTGACACATTGAGACAGACAGCACAAGACGCCTACTTAGCTCAGCAGCGAGCAATCACTGCTATTTAACAATTGTCGACAACATTTGCGATGAGTAATGCCGCTCCAGACAGAGACTATCTCAGCCCTCCTCCAGCCTTGCAGACTGCCAAACATTGCGCAAGTAGCTCTTAGTCATCCTTGTAGCTTGTTTGCTATTTCTTAAGCCTGTCATCAGCGGCACGTTACATTATCATTAGTCTTTGCTCTTAGTTTTTATGTGCTCTTCACGTCTGTCGCAATCCGAATGACGGAACATCACAGGATGTGCTTTGGAGTCTGAGCTAAGTTTTCTTCTTTCTTTTTTTCTCCACACACTAATCTTCTTTGATTATGAAATCCTAGCTATACTGTAGGTTTCCTTTAAAAAAGTAACATATTTCTATCCAAGATATATTCCGGTTTTGATCAATAAATACCATAAATAAATCCTCCCAATAATGCAGTATTTAATGTACAGTAAGTCATACATATATATAGACTAGGGCATATTGTTATTATTATTATTATTATTATTATCTACTTCTATTTCTTCTTACAACAAATGGCACCTATAAATATATGAATGCCGACCAACGTGTAAAAAAAAAAAATGCGAATACAATCCCTCCAATAGTACACTATTCTATTATAAACTAAGATAAATCATAATCATTAAAAGGGTCTGGTCATATGATGAGCCCCACAATAGACTCCCTGGGTCTTCCTGAATTACGCTACAGAGACCTTCCTGAAATGGGGGTTTGGTTCATTAAGTCCAAGAACTTAGCATCTGAAAGAGATTGCACTAAAGAGAGACAGACCACCCAGCTACAGCCATTACTGATCACTAATAGCCCTCTACAAACTGCAAAAGTAGCAGAAGCCTTAACTGAACATGATTAGTGGATGGTTGTGTTTGCGTTCCCTGGAAGACAGAAGTTCTCTCGCCCTTTCAATAAACATTTCTGAGCCAATTTCCATTTTTTGGGTGAAAGGCTGTTCTGATCAGCAGTGAGGAGGTAAAACCTGATCATCTGAGAATTTCGCTCTTCCTCTTTTGCCGACCCCCAAAGAGGGAATCTCACAGCAAGACAAAAATGGCGGGTGTCCCGCAGTCGGCCCCTTCCCTGGAAACAGTTGCGGATCTGAAATTTCTCCGGCTGAAAGTGTGCTGAGTGACACGCTACCTGCTAAAACAATGCCCTCTCTCATGTCGTCTGACCGAAGTCAAAACCGCGGGGACTCTTTTTTGCAGGCACACAAAGAGACTCGGTAGTGTCCTGTAACCCCACCACCCGAATCATTGGCTGTCTTCTTTGGGCCCAAACAACCCAGCTCTGTTTCGAACAGACTGCAAGCAGGCTAACCACAAGCACCCAACAAAATGATGCCAGGTTTATATTAATCCAGCACTGGCTTTAGATTCATGTCTCAAGCTACTTTCAGAAAGGAAATATTGTACATGAATAAATTAATAACAAAGGGTGGGGGTAGAGTAAATATGGTAGAACATCTGGTAGGATGTACACATGTAGAGCTAAAGCCAAGGTCGTGACCTTTCAGTTCGGACACCAACACACCTGCAAGGAATTCAAATCTTATTTTGGTTTGTTTGTTTAATGTTTCTGAGCTCCTTCCAGTCAAAACTCCAAGAGCTGGGACATCAACAAAAAGGTTTATCCCTTTACTGAACCCTGTTATTGAATAGCATTTGTCATAACAGCCTATTCAGACAAAAGTGGAATCAAAAAGAACAAAGTTTAACACAGTGTTCTAGTGGAGGTCAGACCAATTACACCAACTTGTTTTTGTTAAGTAATTGCTGTCGGAAAAAGAGCTAATTCGTTTGTGATAATTGACTTGCGATCTGTGTAACATATCTTGTGTTATTAAATAATCACTGAAAACATTTCTTGTAATGGGCCCGTTAAGTGAATAATGTTTTCCAATTCAGCATCAAAGCAAGATATGGTAAGGGCTTTGCGCTGAACTTATTGCAAGTTCATTCAAATGGCAAACCTCGGCCAGGGTCTAATAATATTCTGCGATGTCCAGTTTAGATGAAACACTTTTTTTCTCTTTGTATAAAAGGATCATACCTAGTGGAAATGATTGAAATGCAGGAAATAGAGAGGTTTGCCATGCCTTTGAAGTTGGGAGACTGATTAAAGTCTGGAGCACGGCCAAACACAAGAGCAGAAGCTTCAGCATTTTCCGTAGCAAGGTTTTTTCCAACTTCATTTTATTCTTTTTTGGTATTAAGCAGGTACAGTATTAAGAAAAGCTTCTGTTGAGCTCTGCTTTATATGGAGGGGGAAAAAACATGATGTGAACTAATCTATTACAAATGGAAACGCGTGCTCATGGTCGAATAAATTCACTGTCTCCACATGGTACTAATCAGCAGCCAATGCCTTGAATCACGTTTAATTGTGTCGTCCCTTTAAAATGCCTGGCCAAACGCAACTGCTATTAATCAAACAGCACAATTAAAAAAAGCTGCCCTGGCCTGTTCTTTGTTTATAGGCCTGAATTGCCTTAATCCTCACTATGAAAGCAGAGAATAGTTAGTCCATCTATTCATATCCATAACCTACTCCTTTTTTGGCTTTGCTCAATGCGGATTCCGGGTGTGAGAGCCAGCCGGTGGCAGGGGGTGTTTGTGATGCAGATCTTTTGCGGGGGAGGACCACCATCAATGAAGTGACTGCGCACAAGACTACAAGGAATTGTCAACACGTAGAGGAATTGTCACTGAAAAATGGCTCGAGGAGATTACATGATTACGTACTGCACCTGAACCAAGTGACAGCCTTGTACCATTCTCTGAAAAACAAAACAAAAAACAGAATACAGAGCTTTTGGACAAGCAGTGTGTTGAGAGGTCAAGAACAGAAGCGCACGATTCAAAGTAACAGAGCTGACAAAACACAGACTTGCGCCAGTATTTGTAGGTGCGATAATAGGCAATCATAGCATAGCGTAGGTTAAAGAAAGGGGCTTAGCACCGTCTGGGAGGGCCGGAAGGTCATTTGCTTTCACGGCGTTGAGCTTGTCCCAAACCCCTATCCCAATTAATGCCAGCACAATGCAAGAAACAGCTTTGCCCCTGTCTTTGTGTGTCGAGGTGTGTTTGCTCAGGGAGTCCAAATCCACTTTGTCACCAGTTAATTGGAGGATGTTGGCCCGTTATCATGCAAATGTGAAGAATGTTAGCGCCGTCTAAAAATGTGCTACAGTATCTCCTCTAAGCAGGGGTAACGGAGTAATAAAGGCCCTCCCCGTTAGCTGAGCCGGGCTCATTCTCGCACCTGCAGCAGGCAGCAGACGCACCTGTGACGAGGTGGCAAGTCAGGATCACTCACCCAAACAGCCCTCCGCCGTGGCGGTCGTTTGTCTTCATTTCAACATCTACTCCGTTCCAACATATACCGCTGCCGTGCTCCCCAGACTTCACGAACACAAAGTCAATTAAAAAACATCTTTAAAATGTATTTTCCTGAAATTTGAGATGGTGCCAGGTAAGATATCAAAAATAAGCCAGGGAGCAATTTTTTATATTAACCATGTAACTTCATCTATTTGTCGTTGTAGAAGCATGAGTTAAACAAATATACCAAAAAATGCATATTTAATAAACTCCTCAAGGCAAAGAGGTTACAGCATATGCACGGTGAAAGGTGTTGACAGCGATGGCTCTATTGACATATAATGTTTCCGGTTCTAAGCACTTCAATTTCCTCTGTCCCCTTTTAGTGTGCTAATAAATGGATCATAAAGCTTAGTGTACATAAATATCCATACATAAAATCAAGAGTAGATAACCACAGTGATCACACTGATAGTATCCTGCTTTGCAAGTGATAACCTTTCTGCACACATCTGGCATCAGAAGGATCATGAGTCACATTTGAGGACACTTTCACTTAATGGTCTATATAATGTGTAAATATTATTATAAAAATTAACTTCAATTAAAAATGCAGTAAAATTAAAATAAGATATGTCATAAGTAATGTGACTTATAAAGATAATTTTAGACAGATCTCATCTTTCATTCATATTTCTCTAGTAGTCTAGGTTTTCTTATCAGCGATGAAGTCCTTGATTTAATGTCATATATAAGTTCCTCATAAATAACATGCTGTCATGTATTTATCAGTAGAAGAATCCAATGTGATTTGGAATATGCCCTTTGAGTAGTTGCTTTGTGTCATTTTTCACTTAATTTCTTTAAAACTGACTTGCTTTTAACATAACTTAAGTTTTTTAAATAGTGTGCAAAGGACACAGATTTTAGATGAAAAACATGTGTGAACTACATTTACATTTTAATGTCACTTTGATTTCAGAGAATCTGAATATGTAAGGCCATATATTAAACACAAATACAATACATTATTCAATACATTACACAATTCTGCCTCCCTCTAAGAAAGAGTCTTTGTAAAATGCTATAGTAGGTACATGAAGCTACAAATATTATAGCATATAGTATTACAATAATACACAGATCAGTTATTATTATCATTGCATTGCCTTTTTTTTTCTTCCTCTTCAAAAATCTTGTCCTCTGCCCGGAAATACTTGGACTGCCAATGTTTCAAAATAAAGCACAGAATGAGAACTACGAAGTGGGGTAGCCTGTAGCCTAATGGTTAAGGTACATGACTGGGACCCGGAAGGTTGGTGCTTCAAGCCCCGGTGTAGCCATGATAAGATCTGAGCAGCTGTTGGGCCCTTGAGCAAGGTCCTTAACCCCACATTGCTCCAGGGAGGATTGTCCCCTGCTTAGTCTAATCAACTATTAACTGGATAAAAGTGTCAGCTAAATAACAAGTTATTATTAGAAGTCATTCTTACTCGCTACCAAAAACCATGATGCATTCCATTAGTTCTTAACAAAATGTGTGTTTGACGGAAGCATGAAAACCACAGATCAGCTCTTTTGGAATTTCATAACATCTGCAGTGGTGAAAAATTCAGAAAAAAATCCAATTAATTCCTCTGTTTCCTTCATGTGGCTCAATTGAACTACTACGATCACGTGCATCTGTGCTCCTCAAGGGGTAGGCCTAAATCTTACAGTTTAAAGCAACGAGAAGAAGAAAAAGAAAAACCTGTTCCCCCACACGTGGCTAAGGACCGTCCTCCCCACAGAATGAAATCACCACCTCAAGGCTTTTTGTCAGAGTGTACCTGCGACGACCAAAATAATAATGACTTCACTCCGAGCCGAGCTTAAATTACGGATCGCCGGAGCATAGGGTACAAAGGCAGAGGTATACATTTGAAAGCGCACGGATGCTTTCCCCAGTCAACGCATCCCCGGTGCCCTTCCTAACATCCTTCGGACCAGATGTGTCTCCCATCTGCTCTGGCGCAAATTCTCCTGCTCCCTCTGTAGAAGCCATAATCTTTTTTACTGTTGTTTTATACCGAGTCATTAAAAGCATTGTGCCAGATGGCCGTCATATATTCTCTCTGCTTTGATAAAAAGGTAACCGCGCGGGGCTGATGTCGAGCGCGGCGGTGGGACACACGGATGAGGGGGCGAGCAGGTGCACGGGAACGAAGCCGAGATCGGGGCGCGGCCCCCAGCCGCTCGGGCGACAGCTACTGGGGTCAAAAGGTCACAAGAAATTTACGGAGGGGGAAAAACTTTCAGGAGGTGCCAGTTGTTGTCGTGAGCAAGCGTATGTTTGCGTTTCAACAGAAAGGGCTAGCTGCAGCTCATTGTGCAGCCTTTTGTAAAGGGGGGGGGGAGGGGTTATATATGTAATTAGCTCTTTTCAACGGTGGAGACGGCTGGCTCCTGAGGTAAAAGACGGCAAACAAGCTTGTAAATCTTCTGACTGCATTTTTCCCCCGCGAACAACTTCCCCGCGGGCACAAGGATAGTTTTATGACAAAGAAAGATTAAGCAGGACAATTACTGACATGAGTGGTGGCTGAACTATGTGCATTTCTCCTTTGCGGCAAAAATCACAATGCTAGCATTCCTTGCTCAGCACTACACAAATTCCTCACCCCATAAATCTATGGCACAATAGCCGTGCAATTAATTGCAGTCAGCTCCAATATTTATGGGTTCTGACTGGCTGTGCCGTTCTCCGGTAAGTGACAGGTAGACGTTTTTTTTACTTGTCAAAATGGGTAAAATCACCTGTGCTGTCAGCGATACAAGACCTTCCCCCCAGCACCCACAGCACAGCTGAAGATATTTCACCTCCCACGTTTACAGAGCGAGCGATCGATAGCTGGAGATAGCAGCTGTGTCACGCCGGTGACTTGTTTTTAACGCCAGTGACTGCACACTGGGGAAATCGCCGCTATCACACGACCGTGAAGCAAGCCGCTATTCCGATTTTATTCCTGCCATTCACTTTTTTTTTCCTTTTGTTTTTTTTTTGTCCCCACATCCACAGGAAATGAAACACGTTGATAAGTTAGCTACTTCAAACTACAGAAATAATTTCCACTGTGAGGTCTGCTCTTTTTCTTGGGAACCATGTGTTCCAAATAAACAGTGGTGCAGGTGGAGCTCTGTGTTTGCACTGGGGCCTTCAAATCACCCATGGGCAGTAAAGGGACCAACCACCACATGCCACACCAGCCAGCAGCCTGCTTTAATCACAGGTGAAACAACTTTAATATCAAGATCTCACGCTCTCAAAGGTCCCCCTTTGCTCTTTGTAAACACATGTCACACACGCATTGTGTTGAATAGCTGAAACACTGCCTTCATACCTTGCATTTTCAGCTCATATGTCGAGCATGTGTACTGTCCTGTCATGTTATGGTTTGTTTCAAGCTCAAATCAGAGACTAGATCTAACCGGACTGGTTCTTCAAATCGAGCGGGAAGAGATTCTGTCACCATCCAGTGCTGCGCTGAGATATTATTATTAATTGCCTTTAATTAAGAACAAACTATGACAATGTCAAAGAGATCACAGATTCTCATTAGCGAAGACAGAATGCGGAATTCCGTATGAGCGAGCTAAATTATGGACAAATAATCTCCGGAACAGCGCTTTAACACGCACCGTTAGAATGCATTATGCAGGAAAGACTACAGACAGATGTTTAAAGCTGAATATATTTAAAATCAGAAGTAAACAACTTGAAATTTCATTAAAAACGTGTCACATGGCTCTATAAAAGACTTGTCATTTCCAGTCTTGCACAGTTGCGAGGCCGCTGTCATCTCAAGAAGTACTGCACAGTAAGAGTATTAGCAATGCTAGTTAGGGGTTATATTTCCGCTTCTCTGTCATTCTTCTCATGGTTTTGTATCATCATTTATCTGAGCTCATCTGATATAACTTGACAGATTAGCGCAATTAGCATCTGTCACTCAAATGGAGCTCATTAAAAACGAACAGCACATTTCAAAATGACCCAACTGAACAGGATCATTCATCTTTGAATAGCCTGCCGCCATCTTTTCAATATAAAAAACATTAACTTCATTTGATTCAAAGATTTCACATGACATTTATATTGGGTTGAGTTTATATCAGGAGAACATTTGGCCATGGGTAAGTTGCCATTTGAGAGTTCTGAAGATTAAAAGTATCTGGAAGACTTTTTCATTAGTTAGGCAATGATAGTAAATAAACTCTACAGAAGTAAGATTCCAAAGAAAAAACATTGATATCTTGCTTCTTTAAAGAAGAGTTCAGCTGGCAGAAACTACACTTGCTGCTTCGCAGGAAGCTAAATAATGAAATGCGTCTCCATCTTGACGTCTGCAGAAGACAGAGTTGAGGTAAAAGATAAAACTGAATAAAAATCATTCCTGTCTTTTAACGCTGACACATTCCTCACCAAGCAGATCTGCGATCATCACAAAAGTGAGATGTTTTACTCTCTACTTCATATGTATGCATTTGAACTAAACTCAGAAATATTATTATTTTGCTAAACACACACAGGCTATGTACAGGTATGTATGTATGTAGAGATGCTTATAGAGAACCACACATCTCTCCAGGCCTAGAGGACAATTCAGACTAAGACACATTGCGGTATATTATACACTCTGTCCACTTTATTAGGTAGACCTGTACTCCAGCTTGTTAATGCAAATATTTAATCAGCCAATCCCGTGGCAGCAACTAAATGCATAAAAGCATGCAGAAGTGGCCCAGAGGTTCAGCTGTTTTTCAGACCAAGTGTCAGAATGCGTAAGAAATGTGATCTGAGTGACTTTAACCGTGGAATGATTGTTGCTGCCAGACAGGATGTTTGAGTATCTCAGAAACTGCTGATCTCTAGGGATTTCCCATGCACAATAGCCTCTAGAGTTTGCAGAGAATGCCGTGAAAAACAATGATCCAGTTAGCAGCTGTTCTGCAGGTAAAAACACCTTGTTGATGATGTTATGCAGCAGAAGCATATCTAAACATGCAACGCGTTAAACCAAAAGTGGATAGACTACAGCAGTAGAAGGTTTAATGTCTAAAAAATGTCTAATAAATACCTAAAAGTCCTCACTGAGTGTATATTATTGGTTATATAATATACTATGATATAGAGGATTAAGATAAAACAAAAAAATACAGCTAAAAGGTGATAAGCCAAGAGCCTGGAGATGGACAGACATGCAGTACAGTAGCTTTAATTAGCACCACAAGGGAAGAAAAACTGAACAGACTCACGGTAAAAGCCACCCTTTTCTGACACTGCCCGATGGACGGTAACGAATCCGTCAGCCCTCTGCACTCGCGGTGGGGCCTGTGCTCTTTCTGAAAGGGACTAACGGACCATCGTTCAGACTGGGCGGGCGGAATGCTTAGAGCCCTCTGTTCCCAGACAGTGGGGTCCTTTTTGCTGCGGGCCCTCTACGATCCGGCAGGGCTCGAGGGGGATTCGGAACAGGCGCTGCTGTGAGGTAGCGCTCATTCAAGCACAGAGGATTCTGGGGGATTTAGGGGGTTCGTCTGCCAGCAATAAAAAGGCTGAAACAGGATACTTGGGGAGATTAATTACCGAGATAGGGCACGATAATGCCATTTAAATGGGAAAGTAATTAAAGTGCACCTTCCATGAAAATTATTCATTGCTGACGGATTGGGTGACAGACAAATCAGAAGGCATTTACAGAAAGCTACAGGTTAAGTACTACGAGTCGGGTCTTCTGAGACCACCGCAGTTTCTCTGCAGCTGTTGAATCTCGCCGCTCTGCCCAGCCCTCGTCGAATTACCGCGAGTGGGGGCGGGGTGAAAAGAGAGAGAATGGGAGAAACGAAAGAGGCTCCCAGGTAACGTAAAACCGCAGACAAACGCCACAAAAACAGATCTACTTAACTCGAAAATTGCACTGCCCGCTGCCGGTCAGCTGGGAATCCTCGGAATCAATCAATCCATACCGCTTAATGTCATTATGGCAGATTAGCTCATAAAAGTGATAAATCAATAGCATTATTGTTCCCCAGAGTGTTAGTTTCACTAATCCATTGAACGATACCCACTTCTTGGCGATAGCAGACAGTGTAAATTGCCAGCTGAGTGTCTCCAGAACTATCTTGTATAACTGACTCTCTCACTAAATAATGCCACAGTACTTCTTCAGTCATATCTGCAATTATTTAAGGCTCATTTAAACATTATGCTTAAATACCGATAGCCGGTTTGAAACAGCAATTGCGCGATAACAAAACACATTCTGTCTGTACTGCTGTGGAATGATTGACAAGGAGGAGCAGAACGAGCTTGATAATAACAGCTAGACGAGGGATGAAATGCAGGCCTTTTCCGATGGTGTTTTCCTCTCACCGATCTCTCGGTAGAAAGGCTTTTCAGATCAAAGTGAAATGCTTTGCTTACAGTCATGCGTGCCACTAAGCTTTCTCCCCTTCTTTTGAGCAAAAGGTAAAAAGAGGGATAGTCTGTTTCCGTCTGAAATGCTTCAATATGCTAACACCACTGCCTGGCCCTCTCTTTAACAGCAGGACAAACGTGGGGCTAAGCAACAGGAGTCCCTGCGGAGAACTTGTTTCCCAGAAAAGCAGCAATTTTTGTTTTCCTTCTTGTGGATTAACATCCAATTCTGGTGATTGAAATAGACATGTCCTTAGATAGCCCTGAAGGAGACTGAAGAGCAAGTATCCTGGCAGACAGGCTTATAATAAAGTGGAATAGCAATGAAGTTAGAACATCTTCCCTCAATGCTAGGGTATCGGAAAGGGATCCAGCAACTTAAGGCATTATATTCCAAACTAATTTCATATTCACACAAAGAAGCAATGAATCCTCTAACTTTGCAGTAGACATATAATCATGACCATGAGAATAAATATAAAGTTTATATTTTCTAAAGTAAGGAGGTACAATATAACTTGTGGCTAACTCGCGACCCTTTCAAAAATCGTGATCTAAGAATTATAAGGTTCTGACTGGCATTTGCGACAAAAGTGAGTTAGTGTCATAAATATACAAATAAAAAAATGCTGGCTAAAAGTATGAAAAAATGCACAATTTAAAAGGTTGTATCTGCTTGGAGCCCATTCACTTTGAAGTCTTTGAAGCTCAATATCTCAAAACTACTCAGAATGCAGATAGAACCTTCTAATTCTCAGCTCACAAAATTTGAAAGATTGAATGAAAACTGACCGGAGAAACTGGTGGTCAAACAAATGTACGCATGTAGAATCCCACAGAATGGGGCTTTAGAAACAAAGCTTCGATGCGCTGTCTGTATGCGGGTATAAAACCATACACCGAAGTTCAGCTGAGAGCTGCAGTCAGCATTAAAATCAATTTCCACAGGCTCTCGTTTTCCTCCCTTATTACATTGTTCACGCTTCTTGTCGTTCATGCCTAAACAGTACCCGCTCCCTTCTCTGCTATACAATTTTACTCCCGCGTTTGGGTCCCGTAACCATTCCCCTGGCCGACTCCAATCCTATTTCTGTACCGCTTCCACAGTGAATTTTCTGGCTCAGAGATGCGAAAGCTCTCTTGAATAAATATTAATGGTTATTCTATAAGCAATTCCCTCTCGTGGGCATCTGAAAGAACAAAAGGGCCTTGTGTACAAGCATGCAGCACGAACGCTGCCTTGAATGGGAGCCTACGAGGGGTGGCTTTGCGGAGTCGACGAACGACGGTCGGGCGCTGATTGATATGCGCATCGTGCGCCACCTCCTCTATCTCTTCCAAACCGCTCAGCGCATTGAGACGACAAATGTACGTCACCTACAATGGAGAACAAAAAAATAAAACATTTCAAAGATTAAGCTTATGAACCCACCGGATGAAAACACCAGCTATTTAAACCCATTAAAACCAGTGCTGAGAAGTAATTACGTTTCTGGGAACAATACTCGCTCAACACCTTCAACTATAGATATATCAGCCCCAGACACTTCCTGTGATGTAATTAGGGAGGTAGCGAAATGCACATATGCAGATTCGCCATCTGCAGTAGCAACAATTCGGGCTCCCCCTCTCTCCTCTGCGGGACGGCTACCGAACTGGGGGAAAACACAAGCGAGGGGGAGCGCCACTCCTCTTTTCAACACTTTTCACAAGGCGTATGACTCTTCCTACAGTCTGGGAAAGGTTAATGAATTCTGGATGATGAGGCGTAAAGGTTTAATAATGTAGTCGCTCTAACAAGTGCTGAGCGCTCCCAGGAAGTGGTCATTGTTTTAGAGCTCTCCACATTCCAATTACAAGGCACTCAGGCGTCAACATCCTCCGCCATGGGAAAATGAAGCTTTGAAGGACCAGTGACCAGGGCACAGGGCCACGGGTCACCATACCCTCTAGATTTATATCTTTATAGGCAGCCTATTACATTGCCTTATTTTATCCCTGAAATGAGAAAGAGAATCTGAAAATTGCTTTCTCTGTAGATCTTTGAAGACAGCTCCGACTGAATATATAAAAAATGCTATAAAGACAAAGATAAAAGATAAAGATACGATGGTATATACGTACATATAAAGATATAGCGATGGTATAAAGCTATAGATATAAAGTGTATGGAAAAAAATCACAACGTGGCTTAAACACGAACCCTAAACAATACTTTACCCATCAGCTGTTTTTATTTCCCAACAGCGGCTAGCAGTTGGGCGTTGCAGAGGGCCGGTACAGTAATTTGGTGCAGCCGACTCACAGTGGGCAATTGCGAGAGCCTCACGCAGAGTCCCTGTTAATTGTTTTTCACGGGTTCTCCTTCCTACGTCCTTGTGTCCTTGCCACGACTACCCACAGCACATTCCTGCGTGAGTCTCTGTCACGAACCTTGTCACCGGGCATACATCATCCTTCTCAGTCCATCCAACATTCATTCTGCAGGCTGGCAGCAATTATATTTCCCTCTCTGTCAGACCTCTTGGCAAATGGGATGATTATGCGGTGGCCTGCCTCATTTTTCTGTGTTTTTTCCGGCTTGTGTTTGTTCTTTTTTTAAGTATTTTTCTCCAATGCAAAAAAAAATAAAATAAAATAAAAAAATACGGTCAAATTCATTCAATATGGGCCCGTGGGAAATGGGTATTGGACTATGAAATTTGGATGACCCACTTCATGTGCAGTGACCTGTCTTTGAGACAAAAACCAGCGTGTACCATGTTTAGTTAAAAACATGCCCAGGCACGGATTAAATATCATCCGCATATGAAAGTGCTCGTCTTTGATTTGCCTTCTCATCGAAATTCAAACTGCCTCCGTTTCAGTGTAGATAAACAAGGGGGGCCCTTGCTTTGTTGTACCTATCCTTGTTCCTGTCCAAAAACGTGGTTATATTTTTGACGCACTTCCTCATCTCAGCTTCCTATCTCCTTTCGCAGACCAAAGGTTGTTTTTTTGTTTTTTTTCGCTTTTCTTTGCTTCAACTGAAAGTAGGTCTTTTTTTTTTTTTTTACACAGATTAAATTTGCCTTTGGGTATACTCCAGCTGGTTTAATCGCAGACAGCAGGAAAACGCGGATGGGCTGTTTGTGACATTTCTATGGGTTAACCGCCTTCTCTCAAGCCTCTTATAATGGCGCAGCGAGTGTGCTTTGTTAATGACTGCACCATGTATGCATTTTTGTGGGGAACTCCGATTCATGGATGCTTAGGCATGAAAAAAGCCTCTTGTTTGCTGGACCCATGGAAATAATTAAAAAGTTAAAGGTCCGCCATGCTTTCGCGGAGCTTGCTGCCAAAGACACAGCATTTTAATTGCAGTCTCCCCAGACGGAGTGTCACAAACTGTTTCTTATAGGACTACTGGTAAAGTGCGCTACCCTAAAACAATAACTGTATGCACAGCTAGCACATACCATTATAAAGGCACATTTAATTTAATTTAATATGAATACTGAATGCGAGTTCATAAATTAATAAGAAAAAAAAACTGCAATCTGTAATTCAGAGAATTATATCACATGGCAGGAATGTCCCCTTTCTTTGGTTAACACATAAAAGTTTTTCTTGGCTGGGAATTCTGGTAATTTGCTTCAAAGCACTGCGGTTCTCTTCTCCGCATTCCAAATGATCCTAAATGGCCGCCGTTTACTGGTCCGGGGAGGGCCCTTTTTGAAAGCAATAAACATGGTCCACATAGTAAATGTGTTAAAATTACAGAGTATCTTTACAGTATCGTCCATGTGCTTTTGTTGGCCGGGCGCTGACGTCGAACCACTGGAGCCTGCACGTATCTAAACGCCGTTTCTCTGTGACTAAATCGTCAAAACCAATTCCAGAGCACATTGGAATGCTGCACCCGCGGCCTCGTGTCGTTTAGAAACTCCGAAACGAAATAAACAGATAGAAGGGTTGACCGTGCGCAGGACAGAATAACACAGTTTGGCTCGTCGCCCGTTGAAGGAAAAAAAGCCGTAGCTGAAACAATGGAGGCCTTACCTGCTTGGCTGGTGGCGATGTTGACGGCCGCGAACAACCTCTGCGTGCGGCTCAGGTCCGACACACCGTTGACGGCCTCCACCTCGAAGGTGTAGTTGGCGTGGGCCAGAAGGTCCAGGACGGTGACGTAGGTGTCAGTTAATCCAGACTGCTGCGGGTAGTAGCCCACGTTCCCGCCGCAGGGAGCGCACTCTTCCGGCTCCCAGCTGCACCTCCGGCACATAATCCTGTAGGTGACGTCGCTGCGGCCGCCCGTGTCCGCTGGGGGACTCCACTCCAGGCTCACCGTGGTCTGGTTGATGTTGTACACCAGGTTCTGAGGCGCCGAGGGGGGGCCTGTCACAGGAGACGCGGAGAGACGGGGGTTAGGGAACGGGCTGAAGTATGAAATTACCGTTTTGACACCGGCGACAGATGTGCGGGCAGACCAGCGGCACATTGTAAAAGGGTGTCCAAGATGAAGGTGCTGGGGATGAAACGGCAGCAAACAGAAAAGGACATTAAAATGCGAATGGAAAAGTTGTTGGAAAAAGGAAATATTTATATATGCAGGGCGGCCTCGGTAGCGGTTAAGGTATATGACAGGGACCCGCAAGGTCGGTGGTTCGATCCCCGGTGTAGCCACAATAAGATCTGCACAGCCGTTGGGCCCTTGAGCAAGGCCCTTAACCCTGCATTGCTCCAGGGGAGGATTGTCTCCTGCTTAGTATAATCAATTGTATGTCGCTCTGGATAAGAGCGTCTGCCAAATGCCAATGTAATGTAATGTAATATTTGTGTTGTATGCTACTATATGGGACACCCATATTGTATAGAGTATAGAAGTACTACTGTAGCAATGTTAGAATCTTCTATTTAACCTTTTCATGCCATATGGCACTCAAGCGTAACTACCATCCAATCCCAAGAGTGCCATATGGCACCTTTTCAACCAATCAAAATGTCTGCTATACTATTGTTTTGAGCCCCTATTAAAACCCTACTAAATTTTTCAGTTAACTTTCTCAGTTTCTCCAACCAAAGCCAAAACCTTGGGATTTGGGTGGAGCCACTTCATATTGGGTTTGGGAGTGAAAGCATTATGATCAATTGTTCTAGCTTTAAAGTTTTGTTCCAGAAAAAAAACCTTCATTTCCACACACAAACAGACTACATTCACAACTTTGAGTATCCAATCAAACTCCCTTACTGCATGCTACTTATAGTGAGACACACAACTCCTCACTTTCAAAAGGTATGACTAAAGTACAAAAACCACTGCAGAGGATATTTTTAGAAGTGCTATTTTAAAGAGACTGAAGTGGACATACCAGGGAAGCTGGCATTAACTCACTATTCCATCATTCATTCCGCCCCCTCCAAACAATAATGACCGAATAGTGGAATGAATATGTCCATTAATGGCACTGGCAGGAGACTTCAAGTATAGCATTTTAGCAGGCAGGCTGCATGACTCATCTCATTTCATGAATTAGATTAAACCCAACTTATCCCTCCACAACCTCCACCGCTTGTGGCTTGAGACACACTCCTTTGAAGTAGGACCAAAAGTGCAGCCACTTACAAATATGCTGCCCGCCAAATTATGCTAACAATAAATTGGCCTAACCTCATAATGCTATGCTTTAGAAGTAGCTTTTTTGTTTTATTTATTTCTTCATGTTTCTCAATGGCTAGGATAAAGATACATTCATTATTTTACTCAACATCACCGACTGCATTGATAAACACGGGCACGTACAGCGCAGTGAAATCCACAAGCTAGTAGTGTGTATGGAAATACTGAAAGAAAATTCAAATAGCTGCATACAGTATCTGTCTGTGACACATGGCTTACACCAGTTTACAGATGCCATGATGTGGGATTCTCCCTCGTGCTTCTAGGGCCTGGAGAAACGTCTGTACTGATCTGTGCTCTAGATGAAACATGCCATCGCGTCTCAAACAATGATCAATGCAGCCGTGTCCAGGCGAGCGGAGCATCCGTGACACAACTGTCTCGCGCTGTTGTTACACGAGCAGTGCGAGGGCACGCGCGGCCCTGTCGGAGCGGCTTCCTGTCAGGATGAGAAAGGAAGGGGCCCCACCGAAGACCAGTGCATCACCGCTCAGACGGGTGGCCATCAATCAGAACCAGCGATGCTCAGTAGCAACTAGATGCTCTTGCCCGAACCATTGCAACCGTGCCTATGGCTACGCGAGGATTAGCTTCACGTCCTGCGCCACGCTAGCCAAACCGGTGGCCTAAACGTGAACTTTGGCGGTTTCTCAGTTCCGTTTCTAGCATGACCGATCCGCGCTGTAAACTCCCATTTTGTTTTGTTGCCTGGTCGAGCACCGGTGAGCACTAGGGCCCTGTGAGGTTCTCTGGCCTCCGAAACAATAGCTGCGCAGCCACCCTCTGACAGACGAACTGCTGATATGCAGACTGAGTTGAGATACAGCACCTTCTGATGCCGTGACTGACAGAGCGAAAACAACCACAAAGATGCGTAATGATGTCTCAGTTCGGGCGAGGAGCAGCGACTCGAGATTTGCCAGATCGTGGTTTATCGCTGATGGGCTGTGTTTGGCAGTAACGTCCTGCCAGGTTAGAAATTTCTGAACACCCCAGATGGCAGCGAACAGTGACTTGCCCCGGCCTCGGAGACATTGTTCTGTAGTTAAGCAGGAGAGATTTGTTCCTTTCTGTGTTCTTTTCGGTGATTTTCAATCTACTGATTAAGTCATCTGTATGAATATTGAGGTGCTGGTACTATAGCACTCATTCAACAGTCACTGCAGTCACAGAGAGTATCGTTTCAGTAACATTTTTTCTGAAAGCTTACATACACAGTAGCAGTATACATTTTCAATTTACTCTTCAGTTTCCTGTAAGAAAGAAAACAAAATAAAAGTTGGTCTGTTCCAATTGTGCCATACTCTACATAACCTATATTTTTACAAGACCTGGGCAATACAAATGAAAATGATGTAACCGCAGAGCTAGTTGCGTAACCCTCTCATAAAGAATAACCAAACAGATAAACAAGATCCAGCTCTGGATATGAGAATCTCCATCTGCGGCAGGTGAAGTTGAAACTTAAGAGCTGTACAGCTGTAGACACTAGGACTTCTCTCATGAATCAAATTCTTAACCTTAATCCACATCAGGGACCCAGGCACACTCAGGAACAGGTTTAACTCTGCGTGATTTGGTTGTTCTTTATTTCCACGAGTACATTTATTAATAATCCCTTCATTTATTCAGAGATTATTGTAATGTGGGTTTCAAGTAGCAAAAATCAAGGCAATGTTTTCCTTACCGCTAAAATGCTAATGAAAGGATGTGGTGAGAGCCACTGGTTTAGATGAATTACAGTAGAATAATAGCAATTTGGAATTAATTTGAATTAATGCCTTTATTGTTTGTTCATGTGCAAGCCCTGTGTGCTTCCAAGTCACGCCGCTAAGTTCCCCACTGTACCACAAATAAGTCCCCACACCCCATTTACCCCGACTCCAACCATCTCCCACACTCAACTGTTCTTGATCGATACCACATTGCAACATCAAATTCAAGGGCGAGGGTTTGGCAGCGCAAAGAAGTCTTTGAAACAGGATTTACTCAGTTATTGCATTTTCTCAAATAGTCGTGAACAATGCTAAAATAATATTGATTTTAACCGAACCCTTTCAAACTAAAAAAAGGACAAATCCTTTGCCACGGACTTTGCACAAACGTACCGCATGTGCAAATAATCAACCCGAATGCAAATATGTCTCTGCATATTTACCAGAAAATATTTGAAACACCCTTCGATTGGAAAAGCAATCACGTATTACAAGGTCGTCAAACACTGGCATCACTAAGATTGAGACCAAACACAATTAATCTCGATGATTTTTCGGTTTCGCGTTAAGATAAGTGTAGTCGTGTTAAAACAACTCCTGGTTAACTCCCGCTCTTGTCAGCGGTGCCATTTTCGTAGTGTACAGGGCATTAGCCGAATGAGACGTCCCTTTCTGTTCTGCCCATCCTGCCTCTGGTCCCCTGTCGCTCTCGGTGTCTCCATTTCACTCACTGGGACCAGATACTTCATCCTCACCTGCGGCTAAGAGACGCGACACTTCCTAAGCTCCGACTGTCTGTCGGCTGATCCTCTGAGCTCAAGGGCTTGTAGCTCTCTCTGTCTTATCTGCTACCCCCGCCTGCGCAACGAGGCCTCGCGTCCATATCCCTCACAGGCCACGGCGTCTCAATCACATGCAAAACAGACGCGTCTGTCTCCTTCAGCCGCAGCTGCGTGTGTGTGTGTGTGCCTGTGTGTCCGAGTGTGTGTGCCTGTGTGTGCGTGCGTGTCCATGTGTGTGAGTGTGTGTGCGTGTGTGTGAGTGTGTGTGTGCGTGTCCGTGTGTGCGAGTGTGTGTGTGTGTGTGTGTGTGTGTGCGCGCGGGTGTGTATGTGTGTGTGAGTGAGTGTGTGTGTGTGTGTGCCTGTGTGTGTGTGTGTGTCCTGTCACTGCGTACTCCATTCCAAAGCCAATTCTCCAATGTTTGGGTAAACCTGTGATTTTACCATTGAATATTCACCTCTGATGATTCTCACTGTTCACGCTGCGCTAATGAATTCCAGGCTCTCAAACATCCACATATTTTGCAGAAATCGAACTCAGCCTTTCAAAAAGTATGTCAAGACATCCCCTGTTAGGGGACCATTCAATGCAACACCCACTGCTGAATGCCCTTAATGTTGAGTTATGAATTTCAGCATTATGCGTTACATTTTACATTTTATTTTGCGGTATATCACCATGAGGGCAGCGGCCACTGGGATTAATGAAGAATATGAAAAGGATGAGAAAAGAGCAGAAATAATGTGCTACTTTATGGTGCAGTAATTAGACCTCCATCTTACTTTCACAGTTCCAATTGGCACAATAATGGGACAGAAACTAAACAGAAATTATATTAAAGTGCATACAAAAGATACTGCTTGACTGTTTTCACCCTAGTACTTATTTCGAATTAATTAATTTATCTTAGTGATTATGTGAGTATTAGAGACCTTATCCGGTCATAGCTTAAACAAAGTGAATCCAGTTCTTATCTCCAAAGCTTTACGAATCAATTGCCTATTAAGGATATCGTCACTAACTTATGAGACATACCATAAGGATTGAAGGGAGGCGGGGGGGATTACATGAAATCACATCAACCGAGCAGAAATCCTTTGATGGACAAACACGGGCACCGACCCCTGACCCCGCTCCGACATGGCGGCCATTACTGCATTCCAAACGACGAGTGAAAAGTTGCGGAAAACGGGAGATTGCACATGACAGGAGGAGAGGAAGCTCTTTACCGCTCCGTATTCTCCAACCCCCGCCTCGTCCCCTAGCAACCGCTGGCGGGATATGAAGGCTCCACGAGATGTCAACTCGGTGAGGTGGCGGACAGGGGGAGAGAGAGCGGGGGAAGGGGCTAGGGTGTGGAGGGGGGGTGGGGTGTGCACACAACTGCCCTTTTTAGACTCCTCTCATGCCAGCCCCGCACACAGCTGTCGCGTGATTGATGGGGAGGCTCGGAGACCTATCAACATCCCGTGGCTCTCCGAAAGGAAAGCCCCCCCAAACTCATTATCTCTGAGGTCTGCAAACGACGGAAGTAAGTGACTCTCCTATCAATGGGATTACTGTAGGAATACACCGACAAAAAAAACTTTTAGAAAAAAGGAATATGTCATGTTTGGACGCCTTTTCAAAAGGAAGATTAAGGGTGAGATTTATTTTTCAGCGGAATCCTTCCGTTTATATACCTTACAACATATCTTAATCTTGTTTTTCTCCTCACAATTGGAATTTCCTAATCCGGGCACTGAAGAGATGTCTCACTGTTTGTCATGAGCCTAAGATTTTGTAGGCTTCCAAGTGCTCATTTAAGAATCTGTCAATCAGGCTGTTTATTCAAAAGAATGTAAATTCCCGTCCAATTACTATTCAATCCGAAAGAACTGCAAAAACCCACACGGAAAAAATCTCAAGCCCCTGACAATTCCTGTAGTCAAAATAAGGTAATCCGGAGATAATTGAGATAAATGGTGATGTATGGACATATTCTGGCTACAGTTTTCACAGTGCTTGGCGTAACAACCACACTGAGAGAAAGTATTGTAGCTTTTATTTCTTCTTCTTGCATGTGTATTTTGCCCCGTGGTCAAGTGAGTACCAAATGCGGAACACTAAAGCACGTTATTCATCTCCAGACAGTAAAACCGCAGCATCGCCGGAGTCGAAAGTAATAGATCTGTCATTCATAAAAGGATCTGAGGGGTTACATGGTGAATGTGGGTCTTTTGTCTCCCCCGTTTACTGATTGGGGGGAACCGGGACGCAATTAGGTCAAATTGCTTTACAGTGCGGTTCCGCCCTTTGAGTTAGTCACGGAATTAAGACGTGGAAATGGAAACTTCTGTTAACAGAAAAACCAGAGGACATTTTGGGACCGGGGCGTGAACGATGAATTAACCTGTCAGAGGGGGAGGAGGAAAAAAAATCTTAATTTTCCAGATTCTTTCTTAATGGGACTCCTGTCCCACCAAGGGAAATCATTTGTTTAAGTAAGTGAAATTCCCCGCTCCTCTATCAACCTCTGCGGAGCCTGCTCGTAGCTGAAACTGCAACTGAAACCATTTCCAGGGATCCAGAAAGGAGAGCCCCGCCTACCTAAATGGATCCCTTGCCCAAGTAAACAAGTCATCAACGCCTGTCAAATAATTGCCACACTCACCAGGACAAAATGGAGGCACGAGAACTGGCTGACTATAATTGCAATCTTTTAGACAGGAAATGGCAAATTGCTCCAGTGATCATTACCTACCCGCCAAGGCAATAAAAAAAAACACAGAAAAAAGCACAAGCAAGTCCTTGAACATAATATTACAGACATATTGCCGTTCAGGGATATTGGATAGCATGTGGCTGATGAGCTTTGGACTGGAAGAAGAACCGGAACCGGCACTCTCCTCTGGGCAGTGGAGTCTCCTAGTCTGAGTGACACATCTGTGTTACCATTGTAATTATGATTGTGATAGCAGAATACAAATCAAAATGGATTGTATGTACCTGTATGCAGTTTTGGATCATTTAATGAAAACCAAACTTTTGGTGAAACTGGGATTTCCTGAGAAAAGCTTTATTCCTGGCATTTAAAATAACACATTTTATTGTATTAGTATATATAAAAAAATACTACACTGTGATATGAAAATGATGAAAATGTAGTATTTTAAATGCCAGGAATAAAGCTCTTTTTCTCTGAGAAAATCCCACTTTTACCAAAAGTTTGGTTTTCCAAAACTGCATACAGGTACATGCAATCCATTTAGATTTGTATCCTGCTATAACAATCATTCAGTTTTTAGTCGATCACGATCCAAAGTGCAATAGGCCCAAGAATGCAGATTCACATCAGAAATGGTTCACTGTTCATAACATGTATCATTTCGTTATAGACCTCGATTACTGGCAGACAAAACATTTTTTTTAAACTGTATACACCAAGTCTGACTGTACAGATTTGTATTTTACTTTTCGAGACGTGCGTTAAACGTGGGGGGTCCCCCGCTTTAAACGCCAGACTGTACAACGCTGTCAGCACAGCTTCCATTATGTAACGGAATAACAATTTAGGCAAACTACCCGGCGTGAGCGCGTTTACTGCTCGCAGCACTGCAGCCTGCAGTGGGTGTGTGATTTATGCGTCAACAGTTTACCGATTTATTAAGACGTGGCGGTGGGCGGGGGCGGCCATTTTGAGAGGCCTTGACGAGCGGAGGCCCGGCTGGCGGTGCGGCAGTCGGCCAGGTAGCGGCACTTACGTGTGCAGGCCACGGAGGGCGGGTCCGAGACGGCCCTGTAGTAGCCGTCCTCGCAGTCGCAGCGCCAGGAGCCTTCCCGGTCGTTGTAGCTGTGCGCCGGGCAGCGGGAGCACTGCAGGTCCTGGGAGGAGGACTTGTAGAATCCGCGGCCACAGGCTGGAGGGAAACAGCAGCACATTTCAAATGAAAAAAAAAAGCCTTCGCTGGAATGGAATGCACCGCGATATAATGTCAATGTTTTGACGACGTGTTGAAAATAACATATACTAGTGTATATAGTAGAAATTCCGCTGTAGCTGATGTGGTGCATTGAGTTTCCGAACTTGTGTTGAACTTTTGTTTTAAATGTTAATGTTAAATAACAGATATTTAATGTTTTAAATATCTAAAATATTAAATATTACATATCAAACATGTAAACTCAAGTTGCTGTTAAAGCACTACAGCTGGTATGCCCTCCAAAATCAAAAAAGTAAAAAGGTAAAAGGAATGTCAAGGATCAAAGCCATTTCATGAATTATTCCCAAATCCCCCCAAGCTATTTGGAACACCCCAACACTATTTGGAATACCCCAACTGAGAATGCATACACTAATTTCCCAAAAAAATTCTGTCTTTATGCAAAGCTCCCTTAAAAGAATACAATAAATTATAACTATGAGTGACTATGACAAGTTTGCAAAGTACATTGCAGTTAAAACAAACACATTCATTTAACATTATCAGTAAACTGGCACAAATGCTTATACATCATAGCAGTTGAATTTGTACACTTACTCAAAGCACTGCACAATAATGAAAGTTTGAAAATACAATTCAAATAGTCAGGGAATATATTTTAGATTTTTTTGCTGTGCACATAGTTCATCTCATGTTAATGTAAGTTTCTGGATCCACATTAATTTAACCACATTAGTAATGTTTCTGTGCCTATATCACTCCATGCTTTCACTGTCAATGTGTGGAGTGCATACCCCACACTCTATCATCCTCTGTTAATTGTGCACAAGGACACAGTAAGATCTTGTGAGTCAGAAAACGCAGAAATACAAATTGACATATCATCATATCATCATCCCAGATCTTCATTGCTCATATGTTTTGAGGGAGACCCAGCATTCCGTTACACTTGATGCAGGAAAGGCAGAAAAAAACAATTTAAAAATAAAAATACTGAATCAAGGCTGTAACAGTAACACTTCCATGCCATGGCAAAAAGTGAAAGGAGGACAGGGTAGTTCGGTTTCAGGGACATGAAAGCCCTGTCATACTGAATTTATCTCAGTGCTTGGCAAAATGAAATAAGACCTTTTTTCAGCATAGGAAAAGAAAAAAAAAACATGACATGTTTTTATCTCACGTTTCTTTACCTATAAGTGTGTGTAATTGAAAACAGGATTTTTCGAAAAGGTGAAAGAAGCCGTTTCTGTTTTCTGTTCTGAAAAGCCTTCAGGAGTGTTCTGCAAAGGCTACCAAAAATAAAACAAGAACCCTGCTTAGCGAATACCAACATAAATTGCGTCAACAGTGCTCTTTTTAATTCTCTGTGTCCTCTTCGCTTTGCATGTGCAAGCGACATCTTAAAAACAGCATTCATGGCTGAATAAAAACCGGAATATTCTGCCCCGCAGTGCAATGACAATGCGCCGTTCTCTCTCCCTTACAGTCTGCGTTAGTAGCCACGTGATGTCGCAGACGCCAAAGTCGCGGATTGGTTACACATGCCAGTTAAGCGTTTCTAACGCTCAGGCTGTTTGAACATTGTGATAAATCACTGTGTCTGTTTGCCTTTCCTCGTTCGGAGAGCTGCAGGCTGGAGGGCGAGCATCTGGAGAAGAGGATCACGGTTTGGTTCACGGCCCACTCCCTTCCCGCACACACACACTAAGAGCCCGACTCCAGACGCTCAACAGGCGAAAAACTACTAGCCCCAGATTAGCGGTATCAGAGGCAGTGCAGGAAGAGTTTCCGGAAAGTAAACACCGGCAATCCTCTGCGTAACCGTTTTCTGCGCAAGTCGTGTTTATTGTTTCTCAAGTGTTTTTATTTTGTATTTTTTGAAATCGGTCATTGTTTATTGGTGCATCTGAAAGGCTTTGCTTTCCCAGAAATGTTTAGATAATCGACATGACGGAAAAAAGCTCCGGATTAGGCCTCAAATAAAACTCTTCTGTGTCATGAGTAACCGTTTACAGCTCCCCTCCCCCCCCTCCCACCCTCACCTCTATCCCAGCTCCCGGATACTCCAGCTTCACTGCGAATGACACGGACAAACATGGCCGTCGAGTGCTCGTATTCCTATCAGAACAACTCACATACCGCCACAGCACTCCCCGAAATATTACTTTGAAAACACAGTGACTTAAACAGTGTATCATGGATGCAGAATACAAAAACAATATTTAAAATCTAATTAATGTATATTAAAGAAAGCAGAAAGCATCTACCATATATCCTACACCTACAGATATTACCTACACAACATTGGGAGTGTCCCAATGAAAGGCAATACTTGTACAGAGTACTTAATTAGGAAGAGAGTGCAAACAGGCGGAGCTCAGGGTAATGACCCGGTTGAAAGTATCAATCTTTACATCATCCTTGCACGTGCCTTCATACCCCATTTCAATGTCGGAACCAAAGAATTTTCCCAAGTTAATTTTCCGAACGCATTCTCACAGTAAGCTTAAAACAACAACGAGCAGACCTCATTTCAACAGTTCATAGTTTTGCCTCATTTAAGATCAACAGTTGCTAAAGTGAGCAACTGAAAGGGTGAGATAAACACTCGACCCAATTACAACATGAAGAAATTAGTCACTGCTTAGAAAACAAGGTTGAGGTTGGGCAGCGCAAAAAAAAAAAAGATTAAAAACTGTCTGGCGTTTCTACCAGGCTTCTTAGCAAGCGAGAGAGAGAGTCTGTGTCTGTAATTTGCCTTCGAGTGGTCAAGGCTTTGCAGTCAGAGAAGAGAAAACAGACTGCAGTCAGCATTTTCATACACTGCACTGATGGAAAAGGAAGGGCCTTAGAAGTCAGTGAGGAATAAGCTCCAGCTTACAGCTGTGAGAACGTCTCTATCGCGCCCTAGACTGAGAGACTGTGGATAAAACAAAGACATGTTATCTTGCCCAGACACACACAAAAATAAAATGCTCTATTTGGTTTAAGATACTAGTTTTTCTGTGCAGCTTTTTAACATTCTTGTATTGTATCCAAGTGCTCAAAATATTTGCAGAGTAAAGGACAAACCTTAGAGAGGCCGCAAAGAAGAAAAAGAAAGAAGACGGATAATGTTCTGAAGCCAGGGTGACATTTTTGTGACAGTGTGAGATATTGTTTCCTGTAGCCATTCCCGTTGATAATTATTATTAAAGTCCGGGTGTTACACAACGGGCAGCGCGGTTGTTTTCTTTCGGTCAATGCAGTTAACGCGTTGACCGACAGATCAGATTTCACAGCGTGCCTCGCGGCTAGTATTACCTTTTAGCGCAAAGCGAAAGATCACTTAAAAAAAAGAGTCTGCCAAAATTTGAAAAGTATCCCCTCCCATTAACCCTGCCATTAAATCAAGGTAGCTATCTTTTCCACCATCAAGGGCAGAGGCAATTTCAGGTCTACAGGGACGGGGAGCGGTATCGCGTTTCCTGGAATCTGTCTCGTTTCGGTTTAGCGATGGCTTGGAGGAACACTCCATTTGGGATAATCCTGAAGGTGTTGGGGGCGGGGGGGTGGGGGTTGGGGGTGTAGTCAGGTGCTACCTTAGAGTATATAATATACACTCAGCGAGCACTTTATTTGGACTTAGTTTTTAGACTTCTACTGCTGTAGCCAGATCATATTTGATGGTTGATGTGAACATTAACTGAAGCTCCTGACCCATATCTACATGGCTGTATGCATTGCACTGCTGCGACACAATTGTTTGGGTGGATTATTACATCTGCTTATTCATGCAATTAAGTAAAAATGTTCCTAATAAAATGCTTGGTGAGTGTTTAGAGGTAGTACCGCCAATAGAAAACAATGGTGAAATATTCCGCCACCCAGGGCAGCAGGTTCGCTCACTGCTCATGCTCAGGTGGGTCACATGTCTAGTCACATGCACAATGAAGAAACATAGTTTCACTTCCTGTCAAACACGAATGGAGTCCATTTGGAAAATTAGTTTTTTGAGCCAAGATATAGGTATCACTAGTGGGTGACTTCATATCTAGTTGTGAAACTAATAGCTGGCCCCTTGGGTGCTACTGACTTATACCCAAAGAGAGAGACTTCCGGGTGGCGCCTGCAAGGCCCGAGTTGAGTTGACGTGTCTCGTCAGGCCTGGGCCTGCCCTCCGGCCGATGTCCTGTCCGACCCGATTACGTGTCGAATCCGCCCGCGTGTCGGAGCTCGGCGAGGAAAGAATGCGGCGGCGGGCCTCCCGGAGAGACGGGTAGCGGCTCGGAGATAGCACCCCATTAGAGTGATAAAGGAGGTACGGAGAACGGGCGGCCCACGGAACGACCACACCGGCACGGCCGCTGATGAATGCCAGGCGGAGCGGGTCACACGCGATAAAGGAAACGCTTTATTTCCTCCCCCCCCCCCCTCCGAAAACGGCCGCTGTCTTCCTTAAACATTCCCCCGACCGCACCGAGGGGGGAATCGCCTTCGCAAATATCAGCTTTAATCACAGTTCAGCTGAGACGAGCCAGCTCACCGAGGATTTTGTTGGTGAAATATGCGCTTTTTCTTTTTCCTCTGCGTTGTTTGTTTGTTTTAAGGTCAGCGTGTGACGTGTGTTGCCTGGTCACGGTTTGCCTGCAAGTTTAAAAAATGGTACATCTTTTATTCTACTCGTCCACATACAAGGAACATGTTTTATTCATGCTTTGGATCTTTGTATGCCTCTTGTTTCTGTGCAATGCACTGAAAGTCTCACCAAATGGACTGCACATCTAGCTTCTAACTTCTAGCCTGATCTTACTCACTATTACAGAGCTGTAAACAGAGGGTAAAAGTTATACTATTTTAGTGGGTTAATATAATGTATGAAACCAATTATAGTAACAGCCCCTTTGACATAATTTGTGTTCTGTTTGTGTTAAGCACGTTTACGAAGAGCAACATCCTAATATGGTTTACAAGAGTCCTGCACTGTAAAACATTGTAGCCTTTTTATAAGATGTGTTTATAAGATGTGACTACACAAACGCACACACACATACACATACATGCACACACACGCACACGCAGACACACAGACACACACGCACACACACGCGGATAACACATAACACATTTTGGCTTTCAATTCCAAGCTTCCAACTCTGGAGACAAAGGCCTGTATTCAATCAAACATTTGTCCTTGACTCTGGTTTACAAGGGAAACACAAACGTTTCTTCACAGACTGTTTGGCGAATCGGCTATTGTGATCGTTGGTGTAATCACACTATGTTTGTGAAGAAAAAAAAACATTTCAATCATTAGACAAAGTTAATGACAAATGCTGTTTGAATACAGGCCAAAAGCCCTATTCACAACTCAGGAAACAGCAACATAAATCAGAAAACAGAGGAACTCATTGAAGCCCTGTTGGAAAACACAACAGAACCATCGATAGACTGTCAGCATATTCCCCTCAAAACAAGCTCATTTAAAAATGTCCACACCTATGTCTGGGTGGAGGAAGTTCTGGAGTGTAAAACAAGATGGCAAAATAGTAGATTATATTTTTAGAGTCTGCGGGATTAAATGGCAAAAAGAAACAATCACATTCTCCCAATTCACACAACACCATGCATTGCTTGAAACAAGATGGCTGGCTTCTGCTAGTTCAAAACACATAGACAACTGCACCATTCATATGTGGTACCTGGGCTTAGAGAGATCAGTACCTTTCTGTGAGAAATGGGGAAAAGATTAGCATTTTCTTACATTACAGTCTACTTAAAGCACACCTCAGGCTGCTCTCTAAAAAAACCAAACACCAAGTACTTTTCAAGGTCGCATGATGCTAATGTTTGCAGCACCTTAATTCTGACTCAAAATTACAGTTATGTTTTATATTTCTATCCTAATGAAAGTGATTTGGCAGGTTAAATAATTCAGTCGGCAGTCTGTCTTTGTGAATGGAAAAAGCTAACGGTTTCATTTAATTCTCAGTTAAATTTAAGGAAAGATTTTGACCCAAACCAATGTCTTTTTTACATGCAAGTAACATCATACTGGTATCACAGGAGGGGGATGAAATATCAGCCAGAGAGCTTTGAATGGCCAAGAAGTTTTAACAAAAAGTAACTTCATCTTTATGTGAATTTTGTTGACTCTACAGCTAGGAACAGATGTTCCTTCTCAACAGAAAATACAACTGAATAATACAACATTATGTTGTCCTTGACAGCATGTACCATCACAGCATGTAAACCTGTACTACTGCAGTAACATTTACACAGCAGTTGTGTACACCTGAACAACTGTTCCACTCTACTCTATATTCCATCTACGCTTCCATGCTGATTTATTGCAAGCATAGGACAACTCTAAACAGAGGACACTTTTACATTAAATCAATTATATTACATAATTTATTGGACTTTGTTCTGCCTGGAGAGGAACTGAACTGTGTGTCCACAAAATGTCCTCTTCCAGAAACTTTTTCACAGCTTCCATTCATCATGCAGCGTTAGACTTTCCTAATGAATTCATCCTGATGTGGAAAATGTCCCTGCCTAATCGACTTTCTTTTAGTTCATTTAACTCAGAGGGGGAGGGGGGCGGGGGGCTGCTGGGGGGGTTGGGGGGTGGGTTGGTGCAGCTAAGCGGTCGCTCGCAGTGGAGTGTGTGGAAGGTTCGGAAAGAACTTACGATGAAAGGGGTTTAAGAGAGAAAAGAGAGCCGGTTATTAATGGAGATGAAAGCGGAAGGCACAGGACCCCCGATCCCCCCCCCCCCCCACCACCGCGACTAATCGGCGATTAGAAAATGAAGTTGGAAAGCACAAGGAAAAAAAACCCAAAAACTTTATCACCGGCTCGGCCCCCCGCGACCTCAGCGGCCATGCCTTCGCGGCAATAGCGGCCCAACGTGGGGACAATGTCAAACCAGCCGTTTGACCTGTTGCCATCCACCCCTCCCCCCTCCACCCACCCCCCACCCCTGGCCCCGGGCGATGCACAAAGAGCCGTCAACGCGCGCCCCCCCACCCCCCTCCTCCGCTCCTGCTCGTGGAAAGAGGGGCGTCATCGCCATGCATCATTCAGTGCGGGGGGGTCAGACGGGTCGGCGTGCGAGCCCGGCGGAAAATGATCCGTCCGCGCGGTGCGCAAACCCCGGACCCCGGGCCGCGGCCCCGTTTAAATAAACGCTAACTATGCGGTTATGGATTATAATCATGATAATTAGGCCGGCTTGCTTGTCACATTTACATTAAGCTCTGCTGAACTGCAGAGCTCTGCGCCGTTTCGATTCTTTTCACCAGTCAGCTTTTGGGAAAGACGTGTCAATCTGGCGGCTGAGGAGAATTTTGAAAAACGGCTTTATTTTAATAGCTGTATGTTTTCTCCACCAAGAGCTATGAATTAATCCCTTTGAGGTTCATACTTCTTAGCTAGCAAACCTGGAACATTCAAAACTGTATTTACACTCAGTGAGCACTTTATTAGGTATTTATTACACTTATTTTTGAGACTTATTGGTTTTCTGCTGCTGTAGCCGGTTTGACGCGTTGTGTGTTCAGAGACGCTCTTCTGCATACCACTGTTGTAATGCGTGGTTATTTGCGTTACTGTCACCTTCCAATCCATCTTTAAAATATATAATCGTTACATGAAAGATAATGCTCAATTGTATATTGTTAGAATATTAAAAGGTCACATAGTGAGAATGTTTTCTTTTAATTATATGAACTATGTTTCCATTCCACTTGAAAGAAAAATTGAACATATATATTCACTATGTTTTAGTAGAATGTGTAGTTCCAGAGAAAAGTCATAGGGCACAGGGTGTTGTTAAACTGTTGAGTGGAGAGCTACAGTATAATGAACAACGTATTCATTTTTAATGTTGGATTCAGTGTCACCTTTAAAGCCATTACTGCAGACCAAACTTCTTTCTAGGATAGAGTGAAAGTTAGGTAACCTTCATTTTCACAGAAAAGTATTTCCATTATATGTTAAGACTTCCTATTACACTCACTGAGCATTTTATTAGGTACATGTATTAGATACATTTTGTTAGACCTGTTCACCAGCTTGTTAATGCAAATATTTAATTAGCTGATCACGGAGCAGCAACTAAATGCATAAATGCATACTAACATGGTCAACAGGTTCAGCTGTTTTTCAGACCAAATGTCAGAATGGGGAAGAAATGTGATCATGGAATTATTGTTTGTTGCCAAACACTGGTTTGAATATCTCAGAAACTGCTGATCTCCTGGGATATTCACACACAACAGTCTCAGAGTTTACAGAGAATTGTGCGAAAAACAAAAAACTTCCAGTGAGCAGCAGTTCTGAGGGCAAAAATGTGTTGTTAATGGGAGAGGTCAGTGGAGAAGGGCCAGACTGGTCAAAGCTGACAGGAAGGTGACAGTAACGCAAATAACACATTACAACAGTGGTATGCAGAAGAGCATCTCTGAACACACAACACGTCAAACCTGTAAGTGGATAGGCTACAGCAGCAAAAGACCAATAACTCTAAAAATAAATCTACTAAATACCTAATAAAGTGCTCACTGAGTGTATATACATGATGGAACAAATGCACAATGTAAGCAGAGGGTAGATTTATTATATTGTTTTGATGCTACACGTTGCATTTTCTTCAGCAAACATTGACATTTAATAATATGGGCCACAGTGAATTGCAAATGGTTTTATGGTTCTAATTTTTTTTCACTGAAATCCAAAACCCATTTTCTTTCAATATAGGTCCAGTACATCTCTGGGAAAGAGATCTTCCTTATTAACAGTTATGTCAACCTCAGACAAATTTAGCCCCACAGAAGTCTTGCCAGAAAAAGTTTATTTTTCTTTGGTACTGGAAAAGCCGGAGGAATGAACATTCATATAAAAGCAGCAAATAATGAAAAATAATCCACTTTATGAATTATCATTGTGGAAACGCATCAACTGTTCAGTTGACTATTTAGGGGAAAATCTAACCCGGATACTTGCATCGTTGCAAAAAGCATAAACCCTAAAAGGAGATGGACCTTTTGTGATGTTTTTTTTGTTGCTTTTTTGCACCAGATAGCATTATCTCCAAGGTGATGCCCAGGTCTCTCATTGGCTATGCATGAGGTCAGTGAATATTAACTTCATTTACACTTGGCTGCGAACGGGCCAGTGGCCACAATGGAGACCTGCCTCTTCTGCTTAGTAACGTGAGCGGCGGCCTGACAGGACGCTGCCACTGACGGAAGATGGATGAGCACGGCGGTTGACCCCGGGCGCCTAAGGAGTCACCTCCGCGGCCCCCTCCTCCCGCCGAACAAAAGCCCCGCTCCCAGCAGGCTCTCGGGGCCTCATCCCCGCTTGCGCTAACAGGTCTAGACGTTTTCATCGATCCCCGGTTCTATACCTCTTACAATCTTAAGCTTACTCTCTTTAGCTATCTAAACCTTGGCGCAGATGCCTTTTTTGTAATTGCTCGCCGCCGTCTGTTGGGAAGGATGCGATCGGACAGGCGAACACGGTGTCAGCGAAGACAATGTCTCGCCGTTTAGTGTGGTTTCCCCCTGGCATTTGGGTGAAAGTGATATGTGACTGGCTGGGATCTTAACACCTTCGGAGCCAGGCCAAAGGCCCCTTTTGTCACCGCTGGTGCTCCGCAGAGAGCCTCTGAAAGGGTGGTTGTGCGCTTCAATCTTCTCTTAAGGAGAAAATCGATAACTTATTACATAACCTTGCACTTCTTTCCCCTAACACCCAGAAGACAAAGAGAGGACTTTTTAAACGGGCTTAGAAGAAGTCTGTAGCGTGAAAGCCCTCCAATTTTTCCCAGTGACTTGTTCTCCTTGTGTAAAACAAGCACATATCCCCATTTTTCAGTCCACGGGCGTGTGTGTGTGCGCGCGTGTGTACGTGTGTATGTGTGTGTGTGTGAGTGTTCGCGCATGTGTATTGGAGTACCCATGTATGTTTGTTTAAAACCACTGTGATTACAGGGCCAAGACAAATATATTAATCTCATCCTGTGAAGAAAATCACTTGCATATGTATTTAAAATGCCTATGCAATGTTTTAGAACATCCTAAAATTAATGAAAATTGTAGCTAACCCCCAGAATATAACATAGTATTTAACCATTCAAAAGTATGTATTCATATATATTTTTGCTTTGTAACCTATTTATTTAAGCCCGCCAAAATAAAGACAGATTTTTATAGAAGACCTTAGATATAGGAGAAATCAATAACACAGCTCATACTGGCTGTCAGGGTGTCAGCATTACTACACTGAAGACACAATGCTACATCTGTGTCATTTACCATGCTACCTGCCACCAGCAAAAGAGGGAAAACTCCCCGTCACAGTGACAGAACAGCAACGGTGAAGACTGACGAGAGCCCAATCCATCAACCAATTATTTTAATTTCAAATGATTTAAGACTGGGGGTATCCCCAGGGACTGACCGCGCTCCCTCTTATTTACATTATTAAGCTCAGTAAAGCTCGTAATGGATGACCATTTGGAACGCAAATATACAGCTTATCAATCAGGGAGGTGTCGAGGATCTGTGAGTAGTCCTGACTCCCGGTACATTTGAAATGCTAAATGGAGCCCTCTCCGGGCCCAGCCTGGGCCCCGCATCCCTGCTGCCCTGACACACCTTGCCTTTTGTGGCCGACCTGAATAGATAGGCCCTTCCCCTAAGTTCCTGCTCATCAATCACTTTCTGACTAACTTCTGTCCAAACTGCTGACTCTCCGGAGATTGATGGCGTCGAGTGTTTTCCAGACGTCGCGATATCCTTGCGTTAATTCGGTTGTTAAAATCCACTGATAGCAGAGATAAAACAACCCGTGGGTTTATCTGTGCGAGGGGAGATACCACCGTTTTTCTGTAATGCGCAGTTCAGTAGGTCAACCGTCGCTAACTTATAGTTAGCAGATAGCAGTAAAATGTAATTGGCCCATACATTCAATTAAAGTGCATTCCTTGTGCAAAACGGGGAAACAAAAGGCGTCTCTCTACAAGATTCCTCCATTTCAGCGAAAAGTCCACTGCTAAGGAAGGCTTCAAATGAATACCATCCATGGTTATGCAACATAAACATGCCCTGTATAGGTCACTTCAAATGCCTTTTTCGCCCAACACCTACAAGCCAGTTCTTTCTGGCTGAGGAAAAATGAGGTATGAGTGGACACCAAAAGAAAAAGAAAAAAACAGGTGTAATCATAAGAACGAGAAGAAAGAGTGGACTGACATGTAGCGCTGATGACTCCCCACAAAGAGTCAGAGATAGGGAGGGACCTGAAAGACAGGGTGACGAATGAATCCATCACAACACACTTTGGAGGACTCTCATGCGAGCACGTGGAGTGTGGGATTCTTTGGACGGCCTGACTGACAGCTCATCTCTGTCGGTTCTCCCACACCCCGCTCCTTCATATTTCATGTGGGCTGCTGCTCGCTCACAATCATCTGTTGTGTGTTTCGGGGCCAGTCGGGAAAAATACTGGAGTTGTAAAAGGCAGGGAGGACATAAGAGAAGAAGGGAGCGAGAGCCAGAGAGGAGTGGTGGGGGAGGTAGAGAAAGAGAGAGTGGAATCGTATCCCAGAGGAAGGCTCACGGGGGGGACTATACGGACTGTAGTATGATCTGTACGCTTTGCGAAAAAGGAGGATGCGGTAATTTAATGCCCTCCGTTTATAAAAGGCCTTTGTCTTAAAATGTTCTGCTGCACCGTTCCACTGACATAGGAAATTTGGTATTTTCCAGTCGATACGCTTAAACACTGATGGGTTAAACACTCAGTGAGTAATTTGATGCCACAAAATGTCTAAAAAAACATTAGGCTTAAATTCTGACAGCAAAGTGTCTTTTTAATGCAGGTGACCATAAACCCATATATTTTCTATGCCACCATGGGAAAGAGTTTGTGCTAGGGATGTGGAATATCATGATTTTATATCATATGTGGTACAATTTCAGCCAGAGTATATTGATTTTTATAAAAAGATACAACAGTTATGATAGCTAACAGTATTGCTTGCTTTGAAAAGCATCAGTTAGCTGCAATGATATTTCAACCAGTGCACATTCTATATTGATTCTATATCACTATATTGAATGAGAACTGCTGTAAACCTGCATAGCATATTCCATCACAAATATTAAGGCAAGGCATATCATAGTCAGATTTGTGACAACATGATGACCATCTTGAAAAATTCCAAAATGGCCACAATTTAATGGTATACAGTATATGTAAAGGCACTTCTAGAAATACATAAAAGTAAATTTAAGACCTTCTCAGTTTATTTGAATCAGATCAAAGTAAAAACTTGACTTATGAGTCCTACTTTATTTATTAAGCATATTGACACAAAATATTGTGATATGTATTGTGTATCATCACATCAAAAAAAGCAAAATTACTTTTTTTGGCATATTGCCAACCTCTACTTTTAGAATTACAATAGATGAATGAATACCGAGACATGTTGTTTTGTGTGTGTGTTTCTTCGCTTTCTTTATGAAGACACTCAGGTTATTCTAACGTAGTTACATTTGCTTAATGGATACCTTATGGCAGAACGGACAGTTTCAATTATCATTTTTGTTCATAGGATAGGATTGCTTAATTGCCTAGAAGGGTTGCAGTTCAGTTATATGTGCACTTTCTCATGTTCACTCATTTAACCTCAGTTGAGCAGGTTTCTAATTGCATACTAGGCAGAGCCGTTGCGTTGTTTGCACTCGGTAGATCATATAATCCACGGCTGCTCCTGAGGCACCTAAGGCAGAAAGTGCATGTCTTGCCATTTATGTATTTTTTCTATAATAACCAAACCCTCTCTTTCTGACCATTACGCTCCCTTGGTTTCTGAATCAGTTCTTTGTTGCTAAATGACCTCTCAAAACATTAGCGGCAGCATGGTGGCGGAGGCCTATTAGGTTTTTTATAAAGTATAATACATTTATGAAGTACCCTTCACGTGGTAACTTGTGATAAATGTGCAGCACAAAAGCTGCATGGACCACTAATTTGTTCTGAGAGACACACTGTTCAATTATTGCTGGTTTGCGTACTTCATAAGCTGCTTCGCTGAAGGGAACCCATTTCACACACAAAAGGTTGTCTGACAAGACAGACCACTTAAAACTCCAGAGGCTAAATGCTTTCCTTTTTATCCATGGGGATTTTTATCTGGGAAGTCAGGTGGCCACTGAAAACAATACTTTGCTCCAATGCAGCGACATGAAGTATTTTAATCCTAATTGCAAGGCCACGGTCCTGAAATTTGGATAACGAAAAAATAATCACAATAAATAAATACTGAAAATATACTTTTTGAGAAAGAGTTCCCTTTAAGAGCCTTTATACTGTACTGTGTGTAACTCACAGCCTACATGCCACAGGGAGGTGGTTATTTGCTTTGCTTCTCTGTCAGGGTCTTTCTGGAGAGAGAGGCTGAGGGATATTGAAAGATTGCTTGGACTTCCTCCAGACCTGTGTATTGTTTGGCTTACCGCCAGTGAGCGAAACACTTTTACAGAAGAACACAGAGCTAAAACCGAAGAGCGAGTTATCATTTAATCCCAGTGTCAACATAGTTACAGCAAAAATTAAGAGCCCGTTAATCAAACGATTAACGTGGATTCCAATTAGAACATGAAGAATCCTACACCTCCATATTTTATCCTTCATTATGCTGTCAAACGGGCAAAACAAATTATGTTTACTATCGCGATTTCCTAACATGACCTTACTCGTCAATTGCTTGTTTGACTGAATTATCCTACCAAGAATTTGCAAGTCAAATTTTCCGCAGAACTGAAGAAAAAAAAAAACTGGATGTGAAATGGGATTTAATATGCAGATGTTAAAATGAATAAGATAAGAAAAATGCCCCCATTAGATTCAATTCTCGAATTAAAATATCTGCTGACTGTTACCACTGTTAGTATAGACTGCTTCTATATTTAAGCTAATTCCATATACGTATATATTTTTCAGAGAGTATATATTTTCCTTCTTGGCCAAGTTCCAATGTACTGCAGAACTGAACAAAAATCCATCAAGCTCGAGTAACATCCTTTGGGCAGAAACACTGCACTGCATGTAGATTCCATCTAAATTTGCTCCGCACAGTATTTGAAGTGCTTCGCACCGTGAGGGGAAACACGTCTGAAATAAACGTCTGTACTCACGTTCGCACGAGTCGCCCTTCTGGTGAAATCCCGCTTTGCAGATACATTTCCCGATGGGCACCAGCCATTCTCCCTCGGCGCTGCAATGCATCTTGGGAGAATTGTCGGCCTCCTCCTCCGCGTCGCTCACGCAGGTCCCCTCCACTTCGACCAGGGAGGAGAACTCTGACCCCGTCACGGTGTCGGGGAAGGTGGCCAGGTTCTCAATGATAGACCAGCACTTCTTGTAATACACTTTGACGGACACCAGAGCGATGCAGGCCCCCACGTCCTGAAAGGCCAGATAAAAGCCCCGTCTGGAGAGAGGCCCGATTATGCGCACTTCGGTGTTGAGCTTCATCTTCCTTTCCCCCAGGTCTCCCTGAGTGAAGCTCTCATCGGCGGCGATAGTGTCAATTTTCACGTACTGGCTCTCTCGTATATTCCTACCGACCTCGGACTCGGTTTCCTGGTAATACAGGTTGAACGTCTCCTTGCACGTCCCCACCACACCAGGTAGACTGTTACAATCCCTCAAGGTGAACTTCAGTTCCACAAAAATCCTCTGGGCATCGCCCTTCTCTATCCAGTTAGTCCGAAGCCAGTTGTTCTGGTTGGGCTCCATGACCTGGCAGACCTGGTAGGTGCGGATGGGGGTATAGTTTTCATCCAGTCCGCTGATCTCTTCCCACTGAAAGACAAGGGCAGGAGTTTGACATTCGACGCCATCCAAACACTTACAGTACCCCAGGGGTTCTACCCCCAGCATTTTGTGAAGACATAATATAGTTCAAAGATGCACAACTCCATTCCCGGCAGGCAAGTCTGCATGTTGGTTTTTTGTTCCAGCCACTTAATCTGTCTTCATTTCTGAACAGCTGTACTGTACACTGAAATGCTGGCTCACTCCATTACAGCAAAACATTTTCATCAAGGATATGTGATATGATATGTGCAGTCCGCCGTTCTAGGTCAATTTACCAAAAAATGTCAGAGCAAATAAGTATTAGGCAAATTAAATAATTAAGGAAAGAAGTCAGCATGAAATTCTGAAACCGATCTGCCCTCGATCTGCATGCTTGCTGTAGTCTGAAAGAAATAGTGAATGGACAATTAACAATGTAGAGAAAGGATAGAGCCTACGTCATGCTTTCCTTTTTTTTTACATGTTTGTAATATGGGCTGAACTGTGAACTCCAATTATTCTATTAATGATAATGGTGTCCATTCCATAACTTTATGTCGAACTTTATGTAAGATCCTAGTTTTACCATCAATGTTTCGTTAAAAACTACTATCAGGCAAACTCAGCAATATAACTGAAGAACACGGTTCTCCAATGTACAGTTGCTAAGCCTATTCCTGTTTAGTAAAGTGGTATTTAAAAAAAAGAAAAGAAAATGACATCCACCTATTCCTTTGCAAAATATAGTGTTTGTTATACACACAATAATATCTCTGATTCATTCAGAATTTACTTAAGTAAACAGACATAAAAACTTATATTGAACTTTCTCTGAGTCATCAAATTGTAGAATCAGACTAACACTGAAAAGGAAGCAATTTATTCTGCTTACAGTTGACAGTAATTCAACTTGTACTATGCACTATTTTCAAAACCATCAAGAAATCATTACCTAGATAAATTACCATAAAAATACATAAGCATGTTACCCATAACGCCGGTTCCCTTTTCAAAATTCCAATAAACTACATCACAGAGGAATGCTAACACAGGCTAATAGGGAAAACATAAAATATACTGCTTGGCATCCATCTTGCAATAACGGTTGCAGAATTATATAGGTTTGGAAAAAAATACAAATAACTGTTACTAGGACACAATCTAGGACAAGCTATACCTTTATCCCTAAGAGTTGCCAGCATAAAAGCATGAAAACATTTTTTGTTTTTAGTAGCTAGTAAGTGTCTGTTTCATTGCAACAAGAGGTTGGCCTTCATTTTGGATAAGGAAGTGAATCATGTTTTACTTTTCTTCCTAACAACATATTTTGTTTATTACAGCTTGGTATACCACATGGCGCTAAAACAGCTGTTGTATCACACCCGATCTTAAATGTTTTAATAATGGGACCCAAATTAAAAATGCAATACTTTTCAGAAATAACATACTAGCATAACCTAGTGAACTACAGACTCATTCCAGGATGCACCAAGTACATTTCCGTGACCCATTTTGGGACTCGACCCATAGTTTAAGAAATACTGATTTATCACAATGGTGATATACCCAAGGCCTTAAATCCATTCTTGAACTTTAAGGCCAAAGTATTTTGTAGGCAAAATGAAATCAGGCCATAAGTCAAATCCCAAACACAGAACTAGCAACAACCCTCCACAGAAATGCCACCCACCGCCTGGACTTCTGGAATGCCATCTCTATTGACTTGATTTACATAAACAAACATCGTGCACAAATGGCCTTTCTCGGACCTAGAGTCCAAGATTCTCAGCAAATTTCTAAGAATGTCTACAATTCTGACTCCTCTATGTAGTAAACTACATTTCATGAGTCAGGCGGAAACATAGTTCACAAATCACAAATTATTTCTTCAGCTTGAACCCCCCCATTTTCCTGAACAAAACACGAAGTGGGTCAGCATTTATTTCCAGAACAACTATAGAATATTGTTAATCGAGAAGAAACATGGCATATCATAATATGTATAAGTCGGTTGAGATGTCTCTTAAAGCTTAACGCTTATTACTAACTTTCCACTATTCAATATTCTCAACACGTATTTAGCAAAACAAATCGCAGCATACAGACACCATAACAAAGATGCGATATCAGTGCTCAATTAATTGATCAGCGTCGTTGTCAGGCTGCTCAACTTCACTTAATAATAATGTTCCAACTATGCGCACAATATTAAGAATACCTACATAAGTAGTAGCCAACCCCCCCTTTCAAACTGTATCTATAGCTTGGTTTAGTTCACGAAAAACAATGGAACATTGAATTGAGAAGCCTGGAGTTGAGCCGTGACACCAGTGGATTTATCCAGAGAGGAAACTGTCAGGAAAACAAAATAGGTATGTGGGTAGGCCTTCATTATACAGGTTACTCACGTATGATACAGTAATTTAGTAATTTAGTACTTACCCCACTAGGAGGAGAGGAAATCCACTCCAGCTCTGTCTGCTGAGCTTTAGAATCCAGCAGGATCACTAACGGCAAAAAATAAATAAATAAATAAATAAATAAATAAATAAAGAGAATATAATTAATAATATATTTTCTTCTGGAGCAGTGTGCCCTATCGTAAAATGTATCAAAAATATCCGTTCGCGGCAACGCTAAAAAGAACAGTTTGTCATCCGTCTCCTAAGGTGATTAATGTGCAGTTATAGGAAAAACAAATGGACATACACTGCAGTATATCAAACACTTCGTCTGCAATGTCTTGACACCTGCTCTTCTAGTAAAACATGCAGTTGCTCGAGTGAGACGTGCTGTACATTTGGGAAGACGCAACAATAATATGAGATCTCATTCAAGTGCATGCTTTTTGTCTCAATTCAGTTCACTCGCGAGAGACCTACTCATTTCGCTAGTGCAGCCAGTGATGAAATAATACCGTGCGGTGACATTTACTCGTGGAAACTAGCATCATCTCCACCAATTTGTTGCAACTTACTCTGCAGTACCGATTTAGAGTGAACGTAAAAGAAAAATGTGAGAAGGGAAAAACACCTGCTTTTCAACGCCGACATCAGCACGCGTATCAATAGTAATTCATTAAGCTATACAGTCTTAACGCCTAAACCCTAAATTATAACGATGACATAAGCAAGATGATAATAAAAAACTTTTATATATATCTATATATCCAAACAAAAAGTGAAAAAATATGCTCCTCTCGGGAAAAGTGGGGACTCTGTTTGATGCTGTGCTAGATTGAGTGATTCTTTTTCAGTGAAGACTGTCGAATGCTTGGAGCGTGCTTTACTTTTTCAACCTCAGTTTGCATTAGCATCCTGAAATACCTGTATGACTGAAATTCCATGGGGTATGCTATCAACTAAACGCAGTGGCTGACATTATTGGCTTTACGTGTTTATGTATTAACATGGTGAGATCTCAGTAATGTTTGATGTAGGCTACATTCACTGTTAGCTTACTGTTATGTTTGAATGTCCACTGTAGCAGCATGACCTATAAAATTATTAAATGCAAGCTATACATGCGTAGTGAAGGTCAAAACAGCATTTGACAATATGACACTTTATCTATAGGTACAAATAAACGACGCTAGTTCTAAATCATACATTCCACGTAGCCTACATCATCATATTTATTTTAATTTTAAAAAGGGAATATCGTTCCACCATTAGCTGAGACTTGACAGTCGTTGAGATTCGCCGTCAATAGCAGTGTGACATACTTTTAATTGCGTTCTGTTTTTGTTGTTTTATCTCTTTCGAAAACGTTTTTTTTTAATCCACCTTAATACGACAAATCTAAGAAGCGTTTGAGTTTTATTTTCTTGATAGGAAGAACGGATTCGTATGTGGCAACATTTTGGCAATTTAATGTGATCATTGATGAGGCTACTCCTGTGCTTTGAGGAGGGCAGTCTTTCGGAACTCCTGTTAACACGTAGCTTGCTATTTAACTCCAGATTGTCAGATAAAAAAATTATATAATTTGAGCCGAGTTAACTTTATGAAATTAAGATTTGCTTTGAGTTCGCACATGCAATGGTTCAGCATTCACTGTCATTGATAAAGGAATGCTAAAATACAATCATTCACTTGCCGTACGGCCGCTGTTATTATGTGTACACAGTAGCCTACTGCGAGCTCTACATTATCATTCAGTTCTTACGTGCAATGTTTAAGCATTTTAAAATGTGCTGTCATTACATGTATATATCCATCTCATTTGAGCGCCGCAACGCATGTAAGGCTATAGTTACAGCTCTTGCTTTATATATCACTTTACCACACAGTCGAGTCAATTTTCAGCATGCAAGGATGAAGAAAGAAAACTTTAGCGCTTACCTTCTTTCGTATTTTGTGCTATTCCTGGGTTCGTGTAACAACATAAATGAAGGCAAAATGTAATCCACAGACAAGGAATCGATGTCGAAACCATGGTGCGTTTGGAAGTTATTGTCGCTAGTCAGTATGCGCTTTTCCACCACAACGCTTGCTTGCCATTGACGACGCTGAACGAGCTCTGAATAAACGGCTTATCCGTCCCTCACTCAAATAGCATCGGCAGCTATGGGGCGGAGACTGTACCATACACTACGTCTGTCATGTAGAATGGCAGAAGAAATAGCCACACAACGCAAGAGAAAACTGACCCAGCAGCATCCTTCTGATGAATGGATGCGCAGTGGAGGCGGGTCTTAATATTTCGGACAAGAAGAAAGAAAGCGTGGACGCGTGTCTAAAATTTGGACTGCACTGTATACTGTGGTACTTTCGGGAACAAAAGAGTATAAAACAATAAAAAATGATCGAATCGCAGTCGTCATGATTAAAACAAGTTTATTAATGGACAAAGTATATTTGATTTAGCCTATCGTCATTGATATTTATGGTGATGGACCACTTGAATCATGGCCGTTTCTCATTATATTTTCTTTTATTTAATATTTTAAATAAAATGAATTTTACCGTGTTCAGAAAAGGTGTAATATGCATTTTACACAAAGTAATAGATTATAATTAACGCATGCATGTGGATGCATTGTCTTCAAATATAGTTGACTGTGAGATGACTAAAAAAGAAGTTTAAAAAAGTTTAAAAAAAATGTTTGAATAACTAGCCTATAGATAGAGAATAGATCATCAATAATAAACGTCATATGTTGTTAAGGAGAACGCACCCAACCACCAAGCTGACAGTGACTAAAAATAAAGTCAAACTCACAGTTTTTAACAATATACCACTTAGTTAGTTCCACCTTACCTTTTATCAAGGTTAAGGACAAAATTGACAATTAGTACTTAATTATACTTTTTGCTTTATTATAAGTTTAATATTGATGTGGTTGTGGTTAAGTCCTGAAATGTAAATTATCCTAATGAACAGTTTATTCATCATCACAATTCTCAGAAAACATAGGTTTTTATTTTATTCGAAAATAGTGTTTAGTTTTGTGTATATAGTCAAATGGTTATGCTCCTCAGATCATAATTTCCCTTGGAAAAAAGAAAGAAACAGCAACCATCTGCATTAGTTTTGGAGTGGTGTTCCTCGTTTCTGTGAAACACTATGACATCTTTGGGATTATTAAAATGCTAAAACAAGCACAGTGGAAACACGGAACACTGAAGTGTGTGTTTGTTCAGAAGCACCATCAAAAAGTTGGCAGAGACAGCATGTCTGCGAAGCAAGTTCTGGCCCAGTTTTTGAAATACCCTTTTGACATTTTTTTTGTGCTCCTCTCAATTGGAGTTTTTTTTGTGCAAATCAGGAGTGGTGATATTGTTATTTTTGTCTGTAATTCTACCCTATAGCTACAGAACATTCCACACACAACCAAATCGACTGCAATTACGTAGTTGGACGTGCAAAGAGAGATTTAGACTGACTTGTCAATGACTCACAACGCTTAAGCATTCAGGAACTGTCTCATTAATCCTCTAAAAAGATCACAAATATTAATTTGAGGTCTAGAAGTGGACAACAGCTTGCATACTGTCAGCCTTTCTCTGTGACAGTGGGGGTGTTTTTGTCAGAAGCTCAGTGGTTTGAATGAAAAGAGCCATTAAGATGGGGGACTGCAGAATACTTCCCTCCCTCGGGCTTAAGTTTTGCCGACTTCAGTTCACAGAGAAGATAGCAAGTTTGTACACTTTAGAAGGTGACCTTAAGATATAAAGAATCCCATAGAGTTTGGGTTACGGGGACATGATCATCTTATTCATTAGCCTGACTGCTGCATGAGAGGTTCATAACACTGCTGGGGTTTAATGTAACGCAGAATAATCAAGATAAACACAAAACACAATTAAAAAGTGCGCAGCCAATTGTCAGTCGCTCAGACGACTTGGAAAACCATGGATAAATTGAAGTACTGAACAATTCCTTGTCCCCTAACTTACTGAATTTTTTGCAGGTCATTAATTAATCTCTATTGCCTTGTACAAATAAACAACGGTAATGGTGACCTTACAAATATTGATTAATAACCTGTAGGCATCACAAATGGACAGAAGTGGGCTCCCTTCAAGGTTTATTTACCTCTGTTTTTTTTTTTGCCGGTTTATTATGCAGATAATAGTTCATCCTCTTTACCCTTGATACATGCTCCAGTATGGCATTATTAATTTTGCTCAATTATTACAACATTAAACTGCCTTAAAGTTACTTTAATCATACAATATGCGGGATGAGTTAAAATTATTATTCAATAAGATAAATGGTGTTCATAAATGTTAATATATGCGAAAAGTAAGAACATGTGACAGAAGTTAAATATTACAATATTACAGTCGTTTCTCGCATTAATTCAAACCTTGCTGATAGTGTTCACTGTTTCTCCGTCAACAGTAGATTACCCTTTGCATTTTTTGTTATTAGTATTATTATCATTAATTCAGTCTTGAATATTCATAACCACCATGCTGCTCATTAACATTCACACTCAGTGTTTATCCTGAATGAGTTGTGACAGGGTCAGGCACCATGGCTCTTTTCATTATTGCCCAAGGCTTTCCACTGCTTTAGTAGGTGGAGTGGATCAGTCCTAGGAGAGACAAGGAACAGAAAAGCAATGTCATAATATGCATGTAAGCAAAATTTCTCTGTGATTTATTTTTTCAAGGACCAAAGTTATACTTAGTGAGCACTTTATTAGGTATTTGCTAGACTTATTTTTTAGACTTATTGAGCTTCTACTGCCATAGGCCAATCCGCCTCAAGGTTTGATGCGTTTTGTGTTCAGAGATTTTTATTTTTTCGCACCATTCACTGCAAACTAGAGACTGCTGTGCGTGAAAATCCCAGGAGATCAGCAATTTCTGAGATAACCACCCTGTCTTGCACCAACAATCATTCCACAATCAAAGTCACTTAGATCACATTTCTTCCCCATTCTGACATTTGGTCTTAAAAACAGCTGAACCTCTTGACCATGTCTGCATGCTTTTATGCATGTAGTTGTTGCCACGTGATTGGCTGATTAAATAATTGCATTAACAAGCTGGTCCTGTACATAAGGAACCAACCTCCAAGCCTTTTCAGCCCGGCCAATCTCTGACTACAATGTTATATGAACAGGGCCTTTTGATTCGCCTTTTGTAATCATCTATTCGTCATGACATGACATCGTGCATTGGAAAAGTCACATTACATATTTCGGAAGAGCTATCAGCTGCCTTAATGATAGCCCATCCTCGGAGAAGAGGCATCAGTCGGTTAATGCTCCCTGATTAAAGTGAAAATGAGAGTCTGCACGTATGTGAGAGTGGGGAGAGAGTTTAAAAGTTCAAGGCAAATCGCTGGATAGAGAGCGGATGCCTTTAATTGCCTAGTTGTACTGTGGCTAGTTCACGGTAACATAACTTGACAGTACGAATTGTGTGCATATTGACTGCTGTTTTTGTTCATCGTTCATTTACTTCAACATTGCATACCCCATATAAAACCAAAAGATTAGCTTGTACAATCTCACACATGATTTATCATCAATTTCCCCGTTGTAGAATTTGAATCAATTAATCTATAAACAGATCAATTAACAATTTACAAAACTAAGTTAGTTAGTTGAAGAAATTGTAGAGCTAAACTTTTTAACTTTCACTTTATTGTGCTTGCAACACAGATTTGTTTTGTACATGTTTCCACAAAATGTACCTCTGTGGGAGCATTCCTGCTGGATCTGGACTTGGTTGGTTCCACTTAATTCAGATCTTGGGGAGAAAATGAAAATGTAGGGTTTCAACAGAGATGTAACATTTTTTTGACTGTGGCAGGGACCAACATATGCACGTGCCAGCTCGCATACACACACGCACGCACACGCACACACAAATGCATACACATATTTTTTATATAAATTAACATCAATATTCACACAATCAATGTATGTGTATGTCTGCGTGCATGCGTATGTGTGTGTGTGTGTATGAGTGTGTGTGTGTGCGGGTGTGTGCATGTGTGAGTGTGTGTGTCTGTGTGCGTGTGTGTGCATGTGCGTGCATGTTCATTTGATCCACCGGTGCATATCTTATTGCCTTTGTTTGTACTGCCTCTGTTGGTGATTGTCCCAGTTTGCAGATATTAGATGTTATGGGAAACTGAGAGAGGCCATGGCTGGTTTTCATATCCTCGGAAGAACTCTGAGTTTTCACATACCGTATTTAGTGAAGATAACAATGCATTTTATTAGTGCGTATAGTATTACAATAGCTAAAATTTCAATTAAAAGTGTGAGGCAAAGTCTGCTTTCCCAGATGTGAAATGGTTCTTACATGAGTAAGTAGAGGTTAAATTGCATACCAAATAGTTTATTACATCAGATTACACATTTGTTTATTCTTTGGTCCATTTCCAGTGAAATCAGGTCTGTGCCTCCAGATTTTCCTCATCAGCAGGCAAAGACATGCAGCGCTTTTTTATACTCAAGAATCCAATCAAATCTGGTTGGAATATATTTTTACACAGAATGAAGAGCCAGGCTTTGTGGCTTTTGGGTGAGTGTTTGCATGCACACACGTATGTGTGTGTCTGTGTGCGTGTGTCCATCTGTGTGTGGGTGGGAGTGCACATGCATCCACGTGTGTTTGTGTGTCTGTGTGCTTGTGTGTGTGTTCGTCTGTGTGTGTGCCTGCTTGTGCATGTGTGTGTGTTTGTGTAAGTTTGTGTGTGTGCCTGTCTGTGTGTGTGTGTGTGTGTGTGTGTGTGTGTTTGTGTACCTGTATGTGTGCGTGCATGTGAGAGTGCGTGTGTGCGTACATGAATGTGTGTGCGTGCCCGCCTATGTATGTGTGCATCCATTTCTGTACCTGTGTGGGCATGCCTGTCTGTGCGTGTGTGTGTGTGTGCATGTGTGTGCCTGTGTGTGTGTGCCTGCCTGTATGTATGTGCTTGTGCTTGTGTGCCTGTGTGTGCGTACCTGTCTATATGTGTGCGTGTGCCTGCCTGTGTGTATGTTTGTGTGGTTATCTACCTGTGTGTACATGCCTGCCTGTGTGTGTGCATGTGTGTGTGTGTGTGTGTGTGTGTGCCAGTCTGGGTGTGCATGTAGTGTGTGTGTGTATGTGTGTGTGTACCAGTCTGTGTGTGTCTGGGTCTCCCCATGTGTGAGCACCAGAAGGATTGGGAAACACACCAATGCAGGACACAGCGGCCCAGTGCAGCACTGGAGCAGAGATGGTAGACACCTCTACTCCCTATGGGAAAACACCAAACTGGGATTTAAAGTAAGAACACAGAGGTTGCAATGGCAGACAGTTTAGACATTTCTTTTTAGACCTGCAATATGGAATGGGACCCCCGTAGGAAATCTCAAGTGTCGAAAATTCCCTGGTATTTTTGTGGGGAAACTCACACCCATTTGCACTTGCCACTGTTTTGTTGATATAATCACAGCCACAACTGCATATGTTTCTGTCTGGTACAAAAATATACAATATACACTGTATATTATGGTAAAAGAAATGCATAGCTTCAATGAAGACAACTAGGTTGTAATCAAATTGGTTGAACAAATATGTAGCTCATCTTTAACCAAGTAATATAAAAATAAAGATAAAATGTGTGACAGATAAATCTTGGAAATAGGAATAGGATTAATTGAATTAGGTCCAGATTGATTTGAGAAGTTGTCTTAATTAGAATGCATTTTCTATCTGGCTTTAATTCATATGGAGATATATGTAGGAGGTTTTTATCTTAATGAAAAAGTTATTTATGAAGCTATGCGAAACTGTGAATCCTTCTATATTGCTGAAAAGAATTGCTGTATTTATAAACAAATATGAATCATGTAAGCGTTCCAAAATGGTACAAAATGTGAATTATTACCAGAGTCAGTTCTGTATGTAATAATATGGCTATGTGTCAATAGGCACTGCCAGTGATGAGGCAAATCATTATTCCTGCATGAAAAACAATTTACTCTTATCTGTAATTTGATTACACAAAGAACAGAATTCTGGAATACAAATTTCAGGCCCAGGAAAAGATTCATTGAAGTCTCAAATAATATGACAAAAATCACCAGGGAACGACATTAAATGTGTGCCACAATCAATGTGTATACATAAACTCCCAACCCCGCCTTGTCCCTCACCCAGCCGCAAAAACATAAATAAAAGATAAAACGTGTTATCAATTGAAATATGTTTCGCAATACAATCAAGGGAATTAGAACAAGAAATGAATTTGTTTAATTCAATCGTTTAGTATTTGTACTATATATTCATGCAAACGAGACGGTATATTTGTGAATGTTACTTAGAGTTATTTGAGGTTTAAAAATCTCTACACATTTATGTCTTTAGTTTTTTTTTTCACTTCCTGCCAACATTCAGTTGACTACCAAATGCGACTGATGAAAGGCTGGCTCCAGCAGTAGGCCCCAGGACGTCATCCCCGATGACTGAGCTAGCTCTGGTGTCATTTGTCTCTCAGAGTCTCTGTGGTACTTGTGGATTCCTGCAGTGACGGATGAGGACAGGCAGACATCGAGCAGCATGGGACTGCCCGGCTTTGGTTTTCGGCGCTGCGCTTTATGTGGCCGGGATCCGATTGGCTCACTTGGGCTGATGTTGTCTCGCTATGTACTCTGGCGAGATTTCTCAAAGGCCTCCATCTTTAGCTATAAAGGTCTGCATGTGGCTGTGTATGTCTGGGGTGAGCAATAGACCGCATGCCACTTTGTTCAGAAATAAGCAAATAATTCAACTTTAGATGTCAGAATGAATGACGGGGGGGGGGGGATGTTGTTTGTGATTAAGCTTGTTTCATACTTAAGTGAAAAGACGTTTCAGGGGACCAACTGGGTAACGTCAGTTTGTATTTGACATGTGTTTATGGTTTTTCATACTTTACATTGATTTTCATTGTGGGTCTCACAGCTCTTCAGAATTGAAGATCGAATCAAGTGCATAAGAAATCTCCGCTGGCATATGTGGCCAGTGCACTTCATATGCTGTGTGAGGAAGATACAGCCCATTGAGGATGGGTATGTGAAACCAGGACACCACACAGAAGGAATTTGGGCTTGACACTTATTTTTTGCTAGATATCTCAATTACATGTGAGTCCCAGTGATATTACAATTATAGCTTCTGTTCATGTCCATCCGTGTCCTGCATAAATCTATAATATGCTGCTCTGCTTAAATTCTAATTCTAATGGATCTGATGAGGAAATATTCTCATAAGATGTTGCACTGATTATAACTATAAGTTACCAACCAAAGCTTTGAAGAGCTGTGATAAAAAACCTTTCATGATGAAAATATCCATATCCCTTGCCTACAGTAACTCACAATTTGAATAATATTCTCCTCCTCCATTTTAAGATTTAAAGACGTCAATGAAATATTAAGTGTTTTGTTGATGTTCATAAAGTAATGTGCCAGACATATCTCATGATTTCGTACATCAAAAACAGGTTTCGTAGCTCCTGACTGATTTACCTAATCGCCGGTCTCAAGCACCGGCCCCACAGTAAGTATAGGTTTATTTGACGCATCACCAGTTTGGATCTGTGCTATGTCATTATCTGACTATGAACCAAAGTCCTTTGTGGCAGCACACAATGGCATCATCCCTCGGGGCTAGGGTAGGCTGAAGACAGCAATTGTCCTATGGGCTACAGCTCTTATAACATACCATAGCTATAAAACAGGTGCCTACAGACTCGAGGTGAGCAGAGCAAAACACTGTCTGTTCAGCCATCACAATAATCGGTATCTGTATTCAGACTAAAAGTGGTTTGAGTGCGAGAATATGCCACTTTTTTTTGGTCTTGTTCTTGCTGTGCTTTCGAAGCACCAAACTAACACATAAATCATAATGATGTATCTAACTCATCATTACATCATTAATCGTCAAGTGTAACAACGGATCGTTTTTTATAGCACAGCAACACGAACCTAGATGTTCTACATGATTTGATATTATATACAGTTACATTTTATATTATTGTTTTATCTGTGCATTTGCAGATAGAGTATTATTTGGATTTGGATACACCCCTGCTTCGGGGCTTACATTTTTGGTCAGTTAGCTTTCCTGAAGTGTACGCCCTGGCTTTTAGAGTGGAAATAGTCATTGGCTTGAGGGTGAGCATGCTAAAAAAAGGAAGCTCTAGATGCAGTGATTCCTGCGTGGGTGGTGTCGTGAAGACACAGGCGATTGGAAACTTGAGAAAAGGGAGGGGGAAATTCCCGCCCGGGTACAGCAGATTGGTACTTGTTTACCCACGTTCCAATGTACTAAAGCAGAAGGGTTATATTACGATACCAAATCTTACCATAATCAAATCCCCGTGAGGTGAAAAAAACACAAAATGGCCGCCACACAGTTAGGACTCCCGTTGGAAGGGTGGAAGGCTGCTCCAGCACCCAAAAGGAGGAGCAGAAGAAAGGTGTATAATTCAACTGTTTGTTTTTCTGCCTGCGCCAAAACGCTGACTGCATCCGATTCAGTGATCCGTGGTGTGAGTTTGGTGGCACAGCCAGCTGAGAACGTAGGCCCGGGCCCAGACGGACTCCTCCGTTCTTTGGCAGACACCGGCTCTGATAAATGAATGTCTTCTCCACTCCAATTATCTGCTCATCAACCAACAGGAACACTTATTGACCATTTCTAATTCTTTTATGGCCATTTGCATATTGCAGAATTGTCTTTTCTCTACCTAGCCAGGCTTCTATGTTGTGCTTTTTGATGCCCACGTTCAAAGATGTCGGCTTTATTTAGATCCTATCATTCTGGCACTGTTGTTGCCTGTTCATTTTCAGGACATTGTTCATCAAAGGCATCACAAGGTATGAGATCACTGGCCCTCTTAATATTTTCTCAGGAATACTGCCATTGCATTTTGTTAATAAATTGTGATCATATTTTTATTGCAATGAACAAGGCCAATAACAACGATGTTGAACTGAATTCAGTCAAAAATGGTCTTTAACTTTGACATGCAATTAAATGCGAATGTTATCTTATTCGCCATAAAAACAAAGTTTGATGAGTTTAAGCAATTACCAGAATGAACTTGCCTAACTGCATTTGTGTAAAAATAAACACTTTAAAAATGGATTGAAGCCAGGCTTTTTCATATAACTCAGTGAGGGGACACATACATTTAATCTCAGTGTTACGCAATTGAGGACCACATACAAGTTTTTTTTAAATAGAGTTGGTGACATGAACGGTTTGCCATGTCCCATCAGGTCCTGGTCCATATGTGCATATCATTCATATCAAGTATCATTCCCAAACCTGAGATAGTTTAGAAAGAGAAATAAACAATGCAACGTGGCAAAATTTCAGACAGAACCTCCAGTAAATAAATGTCTCCACTAAATGAACATCTTCCACTTCCGCTATGGATTAATTTTTCTTTCATAAAATAAATGTTTGCTTCGGTTAACATTGACGTTAAAAACCTTGCAATATGCAAATTCAGTTTCACATTCATACAGCTTGATTTTTACTCAATTATTTTTGGCTTCCATCAATCAGAATACAGAAGCCACGCATGACTAGACTTCAGGCATTACAGCAGAAGATAGCATACAATCATACTTGCTTAGTGTTCACATACCTAATGTACACAGTATTTAGAGTAATAATGGCAATCCAAAGTACTCCACAGATAAGGCTCGTCTGAGATAACAATGGTGAGGTAGGCCGCACTTTCCCTTTTGACGGAAAAGCTGGAATGTGGAAAATGGAGGAACAACATTTGCCTTTCTGATTCAAATAAGGACACCTCAGGCATGCAACACAGCATGCTCCCTACTGTGTCTGCTCTTCATAGAAAGACATAAAATCAAAGGACGCTGTAGCTAGCCTGCCTCACACGCACTCTATCCACGGAAATACGTAAGAACAGTATTACTATTGTACGTGCTGAAAATGAATTTTTGCACATCATTCAGTTTTTATATTAATGTTATTGTTTCCTACCCAGGCTTGAATGAATACTTAATCATCTAAAAAATTTATTTTTTTCATCAATCAGAAATCCTTCAAAATAATTTTGTCTAAAATGTAATGACCCCAGGAACAAAAATTATATTGGCCTGTGATATTGGCTGAAAACATATTATGGACTTTACAAGCAGACCTTTGGATTGACAACCAGTGAATTATGGCCTGTTGGAACAGGAGCATTATACCATATGCTTTGGAGGCATGTGCTGGTATGCTTTGGTGTACATAACAGGATGTTTCCATGGAAAGGTATTAGTCAGAAATCAGAGAAGTAGCCTGTGTTTGTTGTTGCATTTCAGAAGAAAATGGTAAGTAGCAAGTTTGCTTGCTCAACCTATGTTGCATCAGGTAGGAAGCCATGGAGTAAATATCTTCATGAACAGTATTGTAAACTTGTGTGTTACTATGGCCCAAATTCACTTGAAGTTTCACATTAACTTTGACTCGCAATTCATTTTTTTTCTTCACTAGCATTATTCGAAAGTTTGGCAAGCACCAAAACTTGTGAAACTGTGAAAGTGACACTTATTTATGCATTTATTATGAAGCCAAAGAGGTGTTGATTGAACCCAGACCTAACGTGTCAAAATGCATGATTTGTATTGTTTTTTTCCTATGAAAGACTCTGATGTAGCTTCTTCATTTGGCATCTCCGATGCTGCAAAATAATATTACCAATTCCAGATTTGACAGATCCTCCAAGCTTTCAGATAATTAATGAGTGGCCTTGGGAACATAGTGCAATCATTAAAACATCAATTGTCTGTCTGCAGTTCTGTCTCTACTGTCTCCTCATAACCATTTTCTAACCATATGTTACAACTCAAAATTAAGACAAAAAACCCCCCAAAAAAATACATCCTTTAACTCCATTAATAACCTGTGTGCACGTTAATGAGACGCCACTGGCTCCCTCCAAAGTTTGAGCCCAACGCCATCATTAGGTCTCCTCATGGACTTTTGACTTCAGATTTAGTTAATTTTTCCTTAAGGGAAACAAAGGGGATTATGTAAGCTTTAAAGAGATCCGCACATATACCCTAGTTCCTCTCCTCTTTTATCTCCTGATTCCATTAATTCTTTGGTGGGGTAAAGGAGAAGGCAGAAGTGCTGAGTTGTGCAAGGCTTTGAAGCCGGGCGGCGATGCACCACCGCTCTGCCCGTACCCTCTCAACCCTGAAAGCAGAAACATATGAGCTCCTCCTCAGGACCATAGCCCCTCTCTTTCTCTCTCTCTCTCCCTCTCTCTCCACTCTTTTTCACTCTCTCTGCTCTCTTTCACTGTCTCTCTACTCTCTTTCTCAGTCTCTCTCCTCTCTCTTCTCCTCTCTTTCACTCTCTCTACTCTCTTTCCCTGTCTCTCTCTCTGTATCTCTATCTGCTTCTCTCTCACTTTCTCCTTTCTCTCCATCATGTTCTATAAATGTTTCTTTCTGTCTCTCTCTTTCTCTATATCTCTATCTGTGTCTCTCTCGCTCTCATCATGTTCTATATCTTTTTTTCTCACATTGTATCTTTTAATGTTGTATCTCACTCTCACTTTCTTTCTCTCTTTCTCACCCCCCCCCCCCCCCCCCCCCCACATCACAGAGGAGTCTTGACCATCCCTGGGCTGACAGCCATGCAAACCCAAAAGTCACATGCAAGTTAACAAGTGGCATATTTTCACATGCTAATTCTGGTGCCCTGGGAGGTATGGGCACGCAACAGCGACCTCTCTGAGCAAGTGTACGCTGCCAGAATATCAAATGACATATGGGCACCTCATGAATGCCTTCACTTTTGCCATTTTATTTTGATTTCACTGTAAAGTCACTATGATGATGATGATGATGATGATGATGATGAATATTGATGATGATGAGTATGATGATTATGAATATTGATGATGATGATGATGATGATTATGAATATTGATGATGATGAGTATGATGATTATGAATATTGATGATGAGGATGATGATGGTGATTTTGTATTATCAATTCCCCTTTAGAGTGTATTTGCTTATTTAACAAAAATATATATTTTACAGCAAAGTCACCCAAAAAATGACTTCAAAAAATGGCACTCATCTTGTAATTCATTCATTCTCCCCCAAATGTCAGCCACTTTTGCTTCCCAAATACGGCACGGAAAAATTGTTACCCTTAATTGGCGAGTGGTCTACAAGCTATGTTACACTGTTAGCTTCATGGTTAGGTCTACTAACATTTTTTCAATTATAATAGTCCTTGAACATGTCAAACAAGTGCAGAAAATGTAGCATATTGCAAACACAACTTTCTTTCAAATCAGTATTGTCCCCATATTTTCTGACATGCAAAGATTGCTGGGAAACTGTGAATGTTTTTGTCCAATTTTGCAAATGTGATGATGCTGAATGATGTAATTAGTTTACGTTGGTGGTAGAATTTGAACTTCAGCTAGTTAAGAAAGATGGCAAACATTACCGCAGAGGAGTGAACTACAGCACAGCAAATTTGAAACACAAAAGCAGAACGAACAAGCAGAATAGTTAGCCATGTTATCAAACTTGGATGATGTGATTTGTATGCAGAACCTGACTCAACCATGACAAAACTGACTGTGACCACTGACTGACATTTCAGCAGGCTACAGCTATAACCTTAGCTTTAGCTACAGATATATCATCAACATTCCCTGCTCAACTGCTGTTATTCCGGACCTGTTTTAAACGCACACCAGTCAACAAACTTGCAAAATGCTTATAATGAAACACCACCCAGTAATGTTAGCTAACGTCTACCTTTGCCAGTCCACTGTTACTTCACTGCTATGACTGGACAGTGGTTGTACCATTAGTTTTTTCCATCCATTCAACATTTTTCATGCATGCTATGGCAATGTTGCTATAATCATGTGATCAGGTGCTGTCTTGTACAATAGCAGGTTATTCATTTTTGTCATTGTGCAAGGGCATGCTATACATTTATTGCGTTATTATAGTGGGCACATTATGGCAGAAATAGTAAGCTTATTCTTTTCAGAATGCAAGTGAATTTGTGTGAAATGCAGGTTTTGAAATATCTGTCTAGCTGATGGCACATTATACTCAAGGCACTGTGAATGGTCAAATACTTTACTTGTTATCATTTGTTGAACTGTAAAAGAAAACAAACAAAGAAAACACTGTTAGTGGCTTTAAATATTCTTTGTCAGGTTTTGAGCATACCAATATTTATTCAGTACTTTACCACCTAAGACCTGAACAAAATAACAGAAATAGTACATGCCAAGACATGAACAAAAGTACTCGCCTTACTTGACAAGAGAAAAGACTAAAATATCAAATATGATAGACCCTGAAAAGATTCATACCTGTCAAACATCAGAATGCTTAGGATTGTTTTTTTTGTTTTTTTTGGGGGGGTGAAGGATTGACAAGTGAGGCTTACATACAAGAATTTAATTGGAAACACACACAGTGTACAATGTTATCAGATAATTAAATCACAAAACAATTGTGCTTTACATGTTCTTCAACTTGCGAATCAACATCTGAAATCTACACCAAAACCAACACTCAAAGTCACAAAGCGTTTGAGCTGAGCCTAAACACTTTTATTTCAACCAGGGCTCACCGTCATAGGATTACAAAAGCTGCCATTTTAAAGAATAAGATTAGCAGCTATTCCTCATTCCAAGAGCTTCGCCTCATAATAGCTACGTAATGATAAGGAAGGCACAAAGTGCACATTATGGACGTAAAGTCGTGCTTTGCTGTCAAACTGAAATCCTCTTACTTTGAAAAAATAGATATGGCATCAGAAAACATAATAAGCCATTTTAACAGCTCATCAGCTTTACCGACTAGCCTTAAATTTGCTCAATGGATACTTATGTCTCTCTTCCTTGTCGGTAATGTACTTTCTGTCAAATCAATGACACTTGACTGATGTTCAAATAGAGATCTTAGACCTTGTTTCCTTAAAAAAAAAAATGTATTTAAAAAAAATCTCTCTAAATAATGTTGTACTTTTTTATAACTCACTTGGGCCAGGGGAAATTAATTTAATATACATATATGAAAGACACATACAGTATACATAGTATATAGTGTATAGAGTAAGTAATGGAATGACTCACGGCCAACTTCTCATGTCTTTGCGCAATTTATAATTACTGCCTGGGTCTGTGAAACTCTATAACTACAACAAGTAACAACGTAATTATGCTTCTTCCTCATCTGTTTTGAATTACCACTGGTACCGCGAGCTCAAGAAACAATCAACCATACGTGCTGACTTTGGTGCACAGTGATTAAAGCCTTTCTAATTTTATATTGTCATCTTTGTTGTTACTTTTGTGACTTCTCCAAGCAATACAGTGTGGTTAAGAATTTAGGCCTTCGATGGAGTTGAGGCATGTTGATGAAATTATCAAACCCTGCTTATGAGCTTATGAAAAACATGCGTTGAACACATATCAATGTCGGTCAAATTGGTCATGTCACACAGAACGTGGAACTACTTAACTATGCACAGAATATTCCACCACAGTTCATGCTACCTAATTCTCCTTAGCTAAAAAAACAGGTGGCAGACACTGGAGTCTGAATATATAATTACCAGCTAACTCAAGGGGATTATATAATCATCTATGGGCTTAACAAATCGTGACTTGTTTCGGAGTTTATTTCCTTATATTTCCCCCCTTGTCTCCATAATTTGGAAAGTCTGATGCTCATTGTTGCAACCTCAGCTATTGACATGGGAGAGTGTTGTGATGCACTTGTAGGTGTGCTAATGACCAGCAGGAGTTGCTGGTGAGCACTATGGTGCTGCTATCCAAGGCCTACTGAAAGCCTTGCATCCCTGAGCGATGCTAGTGCCATGTTGTGTATAGCCAAGCCCCCGGGGCCCATCCGTGCTCCAGAACAGTGCCTTAAATTTTCAATGGGTAATTTCAAACTCCCAATGGTCAAGAGAGGAATTGCAGCCACAAACACCCTCAAACCACAACACTGTTTACCCTTCTCTATGAACGTGCTGACGTTGAAATGCCATTGGCTGTGGCAATTACAACCAATTTTCAACCAATGAGCTTGAATTATTGTACAGCTATACAATGTTTTGGTATAGAGTGTTGGTGCATCGACTGTAAATTTTGAAACCCGGCAGAGGGTGAGTAAACATGTCAGTGAGCCTTCTTCAATGATATGAATGGATGAATGAATGGTCTTGTAACAATGTTTTAACACAAAAATCTTACCATTGTACCTTTAACAAGATGAACCAAATAATATAAAGTGATAATAAACACAAATATAATTTCCATTTTTATTCAGATTTAGATCATGAAATAAAATCAGCATTTAATTAAACCTAGTACAATATTTCATGTGTGCTGGAAAAGGGGGATCTCTCAGAGAACTACAGGTGAGATCTCTTTTTGATGTATTTCTTACATCAGTCCAATCAGTAACACTCTCCTCTGACATGTTACTATTATTTTAGCCTAGTGATTAATCCTTTCTAAACGTCTGGATCATGATATTGATCTTCTTCAGCATTCCTGCCTTTCACTGACTGTCATAATGTCACCGAAAGTAGTGTGGAAATTGCACAAGGCGTGTCCATTTTGTGTTGCCCTTATCCAAGAAAAACAGCAAGCACACCTGAAAAGGGAGTTTTCGTCTAAGTTCGGAAAAAATGAAAATAGGCCTTCTGACACGGCGCAGGTCATTGTGGAAGCATACCCACTCAAAACTGTAAGCTTTTGTAATGTCAATCAACAACGCTTTACATAATAATCCAGCCCTCTCCACCTGTTCCTTAGTTTGTTTTCATTCCCGAATGCTTGGAAACATGACCAACCCCCCTGGAAAATGTTGGTGTGGCCATTTTCTTTTTCCACTTACAAAAGCAATTTTCTCTCCTACTATAATGCACCCGGCGTGACGTAAAGAAGAATTTATTTTCAACAACGGACGGTCAATGCGACCCGCGAGCGGTTCTAAAACGTCAATCAGGACATATCCAGCCGCGGCGTCTGAAAAACGTAGACCGTGATAATACTGCGGAATTCCAAAAAAACCCCAAAAAAAACGCTTGAAGCGGAGCAGGGTGTGTGTGCCAGGAAGGGAACTGCTCTCGGTGAAACGCAGTGCAGAGGAGGAAACCATGCCATCATTTGCTGTGCACATTCCAGGTCCTGACAGGGGTACAAGCTGAGGAGAGAAGAGACTTCCCTCTGTAAGCAAACTAATGGGGACTGCAGCCTGGGTGACTGAATTGTACACAGCCTGAAAATGCACTGTAGCCCTTTTTCATTTAGTGCATGCTGCTCTTAGTCTTTGTTTATGGGATGTTTGCCATCCATAATGACAGTGGCTGAAGGCGTTCATCAAATTTAATTATTTTGTCAGGTTTTCTCATCATGGACCTTATTTGGGCATAACGGCAGCAATGAAACGATACTCACACTCTGGATTCAGCTGAACCAGAATATTTGATTTTCGTGTTCAGTTAACATTTTTAATTTTTTGGCAGCAGAAACCCATTTCATGCTCTCTAAAGGATTACTTGGAGGTATATGTTCAAAGATGATCAAATCCTGATTTTTAAAATGGCTCAAGCACCGTCTGCTGAAAAAAGGGATTTCATTACATATCATGTAAAATGATTTCAGAGATGAAAAACGTCTCATCTCATCTTCGGGTGCCGTTGTAAACCATTGTGATTTCACAGCGTCAATCGGTACGAACATATTGGAATGACCTTTTTAACCATGATAATTCCCCCCCCCCCCCCCCGCCCCCCACCCCAGGGTGTGAAGGCAGTAGATCATAGATACAAAAATTGCAAACTTTACACACCGTGCAAACATAGCCACTGGCGGGGATAACCGGGGAATAAAGTAGTTTATATTCAAATGCAGTCATCTTCGGTGGTATCCAAAGCCACATTTGCCATACGAGCGCTCCCACCCCCTCCCCACTCCAGCAGCCCCTGAACTGCATTTAACATCGGAACACACAATGCCGCATGAACATAATTAGATATCACATGAGATAATTGCATTCTACTTTGTCTTTATTGGAAGCAGCTGGCAAAAATAATAATTTTCCGCACGTCTGAATGCTTTCGCAGATGCCGCCCGAAATATTACATGGATATGATTTTGTTTGAATTCCAACAGTTCATACAAAAAAAAAAAAACTGTTCCTTGTGTCTGATACTATAGGCTGCACAGCATTGTATGAAAGAATGATAGTGGAACTGTACAACACAATCGAAGAGTAGAGAGTGTTGTCACTTTGGCTTTTATGACTGATAAAAAACTATGCATTTAATCATTTCTCCAGCCTGTTTTGTTCGCCTTATCTGCGGAACTTTGGATGACAGTACATAACTGACGTACACTATGCAAACAGTATAAGAAAGTACACCAACTATCAAGAGCCTGGCATGACCCTATGCTATATGACAGACAGCTGTATCAAAGCCAGCATTTAAGAAAGCATAATGAGTTATGACAGTGGTGTGATGATATCTGCCTGTGCCGTCCTCCCTCCGTTTGGGAAGCCACAAACGCAGAACGCAAAGCCGGCAAAGCTGGGCCTGTAAACCCAAGCAGCTGGGAGGCTTTTAGGAAGCGCGACAGTTCGCTGAACATCGCCTCTCCGGGTTTAACCGTGCAAGCTCTTCCCAAAGCCCTTTGGCTTTTGTTTTGGAGGCGACGTGAGGCAACCAGAACAAGCCCGTCGCCTGAGGGTTCATTTCTTCCTTCGGGGCTGTTTGCTTGGTTCAAGCGTTGCATGGGCCATCCTCAATACCAGGAAGGAGTGTGGTGGTGAGGGAGGGAGGGGGGTGTTGGGGGTGTGAAATCCCAGCTCACTGATCTTCCCTAACCAGTTTTCCCAGCAGGTATAAATAGGCACACTAATTACCATTGCTTGCTTTGCATCTGATCCCCACCCCGTGACCCCTTTCACACCTAGAGTTCCCTATGAGGAGTTACGCAATGGCTTCCAGCCCTGAGACATACTTGATTTATTCTCTAGTTCCCACACCCCAGAGTTTGTTTGGGAATTTCAGAATGTGTTGTCTGTGCTGGTCCACACAAGCGGTGTGTTTCAGCTGTAAACAGGAGGAGTGTGTTTGCAGAGAGCCATTATGCCGTCCTGTTCTGCTCGAGGCATACATTTTAGGAAATGGAGGCAGAAGGAGGAAAGGGCACACTCCTCACTCCAAACCTGCGTGCCAGCTTTTCGTTCTTCTGCCAAGCAGAATAATACGTTTCTGCTGACGCTCGTATGGTAAATGACATTTTTCTTTAATCTGGCCTAATTCTGATCCATCTGCTTATGGCCTATGATCTTGGAGCTCATAATGCTCATTAGTATTTCAGACACAGCTCAGGCTTTGTATTATGAGTGCCATTTTGTTTCAGAAATCTCTATCCCTATGCTCCTTCTCCTCACTAGTGATTCTCTGGAATATCTCAAAAATGTCCTTTTTTCCACCTGTGTTTTAGTACACCTAAACCTTGAGTGTTGTTACAAAGAGGATTGCTGTTCAATTAAGTTGTTCATATCCAACTGTAAAACTCAAAGGGCCAGATGTATTGAGCCTTTTTCCCCAGGAAACATGCGTTGTATGCATCAAACTGGCACACAGGGCTAGAACCGCAGTATGCGTGTGATCTTCTCAAGTTATTCAGAGATGCACTTCCGTCCGTAGTTCATATGCATTTAAGGGTGGATCCTGCAAATAAAGGGCGGAGATATTATAGTGTAGCTGATTATAAAAGCTGAGTACTTTTTCAAGGGTTCCACTACTTCTCATAAATTATGTACACCCCCTCCCACCTTCACCATTCCATGACTCCATTGCAATCTCTCAAACCCCCAAACACCAATCCCACCCCCACCCCTAGTGGTCAGCTATTTCTCTCTACCCAACCCCATCACAAGGTTTCCCCAACTTTATTCCATTCTCGTCTGGTCAGTGTAGTTCCAGGACTTTTTTCCACTCCAAACACTGAAAATAACATTTTCAGTCATTCATCACCCTGGTTGTGATTATGAATTTGTGCAGGAGGATGTAAAGTATTTTAAGATCCGCATATAAAGTACAGAACATAAACCTAAACATAAACGAACCCTGTTCGTATTGCTGCCGCGGTTTACACGGACCTCAGAAAATTGTATTTGTGATCACAATATTTAAGGTCTTATTCTTTTCAGACATATAGAGCAATAACTGCACACTGAAATTCCATTTCCAGAATTTGAGAGAAGCAAAAAAAAAAAAGTTTTTTTTAAAGTTTTTTTTTTATTGTATACCAAAGCTCAGACTGATACTAAAGGAAGCTGACTAACAAAGACATCAAAATGATTGCCAATGGTCTGGGGATCCTGCGGATTTCTTTCCTTTTAGACATACCTGAAATGGAACCATATGCAACCACAGATGTTTTGACTCATGAATCCTGCCCTTTTGTGAATCCCGCAGAATGGATATTCTTAGGAACAGCGGTTGTCTGTATTTTGATGGAGTACTTGCTCCCATGGATTTAAGATGAGAAATCTAACTGTATGCACATCCGCTGGGACACATTGCATCTTGCAGCAACGAGACATTGCAGGGGAAAGTTGGAAACCAGCCAGTGGCTGTATTTCACGCTGAATCAGTTTAAATCTCCTAAACGGCCGAAACTAAGAGATTCCCAGCAAAGGTTAGATACAATCAGCAGAGCACCTCTGGAGATACCTTGTAAGATCTGTCACAGATGAAAACCATGGTTAATAAAGGCACCTTGTTGTCTCCTCATAACCAGAATGTGTTTTGTACACCATGGTGGTTGATCGTGGGGGATTTTGTACAAAGGTTTTCTTTCTTTTTTTTGGTTTGTGAAGCAGGAAGTCCAATGTTATCGAGAACAGCACGTCTTTCTGTCAAGTGTGTATGCGAGATACACAATTGATCCTGGCACACTCTTTACCTACTATTTCTTTGCGATAGAAAGCAATGAATAAAAATCAGAAGCTATCTGTTGGCTAGTGCAGACGAGCAAGGAAAAGGCAATGCTCTTTTAATCCATGTAATAGGTTATTGACTTTGACCTCTTGGGAGCTTTGTTTGAAGACATAGGTGGTTTCATTACATTACATTACAGTTCAAATCTTCAGACATTCAGAATACTTCAGTTTATTTCCATTTTCTTTCTCTGCGGATAATTCTCAATTCATTTGAGCAACTTCTCAAGGATGCAGCAATGTATCTTTAAATGTCAAATGGAGGGATTTATAAAAGTGTTGTATTTATCCATTTGTATGCTAAATGTTTAATTTAATTATTTTTTTCTTATTTGGTTGCGCAGGCTTAATAGTTATCAGGCCAACAAAAATGTGTGTTAAGCAGAATGTGACCATGATTTTATATTATTACTTTGAAAATGTGCACGTATTTGCTCATTTCAAGCAATTAGTCATTTACTGTTCAATCCCTGCTTATGCAGCAGTTATTAAACCATTGCGTGTTTACACTCAGTGACAACTTTATTAGGTAGAGTTATACACCAGCTTATTAATGCAAATATTTAATCGGCCACTAAATGCATAAAAGCATGCAGATGTGGTCAAGAGGTCCAGCTGGTTTTCAGACCAAATGTCAGAATAGGGATGAAATGTGATCTAAGTGACTTTGACCATGGAATGATAGTTGGTGCCAGACATCTAGTGAGCAGCAGTTCTACGGGCAAAAATGTGTTGTTAATGAGAGAGGTCAGAGGAGAAGGGCTCGACTGGTCAAAGCTGACAGGAAGGTGACAATAACACAAATAACCAAGCATTACAACAATGGTATGCAGAAGAGCATCTCTGAACACACAACACATCAAACCTCTTAGTGGATAGGCTACAGCAGCAGAAGACCAATACGTTTTAAAAATATGTCTAATAAATACCTAATAAAGTGTTCACTGAGCCAATTTTTGCTCCTCTGCTGGCAAATAATCACATACAACCTATATAGTACATAATACATTTTTTATGCCATTCACTCAGAAATCATTACTCAACACATTGAACAAATTTGAGTAATTATATTTTTTAAATCAAATGAAACCTTCACTTTCCCAATTAATGGCGAACATGGAGTTATATAGCGTTTTTGTGACTTGAAAGGACATATGGAAACTCGTCACAGGATAGCTATTATCCAGAAAGGAATGCCATTTATGAGTATGTTGATTGCTCCAGTCAACATCCCATGTCAAAGTTTGTTTTAATTATACAAAACAGGTGTTGCTAAGCAAGAGACAGATAACACAATCATCAACCACATTTGCAAAACAATGAACATAATGCAACAGATTTGGCTGTCATTTAAACGACTTTGCATAATTATGCTCCTATTGAATAATTCTACATAATTACTCATGCATTAATGCTCACCGAGAATAGAACACTATTCAGGAAACCCAGAAAACCTGAGGCGGCTTATCTTTAATTGGCGACCATTCTTTTAACCTCTAACTTGAAAGGTCAAATGTATTTAAAATCGAATGTGTTACATTTTAATATTCCTATTTGCACTTTACAGTATTCATGGAGAATGTGCTGAAATCATGAGAAATCCTGCTCGGAAACTTAACTATGAAAAAGAAACCAAGTCTCCACTGAAGCTTCTTCTTCTTATGTTTTCTTCTGAGTTAATTTGTCACTCGGCGATGCATTTACATATGTTTTCTTGTCTGTTAAATAGACACATTTCAAGCTACCATCAGAAATAAGTTTACTCCTCTTTGAAAAACGTCGAATTTCACGGGCAGGCAGTTCAGCGTTGCCCAAGTTTGGCAGCCCCAGGAGGCCACCTGGGCTTGGCTGGGTCTCATAGTTGTCAATTTGCTTTGAAGAAAAGGAAGCGGACCTGTTTCGTTTACGGTTTTTTTCTCCCCCTGTACAGGTGCCAACTTCTCAGGGTAAACAATGTACACAAGGGTGCAGGGGTCAGCTCGGCAGCCCGGCCGGAGCTCTCCCGGCAGACAGAGGCTGACAGGGGCTGTGGCTGACCTGTCCGGGGCCGGGAGCAGCGCAGAGCCGCCGTGTCACTCGGGCTGACATCGCATCAAGCCGCCGACGCCGCGCGGACTGTCACGGGGGAGACGCCGCCTTTTGAATCCACCGCCGCTTTAAACACCCCGGGCTTCTGCACAGGTCTCCGTGCCTTTTTCAGCCATGCCGGGGTGGAAGAGGAGAGGAATAGGGTCCATATACGAGCGGACATCGCGATCGACTATGGCAAAAGGCGGTGTGTTAATGAAGAAAACAAGGAAGTTGTAGGAGTAGCAATACTAGTAGTGGAAGTAGTGCAAAACATTGGAGTGTGAATTGACTTTTTTCTTGTGGAAACCATATCTGAGATATCAACTGCCAGCATACAACTGAACTCCCATCTTGATACAACTTTCAGGGCTGGCAGGGCTGAAATTGCCTTCAATGGTCTGCGCATGGTGGACCTTCTACCCCTAGGAGAAAACACACCATGGTGTCGGCAATCCATTCCACGAGTCCGAAGGCACAACAGTGCAAATCGATCAGGGGGATTAAAAGTTGGTCACTCTGAGGTACTGCTTTGTAGTGCTGCTGACAAGACCTCAAAAGAAAAATTTACAAAATAATAATAATAATTCAACATGTTTCACATACATTACATTCTCTGTGTCTGTATATTGCAGGAAAGTAGTATGCTGCTTGCAGGTTTGGATTGAGGAAATAGTTTGTGCTTTTTTATATTTTATTTGTGAAAAAAAAAAAGTCTAGAGGTGCCATGGCAGGAATAGGATCTCTAGTTTCACAGTTAATTGAGTATGTGGAAGGAGCAATTGAAAATGCCTGCAGTGGTGTGTCTCCTCCACTTACGTCCTCCAACCCGACATCTCCTAATGCCAGATAGACTGAATTACTTCAGTAACTCGGTCAGACCATCTCAAAGTTTTATGTTGACAGCAGCCCAACTGAAATCTGCCTTTATGGGATTACCGAGTCTGCTAGGTCAGGCTTTAAATCTACTCATGAGTCACCAATTTGTTCCATTCCAAATGTCCGCCACCTGGTTATAAAACATGGATCTATTTGATTGATTTCCAAGTATTTATTTCCTGTCTACACAAAGGCCTTACAAGCCATTTACACAATTGACCATGACGCCAAAGACCGGTTTTCCGAAGCGCAGGTAGGTAGCGCTGCCTGTTGCCAGTCATTAAAAACCATTAAAGTGAATATGAGCCACCGGCTCACTCGGTAGTTCCAGTTTATTGCTTGATTAAATGAAAGTAGAACTGCCGAGACTGTTTAAACATGTAATATCAAGCGAACGTTAATCACGGAGAAGTTCCCAGACCCTGCTGATTGGCTAATAAACAGGCAGTTGGAACCTGAGTTTTAAGGAGATTAGCCCCCTTGTGGAGCAGCTTAAGGCCTGGGACTAAACAAGCCCCCAGCCCTGACCCTTTTCACAGTCTGACTGGGGAGATTGTCCAGCAAGTCACCGAGAGTGGAGTGGAGCATGTTTGAGCAAGAGCTAAGAAGCTCAGTGGACCAGCAGGACGACACTTGATAACTTATTACATACCAAACAAAATGCTTAAAGAAAGTGTTCCTTGACACCTTAAACACGGTTTAAATTTTTTGTTAAATACTTCACGTTTCCATGGCATCTCAGATATTCACTTCTTTTGAAGAGTAAAGGACTGTTTGTAATCCATCCAAAAGCTGAAAGAAATTCAGCCCTCAGGCCTTAGTTTTAGGCAAAAAAATGGGCCTAGCCATAATGTGTATGATGTTTACATGCTTGAACCAATGCTCATAAGCATATTTGCACACATACTCAGATATTTGGCAGAAAAACAGACCCACAAATATTTGGCACAATCATTTTGGTAGTATAAGTTGATTTGAATAAAACCTCCCAATACATTTTTACAAAGAGGATCACGCGCCAATTGTTATGAGCTGAACTATCGTACTGCATGTTACATTTCAAGTATCACTCTGGAATTTGGTGTTTGCCTGAGTGGCACTCAACAATGTGGAAGACTAGCTCGTATACTGTAGGTGGTAGACTACTTGGCAGATGATGAAAAGTCATTTCTATTTTCCCTGCAGTAGGGAGTAATTAAAATGCAGGCAAGCTGCGCCTGTTTCTCTTCATAATTTATCCATAATTTTAGATACCAAATAATAATCCTACTTTAAAGGGATGTTACTTTCAAATATTCATGCTAGATTAATTAAAAGCATGTTTGTGTCTTATTTTTTAAGCCCTTGGCACTGTTGTGAACCTTGGCCGAACTCAATGTGCTATAAGTAGTTACACTGTGATTTGGGCAATGGATTCATTTATGAAGCCTGACATACCAGTCTCTTACACTTTCTTTGTGGATTTGTGTGTGTGTGTGCGTGTGTGATTCATTTAATAAATGCTTACTTATGACATACAGTTGATTCAACTAAGCAGGGGGCAGTCCCACCTGGAGCAATGTGAGGTTCAAGGGCCCAACAGCTACACGGATCTTACTGTAGGTACACCAGGGCTTGAACCACCAATCTTCTGGGTCCTAATTTCTGAAAAAGGAGTGAAAATGGAGATACAGAGTTGCAAGTACAGCCTTTTGAAAAAAGTAGTTATGCATTTAAAAGAAAACTTAAGTGCCAGCATTTTAAAAATATGGTAAAGCTAGTTTCATGTATTACTGACATTTTCTATTGCCTGTTATGGATACGCATATACACATACAGTACATAAGTAATAGAGGGCGAGTTTGATAAATAATTATAATGAGACTTATCTTTTACCTTGTGATGCTTCACCTGACCATACTTAGACATTTAAATAATAAAAACCACAATGTGCAGTAACATTTCATAATTATATGGCCAACTAATTAAACTGATGAATGATGTAATGACTCCCCTGCATAACATGCACTGACTATTTTCTCAATAAACATGATATTTAAAGATACTAAAAATTATTGTTAACAGTTCTGATTCATTAGCATTCTTATGTGTCAAAATGTAAATCACTTAGGGGTTTAATGTCTTCATTTGCATTTACAAACAAGTAACTAAAATACATAAATTATATTAAACACAGGTACCTTAGAGCGATTGTTGTAGGCCAGGGATGCTGGTGTTGATCTTAAATGTATTATTTGCAATGCATTATCATACTTTTAGCATAATTTAAAGCTTTTCCTTTTGTAAAAACGAGGGATGTTTGTATGTTTCAGATTTATGTTTGAAAGGTTAAGCGAACGCACGCTTGATGTATGTATGCCCAAATGTACGAGCATGTTTGAAGCAGATTTCCCGCTGATTCCCCGCGTTATTCATCAAGATGAAGTGCCCCAACAAACGGCAAAAGCGCTCCTTTGAACGAGTAACCGAAGCCAGCCGCGGGAGAACAGTAAAACATAAAGAAAGAAGAAAAAAAACCCATGCGGAACCAGCGCTCCATTTGCATATCACCTGCGCGGTTTCTGTGCCGGGATTGTGCCTTGGCTGAGCCAGCTGTAAAGCTCGGGCTTCCTGTTGCTTCGACAGAGAAGATTCCAGTCGCAGCGGGAACCAGAGGCCCACTGCGCTGTTTGTTAGTGTAAGGCATCTGTTCTCTATGTCAGAGAGCCGCACCCCACCCCCTGCTCCCCCGCCCCCCAAATGGGAACGTTCCCCGCGGCCACTCTGGTACGTGCGGTGGCAGCAGGTCACCTCTGCGGGCCTTCGGTGCTACAGGCTGGGAGAGAAAGCGGCGGGGGGGGAAAAAATGTTTGCCGCAAACCGTGACATCGCACGTGCCGATGTTCCATCGATCGGCAGCTGATTGATCGATTTGCTGGAAAGTTCCGCGGTTGAGGCGCCCTCTCCGAGGGGTCGCAGCGTGCGTTTGAAGGTCAGCGAGGCAGACGCTGGAAACACGCCGCCGTACACGTGCACTTGGCCGAGGTCTAATGGGTGGAAATCGCACGAAGCGGCAGACGGCGTTTGGCTGAAAACGATCTCGGTAAAAGGTGATTTAGCGCCGTGTTTTTTTCAGTTCAGCGAGTTTGGGACGGGGGCGCTCTTGAATGAACCTCCCGAAACGTTTCATGGCTGAGGATGACTTCCACTGGACTGCTGTCCACGGTTCAGAGAGCTTCCTTCTGCTTTTGTCATTTCGCACTCGAGCTGGAGCTCGGCTTAGGGACGTGGGTACACCGTCCTGGGCCAGAAGCGATGTGAAACATCTCAGGTTGCACTCCCAGGCACACTGGTGTCTCACTTCAGATGTTCTTTATTGTTTGTACAACTCCTTCTCCTTTCCGTGTGAGCGGGCCTCACCATCTCTTGCTGCTCGTCTATTTCAGATCTACAAAGCATATGCCCAGGTATTCCACAAACCTACAAGTCTTCCCAGAAAGAAAGCAACTGCATAAAAGCAATCTCAATCTGATTCTCAAAATTACTTTTTAACTCTAACGCTATTTGTAAAGCGTATGCCTTTTTCTTGTCCCCCCTCCCCTATTGTCATGTATTAATGGTGCTAATGAGAATTTACACTTAAAGATTAATGTCACTAATGTAATTATGAATGCATGTATATGTGAGTAAACAAGAGACAATGGGCCTATTATTCAATAATGGGAGCAATAAGTACCAATGGGAAGCCAGCCAATATTGCCCTTTTAAATCAAACACAACCACAACTGTAAGCCGTGAAAGAGACAATTGGAACAACAGCAGATCCATTTATGTGATTGTTTTTTCATGAGCAAAGGAAATTGTCAATAGAATAATAAAGATATCATACTGAAGACTTGACAGTAATGATTTACTTAATCATTATTGTAATATTTCATATGGTGCCCTTCCCCCAATACAGTAATGGGGGGGGGGGGGGGGCTTACTTACTAGGCAACATAATACAAACAAGACCACAAATAAGCAGACAGTAAGAGCCAATATTAACAAAATGTCTAAACATATAACACAATTGACAGGAAGTCGGCACAGACAGGCCAAAAGAACAGAGTCTTGTACCAACCAGTTCTGTAGATTCCATCTGCATTGGCAACGGCATGTACTAGAAACAATTCCACTGATAAGCCCATTGAATTTTTACAGCTAAAAAAGGGTCAAATAATTTTTTGCAATTTACACGGGTCTTCCAATTAGCAGTCCGCTGTACACACGGCCTTGTCAGTGGGGAAGCATTGTGAATGAAATTGGGCCTGACTGCTTCACATCAGCCCTCAGTGTGAAATAGATTGATTTACTCACAAGGAGGCCATCCTGTTCCATCCTATAAATGTTTTTGGGGTTATTTTAACCACATAGTGCTTTTGCCAATCGATAGCACTCCAATTTGTCCTTATACTATGGTAAACGCAAGGAAACCCCACTGTTTCTTGCCCCACTGCATTGAACGACCTCTGTGTAACCTCAAAAATAGGACCACCCTTTGATGACAAAACTTGAAACTTACTGTCTAACTTTGTGAACGGCGATACTTGGAATTCATATGACATTGTCACGGCCCCACTTGTGCTTTCTGTTTGGTGTTCCCACTTTGTTTCCATTTTTTTTGCAGTGCTGATAGTGGGGGCTTGACCGCCATGCTGATTTGGGGATTGACTGCAGCTGGTTGAAGGCTACTTAGCCCCAGAGCGACCAACAGTGCAGATACTCTCTCTCCCTGCAAGGCAATTTCATGTGTCCGTCTAAAATACATTTAATTGTTAAACTCTCAATCGGTGTTTTGACGTAATGGTGTTTTGGCTGTGAGCCGGTCATCGCAGGCATGAAAGACAAGGCACTGCGAAGTTGGCGGAAAATGTTTAAGACCTCTCACGGCCACCTGACAAGGGTGATTTAGCGGGATAATGTGACCTGGTTTTAAATAGACGGGCATATGGCATTTATGCCTTTGCGGCCAGGGCTGAACAATAACCGAGAGCCTCTATCTCTCCGGTTTATAGGAGCTGTGAGACGGGCATGCCTACGCTAAGTGCTCACCAAATATCGCTAACCGTGGCTGGTGTTTTGTTCTGACATTTGAAGGGTAGTGGCGGGGAGGGAGGGAAAGTGGTCGCATGACGACAGTCTTCCTGTCAACATCGATCATAAAAAGAAGCCAGGAATGTGGTTCGTCTCAGGGGTCAGCTATGAAGCTGAGCCTGGTAACGACACAGTGACAAGACTTGCTGGACGGGTGTGCAGGTTTTTGCAAAGAGTTTGGATTGGCCGGTCCTGCTTCCAGGCAGAGGGCAGAGAGTCTAGACCTTGTTCTAGAGCAGCGCTGCTCAACTCCTTGTCCCGCGGGCCACAGTGTCTGCAGGTATTTGCTCCTACCGTGAGCTACACCACCTGATCTCACAAAATCTTTTACCTGCTTGGTTTAGATAATAAGCTAATTAGTGAACTCAGTTGGTGTAGTGCACGGTTGAGGCAGATACCTACAGACATTGCAGCCCACAGGATAAGGAGTTGAGTAGCACTGGTCTAGACCACGTCCATGTCCTGCTTTGGCCATAGTACCCAAAAAACGAGCATCTAATAAACATTTCAAAGGGATCACTGTGTCACTAGAAGAACAAAGAAAAGTGCCAGGCACACTCTGCATAAAGACATGGACAAAATGGTCTAGCAAAAATATAAGTTTAATGGTTAAATTATTTGCAAAAAAGAGAAAGTGAGGAAAAATAGCTAGACAAGACAAATGTTTCAGCTCATGCTTTCTTCAGTGTATAGAAACAAGGTTTCTCCAATAAAGTTCTCCAAATGATATGATATTATACATGTGAAATAAGTAGAGAGCCACAGTCTTTCTGTGTTGAAATGGATTCAGAAACCAGCTAATAGGATTGGCAGACTAAGCCTATAAATTAGATATAACATGAGATATAATAGACACACGAAACAAATACATAGAATAGTATAGAAAAGTATAGAAAACAAGTGAGAGAAAAGTCCACACCCTTCCAAAAAAAAGAAGCAACAGCGGATATGTATAATAAGGTATCATTTATTATGTATGACAGCTTATATTATATTTTTTCACGTGGGAATAAAGATAATGTGATTGTATCCGGAAGCCCCTTGTATTTTTTTCTTTTGTACAATAAGGTCAAAATATTTAAAATATCAGTGGAGTAAAGTTTCCCGATGATTGATCTTTTGTCATATATTGTATTACCTCTCTTCATGTCTGTTTTTGTGTTATCTTCTGTGTACTGCAGACAAATGAAGCAGCCATTTTCTCTTGATAAAAACTCCCAGTTATAATGTTCTAACAGTTCTACCAACACAATACCACCTAACTACAGGCAAACTTTCTGTGTCAACAAAAGGGAGTGTTTGCAGGATTTGATTTCAACCTGATAAGTGATCTTCCCAAAACAGACAATTAATATTTAACTTGACACGGTGCAGAAACAGGCACAGAGCGAAGAGAACAATTATAACAATAGAAGCAATTAAATTTCCCGAGACTAGAGCTTACCTGGATCATAAGTCATCTTGTGGCAAAGGAAAATAACATTTTACCTGTCTCAATGCTCAAAAAAACCCGTCCTTAATCCAAGCGAATGGACAAGTCTCTTGTAACAGCTGCCCTTTGTTGCTTTGCTGAACCAGAGAGGCTATTGAAGGGATAGTTGTAGGACTATTTATATTATTTCAGCTAATCAAAGACACTGTAGTTTAGATATTTAAAAGAGCTTCTGACAACCTAGTTTCACAATGGCTGGTCCTGGGGCATTAGGGGATTTGTGGTCCAAAGCAAGAAAATAAACTACATAGCCGGTTGTAAAGTGATGTTTATCCTCTAGAGGCTGTATACAGTATGTATATATTACCAAATTATCCATCTAAAAAAATGTTTAATCATATTACACAGTTGGAAATATTTCCTATGGTGGATTAGACCACTGCGCTCAAGGAACAAACTAGCAACACAATATAAAAATTCAGATTTATTTTGTTGAAGTAAATGAAGCCTACATAGTAAATGTTTTTAGCAGCCTCAGAAAACAACAATTTTGTACAAGCTGCATTGACACCAGGAACACATAATGATCGGCACGAACTAACGTCACACATAAAAACTGTCTGGGCAAATAAAAACTGAAATAGCATCAAGAAAACCACAGAGTCAACGGTCCCTTTAAGATGCAGGATACTTTTCTTAAAATACCTTCAATGCAAAAAAATCCAATATTTAGCTGCCGCAAGACAAAAAGAAGTCATATTTTCGAATGTGACCATTGCCGCTAATTGCTTTTTAATTGACAGTTCTGTGACCTTCTGACACCCTCTCCCATTCTAACAGCTCTTAAGTGAAATGTAACCTTCTCTCCAATTTATTCCTGAAGGCCCCCCTGGGAGAGCCAATGTCGTGCCCTTTCCATGTCTGACCCTAATAATATCTTGAAGGAAATATTTCATCATGCGAGGCAGCAAGTCACACAAAGGCAGTCTCACTTATTCCAACCATACCATGCATTCTGCTGAAAGTCAAAAATAAGGCTATGTATGCGGTATCCAACAACACCCCACTCCATCTCACAATCGTATTCCCAGAAATGCATGCATTACCTTTTTTCGCGATACAGGGCTTAGAGCATTGAAAACATACCCAGAATACCGCTGGGAATGTTGCAATATTTTGCCTGAACTGTATGGAGATAGTGTTGTCAAAACACATCTCTGCCAAAAATAAACTCTGAGGAGATGTTACAGTGTATGAGAGAGCTTATGAAAGGTAGTCGTATGTAGATGTCAAAGCATATGATTTTTTCTTATCTTCAAATATTTTTGAAGTGGAAACATTACACCATTGTGTATTGCCAAAAGCTGAAATGAGAATTATTAAACAAAACAACAACACCTAAAAGAAAATCAATATATCATGCAAGCTGAAAATGACAAAAAAATGACTGGAAGTGCAGCAAGCTTTGTTAAAATGCTTGTAAATTATTTTTTTTCATGACAAATTAAAATGATGAATGTACACCTTCTTTAAATGAATTTACTTCTTTAGAGTTACTTTTTTCGATTTTAGACTATTATCTAATGGAAAAAATGACTGCTGTCAAACAACATTGCAACATAAAATAATTTCACCTCACAGAACAGCCACAATAGTTAGTCAGGGATAGCTTTTTTTACAGTCATATCTTGTGTTCTATTGCTATCTATTATCCTGTTACTCTAAATAAACTGTGGACACAATGGCTAGCATTTTCCATCTCATTAATGATAGAGGCAAATCATGTTCCAGATTGATACATAATTTCAGTACAATTTCAGTATTCAATATTTGCATGCAATGTAACCATAACCTGTCCTCCTGGAGGGAAAAACATCACAGGCGTCTCAACTCTCTCAGTTTCTTTTGATAATTCAAAAGAAAGTTTTACCACTTTATTGCTGACTATAGCAAGCTTCCCAATGTAGGGTATGGATTTACACGGAAAGTCCATTTTACTAAGTTGAATATGAATTATGGGTGCGTGCCATCCCTCGAAGGCTATAAATACACACGCAGTGTAAGAAACCTCGCGCATTTCTGAGACGCGGAATTATGCCCTTGTGATGGCTTATTTCTTTATTTATTTTGACTTTTCTCCGTGTTCGGGTCCTGTCAACTTCCTTAAATTGCCCAGGGAAAATGGTAAACATTTTTCGAGCCGATGTGCACATTCTATCTGTCAGGCTGTGTCTCGGGCCTCTGCGGAACTCTCCGGATTTTTCTATTCCTGAGCCTCTATAAATACACACAGGGGCCGTTTGACTCTGCAGCCAGAGAAGACCTGCCTGGGCAGTGGGGAGTGCCTGGGAAAGTCGCCATTAGATGGGTTTGAGGAAGACGGATGACCGGAGCAGGGGGCTCGGGGCAAAGCGGAGAGGCCGCGTGGTACAGGGCCATGTTTTGGTCGCGGAGATATCCGGCTATCAGGGGGTCGTTTGGAGACGGCTGTCAACAGGAGAGACTGTGACGTACAGGCAGATAAGTTTCTGGGGGAGGGAGGCGGGGGGGGCAGGGGGTTGCGGAGGAGAAGCTATCACTCAGATGGAACACCAGGGACGATTAGAAAATGGCCGCAGGCACGGGAGAGGAGAGGGGGGGAAGGAGGGTAGACTGACCATGGGCAATGGGCTGTGAGGGGCAGGGAGGACCTAATACTACTTATCAGGATCACAGGGAGTTTTGGGGGGGAGGCTGGGGCTAGGCCAATTTAACACATGGAGGGACACACTCAGCACTGGAACTAGTCAAAGATAGCACAGAGTAATGATTTGTCTCTTTGTTTGCTCCGTTATCAGCTCCTCTGTGTATTGTTGAACATAGGTTTTGTCTCCAAATGTGTAACTGACCGAATGTTTAAAATACTTGGAGACATTCTCCAAACAGACAAGATAAGCCTCCTCATCAAATCAAGCACACGCACTTCATTACTTTAGGTATTTTTAAAGTGTACAAAGTGGGCTTTTCAGTAAATAAATCCACTGCAAACTATTTTGCTGTTTGCATTTCCGCTGTCGAATGTAGGCCGCAAGAAGGGAGACTGGCGTGAAGCGCATAAAAAATGGAAATAAACATCAAGTTTGAAGGTTTCTTTTTTTGTTGCCGTTAATACGATCAGTGTGTGTGTGCATTCCCCATAGATTCTCTTACGCTACAGATGTAGCGCAGCTCACAATTGACCCGATCATAAATTCAAGGAGTCGGCTCTGGCTTTGGTGACAAGCAGTACGCAACCCAGATCCGCGGAATTTGTATTCCGTCCATCCGTGGGCCATATATCTAGAATCTCTGGTGAGGTGCAAAGCAAAGTCATTACTGGAACAAGTGATTTCTCTTTCAGACTGGTTCATGGGTCAATTGCTCTTTCCCATTCTATTACTCGGTAGAATTTGTGAGGCCGGGCCTCCTCGCAGCTCTCGTCAGTCCCACGCATTCTTTTCGGCTATTGAATCCCCCGTCAGGACGCCGTTTACTCTTCAGCTCTCCCCGTAGTGTGTTTAACTTTATTGATTCTAAGGAGGCAGGCGCTCATGTCATTTTGTCAAGCCCTACGTCTAGATTTTTACCCGGTAAAGTCATTGAATCGTTCGCTGTCTGCGCGCCGAATGTGTCAACTGTCTTTACGCTACAAAGTAAGGTTTATTTCTATATTTATGTATGTATAATCCAAATGAGGTGTGACATGTTTGAAATCATTATGTGTCCTTGAAAACACAAGCGTTACACTTTCCCTTCAAAAACTCAGTTTGGCGAGTCGGTGTTAGCGATTGCCAATTTTGTGAAGAAAATAAATATTCTTGCTTTCACAAGTTAGTCATAGTTAAAGACAAATACTGATCGAATCCCAGCCCATATCTTTGTGTGAGACTGCTTATTGTCCAACAGGAAAATGTGAACGAGGAAATCCAAGTAATTATATGAGGGGATAAATTCTGAATAAATCTGTTTAAGCTTTGGCTTTGGCTCATATTTGAAGTATGTAAAACCAGACACCTGGCAATGTGCACTGTAGACCATGTGTAAATACATGTGTGGTCATTGACTGCACAATGTACTGTAAAATATGTCAATTGCAAACAGGGGAGGAAGTCGGATTCCTCAACTGTAACAACAAGGAAGGAACCACAATGCATTTCAAATAAGTATGAATTCTCATTAATATTAGTAGTAGTAGTATTAACAGTAGTAGTAGTGGCAATAGTACAAAGATAAATCATTTTATTGATTTCAGCATTTAACAGATTCTCTCATCAAAAAAACAGATTATTTATTTATTTATTTATTTATTTATTTATTTATTTATTTATAGTAGTAGTGTTAGTGTAGGCCTATTTGTATTGATGTATTGATATGATGTATTGATGGGAGCATTGAGCACCCTTTAGGTGAAAGTGATATTTTCATCAAGCCAATTATTTCATTACTTTTTATTTAATACTTTTTCAGTAACCACTGAAAAACATTCATCCATACCTGAACAAGACATTTAGCACATTTTCAGTAACTTTTAGATTTTATGTCAGATGTTTAGCTCATTAGATAGTCTATTTACAAACAAGAAAATGTTAGAATCGTAGGATACCTTTTGTGTTTTCCAATTAAAGTAACATAATTTATCTTTGATAAAACATTTATTTTAATTTGTTACCATAATTCACTTGATAGTAATGAAACAGAATGGCAGGCAGCAAGAAAGAACCGGTTGAACTTTGAACTGGATGCCAATACGCGAACACTGGCTTATTGTGACAATGTTTGTCTCTCCCATGAGATAACTTTGTTTGAGGACTCGCATTGCATGCATTCCTGCTGATGTTTCTTGATGCTTTCTAACAAATGTAGGCGAGCTACATGGGCGAAGCGGAATATTAATGTCCTGTAACTGTGCCTCGTGTGTTTTGCGTGGGTCCCACTGCCGTCTTTGCTTTCTCTCACCACGCAACCATCTCGCAAACCCCCCCCCCCCCGATACAGCGTAGAGGTCACCTCGCTGGCTCATTACATCACCTAGTCCCTGTCGAGGTACCCTACGCTGACCCCTCTACAGGCCTGCATGTAAACACAGCTGCTCCGCTGACATTAAAGGGTCTGCTTCTTTGAACTTCTCTGATGTTGTCGCAGATCATCGCTGTCCTTGTCAGACTACACATGTACCCTTCAGAAGAAACGGGAGGCATTAATGTCACGCCGGCCCAAAACGTAACGGAATATTCTTGAAGCTCCTCAGTAATAATTCGGCGTTTCACAGGGAGCTACGGCAAACGGCCACAGATGCGTCTGAGGTAGAGGTCGCCCCCAATATTTCACAATTGACAATAAGCCTTACGCAATATTCCCAGGGGAAGGAATGAATATTGCACAACGTTTACTATAGAAGTTGCTATTAACGGGTTTGTAGATTTCATATTGTATGTATATGTAATGCACTTTGAATTGTATATACCTACAAGCTTTTTTATAGTACTGTATTGTAATGGTCCCGTGATTGTGATTTTGTAATCTGCTGCTATTTGACCCCATCTTGGCTCGGTCTCATTTTTAAAAGCGGTTTTGTGACTTCCTAGTCAAATAAAGTTTTTATATATATTATTGTTATTTTAACTTAATATCATCACATTTAAAAACAGTGTAGCATCAAAATATTGATTTAGAAATAATACATATCTGCCAAGGAAAATGCTGTATGAATATTTATGGTTTGTCACACTTGTCCATACTCTCCTTGGGCAGTGTAACGCTCAAGCTTTATTGATTAGTTGCATCCTGGGGGACTTTAGCTTTAGCATTAACTGAATTACGGGACAAAAGGCTCAGAAGATGCCAATAGTATTACACACGCTGAAGCTTCCTGTTCTCTAAAGAAAAGAAGAGAATTGCATTTGGCAAAAAAAGCTCTAATTTGATGGTGTTTTGTTTTCTCATATTTGACTTGGCGCAGCCCCTGGTGATTAATGTAACCGCAGACCTGACAGAAAGAGATTCTGTGCCGCGTTGATGGTCTGTTTCACTTCATAATCAAGTCAAGCCACGTGATTGATTCTACCCTCTTATATTTTTTGTTTTTTCTTAGCTGCCATGCTACTGCTTCAGATTACCTGGCTTGTTAGAACATTTTGTTGATGCTTTTTAAAATATAATGGTAAATTGTCTGCCTGCCACCCCATATTTTTTCCATCTGGAAAGTTTTATGGTGCCATTTTCTTTCCAGAACATTGCATATGCATTATGGAGGAATAATGCATTTTCACAGCACCAGCAACATATTCCTCCCTATAGCATTTTAAATGATCCCTGCTTCCCACATTCGACGATAAAAAGCACCATTATTGGGTTATAAATATTTTTTAAGGTTCACATATTCATAGCCATCTATGTTATGCTTTCATACCTGTATGTAATAAAAATGTGTGCAACATGATTGGATACTAAGGCACTTGAAGGGATGCAGTTTGTCTAAAACCACCTTTTTGCTTCCATGTCAATCTTTTGTCATGTCAAAAAGAAAAAATGTCTTTCGAGTCAACAGGGAAAAGAACCTCTGTGCTTGTGATTTCATTCTGAAGATAGCACAAGAGACCATGAAGTCTTTAAACAAGCATTTAATCACAAAGTTCTGTGAGGCAAATACAGAAGTGCTTATTAGCATTGCTAACATGTTTTCAGGGTTTTCGCTTTATCATTCTTTCCCTCCTTGCAGATTCACCACGTTGAGGATAAAAGATGCGGTTCTTTGTTCTGGCTGTTGCACCCTATAGCATTCTAACGTCCAGAATGTTAGTCATTAGTGGTTAGACTCGGAGAGGTTGATAAAGAGATAACAAAAAATTGAGTTCACCCATTAGATCCAATCGCCTGCGTCCTTTGACTGATTATACTGCATATGAATGGCAGCTGTTGCACCTCAGTGCTTCTGCTAAGTGGATCGCCTCTACCAATCTGATGAATCCTCGCTGATAATGAACGCTAACCTGACTGAGAATTAGCGTACATTTCAATCACTGAACCCCCACAATTGTTTTTGTTTTCATATTCATGAGCTCAGAGCATTCGTGACGGAGGGGAGAGAAGGAACAAGGGAAAAGAGGAGAAGGGGCAGGGAGGAAGTGGGAACACCAGTCCGTTTATGCAGGCCAGGGTGTTTCTTTCATAGCTGAACTGCAGAAACTATGCAAGGTGTAGGCTGTCAACAGGTATCACATTTCATACCAGACAGACAAACTTGGCAGTAATATCACTGTTTTTTCAAATGAACTATTATACATATAACAAGGCTCAAATACATGGGCATATACTTCCACGGGAAATATAAAAAAATGAATAAACAAATCAGTAACAAGGGTCTATTGGAAAACAAAATGGCTTTGGCACATAAGGATTGTGTGCAGGCCTCCACCCTCATTGCCATGCAACATGGGGAAAAACATAGTGGTTATGATGGCCAAACATCGTGCTGATTGGGCATCTTGGATAAATTAAGCAAGGTTAGATGATGCTTTGTGTTCTTGGGCCACTGAGGTTCAGTAACAAAGCCGAGCTGTGTGAATAACACTCTCCAATCAGAGGACTGTTTGCACAGCCTACAGAGAAACACCTCTCTGTTCAGTATCGCTGAAAGCAGAGACACTGGAAAGTAGAAATTCAGCATACCATGCGCAGAGTTGAAAATAATACATGTAGATTCAAAAATAATGTGGTTTTACATTGGCTTCTCTGCCCCTACAAGAGAAACTGTCTGATTTAAGACATGTGCCCCAAGGCTAGAAGTTTTAAATATCATTTTTTGTTTATTTGGCACCGTCATATGATTTTATATCTGATGGACTGTAACATATTCTTTGCATTTTAAATAAATCACACCAGCAAGGGAGGAGAACTGAAATACATATAAACTTTAATTTCATCCAAAAAATATTTGTCTGTTTCTACTCATTGGTACCCCATCACAAGCATTTTCTGTTCATCCAATCAGTTAAAGGAAAAATTATGACAATTGTCAATTCGTATGAAATATCATATCACATGTTAATAAAGATGAATGATTTTCCTATCCGAACTTCAAACGAAAAGGCATTTATTGATGATTATATATAGCTTTCCGGGTGGCCTGTCACCATAAGTTATAGAGTTACAGAGGATGATTTACTCATTGATTACGCCCTCCCTTCAGACCACCTTTATGAATATCGAATGACTCCTACCTTCTGCCAGGGTATCCTAGACACTGCTCTTTATTTTTGTTTAATTTCTTTCACTTTCTTTCATAAACACCTCATACGGCCAACTGTAGTGACTTTATTACAGGATTAAACTTTGAGTTCATACAACTAGACCACCAAACTCTTATAACTCCTCATTTCACAGGTTTTAGCTCATGATAAAGTCTTCGCAATTTGCCAAGAACGCTTTCCGATCCGGTGGGAAGCCCCGACTAATAATTTTAATAATGAAAAAATGCAACGGTTAATTCGGAGCCTGCCTGCGACAAGATTTATGGGACATATGACGCACATGGGACCACTTGCCTTTCTGGAGTCCGGAAAGGAGGAAAATAAATATATATCTGCCTATTAATTATCAAGACTAGATCAGCAGATCTAATGTGCAAGGGACAAAAGGACAAAAGGTGTCTGTATAGCTATTGTCTGTTTGGTCTTTGTTTCTGGGGTTTTTTTTACCATTGTAGCTGCTTTGTGTGGGAACTTTGGTCTTTGTTTAACTGGGTACAGGGTCCACACGGACTCGTGTCCACTCGTTGCACGCAGAAACACTTGATATGCACAGAGTGTTGGAGTCGACAGTGTCCGCACTACCGCCGGCTGAGTCCCAATTCAATGCCACAATGGGGGCGGCCACTAATGTATTGTCTTATAAAAACACACAGGAAAAAAACATGCAAGGAGTAGGTTTATTGTCTTCCTGTAATACAATATGGTTTGGTAGATGCTAGTGTAGAAGTCCAGGATAAATGAAACAGTTGTACACAGAAATATTTGTAGATAAATTCTGCCCACGCATTAATTCAATATGTGTACACTACAGGTCCAAAACTTCCAAACATTCCCCATTGAACAGATGTGTTTAATAATCTATATGCTATAAAATACAATGTTTTCTTCTGAGTACAATTTGAAAATGGATCCATCCCTCAGCCTGGAGTTTGTGAAAAATGCTTAAATATTCCTTTTCGAAATGGATAACTTTGGTGCCCATGATATCTTGAGACTGCCCACAGAAAAAGGTCTAGCTCTGTGCCAGTCGGCCTTCAGCCAGTCCCCCAGCCTGGAGCTGAAGAGGAAGTGTTTCAGAGTGAGGCAGGCAGTCTCTCGCACCCCAGTCCAAGGGAGTCTCGTTCTTCCCTGCTCCACGTCCTGGACGGAGGCCCTGTGGCATTTCCCCTCCCCCTCCCCCTCCCCCCTCTCCCCTCCCCTCTCCTCCCTTCTCCTCCTCCTTCTCCAGCCGGTTGTTCTTGGCTGAATGAAGGCCCTGAGAAAATAAAGAGATCTAAATGTCAGCAGGGAGGCTGAGTGCATTCCTCTCGCCGTGTCCTAAGACCGGTCACCCAGAACAACTTGTGATCCTGGGACAAAGCTGTCGACGGCAGGTGGCCATATGAAGAAATTTTCCTCCCAGAATTAGATACTATCCTGGGGAAGAGCCATTGAGTCAGGGATAATACCCCCCTCCTCTCCGCCAACCCCCACCCTGCTCCTGCTGGGGAGAGTAGGATTTTCATTTCGGTTTCTTTACACGACAATGCTTTTCATCTCCGTCCGGCTACGATGACAGCGCTCCGGCAGGAAATAAATAGAGGCGGTTGAAAAGAGGAATTGTCCCTTGAACCTGCAGCATTCCCTGACATACCTACCTACCTCACTTCCTCCCTACCTTGGCGCTGAACGCAGGCGCACGTATGTGCACACATACATGCCAACACACCCACACACACACACACACACACACACACACACACATACACGTGGTTTAATGACATACCAGGACAGGCCATACCGAGATTCAATACTGAATGGCCCGGTCTTCATTCCTCGTCTTGTGAAAGGCATTTTGTGAGGTAACATAAATGATGCATAAGAATGGAAAAGGTCACCCTCAAAAGTAAAAAAAGCTTTTTTGGTCACACAGGAAAAGGCAATGCTTATTTATTTACCTGATAATAGAAATCCCCCCCCCCCCCCAAAAAGCGTTTGGCAGAAAATAATTCTCAAAGAGTGCTAAGTGTTTATACATGTTGTTTACACAAGCCTTTTCAATTACCGGCATATTGTTATGTTCAACCGTATTCGATTTTGGCTCAAAGATATGGAGATTGATGGAGATCCAAGAACCTGCTCTTAGCCTTAGATCACGTCCCATGGAACACATTATCCTATTTTCCTCTAAATTAGAATTACCTTAAATTTCAGAGCCTCTGCATATTTGCAATGTTATGAGTGCTGAAGCTCAGCTTTGACTTGAAATATATTTAACCACAGTCCGATGAAAAAAGTACTTCACCGCCGTGTGTTTTGAATTATTCTGAATTGTTGTTGTTCTGTGTCATACAGTATCGAATGCGGTGTCTGAACTCTTTTTCACAATGTCCTTTGTTCAGAATGGCGTGGGGAAGAAAGAAGAATCGATTACGGGGAATTCAAAACAACGCGCACCTGAAAGAGCGCCGAACGAACAAGGCGAAACAACAAGGAGGAGAAAAGAAAGCGCCTGACGGAGATAGAACACGCACCTTTCTACGCGCACGAAACCCACCGTGTAGAAAACGTCGGCGTGCCAGCTCCCAGGTCCGCATACCGTCGCCGTCTCGGTTGCCACGGGGACCTATGAAATTGTGCGCCGTCTAGCGATTCCCCTTCCTGCTTCACCTCGCCATCTGCAAACAGTAGTGACACAAGGCTCCAGTCAGCCAATCTGGTGTCACAGTTTCACCTTTCCCGGATCATTTGCTGGCTAACACCTGATACTTTCATGTTGCTAACTCGCAGGCTGCCCACAATTGCTTTGCCAAATGGCCTGAGACCACCTATTCCGCAGGTCCCCATTGTGGATCAATTGAAATCTTTCCAGGAGCCAACTCGAGTCTAATTGACCCCATATGTTCTCGCAGAGTGCAGATCCGCCCTTAGGCTCTATCTATGATTCAGTGCAAAAATCAGTTTTATGTGTACCGCATGTATGCAACCGCGCATGATCAAAGAAACAAAGAGCTTATTGATCAGAAAGCATAAACGGGAATACAGAGAGAGAGAGAGAGAGAGAGAGAGAAGGACTGCCGCTGTTAAAGCTGAATTGAATTATTTTATTCTGTAGTCTTCCGCTTCCTTCTCAGAGAACTCTCCGTGAAAGATCCATTCAAAGCAGCCCTAATGGGCGAAACGGAATTAGTAAATTTAATTAATGATGTAATGCGGGTGTAAATCGAACAAAGGGACAGGGACTCCGAGTCGCGGCTGGGGTCAGTCCGTATGAGGATGTTTATTAAAAGGAGCAAACAGAACGCGCAATCGGCTTGGCCTGGTTGGGCGGCCTCCTATCGCAGTGGGAGAAACCAGGTCGCTTGCACAATAGCCGCTCACACTGATCTCCCAACAAACACTGAGAATCGCCGCCTGGAACGAATTGTGAAGAGCAGCAAAAAAAAGCTTTGATGAATCTGAAAATACAGCCCAGGAGAAATACGAAAATAAATAAGAGTAAGAAATATTGTCAGTTGGTTTCTCGGAGATGAAAGGCAAACGGGTTGACCCTTGACCCTTAAGCCTAAAAGGTGCAGGGCCCAATGACATCACTTTGCTGGTCAGCAAAACTCTACTGTCATTGTTTGGAAAATTCAAGCCTCTCATCTATCTAATTTTCACATTTATTATGCCAGTTAGGAAATATTGAAAAGTGAATCCATATTTTCTATCCCTAGTTTGTTGATGAATAGCCATCCCCTTTATTATTCAGCCAGTGGCATCAAGACATAGTCTCTCATAATTGAATAACTACAAAAAAATTACTAAGGGACTTCACCGGCATGACAGCAATTGTACTGAGGACCTTGCAGTCTGCCGACCTTGCTATTTTCTAAAACTGTCAATGTTATTCAAAGGGCAGTAAGTTATAATCCCCAAGCATAGTGTTGCCCATGGTAAAAGCTAAAATGGCATGGAGATGCTTCACCTTGCCAATACGTATTTTATGTACAATGACCAATTATTTATCTTTTATTTGTTCTTTATAGGCCATTGCTGACTTAAAAGACTAAAATGAAAGTCTCTCTCAAGAAAGGGAACTGACTTGGAACCAAATTGACAAAGCACTTCAAAATGTAAATTTGTTCAAATGCCATGTAATCCCTGTCTCAAAGAGAAACAAACATGTATAAGATTACGGCTATGTGTGGTTTCTAAACAGGATAATTGTGTTAGACCACTTTGTCCTTGTGACACTATGACTACTGAGATTGGAACAGGCATGTTTGCGGTGACCTTAGCGCAAGAAACCCATGACTGATTATTTTGTATTATTTATTTATTTATTGTTTTGTTTTCTAAAATTTCCCATGAGTATGGTAGGGGAAATCCGCCATGCTTGAGATGAAAACCTTGGTAGCTGATATATTGGCAGCGCTGTAATTTACAAGCCATTACAGACTCTCAGCTAAATTCTTTGTTGGAGAGAGCTCTGCAGTAATATTCCTATATATTGCCTGAATAAATATAAACAAATATAAAAAGAAAAAATATTTCTAACAGTGGAATATCGAGGTATCATTTTATAACCAAATAAAGGGAACATTTCACAGTATAAAAACAAATACCATGAATAAAAAAAGGAACGTGCAGAGACAGAAAAAGGACTATGGAGAGCCTAAATTATTCTTTACACACTCTTTTACTAGGGAACAACTTTGATCACTGCTTGCTCAGCAAAATAATTCACTTCATCTGTAACAACCAGCAATCACAGACATACTCCCACTGGCAGTGTGGAAGTTGAAAGAGGTACACCGCCTACAATTAAACTAGAATCCCGCCCTTTTCTGCTTTTAGGCATATGGAAAATAAACTGGTAACACTTTACAATAAGGTTCCATGAAATGGCATGAACTCATGTAGTTGTTAATCAGCTACTGAGAAGTTAATCTGTACAACTATGTTTGTACATCGTTCATTCATGTTTACAACTACACCAGTCACTTCCAAATCATATCGGAATGAAAAAGTCAGTTAATGCCTTTGTTTATGGTTAACAAATGATGAGTTCATCCTATGGTTTGCTCATGTGTAAATATCCACATAATAAATATGTTAGCTAGTTGTTAACAAATCCATTAACTAATGAATATTAACTTAGAAATGTATATGTCCATCATTAATTCATGTTAAGAACTACATCAGTTAATGCCGATGCGTGAACCTTATTGCAAAGTGCGAGCGATAAACTTTTGAGGGACCGTGGGTCTGGGCTGGGAGCACAAGGCTCCACAGACGTCACGGTCCTGACAAGGCACAGGTGCCAGGCTAATGGTGCCGCGGCCGAGGGTCATCAATCCCAGGAGCCAAAGTGAATGCGAGCGAGGCCATTAATCAATGCCTGTCAATGGGCCGGGGCAGCTTGCTTTTGAATACGACAGACCGGCATGAGAGATGACCCTGCCATTTACTCATCTCTAAGTTGCTCCAGCAGATCTCCAGTGGAGGTAAATATAAAGAACACAGAATAACTGAGCAATGAAAAGCTCCCAAAAAGTCTATTCTCATTGCACTGACTTTGCATTGCGCTACTGCTTATCTACCTAATAGCATTGCGTATGTTCAAATTGTTCGGTGCAACTGGGCCAATATTTCACGTGTTTAGCCGTACATTTCAGTATCTGCATCAGTAACATTTTATTATTATTAAGACTATTTCCATGTGTATCTGGCGGTGTGTACACCCACAGTGAGGTCCATAAGTATTTGGACAGTGACTGAATCAGGTCCTCCTGTTGAGTGACAACAGCAACAGACTCCAAATGCAAATTCCACACCTTAAATCAACTGTTTTTGTTTTCTTGTGCTTGAACTAACGATGCAAGGACACACAACTGGCCGAGAAACAGCTGAGCATCCAATTGCCCAGTTGCTTTTGGTTCCCTAAAATGGAGAATTCCTAAAAGGGCTAAGTCTCATTTTCATTTCAAACCCAATATGCTGGAGAACAGAGCCAAAACAAACATAAAATATTTGAAAAATATATCAAGATCAGTATGGATTGCACTGAATATGTGAACATGCATATGTGTGAGTGACCAGTCTGTTCCCATCACCTGTTAACAACCAAGTTAGTGGCCAACTGTCCTTTCCTCTGAGAGTTGCTTGGCGCTCTATGGAAAAGCATCACTGGCAGGACACAGAGAGTGTGCCAACCACACACACTGGATAATTGGCTGTTGAGCAGCAAGCCACAAATTGCGAATAGACAAAAATTGCAGAAAGACACATATGGTCTATATTATACATAATCTAAATTTTTCAGTGGTGCACATTATGTCACATCGACAATACTGGTAAAGTTCTTGAAACTGCAGTTAAACCTGCATTTATGTATTTATTTTTTGATAGAGTAATAGCTACTATTTGACTGTTTTAACCTCTTTATCTTTCAACTGTGTACCACATACAGAAGTGCTCCTCACTCCTGGTCCTGGAGAGCCACGGGGTCTGCTGGTTTTAGTTTTTGCCTTATCAGCGTCCAATTCAGACCCAAGAAACCAGGTGAGGTGAGTGAACTGTGTAATTAACTACTTAATCAACTACTAATTGATCAATTATGTGCTGAGTAATAACAAAAGCCATCACACCCTGCGGCTCTCCAGGACCAGGAGCGAGGACCACTGAGACACAGTATATATGATGATAGAAGTGGGCTAAAAGTTTTTGTTTGTCCTGTGGAAATGAGATTCCTCTTCTCTGTTGCACTGTATGTTATGAATTAATTGACACATCCCTCCTGTAGGTCACTAAGCTGCTCTCCACACTTCTCTCCACACTATTGCCTGCTTTCACAAGCATGCGTTTTGCCAATTCCTGTGTGGCATAACCACAGTATGTCAACAAACACTCTCAATACTAATGAAATATTTAGGCCTCAAAGCCTTTTGGTTACACCTTTTTTCTTTATGATTTTTGTTTTGACATAATTGTTCACTATCACTATACTGTGAAATAATCAGGTTAACGGCTATGAAGTTAATGCCATACATGGATGCCAAACACATTTTGTCCACACACATTAATAACTACTAACAGCATTCACGTAAACCTAAATTACCAATATATGTGCAAAATGAAATTACATTTGTTAGAGCTTTGCTTGATCTTGATTGTTCAGTCCTCACACTTTATACATTCCTGCTTCATGACCGGGCTGACCAAAAAAAGACGGGCTCCCTCTCTATATCTGGGTTCCTCCTGAGATTTCTTCCCACGGGAGAGTTTTGTCTGCACACTGAGTTTTGTCTTCTCACTGGGGATTTTTAACTTCACTTTACTGGGCTTTAGTGGGTTCAGGCTTGGTTTTGCCCTTTTTTTCTCCTATTTTTTTGTTTCTTTTTTTTCCTCTGCAGTGCCTTTGTGATAGTGTCCCTTTCAAAGGCATTACACAGAAAACTGCATGAATTCAACTGACGATTCAGAGTGTCTGTACACGTGTACTAAAATATTTACTACCTGTATAATTAACCATGCAGAAAATGGCTATTAAACATGTTTTTCACTCATGAAGACAGCATTCACTCATTCGACATGGAACGTAGATAGGGTATGTAGCTGCGGAAAAGTGCTGTCCCTGGCTGTACTGTATATCCATTGCATTTGGCCAAACTGTGTGGCTGGTTTCTAATTGCTTGTTTAATTGGGCAATACAAAATTGGTAGTCTTATCAGTTCAGAGCATTCTTAACAAAGCTTTGCCTTTTGCAAAGTTTGATTTGAATTTTATACAGCAAAAAAAAAATCATATATCAGGACAGAACCAACCCCAAAAGTCTGTTACACTTGACTTGCACTGTTTCCAAAAATTGTATCACCAGCCCCAAGTATGAAAGAATTCTCAAAAGACACTAAAAATGCATTTATTCTGCCAATCCTTTGCCGACCTTAGGGTTTAATCTTGATAGCTAGATAGCAAAGTTACAGAGTTTCTTTCTGTAAATATTTACTTTACTGCATAATCAATGTTTCACACACTCCTGCAAGCAGTGTCACTTAGCCGAGAGATAACTGTGCATTTAGCTAACCAAACTGGTCAATGCCCTGATATGATGATGGAAGACTACAGATTGAATATTCTGTTCTGTATTTCAGGCAGTAATAACAAAATATAAACCAATGTTCATATAAAATTGTGTTACAATAAAACGATTAGTCTAAAATGGCCATCGAGTAAGCATACACAAGTAATTCTGTGTATTGGCTGTACTGAATGTAGGTCTAAGAAAATGTTTTTTTCCTCCGCATATGCGTAGCAAATGCTGCTGTCATTATTAGATAAGCATAATTTAATTCACTAAGAAAGATTTTGGAATACACATATGATTTCCTATGAGTTCAACTTTTATTCTGCAATTAAATGCAGATAATAGTCTTTTTTTTTTTTTCTTTACAGAGTTTGGTAAAGAAAAGTAAAGTGAACTCACCAAACTGAAGAAACAAAAACAGTCACACTTATTTGCAAGCCAAAATAAGGATAATAATGATTATTATCAAAATTATTATAATTCCAGGCCATTGTATCTAGATCTATCCTTGTACTGTGTACTGTACTGTTCATGATCAGCAGCCATTTGGCCGTAAAGCGTTTTGGCTGCCTGGAACCCCAAATCAATAAGTTTTGTGATTATCTTAGATTAAAGGTGAATAACCATGAAAGCAAAATGCAAATGAGTTCAGGAAAAAGTCCTTTGTTAAAAAAATCACCCCATGAACGATGCGATGAAGCATTTAAAAAAAGAAACAACCCAAAAAAAAAAGAAAAAAAGGAAATCAAATAAATCAATCCTTATTACTCTATGCTTGGAGGAATCCCAGAATGGAGGGCGTTCATGACCTGATTAAAAATGGAAGTCGTGAAATCTATGGTGTTTATTTGATTTAACAAGGCTATGATTCACGGTGCGTAATTGGCGGGAAAAAAAAGCACCGCGGTTCGCTCGCTGTTTCCTGCTCCGATCGAGCCGTTTTATCATTTTAATTACTATTGAAATAAGCGAGTAAACAGACACTTCATCCGTTTAGTTTAAGACAATAGAGGCGACAGAGCTGCTCAGAATTACAATCTGTGAAATGTTAATCGCTTTTCATGGCTTGGATCCCCTGCTTTTTTTGTTCTTTTGCCGGACTCACACGGTGCTCGGCGATTTCATTTAAATAAGTGCAGAGAGCAGGCTGCCTCCGCTGGAGTGAGTTGTTTAGGCCGGACTTCAAGGGGGAAGAACCATTATGGCCTCTTGAAACCGGCTGTCAGTGGGCCCTTATTGATGGCAAGGCCGCTGCCGAATTTTCTGACTGATTGCCAGACGGATGCACCCTGATTGATGTGACGGACAGTTGGCCCCCTCTTGAAAGCACCCCTCGGAATCCATCTCGGGAAACGCACAGTGCGGCTGCGCATGTTTTCATTAGGCGAAACGCAAACTGTAACCGTAAGGACCCGGGGGCCTCTCTCGCCAAATGGGCTGACGTGTTTGATTGATGCGGAGGATATGCGGTCAGCCCAAACCCCCGCGCTTCCTCACAGAAACAAACGGGCAGAGCTCACGTCGGAACCCCCCCCCCCCCCCCCCCCTGGTGAATTTAATTAAATAATAATTATGCAGGGTAAGATAAGTTTTCAGACTACTGTTACTGTGGAGTCACTTCATAATTTCTTTTAAAATAAAATAAAAAATAAAAAAGGAAATATTAAAAATGCATTACGGCGAGAAAATCAATTAAAGCGGAGCCCTGTTCCACTTGAACTCTGGCTTTATTCCGCGCAGCCGAAGTTCAATTTGATGCTAAATGTCAGCGGCATTGTGCGCGTTCGTGTCATCACGTCTTGTTCTTTCATTTACGGTGTCAAAGTGCTTGGTGTTCTTTTTTTCTCTGAGTCCTCTTATCTGCTGGAAACGAGCCAGCGATGTGACAGCTATAAAACCTCTGACGGTGAGACGGGCCCCGCCAGTGCCGTACGGATCGCATTAAAACCAAAAGTCTACATACCTTCCCCGACGAGTCGGCCCTCGTGCTCCCTCTTCGTTCGGTTCGGGTGTTCAGTTAGCCTGCATCTTAACCCTTGTGTAGTCTTAACATTCTGTATACTCCCCTCGTCCTAAGGGTAAAAAAATGCCCCCTTCACTGAACCCCTAAAATAATGCAGCTTAATTGAAACCACAAATCCATTTTGCATGAAGAAACAACCTGTCATTCATCACAAACTTTGCCAACAATTTATTTTAGGTGGTTTTCTCTGCTGTTAAACATAGTGGCAGGTCTTTTTTGACCCTTAAGACAACACAAGGTTTAAGGTCTTCAGCCTTGCTCAGTCAGATGGAACCAACTTCATTTTGCATTCCCACACCTACAAGTTTAAATCCAAACCTGCATAAGCTAGCCCTAACTTAATGAGTAACCTAGGTCAGGTACTGTATATTCGCTAGCATCACATAGACAGACGTTAAGAGTCTGGAATAAACAGTTGCTTTTATTGAGCATTTTCACACTATGCATTTGAAAAATCACTGAAGGTGGATTACCTGACATGTTTTCATTTCATTTAATTCTCAATTTAACAAATTTTAGAAAAATAATAAAGCCCGAATATTAAAAAGTCTCAGCATCTATCATCTAAATGTTTACAAAGGCCTGTCAACAAAAAAATATGGTTTTCATAATACAATCTAAATGTTTGAAATATATTTACAGTATTCAACACCTCTCTCTACCCTATCTCGACTAATGAACATATATTTCATTTTTATTATACATTTTACAGGTCCCAACTTTTTGAACTGTGGAAGAGGGAACTTAAATGTTTACTCATTATCTCTTATAAAGAATAAATCATAAATCAACATAAATTGTAGAATTAGCATACATATTTGACATGGCTACGATTACTTAAAGCTTCATAAAAATGATTAATTAAGCAAGAAAATGAAAATTATTTCTTGTTACCATGCAAGCATATGTCCATGTCTTTCTGCGTTAGCACATTAGCAGATGTTGACCATACTGACTGGCATTGAGTGTGTAGTCTTGCAATAAATAAGACCACAGTATGAATTGTACTCAAGAGGTTGCCATACAGAAGACCATCTGGACCCGGTGTATGGTACAACTGGCATGAATGGCCAGATATACAGGTTTAAAAAAATAAAAATAAATCAAAGATTTCTCATTAACAGCGCAGAAGCCAGACACTTGGCATTGCACTTAAACAACAGGGCTATAGGCCCTCACTCACCAGCTGGTTTTAGGATAATTAGAGCATGGGTCGAAACTTGTGCCCAATTGGAGTGCAGATGGAAGCCTGGGTAATGTTCTAGCCAGTGGATTAATATAAAGTCCTGGGTGATGCCCATAGATTTAACAGGCCAAAGTTCAAGAAGTGAAAGCTCAGCCATATGAGCACTGTCTGAAGCGACCAGCATATCAGCCAAAATATTTATTTATTTATCTGTTTGGATGCCACATATCCACTACAAATGGAAAAAAAAAATTCTGCTAAGAGGTATGAATTGCATGAATTTTGTTGTGCTTATTATTCTTTTTCTCCATTTTAATCAGACAGGGAGTGAAGCGTTGAAAGAACAGGTTGTTGATGTTTTAGAGATGTTTTATTGCCAGTGGTCCAGGGGCACTACTAATGGTTCAATGAATTCAACAAAGTACCACGACTTTTTGGCAGAAAACCTGGTTGTCTCTGCTCGGAAGCTCAAACTCAGTCATATGTAGATTGTCCAGCTGGACAAACATACTCCAAACATACATCAAAATCCACTTATGAATTGTGCAATTCACACATCCGTGTTCTGCATTGGCCATCTCAGTCTCCTAACTTCATTACATTTACATTTACATTTTTGTCATTTTTAATCCAAAAGCAACTTACAAGTGCATAGGTTCTACCATAAGTCAAAGCATCACATCCAGAACTAGGAAAATACACATGAAATGCTGTTCTAAACATAGTCGTCATCATAAGTGAAAAGAAATATATATATATATATATATATATATATATTTTTTTTTTTAGGGGGGGGGGGGGGGAATCAGGAGGGAGGACTTTTCAAAAAAGAGTTTGAAAAGGTGGGTTTTGAGTCTGCGTCGAAATAGGGGGAGGGATTCTGCTGTTCTGACAGTGGTAGGCAAGTCATTCCACCACTGAGGAACCAGAACGGAAAACAGGCGTGAACGTGCAGCTCGACCGCCAGGTGCACGTAGAGAGGCCACCAAAAGCCTGGGGTCATAAACTCTGCATGGAAATCCAAGTTCTGCATGGAGGAATGGTCAAAGATCCCTCCAAATGCACTCTCTAACCGTATCACAAATTATATTCATGGCTGTCATCTTTGGCAGAGGTGTTAAAGTATTAAACCAGGGGTGCCAATAATTGTGAAACCATTTTTGTGGGAAGTACAGTATTTATTAGAAAATTAAAGACTTATATATTTATATTTTATGCATATTTATACTTATATAAATATTGAATAAAACACACTTTACACATGTTGGAAAATAACACAAGTGACATTTAGGTTAATAATGGAATTATTTGTTTATTTACAGTATTTTTGTGTATATTTATTTTTATAGCCAATAATTCTGGAGCTCACAGTATGTATATATAGTGCGTTGGGATAGCTGAGCCATGCATGTAGGCACTAGATGTTCCAGAGGCCTCTTTATGTCAGTCATTGCAAAGTGAAGGCTTCTTCTGACAGCTTTCCTATCCACGGAAGCTTGTCTGTTGCCTGACCCAAATAGAAAAACAGTATACGGTATAGGGGATAAGTGGAAACTCTTTAAACTCAAAACTTAGTGAAAAAGTCCAAGTATTGTACATTCTCAGCATGCACTCCAATCCCAGCAACTGAGCCGCAGCGTTGCTGTAAAAATCACACGCAAAATGGCTCTGAAATATGTTCCCCTTAACGATGTTCAAAGGTACCTCCGAAATCAGACAGATTTCTTTTTGTTTCATTATTTTTTTATTTCTGTAAAGGAGGAAAAATAAATCAAAAAGCCGAGACATATGTAGGGCGCGAGAAGAGAAGACGCTTAATCAAAGGGTACTTTCCTCACAGACTGCGTGAGTAATGATCTTGATAATAATTATCATCATTGTCATCTGTTTTTATTAGACCAAAAAAAGTGGCATACCGTATTTGTACACTTCTGTCACAATGGTATGGAAATGCAATAATTAAAACTACATTACGGGCTCGCCTCAAAACATTTGCTTTGTGCGAAAATAAAACAAGTGCTGTCACTGTTCATTTTCAGCACTTCGGCTAACAAGTATGAATTGCATGAATTGTTGTGCCTTTTTTCCCCCCCATTTTAATCATGCAGGGAGTGAAGCGGTAGAAGACGTTGAAAGAATCTGTAGGCTATCGGCTGATACCAGCCGCGTCAGTTTACCGAGGTCTTTAACGCGAGGAATTCCAAAGTACAAAGGACAAAAACAACACTCCGCACCAAAGTAGCGTGCCACTTCTTCTGCACCAGCCCTTAGAGAGGTGTCCACCAGCTTCCTCGGTGCAAAGCCAATGAATATGCAGTTAAACAAACAGCCGTCCCGCTATAAGGCCACCATAGCTAACATTATTATCTCTGTGTCTGCGGCTTGTCTGTCGAAAGAAAACGGCAGGCCTGTTTGAGGAACTCTTGTGGGGATTTAAACACAGCAGAATTCTGATCAGAGCTGGAACTTGTCCCAGAAAGCAGAGTTAATAGCCTTTCTCTCGGCTGAATAATGCTTTGAATCTCTAATGCGGCTCGTATGAAGGACTGTAGTTTAATGTGCCTATGAAAGGGCTTCATTTCCACCAGCACAATGCTCCAAAGAACTGCGCTAATGCATTCGTTGAGGTAAGATCCAAAGAAGACCAGCTCTCAGCTAAGTGACCATTAACGTCTCCCTCAGACTCTTAACTTTCTTCACAGAAGACATTTTTGCCTTGTTGGCAAAGCCAAAAGCAGAGCTAATTTCAAGTGTGATAAATTGACGATTCCACATCCATAACATCTCTGGAAAATCTAGGAGGCATAAACATTTTGGTTTGTGAGGCAGGACACGTGCGTTGGAATGTTTCAACATACACTGTGTATGTGCGACAACATCCACAGAGGCAAGGCTTTTCCTTATAACCTGTATTCCTGTATTGCGCATTCAGAGAATGCGCTCGAAGAATGCAGAATAGATTTGAAGCAGGTGCTAAAAGGCTTCATGTAAATGCCTTCACAGAAGCCTTCTAATCAATAAAACATGGGGACTGTATTTCAGGAATGTGAAATAAAATAAATAAATAAAGTGGATTCCATTTCGCCTGGGCAGTTCATTGCATTGTAGGGGTGTGCTCGTTCAGGTAAATGCACATTGAGAAGCGGAAATATTAAATTCCACTATCAACAATACTTTATTGCACATCAGCCACGCTATTAGATACAAAATAATAACGGTCTCACAGAATGAGATATATTTTATGACAAAATATATTATGCATCTGATCCCTGGAAGAGTTCTCGTTTGAGCATTCCTGTCCTTGGTTTTCTCACCTCTCACTTTACTTTAGCGGATTTGAAGCAGCAAGATTATTAATCATGAGTAATAAGATTCCTTTGTTTTGGGACAGACTGTACAAACACTCTTGTTTTCTGAATCATGCATCAGGTCTGTTCAACTCTGTCCATTCCATTGCTCCTCCAGATATTCGCTAGCGTCAGAAAAAGCAGAATCAATGGTAAAAGAACATCTGTGCTGATCCTGGCCAGTTTTTCTCAAAGAGGGCCATTTTGGACTTGTCCAGATGCTCCACCCTGTCTCTGCTGGCATGCAGTACATTAAAGACCCCCCTCAGCCCCCAACTCTTTCTATCCCCCCCTCCATCCCAGCCCCCTCTCTGTTATGGCTGATCTTTATGATTGATGGAGGGACTCCACTCAGGGTTAATTTAGGCTCATGCATTATGCATGAAGATCTGCTGCCTCTTCATTCTGCATCTTGGCATGGGGTAAATCTTGTGCATCGCTGAAATCAAGACATGCCCACACTTCTCCTCACTGATAAAGGTGAAACTGACTTATTTTTAGGCCTCGGCAGTTAAAAGTCCCGCATTGCCCACACGTAAAGCACATTATGGAACTATTGATGAAAGTCGGTATGATTCATTAACGACCTGCCTTTTTACATGTTTGCCGTTGAAGAGCAAGCCAATGTTTAGCAATTGTGTTGTCTTTGTATTGCAAGCCAATGTACTTCTTCGATAATCTTCAGATTAAAAGGTAAATTAAATGTTTTATTGCTTATTTTCATTACTCTGGGAAAATAGTCAGGGCAGTACCAGTTAGAGGGCACAAATGATATAATGAATTTTTAATAATGTGTTACTCAGCAGGGAATTAAAAGAGTTATCACAAAGTAAATTCCCTTACAGAGCGTGCGACTGACTGTGGTCTGTCCAGCCTTGCTGCGTGAGGCCATGTGATTAGGGCACACAGCCGAACCGTCTGTGGTCAACAACCAATTGACTCATTACTGAATCATACTTAGCTTTCTACCATTTCCTCGGAGGGGGAGATTAGGCCTGCTATGCAAGAGCGACAAGGAACGACAATGAGTCTGAGTCACGTGACGTTTGTAATTCGAAGCCCTCTCTGCCGCGGACACAGGAGGCTGTGTGACCGAGCCTCGGGTGGGAGTTTTCCATGTTTTCACCGCAACACAAACTCAGTGAGAGGCATCCTGGGAGACGGGCCGAGGTCAGGTTCCACAAGCCCCGACTGCCCCCCCCCCCCCTCCATGAACCTTTGATCTTTCCCGACGGAAAGATTAGAGTCAGGAATGAACTCCTGACGAGGGAGCGGGGAGGTGATTGATGGTCAAGAGTCAGAGCGGAGTTGCAGGAACACCCCTGAAAGAAGACATGTGCTGCTCCTTTTGCCAAGAAGCTCTCCCGCTATTTCGGTCCCCTCTCCCCAGTGCCTCCATTTTTCACGGATGACAATTGTGCTGTTCAGCAGTTTCCCCAGCTCCGCGGTTGAAGCCCGCTTCAGTAAGCAATGCTTATTGCGAGTTTCTGTTCTGCTAGCGGTTTTACTCATCGGGAAATATGACACGAGTTCTAGAACAAGTGTGCTTACAGTGCCGTTGGCCAACAGATGAACTCAGCTTGCGTTGTTTCTGTTACTGTTTCTGTTATGTCTGTAATGAATAAAAGCAAGCATAGTGTTTACAACGAAGCATCTTGTGTTTACACTTTTATAACCAAACATCCCTCCTGTACTTTCTTAATTTCAATGTGTCCCGTTGGATTAAACAAAGACGCCAATGTCTGTCCTGTTTGTAGATGTGAAATGATGCTTGAACCACAGAATAACCATCTGAACAAGAATGGCACATTGTTGGAATGGTAGATTACACATTGTATATTTGCCACAGTGTATGTCCGCAAATGTAAGTATATTAATATTTTAACAAGTAGTAGCTGTCAATGGTAAAATATGCAGGACTGAGTATTTGGCTCAGAGTGGTCAATTACCCCAGTAGCTAAATGTTGTAACGATCTGGATATTGACTTATGGTGTAAATCACAGGCAATGAGTTGTAAAGTACTAATTTTCTGCACTCTGACTTCTGACCCCTATGAATTAAATCACAAGCTTGTCGCAAATTTGGGAATGAATGCATCTCATGTGACCAAACAGACAGAAATTGAATTTGTCATAATTGAAAAGGTAATTAAATTTTTTTATTTTATGCTAGTATTTCTTAAAATATTAACCTGAGTGACTTTCACGTAGTCTTTTAAATGCATACATAATATGTGTATATACCGCATTTTGAAAACATTGCAATCACATTTTAGGGAGTATAAATGCCTTGGCCTTGTGTTTGAGAACTCTTACAGCTGACTTCTTGTTTTTCTGGACACTAGCTTTCCAATACGTATCCCATTGCTTGAAAAATGTGTTAAACAGAGACATGCATGCAGGCATTACATTTCTCGTTAGCAGAGATGTCATCATTTCCTGGGAAGAGCCTAATGAATGGGCTATTTCTGTCCAGCATGGTGATGGAGAGAGGACAGACTGTGAGGTTTCCAGCCTTGCACTTTTAAGGCAATCATCCATTTTCATGAAATGTGTCTGGGCATGTGGGCTGAATTTGTATTGGACATACACAATCTGGTTGAAAGGGAGCCTTCTCACGATGTGAGGGTGAGCATCAAATAGTGAGGAAGAATTATGGTAAATATGTTTGGTTTGATGAATATCCGATTCCTTTTTGTTTGAGTTGAGGTTTTTTATTGTAAAATGACGCCTCATTGTGGCCCTAGAACTATCAACTTTGTTTCCAAATAGGCATTTGTCATTATATTACAAAATGTAATATACTTATTCTTCTCAATGTAAACAAAGGAGATGCAATGTATGTATATGATCCTGATATAACTAAAATGATATGGAAAAAATGCATCAGCATTTATTTGTTGAGAAACCTGAAAGTACAGTATACATAGCATTAATTACCAATGTAATTAGTTGCATTCCCAATACATAATATGTTCATGGAGCCATAACATTTAGGTCAGTCAATCATTCATCAATTACAATTAAGTGTTCTCCCTCTGACCTCAACTGTTTAGCGGCCGTTTCTGATTTGAAGATATTGAATTAGAGAAAGCAAACAATCCATTTCAATTGTTGAACTGAAAGCTTGTGCATCTTTTGGCGAATGAGCTACTGAGAGCTTCTGATTGTCCTCCATTATTAAAAGGCTAGCTGGTAATTAGCTTGTAACTGATGTGATGAGTACTTCATTATCCTTTACATTGCTATCAGCAGTGCAGATACGAGATCGATGTCTTGAGTTTTTCGCTGGAGTCTTCTGAATGAATATCTTGAAGCTTTTGTCAATTTTGAAAACAAAACAAAGCCTCTGAGATAGAGCCAACGGTGACAATGGACACTGCTGTCACACAAACAAAGGTTTATGGCTGTGTGCGTGCCTGTGTGTATGCGCATGCACAAATGTGTGTGCGCGTGTGTGCTTATGGGTATCCCTGTCATAGTGTTCCACTTGCCAGAAGGATGTGCTTAGATGAGAAGATGCAATAATTTCACTCTGCGAGCAAATAGTTTCTTGGGCATCCCTTTGGTCATGACATAATTTAACAGTTGATAAACATAATTCTGCCACCCGCACATTTAATTTCACTGCAGAACAAGCTACTGCTGGCCTGAAATTTGTCCCTGCTGCGGACACATTCCAGTAAGTGGACTAAAGTCTTCAAAAAAAAAAAAAATATTCAAATGAATAGCCTGCAGGCACATTTGCAGGTTCTTGATGAAATCACAATTTAATTTCCTTTTTAGGAAGAAATAGCTCCAGACCCTCATTACATCTTGTTTTTTTTCAGTCTGGTTCGGTCGGACGGATAAAACGTGACTCACTGACTTTAGTCGAGCTGGAGTATGCTTGTGAGGGTGGGGGTGGGGTGGTTAACGGGTCTCTCACTCTCGTTTGGCTCCGAATTAAGATTCAAAACAAATCTCTTAATCAAAGCGCGCTGTTGAGTTCCCGGGAAACGTCTGCAGTCTGTCACACCAGCAAATGCATGACCGTTTTCTACAACAGTGTCAATAACAATCTAAGGGACATGAGTCAGTGGCCCACATATGTGCTGGTGGTGGCGGGTCTCTCTAAGGGTCATCACTTCTCTGTCGATATATATTTTCGAATCGACATGCTAACTGGAAAAAAGGCACGTGGACCATGTGTCTGTCTAACAACTGATCTGGGCACATGTGAGCTTCTGTTTTCAGGGAATATTCCAAACAAAATACAACCTATAAACTGACGAATTATTAAGAGAATGGTCATACAATACAAATTGATGTGTCTTTTATCTATCTATCCTGTTCATAAAACATACTTTTGTATTTTCAACGTATGCTCTCAGAGAACACTCACTGATGAAAACACAGCAATTGTTTGATTTCTAGCAATATACAACCAATACAGTAATTACCACAGCTAACAATTCCAAGTGCATTGAACAGACTCACTTCAGTAAACAAGGGAATTAAAAGGAGTTACTAGATTTAGTTCTTCAAAATGGTCTTCCGATCTGTGGTTTCTGAGGACTGCCAAATCTAAACAAAGGTCTACAACATGCATACCAAAATCCCAGCATGACTTATGCAGTTATATTGTCTAGCAAGCATGTGGAATATTGATGTTATTATGAAATGTTAATCTCACAATTTTATCCCAATAATTATTTTCCATCATTATTTCCACATAAAATACACATACTTGCTAATCACAAAATAAACTGGAGTTTGTACATGCACTTGCTGGAAGTTTGCTGTAAGTGCTGACTTTTTTCTGTAAGTATAATACATAACTGTGAGCAAAAATTGCTTTACAGCTTCAGTTGTATAGTACATATCTTCAACCCTTACACAATTTGCCTTAGACCTTAGACCTCTTGGGTGGCTACTCCAATCATTGGGCCTGTACACAATACTCAAAGAACCATTATTTATGATATGTTATATTGTATGTCGAACCCTAGCACTATCATTATAAACTATGTCATGTATAAATAACAAACCAAGATATTATTGCGAAAGTGCTCTAATATTGGCCTATAAAAACGATTGAGGTCATCAAATAAGTGAATGCTAAACAGCCCGTCCAAAGCCAACGAGAGAGCAAATGGGTTTCATTTGGGATGAAACCACAAAGCATGACTCATGACGTAACAGAAGTCTATCATGTTTCTTTGAAAGTGAATGCCGCATTCACAGGGACATCCTTCTTACACCACGTCACTCAAACATGTGGCAAATTTGTCACAGCACCCGTCCTGCTCTCCGAGAGGCCTGTCTATTCATCACGGGCGACACACAGAGATGCGTGAACGCTGCACACGGCACCGGTTTCAGGCCTTCGGAAGATGTACTCCTTTTCTCTTATCGCGATGATCTATGACAGCCTTCCCGCAGACTGAATTCCTGTCTATGGAAAGAGACGTAAGGAGTGAATGCGCGGACGTGTGATTTATGGCACTGTTTATAGGAACAGACACCCAGTACATCCCCTTGTTTGACATCTGTATTTTTTCCAGTCGTTCAACCTGCCGACATGCACAAGCACATCGAAACGTCAGACAAATTATGAATGCCAACTTGTGTCATATGTTAAGTTGAGGCTGTTTTATGGACGCCTCCAGTTTGCGTAGGGCATCTGTGGGCTAATTGAGGCAATGTGTTATTGTGAAGTGAAAATATGAATTCCGTCGCGGATACCTATTCGAATAATGCATCCTACCTGCTATATCTTCAGTGTACAGATCACCTTTTGAAACTGATGACAAACATAATTTGTAGCCCCTCAGTTAATAATTATTATTATTATAGATCAGCAGAAAAGCAGACCTGTTCTTAATAGTAATGGCACTTGCCGATATAGATGCACCCATGTGTGTATTCTGGTTCATATTTGTGCTCTGGGAAAGCTGTACTGCTGTCATGATTCAGATTTTTATTGGAGTTTCTATAAACACAAGGTAATGCAGTTCATAAAATGTATTAAGAATTTATACCGTGGCATGGAGTGTTGAGAAGTCTATATCGTCTGGGTTTTAGCACCTCGTAAAAAGCCAAACAGACCATGAATTATACATATATTAAATATTTTTCTTCTCTCCGCTCTCTGTTCCAGGGTATATGGTGAAAGTCTGAAACAAATCAAAGCACATTTCAAAGTGCGCATCTCAAAGAGCGAGATTTATGAACACAGATAAACCATTCAGCAGTGAAATTCAATTTCCAAACAGGAAACGTATTTATAGATGATTGGCGACATAGTTGTCATTTGCATTTCACACCTGTATCGTTTTTTTCTCCTGTAAACTGAATGCAAGAAAGAGTAAAGTCACGTTTAAGGCTGTAAACCTGAACACTGAACAGGGGGAATTCGCTGGGTCTCACACCTTGTAAATCACTGCGATTTCACCGAGCAGGTTCAAGTTTAGGGGTTAAGGGTAAGAGCTGTTCTGATCTCAAAGGGTCATTTTTGGCTTTGAAACAGAAAAGCCAGACTAAAGATAAACAGTAGTTTTATGTGACATTCTTCGGTAGAAGACAGGGGAACAGACATTATTTATGTAAATTGTGTCATTTATTTGGAGTCGAATATTGCTTATTTTAGGACAGTCCCAGCTATGATTTACTTGAAGGAATGTGTCGAGGAACAAGATGAGGTTTAAGTCTCCTTCAAGGACCACATGACACCCTATCAGTCTGAACAACATACAGAGGAATTTCCTTTTGGTCTAAGAGGAAAAAAGGCTTTACGTATGAAGTGTTACTGAGGGGTCTTTTCTGGTTTTCAAAACAGATACAAGAATTATACGTGCTAGGCAATGTTGTGGCTTGGAAGTACAGGGTAGCAACCATATCAACAACATTTCATTTAAGTTGCTGCTGGCCAGAAAATGGAATGGAGAGTGATTTTTTTGTAGGAGATTAAATCAGTGTGCTATCAACGTATCAGCCCTTTCTTACTGCTATGAATATTTAATCAGGGCTATTTTACATTTGGAAAGAGCTGTTTGATAAGCATTAGCACCCACCATTGAATGTGATTGACACTGTACTTGGCTGTGATATGGAAATGTAATTCATGTCTTTGCAGGGGACATACAATGTTTGAAATTGAACTGATTCATACCTAAATTCATATGATCTTGAAACACTGAAAGGGTATATTACTTTGCACCCACAAATATTGGTTTGTTGAAGAGATCTTAAGGAAATGTGGCAAGTTAGTAACAAATATACAACTTTACTACGTATAAACTTTAATTAATGTGATTGTATGCTTATGAAAATATACTATGGCTCCTTGAATCATGTCATGCCAATAAAGTCTTAAAAATGCAACACAATCCTGACCTAAATTACAATGTCACCATTGACAGACATACCTCTTTGAACAGCATTTGCTGTATATTTTTGAGAGTCTATGGACTGCCTATGCATTAAAACAGAAATGCTGAGTTCTTGAAAATGTCTCCATATTTTTATTTTTGCAGAACGGCAGAAAACCCATAAAGTAATTGTGCCAGTTAGCATATGGCTCTGGCTGTCTAGTATTATATCAGTCAACAAAGACCTTGATTAAATATCTTTGTTTGTCAAGGAAATTAATTTACCATTGACTTACCGGTGAGTGACTGTGCCAAAACAAGTTCTATGACTCTCAATCTCTCTCTCCATCTCTCTCTCACTCTCTCTCAATTTTCTCACTCTCACTCTCTAACTCCCTCTCACATACTGTATGTACACTTGCCAAACAAATTTAAGCACATGTCTTTGGTCACGTGTAGACAGACAGGAGCTGTGTTCAAAAACCACCGCTTTACATTGCGAAACTGAGTGAATAAAAAAAAAACAGTCCTGTCAAAAAAATGGGAAAGAAACAGACAACGCTCTTTGTGAGCATTTATGCTCGCTGCGATTCTCCACAAACAAATTGTTTGTGTCAGCTGAAAGGGGGGACGTGAGGCTGGGCCGTGGCTTCGAACGGCGGATCAATGTCAAACGCTAACTCTGCAGCGGGGGAAACTGCGGAATTCAAATGATGTCGACTGCTGCACTTTCTCACAGATGCTGCCGGACCACGGTGTTGCTCCTAACCGGCGGTCTTCGCAGAAAAGATCAGTTGCAGCTCCGCGGTCCTCACATCTGAAGGTATCTCCTTTCAGTGGAGCGGGGATACGTCTGGGGGTTTGAACACGTGACTCGGAGGTCATGAGTTCAGCTCCCGAAGAGGGGATTGGTGCTGTGCCCTTGAGGCTGGCTTTACCTTGGTTATCATTACTGCCTCTACTGCAGACAAAGCTGTTTGAGGGCAACATCTATGTGGGAACGTATGCTTAAAGTGGGAGTGTATGCCTTTTTTCCAGCGTGAGCATTTTTTTCCCAGAGAATGTACCCTGACACGATTATGTGGTGTTTTCCTGATTCCGCTGCCCAAAAATGCATGCAAATACCACGTATAAAGTGTGTTTTTTCCACGAGGACTGAAATATGTTTTTTTTTCTCGCCAGCATACACTGCTGCTGCTGAAAGCCGAGTACATTCGTACTCTGCATTTTTTTTTACCTGCCTGACCAGGCTACTTTCTTGAATGTATGTAAATTATCTGTCAGGTTATGAGATTCATCTATGCAGAATTAAAGCTTGTTGCAAAGATGACAGAAAAGCAGCTATCACCAAGAACAGTAAAACAAGAGGAAAGAGATACAGTACAGTATAGCAGACTAGGTATGTTGGTTATTACAGAGCCTTATTCAGTACCAGTTATGCTAATGTTATGCACACTTATGGTTTTACATATGTTTGACCACCCACTTAGATAAGTATTCATAATGCACAAACAGCTAAGCGATGGCTAGACACAGTGAAACAGAACTTAATGAGACTGGATGGGCTCGATAGGTCGTTCACTTCCTGTTTAGGAATAGGTTTCAAATTCCATGCTCGTCTGTTTTCATTGCTGAAGATGTATCTAATTATGTTTACAGACATATTTTCATCATATATCAATATTTAGAAGACATTCCACATGAGTTATACATGTAAATATGAACACCCAGTTTTATACCATTGAGCAATAATTGCATACATATGCACAAATGGTACAACTATTATGGAACAATAAATGAATAAATAAGAGGAAATGTACTTCTAAATATAGGCAGAACTGACAAATAATGCCCCAAGATATTTATTTTCATCATGAAATTGATCTTGTACAATGTATTGCATATGGATGTCTGAGTGCGTATCAATACTAGTTTGCCTGTCATCTGAAATTATTGTTTTTTTCTTTCAAAAGAAGGTGTTATGCATGACAAAGGCAACAAATACTTTGAAGTATGAATTATTAGCATCAAATCTATCAAACATATATACTACCTACAGTAGTGAAAGTATACAGTGTAGCACTGCAAGTCTCTTCAACATTCCAACATTACAGTGATCCGTCAGGCACAAGTCTCTCGACTAAAGACCTTTTGCTGAATGTAATCCTTTGGTCAGATAAAATAAAAATCCTTCAACAAATCCACTATTCTATGGTGCACACAATAACACATTTTTCCCCTGCATTGTTAGATGTTGCTGTCACTCACTGTCCAGTCATAGAGCAAGGAACATGTCAATCATTTTATTTTCCTGATAAGATATTCTCTACATAACATCTGAATACAACACTCAACAGACGCTGAATAGCAATAATTGATATCCCTTGCATGTATTCACAATGGTTTGCGGGTACTGTATGTAATCTGATGAAAAATACAAAGGACTGTATGTTTGACTGTTAACCTTTTGTGATGCATCAGATTTGCCCTACTTGCAATTGCAATTGCCCTCTATTACAATGTGTGACCACTGGGGTCTTAAATTACATGTACAGTGAAAATATTTTGGTCTTGAAGTGATGGTTTCATAATGGTTAAACTTGTAATAGCATGTCCTAGCTAAAAAATAAAACATGCATAAAAAGGTTCACTATTAAATATACAGTTTTGTGATTTCTTCTTCTTCTTATTATTATTATTATTATTATTATTATTATTATTATTATTATTATTATTATTTATTTCCATGTAGGCTTAACCTCTGTGTAATGCAAAATGAATGCAAAAAATAAATTAACAAACACTGAGAAGCCCAGGCCTTGTGGTCTCTACATGTGTTGTCACGTTGCGCATAGTCATCTGAACGTAACTAACAATTAAATTTTATGACTCTTAAAAATGCTTGCGCATTTCTAATCATTTCATTTGAGAACAATGAGAAGAGATAATAAATTCCCAGAGTGATTTCCAAATGATTTCTTGATTAGACCCTGGGAACTCATTAAAAGCTGCTTCCGTTTACTTCCATTCCCCGTATACATCGTTTCACTTGTTCTGATCATAAAGAACGAGGCTCCTAAGTAGCTCACTGGCATATGGATAAAAATTTGCAGAGCTCCGGGAAACCCATTACTCTGTTTCAGTGTAACCTTTACGCACCAGGCTGTTATTGAAAGCAGCCTTGTTTCCACGTCTGTTGAAAAATAATTGCGCATCAGCTCTGCGTATAACCTACACCTTAGGGTAAACAGTCCCAATACAAGCTTCTTTATCTGTGCATAGACCCATTACTATCAGTGGCAAGGGACACATAAAAACAGGGTTGATAACACATATGAGATTACATTTAAGTCCCTGAAATAAATTAGTAAGTTAAACGTTTCCCTTGCATATGTTCACCATATGTACGTAATGTCACAACATATGCTGCCATAAACGCGACACAGACTTGTTTGTATCCACAACAAATGTAGCACGTTTATTATAACTCAATTTCTTATCACTAAATATTTAATACTGGCTTCAGGGTTCCAAATCACAAGTAGTACTTTCTACTAATGTATATATATATATATATATATATATATATATATATATATATATATATATATATGGCATAGTGTACTGAATCATTTTCAAAATTGCACTACAATTCTTTCTTTACAAATGTTCAAATGATGGCTGTATGATGAAAAGAACTTGAAGAACACTTTTTGATCAGCAAAGGACAACGAAATCCTGTGACAAGTTACTTTTCTGCTTTGTTAAAAATATTTTGTATTTTCATGTGGTATGAGTAAAGTGAAATGCAATGCTTAATTTTGATTCTGGTACATTTGTAGAAGTCTTATAATGATGTATTTTAGCCATCAGTCATCAGACATTTAGCAATACCTAGTTAATTTAACAATGGCACACTATCTGCTATTTAAAGGTAATTTGGAGATTATCTTTTTATATATCCATTAAAGATTGTTGAACCTATAATATAATTCAGCATATTTCCAGTTGAATGTTCACCATATTATTGTAAACTCTGAATGAATGCCAAAGACAATGTTTTCTTCAGGCCATTAGATAACAAATGAAACAACTTCCCAGCTGAACCAACAGCTGCTTTTTAAAAGTATTTGTGTCCAGTCATGATTATGCTGTTGATTCCCTGTTTATTTATTTAACCTTTAAAAAAGTCGTATTGTACCACCCATGTACAACAAAACCCATATATATATAATATTATGTAAAATATTAAATGATATATATATATTTAGGCTAACAAGACTTGTTGGTTAATATTGAATGGGTAGATCAATCCACATTTAACACAAGACAGAGAGTCTGACATTAACAGAATGTTTCAATTATATAATTGCCTATGATTGGTGCATTTTAGACTTAATTTCCCATTGTATTGTTACAGCAGCAGTGCTATTACTATCTATAATAAGTTTATGTAATCCTGGCTCAGTTACGAGAAAATAGCCTTACGCTAAAAAAATAGCTTTATGGTAAATGGTAAATGCTATGCTAATTATGCTAATGCTTGAATCAAGCAAAGACGTAATGAAATGCATAGAGTAGAATTGAGATTGCAGTGTGGTCTGTCCATTGTTTTTTATACTAGGTTAATCACAAAAGCACTCTGTGTCACACAGCTGTACACTTTTAGAGAGTTCAGGGACAGGACTTCATGAAGAGCCAGAGAGGCTTGCAAGAGACATGCTGTGAACTTCCGCCCATTCCCTTTATTTGAACCAGCATAAACACTCAAGCTGACCCTGATAGCACACTCAGAAGGACACTTAGATGGCCCGACTACAGCATTTCACCAGTAAAAAAAAAAAACATTAGAAGTCCTAATAGAGGACGGCATATTAAATGGACTAGCCAACTGAACAGTGGTGTTGACTTCTTTAGTAGATTATTAATAGGTAGGAACATAGTTGTGTGTCTAAGGAAGTAAATAAGTACATAAATAAGGAAACAACTAATAAATACATAAATAAATAAATGTTCCATCCATCAGTTACACTCAGTATGAGAGTTGTGTATGCTGTTGTGCAGGTTGTGCACCTTTATATGTTCTTTCTCTAATGTCCGAACATGATTCTTTCCAGTCCGGGGAAAAATACATGGAGGAGGACTTGAACTGCTACATCTGAATGTATTTTGCATAGTTAAATATCAGGGCACAACACAATTATAGTTATGAAGTGTAGCATATTTAAAATGTATTTACATATGGAAATTAATGGGCATTTCTTCCTGATTAGTTGCTCATTCAGTTTATTGCAGTGTGGCAAGGAAGGTGTATTTCATGAATTCAAGAATCATCGTGGATTTAATATGATATAGGGGCCTCTTTTTGCAGCCAAGGCACAATCGTAAAACTCTAGCGGTAGCTCAAATTTGAATGGCGGTGGCAAATTAAGGCTTGTCCAACTCAATTTTGTGACTAGAGACTGCAGCTTTCCAGCAACACGCTTGTACTGTAAGAGAGGTGAGTTTAGGAGGAATAAATCACCTGAGGGAGTTGTTGAGGTTTAGCTTCATTATGGCCAATCAGAGAAGCCACTTCCTTTAGTACTTGTCAATCAAGGCCATTGCAAATTGACAGTTTTGTCATGTGTGATATAATCGTTCTAGTGATGCAGTCACCACCTGCACATGGTACCTCATGATGTAGTTAAGACAGCTTGCTAACTAAAGGAGGACTACGTGGTTGTTTAGTTGGTGTATTTTCATTTTAGCTGGATATAGGCATAAAGTATTGATTTTTATTGATTAATTTTCATCCTTGTAATTTTTTTATTCTAATTTGTAGAAACAAGATAGAATTTGTAGACTGACAGAAATGGCAGTTCCACTAATGCATATGTGAACGTGTGCTGCCATTATCATCTGAATAGGGCCCAGAATATGTATTGCATTAACTGCTTAAAGTTTGTCTTAATGAAACAATGTTACCTTCATTACTACTGAAACAAGATACCGTACCAAATTCAGGATTACTGTAGTTCTATATTATATTGAGTTGACACGGTGGAGTATGGCTATGGTCAGGCGCAATAATTTGCACACTACTGTACAGTAATTTGTGCAGATTAAAACGTATAACCAAACATTTACAGAAGCAACCAATGTGACGCTTTAGAATTCTATTTGTCCGTTTACTTTGTAATTCGAAAGTTGATCAGTTTTAGTACAAAATTAAATCTCATTTACCCTTTTATGTACTTTTAATGACTAAGTTGGAGGCAGCCATAATAAAGTACAGCTGAGGTTAACTCTTAACTCTTATAGTGATTTTATTGTTTCAGTGAGAGGTTTGACGGGAGTTCCGTGCGTTTATGTCTGGTTTGGTCTAAAGATAAAATGGGCACTTGGGTTCATTGCAACATTATTGCTCGCTTAAACTTTGGTCTTTGATTTATTACTGTACTATCCACAAATTCAAGTTTAATAAGACTCTCATGTCATGATGTTCTACCTTACAGTTATACTCAGGCATTCCCATTCACTGGAAATGTCCAAACCTATTTTTCTCCTAAGGGGAAATCAAAACAAACAGTCAAAATGTGACGAATTGACAAATAAAAGTCACATTTCATAAATACCGATAATATTAGGATGCTAATGAACATATGAGATACTAACTTTTCAAAACACATTTGAACTCTTTAGGTAGAACTTGTGGGAAAGCAAAAAGTAGTGGCAAAAAGGATTATTAATTTATTAATTGTATTACTGTGAATAAAGTAAAATCTATGCCATACTGTGCACTGATAAACTTTCAGGTTATTTATCCCTGTACTTATCTGTTGATAGCCCCTTGACTATATGACTGAATACAATACAACCACTGAAAAAGTTTGCACAATGATGTAGTGCCGTAGGCCGACTGTATTTTACTTCATGGTTTTTCTGAGGAATTAAACATTGTTTTAAATGTATTACATGAGCATAACTCAATCAGGATAACTCAATTTGTCAGAAACTTAAGAAGATATTTAGGGGACAAAAATATATTCTGGCTTAGACTAAAAATCACCCATTCCCAGTGGCACAATGTCTTCGACTGTGACTGTAAGAATTCTGTGAATAATGATTTTTAGTAATTAGCTTTTTAAAGTGTTTTTACAAGATTCAGGGGAAATTCACTTAGTCTCTTTAAGGGAATATAAATCAATTTAAGCAAAACAAACCCTCCCAAATGAGTAAATCCAGATTTGTCACAAGAAATCAGCTTTTTTTCTCACTGTAGAACAGCGATCTGCAACCCTAGCCCTGGATAGCCTTCCTAGGCTAGATTCCTAGGGTTTGTTTTCTCCTTAAAATGAGCAATTCAAGCCCAAGAACCCAGGCGAGGTGATTTAACTATCATCATCTGCTTTAATTGATCATTTAAGGGCTGAGTAACAAGGAAAGCCAGCGTATCTGGAGGCAAGGTTGCAGATCCCTGCCACAAAGAAATATGGGAGTGGAAGGTTCAAGCCAAAAAAAAAAAAATCACAATGCGGTTGACACCATAAGTTGCAAGAGATTAGTCAGGATTGCTGCAGTTTTATCTGCTCAGGTGGATCGGCTATTTACAGTCTGTCTGTATCAACAGTGCATGATGGGAACATGTCTCAGAGCAAGCTGGCAGTGTGTGCCCTCTGCATTGACACAGGATGTTGAAATGAAAATGCTTTAGGGCAAAAATATGCGCTGGCATTCAAAATGTTTTTATTTATTTTAATACATATCATAGAGTTCAGCAGAGGAGAACATTGTTGGTGTTTCAAAAACATAATATTTCCGAAATAAAATACAGTATGCAGTATGTACAATTTACTTTGTGAGTCCAAAAACCATAAAGTCTAGGGGTGGTCCTAGACTGCATTGACAGGATGGGTGTTTGAAATATTAGTTGGGCTTCCTTTACAAAAGTAATGAGCACACTTCATCGATCAATTTAGATTTTTGGAATTGTTAATATTGCATCATAACACTGAAAAACTATGAGCAAAACTGCAGCATTCAACTCATTCAGCATTCAAAATAAAGTTGTATTTATTTTTGGCTTGTTTATCTTTATTCATTTTTGTTACTTTGACTTTGTGTGTATTGTCTTTTGCTTACAGATGGAACCCATAACATGGCTATTAAATAGCCTAATTCCACATCATACAGATAAATACATTGCGATTTAATTCATGATATGCGGTAATAGGCTATCAAACAAGGAGTGTTGCTCAGTTCAAAAACTTGCACTGATTGATTAATTAATTAATACATCAGCGGTTCCTCAATTCACAACTCTCCGTCAATTCGACAGGATAATGTGCATTTCTAAACCTCCATTCTGCCTGTGCTGCAGATTTCTGATTTGCGGTAGACTTCTTCTCCCTTGCAGGCATCTGGAGCAGGGCACACTAATTCCGGGAGATGTTGGAGGCCTGTGAATACAATGCATATGTTAACGTATGCCATTAATTTACAGATTTCCCGACTCAATCACTGGGCTATAGGAGTTCGCTAGCCACCTTGCTACAGCAAAAAACTGCACAACCGCACCATAATAGTTAGCTAATAGCCTAATGACATTACAATAAAACTGTCAAAGTTCATCAGAAATTGCCTTCAAGTTCAACCCCTTGATCTCTGACTCTCTTGCTAGTGTAGTCTGTCCATTCAGTCTCTCCTTCCCTATGTTGCTTCTCATATAGTTCTTAATTCATTTTCAAATTTTAATTTTTGATTAAGGTCAGATGTTTTGAGATGGTTGAGTTGGCAACCAAACATAAACTATCCATTCATCAATCAGGCATTTTGACTTGCTTTGTAGCTAGGACTCATCTTTGCTCTCATCTTTACTACCAAACCTTAAGATTTCACAGCTAAAACTAGCTATCAGTTACAGCATCCTGGATTGGCTCATGATACAAATTGGCTCTTGATATACAGAGGCATATTTCGCAGCAATCTTTGTATGTCAGTATATTGAATAATACTTGGTTTATTGTCAAAAACTGCCAATTAAATTCATAGTGTTCGCAATACATTATGCACATAAGGTTGACATGCTCAGAGGCCATTATAAAGTTTAAAATGTGAGTAAACATGGAGCTGTTTGTTGAACAGATGGTTTATAAAGCACCTGCTATATGCACATTTTACACGCACTGTGCACTTTATTAGGAACAACTGTACACCTACTTATTCATGCAATTATCTAATCAGCCAATCATGTGGCAGCAATGCAATACATAAAATCATGCAGATACGGGTCAGGAGCTTCAGTTAATGTTCACATCAACCATCAGGATGTGGAAAAAAAATGTATCTCAGTGATTTCGACCGTGGCAGAATTGTTGGTGCCAGACGGCCTGGTTTGAGTATTTCCATAACTGCTGATCTCCTGGGATTTTCACACACAACAGTCACTAGTTTGCCAAGAATGGTGTGAAAAACAAAAAACATCCAGTGAGCAGCAGTTCTGTGGTCAAAACCGGCTTGTTAATAAGAGGTCAGAGGAGAAGGGCCAGACTGGTCAAAGCTGACAGGATGATGACAATAATGCAAATAACCACATAACCACATTACAACAGTGATATGCAGAGGATCTCTGAACACATGGACACATGGATAGGGTCTAACTAAAAAATAAGTCTAATAAATACCTACTAAAGTGCTCACTGAGTGTATATTGAGTTATTATTATTCACACTCCTTGCATCCACTTCACTGTGGGGAATCCATGCAGGACCATAATAATTTAGCTATTAGTGTTGTTCACAACACTAATTCTTGATGAATTCAGAATTCAGAATTCTTAAGATGGAGGCTAGGATGGACAATTCCAACCATGCCCACCCCTGCCACCCTGCCCCTAACAGTCCAACTTAAAAGTACAGTCTAGCCTGCTTGTAACATGTCTAATGATATGCTGACGTGTCTCCCTCAATTGCAAATGTTTATTTTGCACAATATTTTAATCTGGAAAAAATAAATTCCAAAAAAAATGTTACAATGTATGTTTCTGTATCATGTGTATTATAGTTCAGTATAATATGTTCCTCATGAAATTACTAAATGGCTAGTTTCCAGATATAGTGCTCTTTGTAGAAAATACCATTTGGACTGAGGATTCCTTGACATGTGGCTTAAAGAAATCAATAAAATTAATTAAATACAAAACTGACTTCTTCCAACAGTTTAAATCAATATCTGGGAAGCAAGTGCATTAGAAACAGATTTATTTTCAATATTAATCTGGCTGTAAGATTTATAGTAATTGATTTTTTATGCTTAAGTTGCCCAAAACCATAAAATGCTATTATACAATAGTGTGCAGAAATATGGGCACCCCTGGTCAAAAAGCCTTTTACAATTAATATCTAGGTGAACAGAAGCGAACCAAACTCCTAAATGGTATAATGTTAAACATGACACATTTCTTCAAATTTGAAAGCAAGATGACTTTTTATATAATTTTTTTACAGCTTCAAAAGAATGAAAAAAGGAAAAAGGCCCTGTGCAAACGTTTGGGAACCCTGTCAGTTAATACTTTGTAACTCCTCCTCGGGCAACTATATTTTTCCCCATTCTTCCAAGTAGAAAACCACTACTTCAGAAAAATTATTCGGCCTCCTTGCATGTACTGCATGTCTGAGACCTCTCTACAGATTCTCAATAATATTCAAGTCTGGGGACTGTGGTGGCCATTCCAAAACCTTCATCGGTCTTTCCTGGAGGTACTTCAAATTGAGATTTCGAAGTATGTTTTGGAAGGCTTAAGTTGGAATAATTTTGGCTTCCCTTAGCAATGTATATTGATAATCAGGAATATGCTTCAATTCACCAAACCTGAAAAGCTAATCTCATTCTTGCAAGGTTTTCAGATGTATAAACTGAATCTGCCATGTTGTTTTTTCCTGTTTCACTGAGCATGGGACAGAACATTAGTTACACCACAGAGGGGCCATTTGTATGCTGAGAAAGGACACAAGACGTCCAACATCATCAGACACGTGTGCATCAATCAGCAATATGACACTCAGATGGGTTCAAGGACTAACCAGCGATGGTGGTAAAAGCATAAACGTACATATCTGCCCTGTGTCCTTGGAAAGGCATATCCAGTCATTGACCCTGATCACATATACACCTGGAGGTTGCCTTTTTAAGGTCAACTTACATACAATAACATAGAAGGGGAAAGGCGGAGAAGAAGAAACAGCTGTTGGCTTGGTCTGGAATTAGAGAAATACCTCAATACATTCTATTAGATTATAGCACAAACTTAATGGTTAATAGTTGTTACTTGACTCAATGGGATTGCATGCCATGAAAAAATGTGTTATCTCCTCACACTTGTGCATATTGGCAGACTTTTATGGAATGAAACAACATGGGTATGATGAGCTGATCACCCCATTCATGCAATATCAGCCCAGAAAAATCACCTCTGGCATGTGCATCTGGATTGGCATACGTGTTGTGTCTGGAGACTGTCTGACAATGACAACGATGTTGAAGAATGGATGAAAGCCTGAATCAACCTTGTCTGATGCTGATACAACTTCTATGACGGTGTCTTGAAATGTGCCTTGTAGCCTTGAATGTCAATGCAAAGCTAGATATGGCGCAAAAAGGAGGATAGTGAAAATAGCAAGCTTCTTCATTGACCAAGGAGACCCTTCTTCCTTGATTTGAAAATGTTTTTCAAAATGAATGCACCGCAAATGTGTTTTTAATGCTCTCAGAATATAAATCTGCCTTTAAAATGACGGATTTTCTCACATCCCTGGGAATTAAGTTAAATCGTGTGAACAGTGTTTACTTAAGAGGGCGCTGCAGTCTCCTAGCAATATTCGGAAATGGGAGTGGAATTTACGAAAGAGAGATTTAATGATGAGGTACTCTCTTCCAAAAGCTTGTTTTGGATCAGACTGAGTTTGCTTTTTATATCAAGCAGAAAACACTGAAGTATGCCAGGCTGACTGAATAACAGAATATCCATATTTACATTTTCTTACGCCAGTCCTGCTATTTCATTACACTTGCGTATATTCCCTGAAATTAAATACAATCGCATCATGATATGGATACATTCTTGGCGGTGGACCTAGACAAGACAACATTTTGGAATGCAGCACCACTCATATAGTCCATCATGCTCTTGGCTGGCTTATTGCCGCTGGCCCCCAAAGCAAGGAAGACATATGCAGCAGGCAACAAAGGGTATGCACTCTTTGCAAATTAAATAAACGTACCGCAATAACAAATTTTACTCAGGAAAACACTCACACAGAAAGGAAACATCTAAATCCATGCTTGGCATCTCTGACCCTTTTCACTCTAGCCTTTTGGGAAATTGTATTGTCTTGGAGGTAATAAACATGACTAATCACACTAAACTTGGCCGAGTCCCTTGATATGTGACCTTTACCACTTATACCAAGTACAATTGGATATTCCAGGGCTCTCTGAGTTTCAATGCACAGACATCAGATTTTCCTGCCCAACAATCATGGTAAATAAATTATTCATCATTCCAGCATGCAGTCAAGCTTCTTTTTTTTCTATCTATCTATGAAGCATTGTATTTAAGATTTAGATATCTCAAATACAGTTTCTGTAGTATTTTCTGAAATTGCATGACAAATAATTAAGCTTTCTAATAGGCTTTTACATACTGACCAGGCCTGTGACAAGGAATTGTGTGTGACTGTTGTGTGCCTAGTTTAAAGCTCAGAATTAACAAGAGACATCTTTGTTCAACTGGCTTTTGTTGCTGCGTTGATTATAAAACGAGGAACTAGCAATGAGCCACCAAACTCCTACTGACTGACCAGAAGAAAAGTTCCCCTGGAGATAATCTTTAAATCTTGTCACACGTAGTCCAAGACGCCACCACACATACCTGCTGTAAGCCCCTCAATGTTGGCCACAGCTTCCTGTGGCTTGCAGTTTTATTTTTGCATATGAGTGCATGGGATCAGTGGCAAATCCTATTGTAATCTCCTTCTAAGCCTCAGAACTCCCCAAAAACACTATGAGGAAGAGAAGGTCCACTTTGACTGGGCCTTTCATTCTATCAGAGGAGATTACAAGAGTAACACTGCTTTTAAACTTCCCCTCAGAGTTCAAACACTTTTTGTGTTTTTTTTTTTTAATTCTAGTTACATCAGCTTCAAACAAAGCCCCCTGAAGATCCTTCATTCTCAACTCCTGACGTAATTTGGATGTACATCAAGTATAGAACATCAATCGGGAGCATTAGTTTAGTTAAGAGTTCAAAAAAGTTAGCGATAAACCAAACAAAAATTCAATAGCACTAATTCACCATTTCTCTTGTATTTAGAGAGATTAGATTTTTCTTTAGCTCAGAGACACGTGAAACTGGGTCAGCAACATAATTCTGTGCGCATGCAAAATGAGGTCCACACAACAGAGGTGTGAAAACAGCTCTTCCTAAAAGGACATTTTTGTTACAATTCTGTAATGTGCTGCCATCAACCATGGAGTTCAGTATGCTAATTATCATACTAAATTATCATGTCTACCAGCGAATATGGAAATGCATTTCATTTTTTGATCATTATTATGGATTTTGTAAGTCTGATAGATACTCATCTTGCCCACTGGCTGGAAGAAGTACTGTATCATACATGTTTTAGTCATTTGAGGACTGTGGATATTAAGGAAGATGAAGCAGATGCTTTCTGTTCCCAAAGAGAATTGCCTCAGGTAACATGTCCATCAGCATTGAGAACGGTAGATATTTATCTGAATAAAGCTCGATGTGTGTCAGTGATGATAGATGGACATGTGCTTGAGGTGGCTCGAAATTTTTCTGCCTCAGCACACAAATGCCCCAGTGCCAGCTGCTATACGGACGGCTGGGAACGGTGTGTGTGTGTGTGTGTGTGTGTGGGGGGGGGGTTATCTCAAAAGATGAAGTTAGTGGTCCTCAAGCTTCACAGTAGAGCTCACCGTGAGGTTTGTAGGGCTCAGCTCTGGAGAATGCAGAATTGCCCTCATAAATTAGCTCTGTTTAACTAAAATCACTATCAGCGACATGTTCGACGTTCACTTTGTCATGTCATCTCCTTATTTGAACTGTGGCCTTCTTTTATGCGAGAAGCCAAGGTAAGGCACTTGTGGCAACACATTGATAGTATTTAATCCAGTCAACTTTCAGACTTTCCACCGCCATTTCCTATGAAGACATGGACATCAAACGTGCCTATGATTCATACCCACTGTAGGCTTTGCATACAAGTACAAATAGGCCAAAAATATAATAAATCCAGTCATACAAATCTGACAGCCATGTCACATACAAGGTTATTCAAGTCTGTCTGTGTGATGGGGGGTTACTGAGGTGGGGTGGAGTGGAGATGGTGAGAGAGGTTAGACTGATCTGTGCTGAAACCAATCAAATTATACAAGAAATCATTTTTCAATGTACCATTGAAGTGAAGGTTACCTTTTTAACCAACACAGCTTAATGGTAATGCTTTTACAGAGGATCATGCGATGGGATGAGTCCTATGTCTCTTGCCCTGAGGCTCCTTCTGCTCAAGCGGGAAAAGGAAGTGCATCGATTCGGAGGAGCACCAGGAGCGGGAGAGTGAAGGGGGAGACGCTGCAGAGTTCCGATATCCTGCGCCTGGGGGGGAACTGACTTGGAGTTCAATACCGGAGATGAATTCTGAATTCAGCGCATACGGGCCTGCCCGACCCCTGAGGCCGGAAGTGTCAGAATGATGTCTGCTTCCCCTCGGTTGAGCCAAAATGGCCGCCTCTCTCTCTCGGCACGCTGCGTGCGGCCCACCGGCTAAAAAGGTTGCCAAATGCAGATGCTGTTTGTTTCTGTCTGGATCGTGCACGTTTGCCAGCATCCCGAATCCGCAGCGGGAGTTGTAGGCAGAGGAATCTGGCCACTGCCTGCGATGCTGAATATGGAATAAAGGAACTTCAAATGCCGACACGGCAAGGTGTTCCAGATAGAGAATTATGTCAAACTTTTATCCTGCCCGAGTGCAACTTCTGCTACGGTCTGAGATTTTTCCAAAACAGCCTGACCAAATGGTTTCATTTATTTGTGAGCAGACACTCTAACCCAAGGCCACACACGCACGCGATACATTTTACAAAGCATCCGTATATACATAGGCATTCCTGCCAAACTGTTGACAAGCATTCATAACATATGTGATTGCATAAATTGCTTACAGGTTGTGTTTAAGACTTTATTTAGAACAGAATAACCTGCATTGTCAAACATGCCCTGCCAGCACATACAATCTGCTCCCAAAGGCATTGCAGTACCATGGTGTCATTTTGATTACTGTTGTGATATACAGCCTTTGGTTATGATACAAGGTGAGATAGGGGGCTTATAGTCATGATGGATGACATAATGGGTCTTGGGGACCAATCCTCAGCACAGAGAGATTTGTGTGGCAGGTAGGTCAGGGGCAATGCACTGCTCGCCATCGTTGGACTAGACTAGTATTGTCAACCGTGCAGAAAACAATACGGCTATATTGCGCAAGGCAGCAAGAACAAAATGGAGTCTCCCCGTCCCTTAAAACACAATAAAACAGGACCTCCAAAAGACTGGAGGAGTACGAGGCTGACAAGGAGACAATGGAGCAGAAAAATCGTTAGCACTGCATACGCCACGTCTTATTCTTCACTCCCCTGACACTTTTACCCAGTTGACGCGAGCACCCTGAGGTTTGTGCTGGGAGATTATTCTCCTTTTTCCAAAGGAAGGAAATAAAATTGTTGAGCAGTGCCCTTTCTGTGTTGTTGCTGATGACAAGGCGCCACAGGTGTCATATTGTTTAACAATTTACTGAACATCTCACTGATGCGCCATTTTGCTATTTCACTATTTCAATCTTTTGCCTTGTTTTCTCAGAAAAAGTTTCTTTTTTTGGTGTTTTTTTTCCTTCTTTTTTTTCTATTCTGCAGACTGTGTGTGTGTGTGTGTGTGTGTGTTGCCGGTGTCAAACAGAGGCCAGATATTTAAAGAAAAGGGGGCTCGTTTCTGAAGTAGCGCTCGAGAGAGATGCCTGCGTAATTCCTCTCTGCAGATGAATAGGATCTTTCAGTCTGCAGTGCTGTCAATCTGACAGCTTTGAAGTGTGCCAGCTTCACAAGTAAATGTAACAAAGGGATGGGGGAGAAGAGGAGGGAGAAAGAGAGAGAAAGTTGATGTCTGTATTTTACACGAGGACACAACGCGGCTGTGCCTTCCACTTTTCGGCAAGGGCTTTTCAGCGTTTAATGAGTGTAAACACGAAGCGGGGAGCAGAAGGGGCAAAGGAGAGGAGCGAGCAACGAGCAACGCGTCCCCGTTCGCCTGCCACCAAGAAATTACGGCAGACTCAACAAAGGCATTTTCATTTCCATTCTCACATATTCCGATGGTCATTTTGGCTGGCCTTCCGGAATTGTGGTAAGCTGGAAGGAGATGGAAGGTCCATGAATCGCGCACGGCAATAAAGATGTGATCTTCAAAGGTATTCCTCCTCTCCCTATGTCGTCATGTACCACAGCCAAAGATTATTAAGATCCTGAATCACTGAAAATGTAAATATTTCCAACTGTTTTTGCCCTGACTTACGCAGTCGAGGCCGCTGTCAAAGGCCTTTTTTCATTTCCTATTAAACTGTAATTTTTAAAGGAAGCAACCTCCGAGCTGTTAGTACCAGATAGAGTGGGTGTTTATCTCATCTAAAGGATGATTCATTTCCAAAATGAATACAGCAATTCATAAATAATGCCGAAATAATAATGATCTGCATTCAAAGCTTCCATTCAGGACACAATTGGCATTTATGACCTAAAGGTCAAGCCCAGTCATTTACATTTCAAAAGGCCAGAATAAAATGAGATAACTTAAATAACTTGATATCACATTCCAATCGTATGGCTGTTCCTGTCATTTCACCTTAGTCAATGATAATGACAAAACAACTACAATAGTGGCCACAAATATGACAGTTATATTCTTGCAAATGTGATGGGTAGCCAATACTGGCTAAAACGGCACAGTTTCAGAAATTGATTGTCTAGGTAAAGTGGCAAAAAAGGGAAATTAATTGGCTGGAATATCACTTTTCAACTTTGTGTATATTTATGATATTTTGGGTAATTCTTCCACAAGTATGTACAGAATTTAGTATCAATTCAACCAGCAAATATATGTATCTTGTATTATACCTGTATATAAGATATTATTCTTCCAACGTTAGTTTCAGATTCCATAAAAACAACCTTCCACACCTCATGAAAATGGTGCGCTTATTAAAACTGAATGTTATTTTAGTTTGGCTACAAACTATTTAAATAAATGGACAACAAAGTAAAAATCCTTGGTAAATAAATGGACAGTGTGTGTGTTTCTGTGCAATTTGGAACTATAGGTATAAGAGAGTATGACAGTTTTTTTTTACCTCTGTTAATTAAGCATAACTTAAGAGTTATCGAGTTACCCATGGATGAGCATTCCTCCTGCATACTTCCAAATGCCGGTAAACTAGGACACAGAGCATACATGCTGCCCTGGCTACTCCCACTGTCTCCCAGCTCCCTATTAATTGGCATTACTTTGGTATTTCCTTTTTTGTAAAGTATCCTTCTTAAAGACATTTTTCTTACATGGAGCAGAACATTTTTTGGCATATCCACGTGTTTTGATGCCTACCTAAGGTTCAGCCAAGTAATAAGACCTAATGTCAGTCGGAGCTATTGCTGCTATTATCCCCATTAAACCATTATTACCATTATTACACACAGCCATTTTGACAACAAAATGTAAGAATCATACTGGATTCTGGAAATGTTTCCTAATGTATATTCTCCTGTCCCAACTTCACTCCAAATATTTGGACTATACCTTCAAAACAAAACAAATAAAATCCATAAAACTGCCATTTTCATGCTGCAAAACACTCCCAGCTCTCCATTCAATATGAAGTCTAGAAAAAAGTATTATAATAGCCTACTCCATAATGTCCTCATCGCTGCCAAACCTCCAAGGCAATACAATGTCATAGATTACTATGCATTGTCCAGTGTATTAAGCATTTGATGAACACATCTTTTAATGCCCTACAGTAATGTAACAGAGACTACAAAGGCCTGGTTCTCAGTCTGAATATGTGTATTCCACCTTTCACTTCAGCTTCATTACTTCTGGATCAAAACAAAATGACTTTGCTGAGGGAACTATTTGGACAGAGCACATAAAATGTAAATCCAATATATGATATCCCACAATCATGGAGCAATGTTGGTCAAATGTACGATGAAGATATTTAATAGAAGAGGGGAAATATAGTCTACTAGTAATTAGTATGCGTCATATTATATACAAAACTTTAACGTCCGTATCCCCATTCATACTTATAGGAGTAAGTTAGTCTTTTTTGCCGAGGCTGCAGACCTGCAAAATTGCAATCTGTTAAGACAGTTATGAATTGTGCTTTTCAATTAACTATCCACTGATTTTTTCCCACCACTTACTGTATATAATTCATTTTCCTTTTCTCTTTGTCAATTATATGACAGAATAAAATTGCAGCAAATTATACTATCAGTACTTAAAACAGGAGTCCGTGGTCACATTTTCCTGTAAACTGGGAAGTGTCTCTCATCTCAGCAGATCAAACAAGACTGAGGCAGATCCAGCTTCCTTTACTGATTAAAGTACAGGGAAATTACTACTATATACAGTACCATCGCCACTACCACTCAATGTCTTTAGGGACTTTTGGACGATTTGGTAAGTTTCCATAATGGTGGCAAATACAAGCAAGATTAGCTTTCTTCATTTACTTTTGGTAGAATTCATGGCCTTCCAGGGGTGAGTTTCCCAATAGTGACGTGTCTTGAAAATGTATGACATACTTCCTGCACAATTTCAAGACAGCTCTTGAAAATTTCACGTGTTTGCAATAAACATGACGTGAGAATTTTTCAAGAGTAACTCTAAGCAGTCACTTCAGTTAACTTGCCAGGTGTGTTTACAATACAGAATTAAAATGACATTAAGAAGTTGTGAGCTGAGAATCAGAAGGTTCTAGCTGCGTTCTGAGAGTTTTGAGATATTGAGCTTCAACGATTCCAAAGTGAATGGGCCCCAAGCAGAAAAAAGGTTTTATCAAACTTTTAAACAGTACTTAGTGCTATAAACAGCATATTTATTTATTATTTGTCCAATTACTTTTGGTCCTGTACAATTGTGGGGGACTTATAGACCAAATAAAAAATCTAATTAAAGCTGAAAGTCTGCACTTAAACCATGTAGTTATTGTTTGATATAAAATGTTTGTTTGGTGGAGTACAGCGCAAAAAACAACAAAACATTTGTCACTGTCCAAATACTGACGGACTGCACTGTGTATCCCCCGCTGCTGCCCGATCACAACGTGCAGAAGCATCTAGAATCTAGCGGTTGCTTTCTGCCACCATAGCAGTGTCAGACTGCGCTCAGGCTGTTTGGGAGTCTGCATTGACAATGCACCAAATGACGAGGGCCTATGTGCTTATCCTGTTTGGGGGAGTTAAACTCTGACAACAGAGGTCACTTGTCTCTGGCTCAGCATCAGCACAAATGCTGTATACTCTATGGGGTGAGCACAGGGGCAAAGCTCTCTGCAAAACAACAGAGGAGCGCAAAGACAGAAAGAGGCATAACATAGCACAAAGAGGATAGAGTAACATTATCCCCACCAAAGCTGTAAATTACATAAAGTTTACTGAAAATATTCCATAAATTACAGAAAAATGTGCTGCTGTCCATCAAATACCACTAGTTTCACATATCATGCTATTGACTGTGATATTAAAATGGAAGCGATGAGGAACATTTACAATATAATTGTTTACGATAAAATATAAATAGTGCCTTTTTGTCATATTAGATTTTTGCCATAAGGATTCATGTTTGAATCCTTACGGTAATGGGGCAATCAAATATGGAGCAGTTTGTTCACCATGTTTAAACAGGCATTTTAGAACCAACCAAAGTTGTCCTAACTCAGCCTATGCTGGCAGTAGACACAGACAGACAGTAGACACAGATTGCACAGTCTGTTTGCAGCCTATTCTAAGCCGGATGTATGAAACAATTAAAGTTTTTGAATAAAACTTGTCATTCAGCCTGTGTATCCAGGACAAGTCTGGTCTTAAACATTGCAGTGATCTCTGTCCAGCCATAATAACTGCACTGAAAAAAAAAGCTTCAGTTTCTACTGAACTTTATTTTTTAGGCATTCTAAATTGAGAAAATTTACATCCATTCAAATGAACATTATTGGCCTCATTTAGTGAGACTAAATGGATTCATTTCACACTTAATTACTGGACATATTGCTCTTTGTACTTTTACCAGGCCCACTAGAAGGGAATGTGTACATTATATGCAGAGGCAGTACAGTTAACCTGGTCTGACATTACTTGCCCGTACATACAACCATGCACAATGTTTCTGTATAATATTTATTTTTTTCCTGCTGTGAAACAATTTCTTGATACGAATAGACCGGGGTCAACTATTACACCAGTCTTTTTATTATTGGGTACCCTCTAATTTAGTTTTATATCCAAGAAGAATCCGGAAGATAGCCACTGGGTTCTGTAATAAATTACAATGTTGCTGCTTCAGCAACATAAAATGAGAATGCTGTAAGAAGCACTTACATACATACTTTGGCACATGCAGATCTGTACATCTTATGAAGAAGTCTGCACACTTGCTTTTTTTTCTTTTCATGCATATTGGATGAGGTGTACTGTATAACAGGTAAATATCAACAAAGTGCATCATAAATTGACAGATCGAACTTGATTTTTGCACCCCTTGGGATACATTTTTGCTTATTCCTGTACAAGAATTGTTAAAATAAACGAGAAGATAGCAGCTTCTACCTTATAGTAACTAGCACAGCTCTGTCCTTAGGGCTGTCTTCATGCCCCAGGCCATAGAATCCATCTAGCAGAAGGTGGTGGGTCATCCACCGGCTACGTTCTCTCAGGTTGACGTTGTAAGCAGTCTTGCTAGCCAGCTAGTAGCTCCGTCTGGTGTGCACACCGGACGGATCTACCTGCCACAGGCCATATTCACTGCCTGACAGTGAGTGGACTTCATTGCCAGTTGAATCCCACCCATCCTTTCATATCAATATGTTGCTTGTTTCAGTAGCTGGCCAGCTACCTCCCTGCAGCAGGCTTTATTCACCACTGGTGGAAGACAACAGGGATGTGGTTGGTACTAATATAAATATACCACATCCCTCTTGCTCTGTCGGGTATCTTGATAGTGGAGCTTCTCTCTACCTTGTAGTACTGCTAGTTTGTTTTGGTGCTTTTCTTTTTTCTTTTCCTTTTTTCTTTTCAACTTCTTTCCTTTTTGGAAATGCGTTCTTCGTTTGCGAAAGTTTACAGCAGGTTAGTTATTTTGCTCAGTCACATTAGCAGGCTAGCTACCAAGGTGGTATTCACTGTCTTTTGACGGAATCTTCACACACTGTTATATTAACTAGCTAGCTAGTATCTAACTACAATTTGCATGGGTGTCTTGATCTAGCTAGCCAGCAGTTTGTGGGTGTGTAGATCTGAAGAGCTAGCTAACTTTTTCATTGTTCGATATCTCACTCACACCCCTGTGGTGCTATACTCAATGTACATGTGTAGTGCCATGTTACAGAAAATATGATTTAAACTAATTATTATTTTATAATGCCTTGAAATTCATATGGTAATTTCCAGAGAAGGTTACATGCATAATAATACAAATAATTAAATCCTGATTCAATTAAACCTGCTGATGTAAAAACTCAGCAAAGTATTTAAGAAATGTTTAAAGCGAAATGCTTGAATTTCTCAAAAGAAGGCTAAGAAAATGTAATTGATCAGCCCTAATGCCAACCTCGACCAGCTCTCCTTTACTATCATATCCAATATACACTATACACTCTGTAGTATACACTATAATGCAGTATTAATTAATCACACTAGTTTAGAAATTGTATACTATAGACAAACACAGTTTGTTGGCAATCTCTACTGAAAGAGCGACATGTGGAATGTGGAATGTTGTAAGATACTATGCGGTCCCAAAAGAACACGTGGGAATGTTCAAAATGAGGCATGCTTTATAAAATCTGTCTATTGCCTCTGGCTTTAATATCCACAATTGCCAATATACTGTACAGAACACCTACTCTGAGAGTATGAATTAGGCTCTTTGAGAGTGGCTCTGAATCTTAAGCAGTCTGCCCAGTAGTGCGTACATTTTGTTTGAAGTACAGTAGACATACAGGGCTGTAGCAGTTGTCAATCCTCCATGCACATCTTGGTTGAGAGCAGACTGATGTTAGGATTAATGCTGATGGATGCAAACATTTAACTTAAAACATTGTTTTTAGTGATTCATATTAATACATATTATATTGCCCGTTCTTTAAAACAGGAAATCCCACATAGATATATTTTTCATTTAGTACGCTGACCCATAAACAAATCATCTGTAATTTCATTGAAAGCGTCTGAACTTACATTGCACCGCAGGCATCCTTTAATGTCCAAGTGAGGGCCTAAATGTAACACCATGCAGGCAGACGGCTAACATTTACTACAAGTTGACTTGTACTGGGGACAGGGGCAGCCAGTAGCCTTGTGGATAAGGTACATGACTGGATCCCTGAAGGTTGGTGGTTCAAGTCCCTGTGTAGCCACGATACGATCTGCACAGTTGTTGGGCCCTTGAGCTAGGCACCTAACCCCACATTGCTCCAGGGAGGATTGTCACCTGCCTAGTCTTCTGTAAGTTTCTTTGGATAAAATCATCAGCTAACAGTTTATTATTATTACTGCAAGAGAGAGAGCATAGAAACTGAAACATATAAAACAGCCTACGTGCAGTGACAGAGTTTCAGCTGGTGATACTAGCTCCACCTACAGGCCAGTGCAAGCCTACAGCCCCTCTTGCTAATGATTTCCTCTCCATTGGTTCAGTCGATGAGCAGGTCCACTTCAGGTCCGCACCTATCTCAGTGCCCCTGGTTATGGATGATGGGACTACCAGTTGGAGCGTTCCTGGAGGTCTTCGCGGGAAGTGAACCCACCACAACCATATCAATGCACTCACTCATCACCCCCCCCCCCCCCCCCCCCCCCCCCCATCAGTTACCCCCTCTTTCTGCAGTGTCATGCTCATGAGGATCAGATTACTCAACCCTGCTCAAATAATTCCTTGTCAGGTACTATGTGTCAACAGCTTTGGAAACACAGAGTGCACTGAGCTGTGCTCAGGCCAACCCCCAATGCCCAGGCAGCACGCAACACACGCATTTTCCATTTATATTTATCCATTTATTTATTTTGTGGTAAACGACCCTTCACGCTTCAGGTAGAGTTGGTCATTGCAATCAGTATAATGTTGACTCGCCTCTCCGTTCTGTAATTTTTTTTTTCATTTTCCAGCTTCTTATGGCAAGTGGCCTACTTGCCTTTGTCTTCCATTTTGTTATTAGGATTTCGAAGCACTCTGCCAACCAAGCGGCTAATCAATCAGTCAGCGAATCAATTGCCCTGTGCACTGCGCTCCACATGCCATTGCCTGTGCCCAGGGAATATAAAATAATGTGCCGTATCTCCAAGCCAACCTGCCTGCACGGCTACTGGCAGGTGAAAGAGGAGGAGCAGGTGCAACCTTTCGGCTAATGTAGTTTGGATTAACCCACCGTATCACCCAATTAAACCTCTCCCCACTGCTCACGCTCACTTCCCCCGCCCCCCAACCTGTCACTTTGGCAGACCCCGACGCTACAAAATGATCCTCAGGTTCAGCACCGTAAACACCACTCCGCAAAGCCCCCCCAAAAAACGCATCAGGTTCTATCTCTGGCAGAAAGTAGAGCGGAGAGGGAAAACCTATAAATCCGGGACTCCACAGACAACCATTTACATCCTGACTGATGGTCTAATGCAGGTTTGCCACTTGCGCTTATTATGCCATTTATTTTTGGATAACGTTTCCTTTTAACTAAGGGCAACAGAACTAAATCCTTCCCTGGTGGCAGCGATATGTGATCCAGGGCATCTGCTCAAGCCTGTCAGCCCCAATCCAGAGGCTTCATCCCGACGACTGATCTGAGTACAGCGGGTTGGGTATGCTTCCAGGGGACTCTGAATGAACCCGGTGACTCCGCCTGACCCCAGGGACAGGGTACGATCCTGACTGACAGCGCTGAAACGCAGGTGGGAACGCTTGTCTTCCTCCAGCCAGACTGGGGGGCCTGGAGACATCGGGAGGCTGGGTGGTGTCGCTTCAGCAAGCGATGCCCCCCCGGGTCAGATATCAAAGGCAGAGGGCGGGAGACGCAGGGATACTGACAATCAGTGTTCACCGTGTTTAGTGAATGGCTCTGATTGAACAAGACCCCAGAGAGGAGTGCACTTATTAACCTAAGAGTCTCAGACAGCAGTGTCTGAAACAGTGCTAAAAGACAAAGGAGTAGAAGTCCTTGTAGACAGGCATGCAGTACAAGAAGCACCTGGCCTCTTATCAGTAATACATTTTACATCATTTTTTACAGCGTGGCTATAATTACAGCTTCACTGCTTGTGCCTGGAGAGTGATATCTACAGTATAGCTTGAGTTATTGTTAAGTTGGCAGTAATCATGGAAGAATGTTAGTTTTTTCTGACATTTACTAAAGGTGGAAGAAAGAGTTCATGTTGAAGTCCAGAATGCACATACAGTGACCTCTCTCTCTCTCTCTCTCCCTCCCTCTCTCTGTCTCTCTCTCCCTCTCCCTCTCACACTCACACACACATTTCTTCATTGTGGATTGAGTGACTTGGCTGCAGGCTGGAGGCAGGGGGACAATGTTGAAGTGATCACTGTTCACCTGATATCTCGCGGAACGGTAAAACCCCTGTGAAAATATAAACTGCTTAATTGCTCCAGGACAGCCACCTGAACGCCGAACGCGGACAGGAGGCAGGGAATCCGAAATAGAATGTCCATTCACTTCTAATCCACTGGAGGGAGGAAATGTAATGTTCAGATATCAGAACAGAGTCAAAATTGAGAAATGAAAGGGCAGTTCCTCTGGCAGTTTAGTGCACTTCATTACCCACTAAATTGTGAAGTAGGGAACAACTTAAAAATACATTGGTTTTAGGGTGAGATAAAACTGCTAGTGAAAAGTGACAAATCCGACACATAGGGTGGAACAGCACTAGTTTACCTGGCTCAGTGCTATGCCCTGTCGCATCCTACTCAAGAAAAGTTGTGTGCATCTACTGTAGAGTAAGAAAGACATAAAATACTTCTTTTTTTTTTTTTAAAAGCTCTGTGTTTTTAGATTTTGTCCAACAGATGAGGCAGTCAGAGGGTCAAGCCCAGAACTTTCAATTTTCTCTATTTCAGTCACTTGAGCATCATTGAACATTCAACATATTTTGACCTTTTATATCTAACTGCCACAATTAAATTACAGCATTTTTTACTGATTGACTAATAAACCAAGACTTGACGCCACATGAAAATCATACTATTAAAAATTCAATCGATAAAAGAGGCACGCTACCATCTTATCACTGTGGAGTGCTGTGTGAAAACTGTAGAAGGAGCAGAAGGTCAGAAAATAACATCTGTGATGGCTACGGTTTTCCCCAAACCCTAATTAGCTGCATTGTGTCACTGTTTATCTAAGTGTGTTGCGGTGTGCAGCAGGGAGTGTTGGCTGACAAAACTGGGAGGGGGAGCGGGGGGTAGCTTGCTGCAGTGCTACGAGCAAGCAAACTGTCAGCTAACAATTTTTGGTTCTCAGAACATCCCTGGAACATAGGGAATGGGTTTTTTTTTCCCTTGAAGTTTTGCATCTCTACCAGCCAGTGAAGTTTCCCATTTAGAGTAATTAAGTTTCTGATATTCAGTATACAGTGTGTGTGTGTGTATATACACATATATTTATCTGCGATTTTACCAGTTTATTACATGCCGAGTTTTATTCTTTAAAAAATATATATATCTTCCAGGATCTACGCCATTTATAGGATTGTGCTTGTGGGTCACCTAGAAATTGTTACACTAGTTCCTGAGCCACTGGGAGCATCCAAGTTGCCCTGGATCCAGCAACAGCAACAAAAAGTCATACATCAAAGGGGCATACATTTGTAACAAGAGAGAAATGTGGTGTCTTGCTTTCTGGTGGTCTGCACTCTTAGATATTGGAGACTGATTTTACAACTTTCACAAGATACTTTGTTACTTTTTGTCAGTGAACCATTTACTACAACGGAACTGTGCAAAGTTATATCAATATTTTTGTGCCCAGAAGTGATTCTTGCGGGAAAAAGTTACAATGAAGTCACTCCATTTGATCATGGGCTTCCAAAAGCAAGAGAATTTAACTCATTGTCTAAGGCTAACAGGAAGATATGGTGACCTCCACAAAACCAGCACATCACCCTCCAAGTGGTCTACTTTACGACCCTTCCAAGAACAATAACACATCTTTCACGTGTTCTCATGGATAAACAGTTCAGCTTTGTTCCTGAATGCCCTTCTGGATTGTCAAAACATGAGTAATATCATGGGAGGGGGAAAAAAATCAGTTCAGTACTATCAGCTATAAAAACAAACTTTAAACCACTCCAGGAGCTCAGATAGTTTGAAAGTGAAAAGGTGTATTATGAGTAAATAGCCACGGGCATTTGGAATGTTGTTCTTAGAATCATATGTTTCCCAGTTCATTGTGTACAAGGTACATCAGAACCTCCCCGCTCTCAAAAACCATAATTCTCAAAATATCTATATATATATATATTTTTTTCTTCCTTTTTTGGCTCCAAAACAAGGATGTGGACAGAAGCAGCATATTTGAAGGGCGTGATGCACACCTCTTCACACACAAAGGATGATTAATTAAGGTGCGCTGCCTTCTTTCCCCGTCTCGAACAGAACCAGGCGTAATTGGATTGAGCGCCTTAAAATTCCAGTCAGCTTGACAGGCAGCTTAGCAACTTGCCTTTTTCTGTATCCCACTCTAACTCAGGATTCAGGTATATTCATGAGGGACAATGGTGTGTGTGTGTGTGTGTGTATGTGTCAGGGGGAAGGGGGTTGGTTGGAAAGTTTGTGGGGGAGGAGGGTTGGTGTTAGTGCAGCTAATGAAATCATTTCAGTTCAGTCAATTCTATACTTACAGCCTGCACACCTAATTATCCTCCAGGTGGCCCATTCTCCCCACTTGCAGAGGCCTGGCTGAGTGTCCTGCCAACTCCATCCCGAACAGCCTGATATACGGACAGCTTCGGTGTTTGTAACTGCCAGTAACTATTTCTGTGTGGTTTTTAAGTTCAGCCCCCTGAGACCCCAACCTCACACACACACACACACACACACACACACACACACACACACACACACGTATGCCCGCACGAGCTACCAGAGAAATGTGGAATAATTTGATAAACCACTTGTGCCGTGAGCTTCAGGAGCCTTTTGGGAGTATAACAGAGCACTGCATTTTATAGTATAAACTTTTATATATGTTGTCCCTGTTTCTTCCCATTTTTTGTGAATGCAGTCTGGCACCCGATAACATAATTTCTAGGGAAATGTGGAATACTTTATTTGTTTTATATTAGATCAATGCAATGACTGAAATAATTTATGGTAATACAATTAACACATTTTTTATTTGCTTAAGGAAAAAGCACCGTGCTAAATACATTTATGAAAGACTCGCTCCCGGACAAATAAAGTATCTGTTTCAGATAAACATCAAAATACAGCAAGGAAGAATGACAAGTACCTAGCATCAAAATGTTCAGCTTTTCATATATAAAGTCTCAAGCACAACAATAGAACTCTGAAACTGCAGCTATAGTAAATTATGGAAACATACACTCAGTGAGCATTTTATTAGGTATTTATTTAGGCCTATCCACTTAGATGTTTGATGCGTTGTGTGTTCAGAGATGCTCTTCTGCATACCACTGTTGGAATGTGTGGTTATTTGTGTTACTGTCACCTTCCTGTCAGCTTCGACCAGTCTGGCCCTTCTCCACTGACCTCTCTCATTAACAAGGCATTTTTCCCCGCAGAACTGCTGCTCACTGGGAATTTTGCACCGTTCTCTGCAATCACTAGAGACTGTTGTGCGTGAAAATCCCAGGAGAATCCCAGGGGGATATCTCTGACACCAACAATCATTCCACGGTCGAAGTCACTTCAATCACATTTCTTCCCCATTCTGACATTTGGTCTGAAAAACAGCTGAACCTCTCGACTATGTCTGCATACTTTTATGCATTTAGTTGATGCCCCATGATTGGCTGATTAAATATTAGCATTAGCAAGCTGGTGTACAGGTCTACCTAATAAAGTGCTCAGTGAGTGTATATACGAGGCTGCCAGCCATGGGTGCTCTGTTGTTATACGGCTGCATTAGCATGAAGGGGGGTTGGAATAACAGTTTGTGAAGGGCTCCAGCGTAATCACATTCTGCTTCTGACAGTCTGTGGACGAACAGCAGGGCATTGGAAGCAAGAGTGTGGCTTCGAGAGGGAGTGTGTGGTAAAGTTTGGCTGTCTCTTAAAACACGGAGGCGTAGAGACCCTGCAGTACGGTAAACAAGGACAGGATTCTAGAGCAGGAAATATAATTATATTATTCGATAATGTGCGACAAAATTATCCATTTCAGTTTGGTTATTGTCCACTTTTTGAGATAAACTAAAAAACCCAACAGTTTTCTACACTGAGTACTCCTTGAATTGTATTTGCATAGATATAGTTATTTCTCTACCAGGCTGTGAAAAATGAATTACCGTAATTTATGTTTCTGAAAGGACTGGATATGAATCCAATATCTACATATTTAATCTCCCACTTTGAGATGTGCAGTGGTGTGTTGTCTGGAGGGATACACAGGATTTGCAGCAGCTCAAAATGATAAATCTACAGCGCAGTCAGTAAGTAAAGGATTTGGACAGTGGTACAATTTCTGTTCTTTTGGCTCTGTACTCCAGCTCATTGGATTTGAAATGAAACAATGAATATGAGGTTAAACTTCAAACAGTCACCTTTAATTTGAGCATATTTACATCCATATTGGGTGATCCGAGTAGGAATTACATCCATTTTTATACATAGTGTCCTCATTAAAGGGAAGCAAAAGTAATTGGACACTTGGCTTCTTGGCTGTTTCTGATTAGTTAGGTGAATTCAGTCGGTTCCCAAGTAAAAGTAACAGGCGTCTTTCAGTATCTAGTCTTGATTCTAGGCTTTTTTCATTGCCTTGTTGTTTGTAAATATGAGGACCAGAGTTGTGCCAATGAAAGTCAAGGAAGCCATTATGAGGCAGAGAAATAAGAAAAAGCACTCCAAAACATTGGCCAAACAATAAGCTTACCGAAACTTTGGAACATCATTCACTGGTCATAATGTGAAATGAATCCTACCAATGGAGTATGGGACATTGTCCAACGCTAACGTTTGGGCCGATTGCTTTTTACCGTAAGTGGTGACTTTATTGATCGATGAAGCACTTTGGGATTTATCCACAAATTAATAATGTGCCATGATTCTTGGAGTTTACGCACGTAAATTTTCTGCTGTGAGTACACGCATTGTCTCTTTGTCTTGGTTTCTCATTGGTCTGCTTGCCGTGGCGAGTCTATTTTCTGATCCTCCTGATTGAGTGCTTGTTAGCACCTTAATTTCAGGCAACTCTACGGGACTCAATTTCAAGGGGATTAATTGTTGCTTAGAATTCAACTCAGATACACAAAACCAGAGACTGAGGGATCAGAGGGAGGTTATATCCCAAGTAGGTTGCTTCAAATCCCTTTGAAAAAGCATTCCCTGGATTGACTTTAATTCAATTTAAAAAATAAAACTGATGAAGAGCAAAGATTGATGAACCAAGAAGGATAAAACTTGGGTCCTTGCCATGAATTATTAAATGTTCTCTATTCAGAAGTAATTGACATATTTAAACGAAGAAAGAAAGTGCATTTATTATATTAGACTAGAGGCAAAGAGGCACTTCATTAATACGTTTGCTATCTGTTTGTGCATATGTCTCTGCATACAGTATAGGGGTGGGCATGTATTTGTTTAGCTTAAGGTCATTAGTTTATCTCTGGCCCAGCCTCTGGAAGACAATGTTTGGTCTAGAGGTAAAGCTGAGAGCACAAACACAATGGGAACTTATTTCTCACCATAGCACTCTATCTCTGCATTGCAGCTCTCTCCTCGTTTCCGTATTCTGTCAAATTTACATTTTATTTATTTGTTTTTTTTCCCCCCCGCTTTCTAATAAAGACCTTTCATCTGGGAAAAGTGTGGATCGAGCACTGTCTGAGACAGCCCCCTGTTGAGGCTCTGACAGGAGACTTTGTACAATGCAGGAGAGGTACGACAGAATACTGCCACCGGCAACAAAACCCACTTTCTGCACATTTTAAATTAAAATCACGACACAATTTATGTAACAGGAAAGCACAGGTCATCCAGAGGTCAGGCAAATAGAGTTTATCTTATATTCTTTCCCTCCAGAAAGTTGTTTGCTTATTTGTTCTTTTTTTATAAGCAGAAACCCAGCGAAATATATCTGCTATATTTTCATTAAGGTTTTAGAAGTTGAGCTTCAATTTAGCTTAAACAGGCGTCAAACTCCAAGTTCTGTCCAGTGCTTGCTCATATTACTCACATTGTTCTCTGTGTAAAAATAAAGAGAATACACCTATATATTTACCATTATGGTTTTTCATGCTTATATATAATATACACTATAAAATATCCTGTAGAAAGCTGGTGGAACGACAGGCAGCAATGATTCCAGTGTAAAGCCATTTAAAGGGAAAGACCGTCATTTTTAATGTCACATCATGTCATTTTATGGGATGGCCATTAAATAAAGAGTTATTCTACATGACTTGGCAATGTTTCGAGAAACAGTGAAGTCAAACATGTTTCTGTAAAAATAGTTTCTTACAGTTTATGTAGCTGTTGTGTGAAGCCCTCCTCCCATTTTTTATGACAAAAGAAATGGGACCACAAAGTAGGACAAAAGTAATTTAAGCATGCATTGATACAGTATGCTCCAAGAAATTTCTAGAAGGGTATCTTTTAATCTATGTTTTAATCCTTTAACAATCGCATTAATACTGTGAATGATAATCAGTGTCTAAATATGATTGTGACATTGTGATCGCACATGTTGAAATAATCCACCATTTCCTTTTATTATTTTGCAGAGAGAAACACATTAATCATCAATTTGCCATCTGAACTTGAAACAGACGATAAGGAAACAACACTACTGGTTAACTTATAAAACAGAATATACCTTGCTTGTGATGCTTCTGTGGATGTGTGTGAATAATTATGATATTTTCTCTCTACGAATATGAGATGTAATTGAGAAAGGCACAGTCCTGTTATTACACTGCATAGTTTCTGGGCCTATATGTATGTGTAGGAGAGGGCTGGCTATTAGTTTAATGATTTAAAAGTGACGATTACCTGATGAATAACTTTAGAAAATGCAACTTTTAATGAGTTTTTTTTTTTAAGTAGACAGGAAAATTATTCAGCTTAATATTCAGCAAAGCTATTATCTTATATTATCTTACAAGGAAATTACAGTTGATAAAAAAATTATTTTCTTTCTGCACTTGTCTTACACTGTATAACACACTAATATTGGTATGTTAATTCAGTCAGTTAATTTGGTTTTGCGAATAATTTAATTTGGATGGATGAAACAGCCTGCACCTTTGATTCTTATTTTTATTTTATTGTTTTATCTGGAATTTACATACATATGAATCATATTTCATAATTAATAGGGCAGTAATGGGCCTGTGGACTGAATATTTTCTGTATGGCCATTTAGTGGATATTCAAAGGAGCCCTGTTAGTGTACATCGATACCAAATGCCAAAATGGAGAGGGAGCCAATTATATCAGGGGATGATTTGATGGTAGGTTGAGAGAGCCAGGTTTGGAACCTATCTACAGGGAGTGAATTGTCATGTTGTGAAAAAACAGCGTCTGCAAGCGAATAAAGAACAAGAACCAAACAACCAAACATATAACATTTAGAAAACAGTGTGATCATGTGCAGATGTAAGAGGATCTGTCAGAAGGCAGAAGGTTGTCAGTTTCATTTCACCATGTATAAACTGTTACCATTCTCAGTCACTAGGGGGAACTGAATGGGCAATGCATTTGCAGCAACCATGGAGAAAACGGTTATTCGAATGCCTATTCCAACTGAATTCAGAAGCTCATTTATTAAAGGAATAACCAACAAGCAATGAGCTAACATACTAACATTTACCATACAAAAGTGCCCTTGTAATTGTCATTGTACATCTAACTGGAATTACATTAATATCATATTTTTACTGGTTCTGGATGGTGTAGTGGGAAGTTGTACTGTTCAGGTTGCAGTTGCACAGTTCAACTGATAGTGTTTCAGTATAAAGCCATCAAAGTTTAATTCACAAAAACATAAAGTTTTTAAATAATCTTGTGAAATAAAAGTACAACCAAAAGCAACCTAAGCTGTATTGTGTGGATACTGGTTACTTATTGTATGTGCTTTATTTGGTACAAATATCAGGAATTATATACCATGAACCCGAAATGCCAAATCAATCCCTCTAGATTCCTCTTAAATTTAATATCAAAATTGGTGGAAAGATACTGCACATCTGCTTGCCGACATGCGACACGGAGAAATCGAGACAGCTTCTCATTTGCAAATTGAGACGTACTAAAATAATTCTGACAGCATAATCGGGGCTTGGTTAAAAAACAGAAAAACACATTTTGGCATGTGGGACTGTCCTCATAGGAACCATAATAATCTCTTTTTCTGCCTTCCAGCATCTGAAAGGGGGCTCGATAAATATGCGATGCGGAAGCCCACAGAAATAGTGCAGGAAAATCTCTCCCACCTCCCTGCTCTGAGATAACACCTCTCACCAGGGAAATGGAACTAGGTTAAGATACATATTGTCCGCCGGGTATCATAGGTATGTAAAATATGCGCCGCGCTATACGTAGCGCGTCTATACATCGAACACAACGCCGAAACAGATTTAAGCCTCTTAACAGATTTCGCAGAAAAGCGTCGACCATCGGGCTTACATCCCGGTTTCTTTTACCGTATCTCGCGGGGGAATCCGAAACCTTTCATTTTCCACACAGATACAGCCCGAGTAATTTCAGAATCAATTAGAGCTGGTGCATGCACCGTCCCATGTGTTAAGGGGATTAGGCGGTCACTTGCTGAGCCGCAGTCAGGCCCAGCTCCGCACACGGGTCCTCGCGGAAAGCGAGCTTTTTTACGGAACGCCGAGGCAATTGGAGACAGTGACAACAACAGATGGCAGATAATCACAGCTAAAGCCCACTTCTCATTTCTTCCTCTCCAACAGAACGCAAAAAAACGGGCAGATAAAAGGCCGGGCCAGGCATGCTTTTTGGCAGGCCGGATGGTGGCCAGGCCTTTTTTTTCTCTTTTTTTTTACCGGAACGTAGAAGAAGCTTTCTTAGTGAAATTGTTTACCAGGTCACGCCAGTGTTAACCGTCCCCTACCCTGGGAGGTCAGGAGTTCAGGAGATCCCCGGGCGGAGCCTGCTCCGGAGCCGGTGTTGTGATGTGGTGCCAGTACGGCTGTGTGGCGTGCCGGACTGCCAGCACTCAGGCCCCTTTGCGTAGCTGGCGATAAAGACACCCTGCTGTCCGCTGATAGTGGAAGAGGATTCCAGACCTTTCTACAGTATGAAGACTCCCCAGTGTGGTCACATTCGGCTAACCCCACCGTGATTCACACATACACACAGACACATGCATGCGCACACACCCACACACGCACACACACACGCTTGCACGCACACACACACACACGTCCTAACCCCACCATGGTTCATAAGTACACACATGCATGCATGCACACACACACACACACACACACGCATGCAAGCACACACACACATCCTAACTCCACCGTGATTCATACATACACACACGCACGCACACACACACATCCTAACCTCACCGTGATCCATACATACACACACGCACGCACACACACACACGTCCTAACCCCACCATGATTCATAAGTACACACATGCATGCATGCACACACACGCACACGCATGCACGCACATGCACACACACACACACACGCATGCACGCACATGCACACACACACACACACACACACGCATGCAAGTACACACACACATGTCCGAACCCCACAAGGATTCATACATACACACACACATGCACGCACACACACATCCTAACCCCACCATGATTCATACATACACACATGCATGCATGCACACACATACATGCATGCCCGCAAAAACACACACACACACATACAACTCATAAATTATGTTTGAGCACCTTATTTCTTCATGGCATGCATTTGTTTATTTCAAAACATATTGTGACTGTCTTAATCTTAAAGTGATCACATTTGTTAATCAAAAGTTAAAAACATGTGTAATGTTGTAATGTTCTCCTTATATACAATCTGATTTATTCATCAACATTGCCTGTAAAATCACTGCACAAAAGCCTACTAGTAGTTTGTGTCCAAAAAAATATTGTTGCCTCATTCTTCATAACACACATTGCACATTGGCAGATAAACTTTACCATTTTATGTAAGAATACAAAATTAGCACTGAAGCTTTGTAAAGATATTTCACACACTGTTAAGAAACAAGTAGTATCCAATGGGGAATTTTAGGACAGAATGTGGCAGGAAACTGCAGTGGCTCTATTCTTAAACATATGTTGAAGAACTACTGACTATTACAAATTGGATTGAGCCAATTGGATTGATAAATGTGTAGGATCAAATCACTTAAAATGAAAAATAGATCATGAAAGCATTATAAAATGCACAGATAGCAGATGGATATTGGTCACATACTAATCTAAGAAAAATATACACTCAGTGAGCATTTTATTAGGTATTTATTAGACTTATTTTTTAAACGTCCACTGCTGTAGCCTATCAGGAAATCAGCAGTTTCTGAGATACTGAAATCACCCTGTCTGCCACCAACAATCATTCTACGGTCAAAGTCACTTTTTTTCCCCATTCTGACGGTCGATGTGAACATTAACTGAAGCTCCTGACCCGTATCTACATGACTGTATGCATTGCACTGCTGCCACACAATTGCCTGATTAGATAATCGCATGAACAAGCCCCAGCCCCCCCCCCCCCCATGCTTGTTTTGCTACCCACATGTTGGAAAATAACTGTTGTTTCTAAAGCAATGGCATCTTAAAATAGGTTATATAGATAGAACGGCTTCAGGATGACATACAGCAGAGTTTGCAGCTATCTTTAAAATCACACACAGATTGTGGCTGTTTTTAAAATCGGTTCAAATCATTATCGCTAAACTTTATCTGCCGTGAAGTCTGATACTAGCCCCAGTCGTTATCCTAACCTTGTCATCAGTACTTAACCCCATTTTCCTGTCATAAACTGCATAATTGAGTCACACAGAAAATTTGTGCCAACTATTTTAAAGCTTGTTATTGTTATTTGTAATGGAATCCATGCTATTCTGCCTATTCTCTTCCACACAAATACTGACAGCTCTTTGTGTTTGGATCTTGTATTCAGTTATTTGAGTTGCAGGGGAATGGATGGATAGGAAACAAACTACTCTCGGTATCCTGCTGAACTCAACATGGCATTAAATAAGGCCATGTTTATTACAGATAGGGGGTCAGCCTGTTCTCAACTGAAAGATAAAAGCTGATGATAATCGGTAGGGGTCTATTTGTCAGCCCTCAGACAGAATATATACCACATTCCCTTAATCATAAATCCATGCAATGATAAAGTAATAAAGTACATCTGGAGATTCATATCTTTTATGAGACTGTAACTATATACAGTGCATGTACGTATGTGTATATAGCGCATTGCATATTGAATGGTAATCTATGATTACAGAATTTATTTATGAGAATGGCCAGAGTTTGAAACTGCGTTCATTCTTGCACATTTTTTTGTTTTAATTATTAATTAGAGTAGAATCCCCATTGAATCATTTTTCATCCAATCTTTGACTTTATAACAGGGCCGTATCCGTGAAATGCATTGACACAGCTGCTATCAAACACAACTTCAAAGCAGTTCACCAGACACAAGCTTTGGGAATGGGCCTGTGGTTCAGCTTCCTGAAAAATCAACACTGTAATCTCTTCACGCATAATTACAGCATGGTTGTCATTCCCATTTGCTTTCATAACTGACTACAAATACCAGTGTGCCTTCCTCTTATTTGAAGACTTATTTCATCCTATTTCCATGACAATGACTTTAAGCCATGTGCTACTTCTTTACATTTGTTCATGATGGAAGATGGTTGATGTTCTAAGCACCATTGTGAGGTACTGTAGTTTCTCTTAACTCCAAAACAAATATGAAACTGTGACATTAGCTTACTAAAGCATGGGATACCATGTAGTGTGTATCAGAAATGTCACTAAAGTTAAAATGGAAGGCAGTTTCCGAGCATTCAAAAAGCATCCATCCTGAGTCATTTTAATTCAACAGATCAGACAGACTAGCATAATCTCTGACTAATGCAACAAGTGCAAAGACACTGGATGCAACTGCCAGAATCCAGAAGGGCAGTTAGCATGATATGGCACATTTCATCAGAAAGTGTATTGCATTCTTGTGGATGCTAAGGTTTGCAGTAAAACATGGAAGCAGATTTGTGCTTAACGGAGGCACCACTGGTTTTGGTTGGATAGGTAAATTTTGAGATAATATGATTCTTCAACTGCTGTAGTTTCATAAAATATATGAACCAACGATCATAAGCAACTCTAAGTAGTTCATTTATGTGTTTTTATACCAGACGTGTCATGTAAACCAAGCACCAGAAAAGCTTTTTCAAACATAATTCGCACATGTTCCAAAAAAAACCTAATAAAAGTCAAAACACTAAACTGTTTGCATTTGTCTCCACATTCAAAATATGAAATATAATTTTCATTTTTTTCCCTCTTCACCTGTGGAAAAAACCCCCAAAAAACTGAAATGGTAACTGCAGATAGGTCATTGAAATTATGTAACTGGTTGTTCCATCTTATTGTATAAGAGACCGGGCCATTCCAATTAACTAAAATGTAGAAACGAAATTACTCCCCTTTTCCGGGCAAAATTATAAACTAAAATACTAAAATTCTACAGTAAAAATCTTATCAGCTTGGTTTCATGTTTCTTATCTCTCGTCTCAGTCTCTGTCTCACTCATGCAGGAGGGCAAGATCCTGTCTCAGACCCCGACTGTGAAAAGAAGCACACCTTTAAAACTTGGGCTGATTAGTAACACAAGCCCAGGGCGTGTGCCCACTTAAGCAGTAGGCAAGGCCCCAGATTGCCCCAATTTCCAGACTGAGCCCTGCCACGCAGATGTTCTGAAAACAATAAATAATGTATTTTTCCACTTCACTGATTGTTAAGATGTAGCATTAAATCAAAGTGCCACTAGAAACCCCTCATACGGTTCATAAAGAGATGAAAAAGCCTGTATCACCATCTTAATGAATAAGCCATTTTATAGTTTGTGTCCCATATTCTCATGGCAGTCACACAATGTGGCCGCCAGTACAGTATAGGGGAGATAGAAAGTCAGCAGGTCTCTGTTTCAAATGGCAATTGTTTTCCTGTGGTTTAACCTAGCCACTAGAAAAAAAAAAGTCCATCACATCCAGTAGGCAGACTACTTACTATTCCTCTCTTCAAGAGGCACTTGGGTTAAGCAGCTGTTTTGGCACATAGTGAGTGTTAGACTCTTGGGAGGGAGGAACCACCCAATAACTACGGTCACCTAGGGACAGTCTGAGGGACCCCATTTCCACACCAAGAGAGCACAACTGCATCTCTATCTCTCGAATCTAAACAATGACACAAAGATTACATTAAACATGAACATTAAACCCGCCATGGAAATGGTAAATGGTACAATATATTATTATCTACCTGCTGATATTTCACACCGAGCGATACTGCATCCTTAATCTACTTACATCTCAGGGGAAATGCCTTAAGCTGCACAAGTAGAGCAAATTAAAGCTTTTCCCATGATCCCCAGTGCATGCGGTGCAGTGCTTGTGTCCTGGGAGATACTCCTCTGTAGATTAGCATCAGGACCTGCAAACACCACCTCACTGGGCCAAGGTCTTCCAGACTCATATCGAGCTCTCGATCCCTGCAACACTCACGACGGGGGCCAGACTGTACCGGTGAGTAATAAGCCAATGCACTTGATTTCAAAGTTGAACGATTTCCCATACAGCCTGAAACAAATACTAGCACAAACACAGACAGGTGATTTCTCACCAGACCACATCAAAATGACCTGACAACAATAAAAGAACTGAAAAATAATACATCAATGAATTACAGATATTCAGTAATGTGCAAAAGTCTTTGTCATGGTGGGAGGTTATTCCCACTGTGACCACCAGAGGGCCTGAGATCATTGGCTCCACCTGTTCCTCGTTGAGCCAGGGGAATTACCTCCCTTAAGGGTATTTAAGACCGGCACTGACTATCCTTCAGTGCTTTGGTGTTCAACCGTTCGCGATTGCACTAAGCCGGTAACGCACAGGTAGACTCTGCCACTGAGAGTCAGGTATCGTGCTAGTGTATGGTCTCTAGTGTCTATAACTAGAGAGTAATTTAGAGAAGGTAAGGAAGGTGTTCAGCTGGCGTTTCTTTCGCTGACATCTTCCTCAAGGGTTTTGTTTCTTTTGGGCTCGTGTGAGCCGGTGGTTGGAGGACGTTGTCCTCCGGTATGTATTTTGGTTTGTGTTTTGGTCCCGAGCTGCGACTCGAGGTTTTATTTTCTTGCCTAGTTTATCGCTAGGTTGTATTTTTATTTTCTCTCCTCGGTCTGTGACCGTTGGTGCATAATTGTTTGGCACTGCTTTTGGTTGGCTCATTCGCCCTGTTTTTTAAAGGGTAGTTTTATTTTCGCTTAGCCGTTTTTGGCTTCTTTTCTGTTTCCTTAAAAAATAATCAACAAGGAGAAAATCCTTCTAGTGTCTGCGTATCCCTCATTTCCTGTTACCCCGGGTATTTAGTGACGAGCACGCCCACGTGTTCGTTTAGGAGGGTTTCACCCTCGGTCGCTTCTGGCTCTCCGCCCAGCCCCTCCGTCACAGTCTTAGGCACCCTAGATTGTTTTAAATACATTTGGTCTTATATGTAATTTATTTTCTTTCTTTTTTTTTGGTTGTCAGCAGAAAAGAGCTCATTTGAGATTTCCAAACATCTCAACATCTAAAAATATAAATATTCCAGAGAAATTGTATTTCATTAAATAAAATAACATCTTAAATATTAGACCACTTTTCAGATGAAAACTTGATGGAGGTGTCTGAGATTACCTGGAGAGCCGGAAGCAAGTGAGTCGCCCAGGGTCAGAAAAAGAACTGTGGTAAGGTCTCCAATATATTTGGGGCAACCTACCGTCCAATTTTCATATAAAACTGCAAGACAGTGTACCTAAGAGAATTGATGGAGTTTTAAAGGCAAACGGGCGGTCACAACAAATATGGATTTGATTTTGTTTTTAACTGTTCACTGCTCTTTATAGTGTGTTTACTTAGATACAGTAAATAGTGTGATTAGGGGATGATCACGCTATGTGTTTTTTTATTAGCTCAGTTAAGCATCTAGGTATAGCAAAGTCCCTATTACAGTTCTAAATCACAGTGTCTTAATATTTCCAAAGACAGCTTTGCTGAGTTCTGTTTTTCATAAGCTCTTTGTCAAAAAAAGAAAGATTCCATCTTGTGCTACATTGTGTTTGTTTTTATGTCTTCCCTGTTTTGGGGGCAGGCATTCGTATTAATAGTAGCCAGAAACATTGTTGGCAGAACTCATGTCATGTGTAAAACAATAACAACTGAACCAACATTTCACCGCCTCCCTTGCTTGGCTAGCTAGCTAGCTACATTCTTTTAAATACTGTGAGGCGAATCAATCAAAGAGACTAGATAAGTACTTTTGAGAGCAGGTTTCTTGCTGTGAGTTTGCAGACCAGACATAACACTCAGGGTACAATTCACCAGTTACACAATGTATGAGTCATATGTCTCTTCTGCCTTTCATAAAAGAGCACAACTCTGTGCTCCGGCTTATTTTGCAGGAGATGGCCACGGCTCAGGATCACAGTCAACAGTTTTTTTTAGCTAACTAGCTAACTGCTCTCAACAACCAAATGGTGAAAGCGGCATTTACATAGGCACTGTAACTAGGCTACCCAGTTGCCTATTAGATCCAAAGTCTAGTAGTGCCAGGAAGGTTTCCACTGGAACATTCTTTCTGTGGTGAATCGAGGACTGGCAGGGACCAGATTGGTTTTTTTCGCCGACTATCATGAATCCAAATGCATTCCATTTTCAGTTTGCCAATTAAATTTTGACCTGAAGCTATCAGGATTTTTTTCTGTGTTACACTTTGACAACAAGTGGGATTTGCTGGGTAAAATTTATCTATAAATAAACATAACATGTCACAAAAATTCATGCAAATCATAAACAATTAAGTTGTAGCAACTGATTTAACAGGGAATAGCATACATTGATAATACTGTTAGTATTCCTACTGTGGCTTATTCTAACATTTTGCCTGTGCAACAAGAGAAGCTAATTGCATCTTGGCACAACCTAATACCAGGCAGAGTTTTGATATCATGTGATGACTTGCTGTCACGGCTTTCCAAAAAAATTAACTGTTTGTAGTGCAGGGGTGCACAACAAGGACCGATCCATTTCAGGATTTTGTGCCAACTTCTGCTCTTAATTACTTAATTAGCTCAATCATATCTTGATCTGACATCTGTATGCGCACCGGCTACAGACACAGACTGCAAGTGTGTCCTAAAGATGTTACTGTGCTCCAGTGAAGGAGAGAACCAGCAAAGTTTATGGAATTGGCAGAAAACAAACTAAGGTAATTGGCTGGAACGAAAACCTGCATGCACACCGGCCCTCCAGGACCGGAGTTGTACACCCCTGATGTAGTGCCTCACTAAACCTGGGATTGTGGGTTTCTCAGCTATAATATCTTCCTCATAGGCAGTGACATCAATTGCCTGTGCCCTGTGTTTCCCTTGACATCCATCAGCTTCTTTCTCTTCTTTATGACATGCATTGTTTGGTGCCTGTTCTTACTTGTGCTACAGCAAGGTAATTTATACACGTTTATACTGTACATACACTCAGTGAGCAGTTTATTAGGTACACCAGCTTGTTAATGCAAATATTTATGTAGCAGCAAGTAAATATAAAAGCATGCAGATATGGTCAACACGTTCAGCTGTTTTTCATAACAAATGTCAGAATGGGGAAGAAATGTAATCTAAGTGACTTTGACCGTGGCGGCACGGATGGTGCAGTGGGTAGCACTGCCGCCTCACAGCAAGGAGGTCCTGGCTTCGAATCCTGGTCGCCCGGCGCCTCTCTGTGTGGAGTTTGCATGTTCTCCCCGTGTCTGCGTGGGTTTCCTCCAGGTACTCCGGTTTCCTCCCACAGTCCATAGACATGCAGGTTAGGCTGATTAGAGAGTCTAAATTGCCTGTGGGTATGAGTGTGTGAGTGAATGGTGTGTGTGCCCTGCGATGGACTGGCGACCTGTCCAGGGTGTATTCCTGCCTTTCGCCCAATGTATGCTGGGATAGGCTCCAGCGACCCTGTTCAGGATAAGCGGGTTAGGATATGAATGAATGAATGACTTTGACCGTGGAATGATTATTGGTGCCAGACAGGATGGTTTGACTGTCTCAGAAACTGCTGATCTCTTGGGATTTTCATGCACAACAGTCTCTAAAATTTGAAGAGAATGGGGCAAAAAACAAAAAACATCCAATGAGCAGCAGTTCTGCAGGCAAAAATGTGTTAATGACAGAGGTCAGAGGAGAAGGGCCAGACTGGTCGAAGCTGACAGGAAGGTGACAGTAACAGTAACTACACATTACAACAGTGGTATGCATCTCTGAATACACAACGCATCAAACCTCTAAGTGGATAGGCTACAGCAGCAAAAGACCAATAAGTAAAAAAAACTTGGCTGTGAGTGTACATCTCTTCAGTGTGGATAGTGGAGGCTGACATAATGAGATGAATTATTAATAATTTGTTAACAGCTGATGAAAAGTAATTATATAGCTCAGTATACATTGTGTTAATCATCCTGCTTTTTTAGTTTAATCAGCCACTTTTTGTCCTTCATCTGGTCCTCAAAATGATACATTGTAAAATCCTATCAGAACTGACTTTGATCTGATGTAAAATGTGATTAGGTGGTTATTAATCTGTCAATCAGATTTGATCCGTCAGCTGGAACAATCTGGTGGAATTGTGTGTAAATATATTATATAGTGTGTGTTATGTACAGTCCAGGGAACCCAGACGCAGACCACAGGATAATCCAAAAGAGTAGTTTTAATGTCCAGTAGTCACAAGCCAAGAGATCCAAACACAGCCAAAAACGAAAAAGCAAAAGAATAGTCGAAAAAACAAGCGAGAGGTCAAAATCCAGAGAATCACAGGGCGAAGGTACAGTAGGGCAAAAGCAAAGTCGAAGTCAAGGCAAAGGTGTGTCTTTCAAGAATCTCTATAACAAGGCTTACAAACAATCGGCACTTATCAAGATCAACGTTCTGACAACGAAGCATACTGAGACTGAGGTTTAAATACAAGAGGGAAGGTGACAATCTAGGCGGGGCAGAGGAAAAGGTGGGCTAAACAAATGGACAACAGGTGGGGAAACACAATAGGGTAATAACATAATAACGGGAGGGAGACGAAAACGCGGACTGGATGCACGAAACAAAACATGTAAAACATACGGCTCCGGATTAGGGAGTAGACATTTGCATAGTTAGAAGACGTAGTGATAGTTAGAGACAGGTGCGAACACTTCGCTGAAACTAAACGAGTAATCAGGGATAGCATAGGGAGGCGGACTTATAGAACAGTGCAGAAATACTAAGAGATAGCGTTAGTGAGTTAGTTTCGTGAATATTTCTAAACTACCCAATAAAAGTGATTGTTAGTTAGTTAGTTAGACAGACAGTAAGTGTATTAATCGGATTAGTACTGTACAAAACCTAGATTAGTAGTAGTTAGTAAGAATCGTGCTTTACAACATTTAACTATCAAGAAAAAGCAGGAAGTAAGAATCGCGAGTTTTAGAAAAAATGTTGAACCCCGAAAAACTACTGTAACCACCCGAATAGTGGGGCACGCAGACAGGGGAGTGACTAGACTGATAAACATTCAGACGTAGACATAACAGGGGAGGACAATAGAGAACTGTAATGGGAAAACATAAACCAGGTACTATGGGAAATGAATCATAAACAAGAATAAACATGAAAACATACAGAACAAATACAGAAACATTACAGTGTGTGTGTGTGTGTGTGTGTGTGTGTATGTGTGCATGTGTACTTGCATGTACATGCCTGCATGTGCGTGCGTGTGTGTGTGTGTGTGTGCATCTAATATACTGTATGTGTCTGCCCATGCGTTTGTGTGTGTGTGTGTGTGTGTATTTGGGGAGGGCGTGTTACCAGGTTAATTGCCATTCATATAGAAGATCTTTTGGCCCACAGCACGTAATGAGACTCTGCCATCCTATCTTCAATGCATCATCAGTCACGCTTACCTCCTGCCAACCAGTAAAACAGCTTAGCAAATGGATTCATACCTGATGAATCAGCCACGAGGAAATATGGTGCAGCCCTGATCAGTTCAAATTCAAGAGACTACATGTCAATTTGAGTCTCTCATACCATCTAATTTGATCAGGCAGCCTTGGCTGTCAATATCCTGTCAATAGTTGAATTTATGCTCACACTAGAAGACTAGTTTGGCAGTAGGCCATTAATAAGAGCACCTATCTGCTGCGCATTACATTTGGGCAGAGATTTGACAGACAACAGACTTCAGATTACCAGGAAAGTAGATCTGGTAAAAACAATTGATAAATAAAAAACTACTAACTATTAAGATAAGGGGGTTACATGTTCCTGTTTTTATTTTTTTATTTAGATATATTTTATATATATTTTTGTATATATATACAGTATATATAATTTTTGTTGAGTATTTCCATCCTCATGGATGCCCAATCACGATTACAGGCCCATAATCACCCTGAAATCCTTTGGCATCCACAGCTTGTGCTGCCAGTCGCATCTTCAGTCTGCAGTCAGCTGAGCTATTCTACCACTGTCTAGCACTGTGACTGTAGGCAGACCACTGGCAGTACCGGATGTTCATTTGACCACAGTACTACACAGGGACTGGGTATGTCCAGGGGCCAGTATTTCAAAACGTTTTTGGATAGGATTTCAGTAATCGGATAGGATTCAATCTCAAAATTGGGTATTTCAAAACTAGAAGCTGTGATCCTGGGAAAAGGATTTGGTAATCCAGTTCTATCTAGATCAAACGTTGTTTTGGGGTATTTCAGAATTCTAAGGTATAGATTGGGATAGATCGGATTTTAAAAATCTGGATAATATTGATCCCAGAGGAAGGTAAAGTGAACAGGGGTAATACTGTTTCCAACAGGGTTACTCATGTCTGTTTGTCTTGAAATATTTATTTTGACCAACAGTCAGAGGCCTATCCAAAGACTGTAATCCTGATCTTATGGTATATGGATCAGAATGATCCTATCTGCAAATTCTTGAAAAACCAGGACAAAACCTACAAGATCAATTTGATCTGGGTGAGCAAAAAGGGGCTTTCAAAATCCAGATAATACTAGCTTAAAAGTTTTGAAATACTGTGCCCAGATGATAGGCAGATGGTATGACCAATTCCAGGTTTCCCCGCCCAGAACTGGCACTGGCACCATTAAAATTTGTTTCCAGACCAAAGCCAGGGCCTCCGCCAGACATATCGCCCAAGAGCCCAACTATTCTCTTCTCTGACATATAATGTAATCACTTCTGAAAAAGAGCAGAAACAGTGCCACGGTCTGAAATTGAAATTAATTAGTATATTAAGGATCCGTGGCAAACAAGAAATAAAACAGTTGTTAATTATCCGTCCTATCAGAGAGGATATCTTTACGTACTCTGGCTGTAGAGGAATCGTCATGGATCCATTTGTTCCGCTTCCCTTTCTAGGTACGCCTGGTTTTTTGGAATCAGAATAAATCAAATATTAAAGGTTTTAATTAGGCGTCAGCTGCCAAACCCCCTAATTCATTCAGATGGAACGCATGCAATGAGGAACCCCTACACTGAAATGTGAGAATTAACTTAACTAATTGGATTGGCCCGCTAAGCCCCGTTCACCAGGGATGGAGGGGGAAAAAAGGCAGAATTATGGATGATCTCTGTATCACAGTCAGGCCGATAGAAGAAAAAATAGAAGGAAAAAATGAATGTAAACCAGCCTTGTGTTTATCTTCCTCGAGGAGAGTTCCTCTGCGTCCCTCCTCCGGTGAGACAGGAGAGGGACCTCTGAACAGCAGATAAAAAAAATCCCGCCGGTCGATGAAGAATGAATTTACTGTAAGGTGAGACATTATTACTTTAGCTACTGTATTTATTTCTTCAGCAGCTGACTTACACGGCTTTTTTATTTTTTAGCTTATCCATTTATATACTGTCGCTGGATGCTTACCATAACCCAAGGGTGTCATAGCGGAGTATACTATCTGGGTTATCAGCCTGCCACCTTCAGGTCAAAAAAGTAATCCCCCCAATTCTGTCACCAGACATACTGTAAGATACAGATGACTGGATCTCAAGTGTGAGTTATCATGCATAGCTGTGACTACCATGGAGGTTATGACATTGGTTATTTTCTTTGAGAAAAGTTAGTTGATTCATATCTGAAAATCATGTCGTAATAGTGTTTGGAATAAAGAAAACACCAGAATGAAATCATGCACAGGTTTCTGATGATTCCCTTACTATCAGTGATGCTTTCCCAGTTAAAACATTTTTTTTCTAGGTAGAAGCTATTAAACAGGTTATTATTTGATAAAAGTATGTTTATCTACTCAAATTAAATTGAGCAGACAAATTCTAATCTTTGGAGAAAAATTATTACAGAGCCGGCCTGAATAAGAACACGTTTCTTGGGAGCACAAGTTACAGCTGCCTTGGTAATGATCTGAAATGTTCAGTATAAGCATTCAGTTCAGTTCATTGCTGTGGTACTAAATTAAATAACACAACACAGCTAGGGGTCAGGTACTGTGCAACATGCAGTATCATGGAAATGAGATTAACATACAATTGTATCTCCGCTATGCATTCTCTCTCATCAGTGAGACACACTGATATGCGCACATATGTCTGTATAGTTAGTCAACTGGCTATCAATATCATAATATCAAGAAACAGTATATCCTGTAAAATGAGAACATATGTCTTGTTTTTGAACCTCAAAGTTATACAGTAAATGATAAAACCGGATTTATGATGGCATCTAATTTAGATTTTTCCCTTTGCTGTATGTATGTAATATTGAAGTAGATTATTTGTATCCAGAAGTTGCTTTTAAAACAAGTTCCATATAATTTCTTTATAAGTAAACAGTCTGCCAGTTGAAAGTGTCAGGAGAAGCTGAATGTCATATCTGTCTCAAGCAGTCAGATTCCTATTAATGTCCATTTCACGAAAATTGCCTAAAGAATAGTTACTCGATAGATGTGCGTCTAGAATATAACCTATAAATATAATCAAATATCATTCAATTATATCGATTTATAGACTTGAAAAGCGTCTTTTCAGATAACGAGAACTGTTTAAAATTCATTAAAAACATACCCTTTTAAAAAACAAATTCTCATTTCATGCTTTTTTTTTAAGTTGAAGATGAGATGATTGTATTGTTTTCCAAAATGTATGAATGTGCTTATTTTCCATTATAGTTGGCAAAACGGTTACTATATATTTCAAGAGGGCCATTTGAAATGTGAGGAAGCATGTTAAGGATGCCTTTTAACAGTAAGACTAAAGCAAAAAGTAATAATAAAGCAAAAAGTAATAATACTGACGATGCAGTGGAGTTAATTCTTATGGAGTCTTATCATACTGTGATGAAAACAATTTTTAATATGAGCTGATTTGGCCATTTGAGCATTCAGGCTAGCTCATAAGTTTTCATCAACAAGTTCTGTTCACACGATAAGTAAAATTGATGCCAATAATTAATTGGCCACTGCTCTGATTGCGATTTGATTTGGTTTGATAGGAGTTCTCTTATTGGAATATACATACGTAGGTATGTTGGGAAACAAATGTGATGAATTGTGGATGAATTTGGCCCCGTTAGCTTTGGATTTCGTTTCACAGAAATCAATTAGTTTAGTTTAAAGTTTTTATTGTGGATCATCTATAACGGTGTCAAATATTTATTAGTTCTGTGGGCCAATAGTCCTTTTATGCTTCACTTTATCACACGGGCCCTATTTGCTGAATTTGGATTTCAAAGCATGTTAGGTAGAGATTGTTCTCTGAATATTTTATAATGTCTTTTTACTTGAACAGCTTTTTTTATAACCGCTGTTTACTTTAAACTAGATTTGAACAACAACATAGGCTTCGTCAAATTCATCCCATACATTCATTTTGGGTCATATTTTCCTCTTGCCAATTTAAAATATTTTTATGAAAAAATAGCAGCGATGCATATCTTAACTGTAGACCTCTTGGGTTACCTGCTTGGTTGCCATGGACACAGTTGAGGGAGTTCTGTGGCGTGTTGTTCGGTAGCCATTTATCCCGCCACGCAGAACTGACTTATGGGAAGGCTCTTCCCTGGAACCCGTGTCACTGTCTGCAGGGGAAGGCGGCATTGATGGGAACCATTCACGGAGCAGCTTCTACCTCAGGAGAAAAAAAAAAGAGATTTACAGCCTGCAAGCGACAGAAACACAGCAGCACTTTTATTTTATTTATTTATTTTTATTATTATATAGGGCACGATGTTGTAGGTCAAATCAAAGCATGTACGGTGTTGCAGTGTTACACTGAGCTTCATCAGCACTGGGCTAGAGATGAGACGGTTCCTCTCAGCCTCTGGTAACACTTTACAATGAGGTTACATGAGTTGGCATGAACTAACGTAGTTGTTAATTATCTAACTACTGAAACATTAAGCTGTTCAACCTTATTTATGTATTTGTGCATCATGAATACATGCGTTCATGTTCATGTTCAATGACATTAGTTCATGCCAATTCACATTGGAATGAGAAAACCAGTTATTGTATCTGTTAATGCTTAACTAATTGTACGTTTATCCTATGGTTTATTAATGTATAAATATTTGTGTAACTAATACATTAGTTAGGAGTTTTAATGCAGTAACTAATGAAAAGTGAATTTCATGCTTAATTAATGCATTTGCAAATCATTAATTCATATTAACAACTACATTAGTTAATACCAATTCATATGACCTTTTTGTAAAGTGTTACCCAGTCTCTTATAGAGACTGTCATGTTTATGGTATGGGTCATTTTGCACTAAAACTGATCTGCACCACCAGTTGGTAATATTTTTACCAAGTATTGCATGATTTATGGATATTTAAATTATTCTTGATACTGTGGCACAGTCATCAACAAATAAGACAAAAAATTAAATCAGTGATCCAGACATGGACTCAGTCAGCAATTGTCTTTAAAATTGAAGGACAAATAATTACAGGTGGTGATTTTTTCCATCACGAACACAGGTTGGTGGGTAAAAAACACCTAAATGAACCTGCCACACAGTGTGAGTGCATATTGATTGAATCCAGACCCCTGTTTTTCAATGGCAATGTTTTACATAGGACAGCATTTAGATACTGTGCATTGATTCTATCTGTATAAAGGCATGGTAGCAGCAGTGGAATATGATAATGATTGGCAGAATCTTCCCGCTGTGTTAGTTTGTTTTTGTTACAGTACTTAAAGGCATCTCTTCAAACCTTCCACCACTGCCTTTTTCTGCCATTGTAAAATCTCCCAGAATTTTCTCATCAGTTTTCTTATCACAAAATAAGGGTAAGAATTATGAATCCAAGAAGAGTTCTCTTGTGTCTAGCAGATTCAATTTGAGATTCAACTACAGTAAGGTATTACTAAACATGTTTAATGTCTCGTCCTTTACTGCTTATTAACTATAATTTAGTATACCATATTTGACCATCAAAGCTTGCTCTCACCCCAGAAACTAACATATACACTCAGTGAGCACTTTATTAGGTATTTATCAGACTTATTAAGTCTTCGGATCAAACTCAAAGTGTAGCCTATCCACTTAGAGGTTTGATGCATTCAGAGATGCTCTTCTGCATACCACTGTTGTAATGTGTGGTTATTTGTGTTACTGTCATCTTCGACCAGTCTGGCTTTTCTCCTCTGACCTCTCTCATTAAGAAACGAAACTACCCTGTCTGGCAACAACAATCAAATCAAAGTCATTTAGATTGCATTTCTTCCCCAGTCGGAAAAACAGCCGAACCGCTTGACCATGTCTGCATGCTTTTATGCATTTACTTGCTGCCACATGATTGGCTGATTAAATATTTGCATTAACAAGCTTGTGCACAGGTCTACCTAATAATGTGGTCACTGAGTGTACATCTGCATGGTGATAACATGTGGAAGAACAAAAATAGTTGTCTGCATTATTATCTTCGACTGCATTATTCCATATAGTTACCGCCTTTGAGTTTTATTTTTGGATTCACATTTGAAAGAACTGAGAGCTTATTTTGAGTTTTTAACACATTTAATTAATGGAGTGGATTTTCTCCTTGCCAGCCACCAATGAGACATATGATTGTAATCACACGCATAAGAAAAATGCTCGTTTTCTGAAAAGACTTGCTCTTAGAAAAATCTGGCCCAAGAGATTTCTGATTCAGTTTGTGTTTGCCAGCACTTCCCTCTGCAGTGCTGCTTGGTTGCATGGGACTCTCTGAGTTTGTATCCTTCTCATTTCATAATGCCAGTATTTACATCGTTTCACATTTAATTGCTGCCCTGCGACTGCTCGCGAAAGACATTCATTCAAGCAGGAAATGCTGTATATTGTATCCTGTATCCGAAGCTTTTAAGCAGGGCTTTTTGAGAGTTTAATCTAAGCGGACTGAAAGGAAGTCATCTGGAAGAGGTTGTTTGGCACGTAATGATAGCTAATTCAGTCCCGATGTTGATTGATGGTGAAAACGCTCTTTAACCGACATCAGAGACAGCAAGAGAGAGAGAGAGAGGGGCGCTGAAAAGGACGTTGGCGCAAGGGACAGAACGTGTGGTTGTTGAATGTGGATGGGGGTGGGTGGGCCAGGATAGGGTGGGGGATGGTTCAATTCTGGATATAAATATAGATATCCTTTATCATATGTACGGTTATCAGTGCAGTAAGGTGAGGAAGCCTAAATCAAAACAGGAACCAAAGCTTTTAACAAATTGCACATTGCTTCAAACGGTGTAATTAGTAAACATTTGGAAAGTATATTTGAACTCATGAAGTCTGAGAATGTAGCCTTGCTTCTCATTGCCTCTTTGTTCTCTCGACGTTACAAAGTAAATCTGTGCTGTCAGGTTTTCCTTACATGCTCTTTAAGGTAGAAAGAAGTATCATTTCTAGATGGCTCAACATGTTTGTGACCCGTGTGCCATTTTGAAAAAAACTGAAGCAAAAATACTCCGTTTTGTTTATGTCTTCTTCAGCCACAGGCTTGGTGGTAGGAAATTAGGTGCAAAGGTAACATGAAATAGTGGTCTAAAAGCTAACATAATTTTACTTAAAATTACAGTCATAATGGTGTGCTTTTACAGAACATGTCCAACCCATATTGTCCAGTTAATGAATCAAAGCCCATAATTTCTCCAAACTCATTTTCATTTTTTTCTAAAACAGTGATTTAAAAACTGTCAAAGCGGAGTACTGCTCCCATAAAAACACTTAACAGCACTTTATTGCTGGTGAAGTAACTCAACACATTAAAGTCTAAAGAGTAATGGTGTGATTTTTTAAAATCTGTCAATATCTATGTATTGTAATAGCTTAATTGCTTAAATATGGAATCGCGTAGTGTCATTAAAATACATTCACTTGTCTAGAACTGCACTTTGCAAAAGGAACATTTTGCGTGGAAGCATGTTTTAAAATGCAGAATAAGCTGAACAGAACAATGGACTCTGTATCAGAAAGCAAATAACAGTGCAATTACAGAACCTTTTTTGCAAGAAAAGAACTGATGAGCAGTATCAATTTTCAGAACAATCTGAATTTCACACTCTTGTGCTATCTATCCTAGTCTTTTGTTACATTCGCCTTTGCGTCTCCTGACCCCAATTTTTAGTTTGCAGCTATGATTAGGAAGCCCAGAGGAATATTATGCCTTCTGCAGCAAACTGACGAGGCTTGGATATTTCCCTTCTCTGGGGAAAGCTGTGAATTCTACTGGATGTGGAAATAGATTTTCAACTCTTGTTCTTAGCTCCTCAAGGTCTTTCACATTATGGCACAATTTGCTGAAGCACTTCACCCCTATCAGTAAGGAACTACGCCAGTCCACAAATTTCAGTTAACCTGTTTACATTAATCTATTTTGTTTATAATAATGAAACGCTGTAAAACGAACTCTACATGGAAACAAGAGAACATTTCCTTCCTGCATCTTATCATTATATGTAATAATCACTTAGACAGTTCGGTTATATTAAGCACACATTTGGTCACATTTCTGTCAAGGAGACTGTTTGTGCTCTATTAAATATAAATCATATGAGGAGAATTTAAAATCATACAGACCTCTAAACTATAAATAGATCTGTAAAATGTCCTTCTGTTGGACTTGATGAATAGCTTGCACCTGCTCTCCTCGTTTCATTTTGAAGGTCAACTATTTTCTTAATATTAGGCATAAATTAAATCCATGTTCATTTTCCCCACAGCCAGCAAATAAATGTGAAAAAAATAATCTTAAAGATGAAGATTTTAATCCGTTAAGTAGTTAAGAATGAGGAAGAAAATTCAGATTTGAGCCAAATGTCAATTCATTTATTGGCAAAGAGCTTTATTCGCATGAAAGTAATATTGCCAAACATTTGATATACATGAATTAATTAGATTCAGTATTTGATTGATGAGATGTGGGATAGTGAGATACAGTTTTAGATACAGTTACTGGTACCCCCTTGCTTGTGACATACCATGACATTTCTTGCCACTTTGGGCTTTATGGGGTTTATGTAGGGACATTCAGGCAATATTTTTATTATTCATGTATTGTATTTTTATTATATTGTGTCACATACATTTATATATTCATATGAGATTATTATTCATATGAATCTCATATTAAATCTCATATGAATATGCCTCTGGTGAAATTGTGACAATTTTCTGTGGTGTTCACAAACATTTTCATCCAACTGAAATCCTTCTGTTGAGACCATAGCCATGCTGAAGTTCCAGATGATTAAATCAGTGTCTTTTGCAACTGAACAAAGGATGCATAACAACATGGCCATCCTTAGTATCTCACCCACCCCTCTTCCTCTTAATTAATTGTCTGTTACTTTGATGCAGGGGCTTAAGCACCGGCCCATAGATATTTTTTTTTCTTCCGTGCGAGGCAGTCCGTTCTGAAATCCAAACGGCGTCTGCTGAGTTTGGAAAACATGTGACAAATGGCCTGAAGTGGTTGTTTATCATTCAGGTAATTAGGGCATTACAAACGACACGTTACTCAGTAAAGCAGGCCTTGTGTTACCCACTATTTAGTAAGTCGCAGGCCTGAAGCAAACTGGCTGTAAAAACACAGCAGAAAAAGGAGAGGAAAATCAATACTATATTACCTCAATTAAACTTGCACAATCACCCCGGTCTAAAGCCGGCACGGCGGAGCAAGCCACTGAGCAGCCAGTCCATTACCTTCTGATAAGTCTAATGTCCTGCTTATAATTAGGGCAATATTTCATCCCTGTTTGCAGCCTGATCAATGGGCGCGAGATATCTGCGTTTGTCAAATATTATTTTTGTTTGTGTATGTGAGCGATAGAACACAGCTAGCGCGCAAAAGTGCTTGTTGAAGTCGTTTTAGAATGGAATTCTGTGCTACGAGGGATAATAAAGATATGCACCACCACTAAGTGAATTTTATTGGGATTCGACCATACTGGGCTGATGATAAATAATGGTTTCAATCAATAGCATTATCCCACCGGTTATTTATTATCGAGGGGGGGTGGCATACTTCAGTTTACCAGGGATTTCCAAAGTTTAGATTCCCTAAAGCCACATGGAGTAATTGCACTCACAATTGCAGGGATATTTCATAGGGGGAAAAAAACGAAGGGATTTGTGAATCCCTAGCTGGCCTGATGACCTGTGTACTAGTGTTAGCTGTGGTGTCTTGTGCCTTTTTTCCCCTCTTTCAGTATTCCACAGCTCACAAAATGTCAAGAAAAAAAACTAGACAGTGGTAAAAGGAAGTGTGATTGTACGATTGATTTACCTTATTACTGGAGTGTTTTGGCTAGCAAACAGTTTGCAGTAGTTCTCACAGTATGAAAGGCTACATTAGTATCTATAATGCAGTGGGGAAATACGTCTGATTAGGTTTCCTAAAAAGTACAAGCACTGACAAACAAACAGTGTCAGCTTTTTTAAATGTCTAGGGCATTGTGCTTACATAGGAGTCTTTGAAGTAAATTTAGTTACTGCAGCTACCACAACAGATTGACCGTAATATCTACACCGAAGTGGAAATGCAGTGTTAAGATCTAAGGGAATTCTTACTTAGGTTTTACATAGCTTCTGGTAAACGAAACTAAAATGTATGTCACGTTGGAGATCCGTCCTAGTTCTGCCCCATCCCCTGCAAGATCTGAGTTGACTGTTTTCATGTTTTGCACATTGTAATCACAGCTCCTTTAAGGGTTCAATGTTTGTTGTAGCACTATTAATATCACTTCTGTCATGCTCGACTAATCCATTCCACCATGGTGACTACACATTGACATTGCTGCAGTACAGCACAAGTATTCATCAAGCAAAGGGTCCATTCTAGTTACAGTGGGGTGCAAAAATTTGGGAACCCCTGGTTTAAATGTTACAATGAATCTGTATTCCAACAAGACAATGATACAAAGCATACCTCAAAATCAACCATGAAGTACCTCCAGGAAAGACGGATGAAGGTTTTGGAATGGCCACCACAGTCCCCAGACTTGGATATTATTGAAAATCTGTGGAGAGGTCTCAAATAGGCTGGGAGGCCGAAGAATATTTCTGAGCGAGAAGTGTTCTTCCAGGAAGAATGGGGGAAAATTCCAAAAGCGAGAATTGAAAGATTCTTAGCTGTCTACAGGAAGCATTTGCAAGCTGTTATAGTTGCCCGAGGAGGAAATACAAAGTACTGACAGGGTTTTCAAACTTTTACACAGGGCCTTTTTCCTTTTTTTATTTTGAAACTGTAAAAAAATGTAAATAAAGTTTGAAAATGCTTTAAAATAAATTGCCATGTTCACTTCTGTTCACTGGTTTATTGACCTGTATTTTTGCACACGATTGTATAGCTCCACCTGCCGTAGTCCACAATACATCTGTACATCGGCACATTCATTTAAACATCACTGTTCATACATACCTTTGGATATGATCGCTGTCCTGTGTTTCTTTAAATGTTGAACAAAAGAATATCCAGCAAGTATAAGGAAATTGGGTCGTTAGAGGTTATGGGAGACTAAGCTGTTTGAATGCACAGTCTCTAAAGAACATCTAATTTTATGTACAATATAATGAATAGTTAGAAAACGGGACAGCATACAAAGGGTTCCTTTATGAATATACTGGTTTAATTCCTCCAGCAGAAGTTGTGATATTGATGCTGATCTTCTCTTTAATCAGTATTTCTCAGCAAGGTATTATTTCTAGTTCTTGTTCACATATGTGCCTGCCTTCACTTTTTCAAAATGTACCCGTTGCCATTGTAGTAGAACTAATGGACAATGTAACAGTTATCAAGACACCATAAAAATAACAAAATTCCTATTCACATATAGCAAGACTCATATAGCACTGTCTGGCACCAGGTCCCTCTAAAGAGAAAGATAGGGACTGTAGCATTTTAAAAACACAGTAATGTCAAGGAGACAGGATAGTCAGACTGGTACCTCTGACCTGACTAGCATGGTTGCAGCAATTGCACTCTAATTCTATTGCATCTTGTCACAGTGGCACTTGTCAGCATGTTAGCGTCTGCCTTACAAAACCCTTTACTAATACATTTACACACGCGTCGTGGTTTAAATGTTTTCCAGTGAGCTTAATTTTCTCACGAGAGATAAGAAGTTGGCTGCCTGTTGAAAAGGCTTTGAAAAACAGACTGTCAACCCTACAGGCAAGGGTACTGATGAGCTGACCAATGAAAAACAGGAGAAAGTGGGGCAGGAGCTAAAAAGAAAACCCACACACGCTCACACACACACACACACGCATACACACACAGAGCACACAGTTCCCTCTCCTTCTGCCTTTGATAGAAGTCGGTAGAAAAGCATTGAGGGAGCTTGAAACAAGCTACACATTAATATTTTAAAAAGGGCATCCACTACTTTTGATGTACAGACCTTTATGCAAATTAAGCAGTTGATACAGGTCCCAGTAGAGAATGTGCAGCTTTATTCTTTGTTCTGGATTTCGTTTCTTAATAAATCTAAGCGAACTTTTCACACTCCCTCTGCAACCTAGTGAGCTGTAGGGAAAATAGTGAAACCCCTATGCATGCAGCCTGTGTATGTGTGTATGTTTGTGTGTGTGTGTCTGTGTGTGTGTGTGTGTGTGTGTGTGTGTATCTTTGTATCACTGTGAAGGGAACAGTATATGGATACGTCTGATACATCTAAGGTCAAATGATAAAATGCATGTTACATCTGAAATTAGAAAATAACCAAGTGTACATGCTGTAGGTAGAAGGTGTGCCAAATAAATGAAAATGAAACATCATGCCATGAAGGAAAATATAAACTTTTAATAAATACATTGTAAATTTAATCTGACCAGATTATTTATGTCAATTATGACTGAATAGACTGACCTCATTTTATACGGCAGATGAAACTGCTCTTGTTAGGTCGAACTGGCAAAATAATTGTATTGGTTATATGCCGTTTGCTCCATACACATGTGCCATCCACTATGGTCATCTGTGTGCTAAGAACAAACCAAACAAACCAAAACCTATATGAGTATTATATTCGTCTGTTACAGTACATCCAAGTAGGTATTAGTAGAATTTAAATTAAGACCATAGGCTGATTTTTCCTATAAAAAGCTGAATGTTTTCCATAAGTGGATAAAGTGTCTCCAGAAATGTTATAGGACAAGGGAGGTGGCAGTGAGACACAGAATGTCAAACAGTGTGGTGCAGGCATGAGTTTATTAGCAGCAGGTCAAGTTTAAGTGAAGGGGATAAATATTTACAGTGTATACTACTAATGAGGACGATTAAGGAAATAATGAAAAATACAGCCTCAAAAAGGAGCGAGCCAACAAAAAGTTATAGACGACTAAAGATTGTCTCCTCCATCACACACAGCTGAGACCGCCTTCTTGCTCAATTACAGTCTGAACTAAAATTCTGGCATACGGAAAACCCATCGTATATACCCTAAGGCACTGGAATGTACCAACCCCCATTTACAAAGAGGTAAGTAATTGCGTAACTTACAAACATCAAGAGCATGTACAGTAATGGTAGGCCATGGTGCATTAGAGAGAAAATATATTTAAAATATATATATATATATATATTTAGAAACTAACATGTTGGATCATTCAATGATTAATTGATTATTAGTTTGTCCCCCCCATACATATGTTACTTTTACAACTAACTATTGCAGAACAAGCAGCAGTACAATAATCAGACACAGTATGAATAGTGAGTGTAACACAGTGCATGATTTTCCGAAACACTCTAACCCACAGTGCTGGTAAACAGTATTTGTGTGCTAAATAATGACAAAACACAGGTGCACTTCTTAAAGTGGTGTTTACATACAAAATGAAAACGAGGGTAATTCAGTCTGTGAGGGTGTCAGCTGCAAGCCACATCATAAGGGCGTAAAAACTGCCAGAATTGACACTTCATGTGAGTGACCAGGAGCAAGTTGCCTTTTGAAAAATACAGTATTGGCCAGCAGGGTTGGCTAGAGTACCGGGACTGGCACCAATCCTACCTCAGGCCATAAACCATGTGACCCTCCTCAGATTCCTCTGCATCCTTAACATTTCTCAGAATGTCACCTCCAGTGGCCCTCAAAGTTAAATCTCTGTTTCAATCACGATGCAATTTACTACATTTCAAAACATTTTTGACAAAAACATTTGGGGCTTCTGAAAAATAATTATGTTGTTTAAAATGATAGTCCTTTAAAGTGATTTTTCTACAGTAAAATGCCTCTAAAACAAAGGATACAAACAGAGTCTACTGGACTCTGCAGGATGTTCTTTTGGTCCCCTAAAATGGGTGGACTACGTATAAAAACTGGTGCGATTGCTACACAGATCACCCTATAAGGATGTACATACACTAAAATTTAAGTTGACAGTCTGCACTGTGTCATTTCAAATCCAATGTGCTGGAGTACAGAGCCAAAAGAACAGAGAAAGTACCACCGTCCAAATACTTAGGAACTGCACTGAATGTACTACCTTGCTCAACAAATTAATTAAACTTACCTCATAGACAGCAGGTGCCAAGGGAGGGAATTTACACATTCAGTTCTAATGTCTTCTAATGTCAGTTTCCACTGTCTCCTGCTAATTAAGCTTGCCACTAAATTACAAAAAGACACCCTTGTGAGCTGCACATTCGTTGACTATTAAAGAAAATAATGGCTTTCACAACCTGGAAAATGGTTTGCAGATGATTCTGTGATAATTGCTTTGTATCATTGGCAATACATATTCAAAAAAAAATGGCTCGTAGAGACAAACTACATATTCCCAGTCAACATTTTTGCGGTTAAAAGTCAGTTAAATGCCTGAGCTCTATTGGGGTTACCCTCATCATTTATGTAAAAACCTCTCTCAACCTAGATTTTCACTCTCACACAGGAACTTTTCAAGTAATAGCAACAGGAAGCACAGTTTGGGGACAGAACAGTATTTTAGATATTTATTCCTTGGAGAAGGTTCTCTGGGTAAACTTTCTTTTGGCACATATCCTAATGGAAAGACAAATGTTACTTGGATACATATTTTTTAAAATACAATATACCTGTAAATGATTTTGAAGGCAATTATAATCAATAAATTATTGCTCTGCAGATGTACATATATGTTGGATATATGAATGGAGGACTTAAAGAGGTAAATATTGGTAACCATTGTAAATAAGGCTTATTAAGTAATTATCCCAAAAGCTAGAATGTACAGGTAAAGAATGATCATACTGTATACCTCATTCATTCATTCATTATCCTAACCCGCTTATCCTGAACAGGGTCACAGGGGGGCTATCCCAGCATACATTGGGCAAAAGGCAGGAATACACCCTGGACAGGTCGCCAGTCCATCGCAGGGCACACACACCATTCACTCACACACTCACACACTCATACCTATAGGCAATTTACACCCTCCAATCAGCCTAACCTGCATGTCTTTGGACTGTGGGAGGAAACCGGAGTACCCAGAGGAAACCCACACAGACACGAGGAGAACATGCAAACTCCGCACAGAGAGGCCCCAGCCGACGGAGATTCGAAGCCAGGACCTCCTTGCTGTGAGGCAGCAGTGCTACCCACTGCACCATCCGTGCCGCCTACTGTATACCTGAATATCAGAAATCACAAACAGAAATAAATATTGTTTTGGGTGGTCTTGACAACAACACCTTTTTTCAATGTACTGTATTTCCAGAATGCGGTCACATTCATCTGTATTGGTTGAAAGGGCAACTAGTACTGGGAATACACCACTTGTGCATGTAGTATTGTATCAGCAAATAAAAAAAATAAAAAAATAAAAAGTAATGTAAAATGTATTGTGGCTTCATTGTGCTGTGTTAGGATATTGTGCAATACACATCATGACCTACATTACTCCATTTTTTCTCTCTCCTGAACTATCCCTCCCTCTCACAGGAACACAATTAATTGTCCCACAGGTCAAAAAGTGTCAGTCCACAAACATGCAAGCCCTTCGTCAGATGTTGGCCACCTTTTTAACAGTCTCAAGTGAACCGTTACATGGCTGGCTTCAAAACATTGGCTCCATCGTCCCCCTGGGGTGAAATCACAGCTATGAAAAATGCAGATACAGGATGAACCGACATCCAGAGATAATGGGTTTAATGGGAATCAGGTGTACTTTGAGACACCGACTCAGTTCAACATTCTTTCTGGGTTCACTGACCTTACTCATTCCTGACAGCCGAAAATCACTTCTTTGGCAAGTTAATCTTTTTTATGCTCTCCAAGTAATGGGTGGTAACACAACGTAGCCAAGGCTTATTCAAGTGAACATAAGAGCTGCCACATTTTTTAATATATGAGAATTATATAAAGCACTATACCTTATATAATGTACTAGACCTGCTCATTTTGAATGTCAATCTTCCATCAAATACACTGAAACTATAAAAAAAGAAAAAGTGCGTAATGTAGGCATATTCAGTTATACATATATATATACATATATAGAGATCTCCTGTTGAATTTTGTATTGTACAGTACTGTGCAAAAGTCTTAGGCACCTGTATAACATTCTGTACAGTTAAGACTCTTTCAAAAATAATTCAATGAAAGGTCCTAAATAGACGTACTATACATTTCAACAGACTTTGGTTGGCTCCTTGCTCCTGATCTCAGACAGCCTTGATCAAGTTTTTATGTAAAAATTGTCAATTGCTTACAGAAATATGTTACTTTTAAAAATTAAATACAAAAATGTCTCTGTAAAATTAAATATTTAGGAAAATGAATATTTGGAAATCTCAAATGTGTTATTTTATACTACACACACAAAAACATATATATAATAAAGTCTAGGGTGCCTAAGACTTCTGCACAGTACTGTATGTTCTTGCCATGACAATTATTTGATTTTCAACTTCAAAACCTAAACTAAGTATATGCAGTGTTTGGTTGTCCACCAGTTTTGGGTATACCTACAGTGGATTTTATAGGGGGAAAGGTACAGCTGGTACAGCTACTGTTCAGGGTAGCATTATGTTAATTAAATCAACCCATTATAACTTAACCTTGTGTGTTTCACTACATCATTTTCAAGGTTATGTATTCCAGCATTGCTGTAATTCAGAACAAAATAAACCAGTATTTAAGGGAACTGCAAAAACCCATGTAACCCATATTTGAATTAAGACTAAAAATAGCATGTGAAGGAAAAATACTTACAATGACCTCAGATGTAAAGATGAAATTCAGTATCTTAAATTCATGCAAGTACAAATATGAGTAAATAATAAATAAATAAATAAAAATGTTCTGCGTATCTTGCCTTAAACGGTAGCTAAAAATAAATTTATAAGGGAGGCATAATTTTTTATTGAGGAGATGTTCCATATATGGTACAAGTATATTGCTTAGTGCATAAGTAAGAAAGCAGATATAACCAGTGTATATGATATACAGTAAAAGAATATAAGATATAAGGACATTTCATGATTCTGATTTTACCTGAGACATGCATTCAGTAGTGTTACAGTACAGTGTATCTTACTGTAAATACCTCTGGAGGCCAGTGACTGATGTTGAAATGTGGCAGGAAGGGGGGGCACTGCTTTCTGAGCAGATAAGTGGTAGTGATCTGCACTTTGATGGCAAGTGCTACTCTGTGGTCCTCCGCAGAGCGCAGTGTGACACTGATTAATGGTGTCATAAAGACCACGTATCTCGCAGGATGTTTGCTTTCTTGGTCTGGAGATCAGGAGCCACCCAAGAGACATGACATCTGCCGTACATCCAATCACGAGAATATACTGGACTGTTTATTTCGGTAAGCCTATTGTTTGACCTGCTGTATGTCTCTGACAGTTTTTTTTCTTCTTATTTCTGCCTCATAATGGCTTTCTTGACTTTCACTGGCACAACTCTGGCCCTCATATTGACAAATGCCAATAACAGACTCCAAAGGCAATGAAAAGCCTAGAATCAAGACTAGATACTGAAAGCTTTCTTATAACTTTACTAAGGTTGAATACACTTGACTAATCTGATTGTCCAATTACTTTTGGTCCACTAAAATAGGGGGATTACGTATAAAAGGGATGTAATTCCTATATGGATCACCCATTATGGATGTATTACCGTCAAAAAAAGGTGACAGTCTGCACTTTAATCTCATATTCATTGTTTCATTTCATTTAAAATCCACTGTGCTGGAGTACAGAGTCAAAAGAACAGAAATTGAACCACTGTCCAAATACTTATGGACTGCACTGTACCTTAACTCTCAAATACATTTTAATGAATTGCCATGCGTATTTTACTATTGGGTTCATGATAAAGGTGAGTGGTATTTGCAGGTATTGTAATTTTCTGAGGATTGTGCAATTCTTAAAAAACTGAATTCCTGTTTCTCCAACTGTTGCCTGGTAACAACAAAGCATTTTAATTATTTGTTTGTAATCTTTACCCAGTGGAGCAAAAAATGTTGCCATTCCATTCGACATGGGCTTGTTTTATTTTCTTATTTTTCCCTAAGCTGCTATATAGCTTATTACATAAATCACACTAACTGTCTTTGGTATTGTTTCAACCTCCCAACTGCACTAGGGTCCAGAAGTGGGGAGAAAATATTCCATTATCACTGTGGAGCAATATGAGGTTTTTGTTTGCCTAATTTACCTTTTTAATGTGTAAATTCAGGCAAATAAACTAAATCCCAACCCCAGTCTCTCGACTAAAGTAAATGTGTACGCCGACCAGAGGACCTCCTCTAAATTACACAAACACCCATTCTGCAGACCCATTCATACTTGACTCCACATTTGGAGTTTGTATATAAGCTTTTCCAGATGACATGCAGTCATCTTTAAGGACAGCACTCTGATATGGCACACGAGGACATGTATAAGAATGGAATGTATCTTCTGCATACTGTAGAAGCCATGCACGAGACAGTCAGGCAGCACTTGACTTAACTATCTCCACTAACAGTATACTGTGGACAATGCATGCAGATAAAATGATTCAATGTTATCTTGATTTTATTTAAGGCAATACCTTTTTTTAAATATTTTTTGCGCATGATAGCATGCTGAAGAAGGTGACGGCTGAATACCTCCATGTAATGAATTACACTTTTTTCTCCAACTTTTTTTTCCAAGCATCTCTGGACTTGGACTCACTTGTCAAATAGTAGCAGTATCCGCTTACCAGTAGTAACCAGTCTCTCTGGATAAGAGTGCTTACCATGCAAGAAGCTAATTTCATTTAGTGATTTGTAATGAGCTTGATGATGATTTGTTGCAGTGAGACACACAATAGGCTCAATATACACACTCGAATAGCTTTGAATATGTTACATCAGTGTATATTGTAGCTGCCCATAGGTATGATCAATATATGTTAATATGTAAAAGCAAAGCCATGGGGAATATTTCATACAACGCTTTGTACTTGGTCAACCGCCGCCCCAGTCTGAGGTTGCATGCACTCTGGAGCAGGTTTTCTTCAAGGACCTCTCTGTATTTGGCTGCATTCATCCTTCCCTCAATTCTGACCAGTTTCCCTGTCCCTGCTGCTGAGAAGCGCCCCCATAGCATGATGCTGCCACCACCATGCTACACCGTAGGGATGGTATTAGCCAAGTAAGGAGTAGTGCCTGGTGTTTACCAGAGATATTGTCCCAAGAGTTCTGCCCAAAGAGTTACATTTTTGTGTCTCCAGACAAGAGAATATTTTTCTTCATGCTCTCAGAGTCCTTTTAATGCCATTTGGCAAACTCCAAGCAGGCTGCAGGCTTCCGTCTAGCCACCCTACCATAAAGGCCTGACTGATGGAGTGCTGCTGAGATCGTCGTCCTTCCGGCAGGCTCTCCCAATTCTGCAGAGGACTTCCGAAGCTCTGTTAGAGTGTTTGTCCTGAAATGCCCAGGAGTGTGCCTTTCTAAACTATGTCTCCAATCAAGTTCTAGACACATCTCAATGATAATTAAAGCAAACAGGATGCAACTGACCACAATTTGGAGTGGGTCTGAATACTTATGTAAATGAGAGATTTTGATTTTAGATTTTTAATTCATTAATGTCTAAAAACATGTTTTCACTTTGTCATTACGGGTTATATAGAGTGTCGATTGATGGGCAAAAATGGCTATTTTATCAATCTAAAATTAAATCTACAACACAATACAGTGCGCAAAACATGAAGGGGTCTGAATACTTGTAAGCCACTATATAGCTAGCCTTATACTGTCACTACAAAATAATGAATTCCAAATGGCTGCCACCATGGGACGCTATTGTCTGAGAATGAAGCTGAATCAAGCGAACAATTTAACTTGCTAGCACACATGGAATTTTTCTGCTATGCTATATTTGCAATAGCCCATCTGACATTTTCCTGAAAATGTGTATTTAGCACCCTCATGCCCCATAGGAAATGGGATCACAAATAAACAGCTGAAGTGTTTCATTTGGTGGCTGTCATGTCCTGTTGACCGTGCTTATTTATTTTGGGGAAATGGCATCTTGCTTTTTTATTGTGCCATTTTACTGAGCACCTGACATCAATCATCAATAACCATGACCATCATCGTGATTTGGATATCCTGTCCTTGCTGGCACATATTTCTGCCACCAACTTTGCCAGTATACTGCTGTGCAGCACAGTTTTGATAGATGCATCATTTTTAACTCTGATGTTGCTGTCTGTCCGTGGACCAGTAGCATAGTAGCATTTGCTCTCTTGACAAGGCCATGCGCTTTTAGGGAAAGATCATTTTTAAATGTGCATATTACATACTAGAATATATGTTAATATTTGGTTGTGTATTGGATATGATCTTTTAAGGGTGTGTGTAGGGGGTGGGGGAATATTAGAGTAAGTGGGTCAAGTAAAAGTAAGTTTTAAGTGGCGGTGAGGTGGAGGAAACATAAAGATTTTCTGTTTGTGGGCAGCAATAAAATGATAAAGGAGCCAGTGCCAACCCAAAAGCAGAGAATATTGGTTTAATTCAGTCTCGTATCAGAGAAAAACATTATGACCTAGACTCCCAGTTTCTTATTAATTCCGTGTCAGAATTAATTTTCATCTCCGCAGCACATCCAGCACAGGAATGCAAATGATTCATATGTGACAGGTACGGCAACATGCCTTTATATGTGCTTTCCCCCTACAAAAGTGGGAGATGGTAATTACAAATGCTCTCAACAAGCCTGCAAGTTTCCCGGGGTGGCCTACCAAATAGCAAAATTATTGGTAGGTGGAACACAGTATTATACAAAATTGGCAGTTAACCACATTTCTGGTTCATTTAAATGCACTGCTGAGGTTCCACGCCTTGACTTCCGTCAATGTACTGTTATTAGTCGTAAGGTTATTAGGAAAATTTTGACTTTGCCTCCACTGGATTTCCTCACTGGTGGAGTGGTACAATGTTTTTCAATTCCTAGAAATGGTTTTACCATTTTCCTGTGGGATTGGGAATTCTTTGAACAGTACTTACTTTGTATTTTACAGGTGATATTTCAATTACCTATATTCAGCAGCTCTCCCAATATTAATATATCATTCATAGCTAGCCAGGTAGCGAGTAATTACATGTTGACCCAAGCAGCTTCATCAGTCTTTTCTTTTTTCCTCCCCCTTGTTCATATTTGCCAAGCACAGACCACCCCCCCAACCTGGTTCATTAATTGCTGTTAAATTACATGATTGCTCAATTTTGACCATACCACAGGTGGTGCCGTCTGAGAGCCTTTGGTATTTTCCATAATGTATTTAAAAGTTAACTTCCTCAATATGGCTAGTCAGGGGCATTGCTTTATTATGTTATTATAAATGTGACTGATGAAACATTTTCAATTATACAATACTGGGGCTCCACACGAAGGTATACACTTAGTATCACATCTATTAAAGGATGATAAATGAGGACAAGGGCACTTTTTTAAAATCCATAGTAGCTTGATTTGCAAGGCCAATCCCCTAGATTGTATTAAGGCGAGTTTCATAGATCAATACAAAAAATGCATTTAAAAAAGTTGAAGATATTAAGTTTGTTAAGGTATACCAATATAGCTTCAAAAGTCATAAGAGGAGCGAAGAGATCAATCATGATACTTTTGCTAACCTACACCATAAGCACAAAGCTACCAGATAACAATCGTCTTACAAATCAGTCATTAATCAGTTATTTCAGTTATAAATATAAGGTTACAATTCAATGATCAATATTGGCAAAGACTCACTTTAAGGTAAACTTGTGTTGGACAGGGGGCACATAAAAAAAATGGTTAGCTGTCTGTCTTCCTCCCAGGACAGTAAGAGATCTCCCGTAATCCCATAACAAAGATAAAATTAGAGCAATGATTGCTGCTCACATTTTCTGCAGTAGCATATTATTTTAAAAAAAACATGTATCTAAACCACTGTAAGTAGTATTTTCCTCCCCATAGCTTACCATAAAAAACAACAACTTCAGGATATGTAGAGCATATACATCTCTAAATAACAACCTGTGAAGTCTACCACTGTGGAAAAAACATGAGCAAAAGAAGTGTGTATGTCTTATACTGTACTCTGATCCAGATGGTCAGTCAAGGGAATCTCCCAGCTGAAATCTTCAGATCTGACAGTAACATGTAGCCCCTTCTGTGCAGAGTGGTGCCACAGATTCAAGACAGGGGCCCCTAGCTGAATTACCTTAAAAGTTGAAATGGATGGATGGTGGAGGGAAGGTGTGTGTGAGTGTGTGTGTGTGTGTGTGTGTGTGTGTGTGTGTGTGCGTGCGTGCGCTTCAAATAATTTCCAGCAGTACTTTACAGAACCCCATCATTTCGTACCCAGCATGTCAGGGCATCTTTGCATGTTAGCCTTGACTTGAACTTTATTCGATCCGTTTCCGTCGTTTCCCGAATCGTATTCATTTTCCCTCCGAGATTAAGAGGCATGCAGATTGCCCTCGGGTTATTTTACAATGCCAGCCGCACAGCCTCCTGAAGTGCCTGCTGTTTCAGGAGGAAGACTCCAGCTTGTAGCGGCTGACCAGCAGTTGTCTCCTCAGGCCCCTCGCTCGCTGAAAGGTGATACCCGGGACTGCGGGGTGCTTCCTGTCAGCCAGTGAAGAGATAAGCACCGGCACGAGGTCCCCGCTGTGGGCAATCCAATCCCTGCTTGAATTCGCAGAGCATTTCTGCTGTATGATAGATAGGCAGCTAGCCCCCTCCCTTCACACCCCCCACCCCCTTCGTCAAAAACTGGTCTGCCTGCCTAGACGTGCCGGCTTTGCTAAAACCGAGACCGCTGGCGTCGTTGACCGCGGCGCCGGCCATACAGGAAGGACGGCTGGCGGAACACGCGCTTCTCCAACGACTGCGGGGTTTGGACGGCCAGACATCCTAGACTCCATCTGTTTTGTTTGTTACGCACCGTGTATTTGCCTGACGTGGGGCCCAGTTACCTGAAATACTCTATCATCGTTGACCGTGCAGAAGTACCACACACGCATGCATAGTTTGTATTTATATTTCTCCACGAGGCCCAAATGATAAATATAATCAGGCGAAATGGTCTCTTATGTCTCTTTCCTGGTTCAGGGATGAGGATTAGAGCTAGCAATAATATTTTGGAGGCTGGATAAAAATCACTGCCAACAGTTCGACTTGTCCTGTTTGCAGTTATACATATTAATAGAGTTGAATATAATTCAAAGCTGAAAGACAGGGAAATAGATAGGAATTCCTCGATTTACATGTGACTCAGAGGTAAGCAATTCATATGCAAACCTGTGCACCAGGTAGAGTTTCGACATCATCCATCCATCCATCCATCCATTATCTGAACCCGCTTATCCTGATCAGGGTCGCAGGGGGGCTGGAGCCTATCCCAGCATACATTGGGCGAAAGGCAGGAATACACCCCAGACAGGTCGCCAGTCCATCACAGGGCACACGCACCATTCACTCACACACTCATGCCTACGGGCAATTTAGACTCTCCAATCGGCCTAACCTGCATGTCTTTGGACTGTGGGAGGAAACCGGAGTACCCGGAGGAAACCCACGCAGACACAGGGAGAACATGCAAACTCCACACAGAGAGGCCCCGGCCGACGAGGATTCGAACCCAGGACCTCCTTGCTGCGAGGCGGCAGTGCTACCCACTGCACCATCCGTGCCGCCCTGTTTCGACATCAAATTATTATAATTAGATTGTCCATTTGGCCAATTTCCTCATTGTAAGGATCTCATCATTAGGCAGTGGTATCACAGGGGTGCATTTCCAACTATGGTTGCAAGTTCCGTTGGAAGAACCGTATTTAGATGATTTAGTGTTCCTGAAAACCTTGGTTTGAATGGACATTTGTTAATTCCATCTCAAAGTTGTGTGGTTTTAGCTGCAGCTCCCGATCTGTAGTTAGAAACATAGTTCCCTGTTTGTTCCTCCCAACCCTGTAGTTTGATTCCAAACAATAAAATGAGAAATTTCATGAATCAAGGTTCCTTAAAATATTTTACAATATTTTTGTTGTTGAAACTGTTCATACTGTAGGGCTCATATTTGCGAGTGGTAGCTTCTTGGTCATTTTGCACAGGCCTATTATTTACTGTATTATTGCGGCAATAACTAGGCTTAGCTTAATTTTTTACAAGTAATATAGACATGTAATGGTGGACTATTCAAGATTTACATGCATAATGAAATTAGCTTAACAAAGGATTAATGTAGGTTTCCAAGATGAAGAGCTTGGACATCCAAACTTTGAATAGGGGAAGCTTTTTCCCTTAGTCATTTTCAAATCTCCAATTTAAGGCAGCAAGGCCTGGACTGGTCTTCAAGGTTTTGAAGAATTCAAAACAAAGATGTTGTTACAACAAAGTTACAAATTGCATGTGTCCTTCACAAATGAATTACCCTGACTTTGGATGAATCTACTTTTCTTTCTTGCCTCATTGTGAGTATATAGAGTAGACTGACTGTGGCAGAATAGATTGAGATCGATTGGAAGATAAATAGATAGACAGACAGTCAGACAACTAACAAAATTTGACCATTATTGCTAATGCTGCTTTACTATGTAGCGGAGAATATCAGGACGAAATGTAGCAGTGATGTGTGTCATACGCTTGACTCGATTTGAACCTGTGTTGGCGTGAGAAGTGCAAGCATTTGAACCATACGCCTCATACTGAACATTGAATTTTTGTGGGATATACAACTCTTCACACATACCATTATCATTTTCATCCCCTTTCATAACACTGTACAAGTTTAGGAAAGCTCCGTCTAATTAGTCTTGCGATAAATTTGAACACAAGCTGCATAGCATCATTAACAACATTGTTCAAGCTATTGTGGTGTGAACTACCGGTGCTGATTTGCGACCAAGTCACTCCGGTTTTGGGGAACAGTTGTGACTAGGTTGGCAGTTTCTACAATACTTCGTACTACAGTGGTTACATGGTGACTTTTGTTGTTATTAGGGAAACCCCAGTTCAGTGGAGTAGTGACATTTAAATATTCATAAAATATATTGTACAATATAGTGGTCATTATATAAAAGTGTGAGTTTAAGAGTGTAAGTTTCTATGAAAATCATGACTTGTTTGTTTCTCGCAAAAAGTCACAGCAGTTCATTTTCTACAGTTGAGAAAAAATTCTTTAAAAAATTCATACTTATCTTGGTTGTCTCATTTTAACTCGACGATTCCCTTGTGCTGCCTCCATCCATGACAAAATCCCAGGAGAACATCCTATCTAGGAACTTATACAGAGCCAGTTTTCCCATCCACTACTTCCTTGAATTCACGTCTGCTTCTCGATTGTATTTAGAATCCATGGGCATCTGTTAGACGACAGGATATTAAAAGCTATGGTTCATGAAGTTCATGGAGCCAAGTGTTTTAGTGTGGCTAATGGATGGGGTTAAAGAGGTGGCAACTTGAAAGTTTAAAGTTCTATTATGTCTGCTTTCCTTGACGATCAGGCCACCTATAATTAAGCATTTAAATAGAGCACTCTTTTCAAATCAAAAACTGTTGGGCAAGCAATTGACAAAATGTGCATAGAAGCATCTGCATTCACTCTGAAAACAGAGAACAAAATCGGTAATGCTTAATAGTCTCTGCAAGGCATTCAGGCCTATATGAATGCTACCATTAGAAAGTAATAGCAGTTTTTAATGAAAGGAAGCAACCATGTGAAATCCATCTCAAAGGCCTTTTATTGCACCCACGCATTAGTTCTATTTCATTCTTCTACTGGCTTTTCTTGTCTTGTTTTGTTCTATGCCACCTAGCTGAAGTAGCTGTATTCTCCCCATTACAATGACTACTTTGAACAAATTAAATGTCTCCAGCAAGAGTGCATTCTGTTACCTTGGAACAAAAGCCAAATGTCAAGTGTTCCTATCAATATTATTCCACTCTCTTTCGAGTGGTTCAAGTCACTGTCACAAAACAAAATGTTAACCAACTGCCATCCACAAAAACCATGGGCACATTACTTTTCCCACTGCCAAATATAATACAGGCAGCACCTTTCTAGCTCTCTCTCTCTTTTTTTCTCTCTCTCCTTCTCTCTCTCTCTCTCTCTCTCTCTTTCTCTCTCTCTCTCTCTCTCTCTCTCTCCAATCATGTGGCAGCAAGTCAATGCATACAAGCATACAGACGTGGTCAAGAGGTTCAGTTCTTGTTCAAACCAGATATCAGAATGGGCAAAGATATGTGATTGAAGTGACTTGGAATGGAATGATTGTTGGTGCCAGTTTGAGGTTGGTGGTTTGAGTGTCTCAGAAACTCCTGGAAAACAAAAAAATATCCAGTGAGCGGCAGTTCTGTGAGCAAAAACCTTTTGTTAATGAGAGAGATCAGAGGATGATGGCCAGACTAGCCACTGCGAGATGTTTGTTAATGGGTTTCCAGTCCGTGTCGGGTGGACCTTCACCGCCACATTGTGCGTTAAAACCCTTTGATGAACACCTCATCCTTACATTAGTGCATCCCTTCTAATAAGTTCTCCCATTTTAGGGGACTAAAAGTAATCAGACAATTAACTGAGAGAGTAAAATTAATAACCGACTGTAAGATTTTACATCTGTAAGTCCTATAAATAACTATTTTCATTGAATTTGTATGGGCATAAACATATTGCCAATCAAAAAAAATCTAACACACTCAGAGAGCACCAAATGTGATTGGTCAATTATTAATATTTGATGCACCGCAAATAGCATATTACATTACTTATTTCCAGGAAGCCATCCCTTCAAGGAAGCGTTCAGTCACACCCTTTACACATCAAAAATGTTACATTCTGCAAACCTAGCTTTGTAAAAAAAAAACTGTCCATGTCTGCAAGAATATAACCAATGTTGCTTATGACATCTGCATTGAAATCTGTTTTCACCAAACTCAGGTCCAGAGAACAGATTTCTATATCATAACATTTTCTAAATTTAACAAAGCTGGACAAAATAGTCTTTAATATTGTATGTAATTACAACATGTCAGTGTGATTCCTACATTTTTGGACATCATGAACCACAGATGCAAATCTGCATAAAATTATAGGAATAACTTTATGTTAAATATAGAATGTTAAACAAAAGCTGCATTCGAAAGGTTTCTGCCTATTGCGTCATTCCCACAAAAAGCAGGTTCTGGTGTTAGTGACCTCAATTTCTTGTCATTATTATGCTGGTATAGTTCTCTGTAGGAGGTTTTACTGCAGTAAATGATTGCATGTCCTGAATATCTTATCTACCTCCCACACGTCTCAGCCAAGAACTAGAGTATTCCTGGGAAACATGTCCAATACAAATGATCAAAAACTATAAAAAAATGATTCAACCAAGGAGAAGACAATTTGCAATCATTGTTTTGTAGTGATATAAATGTGTATATTGCATTGCGAGAGACAATGAGTTAATACAATGAGACCCCAGATCAAGAGAGGGAAAAAAAGTATATTTTTTATACTTTCATTGCTTGAAAATATTTCCATCTAATAGTGCTGTTAGGACTGAACTACAGAAAAGAAAATGAAACATGACTTTGAGACAGAAAATATTTGAACAATGCACAGCCCAATTCATGCAATATAAACATGCATATTTGCAGATTATTTTGAGGGAGACTTCAGTAAAACAAAATCATCTATGAACTGTGTTTAGGACGTAGGTATCATATATGTTGTCTGCCACGGAATTGTGTGCAGCAGGATAAAATATTCAGTCACATTCCCTAAACATAATAACTTTCACTAAAACTGTCTATAACAGACAATGAAACCTTCTTCTGACCTGTGAGACATGGGGCTTTAGGCTTCCTGTTATAGGCAAGTATGTTTTATATGGTGGGGTATTTGGAAATTGGGTTCCCTTCACATTGCGCTTTTGCCTAATGCCCCACTGTTGATGCGTTTATAGGAGGCTGAGATGGCTCTGCAGCAGTATCCCAGGAGACTCTTTTTAGCATACGACATTGCTCAACATGGTGAGACCCTTTTTAAAACCACAGGTACCAGCTTGAAAGCAGCTTTAAATGCTTCCGAAGCAAGAGCGCATACACACAGTGAGCACTTTATTAGGTATTTATTAGACTCATTTTTTAGACTTATTAGGTCTTCTGCTGCTGTAGTCTATCCACTTAGTGGTTTGATATGTTGTGTGTTCAGAGATGTTCTTCTGCATACCACTGTTGTAACAATTGCTAAAAACTGGATGTTTCTTTGTTTTTCGCACCATTCTCTGTTAACTTTACAGACAGTTCTGCATGAAAATCCGCCAGCAGTTTCTGAGATTCTCAAGTCACCCTGTCTGCCACCAACAATCATTCCACAGTCAAAGTCACTTAGATCACATTTTTTCCCCATTCCGATGATTAATATGAACATTAACTAAAGCTCCTGACCCATAACTATGTGACTGTATGCATTGCACTGCTGCCACATAATTGGCTGATTAGATAATCTCATGAATAAGTAGGTGTAATAAAAGTAAAAATGTGCCTAATAAAGTTCTCTGTGAGTGCATATTATTTAGAGACAAAATAATGTAATGATGACATCAGTGACAAATATGTTGGTAATGTGCCCACTATAGCCATCTCTGGCTGAATTTCCTGAAAGCTGTGTTATCTAAGCATGGTTACTGTGAGCTCAGACTTGCATTTTCCCAGCACTAAAACGAGCAGTTCAACTAATCAACTGATTGTGGTCTCCAATCAGGCCTTCATTACGCGAATCACGTATTTTACTTCTTGGCTGAAATAAGAGCCTATAACCACATCTACCCTTCAGATGGTAAGGTTGCATAAACCTGCACAAAAAAGATTATTGAAATGATTCATGATTTATTGGCATATAGTGTATAAATATTTACCACAGGGGGGAAATAAATTGTAAAAATAATACCGCTGAAGGTAAATGTTTGCCTTCACTCCCAGAAATATGTTGCTCTAAGCTTTGAAATGCTTTTCATGTCAAGCATTTAAAAGGCTTCATTGCAATATATGCATAAGCCTTTTAAGGTTAAGCATTTTTCCAGAGACTGAAAATAGGGCATATTCTGCAGTATAATGTACGGCAGACCAAGGGATAGCCCCTTTCTTTAAATCCTCCTTTCTACCAAAGAATCAAACTGTTGATTCCCATACTTGGGATGAAAGGGGTAGACTTTTAAGGCAAATGAATTTCGGCATCATACCCAGACAGGCTTAAAAGTCATTCAATCATTTGGAGTTGCAAAATAAAAATGAAATCACATTTTGTCCAATGAGATACCACAATATAAACTATACATAAAATAAAATAAAATCAATAGATTACTCTTCATCTTTATTTACATTTACATTACGCTGTTTAGGCGGCACGGATGGTGTAGTGGGTAGCACTGCCGCCTCACAGCAAGGAGGTCCTGGCTTCGAATCCCCGTCGGCCGGGGCCTCTCTGTGCGGAGTTTGCATGTTCTCCCCGTGTCTGCGTGGGTTTCCTCCAGGTACTCCGGTTTCCTCCCACAGTCCAAAGACATGCACGTTAGGCTGATTGGAGAGTCTAAATTGCCCGTAGGTATGAGTGTGTGAGTGAATGGTGTGTGTGCCCTGAGATAGACTGGCGACCTGTCCAGGGTGTATTCCTGCATTTCGCCCAATGTATGCTGGGATAGGCTCCAGCCCCCCTGTGACCCTGATCAGGATAAGTGGGTTCAGATAATGGATGGATGGATGGATTACACTGTTTGTCATACCTGCAGTTTCTACTTTGGGATGACCTTGAAACCCAGATAAATACATAAATACTCATACACACATTGATGTAAGCTAAGCAGCCAGGCTGTTAAATAAGTCACATTCAAATTCAAACTCAAATACTCAAATTCATTTTCTTTAAAATTACCTACTGCTACTGCTACCAAAATGAACCCAGAAACTTGTAAAAACAATTCTTCTTTTATGTTGAATTCCTTTGTCACCAATAACATTGTCAGTGTCTTGTTTCTGCAGCTTATTTATGACAGGCTGTTATATTTTATGATTGGCTCCTAAAGCTCTCTCAGCCTTGGCTTTGATTATCCATTGTCTCTGAGCCAGACATTTAAATTACAGCTGGAATTCAGCTGCAACCTTGACCACATGCTAATCATGAATGACAGTTAGGATGGGTGGAGTTAGATTATTGCCAAAACACTGTAAATAAATGGAAGGGCAAGGTCATCCGAGAAACATGCTTGTGAAATTTGCTAGTGTTTATTTTTTCTAAATCTGGTTGAATGTTGAATATTATGTCATTCTTTATTTTTAATTTCTTAATGATGACTCTTTGGGCCCAATTTTGGTGATAGCTGAGGGGAAAACATGCTTTGTCTGTAGCAGAATCGCTCATTTCGTCCTGCGAAAAAAAAATGTTTTGTTGTCTGCAATAAAGGCATTTGCAAATATAATGTGAAATTGTTTATATTTTAACCCATTCAGGCGACCTCAACTCAACCATTGGCACTCAGTGCTATATATAATGTGCACATATGAACTGTCACACCTATGGGGCAAGTGATCACACAAGACTGTGTGATTGTTGAGAGAGACCCTCTCTAAACATGTCCGACTGTCTCACATATACAATTTTACATAGATATGATTATACATGATTGTTGGTGCCAGTTTGAGTATTTACGTAACTGCTAATCTCCTGGGATTTTCATGCACAACAGTCTCGAGAGTTTACTCAGAATATTGTGAAAAATAAAAAACATCCAGCACCTTGTTGATGAGAGAGGTCAACAGAGAATGGCCAGACTGGTTTGAGCTGACAGAAAGGCTACGGTAACTCAGATAAACACTGTACAATTGTGGTGAGCAGAAAAGCATCTCAGAATGCACAACACATCAAACCTTGAGGTGGATGGGTTACAACAGCAGAAGGCCACGTCAGGTTCCACTTCTGTCAGCCAATACCAGAAGGCTGAGGCTGCAGTGGACATAGCCTCACCAAAACTGGATTGTTAAAGATTCACAGTAAGAATGTGCATCTGACAAATCTGCAGAAATTGTGTCGACATGGAACATAATCTAAAAGCAATACTTTCATCTTGTGGAATCCATGCCAAACCTTCCAAATAAAATCTTTTAGCGTGTGTATGACCATTAAATTAAGGTTTAGCTAGCTAAAGGCAAGGTTTAATATAGTAAAATACATTCATTCTTGGAGTAATTATTCCAGATTAAGAAACATGCCTTGCAGACATACTCCATCTGAAAGTGGGTTCTGTGTATTATTTTAAAAGTGTACAGTCTTTGCTATGAAATGTAAAAAAAAAGGTAATTTGCATAAAACCTTTCACAGTCTCCTTTTGAAAATGAGCAAAAGTAAATCTGTGTAATGATTAGCTCTGACAACATCTTTATCACTGTTTTATAATTTGTGTTAGAAAATGCTGAAACTGGTATTAAATAATTGTTTTCTCAATTTTCCAGAAATAGCAAATACGCTACACTTACCAGATATCTTTGTCTGGAATAAGAGAAAAGCACAGTGTTAACTCACGCTATTCAACTCTATTACATTTCAAATGTATTCCTCTTAATTTTTAAATTGCTGAGGAAACTTGACCTAATTTCTTGAGAGTGTAGTTAAACATTCAAAGGAGAAAGTTGCTTTGAAGTCTCAAATTGGATATGTGAACTCTTGTCCCTCCTTTTGGTGGAAGGTGGCTCATCTGACATATGTCTTGTTTATTAAATATTCAGACTTGCTTCGTTGGAGGTAGTGTGATGCTTGTCGATGCTCTGATGATCATTGACAAACTCCTCTGCTGTTGCTGACACTCTTTAAAGGCTGGGAGGACAGGGAAATGCAGACAGTTCTGTTTTGCATGAGTGGATAGCCTGTTCTACAGAATTTCTGTTTGTTACCCATCTCCACAGCCTACAATATACAATAAGAGCCATCCATGTTATACTAAGTGGCCAACCCTCTAAAGCTAGCGCAGATTAATTGGCTGCAAAACCTCTTTGTTCGTGATCATTTAGGTTGTTGCCATGGAAGTAGGTCGACTCTTCAATGCTGCTGTGAATTTTACCACAGGCGAGACAGTCAACAGCCAATATCTGTGTAGGCGCTTTTGTGTAATACTGTAGCAAGGCCCTCCAGAGTTAATAACAGAATCCTCTGAGTGGGCACATTCCTACATTCTAAATTGGCTTTTAATATTGAGAAAGTAGTGTGATGTCCCTTTTTTGGTGGATAAGTAGTAGCCCTTACTATCAGAGCGGTATGCAAACAAATGTTGAATATTTGAGTTTTCTAATCAGTCCGATAAAATCTGAAAGCAATGTTGAAAATGTAATTATTAATTTTATCTTTTGGTGACAGTCCAAAAACACGAGACTCAAAAAAAGGTGGGAACACATCTTCACATCTTCTTCTTGCTCATTCTCTCCACTTTATTCAAATACATAATGTCTGGCCATGTCTCTCAAATGGAATACTTGTGTACTAGTTAGTGTATATATCAAATACGGAAATTAATGGTCATATGATCAGGGGCATCCCGAACCATGCAAGCAAGCACGTGTGCATAGAATTCACCAGAGATTCACTTGGCATACTTGCGAAGACTGAAGGGTACAATGCAGTAGTCAAAAAACCTAAAATCAAAGAAGAATTGGAAGTGTCAATATTCAGCCACGGTCATGGAGGGAAGAAGTTGTGAAAAGCCTGGGTACAAGTATACGTACTTAAAATTTTTGTATAATTAGATTTAGATCTGTAATCTTAGGTCAGAAGCATAATAAAGTTTTAATACAAGAACATATCAAATTGACAAATTTGTCTCCTTGCATTCTAAGTGCAGACATTTTAGTGCACTTTTGTACACTTGTACTTTAGTATGCAAGTATGCAAGTATGCATCTGCAATGCAGATGAAGACCTTTCAGTTGCCCCAGTAGGCACCACGTCACCACGTCAACCAGAGGGGTTGCTATTGAGTGTTGAGACTGAAAGCCTCAACATTGTAACCAAATATGCTTAATCATTTTGAGACTCACAGGCACAGTTGAATGTTCCTGCTTAGTCTAATCAACTGTACTGGATAAGAGTGTCTGTCAAATGCCATTAATGTAATTTAGGGGCGACATTGGCTCAGGTGGTAAGAGCAGTCGTCTGGCAGTCAGAGTTGCCGGTTCAATTCTGCCCTAGGTGCGTCACACCAAACCCCTAAATGCCCCTGACGAGCTGTTTGGTACCTTGCATGGCAGCCAATCACCATTGATGTGTGTATGAATGGTTGAATGAGAAGCATCAATTGTACAGCGCTTTGGATAAAGGTGCTATACAAATGCCAGCCATTTACAATTTATCATTCATATGTGACGAATGTCTCAGAAGAAATGGATAAGAGCAAGGGCTGTATAGGACTAATAAATGCATGGTATATGTGGAATATGCAAAGAATGGAAATCAAAGCAAAGAACAGCTGGACAATATTCAGCTCCAATAATGTGGAAATTGATTAATTAATAAAATGAATTTAACTGTGCCTGGGAAAATGCAGTTATTACAGTGATCATTACGTAATTGGTAAATATCCTTCATATTGATGGTATTTAAAAAAAAATCTGACATGGACAGACAGCATCATAACACCACAACCGCAGTACTCTGGATGAAGTCAATTATTATGCCTGGATGACATGGCCCAAGGACCCAGACTCCTCTTCACTGTCCTTGCTCTAATTCTGCTGAGAACAGAATGGTGCTTTTTCTATACAAATTTAAATCACAGACAATTTGAGAAAGAAATTCTCAGAACGCATTTTGAAAATTTACATAAGCAATCATAACATGAGTGCCAATGATGTTTAGGTGACAAACGCTCATGTTGCCCGTCCACCAGAAAGCTGAAAGCCAAATATTTGTGTGCAGTTCCTCACAAATACAGCAGGGGAGCTAAGGCATGGAATATTTACCTGACTGCAATTGGCAAACTGCATAAGATTATCATTTGAGTCGATGGACCATTTTTTTCCAATTATGTATGAACACACTGCCTCTGACAGTAAAGAGGCAGAACATCATAGAAAACATACATGCGATCTTCAGTGACCAACCCTATGCCCTACTGTGCGTATTACATACTGAGAGGCATTAAAAATTAATATTTACATGAATATTTACATTTTTATTAAGCATAAGAAAGTGCAGTAAGGTCACAGGAATCCAGACCATGGACATTCTGCACCTGTCTTTAAATTTGGAGAATAAGCATGGAATGCAACAAAGGTGACAAACATTCTAAGTTAGCGTGCTAGTCCAAACAAGGCACATTCCTAGACTTGTTTTTGTCCTAATACAGTGCATATTCAGTGTATAAATGTGTAATTTCATTCCCATACTTATTTTTACATGTCAATTTTTATTATATATGAAAGGTATATATTTATATAAAATATAAAATAAAAACACTTGATAGGTTTCAGTGATCCCATAGGAATAATTGAAGATTATTATTCTATATTATTCTGGCCTCTGGGGAAAAAAAAAAAAAATTTGGTCACCCAACCTAATAACTCATCACCATTCATTGGTCAAGAGGCTCCCAACACTGAAATCAGACTATTATATTATTTTCACTCATCGTGCTACAGCAGTTTAATTTGCGTGTTTCCCTGAATAGATTTGTTGCTTTTGAGAATATTGCTGTGTACAACGTTTTCAGGGAAAGGAGAGGAGACAACAGAGACCTGACACGGATGATAAACTTGTCAGTGCAGAGAATAGAAGCACTGGTTAAAGTTGTTAGAATTGCACTGTCAGGGAGCTGGAGAGAATCTGCATGTCTAGGCTAGGTTTGAAGTGTTATGGTATGCGGAGCGCCTTTTTTAGATCTACCCAAAGCCCACGGCCAACCCTGAGAGCACCGAGGCGGAGGAAGACCAGGCGGGAGTACGAAGAGAACTAGCAATCCCCGAGAGAGAGCTACCACCCAAAGTTTTATCGCCCATAGTCAATCTCTCTGGTTTCCAATTAAACCCAATTCACACACCCCTTTTGAATAAAGGCATTTCATTCTCAATGACTAAAGTCAATGCCTTCAATCTTAAAGTGGGCCCATACAAATTTATGACACATGCACTTTAAGCACTTTTCCCCATTAAACAATTTTACCATTACACAATTATAAGAACTAGATTTAGCATTAATCAAACCCCATTTGCCCCCAAAATCAACATTTATTCCAACTACCAATACAAGTCTAATTATTACAACATTCATAACAAAGGTCCCAAATATGCTAACCCTAATACTGATGAAGAAAAAACATTAAAAGAACAAAATAATCCCACAGACAAGGGGGCACAATCGTCATATGGGATACTCAGTATTACAATGAAATAACACACCTCAATAGCCCAACTATTAAAGAACTAAAGAACAATAATGATAATTTAAATCAGAAATTGATAGTCTTCACAAAAAGGCACTGGAAGAGAATTGGCTTACATATCTAAATCAATGGCCCGTCACTCCAATCACCTAGAGCCCCCTGAAAATACATAAACACCCCACGCATCCTCTCTCAGACCAATCGTCTGTGGGATTGGATCACTAACAGAACCTTTATCCAAATCTGTGGACTTTTTCCTAAAAGACTATGTATCTGCACTCCCAGCCTACTTCAAAGACACTAAGGGTGTGCTAAACTGCCTAACCAATTGCACTCTATACCAAAACACGTTATTAGTATCTCAGGATGTGGAGAACTTGTATGGATGTTTACTGCATGAGAAGGCATCAGTGGAACATTTTCTATTTTATTGTAACCCAACCCGTGATGTGATTATGTATGTTATAGCAAGAGACCTTGCATACCAGTGTGAGTACATTTATGCTCGGTTGAAGGCTGTCCTAGCCGAAATGTGCTAGCATTCAGTTACTTTTAATGTGTGCCAAAATAAGTATAAACACCATAAAAAATACCAAAAATACAGATTTTTGTTCAATTTATGGTATGTGCTACCTTACTCAGTTTTCAGTGCCAGTGTGTTATGATATGTTGTGAGGTGTAACTTGGTGCTCTGTTACAGCTTGTTACAGCACTTTATTAGGAACGTTTTTACTTAATTGCATGAATAAGTAGGTGTAATAATCTAATTAGCTTGTAACTTGTGTGGCAGCAGTGCAATGCATACAATCACGTTGATATGGGTCAGGAGCTTCAGTTAATGTTCACATCAACCAACAGATTTAAGTGCTAATACCTCTCCCCATCTGGATCTCTCCATTTCCCTCGGGGATACCACACTCACGCCATCACCCAGTGCAAGGAACCTCGGCGTGGTGATGGACAGCAGACTGTCCCTCTCCGAGAACATTGCGGCGGTGACCCGGTCATACAGGTTCTTCCTATACAACATACGGAGAATCCGCCCCTTTCTCACCCCCTACTCGACCCAGCTCCTGGTCCAAGCGATGGTTCTGTCCCGCCTGGACTACTGCAATTCCCTCTTGGCTGGCCTCCCAGTGTCCGCCATCAGACCCTTCCAACTTATCCAGAATGCAGCAGCTCGTCTGGTCTTCAACCGTTCCAAATACTCACACGTCACCCCCCTGCTTACTTCCCTCCACTGGCTGCCTGTCATGGATCGCATCAAATTCAAAACATTGGTGCTAGCCTTCCAAGCAGTTAAGGGGTCTTCCCCAGCTTACCTACAAAAAATCATCAGACCCTACACCCCTGCCAGACCTCTTCATTCAGCCTCCACAGGCCGCTTGGCACCTCCCCCTCTCCGAACCTCCACCTCACGCTCATGACTACTGTCTGTTCTGGCTCCACGGTGGTGGAATGAACTCCCCGTTGAGGTGAGAACTGTAGAATCTCTCCCCACCTTCAAGCGCAAACTGAAGACGCACCTCTTCAAGCAGCACCTCTCCCCGTCCCTCCCTACCTCCATGTGAACCTTAATTGTTGTCTTTCTGTGATTTACTTTGTGTATCAGTATTTTTAGTTGGCTAGGTAAGCAGTGTTTGGATAGTTAAGTTTGGTCACTTTTGCTTTGTTGTTTGTTTGTTTATTTGTTTATTAAAAAAAAAAATTCAAATAGGCCCTGGTCCTTATCTTTGTTGTACAGGTAGCAGTTGAAATTGTACTTCCCTCTAGGGTCTTTCAGCGCACTTATCCCTGGTCATGGGTATGCACCTTGTTGTACGTCGCTCTGGATTTAATGTAGAAGTAATTAATGCAAAAGTAACTTTGACCCTGGAATGATTGTTGGTGGCAGACAGTGTGGTTTGAGTATCTCAGAAACTGCTGATTTCCTGGAATTTCCAGTCTCTAGAGTCTGCAAATATTGGTGCAAAAAAAAAGAAAGTTAGTAGCAGTTCTGCAGACAGAAACACCTTTTTAATGAGAACAGTCCAAGGAGAATGGCCAGACTGGTCAACACTGACAGGAAGGTGACAGTAACGCAAATAACCACACATTACAGCATCTCTGTCGCATCTCAGTCGCTCTGGATAAGAGCGTCTGCCAAATGCCAATAATGTAATGTAATGTAATCTCTGAACACACAAAGTGTCAACCCTCTACAAACAAATTTAAAAAAAATTCCATTCTTGCCAGCAAGGTGGTGGTATTGTGATGGTGTAGGGTTGCTTTGCTGCCCTGGGATCTGGACGATTTACCATTATTGAAGGAACCATGAATTCTGCCCTGTAGCATACAATTCTTCAGGTGAATGGCTTGCCATCTATCCATGAGCTGAATCTGAAAGTGTATTTGGTTTATGTAGCAAGACAATAATCCAAAACACACAAGGCAAGTCCACATATGAATGGCACAAAAGAAATTGTTTCCGAATGGCCTAGACCTGGATTAAAGTCCTGGATTAAAGCTTTTGGACACATCTGGGCAACAAGAAACACCTGTCAGTCACATGTTCCGATACTTCTGATAAAAAGTCTGATAAAAAAAGGTGATATATTGTTTAACAAATCTATATAAAATTACCAGGAAATAAAAGCTGAAATTCGGATCTATTATATCATGTGCAACTTTTGATCTCAAACTCAATTGTCTTCAGTGTATAGCAAAAACAAATTGACCTTGCAGTTCCAATACTTTAGGAGGGGATTGTACCTTTGCAGCACTATACTCATAACTTAGCATGATTAACATATTAAAATAATCTTACTCTGGGGAAATTAATCACTGACCTACTTAGAATGGAGAATATACTATACTTGGAATATTAACTGCATTAGAATATTGAATCCAAGTGAATGTCATAAAAAACAAAAACTTACTTTATACTTACACATTGATGTAAAAATTATTTCATACAATACAATTGTAATGAATTCGACATTGCCACCTGGTGAAGTATTTGGTATTGGTGGAGACCAAATTGCGACGTCCCAAATGCTTCTAATTTGCATTGACCAATGTGCAGTGACCAAAACACTCAAAAACACTCACCCAGTATGAATATTTATGTTGTGGGCCCAAGTCTAAATTCTCAAATACATATTGCTTCTCTTTAGGTGTTTTTATTTTCAGTGTTCCGGTAAGCATCCATTCGGTCTAGATGATGTTTTGATATTAATTAAATCAAGCCAACAGTCTACACTGAGTCACCAGATACTAACCTTGTTAGTTAGATGAGTATAGCGGAGGGTAGTCTTATATTTCACTAACGTTATATATCTATCTTGCCTGATCTTACTAGGGAACGCAAGTTAGCTATCGATGCTAATGCTGATGCTATAGCTAGCTAGCTAGCCTAATGTTACACATAGCATTCTTGACTGGTTGATCAGCACGATATAACTTCGGGTCCCACTGCAACAATTGCATCAGCTTCATTTCGGAGCAATGGGCTTATACTTATATGACTCAATATTTAAAATACTGCTATTGCTGTACTCGATTGCCATTATTACAGTCGTATGATGACTAGCTAATGTTGGGAGTGAGCGGCCTGGCCTGTCAATCAAAAGTGAACACATAAATAATTAGGAAAGAACTGACATGCTCTGCCAGTGAGTTTGAGTATGCTATATCTTAATTTAGTAACTAAAGAAATTATTTAAGTAGCGATTTTTATTTTGTACGCTGACTGATACTGTGGCAAAAAGGTTATGAATTGCCAAAAAGGTCATTCATAACATCTAAAATTCCTCCTCATTTTGTCCTTGTCCTGTCACCAATTCCCAATTAATACTGTTGTAATTGGAGTCACACCTCCCATACAAGCTTGTTTTATATTTTCAAAAATAATTTTATTTGCAATACTGTCTGAAAATGGTGATCGGTAACAAACCCCTATGTTACGGCCCTTCATGTTCGCCTGTGAGCTTAATCAAAATAGCAGGCATGAGCTGGTCAGTTTCTTGCACATTAAGATTTTCTTTTACATAGAGAGCCACACCCCCATCTCTTTTACTGGATCTATCTTTCCTAATAAGTTTATACCCCTCTATATTAAATTCACCACAAGCCATGTCTCTGTAATCCCTACTATGTCATAGCAGTGGTGCAAGAGAGGGCGCTGTGCTTTGTTTCTAGGGGGGGGGCTACAGTTTGCAAATAGCATGTCCATGATGAGATAACCAAGACACATGTCAGCTGGCTTCTACCGCATAATGAGGCTTTGTCAGTGACAACTTATGGCTCCTGTCAAGAACGAATATGTCGAGCAAGCCTTTTTCATGAGGAATTCTGCTGCCAGTTACCCAGCTGATAAAAAAAACGTATTTACGTATTTTAATAAGAAATACGGTACTTCATATTTCAGTTGAAATGTATGCAGTACAGCATTTAATCCACCCAATCCTACATGTTTGGATACCTTTTTATAATCCTATTATCTTGCATCCCTTGCATCCCTAATGTACTGTTTATGTAACATGAGTTTTGAGTATGACTTCAAAGATTGCCCCTGTATATCTCCAAAATGTCATTCTGTAGCTCAAGGGCTCAATATCTAGTAACTGACCAGTTCTTAGATTCTTACTGACACTTTCCACCAAATTCTTGCTGGTTAAAGTTTTTTTTGTCTTTTTTTTTTGTCCAACCATTCATTTTTATTGTGATGACTTTCTCAAAAATCCAAAGAAAAGCTGCCAATAGCCGACTTTGACCGCAAAATGTTCAAATGCAAGATACACTCACAAAACATAAAATTTAATTTTAGTAATAGACATTCTCTTCTCACCCAGGCACAGAACTCCTCAATAACTGATGAAGTTATAACATTTGCCTTTTCTGAAGGTAACTGACTGTTAGCTTTCTGATAAAAAAAATCTATTGTCTCTGCATTGCTTTTGGATTAATAAAATACTGTGATATTGCACCCTCTGTGGATCATATTGTGAAACAAACCACAACAGAAATTGGATTTCTTGTCTTTGACTGCCCTCCAGTGTATTTTGGAGGTCATCATGACACATGTTTTTACATTTAGAGTCTGTGTTGATATTTCAGTATTTGTGTCTTAGTCTTCAAAAACACTCTGTACTGATAAATTAAGATTGGCATTGATCTTGTTTTCTAAGGGTAAGTGTACAACAAGACCAGGAAAATATCTCACACCATTACTGAACCACCAGAACCCTTAATTGTTAGTCATTGCTTTGCTTCTATTTTGGGAGCAGAAACTGGATGAAGTTCATGCCATAGAGTCATTAAGGGATACATTTGTGAAACAAAAAAAAATGAAGGTGGCTGGATGGTAACCTAGCTGGACTGGTGATGTAATCTGGCATTGACAGGAGGTCACACAGCAATAGTTGGCCCTCTTGAGTTGGAAGAATGCAGGTACATTCACTGACTGGTCAATTGTATTTATTTCTTTAAAGCATTTTCAGAATTTGACTCAAATTTTCACATTGTATTTCCCCATAAGGATGTATTTGTGGTCCTCGACAGGAAGAGAAGGAAAGCACCTAATTAGGAGCATTGTACACTCAGTGAGCGCTTTATATGCCAGACGTGGAATAAAAGTGAGCTAAAAACAAAAACAAAAACAATGTATGTATTCATACAAATTCTGAATTGTATATCTTTGTTCTTATATTGGAGCATAATTTTATGACATAGAGAAATTGTATCAAGGACGATTTTTTATATGATATAAATATGAACTTAACAATAATTTAAAACGTTGACTCTTACGGTGCAGTACCGGTTTGATCAGTTGATCCATTCATCTTCTTTATCCTTCCCTTTGTGAGAAGTTTCTCCCCGGTGGGGTAGTTATTTCCCCAGTGGGGTAGCTATTCCTCCCTTTATCTTTTAATTTCCCTGTCCCTTTAGTCTGCTGTGCAGATTTAGTGGTTGTTTGTGAACAGCTTTTAGGGACCCTGGTGTCTGTGTTTGACTTAACACCCCATGCCCCACCTTACAGTTGACGACTTCACCACAAGGGGGCTGAGTGGATGGGGTGAAGTCTTAAGTCTGTCTGCTGTAGCCTATCCACTTAGAGGTTTAAAGCATTGTGTGTTCAGAGATGCACTTCATACCACTGTTGTAATGCATGGTTCTTTGCGTTGCTGTCAGCTTCGATGAGTCTGGCCCTTCTCCTATGATCTATGCCTGTAGAACTACTGCTCACTGGATGTTTTTGTTTATCACACCATTCTCTGCAAACTCTAGAGACTGTTACATTATTACATTACATTACATTGATGGCATTTGGCAGATACACAAGTAAATCACAGAAAGACAACAATTAAGGTTTACAGGGAGGTAGGGAGGGACAGGGAGAGGTGCTGATCAGAAGTTTCTGAGATACCACCCTGCCTGGCACCAACAATCATTCCACGGTCAAAGGCACTTGGATCACATTTTTTCACATGCTTTTATGCTTGAGACTGTGCTGGGAGGCACAGCAAACCTTCTTGCGACTGCATGTATGGATGTGCCATCCTGGAGGAGCTGGACTACCTGTGCAACCTGATTGGGCTGCAGGTACCGCCTCTTGCTACCAGTAGTGACAAGGACACTAGCAGAACACAAAACTAGAGAAGAATCAGTCAGGAAGGATAAGGAGAGGGCAATTGTCTGTGGCCACCACATGGAAAACCATTACCTTTTTGGGGGTTGTCTTGCTTTTGTATCTCCATTGCACCTGTTGTCACTTTCATTTGCTCCAAAGCAGTTGAAATTGATTCACAATCACTTGTGCTTCCTAAATGGACAGATTGATATCCCTGAAGTTCAACTCTGTTACAGTATATATCCAATTGACTTGGATTCTGCATGTGTTCTGGTGAGAACAAGGCCTAAGGCTGCATGGGAAACAATTACCATCTACTCTTTGCAGTGCATGCTCAAGGTATATTTCATTATTTTACAAGTGATATCACTTTCCAGGCATTAAGATGAAATCCATATGCATATCATTCTGTTTAATAACTGTCTAGAAAATGGAAAACCAACCTGGGTGAGTGATTCTGACTGTCCCTTGCCTTACCATCAGTTTGTCATACAAGTACGGGCTACATGCCAAACGTCTCCCACAGAGCACACCCATCCACTATCGCTCATGGTTTCAAAAAGACTTGCTGAGCTTGCTCTTGTTGCAAGACTTTTTCACTTTGTCAGAGAACTTACTTTTGGGCTTTGTAAATGGCAGAAAGGGAAAGGACTTTTCATATAAAGGCACTAAGCTGATATGTGTAATCTTTCTGATGCCCCTGATGTCTGGAATCTAAACCCACGCCCTGACATACAATGCTAAGTGTATAGACTTTATTAGGTAGACCTGCTTATTAATGCAAATATTTAATCAGCCAATCATGTGGCAGCAACTAAACGCATAAAAGCATGCAGACATGGTCAACAGGTTGAGCCGTTTTTCATTTTGTAGCCACTCCCTGTTTCAGCAGGCTTTACAATAGGGGATGATATGAGGCAGAGCCAACATTTACATTAGGACTCGATAAATATTGCTTATAATTATTTGATCCCTTGCTGATTTTGTAGGTTTGCCCACTTACAAAGAATGGAACTGTGTAGAATTTTAATCATAGGTACATTTTAACATTGAGAGACAGAATATCACAAAATAATCCACAATAACAACATCATATAAATTTTATACATTTATTATCGTATTTTTGCATGAAATAAGTATTTGATCCCCTACCAATCAGCAATAATTCTGGCTCCCACAGACCAGTTAGTTTTCCATTAAGAAGCACTCCTAGGGTGTCTCGGTGGCGCAGCCTGTAGAGCGCTGACCGCATGCTCATTGCGAGCCACGACGTTGGCGGTTCGAATCCGACCGTCTGACATTTGTTGCATGTCTTCCCCTCTCTCTCGCTCCTGTTCTTCCTGTCTCTCTATACTATATACTGTCCAAAAAGGCCCAAAAAAAATCTTTAAAAAAAAAAGAAGCACTCCTAATCTCAACTCATTACCCAAAACACCTGTGTCAACTCGTTACATCGTTATGTAGCTGTATAAAAGACACCTGTCCACACAATAAATCAGATTCCAACGTTTCCACCATGGCCAAGACAAAGGAGCTGTCTAAGGACATCAGGGACAAAATTGTAGACCTGCACAAGGCTGGGATGGGCTACAAGAAAATAAGCACCATCAGTAACACACTACACCGTGAAGGATTAAAATCCTGCTGCGCGCGCAAGGTTCCTCTGCTGAAGAAGGCACATGTACAGGCCTGTCTGAAGGTTGCCAAAGAACACCTGGATGATCCAGAGGAGGTTTGGGAGAAGGTGATGTGGTCAGATGAGACCAAAATAGAACTCGACTCGCCGTGTTTGGAGGAAGAGAAATGCTACACATTAGGAAGGTTTATCAAATTGCGTCACAAGTCATACTGCATGCTGTGAGATGGAACATGCCCTTTCTTGAACAGTTCAGAGCTGCAACCAATACAGGTACAGGTACGTTTTTTTAAACCATGAAAAACTGTAATTGAATACCTGAAATTAATCCAAAATATGTATCTGCCATAGCCACAATTATTATTGATTGATTTGAAGGGTGCTGACAAGTAAGGATATGCTTACATAAATAACTGGCTGTTTGCAGTCTAAAAATCTGTGTTTTGGGTTTGCTCACATCTGATACTTTGAAATCATGTATTTACTGTACATTACTTACTAAACTTGTGAACAACATTAAATTGCAGTACTTGCAGTCTACCTTGTTCAATAGTTTACATGAGACTACAGATTATTATCAGAGAATGCCTTCTGGTGAGCTAATTCTGTGACAAAAACACACACGCACACACACAGTTCATAATTTAAATTAATGTTACTGGATATTTATTTAAGGCACAGTGAACATTTTACATTTACATATGTAGCAAACACTCTTATATCCATGGTGATTAACAATGCAACCAAATCTACTTTTTCACCCGATGAAAGACGATGATCAAGTTTGGATTTACCTTTCTGCGCTGAATTTGAGTGGCAGTGGTAGAACACAAATACACCACACAGTATGAAGTTTTTAGTTTCAATGTTAGAATCTTTATTTAACATTATAACTATCTGTAGGCAATACAGTTACACCGCCGGTCAAAAGTTTTGAATCCCCTTGCCTTTTTCTGATTTAATATTTAATTTTTCTCTTTTTGAAATAATTCAAACGTGGTCAATGTGCAGGCTCAGATCGTTTATTAAGGTTTTATACATTTTAATTTCACCATGCAATAATTAGAGCACTTTTTATACGTACCTATGTCATCCCTAATTTCAATGTTTGAGACAAATCAACACAATGTTAAAAAAACATGCTTTGGGTAGCCTAATTAGGTCAGCTGTATGTAACATTGAACAGGAACAGCTTTAGTCAGCTCAGAAAGCAGAACTAGCCTTCAGAAAATACTGTGGACAACTTAAATTGTGCAATATGGATTCAAATGAATTAGTTTTAACATGATGTTTTAAATAGTATTTACAGTTGTTTACAATCACTTCGACCCTAATCTCACAAGCTTGTGCTCAATTTACAAAACCTTAGACACAACACTCAAAATGGTAAGCACTTGTAACACAGCCCGTTCACATTGTGCATTCATATCTGTGAAGAAATGAATTCCACACTCATTGGTTCAAATTCCTCATTTTGTCATGAAATACTATAGGAACATTTGTTTTGATCGGCCACACAAAAGATACCTATAGCTTCACTGTTTAGTTGTTTTACAATACTTTACTGTAGCATGAAAAAATACTTGATACATGTTTCATAATATGGTCTTTTTGCGGTTCTAAACAAAGGGAATAGTGGAAACAGTAGAAGAGAGTGGAATCTTTGAAAAAAAATCTGAATACTGTAAGAAATATATATAATTATAACATACTGTGGGTTGTTTCAGGGTTTTTTTTTACAATTGCAAACAAGCATTTTTTGATACTTTTTAGAACCTTTTACATTTGGCACAAGAGCACTGTATGTGGACGAAACTAAATGATTTCTTCATTGCTTTTACAAAAAATCAGGCTGAACCACCAAAAACTATACATTTCTACAGTCCAATTAGAAAATCACTAACTGAAAATAGTGCATCGACTGTTATGCCACTGGTTGTTAGTGTTAAAAATTATTGTTCTATGACAAAAAAATTCTAGTGCTGGTGCTTTTCCTTTGAGACATCGCAGTGGTTTGGTAGTTTTGATCCATTTTTGTGAATGAAATGAACTGACAAGCTGCATGTTGGTGCAGAGAGTTGTATGAAGTTTTGAAAAAGTGAATTTTTAACAATTGTAAAACAAAATTATAGGTATAAAGTGGGAACCTGATTTGCAGTGAAGGAGTACTTGTCGTCGGCCATTCTATTGACCACCTTCCTCCTCCTCTCAGTGCTTGATCTCTGTTCTAACATGGATCATCTGACTGCTCCATGTTGTCGCTATGTTGTTGCAGGTGACTACACATACTTACTCCTGCTCTTACCACTATGTAAAATCAATCATCAGTCATTTGACCACCAGTTCAATCGTGCATGTTAAAAAAGGTTGAAAACCCCTGTGACAAAGGATGGTGATGCCAAATTGCAATTATTGGCACCCTTGATGAAAATTTGCAAAAAAAGAGAAAACAAATAATACCATTACTCAGATATATTGTAATTTTCAAACATGTGGAAAATATTTTACTTAATTTACACTTAATGATTCAATGGAATCGACCAAAATGACACATTTTTAAAATTATAAATTTCTTTCCAAAAAAAAAGGTTTCACAATTACTGGCACCCCTGTTTTTAATACTTGGTGCAGCCTCCCCAGGCAAGGATAAAGGCACTGAGCCTATTTCTATAATATTCTAAAAAAAATAGAATAATTGTATTAGGATAAAAGTATATAGTTTTCCCATATGTTTGGACATAAAATATAGCTCATTATCTGTGTTTACTTTATACAGCTTTTTTTGCTCATTTTCATCAAGGGTGCCAATAATTCTGGACCTGACTGTATTTCACATCCGACCAAAAAATTACAAAGGAAGGCTAATGATAAAATTAATTGAATTTTGATTTGAGTTTTGAGTTTTGTGTCAACAGTTTAGAAAATTGAAATTAGTGTCAAAGTGATTGTAAAAAAACTGTAATGTTGCGTATTTGTACTTTGCCATTTGTTTGTGTGAAAGGGGGAGCAATGGGCATGTAGTCTACTCTGGTTTATATCTACAGTACTTTTTTTTTTTTAACAGTCTGCAGCTGCCACCATATGTGATAGATTTTTTTTCCCATTAACAGTCTTTGTGTGCCTCCAATTTTATTTTGTTTATTTAGTGTTTAATTAGTTTTAGCCAAGCCGTTGCTACCAGAAGGGTCTGGTGAACGCAGTCTCCTGGGTTGGGAAAATGCGATAGTTTTAAAAGTAAAGATGCCAGCAAACATTTTCGCCAAACGAATAAGACAAGTCACAAAAGTAAAGCAGTGTATTCTTTTTTTTACAGTAAATGGCCTGTACACTTACTTACAGCAAAGTGCCCACTGCACTTTGAAACAGAGGCGACTGTACCAATAAAGTAGATGTAGAGGGGTGTCCCGCGCTCTGGAAATGGGGAAACCCATCTATTTGGTGTTATGGAGGGGGCTATAATAGTTTGCCTACAGAAAGTGTCTGTGTGATACAGTGATGTATAATAGTCCATATAATGTTTTGCTTATGTTCAAATTACCATGAGTATTTTTGTTTGTTTTTGTATGAATTATTTTGTTTTCTGCTCCAGGTTCCTTGAGGAGGAGAGCGAGGTCGTGGCTTAGGAGAGGAGTGTCACACTTTTAGAGGGTCAATAGAAATAGCCTGCCTTGTGACATTTGCGGTAGATTTATATCATACTTCTTCGGTAAATTTTTGTTTCTTTGTTTGTTTGTGTATTTGTTAGTCATTTTTAAATTTTCAGGTCTCTTTTGGAAAAGAGTTCTCTTAATCTCAATGAGACTAACCTGGTTAAATAAAGGTTAAATAAATAAAATAAAATAAAAAATAGACCACTGTGAATGTATGCACAATTGAGAAAACAAAAAACAAAACAAAAAAAAACACAGGCACCCTTAATAATAAACAACATGAATTATCTATATTTTATGTTCAAACATACAGGAAACTATATTATTTTATTTCCATACATTTATTCATGTTTCAATGTTTTTTATTTAGTAATCTATTTTCTGAAAACCACGGGTGTCAAAATTATTGGAAATAAAATCAAATTGATATTAGAAATACAATTTTACTTTCATTGAGAATCTGTCTAAATTACTTATATTGTGTCATTCCGTCACTTCCTGTTTCACTAGCATATAAAAATCAGGTAACAATCATGCAAAATTTGTACCTCCAAATTTGTTCTCCAACCTTATCACAAAAACCTTGACTCTTTTCCAGTCATAATTCCAATGAGGTTTAGCAAACTTAAGATGCTTGATTTTGTTTATTGTGGTCAGTAAGGGCTGTCTTCATGTCACCCTTCCAAAGCATTTTCTGGTATGCAGGTGCCATTGATGTTGGTTCATGTAAATGTGAATTTTTCATATTCAAATATATTATGACATGAGTCATGTTGCTTTGTCTATTGCACAATACAAGTCTTTAATTTGCATTTGCTTATTTTTATTCACAGGGTACATTATGCCAACTGCATCTTTCCAAGGGACATTACGTCCTTTTGTAATGCCAATTGTCATACTGGGTGGTTTAGGGATTTTATTTCTGACAATTCTTTACAAGATGCCCGCTACCTGGCTGGTAAGTCAACTGAGATTTGAAGAACCCGCACCAATGGTGAAGGAACATAGCCAGACTATTATACTAATCTGGATGTGGCCTTTTGGCAATGCCTTTGCTCTCAGCTCCTGTAGTGCCCTGTTTAACATTGATGGCTGTTACCTAACAGCAGATCGAAACATGTACAGCAAGTCAGATGGGGTTATCTTCCATCACAGAGACATTCACTTGGATTTATCCAACATGCCAAATTCACAACGCCCACCATTCCAAAAATGGGTGTGGATGAACTTGGAATCGCCCACAAATTCAAAAAAGGAAAGCAATCTCAAAGGCTTATTTAATGTGACTTTGAATTACAGGCGTGATGCTGATATTCCATTGCATTATGGGACAATTGTTCAAGCTGAGGGGAATAACTTCAAAATACCAAGCAAAAACAAGTTAGTGTGCTGGATTGTGAGCAACTGGAACTCAAGTCAGATCAGAGTGGCATACTACAATGTGTTGAAGCAATACATCAATATAGATGTCTATGGAAAGGCCTTTGGGAAACCAGTCAGCAGCCAAGACTTTGATGCCACAATTGGCAGCTGTAAATTCTATCTTTCATTCGAGAACTCAATCCACAAAGACTACATCACTGAAAAACTGTATAACCCACTGTCTGTTGGCACAGTGCCAATTGTTCTTGGGCCATCGAGACAGAACTATGAGAAATTTGTCCCAGGTGATGCCTTCATACATGTAGAAGATTTTTTTTCACCCAAAGAGCTGGCTGAACACATCCTGTTCTTAGACAAGAATGAAGACATGTACCAACGATACTTCTACTGGCGTAGACACTTAGAAGCAAAGCTGACGTCCTTATTCATCAGAGGCGCATGTCTGACCTGTAATTATATTCGGACACACTATATGGAACACAAGGCTGCAAACAACCTTGACACATGGTACTGGGAATGATAAAAAACATAATATGTGGAATTTGATTATGAAAACCGTTATCCACAGGTGCCGCCCTTTGAGCGTGGACTTAAGGACCTCCTTAACTTGTTTTTTCATCATTTTAGATTGCAAAATGTATTTTCTTTATCCTGTGATCTTCTGAGCATAATATAACTGGTAGACTCAAAATTTAGCAATTTCAACCCTTTGACTCTTGCTGGTGTACAATCTTGAGCATGTTTTCAGTTGATTGGCTTATCCAATGTATTCCATATTCCAGATGTTTGTTCATCATTCTACATTAAATTTTGTTGTCACAGCTGTAATTGGAAGATAGCTATGTTAACCATGTTTTAGTCCTTCCACCTACACCTCTTCCCATTGGTCCTCTTACCTGCACAGTATAATCTTCTTTTCTCTGAGAATTTGACCTTAGGCCAGAAATTCAAATCACTTCCACTCATACATCACTGCAATGTTCCATTAACCCTTTCCGCTTTTCCCCCCCGGGGGGGGGGGATTTACTGCTCACACATGGTTGAAGACTTAAATTAAAAAATGTGAATAAATGTGAAACGGTACTCATTCATGTCAGAGCATGTACATGCAGTGTACACAATAGATACACTAAAATTATGTTTTTATAGTATAGCACTGGTCATATTTATACAGTTTGTATAGGGCAGGGGTCGGCAACCCTGCTCCTGGAGAGCCACAGGGTGTGCTGGCTTTTGTTGTTAATCTGCACTTAATTGATTAATTAAAGCAGTCGATTACACAGTTAACTCGCCTCACCTGGTTTCTTGGGTAAGAATCGGTTACTGGTATTAAGGCGAAAACAAAAACCAGCACACCCTGCGGCTCTCCAGGACCAGGGTTGCCGACCCCTGGTATAGGGTGTTGGTTTTTAACTTGCATTAATGGAGAGCAAAGATAGTTACCTTACTCATGCATCTGGAAATGGGAGTCTTGATCCTTCCCTTTTCCCCAAGAATATTCAAATAAATATTTTACATTAAAAGCATTTCATATTTGCATGTCAGGCTACAATAGTCACAGGATATTATTTGTGTGTGCATGTTTAATACTAGATCTTGAATAGAGATTCTATTGACTTCTATCGATATGAGTGTATTTATTTATGCCAGTTGAACATACGAACAAAAGAATACCACACTTGTTCTTACCAATTTGCCTACCCCACTGGATGACATACAGTATAAACTCAAACGGCACATGCACCTCACTGTTAGTAATGGTTACACCTGTCCATTATTTTGTGAGACCTTAACATTATAAATCAGAAAATTTAGTGTTTTGCTATGCTAACAAAGTAGTAATTAAACTCAAGTGGCTTTCTGAAAGTCACACGGACATCAAAGAAAACAGACAAAAAAACCTAGTTGGAATGACAGTCAAAAGCCACATAATCAAACACCAACAATATTGAACTTTAAGGTTTAATTTGATATGATAGAAGTTTACCAGTCACAGATTAAACAGAAATTTGGACCCTTGACAGAGATGCATATAGTCTTTAAAAATAAACAATGCTTATTAAAAATATAAAACAAGCTATTATCATGGGAGACTTCAATTACCCAAATATGAATTGGAATTTGGTGACCGGACAGGGAAAAAAGTGAAGAGGAATTTGTATAGGATGTTATAAATAACCTTTTTTTTTTTACACAGTTTGTCAGTCAGCCTACAAGAGGGCAATTGATTTTATCTGGTGATCTGGTGATATGTAATGATTCAGACAGAATTTACAGGACAGAGGTAATGGAACCATACTACGTTTTTATGTATTTTGGCAAATTAAGAGGGGGGCACCTCTAAGTCCAGGATTTTTTTTATTTTAGGCGTGGCAAGTTTAAAAAGATGTGATCAAATTTAATTAATGTAGACTTGGAGTAAGTTCTTGATTGCAGGACTGTGAATGAAAAGTGGAGCAGGTTCAATAGGTTATACTTGATGTACCGTGTAAATTCATTCCTAAGGTGCAGAAAAGTATGTTGAGTTGATGAATACATATGTTAGAGTGTATATGTATAGATTACTTTTTACATGTACATGCAGTGTACACAATAGATACACTAAAATTATGTTTTTATAGTATAGCACTGGTCATATTTATACAGTTTGTATAGGGCAGGGGTCGGCAACCCTGCTCCTGGAGAGCCACAGGGTGTGCTGGCTTTTGTTGTTAATCTGCACTTAATTGATTAATTAAAGCAGTCGATTACACAGTTAACTCGCCTCACCTGGTTTCTTGGGTAAGAATCGGTTACTGGTATTAAGGCGAAAACAAAAACCAGCACACCCTGCGGCTCTCCAGGACCAGGGTTGCCGACCCCTGGTATAGGGTGTTGGTTTTTAACTTGCATTAATGGAGAGCAAAGATAGTTACCTTACTCATGCATCTGGAAATGGGAGTCTTGATCCTTCCCTTTTCCCCAAGAATATTCAAATAAATATTTTACATTAAAAGCATTTCATATTTGCATGTCAGGCTACAATAGTCACAGGATATTATTTGTGTGTGCATGTTTAATACTAGATCTTGAATAGAGATTCTATTGACTTCTATCGATATGAGTGTATTTATTTATGCCAGTTGAACATACGAACAAAAGAATACCACACTTGTTCTTACCAATTTGCCTACCCCACTGGATGACATACAGTATAAACTCAAACGGCACATGCACCTCACTGTTAGTAATGGTTACACCTGTCCATTATTTTGTGAGACCTTAACATTATAAATCAGAAAATTTAGTGTTTTGCTATGCTAACAAAGTAGTAATTAAACTCAAGTGGCTTTCTGAAAGTCACACGGACATCAAAGAAAACAGACAAAAAAACCTAGTTGGAATGACAGTCAAAAGCCACATAATCAAACACCAACAATATTGAACTTTAAGGTTTAATTTGATATGATAGAAGTTTACCAGTCACAGATTAAACAGAAATTTGGACCCTTGACAGAGATGCATATAGTCTTTAAAAATAAACAATGCTTATTAAAAATATAAAACAAGCTATTATCATGGGAGACTTCAATTACCCAAATATGAATTGGAATTTGGTGACCGGACAGGGAAAAAAGTGAAGAGGAATTTGTATAGGATGTTATAAATAACCTTTTTTTTTTTTACACAGTTTGTCAGTCAGCCTACAAGAGGGCAATTGATTTTATCTGGTGATCTGGTGATATGTAATGATTCAGACAGAATTTACAGGACAGAGGTAATGGAACCATACTACGTTTTTATGTATTTTGCAAATTAAGAGGGGGGCACCTCTAAGTCCAGGATTTTTTTTATTTTAGGCGTGGCAAGTTTAAAAAGATGTGATCAAATTTAATTAATGTAGACTTGGAGTAAGTTCTTGATTGCAGGACTGTGAATGAAAAGTGGAGCAGGTTCAATAGGTTATACTTGATGTACCGTGTAAATTCATTCCTAAGGTGCAGAAAAGTATGTTGAGTTGATGAATACATATGTTAGAGTGTATATGTATAGATTACTTTTTACATGTACATGCAGTGTACACAATAGATACACTAAAATTATGTTTTTATAGTATAGCACTGGTCATATTTATACAGTTTGTATAGGGCAGGGGTCGGCAACCCTGCTCCTGGAGAGCCACAGGGTGTGCTGGCTTTTGTTGTTAATCTGCACTTAATTGATTAATTAAAGCAGTCGATTACACAGTTAACTCGCCTCACCTGGTTTCTTGGGTAAGAATCGGTTACTGGTATTAAGGCGAAAACAAAAACCAGCACACCCTGCGGCTCTCCAGGACCAGGGTTGCCGACCCCTGGTATAGGGTGTTGGTTTTTAACTTGCATTAATGGAGAGCAAAGATAGTTACCTTACTCATGCATCTGGAAATGGGAGTCTTGATCCTTCCCTTTTCCCCAAGAATATTCAAATAAATATTTTACATTAAAAGCATTTCATATTTGCATGTCAGGCTACAATAGTCACAGGATATTATTTGTGTGTGCATGTTTAATACTAGATCTTGAATAGAGATTCTATTGACTTCTATCGATATGAGTGTATTTATTTAAGCCAGTTGAACATACGAACAAAAGAATACCACACTTGTTCTTACCAATTTGCCTACCCCACTGGATGACATACAGTATAAACTCAAACGGCACATGCACCTCACTGTTAGTAATGGTTACACCTGTCCATTATTTTGTGAGACCTTAACATTATAAATCAGAAAATTTAGTGTTTTGCTATGCTAACAAAGTAGTAATTAAACTCAAGTGGCTTTCTGAAAGTCACACGGACATCAAAGAAAACAGACAAAAAAACCTAGTTGGAATGACAGTCAAAAGCCACATAATCAAACACCAACAATATTGAACTTTAAGGTTTAATTTGATATGATAGAAGTTTACCAGTCACAGATTAAACAGAAATTTGGACCCTTGACAGAGATGCATATAGTCTTTAAAAATAAACAATGCTTATTAAAAATATAAAACAAGCTATTATCATGGGAGACTTCAATTACCCAAATATGAATTGGAATTTGGTGACCGGACAGGGAAAAAAGTGAAGAGGAATTTGTATAGGATGTTATAAATAACCTTTTTTTTTTTACACAGTTTGTCAGTCAGCCTACAAGAGGGCAATTGATTTTATCTGGTGATCTGGTGATATGTAATGATTCAGACAGAATTTACAGGACAGAGGTAATGGAACCATACTACGTTTTTATGTATTTTGGCAAATTAAGAGGGGGGCACCTCTAAGTCCAGGATTTTTTTTATTTTAGGCGTGGCAAGTTTAAAAAGATGTGATCAAATTTAATTAATGTAGACTTGGAGTAAGTTCTTGATTGCAGGACTGTGAATGAAAAGTGGAGCAGGTTCAATAGGTTATACTTGATGTACCGTGTAAATTCATTCCTAAGGTGCAGAAAAGTATGTTGAGTTGATGAATACATATGTTAGAGTGTATATGTATAGATTACTTTTTACATGTACATGCAGTGTACACAATAGATACACTAAAATTATGTTTTTATAGTATAGCACTGGTCATATTTATACAGTTTGTATAGGGCAGGGGTCGGCAACCCTGCTCCTGGAGAGCCACAGGGTGTGCTGGCTTTTGTTGTTAATCTGCACTTAATTGATTAATTAAAGCAGTCGATTACACAGTTAACTCGCCTCACCTGGTTTCTTGGGTAAGAATCGGTTACTGGTATTAAGGCGAAAACAAAAACCAGCACACCCTGCGGCTCTCCAGGACCAGGGTTGCCGACCCCTGGTATAGGGTGTTGGTTTTTAACTTGCATTAATGGAGAGCAAAGATAGTTACCTTACTCATGCATCTGGAAATGGGAGTCTTGATCCTTCCCTTTTCCCCAAGAATATTCAAATAAATATTTTACATTAAAAGCATTTCATATTTGCATGTCAGGCTACAATAGTCACAGGATATTATTTGTGTGTGCATGTTTAATACTAGATCTTGAATAGAGATTCTATTGACTTCTATCGATATGAGTGTATTTATTTAAGCCAGTTGAACATACGAACAAAAGAATACCACACTTGTTCTTACCAATTTGCCTACCCCACTGGATGACATACAGTATAAACTCAAACGGCACATGCACCTCACTGTTAGTAATGGTTACACCTGTCCATTATTTTGTGAGACCTTAACATTATAAATCAGAAAATTTAGTGTTTTGCTATGCTAACAAAGTAGTAATTAAACTCAAGTGGCTTTCTGAAAGTCACACGGACATCAAAGAAAACAGACAAAAAAACCTAGTTGGAATGACAGTCAAAAGCCACATAATCAAACACCAACAATATTGAACTTTAAGGTTTAATTTGATATGATAGAAGTTTACCAGTCACAGATTAAACAGAAATTTGGACCCTTGACAGAGATGCATATAGTCTTTAAAAATAAACAATGCTTATTAAAAATATAAAACAAGCTATTATCATGGGAGACTTCAATTACCCAAATATGAATTGGAATTTGGTGACCGGACAGGGAAAAAAGTGAAGAGGAATTTGTATAGGATGTTATAAATAACCTTTTTTTTTTTACACAGTTTGTCAGTCAGCCTACAAGAGGGCAATTGATTTTATCTGGTGATCTGGTGATATGTAATGATTCAGACAGAATTTACAGGACAGAGGTAATGGAACCATACTACGTTTTTATGTATTTTGGCAAATTAAGAGGGGGGCACCTCTAAGTCCAGGATTTTTTTTATTTTAGGCGTGGCAAGTTTAAAAAGATGTGATCAAATTTAATTAATGTAGACTTGGAGTAAGTTCTTGATTGCAGGACTGTGAATGAAAAGTGGAGCAGGTTCAATAGGTTATACTTGATGTACCGTGTAAATTCATTCCTAAGGTGCAGAAAAGTATGTTGAGTTGATGAATACATATGTTAGAGTGTATATGTATAGATTACTTTTTACATGTACATGCAGTGTACACAATAGATACACTAAAATTATGTTTTTATAGTATAGCACTGGTCATATTTATACAGTTTGTATAGGGCAGGGGTCGGCAACCCTGCTCCTGGAGAGCCACAGGGTGTGCTGGCTTTTGTTGTTAATCTGCACTTAATTGATTAATTAAAGCAGTCGATTACACAGTTAACTCGCCTCACCTGGTTTCTTGGGTAAGAATCGGTTACTGGTATTAAGGCGAAAACAAAAACCAGCACACCCTGCGGCTCTCCAGGACCAGGGTTGCCGACCCCTGGTATAGGGTGTTGGTTTTTAACTTGCATTAATGGAGAGCAAAGATAGTTACCTTACTCATGCATCTGGAAATGGGAGTCTTGATCCTTCCCTTTTCCCCAAGAATATTCAAATAAATATTTTACATTAAAAGCATTTCATATTTGCATGTCAGGCTACAATAGTCACAGGATATTATTTGTGTGTGCATGTTTAATACTAGATCTTGAATAGAGATTCTATTGACTTCTATCGATATGAGTGTATTTATTTAAGCCAGTTGAACATACGAACAAAAGAATACCACACTTGTTCTTACCAATTTGCCTACCCCACTGGATGACATACAGTATAAACTCAAACGGCACATGCACCTCACTGTTAGTAATGGTTACACCTGTCCATTATTTTGTGAGACCTTAACATTATAAATCAGAAAATTTAGTGTTTTGCTATGCTAACAAAGTAGTAATTAAACTCAAGTGGCTTTCTGAAAGTCACACGGACATCAAAGAAAACAGACAAAAAAACCTAGTTGGAATGACAGTCAAAAGCCACATAATCAAACACCAACAATATTGAACTTTAAGGTTTAATTTGATATGATAGAAGTTTACCAGTCACAGATTAAACAGAAATTTGGACCCTTGACAGAGATGCATATAGTCTTTAAAAATAAACAATGCTTATTAAAAATATAAAACAAGCTATTATCATGGGAGACTTCAATTACCCAAATATGAATTGGAATTTGGTGACCGGACAGGGAAAAAAGTGAAGAGGAATTTGTATAGGATGTTATAAATAACCTTTTTTTTTTTACACAGTTTGTCAGTCAGCCTACAAGAGGGCAATTGATTTTATCTGGTGATCTGGTGATATGTAATGATTCAGACAGAATTTACAGGACAGAGGTAATGGAACCATACTACGTTTTTATGTATTTTGCAAATTAAGAGGGGGGCACCTCTAAGTCCAGGATTTTTTTTATTTTAGGCGTGGCAAGTTTAAAAAGATGTGATCAAATTTAATTAATGTAGACTTGGAGTAAGTTCTTGATTGCAGGACTGTGAATGAAAAGTGGAGCAGGTTCAATAGGTTATACTTGATGTACCGTGTAAATTCATTCCTAAGGTGCAGAAAAGTATGTTGAGTTGATGAATACATATGTTAGAGTGTATATGTATAGATTACTTTTTGGAGAAAAAAAAGATATATAAACATATAAAAAGGACAGCACTGAGAGTAATAAAGCTGAATATTGTAATATGTGTGCTAAGGTTAAAAAAGAACTAAGGCTAGCCAAAAGGCTATTTGAAAATGCAATCCCAAATGCTTATTTCAATACTGTAGTAGGAAAATTAAAGAAGGTCAAGTGCATTAAGAATAACAAAGGAGAATCGCTGCATAAGAATAAAAATATTGCTGATGCCTCATGCTGATGATGAGTTTAACCTTGGATGAAGTTACTAGTAGGCTGGAAGGCATACTCAATACTCAGAATGTCTTAGCCAATATTGACATAGGGGATAAAGAAATACTGCATCAATTACATAAACTAAAGACAAATAAGGCAGCAGGCCCCAATCGCATATTCCCAAGGGTACTCAAAGAGTAAAGTGAGCATTTTTAAACCACTGGTAAGTATTTTTATACAGTCTTTAGAAACTGGAGGAATACCGGATGACTGGAAACAAGGTACTAAAATACCAATATATAAGAAAGGGAAACTACAGGCCTGTCAGTCTAATTAGTATCACATGTAAAATACTGGAATCTATCATGAGGAACAACCTGGAATTATTTCTTGAAAATAATAACATTCTAAGGGATAGCCAGCATGGTTTTCGAATAGAATGGAATCAGTATGGAATCTACTAAATCCAGGAACACTGAAACAGAATCTAAAAGTAGTTGGAAACCTGGCAAATGAAATTCAATACAACTAAATGTAAAAGTTCCACACATGGGAAAAAAAAATGTAACGCAGGATTACTTTATGGGGGGTAAAAAAGTGGATAGTGCTCAAGTTGAAAAAGACTTGGGGGTAATAGTTGACCAAAGCCTTTCAGGTTGTAGTCAATAGGCCTCATTTATCAAACGTGAGCCGAACAAAATTTGGCGTGAATCCATCAGAAATGCATTTCCACAAATAATGTGTGATTTATCAAAGTTTTCGGATGTCAGTTTTTTCGTAGGAGCTAAACAAGAGTGGTCTCAGCTGTTCGTATTGTGCGCAGAAATGAAAAAGCACAGTTGTAAAGCGTGTTGTGTTATTTTATTATCCCATTAATTTATATTTAATTAATATATAATTATATATATAATATCAAATAAATTCCATAAAACACGTATGGGGCATGGCATAGCCTATTACGCCTACGAAACAACGATCTATAACAGTTCAAGTTACACCTGCAAACATGGTAGGCTATAGAAGTGGCATGACGTGGCTGATTAGTTTTTTGCCTCGCGTTTAATGACAGAGGTTGACGTGAGCCAGTCGGAAGGTGTTAGTTTGTTCATTCTAATATGATGTGAACGCAGCATTGGGCTTCATTGCTATGGCTTTACATTATATTTACAGCTTTATTAGAAGATTTGAAGCATGGTCACACAATCACTTTGTTTGAGGCTTGGGACTCCTCCTTCTGACTCTCAGCAAGGACAGAGAAAATGTAGCTATTGGCTATTGCTGTCACCCTCTGATAGGATTCCATACGGCTCCTATGATTTTCCAATGCGTTCTTCCAGCCAAATGTATACTCCCTCAGCAGCCATCAAGACATCACTGTGGGAAGGAAAGTGCCAAATGTGAAACCATTTTCTTTTATATTGCCAGGCTTTAGTCTTCCACAGCTCTAACAATTCACTGCTTACACTACAGAAATAAAGTACACTGATCAGCCAACCACCGCTTTAAACCAGTTTTTCATGATTAAAAAGTCTCTAAACTGTACCACAACTGGTGGTTGATACATGTCCCCTGTGCTGGCGCTAGTAGGGCGACATCCAACCTATTTCACATCTGACCAAAAATTACAGATTTCAAAACACAGGACAAGATGTAAATATCCTTTATGTGCCAACTCAAGCACTTACCAAGAGAGTAGACTTGATGACGATGGAAGGTTGACACAGAGGAGTTTTCAAGTGGGTACCCTCCTTCCTCAACGTTTCGTTGATGAGCCCACGACACGTCCGGAGGGCTCAACAGTGACTTCTGGCGTCCCAGAAGCACCCCCCTCTGTGTCAACCTGGCCTGCTACTTCCGGGCCCAGCAGGGGTCTTGCCTCTTCATCCACAGCCACTGGCTGCTTCTCTCTGCTGCCTCCGACAAGGCCTTGATGGCTAGGCGCTGGGTCTGGCCTCTCACTCCCAGGTCTCTGAGCAATCTGGTGGTAGATGTTGCCACAAACCCTCTGTACCCCACTTCCACAGGGCGGACTTCAGTGTTCCAGCCGCGATGTTGTGCTTCAGCAGCTAGCTCGGCATAGCGTAGATGTTTCCGCTCATAAGCCTCGTCCACGGAGTCCTCCCAGGGTACAGTAAGCTCAATGATGAAGACCTTCCTGCGAGAAGGGGACCAGAGTACCATGTCAGGCCTCTCTGGAGGGAATACGAGCTGCCGGCCAACATCAACCAGCATCTTCCAGTCGCAGGCTAAGCGAAGCTGGCCTTGCTCCAGTGGTGTGGAGCTGCTCCTGATTACCTTAGCCCCCTCACGGACAAAGATGGTTGTTTGCCGGGGGTCAGATGCTGATAGTGGCAAGGAGTTGGTGGCGACTCGTTTGTTTTCCAGGGTGGAGGCAAGGCTCTTTAGGACTTGGTTGTGACGCCAGGTGTAACGTCCCTGGGTGAGGCTGACTTTACACCCTGCAAGTATGTGTTTGAGGGAGACTGGCCTGGAGCAGAGGGCACATCCTGGATCTTTACCCATCCATTGATGAAGATTCACTGGTGTTGGAAGGACATCATATGTAGCTCTGATGATAAAGCTAAGTCGTCTCGCTTCCATGTCCCATAAATCTTTCCAGCTGATCCATGTCCACTGTCCCTGTTTAACAAGGGAGACGGCCTTAGCCCACCTTGCGGCTTCCTCCTGGTGGCGTACTTCCTCCACCACCATCTTCCTACGTTCTGGAGCTGTGGCTCTGTTCCAAGCTGGGTGGTTACTTGTTAACCCGAGGCCTCCTCTTCCTTGCTGAACATGTCCCACGATGTCCGCATGTCTGAGAGCTGTTGTTGCCTCCTCCACTGCTCTGGCTGGTCTCCATTTGCGGCCTGCTGCCAAGGTCGGTGCGTTGTTACTCACTACTGCGTCTTGGGATTCATTCAGTGTCATCTGGAGTCTCACTTTAGCGCACTTGAACTCCTCTGTGAGACTAGTGAGAGGCAGTTTGAGGGCACAATCTCCGTAGAGGCCTATGGTGGAAAGGCACCGTGGGACTCCGAGCCACTTCTTAATGTAGCCTGTGACTCCTCTTTCCAGTTTCTCCACTGTTGAAATTGGGACCTCATAGACTGTGAGGGGCCATAGCACCCGGGGTAGAAGTCCAAAAGTAGGCTAATGAAAAAATACAATAATTTTTTTCTCTTCACAAATTTTCCTGTGGGACTCAATGGAAAAAAAATATTCAGGAGAAACAATTCTTGTAGTATCTACTGCATATCTGACAACAGTACAGTGGTTTGAGGCTCATTTGATACCTTGGACCTTGGATACCTGGTGGCCACGACCGGTACTACCTCCCAACCCTGACATGGGTTCGATTAGCAGAACTAGAGGGCACAAAGTAGAAATTTCGTACAGATACAAGGAAATTCAAATTCAAATTCAAATTCAAAAGCATGAAAGCATGGAACACAGGTTATAACTACTATTAGTCCTTTTTAAATGAGATGGAAAATGAGAAAGTTTGCCTAAAACAGCTTTATAAGCGAAGACCAATGACACAATCTATGGTTCTTTAGGGAGGGTAGCGCCACACTCCAATAGAGCAAACCGTGATAGTCGGTGATAGTAGCCTAATCCAGAGGCTGAAAATAGCTAATGCAGGGATATTTCTGAAGTAATTACACATGTAATTACACATGTAATGCCGGTCTCCCAGCGTGCGCCATCAAGCCCCTCCAGCTGGTCCAGAATGCTGCAGCCCGCTTGATCACCAGTCAGCCCAGGTCGGCTCATGTCACCCCGCTTCTCATTGGCCTCCACTGGCTTCCTATTGCCGCACGCATCCGATTCAAGGCCCTAGTGTTGGCATTTCAGGCTGCTAAGGGGACTGCCCCACATTACATACAATCCCTGATCACTCCCTACTCCCCAGCTAGACCACTCCGGTCTGCCAGCTCTGGTCGCCTTACGATTCCCTCTCTACAGGCACCTGGCGGTCGAGCTGCACGTTCACGCCTGTTTTCCGTTCTGGTTCCTCAGTGGTGGAATGACTTGCCTACCACTGTCAGGACAGCAGAATCCCTCCCCCTATTTCGACGCAGACTCAAAACACACCTCTTCAAACTCTACCTTAGTCCCCCCTCCTGATTTACCCCGCCCCCCCCTTCTGATACCCCTATCCCTGTCTAACCCCCCCCAAAAAAAAAAAAAAAAAAAAAAAATTGCACTTATGATGACGACTATATGTTTAGAACAGCAGTCCAGGTGTATTTTTCTAGTTCTGGATGTAATGCTTTGACTTGTGGTAGAACCTATGCACTTGTAAGTCGCTTTGGATTAAAAGCGTCTGCCAAATGACTAAAATGTAAATGTAAATGTAATGTATTTTATATTTCCAAAAAAGTGTCAATGATTAAAAAAGTATCAAAAAGGAAATGTATTTATATTGCATATTTATGTAGGTCTGTGTATTACCAGTCACACAAGTATTCACACATTCTCCTCCAGTGCACAATGCACACTTGTTTCATCTTGTCCCCTTTCTCTCTCTCTCTCCCCCGCTTTCTATCCAGTCCAATATTTACCTGTTCATTTTTACATGTTACTGTTTACATTTACCTGCACCACTGAAAGTGTTAGGGAGGGTGTGCGGTCTCACAGGTGCAAAGGGAATTTCATGTAGGACAGGTACGCCCGCCTCTACCTTGTCTCTCTCTTCCTCGTATCCTCGCAGCTGGGCTGTAGGAGATTGTTTGACGTGTGATCCTCTAAGAGAATTGAAATCGGTACGCTAATTTAACTCATGTATTTGGACAGATTTTTTATTATACTCTGTTGTAATCTGAACACTTTGTTTTATGTCCCAGTGTGTGGTTATTGTCGGGCCAAAGTTGAGGCACAACTGTCGGAAATAGTCAAGCTCTGCCTTTGCTGCTGTATCAGGATAGTTGCTGTTAAACTTTTATGAAAGTTTTCTTCGGTGACTGAGAGAGTTATTTTCTGCGTACTGACTGTTTGATTAAATTATTGATGTACATTTGTAATGTTTGGCATTTATTGTTCATAGGCTATTTTTATTGTTCATAGGTTATTCTTCTATACATAATGACGTGGCGACTCATTATTGCTGTACGTTTATACTGTTTGGCATTTATTGTTAATTTTGCTCTGTAGGCCATTCCACTAACATATTTTAAAGTGACTGAGCCACTCTCCTGATGAGAGAGGATGTCACCTTGTTTTACTCCAAAAGGTGTATCGAACCAGTCAGTACACATATCATTGATCTGAACACAGGCAACTGGACAGCGAGTTTAAAGGCAAATAAATTGTATTGATCCAGTCAAATGCCTTTGTCAATTTTAGTTCTAATAATAGTTGATACTCAATGTATGTGGTTAACCCTTTGATGCACAACATGGGTCCAAAGCGACCTGACTAAGTTGTAATTTCCTACATCTTTGCATAGCTTGTGCATCAAAAGTTAATGTATGCCAGTGGGTATAAAACATTTACCACTGGAGTGTCTGCTACATGTCTGTTTCAGCTACCGATCTTGATCATATACTGTTTCCGTATTGAAATCAGTATGAGGCTTGTCTCGGTGGCTACTCTTTCCATGTATGGGCATTTGGAGAGGTGTCTGTAATGCAGGCACTGAAATGTAGATGCAAAGGGTGTCGTACACTACTAGATGGCTCTATTGCGCTGGAATAAGGTAGGTGAAGTCAGTGACTGATTATTTGTATTCCAGCCCTCTGGCCTTAGATATAGGTCCAGATTTGCAAACACATAGTAAGACTAGTGCTAGACTTAATTCTATTTTGAATGGAGATTCTTTACAAAATTACATTTAGTCCAGGAACAAGCTTAATTTGTGTCTGTGAAACTGGCATTGAGTACAGTATAGTACAGAGGACCATCAAGGTTTTTAGTCTTTTATTCAAACAGTAGTTACTATGTTAAATTTATACGTGACCTTGCTTTCAATGTATCTTGGCGCTTGAAGAAATCAAAATGAGTGGTTTTTCGAAATTACACATTTTTCAAAAACCTCAAACTCCACCATTGAACACAGATTGGTTTCCAGGCGATCATATGACACTCCCAGAAAATATGGTAATGTTAGCATACAAAAATCACAGAACGTAGAATGCTAGATATTTACTTACTCGCGGCTTAATTGCCCTCCTGGTGTGGCTACTTCTTCCGATGAATCCTTCTATGGCCACCCAGAGAACATTACAACAGTCTCTACGTTCACAGGTTGAGTTTGAACGTCCGTTACCTTCTGGGTAACACAGGCTGGAAATTCAAGCCAAACACGTCCAGTGAGGCTCAGTTTGCCCTTAGAGGTTTTGCATTTAATGCAAATGAGCTGAACTGAAAAAAAGTGTGACAGTGCTCCTTTAAGTGAAAAAGATCTAAAACTGAAACAAATCGCTTTCTGTGTGTCAAAAATCTCATTGGAATTCTGGAATTGTTTGGACAAAATTATATACTCCTTACAATATATTTTTTTGTACCATAATAGCAAGTGTACCAAAATTACATGTTCATCGATGAAGTCGCATGAAACCCTTTGTGACTAATGACCAAGACAGGAAGTGAAGAGAAACCCACTGTTGTGATAAATATGACATATAACCGGCTCAACTAGCTTTAAAGGTATAGTGTACCAAATGCATTTCAAAATGTCCACTGTTTATAATAATTAACTTAATTCACTTTATAATTTAATGTTGATAATCCATAATCCTTAATTTAATGAGTTGATATTGTGCATGGTTCATCAATTTTGGAACATTTACGGACATTTTGTAAATTGTTCATAGGATTTTATAAATTAATAAATTAAGCCTTTGGACCTTGCACTGTGATTACAACATTATTTTCCAGTGCCAACAGCAGTAAAACTCGCTGCCTTACTGCCTTAGTCCCTTTGACCAATATAAATATCCAGTTAGCATTGTAGTGTATGTACAGTAACAGGTAGAATGGCATTCAAAAGAATTATTTTGTGTGTCCCAAGATGAACCTCACCACATTCCAACAAATTGTATTGATTTCATCTGAAAACTTCCTTAACATGAGTCACGAGTCAAAAGCTGTAACATTGGATGTGCCAATTCTTCTTTGCAGAACCAGTCTTTGATCAGCAGTCCACAGAGCCACAACCAATACAGGTACCTTTTTAAACCATTAAAACCAAATACCTAAAATTAATTCTAAATGTGTATCCTACTCTGGATCTTAATCTGGATTATTTTGCATCTGATACTTGAAAATCATGTATTTATTATGCATTATTTAAAAGGCTTCTGTCATTATCTGTCCTCATTTTGCTTTTATCTGGCAGTACATTAACACCAATAAGACTTTAAAATAAGGTTACATGAATTGGCATTGACTAATGTAGTTAACTGAGGACTGAGAAGTCTATGTACAGCTTTGTTTATGTATTTATACATCATTGATTCATGTCAACTACATTAGTTAATGCCAATTCATATTGGAATACAAAAAAACTGTTACTGTATCCTATTTAAAAATATTGTGTGTTTTTTGGCTTGTATACAAAAAATAAATATACTTTTTGACATTTTCAATTACCAATTAGAACCACAAAGATTAAATTGAGATCATGTTTGGTTTTATATTTACAATACTATAATGAGAAATACAGCACTCATAATCAGGACTGTTTAGTGGCATGGATGTTTTGGCAATTTAAGATGTTTTTTCTTAAATAGAGTAGGCTATTGCTTGCTTGTGTGCCCAGGAACCAATTTGGAAACGTAAATAACAATAGTATTAGGAAGCACTACAGTTTCAGTGAAAACAAAAACAACACAGTCATGATTGTCTAAAACAGGTTTTTCACTTGATTTTTACAGGTCTAAATTATAGTTATTCATTGTTAATCATGTAACTATTTTTCAATAACCTGCTTATGATGAATTACTTATTATGTCATGTGTTTAAATAATTCTTTGGTTTCATGCATCCTGCGGTGGGTTTCCTTAAAGCCTTTTAATGCTAAGAACCTCTTTAAATGCTTCTTGTGATCACTCTTAGAATAACATGGGTTTGTTTCCAAAAAACATTTGTCACGAAAGTGTCCGTTTACTGTAGTTCACTCTTAAGTTACAAGCAGCCTTGACCACTTGTTCGCAGCGATAATTATTGACCAAAGCTTTCAGAGAAAAGGCTGTACTCCTCACACATTATCATGCACAATTATTAGGGGTGCCATTTTGTAACCCCTCTGAAAATGTTATCACTTTACTTTCAATTTACTTTACTTTTTTACATTCAAGTAACATATTAATAGTACTAATAGTTTGCTAATATTGTTTCGTCCTTACCTAGCATAAGTTGCACAGAATTAAGTAAGATGCAGGTTTGTCTCTGACTCTGAGCAACACTGTCTCTGAGGAGCACTCATTTGCATTGTGTTAGTGCACTGTTTAGAAACAAGAAAAAATATGTAATGTAATATTAGTATAGTATTCCTAATAAAGTGCTCAGTGAGTGTATTTTCCGTACTGACCACGACAAACAGTAGTTACATTAGGCTGCAGTCTTCTCACAACGTAAAGCTACAATATATAGACAGATTATTAAACTGTCATGAGGTTTAAAAATAGGTTCAAAATAGGAAAACTGAAGAATCATTGGTGCATGTTTCTGTTGAAACCTGCTGATTTCTTCCCCCCCTTTTTCATTACTCATTCATCCTGATGTCACTTGGAGCTGCTGGAGAGTCAGACACATACACAATCATTGTCAAGCACCACAGTGCCCTATATCTCTCTTTATAATACTTGAGTGCAACACGTCTGTGATTTTATTTTTATTTTAACACTACCTGATCGTGGTCCATGCAAAATAACACGGAAAACTCAAACCCAAGTAATTGAATGTTAACACTGCAATTTCTTCACATTAATATTGTTGTTCTCCTGATTAGAAAAAAGTTATTTTACACATTGAAATATGTGATGTCTGCGACCTGAGAGTTTAAGAGTCATGTTGCTTCATATCCATTATACAATATATGTATACATTGTGTAATATAATGCGTACACTCATCGACCAGTTTATTAGGAACATTTTTACTTTATTACACCTACTTATTCATGTGTTTATCTAATTAGCCGATTGTGTGTCAGCAGTGTGTCAGCAGTGCAAAAGCTGCTGATCTCCTGGGATTTTCATGCACATTAGTCTCTAGAGTTTGCAAAGAATGGTGCAAAAAAACAAAAAAAATGCAGTGAGCAGCAGTTCTGCAGACAGGAATGCCTTGTTAATGAGTGACGTCAGAGGAGAATGGCCAGACTAGTCAAAGCTGACAAGAAGTTGACAGTAATGCGAATAATCACACATTACAACAGTGGTATGCAGAAGAGCATCTCTGAACACACAATGCATCATAACTCTAAGTGGATAGGCTACAGCAGTAGAAGTATAAAAAATGTCTAATAAATACCTAATAAAGTGCTCACTTACTGTATGTTTTTCTTCACAGAGTACAACATGTCATCTGCATCTTTCCAAGGAATAGTGCGCCCTTTTGTAATTGCAATTCTTATACTGGGTTGTTTTGGGATTTTATTTTTTACTTATTTCAAGATGCCCACTACATGGCTGTCAAATCAAGTGAAATTAAAAGCACCTGCACCAATGGTGAAAAACTTTGGTTCCAAAAACGAACAAAACCAGACAATTGGTTCCAAAAACAAAGAAGACCAGACTATTATACTAATCTGGATGTGGCCATTTGGCAGTGCCTATGATCTCAGCTCCTGTAGTGCTCTGTTTAACATTGATGGCTGTCACCTAACAGCAGACCGAAACATGTACAGCAAGTCAGATGGGGTTATCTTCCATCACAGAGACATTCACTGGGATTTATCCAACATGCCACAATCACAGCGCCCATCATTCCAAAAATGGGTGTGGATGAACATAGAATCACCCACAAATACAGGAAGGAATCCTGCTCTCAAAAGCCTGTTCAATTTGACTATGAATTACAGGAAGGATGCTGATATTGCAGTGCGTTATGCGACAATTGTTAAAACTGAGGTGAATAACTTCAAAATACCAAGCAAAAACAAGTTAGTGTGCTGGATTGTGAGCAACTGGAACCGAAGTTACAGAAGAGTGACATACTATAATGAGTTGAAGAGACACATTGATATAAATGTCTATGGACGGGCCTTTGGGAGATCAGTCAGTAGCCAAGACTTTGATGCCACAATTGCCAGCTGTAAATTCTATCTGTCATTTGAGAACTCAATCCACAAAGACTACATCACTGAAAAACTGTACAACCCAATGTCCGTTGGCACAGTGCCAATTGTTCTTGGGCCATCAAGACAGAACTATGAGGACTTTGTCCCAGGTGATTCCTTCATACATGTGGATGATTTTCCCTCCCCCCAAAAGCTGGCTGAGCACATCCGGTTCTTAGACAAGAACGAAGACATGTACCAACGATACTTCAACTTTCGCAAACAGTTTGAAGTAAAGAAGACTTCTGCATTTGTCATAGGCACATGTCTTGCCTGTAATTACATTAGGACACACTTCAATGAATACAAAGTTATCAATGACCTTAACACATGGTTCTGGGGGTGATGAAAAGCACAATATGTGGAATTTGGTGAAAGCTGCATTTTTACTACACACCCAGTGCTTGTGGAGTGAAGGACGTCCATTCCTCATGTTTTTTCCATAATTTTAGAATGTAAAAATATTTATTTCTCCTGTAACATGCTGCACACAAATGAACTACCAGATTCAGAATTTAGCATAATTTAATTAGCATATTTCAATTCATTTGACTCATTTAATTCATTATGTTGGGTATGTAAAAGTATAGGAGGGAGAAAACTATGTACTCATGGATGGAATAAAGAATGTGGTGAATTATTACAGATCTGCATGCCTATACAAGTGTCTGGATCACAGAGGGGCCATAAGATCATAAGATTGCCTTGTGTATGTCATAGATTGTAATAGCACTTATGTCGATACTGTAGTACTCGGGGTATTCCAGCTGCCAACCGTGCTATGCTAGTTGGTGAGTTGATGAACTCTTCAAGGGTTCAAGTTGTATCTTTGTGATCATGCTAGGACTCGGAACTGTACTGTTCTCTAGGGTCCTCATCACACTTGTCCCTAGGTTTGATTTGCACTTCATTGTATGTCACTCCGGATAAGAGCGTCTGTTAAATGCCTGTCATGTAACGTAATGTAATAACATCATGCACTGTCATACAAAGTACCTTACTATGACTAGATTATCGGGAGTATACTATGCAGTTTCTCTCTTCCTGGAGGAGAGAGGGTTCTCTTATTGGTGGGGCAGGGTGTCACAGCCCACAGCTCAAATTTGATCCACAGAACTACCCACACTTTTTCAATGCTACATGCCATACTATCAAAAGCCAATATTTTTGGCTAACCAAGAGGATTACCCTTAAATGGTAGATTCATAAAAACATTGCAGTGGAGGAAACGTCCCCTGACTTTCCTTGATAATCATCAACGATTAAGTCACTTAACCGACAAATATATAATTTGCATTTCAATCTAGTACATTCCCACAATTCCGGCTGAGATCCTTTCACATGCAAAGACATTATCGCTTGCAAAACTACCTCAAGTCGTCATAGCATGAAAATCATAGCCCATACAACGCATGTAAAAAAACATCACTTTCATTTTACATTGTTATTTTGTTCCAAGCATCTAAATGAGTCCTGGTGAAACCAAAATATAGCATATAAATATACCCTTTCATAAAAGCTGAGAATCTGCACTTTTACCGCATGTAAATTGTTTCGTTGAGCGCGTCCAGGCTCATAATGAAACGGCAACAACGGACAGAATTATTACGGAGGCGGAGCAGACCGTCTCTATTGAGTCCATTTAAAAATAGAAACCATTTTTGTGCCGTCTCGACATCATTAAGGTTCATCAGGTTGCCCTTATATTTTCAACCATCGTGGCCTGCAATAAAACACGAAACTGACCATGAACATCATTATTTATGAAATGAGTTATCGCACAGAACAAAGTTATGAATATTTAGTTTACTGTCTTTTTAGATGGCAGTTTTTGGAGCAGTCAATGGTCTGTTCTTGAAAGAGATCAATAACTATATTGGCGTTCAACTAGATAAAGCCTATTTTTTCAACTAAAAATAGGCTAATTACCAATGTTTAGATGTTAGTTCGGATGAAAAGAAGGAAGGCTGCACTCTGATATGCTCCTTACACACCTTTATTGTCGACAACGTTTTGATCCCAGTGGATCTTCATCAGATTTGGCACATTGTTTTATTTTTCACCACAAGGACAATCATCTTAATTTCCTTGTCCGTTTTGAACCAAATAAACAACGAACAATAACGTTTATTATAAAAAAAAAGCATAGAAGATGTTAAGTCCTAAATAAGTTTTATATATATTTTCATGTTCGCAAAGAGAAGTTACAAAGTAGCTGTAGCACACACAGTCATATAATGACATTTTAAAAAAGCAGATCATGTTCAGGCAACACAGTATTTTTTCTCTGCCATCTCTTTAAATTGCCTGAAATTGATTTCCGTGGTCCTTATAAGGTATTTTAGGGGTGTGAAATTATGCCAATTATACATTTTGTGCACGCACGTTTTGTTTACAATTGATTCATATTCCTTGTGGGAGCTGGCTTAATGGTATGTGTAACAGTGTATGTTTGATGAATTAAACAATTATTTTTAGTCTATTGGTGTGTAGCAAATTGTTTTATTTGGAGCATCTTTGAGAGAGACCGGCAAAGCGAAGGAGAATTTTGTATTAGTCACAATAATTAATGAACCAATCTTCAACATTTTATTAGTCTTATAATTATTAATGTAAATACATGTTAACAGATCATTTGTTTGAATAGGCAACAGTGCCTGCCTTAAAACAAAAATGTGCACTTCAAAGTCCCATTCAGCAGGCAAGTTTTAGTTAAGGATTCATTAATGTGCTATACCCCTGTGTCTGTGTCTGTTAATGAGTGTGTTAGGGCTCCCATAACTATCTATAAATTAAGGCTCTACGAAATGGCGCACATGAAATGGCAGTTAGAATCAATCCATCAATCAATTTGTATTTTTATAGTGCTTTTAACAAAAGGCCTGTCACAAAGCAGCTTTACAGAGAAACTGGTCCCCGAGAGTATGCCAAGGGCAACAGTGGCAAGGAAAAACAGGTCTAACAGGACCTTGAGCAGAACCTGACTCAGATGTCCATCATAAATGCTGTTTATACCCAAATACCTACCCCAGGATGACACGCTAGTAACTCCACTGGTGCATACTGTCTGTGAGTGGCACATATCCGGGTCTCATTCTTTTATGCAATGAACATAAACCTGAACGGATCATTTGTCATTGCTTTATGGGTGTTTTTTGCATGTGAGTAACAAAGGTGGCAAAGGCTGCATGAAACAAAACAAAACTTTTTTATTGCAGGAATGGCCTTTGGCAGTAGTTACAAATTAACCAGAATGATGACAATAGACACGAATGCAGTTCATGCTCATATAATAGTGTACACTGAGGAAAGCAAGTGCATGTGAGGTCAGACCTAGAGCTGAATATTGTATCAATACAATAAAATTGTCCATGTGCAAGTATTGTAATTTCAGTGCCAAGACTTATTTTCTGGGTGGAGTGTTTGCAGTGGGCATTAGTTTTCCAAGGTTAGACAAGGATAAACACGTTCCTGCATTCATTATCTTAACCCGCTTATCCTGAACAGGGTCGCAGGGGGGCTGGCGCCTATCCCAGCATACATTGGGCTAAAGGCAGGAATACACCCTGGACAGGTCGCCAGCCCATCGCAGGGCACACACACCATTCACTCCCACACTCATACACTCATACCCACGGGCAATCTAGACTCTCTAATCAGCCTATCCTGCATGTCTTTGGACTGCTGGAAGAAACCGGAGTACCCGGAGGAAACCCACGCGAACACGGGGAGAACATGCAAACTCCGCACAGAGAGGCCCCAGCCGACCGGGATTCAAACCCAGGACCTCTTTGCTGTGAGGCGGCAGTGCCACCCACTGCACCATCCATGCTGCCCTCATTTCGGCATACTTCATAGTTTAAAAGCAGGATAAATATTTTGCAAGATGTGATGAGGGATATGCAAGAACCTGGCCACCCAGTTAAGAATGAAAGAGGTACTTCAGTAGGAGGTCAAGGGGAAAATAAAATAAAATATTTATCTTTCTGTTGATAATATTCTATTACTCCAAATAAATTAGTCACCCATTATTGCTTCCTATCAAGACAGGCATTTCTGGTGTCAGAGATTACAATTGTTTTATGATCATTTATGATGTCAATCTTGGTGGCCTCCAGCATATTAAAAAGTCTAAAAAATATACTTCACATTCCGATAAAAGGTTACTGCAATGTTCTTCTTAATCACTTTTATAAGACATGTTATATACGACACTCGACTATACCAAACATTTTTACTCTCAATTGTGCTAATAATGCTCATAACAACATAATGGGCGACTCCAATATGTTCTTCTAATGAGGAAGTGCTAGAAGATAATCTCAAGCACTTTCTCACCAACACCTGTGCAATACTGGGACACAATACACTATTTTCCTCGTCTTCCATTGCAGTGCTGGACCATGGAAATTGGAAGCATGCCAGTGTACAAAATGAATTTCTCTTAAAGGGAATGAAAAGAGGTTATTTGAATGGCTATGATTGAATCTGGCTGCAACACACCCACAATAATATATTCAGCCCAACTGAGCCCATTTTCCACCTGTGCCACATTTGTCTAAAAAATGCCAACATTCAGGAGCCACATCTAGCGCATCCATGAGCTGCACCATTGACTGTGCATCACATGGTGTTAATTCCAGGAAATAGAGCACATGTCGTATTATAGGGAAAAAGATCAGTTCTATAATAAACAAGAAAAACACTACAAAATAAGTATGTATGTCATATAGAGCTCATGCATTGTTATATGGAAAAAAGTATCTGACTTCTCTTTGAACAGCTATGTCCACAAACTCTCCAAATGGAAGGCTTTGGCTCTGATAAGCAATGCTGTAGTTTTGATTGGACTTTGAACTGTAGTGGTTAATGTATCAGTTGGGCTCTTGAGCAAGGCCCTTAACCCTGCATTGCTCCAGGGGAGGATTGTCTCCTGGTTAGTCAAATCAACTATACGTCGCTCTGGATAAGAGCATCTGCCAAATTCCATTAATGTAATGTAATGGATGGAATAAAGAATGTGGTCAGGGGATCTGCATGCCTATACAAGTGTCTGGATCACAGAGGGGCCACCAGAGACTGGATACTTACTGGATAGTTGTTCGATTTGCACTTCATTGTACGTCACTCTGGATAAGAGCGTCTGCCTGTCATGTAATGTAATGTAATAATCATGTCACTGTCATACAAAGCACCTTACTATCACTAGATTCCCAGAATTCCTGAATTGTGCAATGTGGAAGGGTTGCTCAGGATTGCATCTAAGGGAAGTCCAAAGAAACATTCAGGGAGAATCTGTTTAACAGTTCTCAAAATACCATAGTCATTTCCATACTTTTTTCTTTTTTTTAAATTTGCGTAATTAATTCATCAGCAGAATTGAAAAAAAACTTCCAGTATAAGCTGCAATTGGCACAGAATAAAGTCACACACCTCAACCACTACTCAATGACAGGAACTGCTGAGAGGATAACAATCTCTTGTCTAACTGTTGAGGAGCAGTTAAAAATTTAACCGTTTATTCACTACGCAAGGGAGGAAGACAGTTTGTACAGTTGGCGTTCAGCATTGCATGTCATTGGCATCGTGTCTATCTTGTCTCTGGGACTAGCAGATACAATTTTAATTTACTGCATAAAGAAGTAAATTAAGCTTCTACCCCCCTTTGTCTGTAATGCCAACTGCCATTTCTTTCAGCTAAAACCACAACTGCTACAAGTGCAGGAAGTGATCTGACCACTAAAGCAGAACCGGATGTGTTTTTGGTGCAGACAGATTCAGCAAGGTTTGATGAAGAGTAATGCAATCATTCTGCTTACTCGAAGTTAAAATAGAATGATGTACAACTTTTCTGCACATAGGAGTTTTCACATTGCAATAAAAAAATCTCTATATGCAGTGCAGGTCATCCAAGGTGTGATACTGTGGGTGCTGAATAAAGATCTTGGAACACTATTCAAAAGTGAACCATAGACAATACAATTTACCTATCAGTCAGCAGCAGGCTGTAAATTAAGCTGGTTTGATAGGTTTACAGAGGTGACGTAAACAGAATCAATCACTCAAAGGCAGCTATCTTCATGTGTGCGCTTCAAGTGTGACAGAAAAATTCTGGTTGTTTTCAATTGCTTACGATTGGAAAAATCGTGAAATGTATTCAAGATAAGATCAAGATCAGGTTCAAGATAACAAGTCACAGGCTGCGAAAGACCATTGCTATGCTGCCCACTAGTGGCTGGCCAACAATATAAACAAATGGAACAGTACTTACTGAAACACCCACAAAACACATTTTTGTGAATGAACATCATCTGAAATCCTTGTTTAAATGGCGGAGTGTGATGTTCTAACACCACTGTGCATTATAAGTAAAAGCCAACTTTCCGAATTCAAAAGCATGATGGAACTGGATCACAGTTTGTAACTACCATTACTCCTTATGAAATTAGAAGAAAAATAATGAAATTACATATTATACCGTTAAATACATACATTGGATCCATTCGATACGTCTTGAACCAAATAACAACTCTTGATGTTGCTGCCTCTAAACCATTTCCATTTTCATCTAGTATCAGCTTCTATAGTTCCATGTCGTACTTGTGCAAAAATACGTTAACCGACATCAGCAACCGTTGAACTCAAAGTAAAAAAGGATCCGATTTTCAATTCTCTTGTTGCAGGCTAGTGAACAATAACTGTCATTTTTATTTACAATCCACATTTTGTTGTTTATAACTCAAACTCAGTTCAAACTTTGTCGGAAAGATTTATCTGAGATTTGATCCTGTGTTTCACCAGCTGAAAAAGGAAATTGATACGGTTGCAATGTTAGTCACGAGAACGCTTGCTGAATATAAAACGCTTCCTGCATGCTTCTAAACAAAATAGTCAGCAACATGAGTTTCAAATGATAAATGTGTCCCGTGTGTGTGTCAGAATTAGTTCAGCAGTTGGTATTCTCCACACTAATCTAATATAGTACTGAATTAAAGGTCTGAATACTTATATAAAAGAGATTTCAGTTTTTTAATTTTAATAAATTTGCAAACATTTCTAAAGACAAGTTTTCACATTGTCCTTACGGGTTATTGGGTGTAGATTGATGGGCAATTTTATCCATTTAAATTTTAAGCAGCCAACTCGCCCCTGTGCAGCCCCTCCTCCATCTTGTCAATGGCATCCCTCTCACTACCGAGGGGGGCCCCCCAGGTGCATCCTGGGCCCGGGTTAGGCCTCAGCGACAAGAGTTAGGAACTCCCCCAGGTAATCCATGGGACAGACCGCAACATCCTCCCATCCGCCCTGTCATCTCGAAGGGCGGACTGGGAGGAATGCCAGCGAGGCGTGAGCCCTGGGGTTTGCTGCAGGCCTGGAGTCATTACATTACATTATTGGCATTTGGCAGATGCTCTTACCCAGAGTGATGTACAGTTGATTAGAGTAAGCAGGAGACAATCCTCCCCTGGAGCAATGCAGGGTTAAGGGCCTTGCTCAAGGGTCCAACAGCTGTGCGGATTTTATTGTGGCTACACCGGGATTAGAACCACCGACCTTGCGTGTCCCAGTCATTTACCTTAACCACTACGCTACAGGCCGTCCCCTCCTCGGCATTTCCCCCAAATCAAAAAGAAAACAAATAACACCCTCACAAAACTCTTACAGCCCAAAGACCAAACAAACAAACAATCAGCCCCGGTGTCTCTTCCCAGGATTGAAAACCAGGCCTCTTTTTTGCCCAACAATGAGGTAACTGGCCACAGTTACGTAGATCAATCAGTCACAGCTGTGGCCGTACCTATCTGTAGGGCCAGTGCTGCCGCCTGGTGGACAATACCTTAATATTCCCATCCCGGATCCTAAAGTATGTGCCAATACTTTCTCACCTAAAAATCTGTCTGATACAAAAGGTGATATGTTCTAAGTTGTTTAACATATCAAGATAAGAATACCAGGAAATAAAAGCTGATTTCACCTCAAACTCAATTGTCTTCAGTGTATCGCAAAAACAAAGAAATTGACCTTGCTGTTCCAATACCTTTGGAGGGGAATGTATAAACTATAAACAAATACCCTGAAATCTGAGAATGTGCACTGTAACAACATGTTAATTGTGTGATTCCAAATCTAAAATTGTGGCAAATCTGAGGCAAATTAAGACATGGTGGGTCATAATGTCCCAAACATTATGGGGGACACTGTATATACAGTGGGCTCCAGAATTATTGGCACCCTTAATAAAAATTTAGCTTGTTAATGCAAGTATTTAATCAGCCAATCATGTGGCAGCAACTAAATGCATAAAAGCATGAAGACATGGTCAAGAGGTTCAGCTGTTTTTCAGACCAAATGTCAGAATGGGGAAGAAATGTGATCTAAATGACTTTTGCCGACAGGGTGGATTGTGTATCTCAGTAACTGCTGATCTCCTCAGATTTTCACACACCACAACAGTCTCTAGAGTTTGCAGAGAATGGTGCGAAAGACAAAAAACATCCAGTCAGCATCCTTTCTGCGGGAAAAAACCCATTGTTAATGAGAGAGGTCAGAGGAGAAGGGTCAGAAAGGTCAAAGCTGATAGTAATGCGAATAACCACACATTACAACAGTGTTATGCAGAAGAGCATCTCTATACACATAATGTGTCAAACCTCTAGGTAGTTAGGCTACAGCAGCAGAAGACCAATAAGAATAAAAATCATAAGTTTAATAAATACCTAATAAAATGCTCAGTGAGTGCATATGTTATGTCCAAACACACAGGAAAACTATATACTTTTATTTTAATACATTTACTCTCACGTTGAAATGTTTTTTATTTAGTAATCACATTTCTTCTGAAAATGATTGGCACACCTAACACTTAATGTAGATAAAATCATCCATCCATCCATCCATTCTCTTAACCCGCTTATCCTGAACACGGTCACAGGGGGGCTGGAGCCTATCCCAGCATACATTGGGCGAAAGGGAGGAATACACCCAGGACAGGTCGCCAGTCCATCACAGGGCACACACACCATTTATGCACACACTCATACGTACGGGCAATTTAGCCTCCAATCAGCCTAACCTGCATGTTTTTGGACTGTGGGAGGAAACCAGAGTACCCGGAGGAAACCCACGCGAACACGGGGAGAACATGCAAACTCCACACAGAGAGGCCCCGGCCGACCAGGATTCGAACCCAGGACCTCCTTGCTGTGAGGCGGCAGTGCTACTCACTGCACCATCTTGTGCCACCCATAAGATAAAATCAAACAAAGTGCAATCCAATTTTACTTTTAGTTAATCTCAGTCTAAAAGAGCTATATTGTGTCATTCTGTCATTTCCTATTCCACCGGAGTATAAAGAATGAGGTAATAAGCATGCAAAACCCCTTTGTCAACCATCAGCATGGGAAAAACCAAAGAATTGTCAAGAAGACACAGATAGTAATTGGCCATCACAAGTCGGGTAATGGGTATAAAAAAAATACGTAAACATACCACTTAATAGTAAAAAGGCATAAAGCATATGGAATGGTTGCAAACTTGCCAGGAAGAGGATGCAAGTTCCTATTATCCCTACAGACGGTAAGGAAGATGATGACGGAGCCCATAACTAACCCAAGGATCGCAATCAAACCTCTTTGGAATTATGACTGGAAAAGAGTGCTTTGGTCAGATGTTTTGGTCATACACACCATCGACATGTTTGGTGACAAAATGGAATGCATACAAGGAGAAGCACCGTGTACCTACTGCGAAATATGGCGGTGGGTCATTGATGTTTTGGAGATGTTCTGCTGCCAGTGGTACTATTTAACCCTCCTATTATGTTAAAAGTTTGTGACCGCTTTTGTGTTTGGGATCAACCCCAAATAAAATTAAATTATTCAATTTTATAAAATGTATAAGCAAACAATTCACATGTGGCTAAAGTACGCCAGTGGGTATAATACATTTACCAGTGGAGTGTCTGTTACAGCCACTGACTATGTCAAAACTGCTTCCATTTTGGGCATATGGAGAAGTGTCTGTAATGCAGAGTTGGGAGAAAGGTGTCACGCCCAACTAGATGGCTCTGTTGCGCTCAAAGAAGGCAGGCAAATTCAGTGACTTTAGTGTGATTTGTATTCCGGCCCTCTGGCCTTAGATATAGGTCCAGATTTGCAAACACAAAGTAAGTCTAGTGCTAGGCTTAATTGTATTCTGAATGGAGATTCTCTACAAAACTCAGTTTAGTCCAGGAACAAGCTTAATTTGTGTCTGTAAAACTGCCATTGAGAGTACAGTATTTGAGAAATAAAAGTCACTTTTATTCAAACAGCAATTAGTATGCTGAATTTATATGTGATCTTTCTCTCAATGCATCTTAGAACTTAAAAAAAACACTCATTTTGATTTCTTAATGTGATTTGATTTTGTCTTTCCAAAATTGAAACATTAGTCTAAAGGCAGTCTATCCAATTAAACTGATTAACAGATGAAACATCACCTCATGCAAGTATCAGGCACCATTCACCGATATAGACAATGGCATGCCTTCTATTGTCCGTGATCAGGATTTTTATTTATTTTTCAGCTTTTGGGAGATTTTGTGTTATAGGAAGTCACCTACTCACATGCTCATTCTCTGCAGTACTTTCTTGAGTTTTTTTTACTTTTACTTGATAAAGTCACAAAAGTTCCCCATTCCAGCCCCAGAACTATAAAGCTACTTTCTCTTTTTATCATTATTGACATGTGTTATCCAGATCAAAGGTTGATCATCAACACCAAAGTTTGGCAACTCTTGATGACAGGCTGTTTCAAAATCCATCAATTTTAACAGCCAACATCGTTTAATGTTCGGCACTCTGGACACAAGTGCATTAACTGTTAAAACCCTTCACTCTTCAAACATGTAAAATAAAAGTATTTAATTGAATTTGTTAATTTTAACCAAATAAATTGGCAAATTCATTGACAGGCAGACCAACCTGTTGGATCAACATGTATGAAAATGCAGAACTCACAAGAAAATTAAGATTAAGATTTTAAGTTACAACACAAATCAATGTCTAAATCTAAAGATGAAGGTCAACTCCCTTAAACTAAGAATTAACAGACAGACTGAGCAGTATGATACCTTCATCAAAAGATTCATGATTCTACTCTCTTTCTAAGGAGACCAAACATGAGTATTCTAGGAGGTGCACAAGCTCAGGTTTTGTATACCTCTAACGAAAGAGTTTCCTTCTGTAGGATGGTGTCTGTTCTTCTTCCCAATAAATAAACTCTCAGCATAGTTTTTGGGGAGGGGCAAATGACAGAACATCATCGAGACAGAACAGACAGCATTCTACATGATTAACAGGGTAGGCTACTTCAGTCATGTGAACAATGCAAGTTTGATAAAAATCATTTATAAATGGTTTTGCCTGGGTCTCAATGCCAATAATCAAAACTAATTATCCGACACCCTTTACAGTCGCTATAATGATGTTGAAATTAAATAATATTAAATATATTCATAATGTAATATTGAGCACATATAATACATTCAGTGAAAAAGATTTAAAACAGAAACAAATCACTTTGTGTGTGTCATTGAATTCTGGAATGGTTTGGCAAAAAGTATATACTCCTTACAATGTATAGGAAAAAAATAACATTATCATATTTGTTTTTTTACCTTAACAGCAAGTGTACCAAAATCCATATAAAAAAACTATGTTCATAGAGATGATTACATAGTCACATGAAGCCCTTTGCGACTAATGACTAAAAATAGGATGTAAAGAAAAACCAACACTGTAGCTGCTTGGGCTGCTTGGAATCACTTCTGCCTGAAGCACAAACTGCCTTAAGATGCTTTCACATGAAACTCTCGACATAGCGCAAGCCATTAAATTCCTACAGAGGGCCTAGCACAACATAAGCCTTGCATAAAACACAGCTCAAAATAGCCAAGTTGAGCACCATCAGGGTTAAAATTGTTTAAACTTGGAACTTGTTTGAAGCTAACCTTTCCCAGCATGTCCAGTCATGTCACAGCTTTGTATGAAGCAAGCCTACGCTACCTAGTAACACAGACAGCCATTTCACATAGGCTACATGGCTAACTGAGTTAGCTAGGTTAGCTTCTTTGGGATAGATGTTTTGGGAAACTCAGTATTATTGGTTTCACAAAGCAGGTTCCAAATGTAGCCTTTTATAACCGCAGACAACCTACTACTATCACATATTCTTGCAGCTTGTTACAGTTTAACCAACAAACGGGTTCCAAGATGGATGACAAGTTTCAACTGGCGGCACTCGATTCTCCTCATATTTAGTGAACACCTTACTTGATCATAGTTTGACGCTGATTATGTGAAAGCAGCTTAACAGGTTATACAGTCAGTTATGTATCCCATGATGAACCTCGCCGCTCCACGTGAGTCACAAGTCAAAGGCTGAACATTGGATGTGCCATTTCTTCTTTCCAAAACCACTGAAGATCAGCAGTCCACAGAGCCGCAACAAATACAGGTACCTTTTTAAACAATCAAAAACTGTAAACCAAATACCTAAAATGGATTCCAAATTTGTATAATGCTCCCCGATCAAGTACTATTGATGGGTGGAATATTTAACTATTCAAAGAAGATAAATATTTCAGAAACGATGTGCATACAGAAATAATGGCTGTTTGCCTAAAAATCTAAATCTAAAATCTAAAAATCGGAATAATTTAAAACCATGTATTTATTATGCATTACTTATAAGGCATATGTCATGACTATTAATGGTCTTGCATAAATTATATTGGTTGCTTAAAATAGTGTTTATTTTGCATTAAAACATTGGTATTTATCTGGCAGTACGTTAATACCAATAAGCAGGTAACACTTTATAATATGGTTATATGAATTGGCATAAACTACTGTAGTGGTTAACTAACTACTGAGAAGCTGCAGCTACTTATTTCAGTAGCCTACATAAACATGCATGGATGAGTTTATTAAACCAACCGTTTCCAAATGGCATATTTATTACCAATACATTTGTTACAGATGTTACAGTAGGAAATAATTGTTTTTCAATGTGAACACTCGCGATAACTGACATATGAAGCACCATATATTGTGGAAGTTGTTGTGGAAAATACACGTTATTCCCCATTTCAATATCTTTCAATATTTTTCAGTCAGCAATACCTCTCTCCCAATTGTAGTTTGAAGCTTGAAACTCAGCTTCCCGTTCTGAGAGGGGAAAAGTCACAGACATCTTCCCCTCCCAAGCAGAAACTGCACAGCAGGTCAGCACAATGCCTCAATGTATCAGAAACACAGTTTACACATACTTATCATTCTTAAACTTCATAAAACTTTTGAAACTCAGGATTAGAAGATTTCCCACTATTTAATGTCTTAAAAAGAACTTTGTATTAGTAACTCATCTACAATAAGTGTACTGTATTTTTCTTTTAATATTTTCAGTTGCATTTCTGTACATCTCTGTGTTAAGAAAGCATTACATTACATTATTGGCATTTGGCAGACGCTCTTATCCAGAGAAACGTACAGTTGATTAGACAAAGCAGGAGACAATCCTCCCCTGCAGCAATTCAGGGTTAAGGGCCTTGCTCAAGGGCCCAAAGGCTGTGCAGATCTTATTGTTATTATTATTATTGATAGAGGAGAGGGTAAGGAGCACAATAAGAGCACTGACACACAGAGGTAATGGAGGCAATACACCTCATTCAATACACTGGGCTTGCATAGATTATCGGTATGTTTCAAAATAAGTAACTTCGAAACAAAACTGCCCCATACCTAGCTCTCGGGTGACCTCTATCCATCACCCACAATCAGCCAAAAGTAGCCGGCTAGGCTACCAACCACTAAGGTTACAATAAACAGGCTTATTTCAGTTCAGCTACGTCATCATTTTAGGAGCTAAAAATGTATTCATTGACTTTATCATTACAACACTTTACTTACAAGTACGATGTTTGGGGCGTTACGGGTGTATTCAGAGCAGTAATCCTGCTTGGTGAAATACCACCAGTTCACATTGCTAGCTAGCAAGCTACAGCAGATACTGTAGCTAATGCTATACATGCATGTACCAACAACAGCAATAAGCCAACAGGGTTCACCAGGATAAGCATTTTTATAGGAGACCAACTGTTGGATTAACAAACATGAAGGACCAGAAACAGAGGTGTTGAGTAGTTAAACGTAGGCGAAGAATGGCTAGACATTAAAAGAACAATAGGTAGGTAAGATTTTTGTGTTAAATCATTGTTACAAGACCATTGTAAATCCCTTCCTATCATTGAAAAAGGCTCACTGACATGTTGACTCATCCTCTGCCTGTGTTTATAGTCCATAAATTTGGGTATAAAAGTGTACATTTGTCAGGCCGTCACTCTGTATCAAAACATTCAAGCTCATTGGTTGAAAATTGGTTCTAACTGCCACAGGCAATTGGTGGGGGCTTATTCTGATTGTTCGTGTAGCTGCCGAAATTGCACTCCAGACAAGCGATCACTGAAACTGTATACTATTGCTTATTATCCCAGCAAAGACTACACAACTAGTTATAAAACAATAACAGTTTGTTATCGGTAGCAACAAGCAAATTAGCTGTAGTTTGCTTGACAAATTTACAAATATCCACTTACGATAAAATATAGGCAATACGAACATAGTAGCGATTGCACAAGTGTTGTGCTTCAGGTGGATATTTGTAAAATCGGGAAGCTAAGTAGTAATAACTCATTTGCTTGTTGTTACTGATAGTGAACTGGTCTTGTTTCCTAACGAGATAAGCAATTGTGTATAGTTTCAGTGATCACTTGTCTAGAGTGCAGTTTGGGCAGCTACACGTTCATTTTATTTCTTTACGTGTTCAATCATGCGTGTTTAGCTAAACCTTTATTTGTCTCAAACTGTAAATTGCATTGGTTGTGGCACACTATCATATCTTCATTATATATCCAGCTAGTTCCATAGCCAAATAAGTTGCTTGCTCATAATATAGTTGGTTAGCTAAAGTGAAAACTTCAAAAAGAGAAAACGTATAAATAGTGTTGTGCAGCACACTAAAGTGAACATTTCACAAATTCACCTGTTCGGCGAACATTTTCTTACTAGAACACTACGAAAAGATGGCAAGCTTTGTCGTGTTTCTCACTGTTAACTTTCCAAAACGTGCATGTTGTGGTTTGAGGGTGTTTGTTGCTGCAATTCCACTCTTGACCGTTAGGAATTCTATTGTACCATTAAGGATTTTCAGATGTCCTCATACATTAAAGTGAGTTCATACCACTTCAGATTACAGTTAATCTGACCAGAAAAATCTAACATTACAATTTGAACAAACAAGTGTTAACTTTGTTACGCATTTGTCACTAATGTACAGCTACTGCAGCCAATGTAAAAAATAAATGATTAACATTAGCTCACCGGTACAAACATTAATTTAACATTAAAGTCAACAAATATTAACAAAAAAAGTGACCAGGGTTTATTGTGTCGGGAACTTGTGAGGGATAGAGTGAGGTTTCAGATCAGTTTGCTTAATTGTTTTCACCCACCCCCACAAGACTCGGAGAAAGTGCTAATGTGTGTAGCTATGGCCTGCTATTCATCTGAAGAACTGTAGATGTCAATGCTCTCGTTAGCTTCCCCACCATACTGTTACAGGAATCACCATTTATCATGTCACTTTATGCTCAATTATACAACGGATAGGTCCGATCCATTGTCTCTATTGGTCAGTCTGTGTTCCAGCCGTGCCAATATCCATGATATACACACGGCTAAATGGAATGTTCACACATCTTGTAATATTACTCCACGTTTGTAGATGACTGTTACCTACTTTTGTCGAGGACCCGGCCCTAAGCCCGCCTGATGAGAGATTGGCACCACACGCCATTGAGGTGGTAGGAAGAACGCCCCTTAAGAGGAAAAATATGTGGTTCAGAGCAAATGTGCAGCCCTACTTGTCAGCAGAGGAGTCTGAAGTCGGAGGACTTAGATTTAGGGTACTAAGGAGCAAGGCTAAAGGTCTGACTGAGGCCATGCGTAGAATGTGTTCCAGCATGACCTTGGAGGAGACTCAACATGGCAAACGGGCGGTTGGTGACCCAGGGGGTCTGGCTTTCACAGAAACGGTGAATATAATAACATTCTTGTATAATATTGTTATTATAATACCGAAAGAAGATTAAGAGGCTTTAAGGGCCTCCCTGATTATAGCACTGACAATTTGTCGGATAGATTCAAAGGACTGACTGTAGAGGAGTTGGGGATGAATTACACTCGGCTATTAATTGGATGTCCTTTGTAGATCCCTTAAGGCGCCACAAGAAAGAGCACCTGAAGAATGTATTGAGCTGGTGAAGGGCACTTACTGCTGGCTTGTATGAAGTCAAAGTGTGGAGAGAGTCCAAGAGAGACTATGACAGTCAGGCAGATAACAGTGATGAATAGGCTCATTAAATAAGTTGCAAGAGCTAGTGTTGTCCCACTCGGTATAATGGGGATATTTCTGGATGAATTTGTTAACAGTATAAGTACACTTCTGTACAAGTTTCAGGATATATAAGGAGGTTTTAGATGTTAAAAAAGGCTCTTAGGACTTTGCTTGATGAGGAGGGCAGGACGGTGCGAGACGGCTATATTTAGGGCATGGGTGGTAATTATATTTTGTATTACTTATAAGGTAGAAGGTAGCATTGTTAGGTGATTTAAAGTTATAAGTTTCCTTTCATTTTTATGTCTTTTATTTTTCAGTAAGATACTATATAAGGTAGGAATAAAGTAGAAAAGTTTAGGGGTGTTCGTGCCCACAATATTCTAGGAATAGTTATGTTTATCTCCCTGAAGGGGGAGCTATAGGATAAGGTAAAGGCCAAAGAGGATGGATATTTGAAGGGTGTATCTTGACATTAACATCTGGTGGAAAGGTGAATTAGAAAAACAAAGGGGTTATATGAACCTTATGTGAATCACGTAAAGGCACCGGTATACAGTTGAAAGAATATAAAGCAATGTATGTGATTAGCTAACTGAAAGATGATATTTAACCTGTGAGCTGTATAACTCTATTCTTTTGATTATAATAAAGTATATCTGACTATAATCATATCTGAGAGAGGGTGAATTAATAAAGAAAGGGTCTTTTAGAGGAATACAATGAATACAGGATATCATATAACAGCGTTGCATCACACCACTTCACTGGGCTGGAAGTTCAGTAGAACTTACTAGTTCTCCAGGACGTTCGAAAGTACTTAAAGGAAAAGAGAGTTTGTCTCCGAGCCACCTCCTCGTGGGGTACTGCTCGTGGGAACGTGAGGTCTGAGCTCGGCACGGGGTCCGGGCTCACAACACTTTGTACCAAAATTAACATTGTAATCATTTCGCCGCAAGTACTCTAACGTAACCAAAGTAAAACACTATGAGTTATTTAAAAGTATTCTCCTTCTTGGGGATTTGGAAAGGAGTAGGAATGAAGAGAATAACTAACAACTAAGTCAACATTCTCGGATCGAAATACCAGCAAGACCTCCAAACCCCGGCGAAGCAAATGATGACTCGGTCATAAAGATGCTATGAGTTATTTCAATAACTGCCCGTTATCTGACAGTGTCCAGATAAACATCTACAACAAAGATAAATGACTTGTGTGCCAGTGTCGTCAGGTATAACGTAAGGAAGCTAGCTAGCTAACGTTAGCGCAGTGGGGATACATTATTGCAAGTAGCTAACATTAGTACCATTGCTTAAGTAGTGGGGATAATAACCTTAGCAATACCGCTGCTTGGCAACCAATAAACTACTGTTCAGCGGAAGAATACATTTACCATAAAACATCCATCCATCCATCCATCCATTATCTTAACCCGCTTATCCTGAACAGGGTCACGGGGGGCTGGAGCCTATCCCAGCATACATTGGGCGAAAGGCAGGAATACACCCTGGACAGGTCGTCAGTCCATCGCAGGGCACACACACCATTCACTCACACACTCATACCCACAGGCAATTTAGACTCTCCAATCAGCCTAACCTGCATGTCTTTGGACTGTGGGAGGAAACCGGAGTACCCAGAGGAAACCCACGCAGACACGGGGAGAACATGCAAACTCTGCACAGAGAGGCCCCGGCTGACGGGGATTCGAACCCAGGACCTCCTTGCTGTGAGGCGCCATAAAACATAGTTCCATTAAAAATACATTCATTTAAAGTTTGTGTTGTCTTTATTTTGTGAAAATTTGAAAGATGATGTGGTAACCATTGTTTAAAATCTTGAACCCATGGTATATCGAGGATATTGGCACAGCTAGGGGGTGTAATGGCACCCCAAAGGCTTCGCATCATGCCTAACCACCCTGCTAGCTGTGCCGATATCCATGATGTACCACAGGTTCTCGTTCTACACTTAATTGTAACCGATAAGCATCGTTGCATCTCATTTTAAAATATTGTGCATTGGAAACGTAAATAATAATAGTATTAGGAAGCATTACAGTTTCACTGAAAAAAAAAAAACAACGTAATCACAATTGTGTAAAATGATCTGTATAAATTATTGTTGCAATTAATTATGTAATGATTACTTAAATAACTTGCTCATTATTAATAGCTTATTATGTCATGTGTTTTAACAAGTCTGCATGCTGTGGAAGGCTTGACTCCCAATTATACATGCAGTGGGTTTTCTTAAAGCCACTTGATGCTAAGACCCTCTTTAAATGCTTCTTATGATCACTCTTAAAATAGTGTCACGAAAGTGTCCATTTACTGTACACTCTTAAGTTACGAGCAGTGGAGAGCACTCGTTTGCAGCAAAGTACCTCTTTAAAATCCTGACAGCAGCCGCCCGCTCTGGCAGCACACACAATATGCGTGTGCTGTCGTTGCATATAATCGCATCCCACAATAGGCTACAAAGTTGATTCTGCCCAGGTATTCATAGTATTACGATGATGTCACTTGAATAGCTGGAGGCCATATTGTACCAATAGCCTAACCGCTCACTAACACAAAACTGCCCACCACTATGTGGAGTAGAATTAGAAACATGTAAAATGATTGATTTTTCTATTCACCTTTTTCTTTGAAAATGGTCACAACGTGAAAGAGAATGAGGGAGAGGAATTTAATAAACCAGAGAGATTTCCTGCCTTCACAAAGCAGTAGTATCAGGTGGGGGTTGAGCGGAGAGCCAAGTGCGACCGAATAAGAACCTTTCCTAGATCCCAGGGGCGGAGTGTAGGGATTTGTAGAACAGAAAATAAAATATACTCCCGAAACAGGGGGGAGGAACGAAAACAAACCCGAAGGCGATTCTTAATAGGAAACACAAATGGAGCCCAAAAAACGGCTGAGGAAAATAAAACAACCCTCTGAAAACAGGGCGAGTGTTCCAACCAGTATTAGTGCTTAAAAGGAGAGCACTGAGAATTACCAACCGAGAGTTCAGAAATAAAAATACAACCTAGCGAAAAACAGCTAGGCATGAAACAAAAAAACCATGAGGCGCAGCTCAGGAATAAACACAAACAAAAATACAATAACCGGGGACACCGTCCTTCTACCGTCGGCTCACACGAGCCCCAAACAAAATAGAAAACCCTTAGGGAAGGCGTCGGTGTCCTACTCAACTAAACCAAACGCCTTCCTTACCTTTTTCTCTTTTAGATTGTATGGCTTAGAAAAATCCAGAGAGTGGAAGTGGTCACAGGCGAATGGTCGAAAACACAGAGGCAGTCCAAACAGAAACGATATCCAAAGGAAAATCCAATTAGCCAAAGGGAGTCCAAATACTACAGGTCAAGTAAGAACAAACAGGAAATCCAAAAGGCAGAGGTTGAAAACAATACCGGTCGCACAGGAGATCAGACAGAAATAAACGCTGGGAGTATGGCAAACACACATGGCATTCTGGCAAGGAACTATGCAAACAAATGGGATTTTATACACAGGTAATGAGAGCCCTTGAGCAAGGACCTTAACCCTGCATTGCTCCAGGGGAGGATTGTCTCCTGCTTAGTCTTATCAACTGTACGTCGCTCTGGATAAGAGCGTCTGCCAAATGCCAGTAATGTAATGTAATGTAATGTAATGTAAAACGTTGATTTCAAGCAATTTAAAGTCTGTTGACAGTCTTCAGTCCACCTCTCCTAAAAGCTGTCTGGCTCTGGTTTTAGCTTTGTTAGAACTCTCCTTTCAACAAATACGATACGAGATTCAGATAGATTCAGACATTCTAATTTGTGAACAGATGAATTATTTTTGCTTTTGCTCAGTCGATGAATGGTTTAAGAGATTACCCTCATTTTACCATTCAGATTCAGATATCTATCCTAGATAAGCTAAAGATTTTGAAAGAAAGTGCATTTAGATGTTGATAGTTTCAATCCATATTCAGAAATGCATTGTAAAACAGTCATTAATCTCTCCATGTTGTTCAAGAGTTTCAGAGAAGATTTTCAAGTCATCAAGAAAGGCAACAATTTGATTGCAGTCATGACTCACTCCATTGGAATGTAACAGGTTAATTTAAAAGGTTGGAGTGTTAACATTACATTCTAAGCAAAATAGGAAAACTTAAGAATCAGTGGTGCATTTCTCTGTTGAAATTTGCAGCTTTTTACCTTTTTCATGACTCATTTATCCCAAATAATTAAAAATAAATGTAAATGTTCTGATGTCACTTGGAGCTGTTGGAGAGTCAGACACATCGCAGTGTCATCATCTCTCTTCATAATAGTTGAGTGCACACATCTGGGATTTTATTCCTTCAAGTAAATAGATGTTTTTGAACACCACCTGATGTAAAATGACACTGAATCTCAAAACCAAGTAATTGAATGTTAACAGTGCAATTTCTTCACACTTATAATCTTGTTCTCCTGGTTAGAAAAAAGTTAATGTTAATTTGACATTCAAATAAGTGATGTCTGCGCCCTGAGAGTTTGTTAACCTTAACAAAAATTATAGTTGTTCCAAGAACAAGAGGTGACTTGAGTCATATTGCTTGATATCCATTACACAATATATGTATACATTGTGTAATATACTGTAGATATACACTCAACAAGCACTTTAGTAGATATGTATTAGACTTATTTCTTGGTCTTCTACTGCTGTAGCCTATCCACTTAGAGTTATAATGTGTTCTGTGTTCAGAGATGCTGAACTGTCTGCAGAACTGCTGCTCACTGGAATTTATTTTTATTTTTTTGCATCATTCTTTGCAAACTCTAGAGACTAGTGTGCGTGAAAATCCCAGGAGATCAGCAGTTTCTGAGATATTCAAACCACCCTGTCTGCCAACAATCAGTCCACAGTCAAAATAAAACAATTTCCCATTGAAGGTACAATAGGTAATTTTGGACTTCTAATGGCCAAGAGAGGAATAGCAGCTTCAAACACCTTCAAACCACAACACCCTCCCCCTTCTCTGTAAACGCGCTGAAGTTGAAATGCCATTGGCTGTGGCAATTAGAACCAATTTTCAACCAATGAGCTTGAATTATTGTGCAGCTATACAATGTTTTGGTACAGAGTATCGGGCCATCAACTGTATATTTTGAAGCCCGAATTTAAGGACTATAAACACAGGCAGAGGGTGAGTCAACATATCAGTGAGCCTGTTTCAGTGAAAGGAAGGGATATACAATGGTCTTGTAACAATGTTTTAACAAAAATATTACTGTACTTTAACTGAAGCTCCTGACCCGTATATACACGATTGTATGCATTTCACTGCTGCCACACAATTGGCTGATTTGATAATTGCATGAATAAGTAGGTATGATAATAAAGTGCTTGGTGAGTGTATGTTGTGAGAGATATATATAAAATTTTTGTATTTCGTTATTTTTCTTCACAGGGTACAACATGTCATCTGCATCTTTCCAAGGAATAGTACGCCCTTTTGTAATTGCAGTTCTTACACTGGGTTGTTTTGGGATTTTATTTTATACTTATTTCAAGATGCCCACAACCGAGCGGGCAAGTCCAGCACCTGCACCAATGTTGAAATACCTGAATAATGGTTCCAAAGAGGAACAAGAGGATCAAGCCGAGATTCCTGTTTCTAAAAAGGAAGTAGACCAGAATATTGTTTCCAAACAGGATGAAGCGGAGATTCCTATTTCCAAAAAGGATGAAGACCAGAATATTGTTTCCAAACAGGATGAAGCGGAGATTGCTGTTTCCAAAAAGGAAGAACACCAGACTATTGTACTAATCTGGATGTGGCCATTTGGCAGTGCCTATGATCTCAGCTCCTGTAGTGCTCTGCTTAACATTGATGGCTGTTACCTAACAGCAGACCGAAACATGTACAGCAAGTCAGATGGGGTTATCTTCCATCACAGAGACATTCACTGGGATTTATCCAACATGCCACATTCGCAGCGCCCATCATTCCAAAAATGGGTGTGGATGAACCTAGAATCACCCACAAATACAGGAAGGAATCCTGCTCTCAAAAGCCTGTTCAATCTGACTGTGAATTACAGGCAGGATGCTGATATTGCAATGCGTTATGCGACAATTGTTAAAACTGAGGAGAATAACTTCAAAATACCAAGCAAAAACAAGTTGGTGTGCTGGATTGTGAGCAACTGGAACCCAAGTTACAGAAGAGTGGCATACTATTATGAGTTGAAGAGACACATTGATATAAATGTCTATGGACGGGCCTTTGGGAGACCAGTCAGAGGTGAAGACTTTGATGCCACAATTGCCAGTTGTAAATTCTATCTGTCATTCGAGAACTCAATCCACAAAGACTACATCACTGAAAAACTGTACAACCCAATGTCCGTTGGCACAGTGCCAATTGTTCTTGGGCCATCAAGACAGAACTATGAGAACTTTGTCCCAGGTGATTCCTTCATACATGTAGATGATTTTCCCTCCCCCCAAAAGCTGGCTGAGCACATCCGGTTCTTAGACAAGAACGAAGACATGTACCAACGATACTTCAACTTTCGTAAACAGTTTGAAGTAAAGAAGACTTCTGCATTTGTCATAGGCGCATGTCTTGCCTGTAATTATATTAGGACACACTTCAATGAATACAAAGTTATCAATGACCTTAACACATGGTTCTGGGGATGATAAAAAGCACAATATGTGGAATTTGGTGAAAGCTGCCTTTTTACCACACACCCAGTGCTTGTGGAGTGAAGGACGTCCATTCCTCATGTTTTTTTTTCCTAATTTCAGAATGTAAAAATATTTATTTCTCCTGTAATATGCTGCACACAAATGAACTACCAGATTCAGAATTTATCACAATTTAATTCGCATATTTTAATTAATTTGACTCTTATGTTGACATGATGGGTATGTAAAAGTATAGGAGGGAGAAAACTATGTACTCATGGATGGAATAAAGAATGTGGTGAATTATTACAGATCAGCTTGCCTATACAAGTGTCTGGATCACAGAGGGGCCATAAGATCATAAGATTGCCTTGTGTATGTCATAGATTGTAATAGCACTTATGTCGATACTGTAGTACTCGGGGTATTCCAGCTGCCAACCATGCTATGCTAGTTGGTGAGTTGATGAACTCTTCAAGGGTTCAAGTTGTATCTATGTGATCATGCTAGCACTCTGAACTGTAATGTTCTCTCGGGTCCTCATCACACTTGTCCCTGGGTTTGATTTGCACTTCATTGTATGTCACTCCGGATAAGAGCGTCTGTTAAATGCCTGTCATGTAATGTAATGTAATAACATCATGCACTGTCATACAAAGTACCTTACTATCACTAGATTACCGGGAGTATACTATGCAGTTTCTCTCTTCCTGGAGGAGAGAGGGTTCTCTTATTGGTGGGGCAGGGTGTCACAGCCCAAATTTGACCCACAGAACTACCCACACTTTTTCAAAGCCATACTATCAAAAGCCAATATTTTTGGCGAACCAAGAGGATTACCCTTAAATGGTAGATTCATAAAAACATTGCAGTGGAGGAAACGTCCCCTGACTTTCCTTGATAATCAATACAACGATTAAGTCACTTAAGCGACAAATGTATAATTTGCATTTCAATCTAGTACATTCCCACAATTCCCGCTGAGATCCTTTCAAATGCAAAGAGATTATCGCTTGCAAAACTACCTCAAGTCGTCATAGCATGCAAATCATAGTCCATACAACGCATGTAAAAAACATCACTTTCATTTTACATTGTTATTTTGTTCCAAACATCTAAATGAGTCCTGGTGAAACCAAAATATAGCCTATAAATATACCCTTTCATAAAAGCTGAGAATCTGCACTTTTACCGCACGTAAATTGTTTCGTTGAGCGCGTCCAGGCTCATAATGAAACGGCAACAACAAACAGAATCATTACGGAGGCGGAGCAGATCGTCTGTCTCCATTGAGTCCATTTAAAAATAGAAACCATTTTTGTGCCGTCTCGACATCATTAAAAGTGGACGTTTTCGAGAATTGATCTGTAGGCTATATATGTATTGCAATATACATAAATAGGCTATATAGCTTACATGAAATAATTTGTGTACAGTTTCATTTATTAGCGATTCAACGTGGCCTGATCTAGTTGCTGCTTGTTTCATTTTGCATACATTGAAAACGTCTCAACCAGATAATAATGCAGTTCCGTTGAATGCACGATCAAGCGATTGGCTGGAAATATATAAAATCGATTTTTTTAAATGATTTTTGGTGCACCTTGACACACAGCTCCACTTTGACCTTATATTTTCAACCATCGTGGCCTGCAATAAAGCGCGAAACTGACCATGAACATCATTATTTATGCAATGAGTTATCGCACAGAACAAAGTTATGAATATTTAGTTTACTGTCTTTTTAGATGGCAGTTTTTGGAGCAGTCAATGGTCTGTTCTTGAAACAGACCAATAACTATATTGGCATTCAACTAGATATATTAAGAATACGAGCTGCAAAACGATTTTCTTGAAGTCAAGAATGCCACAACTGATTTAAAATCAAACCCTTTCACAATAACAGCAGGACACAGGACATTCCCGGGCCGTTGCTTTTGTGTGAAAGGGATATAAGGAGCTACAGTGATAAGGCGTGTCAAAAGTTGAATTACGCTTCTCTGTTCGGTGGCGATTGTGAGTGCAACAACATAGCCTGTGCCTATTTGTGAAGCAATTATGCTAACTTGTTAAACAATTATTTTGCAAGTTAAAATGTGAGTAAATTTTATTTGTGTACGGTTTATATTTATTAAATTATTTATGAGACAAAAATAACAACATATTGTAGCCTACCTGTAATGTATTGTCCATATTTTAAGCTTTTTGTTTTTCTTAGCTGTAATTTGCTCAATTCCCCTTGCCTATTAAAAGGTATGAAGATTTGGGCCATGGCGTAGCCTACTTCGGAAAGAGCGTATATTCAAAGACCGAGCTGATTTCTGTTGAGGCTCACAGAAGAAACAACGAACAATAACTGTGAGTTCAAGTTCAAACATCATGGTATAGAAGTGGCATGCGCTTCATTTTGTTTTGTTTTGTTTTTTTTGCCTCACATTTAATTTCAGACGTTGACGTGAAAGCAGCATTCGACTCTCTTTAGATTACATGTATTGCTTTAATAGAAGATTAAAGCATGGTTTACTTCCAGAACATGGTCAGGTGCTTTCTGTCCTCAGCTTGTTGTGGACTGGCACAGGACAATGAAAATATATCGCTCTTTGATAATCCCAGACAGTAACATCTCTCCTATAATTTATAACTTTGCCTCCAGATTTATGTCAAACCATTTTTGTCCTGTTCCACAGTATGTGGAACTCAAGACAGAGATTACAAAAACAGCAATATCTCTGATTCGTAGGCCAATGCAGCATTCCAGTCCTATGTGGCGCATACATAGATTATGTAGCCTATCTAAACAAAAATGGGCTAATTACCAATGTTTAGATGTTAGTTTGGATGAAAAGAAGGAAGGCTGCACTGTGATATGCTCCTTACACACCTTTCTTGTCGATAACGTTTCGATCCCAGTGGATCTTCATCAGGTTTGACACATTGTTTTATGTTTCTCCACGAGGACAATCATCCATTTTTTAACAGAATAAACAAAGAACAATAACGTTTATTATAAAAATACATTATGGCATAGAAGATGTTAAGTCCTCAATAAGTTTTATATATATTTTCATGTTCGCAAAGAGAAGTTACAAAGTAGCTGTAGCACACACAGTCATATAATGATATTTTAAAAAAGCAGATCATGTTCAGGCTACACAGTATTTTTTCTCTGCCATCTCTTTAAATTGCCTGAAATTGATTTCCGTGGTCCTTATAAGGTATTTTAGGGGTGGCAAATTATGCCAATTATACATTTTGTGCACGCACGTTTTGTTAACAATTGATTAATATTCCTTGTGGGAGCTGGCTTAATGGTATGTGTAACAGTGTATGTTTGATGAATTAAACAATTATTTTTAGTCTATTGGTGTGTAGCAAATTGTTTTATTTGGAGCATCTTTGAGAGAGACCGGCAAAGCGAAGGAGAATTTTGTATTAGTCCCAATAATTAATTATTAATAATTAACCAATCTTCAACATGTTATTAGTCTTATAATTATTAATGTGAATACATGTTAACAGATCATTGGTTTGAATAGACAACAGTGCCTGCCTTAAAACAAAAATGTGCACTTCAAAGTCCCATTCAGCAGGCAAATTTTAGTTAAGGATTCATTAATGTGCTATACCCCTGTGTCTGTGTGTCTGTTAATGATTGTGTTGGCTACCATAACTATCTATAAATTAAGGCTCTATGAAATGGCGCACATGAAATGGCGGTTAGAATCAATCCATCAATTCATTTTTATTTTTATAGTGCTTTTAACAAAAGGCCTGTCACAAAGCAGCTTTACAGAGAAACCGGTCCCCGAGAGTATGCCAAGGGCAACAGTGGCAAGGAAAAACTCCGTCTAACAGGAAGAAACCTTGAGCAGAACCTGACTCAGATGTCCATCATAAATGCCGTTTATACCCAAATACCTACCCCAGGATGACACGCTAGTAACTCCACTGGTGCATACTGTCTGTGAGTGGCACATATCCGGGTCTTATTCTTTTATGCAATGAACATAAACCTGAACAGATCATTTGTCATTGCTTTATGGGTGTTTTTTGCATGTGAGTAACAAAGGTGGCAAAGGTGGCATGAAACAAAACAAAAACTTTTTTATTGCAGGAATGGCCTTTATCGCAGTAGTTACAAATTAACCAGAATGATGACAATAGACACGAATGCAGTTCATGCTCATATAATAGTGTACACTAAGGAAAGCAAGTGCACGTGAGGTCAGACCTAGAGCTGAATATTGTATCAATACAATAAAACTGTCCATGTGCAAGTATTGTAATTTCAGTGCCAAGACTTATTTTCTGGGTGGAGTGTTTGCAGTGGGCATTTGTTTTCCAAGGTTAGACAAGGATAAAAAACGTTCCTGCATCCATTATCTTAACCCGCTTATCCTGAACAGGGTCGCAGGGGGGCTGGAGCCTATCCCAGCATACATTGGGCTAAAGGCAGGAATACACCCTGGACAGGTCGCCAGCCCATCGCAGGGCACACACACCATTCACTCCCATACTCATACACTCATACACTCATACACTCATACCCATGGGCAATTTAGACTCTCTAATCAGCCTATCCTGCATGTCTTTGGACTGTTGGAGGAAACCAGAGTACCCGGAGGAAACCCACGCGAACACGGGGAGAGCATGCAAACTCCACACAGAGAGGCCCCAGCCGACCGGGATTCGAACCCAGGACCTCTTCGCTGTGAGGCGGCAGTGCCACCCACTGCACCATCCATGCTGCCCTCATTTCGGCATACTTCATAGTTTAAAAGCAGGATAAATATTTTGCAAGATGTGATGAGGGATATGCAAGAACCTGGCCACCCAGTTAAGAATGAAAGAGGTACTTCAGTAGGAGGTCAAGGGGAAAATAAAATAAAATATTTATCTTTCTGTTGATAATATTCTATTACTCCAAATAAATTAGTCACCCATTATTGCTTCCTTTCAAGACAGGCATTTCTGGTGTCAGAGATTACAATTATTTTATGATCATTTATGATGTCAATCTTGGTGGCCTCTAGCATATTAAAAAGTATAAAAAATATACTTCACATTCAGATAAAAGGTTACTACAATGTTCTTCTTAATCACTTTTATAAGACACTCGACTATACCAAACATTTTTACTCTCAATTGTGCTAATAATGCTCATAACAACATAATGGGCGACTCCAATATGTTCTTCTAATGAGGAAGTGCTAGAAGATAAACTCAAGCACTTTCTTACCAACACCTGTGCAATACTGGGACATAATACACAATTTTCCTCATCTTCCATTGCAGTGCTGGACCACGGAAATTGGAAGCATGCCAGTGTACAAAATGAATTTCTCTTAACATTTACATTTACATTTTAGTCATTTGGCAGACGCTTTTAATCCAAAGCGACTTACAAGTGCATAGGTTCTACCATAAGTCAGAGCATCACATCCAGAAACTAGCAAAATACACAGGAAATGCTGTTCTAAAGATAGTTGTCATCAGAAGTATCAGAAAGGAGGGGCAGGGGAAATCAGGAGGGAGGACTAAGGTAGAGTTTGAAAAGGTGGGTTTTGAGTCTGCGTCGAAATAGGGGGAGGGATTCTGCTGTTCTGACAGTGGTAGGCAAGTCATTCCACCACTGAGGAACCAGAACGGAAAACAGGCGTGAACGTGCAGCTCGACCGCCAGGTGCACATAGAGAGGGAACCGTAAGGCGACCAGAGCTGGCAGACCGGAGTGGTCTAGCTGGGGAGTAGGGAGTGATCAGGGATTGTATGTAAGAATGAAAGGGAATGAAAAGAGGTTATTTGATTGGCTATGATTGAATCTGGCTGCAACACACCTACAATAATATATTCAGCCTAACTGAGCCCATTTTCCACCTGTGCCACATTTGTCTAAAAAATACCAACATTCAGGAGCCACATCTAGCGCGTCCATGAGCTGCACCATTGACTGCGCATCACATGGTGTTAATTCCAGGAAATAGAGCACATGTCGTATTATAGGGAAAAAGATCAGTTCTATAATAAACAAGAAAACCACTACAAAATAAGTATGTATGTCATATAGAGCTCATGCATTGTTATATGGAAAAAAGTCTCTGACTTCTCATTGAACAGCAATGTCCACATACTCTCCAAATGGAAGGCTTTGGCTCTGATAAGCAATGCTGTAGTTTTGATTGGACTTTGAACTGTAGTGGTTAATGTACCTTGAGCAAGGCCCTTAACCCTGCATTGCTCCAGGGGAGGATTGTCACCTGCTTAGTCTAATCAACTGGACGTCGTTCTGGATAAGAGCATCTGCCAAATGCCATTAATGAAATGTAACATCATCCAAAATCCTTTTCTGAATGGCAGAGTGCAATACTGAAAACCGGAAGTATCCACCCACTGATATGATCATGTAATGCTTTATCCTTAAAAAACAAGGACACATCCAAGAATGCTCATTTGACACAGAAGCCCATTGAAACACACAGAATATTTCTTCAATCAATCCTGCCTAGATGTAATATGATGCCTTTGCATCACTCAGCGAGCACTTTATTAGGTATTTATTAGACTTATTTTTTAGACTTATAACTGCAGCTGTAGCCTATCCACTTTGACGATTTGTGTGTTCAGCGATGCTCTTCCGCATATCATTGTTGTAATGTGACTTCCTTATTTATGAATGCCTTATGTCTTCCCTGTAATTATATTAGGACAGACAAGAAATACAAAACTATCAACAACCCTGACACATGGTGCTGGTGATGATAAAAAAAAATGATCATGAAAACTGCCATTTTACCACATATCCTTTGAAAATTAAGGTATTTCAGCACAGATCTCAGACAACTGCTACAGCCATGTATAATGTCTACTGTATGTTAAACATTTACATTTACATTTTAGTCATTTGGCAGACGCTTTTAATCCAAAGCGACTTACAAGTGCATAAGTTCTACCATAAGTCAAAGCATCACATCCAGAAACTAGCAAAATACACATGAAATGCTGTTCTAAACATCATAAGTGCATAATTTTTATTTTAGTTTTTTATTTTATTTTGGGGGGGGGGGGGGGGTTTAGACAAGGATAGGGATATCAGAAAGGAGGGGCAGGGGAAATCAGGAGGGAGGACTAAGGAAGAGTTTGAAAAGGTGGGTTTTGAGTCTGCGTCGAAATAGGGGGACGGATTCTGCTGTTCGGACAGTGGTAGGCAAGTCATTCCACCACTGAGGAACCAGAACGGAAAACAGGCGTGAACGTGCAGCTCGACCGCCAGGTGCATGTAGAGAGGGAACCATAAGGCGACCAGAGCTGGCAGACCGGAGTGGTCTAGCTGGGGAGTAGGGAGTGATCAGGGATTGTATGTAAAGTGGGGCAGTCCCCTTAGCAGCCTGAAATGCCAACACTAGGGCCTTGAAACGGATGCGTGCGGCAATTGGAAGCCAGTGGAGGCCAATGAGAAGTGGGGTGACATGAGCCGACCTGGGCTGACTGGTGATCAGCTGGAGGGGCTTGATGGCACACGCTGGGAGACCGGCTAGGAGGGAGTTGCAGTAATCCAGGCGGGAAATGACAAGCGCCTGGACTAGGAGCTGGGTGGCTTTCTCAGTCAGGAGATGACGGATACGGCGTATATTATACAGAAAGAACCTTCAGGTTCTGGCAGTGGAGGATACTTGTGGAGCCAGGGTGAGGCAGTTATCAAGAGTCACCCCAAGATTATTTGCCGTACGGGAGGAGGAAACTACAAAGTCCTCAACAGTCAATGAGAGGTCGATTGACGGAGAGGACTTAGCAGGGATGTAGAGAAGCTCAGTTTTGGCAAGGTTGAGCTTCAGGTGATGGGAAGTCATCCACGCAGAGATATCAGCCAAGCAGGCAGAGATCCGTGTGGTGACTTGGGTGTCAGGGGGGAAGGAAATGAAGAGTTGGGTGTCATCAGTGTAGGAATGATAAGAAAAGCCATGGGAAGAGATAACAGAACCAAGAGACATGGTGTATAGCGAGAAGAGGAGAGGCCCAAGAACCGAGCCCTGCGGGACTCCAGTTCATAGGGGGTGAGGGTCGGAGACTGAGCCCCTCCAAGTCACCTGGTAGGAGCGACCAGAGAGGTAGGAGGAAAACCAAGCGAGTGCAGACCCTGTGACACCCATCCCAGACAGCGATGAGAGCAGAATCTCATGGTTGACTGTATCGAAGGCGGCCGACAGGCCACTCTTGAAGCCAGACTAGTTGGGGTCATGGAGACTGTTCTGGAGAAGATAAGTGGACAGTTGGGAGCAGACCGCCCGTTCCAGAGTTTTAGCGAGAAAGGGAAGAAGAAAGACAGGCCGGTAGTTGTTCAGGGCAGAGGGGTCAAGAGTAGGTTTTTTGAGCAGGGGAGTGACTCTGGCCCTCTTCAGGGAAGAGGGCATGGTGCCGGAAGAGAGGGAGGTGTTGATTAGAGAGGAGAGAAAAGGGAGAATGTCATCAGATATAGATTGTAGGAGGGGAGAGGGGATGGGGTCAAGAGGACAGGTGGTTGGGCGGTGGTTAGAATCAGCAAGCAAACAAATAATACTTAACTAATCCAGGAGAAGATGCAACCAACCCACTGCAGAACACTAATGCACACTGAAGTGAGTTCAGGTGTGCCAGTAATTATACCCTGAGCAGGGTGCAAAGTATTGGCTCCTCCTACAACAAAAGCTGTGGCCTGCCAGCCAGTAAAACAATAGCCTAACTTAATAAACATTCTTCACATTTAGATAAAAGGCTGCTAGTGTTCTTCTTGATCACTTTTATTAGACACGTTACATATCACTATATTACACATTGACATTTTTAGTCAAGTCTCATAAAGTGCTAATAATGACATAACGTCCATCTTTCACCCAAGTGACTCCAGTACAGTTTATTCTTCTCCCAAGACAGAGTTACCAAATAATCTCAAGGACCACATGATGGTGACATGTTATACAACATTCAAGCCCTTTTTGGCAATATTTGATATGAGCATAGTCTGGGGTAGTTTGTGTTTTTTCCCGTTTCTATGCATTCTCTGTGTTCATGTTCCATTTCATGTTTTCCCTTTTACCCGGATACGTGTCCACGCACCCCACACCTGATATGTGTTTCCTCCTGTGTAATTATAACCTGTTTCTTGTTGTCTCTTCATTACTCATGTATATAATCCTACCTGCTTCCTTTGCTCATTGCCAGATCATCTTGTGCCCTGCATTCCTGCTGGTGTCATCGTTCCATCTTTCCTTCCAGCGTTTATGCCTACCTACTCCTTTCCGTGTTCCTGTTCCCGAGTTTCATCTCCATCCAAGCCTCTGCTCCTGTCTGCCTGCCTTTCCGAACCCATCTCCTGCCCCCCTCTGATTGACTACCTGGCTTCGACCTCCGCCAGCCTTGTGACTTTGCCCTCCCTGCTCTACTGGACCCTGGTTGCTGGGACTCTGACCCATTGCTTGGACTTCATTACAGAACTGCTTTTTCTGTATTGCCCTGTTTGCGGTGCTTTGACCATTATCTGGAGAACTCTGATTAAAGCCCGTTGTTATTGACACCTCTGTGTCTGCGATTGTTTTCCGATCGGTTCTCCTGACCGGTGGTACAGGTTAGTCCATGGTCGTAGTGCTGTATAGTGGCTGCCATATTATTATGTGTGTGCCACTGAAAGATGCAAATCTCTCACATAGAATCTCTGGCGGCAATGCCACAATTAAATGTAATGTTTGATTTTATCCTGGTAGTCTTTGTATACATCTGTGCTTTCATCAAAGACTCAAATTAGGAAGTGAAAATAGAACATTGGTTAGAGGACAGAAGGGGGGGGGGGGTATGGAATGCGGAACGTGTGGGCTAAAATGCAGTGTGGTTTGTTGAGTCATGAGTGTCTGTGTAGTGTAAAGACCAGACGTTTGCTCTATCTGGACCACAAGGTTTGACAAAGAGACTCCAATAAAGCAGACAGTCTGCTGCCTCAGCTCAACATACCTACATAACTACAGAGTTGAAAGAGCATCATGTAAACCATTTCTGCACATACACTGTAACAGTATTCACATTACAATAAACAAACTGTACATGCAGGTTTAGAGTACAGTGTAATCATGTTTGGTGTTGTTGAAAGCTGAACCGTAGAAAATATAAGTTACTGATCAGTCAACAGTCAGCTGTACAAGGTAAGCTGGTTTCATAGGCTTACCGATGTGACATTTGCTGTGACTGTCTTTCTTTGATGATTTGGGGGTTTACTTTGATCTTTGGGTATATAAGGGAAAAGGTGGAATGGTTCAGGGAAAATTGTCAATATGATCTCTAGACCATAATTCACATATATCAATTTCACTACTGACATACTGCACCATTGAATATTGCTATTATTGAAGACACTGTAACATTTAACTCTATTCTGGCATTCATTTTTTGACTCTAAACAACTGCACAGCTAGCGGTTTTAAGGTCCTAACATACAAATAGAACTCAGAATATCGGCACCTCATAGTCACTCGCCTATACGCTACTGCGGTGACAAGACTCTAAATTGTATAGAGCCAAAATTACAGTCATATAGAATACAAAAGTGCATCCTGAATAAATAATATTGTTGGTTGTCTTTATTATTTGGTCATTTTATTAGCTTTTCTTATCAATGATTCCTGGGCTACCCCTGTTAGTACAGTACATAAGAGAGGGCCATACTTGGGACAACACAAATTCTGGTGCCAACCATTTTATTTTTCTAGCTTTTTATTTACTTTTATTTACTCTCTTTTCCCTATATTTCCCACTAAGCATCCAAATGGTCTCATCATCAGGCTACCGTTTTAACAGCTGCTGGCATGTTCGTACCTGGAAAATGACATAGCTAGTCCAGAATAACAGCAGCATAACTTTTACCGTTATTTCCTTTTTTTCCAGAATTTTAATTCCTGTGTGTTTTTAATTCTCTAAACTGCACAGTCCCAGTGGCAGCCTGCTGTATTCCGTTCATTTTCTTACGCCTGTAAGTAATGAGAATTGACAACAAACACAACCTTTTTATTTTAATGACATGACATTTTAATGACATAAAATAATAGGTGCATGTGTAACTGGGTGCATAAATGTAAGGTTCAACCTAAAGTACGCCCAGTCACACAATATAACCGAGGCCCCCTTTACAGTTTGATAAAAACAAGACAGAGACGTGGTCTAAGTTCAATGCAATTACTTTATTAAATCAATTCTGATGCTGGAAGGCAATAATGAGGTTAAGACAAATGCTCATATTCGTATAAAAAGATATTTATTTTGAACATCAATTTTACCAGAATAAATAGGGATAAAATAGACTGATGTAAAGCTTAAGGATGGTGGGTGACGACGCTGATGGGATGGGGCATACTCACCTTCAGGGCTCCCAATGTGTAGTTACAACCCAGTGCTCTCTCACAGCAAGCCTTACTGCAAACAAGGTGATACTATATGTGATTCCGGTGCCATTAACACTTACACACTAACACGTGAGGAGGGTACCCCTATTGACTAACCCCGCCACCAATCAGCACCGAGCCCACCATACAACAAGAGACAAGTCCTAAAAGTCCAAGGAATAACCTAACTACAGCCTACCTATACCAGTTGCTTCAATACATGACGATAAAGAAAATTAAGAAAAATAGAAAAGTACAAGTGCGCCTCTAAGAAGCCACACCAAGAAGACTCCAGGCACGGAGGTGTAATATAGGCTACACACCACGCGCACCAGCCGCTGCGCACCTTAGGTCATCCGGCCAACAACTAGTCTATAGCCGTGCAACACGGGACACTAGCGAATGTGCTCGACAGCAGGCGGGTTCCAAACGAACTTCAAATAAAATACCGAGGCAAAACAGCAGTGACTATTGCACCTATAAAGTGAAGAAAGTCACTGGTATTTTATAATTAAAATCCAATCAGAATATACATACAGCAAAACGGTACATTACCAAACAATCTTGCGCAAGTTGTTACTTCCGTGTTTCGGAGAAGACTCCGCAAACAGACGGATCTTAATAAATGAATTAGAAGAGAATAACATTACTGTCGATAAATGTCAAGTAATTACAGCTATAAAAATATAGCCCACCTACCGAAATCAGGGGACACAGTTAAATCGCGACGAATTACCCAACAGACAACGGACAGCAAGCTGAAACCAAAGCATTGTGTTAGTCTGCGGTGTTCCTAACCCAAGCAATATTATCAGGGGGAAAACAGAATAGATGTTCTCTTACCTCTCATGGTAAGGCAGGCAGACATGAGGAGAGGACGAGACAGGAAACAAGAAATCAATCAGAAAGATCACAGGAAGAGAAAGGAAAAACATTTAAAAGGTAGGGAGCCAAGAGATTGGTTCAAAAGATGAGGTCCTGCCGGTGCCACTCCCCCACCCCAATTACTGCACCATTAGGGACAACAGCGAGTCTAACTCGCCTTGAAACACATGCAAGCTACATGCATTAGCTGCATGAATAATCTCCATATACCATTAGGTACAGTGGCATGAAAAATATTTTCCCCCTTCCTGATTCCCCCTTCTTCTATTATTGCGGATTTTGTCACACTGAATGCTTTCGATTCTTTAGACTAAATGTAGCCTAACATTACACAAAGGGAACCTGAGTAAACACAAAACCCAAGGTACGATTTCATTTTTTTCATAAAAAAAGTTCAAAGGAGTGACTCGGGCTCGTAAACATTCATTGTGTCATTGGTATATCTTCATTCATAAAGCTATTTTTCTTCTCATAATAATGGTAGTTATAACCTATGTTCTAATTCCATCATGCTTTTGAATTTGGAAAATTGGCTTTTACTTATAATGCACTGTGGCCTTAGAACATCCTTCAAAAATAATTAAAGTTGGATAGCCCTGTTACTTGGCAGAATGTAAAGACTTGGTACAAAACTTTATTCAGGGAATGTCCAGTGAGTGTAGTTGAAAAACAAGCAAAGTTCATACACATGAAAGCCAGCCAAAACCAAAGTACAGTACCGAGGGAGAAGGCAGTCTCTTTAATCGGTAAACCATGCAAAAAGTCCGCTGTCAGCGGGGCAGCAGTGCAGAGGGATGGTAGGCAGGCTCGGGGGTCGATGGCGGCGCAAGAGTCAAGACCGAAGTCCGCTTCGCGGGGCAAAAGCACAAAAACAGCAGGCAAGGTTTGTGGTACAGGTATGCAATGGTCAACAAAACAGAAGTCAATAACGATGGTCAATAAACAGGTTTGGATCTTAACAGGTAAATAGTGGTTTGACAAAAGCGCTTAAACGTGCACTGACGAACAGGAGGCAACAATTTCGCCAAGACATGACATGAAACTGAGCTTATATGCAGGTGTAGACAGGTGCAGACTGTTAACAAGATAATTAGTAATCGTTAGTAATAAACCTATCCTGCCCTAGCGTTAGTAAATTAGTAAATGACATGCACAAGAAACGTAAGGTAACATGAACACATGGTTAGAATGTCAGTATTACCCAATTCTGATCTAAAGTTAGTAGAGTAGTTAGAAGACAAGGGAAATTTAAACAATTAGGGAAGCGTGAGTGACAGAAAGGAAGAGAGAGAAAAAGCATGAATGCAAGGTTGCAGAAAGACACAAAAAAGTGTGCTAATCAATGAACAGAACATAACATGAAACAAACAAAAATCGTGACATAAGGTTGCAATAGTGTAATAATAGTGGCTATGACACTACAAATTATGCCACAGCCAGACATTATGAAGAAAGGATTTGTAGTTGTTTCCTTGAAATATCCCTGATACATAACAAAGCATTTTTTTGATTCTTTTTTCTTTTCTTGTTTCCTTTTTTGTGTTGCTTAGTTTGTACGAAACTTGTTAACAAAAAAGCGGAATAAATATACTGCATCGATTTCAGCAAAAGACAAGTGGATCACTGTTCTAAGCCATTCTTCCTCTTTTATCAAAGCTCAAACAGAAACTGTAAACTCGAGTATAGGAACTGGCCGAACACTAGCAACACCCTCCTTTTATGCAGACACTGAGATGTGAAAAACTTGCACGCACGCACGCACACACACACACACAGGACACAGCATTTCATGTTCGAAATTATAAAATAAATATTAATTTGAATATTTGTATCTGGGCGGCACGGATGGTGCAGTGGATAACACTGCTGCCTCACAGCAAGGAGGTCCTGGGTTCGAATCCCCGTCGGCCGGGGCCTCGCTATGTGATGTTCTCCCTGTGTTTGTGTGGGTTTCCTCCGGGTACTCCGGTTTCCTCGCACAGTCCAAAGACATGCAGGTTAGGCTGATTGGAGAGTCTAAATTGCCCGTATGAGCGTGAGTGCCCTGCGATGGACTGGTGACCTGTCCAGGTTGTATTCCTGCCTTTTGCCCAATGTATGCTGGGATAGGCTCCAGCCCCCCTGCGACCCTGTTCAGGATAAGTGGGTAAAGATAATGGATGGATGGATATTTGTATCTTGTCAACATGAAGCAAACATATCTTTGCCCTCCAAAGAAAAGCTTCAAGTGGAATGGAATTATTTTGGATTCCTAAAAATGCAGATAGATTTGATTTGATTTTGTCTTTCCAAAATTGAAACATTAGTCTAAAGGCAGTCTATCCAATTAAACTGATTAACAGATGAAACATCACCTCATGCAAGTATCAGGCACCATTCACCGATATAGACAATGGCATGCCTTCCATTTTCCGTGATCAGGATTTTTATTTATTTTTCAGCTTTTGGGAGATTTTGTGTTTCAGGAAGTCACCTACTCACATGCTCATTCTCTGCAGTACTTTCTTGAGTTTTTTACTTTTACTTGATAAAGTCACAAAAGTTCCCCATTCCAGGCCTAGAACTATAAAGCTACTTTCTCTTTTTATCATTATTGACATGTGTTATCCAGATCAAAGGTTGATCATCAACACCATAGTTTGGCAACTCTTGATGACAGGCAGTTTCCAAATCCATCAATTTTAACAGCCAACATCATTTCATGTTCGGCACTCTGGACACAAGTGCATCAACTGTTAAAACCCTTCACTTATCAAACAGGTAAAATAAAAGTATTTAATTTAATTTGTTAATTATAACCAAAAGATGTCAATTATCAAATAAATTGGCAAATTCATTGACAGGCAGACCAACCTATTGGATCAACATGTATGAAAATGCAGAACTCACAAGAAAATTAAGATTAAGATTTTAAGTTACAACACAAATCAACGTTTAAATCTAAAGATGAAGGTCAACTACCTTAAACTAAGAATTAACAAACAGACTGAGCAGTATCATACCTTCATCAAAAGATTCATGATTCTACTCTCTTTCTAAGGAGACCAAACATGAGTAATCTAGGAGGTGCACAAGCTCAGGTTTTGTATACCTCTATACCTTCTGCAGGATGGTGTGTGTTCTTTCCCAATAAATAAACTCTCAGCATAGTTTTTGGGGAGGGGCAAATGACAGAACATCATCGAGACAGAACAGACAGCATTCTACATGATTAACAGGGTAGGCTACTTCAGTCATGTGAACAATGCAAGTTTGATAAAAATCATTTATAAATGGTTTTGCCTGGGTCTCAATGCCAATAATCAAAACTAATTATCCGACACCCTTTACAGTCGCTATAATGATGTTGAAATGAAATAATATTAAATATATTCATAATGTAATATTGAGCACATATAATACATTGATGTTACATAAAATGTATATGCATCTGTGTGTGCATGTGTGTGAGAGAGAGAATGAAAAAGAAAGATAGAGAGAGAGAGAGAAACAAACAGAGAGAGGGCAATTTCAGTGAAAAAGATTTCAAACAGAAACAAATCACTTTGTGTGTGTCATTGAATTCTGGAATGGTTTGGCAAAAGGTATATACTCCTTACAATGTATAGTAAAAAAATAACATTATCATATTTGTTTTTTTACCTTAACAGCAAGTGTACCAAAATCCATATAAAAAACAATGTTCATAGAGATGATTACATAGTCACATGAAGCCCTTTGCGACTAATGACTAAAAATAGGATGTAAAGAAAAACCAACACTGTAGCCACAGGCTGCTTGGGCTGCTTGGAATCACTTCTGCCTGAAGCACAAACTGCCTTAAGCTGCTTTCACATGAAACTCTCGACATAGCGCAAGCCATTAAATTTCTACAGAGGGCCTAGCATAACATAAGCCTTGCATAAAACACAGCTCAAAATAGCCAAGTTGAGCACCATCAGGGTTAAAATTGTTTAAACTTTGAACTTGTTTGGAGCTAACCTTTCCCAGCGTGTCCAGTCACGTCACAGCTTTGTATGAAGCAAGCCTACGCTACCTAGTAACACAGACAGCCATTTCACATAGGCTACATGGCTAACTGAGTTAGCTCGGTTAGCATCTTTGGGATAGATGTTTTGGGATAAACTCAGTATTATTGGTTTCACAAAGCAAGTTCCAAATGTAGCCTTTTATAACCGCAGACAACCTACTACAATCACATATTCTTGCAGCTTGTTACAGTTTAACCAACAAACGGGTTCCTAGATAGATGACAAGTTTCAACTGTCATCTATCAAGTTGACTCTGGAAAACCAGAGATCACTCAACAAATTTGTTTAAACCTTGGCCCTTTTGCACATAATGTGAAAAGTACTGCTCGAAATCTGGGAGTAATTTTGGACTCAGAACTTAATCTCAATCTCCACATTACAAAAGTAATCCAGACTTGTTTTTACCATTTAAGAAATATCTCAAAAATCTGATGCATGTTATCATTACAGGATACAGAAAAAACTATTGTAACTCCATAGATACATGTCTAAGTCATAAATCCATGTCCCGTCTCCAGGTGTATAGCAACGTTACACTGGCTTCCTTTTGAATTTAGAGTCAATTTAAAAATTTGACTTATTACTTTTAAAGCACTGGCTGGCATTGCTCCGGAATATATCATTGACCTTTTAACATCATATCAAACCTCTCGCACACTCAGATCATCTTCCTTGGCATTATTGGCTGTTCCAAAGTCCAGGCTGAAAACGAAGGGTGATCGTGCTTTCTCGGTCGTAGCGCCCAGACTTTGGAACAGCCTTCCTTTGGATATCAGAACAGCTTCCTCCGTGCCCACTTTTAAGTCCCAGCTGAAGACTCACTTTTATAAAATGGCTTTTAATATTTAATGTTTGATGTTTTGTGTATTTTTATCTCTTTTTATATTTTATTGTTGCTGTCTTGTCTTATTCTTGTTCTTTTTGTGTGCTGCTTGTGAAGCACCTTGTGCTCTTATGCTTGAAAGGTGCTGATATAAATAAAATTTACTTACTTACTTACTAACTGGCGGCACTCGATTCTCCTCATATTTAGTGAACACCTTACTTGATCATAGTTTGACGCTGATTATGTGAAAGCAGCTTAACAAGGTTATACAGTCAGTTATGTATCCCATGATGAACCTCGCCGCTCCACGTGAGTCACAAGTCAAAGGCTGTAACATTGGATGTGCCACTTCTTCTTTCCAAAACCACTGAAGATCAGCAGTCCACAGAGCCACAACAAATACAGGTACCTTTTTAAACAATCAAAAACTGTAAACCAAATACTTAAAATGGATTCCAAATTTGTATAATGCTCCCCCATCAAGTACAATTGATGGGTGGAATATTTAACTATTCAAAGAAGATAAATATTTCAGAAACGATGTGCATGCAGAAATAATGGCTGTTTGCCATCTAAAAATCGGAATAATTTAAAACCATGTATTTATTATGCATTACTTATAAGGCATATGTCATGACTATTAATGGTCTTGCATAAATTATATTGGTTAAAATAGTGTTTATTTTGCATTAAAACATTGGTATTTATCTGGCAGTACGTTAATACCAATAAGCAGGTAACACTTTATAATATGGTTATATGAATTGGCATAAACTACTGCAGTGGTTAACTAACTACTGAGAAGCTGCAGCTACTTATTTCAGTAGCCTACATAAACATGCATGGATGAGTTTATTAAACCAACCGTTTCCAAATGCCATATTTATTACCAATACATTTGTTACAGATGTTACAGTAGGAAATAATTGTTTTTCAATGTGAACACTCGCGATAACTGACATATGAAGCGCCATATATTGTGGAAGTTGTTGTGGAAAATACACGTTATTCCCCATTTCAATATCTTTCAATATTTTTCAGTCAGCAATACCTCTCTCCCAATTGTAGTTTGAAGCTTGAAACTCAGCTTCCCGTTCTGAGAGGGGAAAAGTCACAGACATCTTCCCCTCCCAAGCAGAAACTGCACAGCAGGTCAGCACAATGCCTCAATGTATCAGAAACACAGTTTACACATACTTATCATTCTTAAACTTCATAAAACTTTTGAAACTCAGGATTAGAAGATTTCCCACTATTTAATGTCTTAAAAAGAACTTTGTATTAGTAACTCATCTACAATAAGTGTACTGTATTTTTCTTTTAATATTTTCAGTTGCATTTCTGTACATCTCTGTGTTAAGAAAGCATTACATTACATTATTGGCATTTGGCAGACGCTCTTATCCAGAGAAACGTACAGTTGATTAGACAAAGCAGGAGACAATCCTCCCCTGCAGCAATTCAGGGTTAAGGGCCTTGCTCAAGGGCCCAAAGGCTGTGCAGATCTTATTGTTATTATTATTATTGATAGAGGAGAGGGTAAGGAGCACAATAAGAGCACTGACACACAGAGGTAATGGAGGCAATACACCTCATTCAATACACTGGGCTTGCATAGATTATCGGTATGTTTCAAAATAAGTAACTTCGAAACAAAACTGCCCCATACCTAGCTCTCGGGTGACCTCTATCCATCACCCACAATCAGCCAAAAGTAGCCGGCTAGGCTACCAACCACTAAGGTTACAATAAACAGGCTTATTTCAGTTCAGCTACGTCATCATTTTAGGAGCTAAAAATGTATTCATTGACTTTATCATTACAACACTTTACTTACAAGTACGATGTTTGGGGCGTTACGGGTGTATTCAGAGCAGTAATCCTGCTTGGTGAAATACCACCAGTTCACATTGCTAGCTAGCAAGCTACAGCAGATACTGTAGCTAATGCTATACATGCATGTACCAACAACAGCAATAAGCCAACAGGGTTCACCAGGATAAGCATTTTTATAGGAGACCAACTGTTGGATTAACAAACATGAAGGACCAGAAACAGAGGTGTTGAGTAGTTAAACGTAGGCGAAGAATGGCTAGACATTAAAAGAACAATAGGTAGGTAAGATTTTTGTGTTAAATCATTGTTACAAGACCATTGTAAATCCCTTCCTATCATTGAAAAAGGCTCACTGACATGTTGACTCATCCTCTGCCTGTGTTTATAGTCCATAAATTTGGGTATAAAAGTGTACATTTGTCAGGCCGTCACTCTGTATCAAAACATTCAAGCTCATTGGTTGAAAATTGGTTCTAACTGCCACAGGCAATTGGTGGGGGCTTATTCTGATTGTTCGTGTAGCTGCCGAAATTGCACTCCAGACAAGCGATCACTGAAACTGTATACTATTGCTTATTATCCCAGCAAAGACTACACAACTAGTTATAAAACAATAACAGTTTGTTATCGGTAGCAACAAGCAAATTAGCTGTAGTTTGCTTGACAAATTTACAAATATCCACTTACGATAAAATATAGGCAATACGAACATAGTAGCGATTGCACAAGTGTTGTGCTTCAGGTGGATATTTGTAAAATCGGGAAGCTAAGTAGTAATAACTCATTTGCTTGTTGTTACTGATAGTGAACTGGTCTTGTTTCCTAACGAGATAAGCAATTGTGTACAGTTTCAGTGATCACTTGTCTGGAGTGCAGTTTGGGCAGCTACCCGTTCATTTTATCTCTTTCCATGTTCAATCATGCGTGTTTAGCTCAACCTTTATTTGTCTCAAACTGTGAGTTCCATTGGTTGTGGCACACTATCATATCTTCGTTATATATCCAGCTAGTTCCATAGCCAAATAAGTTTCTTGCTCATAATATAGTTGGTTAGCTAAAGTGAAAACTTCAAAAAGACAAAACGTAAAAATAGTGTTGTTCACCTGTTCGGCGAACATTTTCTTCCTAGAACACTACGAAAAGATGGTAAGCTTTGTCGCGTTTCTCACTGTTAACAAAACGTGCATGTTGTGGTTTGAGGGTGTTTGTTGCTGCAATTCCACTCTTGATCGTTAGGAATTCTATTGTACCATTATGGATTTTCAGATGTCCTCACACATTAAAGTGAGTTCATACCACTTCAGATTACAGTTAATCTGACCAGAAAAATCTGACATTACAATTTGAACAAACAAATCAAGTCAATGGAAATCGCCCACACATTCAGCATAATCCCAGTACCTAGCTAATTTCGCTAACATTAGCGATCTTGAACGCACCTTAATCTTGATCACACGATGACAGGATACTAGTTAAGTAGTTATATCCTTAATCTACGATTGGAACAAGCTCACACAACAGACTCTTGACATGCACAAAAGAGAAGTGAGGAAAATAACAGCAGTCAGTGGTTTCTTTTGAAGGGGGAGGAACAGTGTTAACTTTGTTACACATTTGTCACTAATGTACAGCTACTGCATCCAATGTAAAAAATAAATGAGGCCCCAGGTCCGTACTGCAATGTATATGGAACTAGTGATATAGAGACATGGATGTTGTTAACATTAGCTCACCGGTACAAACATTAACTTAACATTAAAGTTAACAAATATTAACAAAAAAAGTGACCAGGGTTTATTGTGTTGGGACCTTGTGAGGGATAGAGTGAGGTTTCAGATCTGTTTGCTTAATTGTCTTCACCCACCCCCACGAGACTCAGAGAAAGTGCTAATGTGTGTAGCTATGGCCTGCTATTCATCTGAAGAACTGTAGATGTCAGTGCTCTCATTAGCTTCCCCACCATACTGTTACAGGAATCACCATTTATCATGTCACTTTATGCTCAATTATACAACGGATAGGTCCGATCCATTGTATCTATTGGTCAGTCTGTGTTCCAGCCGTGCCAATATCCATGATATACACACAGCGAAATGGAATGTTCACACATCTTGTAATATTACTTCACGTTTGTAGATGACTTATCTACTTTGTACCGAAATTAACATTGTAATCATTTCACCGCAAGTACTCTAACGTAACCAAAGTAAAACACTATGAGCGATTTTAAAGTATTCTTTGACCTTCTTGTGGGTTTGGAAAGGAATAGGAATGAAGAAAATAACTAACAACCTCCAAACCCCGGCGAAGCAAATGATGACTCGGTCATAAAGATGCTATGAGTTATTTCAATAACTGCACGTTATCTGACAGTGCCCAGATCATCTACAACATCTACAACAAAGATAAATTACTTGTGTCGTCAGGTATAACGTAAGGAAGCTAGCTAGCTAACGTTAGCGCAGTGGGGATACATTATTGCAAGTAGCTAACATTAGTACCGTTGCTTAAGTAGTGGGGATAATAACCTTAGCAATACCGCTGCTTGGCAACCAATAAACTACTGTTCAGCGGAAGAATATATTTACCATAAAACATAGTTCCATTAAAAATACATTCATTTAAAGTTTGTCTTGTCTTTATTTTGTGAAAATTTGAAAGATAATATGGGAACCGTTGTTTAAAAACTTGAACCCTTGGTATATCGAGGATATTGGCACAGCTAGGGGGTGTAATGGCACTCCGCTTCGCATCATGCCTAACCACCCTGCTAGCTGTGCCAATATCCATGATGTACCACAGGTTCTCGTTCTACACTTAATTGTAACCAATAAGCATCGTTGCATCTTATTTTAAAATATTGTGCATTGGAAACGTAAATAACAATAGTATTAGGAAGCATTACAGTTTTACTGAAAAACAAACAACGTAATCACAATTGTGTAAAACGATCTGTATAAATTATTGTTGCAATTAATTATGTAATGATTACTTGCATAACCTGCTCATTATTAATAGCTTATTACGTCATGTGTTTAAACAAGTCTGCATGCTGTGGTAGGCTTGACTCCCAATAAAACTACATGCGGTGGGTTTTCTTAAAGCCACTTGATGCTAAGACCCTCTTTAAATGCCTCTTATGATCACTCTTAAAATAGTGTCACGAAAGTGTCCATTTACTGTAGTTCACTCTTAAGTTACGAGCAGTGGAGAGCACTTGTTTGCAGCAAAGGACCTCTTTAAAATCCTGACCACAGCCGCCCACTCTGGCAGCACACACAATATGCGTGTGCCGTCGTTGCATATAATCGCATCCCACAATAGGCTACAAAGTTGATTCTGCCCAGGTATTCATAGTATTACGATGATGTCACTTGAATAGCTGGAGGCCATATTGTACCAATCGACTAACCGCTCACTAACACAAAACTGCCCACCACTATGTGGAATAGAATTAGAAACATGTAAAATAATCGATTTTTCTGTTCACCTTTTTCTTTGAAAATGGTCACAATGTAAAAGAGAATGAGGGAGAGGAATTTAATAAACCAGAGAGATTTCCTGCCTTCACAAAGCAGTAGAGTGTGTTCTGATCACTTAATTCAAGGTAGAATCTAGCAATATGAAAAAGAATAGACTATGAGGTCAATGCCAGTGTTGACGACTAATATTAACTTGAGTATCATGTTAGTAAAGCAGGGTAACATTAACCGGCTAGTTAGTTAATGTTAGTTGGCCGGTTAAGGTTAGCTAGAGAGAAATCCTTATCTTAAAAGAGCATACTGGCCACTCTGCTATTAATCTTGACTTGTCTGTCTGACAGCTCTGTGGCTGCAATAAATATGTTGTAAGATTAATCAGATACATTTATGATCTCTTCCCTATATTTCCAGGCAAACTGGAGTGGCAATTGTCAAGTTTGGTTATGTCCATGTTGTATGGATTTAATCCATTGATAAGACAATTTTTCCTTCATATTGTCTCTGAAGTCTAAAGTGTCTGTTACGGTCTTCCCTAATGGAACTGGTCCGTGTCAACACAGTAAGTTCCTTCCAGTTTGTGGAAGTACATGGCTTGAAGTGAAGCAAAGTTAAACTGCCTGGTCCACTCACACTGTAGCCTAGCTGTGGGTTCGCTGTGGGAGAATTGCTACACCGAGACTACGGCCAATTAGTTATTGCTAACTATTTAAGAATTATCTTGCAAACCCTGACTAGTCTGCTATGCCTTCATATTTTGTTGGTATTGGTTGGTTCTGGTTGTCATTTGTGATATTTTGTCTGCATGCCTTAACAGAGGTTAGTATTTTAGCCCGCGGGTGCACTGTACATCCGCACAATATGGCCGTGGTTCATTTTGAGTGGCGTCATGGAATACAATGAATGAATTGATAATAGTCATGGACCTTTTCACTAACAGCCCACTTAATTGCTTGAAATTCTAATTTGTGAACAGGATAATTATTTTTGCTTTGGCGCAGTCCATGAATGGCATAAGAGTCCAGCACCAAAACACTGAACCCAAGGGCAGGATATAATGTCAAAGTCTGAGAGTTCAGGCAATGGTCGGATATCCAGGAAAACACAAACAGAGATAATCCAGAGAGTGGTAGTGGTCACAGGCGAATGGTCGAAAACACAGAGGCAGTCCAAACAGAAACGATATCCAACGGAAAATCCAATTAGCCAAAGGGAGTCCAAATACTACAGGTCAAGTCAGAACAAATGGGAAATCCAAAAGGCAGAGGTTGAAAACAATCCCGGTCGCACAGGAGATCAGACAGAAATAAACGCTGGGAGTATGGCAAACACACATGACATTCTGGCAAGGAACTATCCACCAAATGGGTTTTTATACACAAGTAATGAGAGGGAATGGGAAACAATCAGGAAGTGGGAGACAGGTGAAAGGAATAACAGACGGTCTGCACAGAGGGTAAAACGGCCTGTAGCGTAGTGGTTAAGGTAAATGACTGGGACACGCAAAGTCAGTGGTTCTCATCCCGGTGTAGCCACAATAAAATCCGCACAGCTGTTGGGCCCTTGAGCAAGGCCCTTAACCCTGCATTTTTCCAGGGGAGGATTGTCTCCTGCTTAGTCTAATCAACTCTATGTTGCTCTGGATAAGAGCATATGCCAGTACTGTAATGTATAAAACTTTGATTTCACGCAATTTAAAGTCTGTTGACAGTCTTCAGTCCACCTATCTCCTAAAAGCTGTCTGGCTCTGGTTTTAGCTTTGTTAGAACTCTCCTTTCAACAAATACGATACGAGATTCAGATAGATTCAGACATTCTAATTTGTGAACAGATGAATTATTTTTGCTTTTGCTCAGTCCATGAATGGTTTAAGGGATTACCCTCATTTTACCATTCAGATTCAGATATCTATCCTAGATAAGATAAAGATTTTGAAAGAACGTGCATTTAGATGTTGATAGTTTCCATATTCAGAAATGCATTAAAACATTCATTAATCTCTCCATGTTGTTCAAGAGTTTCAGAGAAGATTTTCAAGTCATCAAGAAAGGCAACAACTTCATTCAATAAGACATGACTCACTCCATTATTCTCTGGAATGTAGCAGGTTAATTGATTAAGCCCAGTGGCATTTTCATGAACTACCAGTTTCCAAAGTGTGCTCAAGAGTCTCAAAGAAGATTATCAAGTCATCAAGAAAGGCAACAACTTGATTGCAGTCATGACTCACTCCATTGGAATGTAACAGGTTAATTGGTTAAGCCCTGTGGCATTTTCATGTTGTGAAGGCGGTTTTAAAACAGTCTGAATGCTTGATTTCAGATTCACCGCTCTTCTAATCCAACACAGTGAACCATTTTGACCGAGCGAGAGAAGCACAAAAGTCTCCTCAATCCAGGATAAGGGATAAAAGGGATAAGTCTGATAAAACGGTTTAGCCTTCGACAGTCACTATCATCTCTACCATCCTTTTTTTTTTTTTTAACTAAGACCATTGGTAACGCATATAGGCTTCAGATTCTTCTATGATAGCAGCAGTCAATAGAAGACAATTTGGCACAATAAAAGGATTCTGCAATACATGTGAACATCAGAACATGAGGAACACTTTTACTAAGGGTGACACTAGCAGAAGCTAGGATGCAGTCTTCTCACAACGTAAAGCTACCAAGATATGAAGACAGATTGTTAAACTGTCATGGACTTTGGAGTGTTAACATTACATTCTAAGCAAAAAAGGAAAACTTAAGAATCAGTGGTGCACTTCTCTGTTGAAATTTGCAGCTTTTTACCTTTTTCATGACTCATTTATCCCAAATAATTAAAAATAAATGTTCTGATGTCACTTGGAGCTGTTGGAGAGTCAGACTCTTCATAATAGTTGAGTGCAACACATCTGGGATTTTATTCCTTCAAGTAAATAGATGTTTTTGAACACCACCTGATGTAAAATGACACTGAAACTCAAAACCAAGTAATTGAATGTTAACAGTGCAATTTCTTCACACTTATAATCTTGTTCTCCTGGTTAGAAAAAAGTTCATGTTACTTTTACATATTCAAATAAGTGATGTCTGCGCCCTGAGAGTTTGTTAACCTTAACAAAAATTATAGTTGTTCCAAGAATAAGAGATGACTTGAATCATATTGCTTGATATCCATTACACAATATATGAATACATTGTGTAATATGCTGTAGATATACACTCAACAAGCACTTTATTAGATATGTATTAGACTTATTTTTTAGTCTTCTACTGCTGTAGCCTATCCACTTAGAGTTATAATGCGTTCTGTGTTCAGAGATGCTGTTCTGCATACCACAGAAGGCATTTCTGTCTGCAGAACTGCTGCTCACTGGATTCTTTTTGCATCATTCTTTGCAAACTCTAGTGTGCGTGAAAATCCCAGGAGATCAGCAGTTTGTGAGATATTCAAACCACCCTGTCTGCCAACAATCAGTCCACAGTCAAAATAAAACAATTTCCCATTGAAGGTACAATAGGTCATTTTGGACTTCTAACAGCCAAGAGAGGAATAGCAGCTTCAACCACAACACCCTCCCCCTTCTCTGTAAACACGCTGAAGTTGAAATGCCATTGGCTGTGGCAATTAGAACCAATTTTCAACCAATGAGCTTGAATTATTGTACAGCTATACAATGTTTTGGTACAGAGTATCGGGCCATCAACTGTATATTTTGAAACCCGAATTTAAGGACTATAAACACAGGCAGAGGGTGAGTCAACATGTCAGTGAGCCTGTTTCAGTGAAAGGAAGGGATATACAATGGTCTTGTAACAATGTTTTAACAAAAATATTGCTGTACTTTAACTGAAGCTCCTGACCCGTATCTACATGATTGTATGCATTTCACTGCTGCCACACAATTGGCTGATTTGATAATTGCATGAATAAGTAGGTATAATAAAGTAAAATGTTTTCTAATAAAGTGCTCGGTGAGTGTATGTTGTGAGATATATATACATTTTTTGTTTTTTGTTATTTTTCTTCACAGGGTACAACATGTCATCTGCATCTTTCCAAGGAATAGTACGCCCTTTTGTAATTGCAGTTCTTTTACTGGGTTGTTTTGGGATTTTATTTTATACTTATTTCAAGATGCCCACAAGCGAGCGGGCAAGTCCAGCACCTGCACCAATGTTGAAATACCGGAATAATGGTTCCAAAGAGGAACAAGAGGATCAAGCCGAGATTCCTGTTTCTAAAAAGGAAGTAGACCAGAATATTGTTTCCAAACAGGATGAAGCGGAGATTCCTATTTCCAAAAAGGATGAGGACCAGAATATTGTTTCCAAACAGGATGAAGCGGAGATTGCTGTTTCCAAAAAGGAAGAACACCAGACTATTGTACTAATCTGGATGTGGCCATTTGGCAGTGCCTATGATCTCAGCTCCTGTAGTGCTCTGCTTAACATTGATGGCTGTTACCTAACAGCAGACCGAAACATGTACAGCAAGTCAGATGGGGTTATCTTCCATCACAGAGACATTCACTGAGATTTATCCAACATGCCACATTCACAGCGCCCATCATTCCAAAAATGGGTGTGGATGAACCTAGAATCACCCACAAATACAGGAAGGAATCCTGCTCTCAAAAGCCTGTTCAATTTGACTATGAATTACAGGAAGGATGCTGATATTGCAGTGCGTTATGCGACAATTGTTAAAACTGAGGAGAATAACTTCAAAATACCAAGCAAAAACAAGTTGGTGTGCTGGATTGTGAGCAACTGGAACCCAAGTTACAGAAGAGTGGCATACTATTATGAGTTGAAGAGACACATTGATATAAATGTCTATGGACGGGCCTTTGGGAGACCAGTCAGAGGTGAAGACTTTGATGCCACAATTGCCAGTTGTAAATTCTATCTGTCATTCGAGAACTCAATCCACAAAGACTACATCACTGAAAAACTGTACAACCCAATGTCCGTTGGCACAGTGCCAATTGTTCTTGGGCCATCAAGACAGAACTATGAGAACTTTGTCCCAGGTGATTCCTTCATACATGTAGATGATTTTCCCTTCCCCCAAAAGCTGGCTGAGCACATCCGGTTCTTAGACAAGAACGAAGACATGTACCAACGATACTTCAACTTTCGTAAACAGTTTGAAGTAAAGAAGACTTCTGCATTTGTCATAGGCACATGTCTTGCCTGTAATTATATTAGGACACACTTCAATGAATACAAAGTTATCAATGACCTTAACACATGGTTCTGGGGATGATAAAAAGCACAATATGTGGAATTTGGTGAAAGCTGCCTTTTTACCACACAGCCAGTGCTTGTGGAGTGAAGGACGTCCATTCCTCATGTTTTTTTTCCTAATTTCAGAATGTAAAAATATTTATTTCTCCTGTAACATGCTGCACACAAATGAACTACCAGATTCAGAATTTATCACAATTTAATTAGCATATTTAGATGATATTTTATGTTGACATGATGGGTATGTAAAAGTATAGGAGGGAGAAAACTATGTACTCATGGATGGAATAAAGAATGTGGTGAATTATTACAGATCAGCTTGCCTATACAAGTGTCTGGATCACAGAGGGGCCATTGGATAGTTTAAATCAATCATAAGATTGCCTTGTGTATGTCATAGATTGTAATAGCACTTATGTCGATACTGTAGTACTGGGGGTATTCCAGCTGCCAACCATGCTATGCTAGTTGGTGAGTTGATGAACTCTTCAAGGGTTCAAGTTGTATCTATGTGATCATGCTAGCACTTGGAACTGTACTGTTCTCTAGGGTCCTCATCACACTTGTCCCTGGGTTTGATTTGCACTTCATTGTATGTCACTCCGGATAAGAGCGTCTGTTATATGCCTGTCATGTAATGTAATGTAATAACATCATGCACTGTCATACAAAGTACCTTACTATCACTAGATTACCGGGAGTATACTATGCAGTTTCTCTCTTCCTGGAGGAGAGAGGGTTCTCTTATTGGTGGGGCAGGGTGTCACAGCCCACAGCTCAAATTTGACCCACAGAACTACCCACACTTTAAATGCTACATGCCATACTATCAAAAGCCAATATTTTTCGCTAACCAAGAGGATTACCCTTAAATGGTAGATTCATAAAAACAGTGCAGTGGAGGAAACGTCCCCTGACTTTCCTTGATAATCAATACAACGATTAAGTCACTTAACCGACAAATGTATAATTTGCATTTCAATCTAGTACATTCCCACAATTCCGGCTGAGATCCTTTCACATGCAAAGAGATTATCGCTTGCAAAACTACCTCAAGTCGTCATAGCATGCAAATCATAGCCCATACAATGCATGTAAAAAACATCACTTTCATTTTACATTGTTATTTTGTTCCAAACATCTAAATGAGTCCTGGTGAAACCAAAATATAGCCTATAAATATACCCTTTCATAAAAGCTGAGAATCTGCACTTTTACTGCATTGATTGACTGCACTGATTTTTGGTGCACCTTGACACACAGCTCCACTTTGACCTTATATTTTCAACCATCGTGGCAATAAAGCGCGAAACTGATCATGAACATCATTATTTATGCAATGAGTTATCGCACAGAACAAAGTTATGAATATTTAGTTTACTGTCTTTTTAGATGGCAGTTTTTGGAGCAGTCAATGGTCTGTTCTTGAAACAGACCAATAACTATATTGGCATTCAACTAGATATATTAAGAATATGAGCTGCAAAACGAGTCAAGAATGCCACAACTGATTTAAAATCAAACCCTTTCACAATAACAGCAGGACACAGGACATTCCCGGGCCGTTGCTTTTGTGTGAAAGGGATGTAAGGAGCTACAGTGATAAGGCGTGTCAAAAGTTGAATTACGCTTCTCTGTTCGGTGGCGATTGTGAGTGCAACAATATAGCCTGTGCCTATTTGTGAAGCAATTATGCTAACTTGTTAAACAATTATTTTGCAAGTTAAAATGTGAGTAAATCTAATTTTATTTGTGTACGGTTTATATTTATTAAATTATTTGTGAGACAAAAATAACAACATATTTGTCACGTTTCAGGTCTGTCTCGCCATGTTTTATGTTTATTCATTTTGTCTTAGTCTTGTATTGTCTTATCATGTATTATGTTAGTCTAGGTTCGTCATGTTGTTTAGTTTATTTCTTGTTACGATTTATTTTCTCGTCATGTCTAGTTATGTTTCGTTACGATTATATTACCTTGTTATGTTGAATGGTTATCGTCTTAGTTTCGTTTGGTGTTATGTTTTGATTTATGTTTATTGTTACGTAGACTGGTTACTGTTTAAACATACACTTTTACATGTCTTTCCGCAAACCTTGCGTTCCGCCTTTTCTCTCTCTCTCTTTCTGTCATTCACTCCCTAATTGTTTCCATTTGTCTATTTACTAAAACTACTAACGCTAGATCAGGATTGGGTAGAAACTAACGAACTAATCATGTGTTCATGTTACCTTACGTTTCTCGTGCATGTCATTTACTAATTTACTAATGCTAGGGCACGATAGGTTTATTACTAATGATTACTAATCACCTTGTTAAACTTGTCATCCATCGCACCTGTTTTCCATTTCCACTATTGTCTACACCTGTCTACACCTGCATTTATATCCCAGTCGCGCTACTGTTCACTGCAAAATGGTCTGCCTCTAGTTTTACTACGCAACTCTTGAGCATTATTTCTGATTGATTCACGTTAAGATCCAAGCCTGTTTTACCGACCATCGTTATTGATTTCTGTTTCGTTGACCATTGTTTGTTTTTTGACCACGTCTTCGCCTACCGTTTTGTACCTTTGCCTCGCTGATTGTTTCATGGTTTCGACTTCCGCATCGCCCTCGACTACGACTCTGCCTGCCGTCCACCTGTACTTCTGCCCCGCTGCTCCTGCTACCGGACCTTCCTGCACGTCTACCGACTACGAGTTTGCCTCTTCCCTCGGCACCGTGCTTTTTGTTTGTTTAATATTTGTTTGGCTGGATCTATGTGTATGGACATTGCTTGTTTTGACTACGCTCCTGGGATTTGTCCCGAATAAAGCCTTGACGGGACTTTATCTAACCATTGTTTCTGAGTCGTGCATTTTGGGTCCAACCCCCACGCACCCGTCTCAATATTGTAGCCTACCTGTAATGTATTGTCCATATTTTAAGCTTTTTGTTGTTCTTCGCTGCAATTTGCTCAATTCCCCTTGCCTATTAAAAGGTATGAAGATTTGGGGCATGGCGTAGCCTACTTCGGAAAGAGCGTATATTCAAAGACCAAGGTGATTTCTGTTGAGGCTCACAGAAGAAACAACGAACAATAACGGTGAGTTCAAGTTCAAACATCATGGTATAGAAGTGGCATGCGCTTCATTTTGTTTTGTTTTGTTTTTTTTGCCTCGCATTTAATTTCAGAGGTTGACGTGAAGGCAGCATTCGACTCTTTAGATTACATGTATTGCTTTAATAGAAGATTAAAGCATGGTTTACTTCCAGAACATGGTCAGGTGCTTTCTGTCCTCAGCTTGTTGTGGACTGGCACAGGACAGTGAAAATATATCGCTCTTTGATAATCCCAGACCGTAACATCTCTCCTATAATTTATAACTTTGCCTCCAGATTTATGTCAAACCATTTTTGTCCTGTTCCACAGTATGTGGAACTCAAGACAGAGATTACAAAAACAGCAATATGTCTGGTGAGTAGGCCAATGCAGCATTCCAGTCCTATGTGGCGCATACATAGATTATGTAACCTATATAAACAAAAATGGGCTAATTACCAATGTTTAGATGTTAGTTCGGATGAAAAGAAGGAAGGCTGCACTGTGATATGCTCCTTACACACCTTTCTTGTCGATAACGTTTCGATCCCAGTGGATCTTCATCAGGTTTGACACATTGTTTTATGTTTCTCCACGAGGACAATCATCCATTTTTGGAAGTTTTTGGAAGTTACAAAGTAGCTGTAGCACAGTCATATAATGATATTTTAAAAAAGCAGATCATGTTCAGGCTACACAGCATTTTTTCTCTGCCATCTCTTTAAATAGCCTGAAATTGATTTCCGTGGTCCTTATAAGGTATTTTAGGGGTGGCAAATTATACATTTATACATTTTGTGCACGCACGTTTTGTTTACAATTGATTAATATTGCTTGTGGGAGCTGGCTTAATGGTATGTGTAACAGTGTATGTTTGATGAATTAAACAATTATTTTTAGTCTATTGGTGTGTAGCAAATTGTTTTATTTGGAGCATCTTTGAGAGAGACCGGCAAAGCGAAGGAGAATTTTGTATTAGTCACAATAATTAATGAACCAATCTTCAACATTTTATTAGTCTTATAATTATTAATGTGAATACATGTTAACAGATCATTGGTTTGAATAGGCAACAGTGCCTGCCTTAAAACAAAAATGTGCACTTCAAAGTCCCATTCAGCAGGCAAATTTTAGTTAAGGATTCATTAATGTGCTATACCCCTGTGTCTGTGTCTGTTAATGATTGTTTTGGCTACCATAACTATCTATAAATTAAGGCTCTATGAAATAGCTCACATGAAATGGCTCACATGAAATGGCGGTTAGAATCAATCCATCAATTCATTTTTATTTTTATAGTGCTTTTAACAAAAGGCCTGTCACAAAGCAGCTTTACTGAGAAACCGGTCCCCGAGAGTATGCCAAGGGCAACAGTGGCAAGGAAAAACTCCGTCTAACAGGAAGAAACCTTGAGCAGAACCTGACTCAGATGTCAATCATAAATGCTGTTTATACCCAAATACCTACCCCAGGATGACACGATAGTAACTCCACTGGTGCATACTGTCTGTGAGTGGCACATATCCGGGTCTCATTCTTTTATGCAATGAACATAAACCTGAACGGATCATTTGTCATTGCTTTATGGGTGTTTTTTGCATGTGAGTAACAAAGGTGGCAAAGGCGGCAGGAAACAAAACAAAAACTTTTTTATTGCAGGAATGGCCTTTATCGCAGTAGTTACAAATTAACCAGAATGATGACAATAGACACGAATGCAGTTCATGCTCATATAATAGTGTACACTAAGGAAAGTAAGTGCATGTGAGGTCAGACCTAGAGCTGAATATTGTATCAATACAATAAAACTGTCCATGTGCAAGTATTGTAATTTCAGTGCCAAGACTTATTTTCTGGGTGGAGTGTTTGCAGTGGGCATTAGTTTTCCAAGGTTAGACAAGGATAACACGTTCCTGCATCCATTACCTTAACCCCCTTATCCTGAACAGGGTCGCAGCGGGGCTGGAGCCTATCCCAGCATACATTGGGCTAAAGGCAGGAATACACCCTGGACAGGTCGCCAGCCCATCGCAGGGCACACACACCATTCACTCCCATACTCATACACTCATACACTCATACCCACGGGCAATTTAGACTCTCTAATCAGCCTATCCTGCATGTCTTTGGACTGTTGGAGGAAACCGGAGTACCCGGAGGAAACCCACGCGAACACGGGGAGAACATGCAAACTCCGCACAGAGAGGCCCCAGCCGACCGGGATTCAAACCCAGGACCTCTCCATCCTAATTTCGGCATACTTCATAGTTTAAAAGCAGGATAAATATTTTGCAAGATGTGATGAGGGATATGCAAGAACCTGGCCACCCAGTTAAGAATGAAAGAGGTACTTCAGTAGGAGGTCAAGGGGAAAATAAAATAAAATATTTATCTTTCTGTTGATAATATTCTATTACTCCAAATAAATTAGTCACCCATTATTGCTTCCTTTCAAGACAGGGATTTCTGGTGTCAGAGATTAAAATTGTTTTATGATCATTTATGATGTCAATCTTGGTGGCCTCTAGCATATTAAAAAGTCTAAAAAATATACTTCATATTCAGATAAAAGGTTACTACAATGTTCTTCTTAATCACTTTTATAAGACACGTTATATACGACACTGGACTATACCAAACATTTTTACTCTCAATTGTGCTAATAATGCTCATAACAACATAATGGGTGACTCCAATATGTTCTTCTAATGAGGAAGTGCTAGAAGATAATCTCAAGCACTTTCTCACCAACACCTGTGCAATACTGGGACACAATACACTATTTTCCTCGTCTTCCATTGCAGTGCTGGACCATGGAAATTGGAAGCATGCCAGTGTACAAAATGAATTTTTCTTAAAGGGAATGAAAAGGTTATTTGATTGGCTATGATTGAATCTGACTGCAACACACCCACAATAATATATTCAGCCCAACTGAGCCCATTTTCCACCTATGCCACATTTGTCTAAAAAAGACCAACATTCAGGAGCCACATCTAGCGCATCCATGAGCTGCACCATTGACTGTGCATCACATGGTGTTAATTCCAGGAAATAGAGCACATGTCGTATTATAGGGAAAAAGATCAGTTCTATAATAAACAAGAAAACCACTACAAAATAAGTATGTATGTCATATAGAGCCCATGCATTGTTATATGGAAAAAAGTATCTGACTTCTCATTGAACAGCTATGTCCACAGACTCTCCAAATGGAAGGCTTTGGCTCTGATAAGCAATGCTGTAGTTTTTTAACTGTAGGAATTTGAACTGTAGTGGTTAATGTATCAGTTGGGCCCTTGAGCAAGGCCCTTAACCCTGCATTGCTCCAGGGGAGCACCTGCTTAGTCTAATCAACTGGACGTCGCTCTGGATAAGAGCGTCTGCCAAATGCCATTAATGTAATGTAACATCATCCAAAATCCTTTTCTGAATGGCAGCGTGCAATACTGAAAACCGGAAATATCCACCCACTGATATGATCATGTAACGCTTTATCGTTAAAAAACAAGGACACATCCAAGAATGCTCATTTGACACAGAAGCCCATTGAAACACACAGAATATTTCTTCAATCAATCCTGCCTAGATGTAATATGATGCCTTTGCATCACTCAGCGAGCACTTTATTAGGTATTTATTAGACTTATTTTTTAGACTTATAACTGCAGCTGTAGCCTATCCACTTTGACGATTTGTGTGTTCAGCGATGCTCTTCCGCATATCATTGTTGTAATGTGACTTCCTTATTTATGAATGCCTTATGTCTTCCCTGTAATTATATTAGGACAGACAAGAAATACAAAACTATCAATAACCCTGACACATGGTGCTGGTGATGATAAAAAAAAATGATCATGAAAACTGCCATTTTACCACATATCCTTTGAAAATTAAGGTATTTCAGCACAGATCTCAGACAACTGCTACAGCCATGTATAATGTCTACTGTATGTTAAACAACATGTGGCCCTTAATTTAGCTAGGTTGCAAGTAAACTGTGGTCACCCATTGCTATTTCCTTTCCATACCGGCATTTCTGGTGTCTGGTATTTTACAATTCCCATCTTGATGGCCTCAAACATATTCAAAAATAAGGATATAAACATTCTTCACATTTAGATAAAAGGCTGCTAGTGTTCTTCTTGATCACTTTTATTAGACACGTTACATACCACTATATTACACGTTGACATTTTTAGTCAAGTCTCAAAAGTGCTAATAATGACATAACTTCCATCTTTCACCCAAATGACTCCAGTACAGTTTATTCTTCTCCCAAGACAGAGTTACCAAATAATCTCAAGGACCACATGATGGTGACATGTTATACAACATGTATAACATGTATAACAAGCCCTTTTTGGCAATATTTGATATGAGCATAGTCTGGGGTAGTTTGTTTCTGTGTTTTTTCCCATTTATATGCATTCTCTGTGTTCATGTTCCATTTCATGTTTTCCCTTTTACCCAGATACGTGTCCACGCACCCCACACCTGATATGTGTTTCCTCATGTGTAATTGTAACCTGTTTCTTGTTGTCTCTTCATTACTCATGTATATAATCCTACCTGCTTCCTTTGCTCATTGCCAGATCATCTTGTGCCCTGCATTCCTGCTGGCGTCATCGTTCCATCTTTCCTTCCAGCGTTTATGCCTACCTACTCCTTTCCGTGTTCCTGTTCCCGTGTTCATCTCCATCCAAGCCTCTGCTCCTGTCTGCCTGCCTTTCCGAACCCATTTCCTGCCCCCCTCTGATTGACTACCTGGCTTCGACCTCCGCCGGCCTTGTGACTTTGCCCTCCCTGCTCTACTGGACCCTGGTTGCTGGGACTCTGACCCATTGCTTGGACTTCATTACAGAACTGCCTTTTCTGTATTGCCCTGTTTGCGGTGCTTTGACCATTATCTGGAGAACTCTGATTAAAGCCCGTTGTTATTGACACCTCTGTGTCTGCGATTGTTTTCCGATCGGTTCTCCTGACAGGTGGTACAGGTTAGTCCATGGTCGTAGTGCTGTATAGTAGCTGCCATATTATTATGTGTGTGCCACTGAAAGATGCAAATCTCTCACATAGAATCTCTGGCGGCAATGCCACAATTAAATGTAATGTTTGATTTTATCCTGGTAGTCTTTGTATACATCTGTGCTTTCATCAAAGACTCAAATTAGGAAGTGAAAATAGAACATTGGTTAGAGGACAGAAGAGGGGGGGGGGGGGGTATGGAATGCGGAACGTGTGGGCTAAAATGCAGTGCGGTTTGTTGAGTCATGAGTGTCTGTGTAGTGTAAAGACTGTTTGTGGTCCAGACGTTTGCTCTATCTGGACCACAAGGTTTGACAAAGTGACTCCAATAAAGCAGACAGTCTGCTGCCTCAGCTCAACAGCTCAACATACCATCATGTAAACCATTTCTGCACATACACTGTAACAGTATTCACATTACAACAAACAAACTGTACATGCAGGTTTAGAGTACAGTGTAATCATGTTGGGTGTTGTTGAAAGCTGAACCGTAGAAAATATAAGTTACTGATCAGTCAACAGTCAGCTGTACAAGGTAAGCTGGTTTCATAGGCTTACAGATGTGACATTTGCTGTGACTGTCTTTCTTTGATGATTTGGGGTTTTACTTTGATCTTTGGGTATATAAGGGAAAAGGTGGAATGGTTCAGGGAAAATTGTCAATATGATCTCTAGACCATCATTCACATATATCAATTTCACTACTGACATACTGCACCATTGTATATTGCTATTATTGAAGACACTGTAACATTTAACTCTATTCTGGCATTCATTTTTTGACTCTAAACAACTGCACAGCTAGCGGTTTTAAGGTCCTAACATACAAATAGAACTCAGGATATCGGCACCTCATAGTCACTCGCCTATACGCTACTGCGGTGACAAGACTCTAAATTGTATAGAGCCAAAATTACAGTCATACAGAATACAAAAGTGCATCCTGAATAAATAATATTGTTGGTTGTCTTTATTATTTGGTCATTTTATTAGCTTTACTTATCAATGATTCCTGGGCTACCCCTGTTAGTACAGTACATAAGAGAGGGCCATACTTGGGACAACACAAATTCTGGTGCCAACCATTTTATTTTTCTAGCTTTTTATTTACTTTTATTTACTCTCTTTTCCCTATATTTCCCACTAAGCATCCAAATGGTCTCATCATCAGGCTACCGTTTTAACAGCTGCTGGCATGTTCATGCCTGGAAAATGACATAGCTAGTCCAGAATAACAGCAGCATAACTTTTACCGTTATTTCCTTTTTTTCCAGAATTGTAATTCCTGTGTGTTTTTAATTCTTTATGGCTGTTCATGAACTGCACAGTCCCAGTGGACTTTATTTTAATGACATGACATTTGAATGACATTAAATAATAGGTGCATGCAAGCTACATGCATTAGCTGCATGAATAATCTCCATATACCATTAGGTACAGTGGCATGAAAAATATTTTCCCCCTTCCTGATTCCCCCTTCTTCTATTATTGCGGATTTTGTCACACTGAATGCTTTCGATTCTTTAGACTAAATGTAGCCTAACATTACACAAAGGGAACCTGAGTAAACACAAAACCCAAGGTACTATTTCATTTTTTTCATAAAAAAAAGTTGTGACTTGGGCTCGTAAACATTCATTGTGTCATTGGTATATCTTCATTCATAAAGCTATTCTTCTTCTCATAATAATGGTAGTTATAACCTATGTTCTAATTCCATCATGCTTTTGAATTTGGAAAATTGGCTTTTACTTATAATGCACTGTGGTCTTAGAACATCCTTCAAAAATAATTAAAGTTGGATAGCCCTGTTACTTGGCAGAATGTAAAGACTTGGTACAAAACTTTATTCAGGGAATGTCCAGTGAGTGTAGTTGAAAAACAAGCAAAGTTCATACACATGAAAGCCAGCCAAAACCAAAGTACAGTACCGAGGGAGAAGGCAGTCTCGTAATCGGTAAACCATGCAAAAAGTCCGCTGTCAGCGGGGCAGCAGTGCAGAGGGACGGTAGGCAGGCTCGGGGGTTGATGACGGCGCAAGAGTCAAGACCAAAGTCCGCTCCGCGGGGCAAAAGCACAAAAACAGCAGGCAAGGTTTGTGGTACAGGTATGCAATGGTCAACAAAACAGAAGTCAATAATGATGGTCAATAAACAGGTTTGGATCTTAACAGGTAAACAATGGCTTGACAAAACCGCTTAAAAGTGCACTGACGAACAGGAGGCAACAATTTCACCAAGACATTACATGAAACTGAGCTTATATGCAGGTGTAGACAGGTGCAGACTGTAATTAGTAATCGTTAGTAATAAACCTATCCTGCCCTAGCGTTAGTAAATTAGTAAATGACATGCACAAGAAACGTAAGGTAACTTGAACACATGGTTAGAATGTCAGTATTACCCAATCCTGATCTAAAGTTAGTTGAGTAGTTAGAAGACAAGGGAAATTTAAACAATTAGGGAAGCGTGAGTGACAGAAAGGAAGAGAGAGAAAAAGCATGAATGCAAGGTTGCAGAAAGACACAAAAAAGTGTGCTAATCAATGAACAGAACATAACATGAAACAAACAAAAATCGTGACATAAGGTTGCAAAACTGTGACATGAATAAACAATATAACGTGACATGACACGACTAAAAAGTCGTAACAACTAAACATGAAATGTAACATGACAATTAAACGTAACAAGAAATGAAACATAAAAACGTGGTGAGACTAGACAAACATAATATATGATATGACAATAACATAACTAAGACAATAACTAAACATGAAACATGATGTGACAAGCCTGAAATGTGACAGATGGATTTGTTGAAAATTATGTGAAGGAGGATTTGTCTACAGTGCAGAGGAAAGTGACTGCAAGCTTTGTGTGAGAGCTACGACAAGAGAATTATCTTGAAATAAAAAATAATTGACACCTAATCCAAGTCACTATTTCTTTATTCATAGCAAATATTATGCACCATCTTCAGTAGAAAATGGGAATGACTTCAACACACTGCATTCAATACGAAAACACATTAGAGCATACCGTATTCAATAATAGTGGCTATGACACTACAAATTATGCCACAGCCAGACATTATGAAGAAAGGATTTGTAGTTGTTTCCTTGAAATATCCCTGATACATTACAAAGCATTTTTTTGATTCTTTTTTTCTTTTCTTGTTTCCTTTTTTGTGTTGCTTAGTTCGTACGAAACTTGTTAACAAAAAAGCGGAATAAATATACTGCATCGATTTCAGCAAAAGACAAGTGGATCACTGTTCTAAGCCATTCTTGTCAGGGTTGGGAGGTAGTACCGGTTGTGGCCACCAGGGGTTTATTATTTTCACCTGGTGCTCATTAGTGCCAACAGGGTGGCTACCTCCAGAAGGTATTTAAAGCCCTCTTTGACCATCGGTCGATGCTTTGGTGTCACTGTTCGCACTGCCACCAAGCTGGTAAGCACACGGTAGACTCACGGTTAAATGAGTCAGGTATTGTGCTGGTTCTGGGTTTTGAATTTAAAAGAAAAAACAAAACGAAAAAAAAAGGTAAGGAAGGTGTTCTGCTCGTTGTGTGTGTGTGTGTACACTGCGAACAGTGTAGTTTTCTTTTCTCTTTTGTTTTTGGCTCGTGTGAGTCTGTGGGTGAGGGACGTTGTCCCCGGTATATATTTTGGTTTGTGCGTTTTCCAGAGCTGCGACTCACGGTTGTTTATTTTGTTTACCTAGTCTTTTTTTACTAGGTTGTACTTTTATTTTGGGGATCCCGGTCCGGGGTTTCAGGGCTCGCCTCTTTTTGGTTGTGTTATTTGCCCTGGTTTTTAAGGGTTGCTTTATTTTCATTAGACGTTTTTGGGGCTATTTTCTTTATTTGGTCGGAGCTGTCTTCGAGTTGTTTTCGTGTCCTCGACCTCCCTGGGTTTAGCGGCGGACACGTTCGCGTGCCCGCTTACTAGGGGTTACCCTTAGTCGCGCCTGGCTCTCCGCCATTCCTCAACCTGATAATTCTTCCTCTTTTATCAAAGCTCAAACAGGAACTGGCCGAACTGGCCGAACACTAGCAACACCCTCCTTTTATGCAGACACTGAGATGTGAAAAACTTTTCAAAGTGAGGGACATACAAGTCATATAAGATGGGACATAGCCTTTCTTTTTTGCAAAACCATTGATGCTGGTATATACTTCACAGAACCACAACCAACACAGGTAAGTTGAATAACTACAATGAATCCCAAATACATACTGCATTTTTTGACTCTTTTAGAATATTTTCGATGCTGACAAATAAGCATATGCTTACCATAATTACTGTTTGTTCAAAATCTGGGTTTTGAGTTCACATCTGACAATCAATTAATGATTAAGTTTTATTGAAAAGGGATCTTTCATTATTGTTGATGGTTTCACATTAATTGTATTGCTTTTCTCTTTCACTGTCTGGGTAACAGTTGATTAAACTAGTGAACAAAATTACAATACTTGCAGTCTACCTAGTTTTAAAATGCTGAGTATAAATTAGTATAGATTTTCAGATGTGGGGAGACACACACACACACACACACACACACACACACACACACACACACACACACACACACACACACACACACACACACACACACACACACACACACACACACAGGACACACAGGACACACACACACACACACACACACACACACACACAGGACACAGCATTTCATGTTCGAAATTATAAAAGAAATATTCATTTGAATATTTGTATCTGGGCGACACGGATGGTGCAGCGGATAACACTGCTGCCTCACAGCAAGGAGGTCCTGGGTTCGAATCCCCGTTGGCCGGGGCCTCGCTGTGTGATTTTCTCCCTGTGTTTGTGTGGGTTTCCTCCGGGTACTCCGGTTTCCTCGCACAGTCCAAAGACATGCAGGTTAGGCTGATTGGAGAGTCTAAATTGCCCGTATGAGCGTGAGTGCCCTGCGATGGACCGGTGACCTGTCCAGGTTGTATTCCTGCGTTTTGCCCAATGTATGCTGGGATAGGCTCCAGCCCCCCTGCGACCCTGTTCAGGATAAGTGGGTAAAGATAATGGATGGATGGATATTTGTATCTTGTCAACATGAAGCAAACATATCTTTGTCCTCCAAAGAAAAGTGGAATGGAATTATTTTGGATTCCTAAAAATGCAGATAGATTCTTTGAAAATGATGTGGAGGATTGGTCAACTGTGCAGAGGAAAATGACTGCAAGCTTGGCGTGTGAGCTATGACAAGGATTATCTAGAAATAAAATGAAACATATGAACCGTGTGAATTGTGTGCACCGTCTTCCGTTGGAGGTATAAAACTGAAATGACTTCCCAAAATGTACTTTATTTTTTGTGTGGCTTTGTTTGTGCGAAGGCTTGCTTACAAAAGAAGATAAATAAATGTACTGTATCGATTTCAGTGAGAGACAATACAGGTAGATTACAGTGCATAATAATATTCATCCCAGTGTACCCAAGTTTTCTCCAGGCATTTTTAGTTTCATAGCAATGATCTGTATCAACTGTATGGTTATTTTGTTATGTATTTGTATAATTGACCTGTAAAAGAAACAAATCTGTTTCAGTAGTTAATCACCCTCTTAGTTGGGCGAAGTTGTCCGGCAACAGTGATGTTTGAAGAAGCACTCAGAGTAAACAGTTGTTCAAACTATAAATCTTTAGTTTAAAATAAAACAGATTAATCTGGGGAATTTGTGTGCTCCGTGCAAGAAGCTTCAAGAGACCAGAGAATTCCTAAGTAACAGTAGGAAATATCCAAGCCTTTATGCAACATAGCTAACCAATGATTTGTCATACAAATATCACATTGTCTCTCTTTACATTACATTACATTATTGGCATTTGGCAGACGCTCTTATCCAGAGCGACGTACAACAAAGTGCATACCCATAACCAGGGATAAGTTCGCTGAAAGACCCTAGAGGTAAGTACAATTTCAACTGCTACCTGTACAACAAAGATAAGGACAAGGGCCATTTTTTTTTTTTTTTTTTTTTTTTTGAACAAACAAACAAACAAACAAACAGAGCAAAAGTCACCAAAGTTAACTATCCAAACACTGCTTACCTAGCCAACTAAAAATACCGATACACAAAGCAAGTCACAGAGACAACAATTAAGGTTCACAGGGAGGTAGGGAGGGATGGGGAGAGGTGCTGCTTGAAGAGGTGCGTCTTCAGCTTGCGCTTGAAGGTGGGGAGAGATTCTATAGTTCTGACGTCAACGGGGAGTCCGTTCCACCACCGTGGAGCCAGAACAGACAGTAGTCGTGAGCGTGAGGTGGAGGTTCTGAGAGGGGGAGGTGCCAAGCGGCCTGTGGAGGCTGAACGAAGAGGTCTGGCAGGGGTGTAGGGTCTGATGATTTTTTGCAGATAAGCTGGGGAAGACCCTTTAACTGCTTGGAAGGCTAGCACCAATGTTTTGAATTTGATGCGAGCCATGACAGGCAGCCAGTGGAGGGAAGTAAGCAGGGGGGTGACGTGTGAGTATTTGGGAAGGTTGAAGACCAGACGAGCTGCTGCATTCTGGATGAGTTGGAGGGGTCTGATGGCGGACGCTGGGAGGCCAGCCAAGAGGGAATTGCAGTAGTCCAGGCGGGACAGAACCATCGCTTGGACCAGGAGCTGGGTCGAGTAGGGGGTGAGAAAGGGGCGGATTCTCCGTATGTTGTATAGGAAGAACCTGCAAGACCGGGTCACCGCCGCAATGTTCTCGGAAAGGGACAGTCTGCTGTCCATCACCACACCGAGGTTCCTTGCACTGGGTGACGGCGTGAGTGTGGTATCCCCGAGAGAAATGGAGAGATCCAGATGGGGAGAGGTATTAGCAGGGATGAATATCATTTCAGTTTTACCTGGGTTGAGCTTTAGATGGTGGTTGTCCATCCAGCTCTGGATGTCGCTCAGGCAAGCAGAGATACGGGCTGAAACCTGCGTATCAGACAGCGGGAACGAGACGAAGAGTTGGGTATCGTCCGCATAGCAGTGGTAGGATAGCCCATGTGCAGTGATCACAGGGCCAAGGGAGCGAGTGTAGAGAGAAAAAAGAAGCGGGCCAAGGACTGAGCCCTGGGGAACTCCTGTGGTGAGGGGCCGAGGTGTCGATACCGAACCAGCCCAGGCAACCTGGAAGGAGCGACCAGAGAGGTAGGACTCAATCCAGTCCAGGGCTGTGCCACAGATGCCCGTTGCTGACAGGGCAGACAGGAGGATGGAGTGATCCACAGTGTCGAAGGCAGCAGAGAGATCTAGAAGAATGAGGATAGAGGAGAGGGAGGCTGCTCGTGCGGCATGAAGTGACTCACTGACCCATCAGCCAGACTGATGGGGGTCTAGCAGGTTGTTGTTAGAAAAGAAGGAAGAAAGTTGAGTAGAAGCGGCTCGTTCTATAGTTTTAGAAAGGAAAGGAAGAAGAGATACCGGGCGGTAGTTCTGGATGATGGAGGGATCCAGGGTAGGCTTTTTTAGCAGCGGAGTGATGTGGGCCCTCTTGGAGGATGCCGGAAAACAGCCGGAAGACAGGGAGGAGTTGACAAGGGAGGTGACAAATGGGAGAATGTCAGGTGTGATAGTTTGGAGAAGAGAAGAGGGGATAGGGTCAAGGGCACAGGTTGTAGGGCGGTGGCAGAGCAGGAGTTGAGAAACATCAGAGTCTGTAAGGGGGGAGAAAGTGGAAAAGGAAGGGATGGGCCTAGAGGGGGGGAGGGGCACAGTGAGGGGGGCGGTGGTTGTAAAGGATCTGCGGATGACTGTGACCTTCTCATCGAAGAAATCAGCAAAGTCATCAGCAGCGAAGGAGGACTGAGGAGGAGGAGGCGGTGCGTTGAGGAGAGAGGAGAAAATGGAGAAAAGTTTCCGGGGGTTAGAAGCAGAGTTCTGAATTTGCGTTTGATAGTATTTTGCTTTGGCGGCAGTGACATCGGAAGAGAATGCCGCCAGGAGAGACTGGTAAGTCATGAGGTCGGAAGCGTCTCTGGATTTCCCCCACTTCCTCTCCGCTGCGCGGAGGCTGGCCCTGGAGGTACGGAGGGTGTCAGATATCCAAGGACTGGGAGGGGATGTGCGAGGTGGTTTTGAGACAGGGGGACAGAGAGAGTCAAAGGCGGAGGAGAGAGATGAAAGGAGGGTGGCAGATGCAGAGTCAGCGGGGAGTTTGGAGAAGGATTCGAGAGGGGGGAGTGAGGCGGTGACGGTGCTGGCAAAGGAAGAGGGTGAGAGGGAGCGGAGGTTACGGCGGGCTGAGGAAGTGTGGGTGGGAGGAGGGGGAGGAGGATGGGGAGGAAGAGGGAGGGAGAATGAGATGAAGTGGTGATCAGATGTATGCAGAGGGGTAACCGTGAAATCGGAGCATAATCCGCCTTAATATTTTCTGTCACTCTATGAAAGCTGGGCTGTCTTGACCTTTTGTCTCTGTGATGAGGTAGGCTGCTTGGCTGGTAATCACTAAATCAAAACATTTCATAACTAATGTCATGACTTTTAAAACACCTGATTAAGTGTACTCTATACTCTGATTAAACAAACTCTGTACTTTGCAGCTCAATGTATTTGAACAGACACACAGTTCTAATCATTCAGGCTGGCTTATTTATTTTAACAGCATTGATGATCCTTTAAACACTTATTGTAGTACTAAAACAGCATTTAATATATAGTATATAGATATATAGAAACATTTAGAGAAAGAGTTTTCAATGTCATTATAGACATTCACATTATAGATATTAACAGTTTTAATAAAAGCATTTTGATCAAACTTCATAATTATTTTAAACATTAATTCAAACTTCAACACATGGTACTAGGGATGATAAAAAGCATAATGGGATTTTGTGAGGCGGCACGGATGGTGCAGTGGGTAGCACTGCCGCCTCACAGCAAGGAGGTCCTGGGTTCGAATCCCCGTCGGCCAGGGCCTCTCTGTGCGGAGTTTGCATGTTCTCCCCGTGTCTGCGTGGGTTTCCTCCGGGTACTCCGGTTTCCTCCCACAGTCCAAAGACATGCACGTTAGGCTGATTGGAGAGTCTAAATTGCCCGTAGGTATGAGTGTATGAGTGTATGAGTGTATGAGTGTGTGAGTGAATGGTGTGTGTGCCCTGTGATAGACTGGCGACCTGTCCAGGGTGTATTCCTGCCTTTCGCCCAATGTATGCTGGGATAGGCTCCAGCCCCCCTGCGACCCTGATCAGGATAAGTGGGTTCAGATAATGGATGGATGGATGGATTTTGTGAAAGCTGCCTTTTTACCACACACCCGGTTTTTTCATAATTTCAGAATGTAAAAATATCTAATTCATTTAAATAATTTAATTAGCATATTTTAATTCATTTGACTTTTGTGTGCAGTGGCACGGATGGTGCAGTGGGTAGCACTGCTGCCTCACAGCAAGGAGGTCCTGGGTTCGAATCCCCATCGGCCGGGGCCTCTCTGTGCGGAGTTTGCATGTTCTCCCCGTGTTCGCATGGGTTTCTTCCGGGTACTCCGGTTTCCTCCCACAGTCCAAAGACATGCATGTTAGGCTGACTGGAGAGTCTAAAATTGCCCGTAGGTATGAGTTTGTGAGTGAATGGTGTGTGTGCCCTGCGGTGGACTGGCAACCTGTCCAAGGCATTCCTGCCTTTCACCCAATGTATGCTGGGATAGGCTCCAGCCCCCCTGCGACCCTGTTCAGGATAAGCGGGTTCAGATAATGGATGGATGGATGGATGACTTTTGTGTTGACATGATGGGTATGTAAAAGTACAGGAGGGGGGCAAACTACGTACTTATGGATGTACTCATGCCTGTAGCTTAGTGTTTTTTTTGTGGTTTTTTTTCTAAAGATATGCAAATTGATTTTAGAAAAAAGGCCCACACACATGAAGTTGCATCCATTAAGAGCCAAACCGTCGAGTGTGTACAATTGTACAAATATCTTGGGACAATTATTGACTCACAATTGAAGTTTGAAATGAATTGTGAAGCTGTGTGCAAAAAGGGGCACCAGCGTTTATATTGTTTGAGAAAACTGTCCCGGTTCCATATTGACAGAACCATGATGACTCTATTTTATCGTGCTTTTATTGAGTCCGTCATGTCTTTTTCTTTGGTGTCATGGTTTGGTAATCTTTCTTTGAAGAACAGAAACTCTTTGAACCAGATTGTGAAATGGTCTAGTAAATTGATCGGGGGGGAGCAACAGCTTAATCCTGAGTTTCTATACATCGGGCAGCTACAGCGAATATCCAGCTCAATCATAAATGATGAGTTCCACCCTCTGCACAGTGAATTCCGGCTTCTCCCTTCTGGGTGTAGACTTGCAGTCCCAAAGTGCAGAACTAAGCGCTATAGAAATAGCTTTGTTCCAGCAGCCATTATTGAGTGGAACAAGTCAGAGCGCTGATAAGCTTTCCACTGTCAGATGCGTCTATTCTGCGTTGTATTTACCGATCCACTGGAGGATTGGAACCCCTGAACACTTTTTGCACCCTGCACTTTATACGCTGTATTTAATGTGTTTTTAAGTATTGTGTGACTCTCTCTGCAAACAAATTTACCTACGGGTACAAATAAAGTAACTTGAACTTGAACTTGAACTTGAAGGTACATGACTGGGACCCACTAAGACTAGGCCACAATAAGATCCGCACAGGCGTTGGGCCCTTGAGCAAGGCCCTTAACCCTGCATTGCTCCAGGGGAGGACTGTCTCCTGGTTAGTCGAATCAACTATACGTCGCTCTGGATAAGAGCATCTGGCAAATTCCATTAATGTAATGTAATGGATGGAATAAAGAATGTGGTCAGGGGATCTGCATGCCTATACAAGTGTCTGGATCACAGAGGGGCCACCAGAGACTGGATAGTTGGACAACATTGCCTTGTGTATGTCATAGATAGTTACAGCACTTATGTACAGTTATTGTAGTACTTGGGGTATTCTAGCTGCCAGCCGTGGTATGTTAATTGGTAAGTTGATGAACTCTTCAAGGGTTCAAGTTGTATCTATGTGATCATGCTCGGACTCGGAACTGTACTGTCCTCTAGGGTCCTCATCACAGTTGCCCCTGTGTTCGATTTGCACTTCATTGTACGTCACTCTGGATAAGAGCGTCTGCCTGTCATGTAATGTAATGTAATAAGATCATGCACTGTCATACAAAGCACCTTACTATCACTAGATTCCCAGAATTCCTGAATTGTGCAATGTGGAAGGGTTGCTCAGGATTGCATCTAAGGGAAGTCCAAAGAAACATTCAGGGAGAATCTGTTTAACAGTTCTCAAGATACCATAGTCATTTCCATACTTTTTTAATTAATTCATCAAGAAGGTCAAGAGCAGAAAAAAAAAAAACTTCCAGTATAAGCTGCAATTGGCACAGAATAAAGCCACACACCTTGCTCTCCACTACTCAATGACAGGAACTGCTGAGAGGATAACAATCTCTTGTCTAACTGTTGAGGAGAAGTTGAAAATGTAACCGTTTATTCACTATGCAAGGGAGGAAGACAGTTTGTACAGTTGGTGAGAATCAAGCAGGTGAGCATTTCATTAATGCCTATGTTTTGTGTTCTACACTCAGCATTGCATGTCATTGCATTGTGTCTATCTTGTCTCTGGGACTAGCAGATACAATTTAATTTACTGCATAAAGCAGTGCATTTGGTGTTGCGAAGCTTCTACTCCCCTTTGTCTGTAATGCCAACAGCCATTTCTTTCAGCTAAAACCACAACTGCTACAAGTGCAGGAAGGTAAGTGATCTGACCACTAAATTTGGAAAAATTGAAAAATTGGAAAAATTGTGAAATGTATTCAAGATAAGATCAAGATCAGGTTCAAGATAACAGGTCACAGGCTGCGAAAGACCATTGCTATGCTGCCCACTAGCGGTTGGCCAACAATATAAACAAATGGAACAGCACTTACTGAAACACCCACAAAACACATTTTTGTGAATGAACATCATCTGAAATCCTTGTTTAAATGGCGGAGTGTGATGTTCTAAGACCACTGTGCATTATAAGTAAAAGCCAACTTTCCGAATTCAAAAGCATGATGGAACTGGATCACAGTTTGTAACTACCATTACTCCTTATGAAATGAGAAGAAAAATAATGAAAGGCATATCTAAAATAGCTTTATAAATAAATACATATCAATGACACAATCTACGATTCTTTAGAGAGGGTAGCCCTGCACTCCAATAAGGAAACTGTGATAGTTTCAGGTCAGCTAATGCAGAGATATTTCTAAAGTAATTAGGAATGTATTTTCTATTCATAAGAAAGTGCTAATGATAAGAGGTATCAAAAAGGACACAGAAAATGACATATTATACCTTTAAATACATACATTGGATCCATTAGATACGTCTTGAACCAAATAACTCTTGATGTTGCTGCCTCTAAACCATTTCCATTTTCATCTAGTATCAGCTTCTATAGTTCCATGTCGTACTTGTGCAAAAATACGTTAACCGACATCAGCAACCCTTGAACTCAAAGTAAAAAAGGATCCGATTTTCAATTCTCAGCAGTCTTGTTGCAGGCTAGTAAACAATAACTGTCATTTTTATTTACCACATTTTGTTGTTTATAACTCAAACTCAGTTCAAACTTTGTCGGGAGGATTTATCTGAGATTTGATCCTGTGTTTCACCAGCTGAAAAAGGAAATTGATACGGTTGCAATGTTAGTCACGAGAATGCTTGCTGAATATAAAACGCTTCCTGCATGCTTCTAAACAAAATAGTCAGCAACATGAGTTTCAAATGATAAATGTGTCCCGTGTGTGTGTCAGAATTAGTTCAGCAGTTGGTATTCTCCACACTAATCTAATATAGTACTGAATTAAGGGTCTGAATACTTATATAAAAGAGATTTCAGTTTTTTAATTTGAATAGATTTGCAAACATTTCTAAAAACTTACGGGTTATTGGGTGTAGATTGATGGGCAATTTTATCCATTTAAATTTTAAGCAGCCAACTCGCCCCTGTGCAGCTGCTCCTCCATCTTGCCAATGGCATCCCTCTCACTACCGAAGGGCATCCTGGGCCCGGGTTAGGCCTCAGCGGCAAGAGTTAGGAGCTCCCCCAGGTAATCCATGGGGCAGACCGCAACATCCTCCCATCCGCCCTGTCATCTCGAAGGGCGGACTGGGAGGAATGCCAGTGAGGCGTGGGCCCTGGGGTTTGCTGCAGGCCTGGAGTCATTACATTACATTATTGGCATTTGGCAGACTCTCTTACCAAGAGTGATGTACGGTTGATTAGAGTAAGCAGGAGACAATCCTCCCCTGGAGCAATGCAGGGTTAAGGGCCATGCTCAAGGGCTCAACAGCTGTGCGGTAAACAAATACCCTGAAATCTGAGAATGTGCACTGTAACAACATGTTAATTGTGCGATTCCAAATCTAAAATTGTGGTAAATCAGTGGCAAATTAAGACATGATGGGTCATAATGTCCCAACCATTATGGGGACACTGTATATACAGTGGGCTCCAGAATTATTGGCACCCTTAATAAAAATTTAGCTTGTTAATGCAAGTATTTAATCCGCCAATCATGTGGCAGCAACTAAATGCATAAAAGAATGGGGAAGAAATGTGATCTAAATGACTTTTGCCGACAGGGTGGATTGTGTATCTCAGTAACTGCTGATCTCCTCAGATTTTCACACACAACAGTCTCTAGAGTTTGCAGAGAATGGTGCGAAAGACAAAAAACATCCAGTCAGCATCCTTTCTGCGGGAAAAAACCCATTGTTAATGAGAGAGGTCAGAGGAGAAGGGTCAGAAAGGTCAAAGCTGATAGTAATGCGAATAACCACACATTACAACAGTGTTATGCAGAAGAGCATCTCTATACACATAATGTGTCAAACCTCTAGGTAGTTAGGCTACAGCAGCAGAAGACCAATAAGAATAAAAATCATAAGTTTAATAAATACCTAATAAAATGCTCAGTGAGTGCATATGTTATGTCCAAACACACAGGAAAACTATATACTTTTATTTTAATACATTTACTCTCACGTTGAAATGTTTTTTATTTAGTAATCACATTTCTTCTGAAAATGATTGGCACACCTAACACTTAATGTAGATAAAATCATCCATCCATCCATCCATTCTCTTAACCCGCTTATCCTGAACACGGTCACAGGGGGGCTGGAGCCTATCCCAGCATACATTGGGCGAAAGGGAGGAATACACCCAGGACAGGTCGCCAGTCCATCACAGGGCACACACACCATTTACGCACACACTCATACCTACGGGCACTTTAGCCTCCAATCAGCCTAACCTGCATGTTTTTGGACTGTGGGAGGAAACCAGTGTAAGATAAGATAAGATAAGATATACTTTATTGAACCCTGTGGGTTAATTTGTCCTCTGCATTTGACCCATCCTAGTTACTTAGGAGCAGTGGGCAGCCACAGTGCAGCGCCCGGGGAGCAATGTGGGGGTAAGGGCCTTGCTCAAGGGCCCAACGGCTGTGCGGATCATTTATTGTGGCTCGACCGGGATTCGAACCACTGACATTGTGGCTCCCAGTCATGTACCTTAACCACTACGCTACAAGCCGTGTACCCGGAGGAAACCCACGCGAACACGGGGAGAACATGCAAACTCCACACAGAGAGGCCCCGGCCGACCAGGATTCGAACCCAGGACCTCCTTGCTGTGAGGCGGCAGTGCTACTCACTGCACCATCTTGTGCCACCCATAAGATAAAATCAAACAAAGTGCAATCCAATTTTACTTTTAGTTAATCTCAGTCTAAAGGAGCTATATTGTGTCATTCTGTCATTTCCTGTTCCACCGGAGTATAAAGAATGAGGTAATAAGCATGCAAAACCATCAACCATCAGCATGGGAAAAACCAAAGAACTGTCAAGAAGACACAGATAGTAATTGGCCATCACAAGTCGGGTAATGGGTATAAAAAAAATACGTAAACATACCACTTAATAGTAAAAAGGCATAAAGCATATGGAATGGTTGCAAACTTGCCAGGAAGAGGATGCAAGTTCCTATTATCCCTACAGACGGTAAGGAAGATGATGACGGAGCCCATAACTAACCCAAGGATCGCAATCAAACCTCTTTGGAATTATGACTGGAAAAGAGTGCTTTGGTCAGATGTTTTGGTCATACACACCATCGACATGTTTGGTGACAAAATGGAATGCATACAAGGAGAAGCACCGTGTACCTACTGCCAAATATGGCGGTGGGTCATTGATGTTTTGGAGATGTTCTGCTGCCAGTGGTACTATTTAACCCTCCTATTATGTTAAAAGTTTGTGACCGCTTTTGTGTTTGGGATCAACCCCAAATAAAATAAAATTATTCAATTTTATAAAATGTATAAGCAAACAATTGTGGCTAAAGTACGCCAGTGGGTATAATACATTTACCAGTGGAGTGTCTGTTACAGCCACTGACTATGTCAAAACTGCTTCCATTTTGGGCATATGGAGAAGTGTCTGTAATGCAGCGTTGGGAGAAAGGTGTCACGCCCCACTAGATGGCTCTGTTGCGCTCAAAGAAGGCAGGCAAATTCAGTGACTTTAGTGTGATTTGTATTCCGGCCCTCTGGCCTTAGATATAGGTCCAGATTTGCAAACACAAAGTAAGTCTAGTGCTAGGCTTAATTGTATTCTGAATGGAGATTCTCTACAAAACTCAGTTTAGTCCAGGAACAAGCTTAATTTGTGTCTGTAAAACTGCCATTGAGAGTACAGTATTTGAGAAATAAAAGTCACTTTTATTCAAACAGCAATTAGTATGCTGAATTTGTAGGTGATCTTTCACAAAGCACAAAGCAGGTTCCAAATGTAGCCTTTTATAACCGCAGACAACCTACTACTATCACATATTCTTGCAGCTTGTTACAGTTTAACCAACAAACGGGTTCCAAGATGGATGACAAGTTTCAACTGGCGGCACTCGATTCTCCTCATATTTAGTGAACACCTTACTTGATCATAGTTTGACACTGATTATGTGAAAGCAGCTTAACAGGTTATACAGTCAGTTATGTATCCCATGATGAACCTCGCCGCTCCACGTGAGTCACAAGTCAAAGGCTGTAACAGTGGATGTGCCATTTCTTCTTTCCAAAACCACTGAAGATCAGCAGTCCACAGAGCCACAACAAATACAGGTACCTTTTTAAACAATCAAAAACTGTAAACCAAATACCTAAAATGGATTCCAAATTTGTATAATGCTCCCCGATCAAGTACTATTGATGGGTGGAATATTTAACTATTCAAAGAAGATAAATATTTCAGAAACGATGTGCATACAGAAATAATGGCTGTTTGCCATCTAAAAATCGGAATAATTTAAAACCATGTATTTATTATGCATTACTTATAAGGCATATGTCATGACTATTAATGGTCTTGCATAAATTATATTGGTTGCTTAAAATAGTGTTTATTTTGCATTAAAGCATTGGTATTTATCTGGCAGTACGTTAATACCAATAAGCAGGTAACACTTTATAATATGGTTATATGAATTGGCATAAACTACTGTAGTGGTTAACTAACTACTGAGAAACTGCAGCTACTTATTTCAGTAGCCTACATAAACATGCATGGATGAGTTTATTAAACCAACCGTTTCCAAATGGCATATTTATTACCAATACATTTGTTACAGATGTTACAGTAGGAAATAATTGTTTTTCAATGTGAACACTCGCGATAACTGACATATGAAGCGCCATATATTGTGGAAGTTGTTGTGGAAAATACACGTTATTCCCCATTTCAATATCTTTCAATATTTTTCAGTCAGCAATACCTCTCTCCCAATTGTAGTTTGAAGCTTGAAACTCAGCTTCCCGTTCTGAGAGGGGAAAAGTGACAGACATCTTCCCCTCCCAAGCAGAAACTGCACAGCAGGTCAGCACAATGCCTCAATGTATCAGAAACACAGTTTACACATACTTATCATTCTTAAACTTCATAAAACTTTTGAAACTCAGGATTAGAAGATTTTCCACTATTTAATGTCTTAAAAAGAACTTTGTATTAGTAACTCATCTACAATAAGTGTACTGTATTTTTCTTTTAATATTTTCAGTTGCATTTCTGTACATCTCTGTGTTAAGAAAGCATTACATTACATTATTGGCATTTGGCAGACGCTCTTATCCAGAGAAACGTACAGTTGATTAGACAAAGCAGGAGACAATCCTCCCCTGCAGCAATTCAGGGTTAAGGGCCTTGCTCAAGGGCCCAAAGGCTGTGCAGATCTTATTGTTATTATTATTATTGATAGAGGAGAGGGTAAGGAGCACAATAAGAGCACTGACACACAGAGGTAATGGAGGCAATACACCTCATTCAATACACTGGGCTTGCATGGATTATCGGTATGTTTCAAAATAAGTAACTTCGAAACAAAACTGCCCCATACCTAGCTCTCGGGTGACGTCTATCCATCACCCACAATCAGCCAAAAGTAGCCGGCTAGGCTACCAACCACTAAGGTTACAATAAACAGGCTTATTTCAGTTCAGCTACGACATCATTTTAGGAGCTAAAAATGTATTCATTGACTTTATCATTACAACACTTTACTTACAAGTACGATGTTTGGGGCGTTACGGGTGTATTCAGAGCAGTAATCCTGCTTTGTGAAATACCACCAGTTCACATTGCTAGCTAGCAAGCTACAGCAGATACTGTAGCTAATGCTATACATGCATGTACCAACAACAGCAATAAGCCAACAGGGTTCACCAGGATAAGCATTTTTATAGTAGACCAACTGTTGGATTAACAAACATGAAGGACCAGAAACAGAGGTGTTGAGTAGTTAAACGTAGGCGAAGAATGGCTAGACATTAAAAGAACAATAGGTAGGTAAGATTTTTGTGTTAAATCATAGTTACAAGACCATTGTAAATCCCTTCCTATCATTGAAAAAGGCTCACTGACATGTTAACTCATCCTCTGCCTGTGTTTATAGTCCATAAATTTGGGTATAAAAGTGTACATTTGTCAGGCCGTCACTCTGTATCAAAACATTGTACAGTTGTAAAATTGAAAATTGGTTCTAACTGCCACAGCCAATTGGTGGGGGCTTATTCTGATTGTTCGTGTAGCTGCCGAAATTGCACTCCAGACAAGCGATCACTGAAACTGTATACTATTACTTATTATCCCAGCAAAGACTACACAACTACTTCAATAAAACAATAACAATTTGTTATCGGTAGCAACGAGCAAATTAGCTGTAGTTTGCTTGACAAATTTACAAATGTCCACTTACGATAAAATATAGGCGATACGAACATAGTAGAGATTGCACAAGTGTTGTGCTTCAGGTGGATATTTGTAAATTCGGGAAGCAAAGAAGTAATAACTAATTAAAGAAGTAATTACTGTTAGTGAACTGGTCTTGTTTCCTAAGTAGGTAAGCAATTGTGTACAGTTTCAGTGATCACTTGTCTGGAGTGCAGTTTGGGCAGCTACACGTTCATTTTATCTCTTTCCGTGTTCAATCATGCGTGTTTAGCTCAACCTTTATTTGTCTCAAACTGTAAGTTCCATTGGTTGTGGCACACTATCATATCTTCGTTATATATCCAGCTAGTTCCATAGCCAAATAAGTTTCTTGCTCATAATATAGTTGGTTAGCTAAAGTGAAAACTTCAAAAAGACAAAACGTAAAAATAGTGTTGTTCACCTGTTCGACGAACATTTTCTTACTAGAACACTACGAAAAGATGGCAAGCTTTGTCGCGTTTCTCACTGTTAACTTTCCAAAACGTGCATGTTGTGGTTTGAGGGTGTTTGTTGCTGCAATTCCACTCTTGATCGTTAGGAATTCTATTGTACCATTATGGATTTTCAGATGTCCTCACACATTAAAGTGAGTTCATACCACTTCAGATTACAGTTAATCTGACCAGAAAAATCTAACATTACAACTTGAACAAACAAATCAAGTCAATGGAAATCGCCCACACATTCAGCACAATCCCAGTACCTAGCTAATTTCGCTACCATTAGCGATCTTGAACGCACCTTAATCTTGATCACACGATGACAGGATACTAGTTAAGTAGTTATATCCTTAATCTACGATTGGAACAAGCTCACACAACAGACTCTTGACATGCAAGATCTGCTTTGCTTAATTGTCTTCACCCACCCCCACGAGACTCAGAGAAAGTGCTGATGTGTGTAGCTATGGCCTGCTATTCATCTGAAGAACTGTAGATGTCAGTGCTCTCATTAGCTTCCCCACCATACTGTTACAGGAATCACCATTTATCATGTCACTTTATGCTCAATTATACAACGGATAGGTCCGATCCATTGTCTCTATTGGTCAGTCTGTGTTCCAGCCGTGCCAATATCCATGATATACACTCAGCGAAATGGAATGTTCACACATCTTGTAATATTACTTCACGTTTGTAGATGACTTATCTACTTTGTACCGAAATTAACATTGTAATCATTTCACCGCAAGTACTCTAACGTAACCAAAGTAAAACACTATGAGCGATTTTAAAGTATTCTTTGACCTTCTTGTGGGTTTGGAAAGGAATAGGAATGAAGAAAATAACTAACAACCTCCAAACCCCGGCGAAGCAAATGATGACTCGGTCATAAAGATGCTATGAGTTATTTCAATAACTGCACGTTATCTGACAGTGTCCAGATAAACCTCTACAACAAAGATAAATGACTTGTTTCGTCAGGTATAACGTAAGGAAGCTAGCTAGTTAACTTTAGCGCAGTGGGGATACATTATTGCAAGTAGCTAACATTAGTACCGTTGCTTAAGTAGTGGGGATAATAACCTTAGCAATACCGCTGCTTGGCAACCAATAAACTACTGTTCAGCAGAAGAATACATTTACCATAAAACATAGTTCCATTAAAAATACATTCATTTAAAGTTTGTCTTGTCTTTATTTTGTGAAAATTTGAAAGATAATATGGGAACCGTTGTTTAAAAACTTGAACCCTTGGTATATCGAGGATATTGGCACAGCTAGGGGGTGTAATGGCACTCCGCTTTGCATCATGCCTAACCACCCTGCTAGCTGTGCCAATATCCATGATATACACTTAATTGTAACCGATAAGCATCGTTGCATCTTATTTTAAAATATTGTGCATTGGAAACGTAAATAACAATAGTATTAGGAAGCATTACAGTTTTACTGAAAAACAAACAAACAACGTAATCACAATTGTGTAAAATGATCTGTATAAATTATTGTTGCAATTAATTATGTAATGATTACTTACATAACCTGCTCATTATTAATAGCTTATTACGTCATGTGTTTAAACAAGTCTGCATGCTGTGGTAGGCTTGACTCCCAATAAAACTACATGCGGTGGGTTTTCTTAAAGCCACTTGATGCTAAGACCCTCTTTAAATGCCTCTTATGATCACTCTTAAAATAGTGTCACCAAAGTGTCCATTTACTGTAGTTCACTCTTAAGTTACGAGCAGTGGAGAGCACTCGTTTGCAGCAAAGTACCTCTTTAAAATCCTGACCACAGCCGCGCGCTCTGGCAGCACACACAATATGCGTGTGCTGTCGTTGCATATAATCGCATCCCACAATAGGCTACAAAGTTGATTCTGCCCAGGTATTCATATTCCAATAGACTAACCGCTCACTAACACAAAGCCCACCACTATGTGGAGTAGAATTAGAAACATGTAAAATAATTGATTTTTCTGTTCACCTTTTTCTTTGAAAATGGTCACAATGTGAAAGAGAATGAGGGAGAGGAATTTAATAAACCAGAGAGATTTCCTGCCTTCACAAAGCAGTAGAGTGTGTTCTGATCACTTAATTCAAGGTAGAATCTAGCAATATGAAAAAGAATTGTCAAGTTTGGTTATGTCCATGTTGTATGGATTTAATCCATTAATGAGACAATTTTTCCTTCATATTGTCTCTGAAGTCTAAAGTGTCTGTTACGGTCTTCCCTAATGGAACTGGTCCGTGTCAACACAGTAAGTTCCTTCCAGTTTGTGGAAGTACATGGCTTGAAGTGAAGCAAAGTTAAACTGCCTGGTCCACTCACACTGTGGCCTAGCTGTGGGTTCGCTGTGCGAGAATTGCTACACCGAGACTACGGCCAATTAGTTATTGCTAACTATTTAAGAATTATCTTGCAAACCCTGACTAGTCTGCTATGCCTTCATATTTTGTTGGTATTGGTTGGTTCTGGTTGTCATTTGTGATATTTTGTCTGCATGCCTTAACAGAGGTTAGTATTTTAGCCCGCTGGTGCACTGTACATCCGCACAATATGGCCGTGGTTCATTTTGAGTGGCGTCATGGAATACAATGAATGAATTGATAATAGTCATGGACCTTTTCACTCACTGCCCACTTAATTGCTTGAAATTCTAATTTGTGAACAGGATAATTATTTTTGCTTTGGCGCAGTACATGAATGGCATAAGAGTCCAGCACAAAAACACTGAACCCAAGAGCGGGATATAATGTCAAAGTCTTTATTTACTTTGAAGCAGATTTTGACCCTTGTCCGTCTGAATAGTAGTAATGCACCTCAAGCAGTTCGTAAATGAGAGTTCAGGCAATCCAGAGAGTGGTAGTGGTCACAGGCGAATGGTCGAAAACACAGAGGCAGTCCAAACAGAAACGATATCCAACGGAAAATCCAATTAGCCAAAGGGAGTCCAAATACTACAGGTCAAATCAGAACAAACGGGAAATCCAAAAGGCAGAGGTTGAAAACAATCCTGGTCGCACAGGAGATCAGACAGAAATAAACGCTGGGAGTATGGCAAACACACATGACATTCTGGCAAGGAACTATCCACCAAATGGGTTTTTATACACAAGTAATGAGAGGGAATGGTAAACAATCAGGAAGTGGGAGACAGGTGAAAGGAATAACAGACGGTCTGCCCAGAGGGTAAAACGGCCTGTAGCGTAGTGGTTAAGGTAAATGACTGGGACACGCAAAGTCGGTGGTTCTCATCCCGGTGTAGCCACAATAAAATCTGCACAGCTGTTGGGCCCTTGAGCAAGGCCCTTAACCCTGCATTGCTCCAGGGGAGGATTGTCTCCTGCTTAGTCTAATCAACTCTATGTTGCTCTGGATAAGAGCATATGCCAGTAATGTATTATAAAACTTTGATTTCCAGCAATTTAAACTCTGTTGACAGTCTTCAGTCCACCTCTCCTAAAAGCTGTCTGGCTCTGGTTTTAGCTTTTTTAGAACTCTCCTTTCAATAAATACAATACGAGATTCCGATAGATTCAGACATTCTAATTTGTGAACAGATGAATTATTTTAGCTTTTGCTCAGTCCATGAATGGTTTAAGAGATTACCCTCATTTTACCATTCAGATTCAGATATCTATCCTAGATAAGATAAAGATTTTGAAAGAACGTGCATTTAGATGTTGATAGTTTCAATCCATATTCAGAAATGCATTGTAAAACAGTCATTAATCTCTCCATGTTGTTCAAGAGTTTCAGAGAAGATTTTCAAGTCATCAAGAAAGGCAACAACTTCATTCAATAAGACATGACTCACTCCATTATTCTCTGGAATGTAGCAGGTTAATTGATTAAGCCCAGTGGCATTTTCATGAACTACCAGTTTCCAAAGGGTGCTCAAGAGTCTCAAAGAAGATTATCAAGTCATCAAGAAAGGCAATAACTTGATTGCAGTCATGACTCACTCCATTGGAATGTAACAGGTTAATTGGTTAAGCCCTGTGGCATTTTCATGTTGTGAAGGCGGTTTTAAAACAGTCTGAATGCTTGATTTCAGATTCACCGCTCTTCTAATCCAACACAGTGAACCATTTTGACCGAGCGAGAGAAGCACAAAAGTCTCCTCAATCCAGGGATAAGGGATAAAAGGGATAAGTCTGATAAAACGGTTTAGCCTTCGACAGTCACTATCATCTCTACCATCCTCTTTTTTTTTTTTTTTTTTACTAAGACCATTGGTAACGCATATAGGCTTCAGATTCTTCTATGATAGCAGCAGTCAATAGAAGACAATTTGGCACAATAAAAGGATTCTGCAATACATGTGAACTACCAGAACATGAGGAACACTTTTACTAAGGGTGACACTAGCAGAAGCTAGGCTGCAGTCTTCTCACAACGTAAAGCTACCAAGATATGAAGACAGATTATTAAACTGTCATGGACTTTGGAGTGTTAACATTACATTCTAAGCAAAAAAGGAAAACTTAAGAATCAGTGGTGCACTTCTCTGTTGAAATTTGCAGCTTTTTACCTTTTTCATGACTCATTTATCCCAAAAAATTAAAAATAAATGTTCTGATGTCACTTGGAGCTGTCAGACACATCGCAGTGTCATCTCTCTTCATAATAGTTGAGTGCAACACACCTGGGATTTTATTCCTTCAAGTAAATAGATGTTTTTGAACACCACCTGATGTAAAATGACACTGAAACTCAAAACCAAGTAATTGAATGTTAACAGTGCAATTTCTTCACACTTATAATCTTGTTCTCCTGGTTAGAAAAAAGTTCATTTTACATATTCAAATAAGTGATGTCTGCGCCCTGAGAGTTTGTTAACCTTAACAAAAATTATAGTTATTCCAAGAATAAGAGATGACTTGAATCATATTGCTTGATATCCATTACACAATATATGTATACATTGTGTAATATGCTGTAGATATACACTCAACTTTATTAGATATGTATTAGACTTATTTTTTAGTCTTCTAATGCTGTAGCCTATCCACTTAGAGTTATAATGCGTTCTGTGTTCAGAGATGCTGTTCTGCATACCACAGAAGGCGTTTCTGTCTGCAGAACTGCTGCTCACTGGATTCTTTTTGCATCATTCTTTGCAAACTCTAGTGTGCGTGAAAATCCCAGGAGATCAGCAGTTTCTGAGATATTCAAACCACCCTGTCTGCCAACAATCAGTCCACAGTCAAAATAAAACAATTTCCCATTGAAGGTACAATAGGTAATTTTGGACTTCTAACGGCCAAGAGAGGAATAGCAGCTTCAACCACAACACCCTCCCCCTTCTCTGTAAACATGCTGAAGTTGAAATGCCATTGGCTGTGGCAATTAGAACCAATTTTCAACCAATGAGCTTGAATTATTGTACAGCTATACAATGTTTTGGTACAGAGTATCGGGCCATCAACTGTATATTTTGAAACCCGAATTTAAGGACTATAAACACAGGCAGAGGGTGAGTCAACATGTCAGTGAGCCTGTTTCAGTGAAATGAAGGGATATACAATGGTCTTGTAACAATGTTTTAACAAAAATATTACTGTACTTTAACTGAAGTTCCTGACCCGTATCTACATGATTGTATGCATTTCACTGCTGCCACACAATTGGCTGATTTGATAATTGCATGAATATGTAGGTATAATAAAGTAAAATGTTTCCTAATAAAGTGCTCGGTGAGTGTATGTTGTGAGATATATATAATTTTTTTGTTTTTTGTTATTTTTCTTCACAGGGTACAACATGTCATCTGCATCTTTCCAAGGAATAGTACGCCCTTTTGTAATTGCAGTTCTTTTACTGGGTTGTTTTGGGATTTTATTTTATACTTATTTCAAGATGCCCACAAGCGAGCGGGCAAGTCCAGCACCTGCACCAATGTTGAAATACCAGAATAATGGTTCCAATGAGGAACAAGAGGATCAAGCCGAGATTCCTGTTTCTAAAAAGGAAGAAGACCAGAATATTGTTTCCAAACAGGATGAAGCGGAGATTCCTGTTTCTAAAAAGGATGAAGACCAGAATATTGTTTCCAAACAGGAAGAAGCGGAGATTGCTGTTTCCAAAAAGGAAGAACACCAGACTATTGTACTAATCTGGATGTGGCCATTTGGCAGTGCCTTTGATCTCAACTCCTGTAGTGCTCTGCTTAACATTGATGGCTGTCACCTAACAGCAGACCGAAACATGTACAGCAAGTCAGATGGGGTTATCTTCCATCACAGAGACATTAGCTGGGATTTATCCAACATACCACAATCACAGCGCCCATCATTCCAAAAATGGGTGTGGATGAACCTAGAATCCCCCACAAATACAGGAAGGAATCCTGCTCTCAAAAGCCTGTTCAATTTGACGATGAATTACAGGCAGGATGCTGATATTGTAATGCGTTATGCGACAATTGTTAAAACTGAGGAGAATAACTTCAAAATACCAAGCAAAAACAAGTTGGTGTGCTGGATTGTGAGCAACTGGAACCCAAGTTACAGAAGAGTGGCGTACTATTATGAGTTGAAGAGACACATTGATATAAATGTCTATGGACGGGCCTTTGGAAGACCACTCAGAGGTGAAGACTTTGATGCCACAATTGCCAGCTGTAAATTCTATCTGTCATTTGAGAACTCAATCCACAAAGACTACATCACTGAAAAACTGTACAACCCAATGTCTGTTGGCACAGTGCCAATTGTTCTCGGGCCATCAAGACAGAACTATGAGGACTTTGTCCCAGGTGATTCCTTCATACATGTAGATGATTTTCCCTCCCCCCAAAAGCTTGCTGAGCACATCCGGTTCTTAGACAAGAACGAAGACATGTACCAACGATACTTACATTTTCGTAAACAATTCGAAGTAAAGAAGTATGATCCATTTCTCGTAGGCACATGTCTTACCTGTAATTATATTAGGGCACACTTCAATGAATACAAAGTTATCCATGACCTTAACACATGGTTCTGGGGATGATAAAAAGCACAATATGTGGAATTTGGTGAAAGCTGTCTTTTTACCACACACCACGGTTGTGGAGTGAAGAACGTCCATTCCTCATCTTTTTTCATTATTTTTGAATGTCAAAATATTTATAAAAATGTGGCACACAAAATAACTACCGGAGTTTAGCATAATTTAAGTTAATTTGCATAATATTATTAATTTGCCTCTTATGTTGACATGAGGGGTATGTAAAAGTATAGGAGGGGGAAAACTATGTACTCATGGATGGAATATATAATGTGGTCAGGGATGGTGAATTATTACGGATCTGCAAGTGTCTGGATCACAGAGGGGCCACCAGATACTGGATAGTTTCACAAGATTGCCTTATGTATGCCATACATTGTAATAGCACTTAGGTACAGTTATTGTAGTACTTGAGGTATTCTCTTCCAGGGTTCAAGTTGTATCTATGTGATCATGCTAGGACTCGGAACTGTACTGTCCTCTAGGGTCCTCATCACAGTTGTCCCTGGGTTCGATTTGCACTTCATTGTACATCGTTCTGGATAAGAGCGTCTGCTAAATGCCTGTAATTTAATGTAATGTAATAAGATCATGCACTGTCATACAAAGCACCTTACTATCACTAGATTACTGGGAGTATACTATGCAGTTTCTCTTTTCCTAGAGGAGAGAGCGGTTTCTTATTGGTGGGTCAGGGTGTCACAGACCTCTTCCTGCCCAGAACTGAATTAGGAAAACTAAGAGAATTGTGCAATGTGGAAGGGTTGCTCAGGATTACATCTAAGGGAAGTCCAAAGAAACATTTTTTTTTTTGTAAATATGTTTATTTGCAATAGCCAGCATGTCATCCTGTGGTCAGCAATAGGCATTCTACTCATATTAATTCATCATGTGTTCATCACTGACATGTTGACTCACCCTGTGTTTATAGTCCTTAAATTTGTGTTTCAAAATATGCAGTTGACGGGCCGGCACTCTGTACCAAAACATCGTATAGCTGTCCAATAATTTCATTGGTTGAAAATTGCCACAGCAAATGACGTTTCAACATCAGCGTGTTCACAGAGAAGGGTTGGGATAAACAGTGTTGTTGTTTGAGTGGGCTTGTTGCTGCAATTCCTCCCTTGACCGTAAGTCTGAAATTACCTATTGTACCTTTAATTTATACCGCCATTGGACATAATTATATCACCAGATTTTTGAGTTCGGACGATTTCAAATTTTTTTCTCAAAATACTAATGCGGTGCCTAATGTCCAGAGCAATGTCTGAATGCTATTAACTCCCACCTTCCAGCATACAAGCTATGGCTTTGATTAAATGATCGCGGCTGATGGAAACACCCAAAGTCACTTCAGAAAATGACTTATCTGGTGCGTGACGTCACAGCGGGAACACACGCAGCTGTTGTATACCTTTATGTTGAAAATATTGTCAGCATTGAAATATTTATTTCTGAATCAAATGAAATTTGCAATAACTTGGATGACTCGGATTCTGAAGAGGCAAAAGAAGACATAATCGCTGAACCTGATACGGCAATACATCCATTCAGGTTTGAGCCAGAAGTAATATTACATGGATCGGAATCAGAGGAGTTGGAGGATTCCCACAACCGAAGTCCATATCGGCGATACAGACTGGCCAACCTTTTATTTTCACTAATATTGTTTTCTCTGTTTTGCTACACTGTCTAATTGTAGTATTCACGATTATAAATATAACAGCCCTTTAAATACTTATACATACAATTATATGATGGCATAGGCAATGGGACACCTCACATGTAGGGCAAGCTAACATTAGCTTATAGTTGGGCTAAGTTGCTAATAATAGCCATCTTGTTGATTAATCAACTATCCGGCATTCAGGCAAGTTAGATAAGTGGAGATTCTTTCATAACTTGACCCCGCAACTCCAATGTTTCCATTTAACATTACATGAAGAAATATCACTCCACACATAAGCTACATGTTGACTCAAGTGCTTTATACAGCATTGCATCAATTTAATGAAGACAGTTTCACTAAGATTTAGAGGCTATGGTTAGCTGGAGGCTAGCTATAGCGGCAGTTTTGACTGTCTTGCTGGCTAGCTAGCTAACTTTTAGTTAGCTTTGCATTGGGGATAACGTTACAGAATATCCAGCTGCAGGGTTACTCAGCTGGATCAAGTAGGGAGCGGCCTGTAGCATAGTGGATAAGGTAATTGACTGGGACGCGGAAGGTCGGTGGTTCATGTGACCATGCTCTAGCAGGTGTGTATTATAAAGGGGTGGGAATGTTGTTCAAGAGAACAGGATAAATGCAATGAAAATACACTCTGTATAGGATGTTGGTGTTTAACCAGCTTGATTCAGTCATGGAGAGTAAAGGTATTTAAATTACCTACCCGGAATTCAAAGAGAAACAGGTTCTATTATTGCTTGTAGGACAGACTGATAGGTTGTTGATAGGTTACAGACTTCAGGAAGTCATGGCATGCAAAGCATATGCAACCAAATACAAAACATGATCATTTTATTTGACATGATGTTAATTTGTCTTAAACATTGAAATCCATGCAATAATTACTACATAGTGGAACATGTAGAACATAGTGGAATACGTACAAAAATACACTTTAATTAATGCTGAGAATCTACACTTTGACCACATATGAATTGTTTGATTACTAACAGAAAATAAAATATGAATAGGAAAATGGTTTCACACCCACATGTGAACACCCAAATGTGAAAATACACGTGAAATGCATGGAGTGTTCTGTGTTGGTTTGCATTACCATAAATAACCCAAATTTCGTCAAATTATCAGATTGTCATATTACACCTTGTCCCGCTAAGCCACCGAGCAATATGCCGTCTTTGGAATGTCATGTTTATTTACATTATTTTAATATCTTTTTCATGGTGCATGACTTTGCAATCGGGGAATTCCCTAGTCCGTTCCAAACCTCCTTCCCTGGGGCGCTATGATGGAGCACCTGGATATCCTGTCGTCCTACCTGTTCCAGTGTTCTTTCATATATGATCTGCAGACTTTCCCATGGAGTGGTCTAAATTCACCTACATTATCATCTTGTTGGCTGGTAAAGCACGTAAATGGTAATGGTAAATGGTTGGAATTTATAAAGCTCCTTCATCCAAAGCGCTGCGCAATTGATGCTTCTCATTCACCCTTTCATACACACACTCGCATACCAATGAGGATTGGCTGCCATGCAAGGCACCAACCAGCTCATCAGGAGCATTTAGAGGTTAGGTGTCTTGCTCAGGGACACTTTGACACACCCAGGGCGGAATCGAACTGGCAACCCTCCGACTGCTAGAGATCTGCTCTTACCGCCTGAGCCAATGTTGCCCCTGCACGTGAGTGCGGAACCACTTTTTGGGACTCTAATACTGACAAATGTAATGACTCAGAAATGGAAAAAGTTCTGACCAGGAGGCTGTGGCTCCTGGGATTACATCAAGGGAACAGTTCCGTCTCAGACTTTTCCATTGAATTCCGGACTTTGGCAGCCTTATATAGTATACCCACAAACACCACTTTATTACATACACATGTTCAGTATCTGGCAGGCCTCCTTTCGCTGCCAGAAGAGCCTGATTTTTTTGTAGAATGGATTCAAAAAGGTGCTTGATTCTGAAGTTGACTTGTTGACTTGTTGACTTGATTGTATTTCCCTGGCTAATCCAAAAATATATTCTGATCCTGACCACTGCTGCTTTCTTTTGTTTGTTGTTTTGTCTTAGCTGCTGTGCTTTAGCTGCTTTGTTGCCCTGTCCTGTAAAGTGTTAAATGCATCTGTCTCGTTTTTTTGTGTTTGTTACTGTGTGTGATTAAATATTGCAAAACTTTGCATAAGTTTTCTATAAGTATGATGGCCTTGCAAATTGTTTCATTATTTATATATTGAATAAAGAACTAAATTTGACTTTTTGAGGTAAAAACGTCCCTGACCCCTGGATTCCATAAAAAGAACAATATTGACATTTCTATATTCATAAGGCTATAAAATGTAATAAAATACCTACATGCAAGACGATCACCTTTTTAAAAGCTGCACCCAACTGGAAGCTATTTAAGGTGGAAACACTTTCATTTCCATGGTAAGCATGCATCATATGCTATAGCTGCATTAATTATTGCAAAAAAACTGGAAGATAACTTGCTTCCACTTTCTATGCTGCTCAACCTTTGTAAACATGAAGATATATAACATCTGTTAGGCCCCTGACTGTAAATGTGTCAATGCTTTATTTAATAAATAAATAATATATTCGGCGGCATGGATGGTGCAGTGGGTAGCACTGCCGCCTCACCGCAAGGAGGTCCTGGGTTCGAATCCCCGTCGGCCGGGGCCTCTCTGTGCGGAGTTTGCATGTTCTCCCCGTGTCTGCGTGGGTTTCCTCCAGGTACTCCGGTTTCCTCCCACAGTCCAAAGACATGCAGGTTAGGCTGATTGGAGAGTCTAAATTGCCCATAGGTATGAGTGTGTGAGTGAATGGTGTGTGTGCCCTGCGATGGACTGGCGACCTGTCCAGGGTGTATTCCTGCCTTTCGCCCAATGTATGCTGGGATAGGCTCCAGCCCCCCTGCGACCCTGTTCAGGATAAGCGGGTTAAGATAATGGATGGATGGATGGATGGATAATATATTCATAGTACCATGATCACAATTTCTCTTCATCCTTAACCGAACTGGGGAAGGGTATTATTGCCAATGATCGCTGCCACCACCAGTTGCACTAAATGTAGAGCTACAGTGCATGCAGAAAGTCAAAATCTAAATCATACCGGACTCAGCAATAGTGACTGTCTCTGTGTGTGCATAGAGTGGTGTGTGCAGCAAAAGCAACAGCAGTTGACCGAAGGGATGGTATCCATTGTAATCTATACCTGTTTTTTTTATTACAATTTTATCTGATACCTGATTACAATTCACTATATTTTTATTATTAACCATAGTGATTTTACATTGAATCCAGGATGAAATGTAGAATTTAAATTACAGCGCCCATCATTCCAAAAATGGGTGCGGATGAACATAGAATCATCCACAAATTCAGGAAGGATTCAAAGAGCCTGAATGAGGACTTTCGGTGTCTTAACCAAGGATTAGTTTGCTTATACATCATTGAAAAATAATGATTGCTTGTGACATAATGGCATTTTGCAGACTCTTATTGTTCACGGGTCATTATTGACGAGTCGAGTCTCAAGTCGAATCTGGAGTCTGTGTATGTACGACTTAAGTGTGATTCGAGTGCCCATCTCTGATATAGACGTCAACGGAAAGGCCTTTGGTAAAGTCAGTCCACAAAGACTACATCACTGAAAAACCGTACAACCCAATGTCCGTTGGCACAGTGCCAATTGTTCTTTTTTCAATTGAGACAGAACTATGAGGACTTTGTCCCAGGTGATTCCTTCGTACATGTAGATGATTTTCCCTCCCCCCAAAATCATAGTGAAGGATGTCCATTCTTCATCTTTATTCATAATTTCAAATGTATAAATATTTATTTCTCCTGTAAATTGCTGCACGAAAATTAACTACCAGAATTTAGCACAATATAATTTGATTTGCATATTTGAATTCATTTGACTCTTATGTTGACATCATGGGTATGTAAAAGTATAAGAAGGGGAAACTATGTACTTATGGATGTAATAAAGAATGTGGTCAGGGATGGTGAATTATTACAGATCTGCATGCTTATTTAAGTGTCTGGATCACAGAGGGGCCACCAGAGATTGGATAGTTTCAATCATAAGATCATGCACTGTCATACAAAGAACCTTACTATCAATAGATTACCCGGAGTATACTATGCAGTTTCTCTCTTCCTGGAGGAGAGAGGGTTCTCTTGTTGGTGGGTCAGGGTGTCATAGCCCGCTTACTGGACAGACATTATTTCAGAAAACTAAGAGAATTGTGCAATTTGGAAGGGTTGCTCAGGATTGCATCTAAGGGAAGTCCAAAGAAACATTCAGGGAGAATCTGTTTAACAGTTCTCTTGATACCATAGTCATTGCCATAGAGAATATTTCATTTTATGATTTATTTTTTTAAAACATGTTCAAGTTGTCCTGTGTTCAGCTATATGTATTCTATTCATATTCATTCATTATGTGTTCATATTTACTCTCATAGATTAACCAGTGATTATGTTTATTAATACAGGCCTTAGTACCATCACTATTGTTCAAGATGGTCAAGCGCAGGAAAATAAAACTTCCAGTATAAGGTGCAATTGGCACAGAATAAAGCCTCACACCTTGCTCTCCACTGCTCAATGACAGGAACTGTTGAGTGGATGCATGGAACAATCTCTTGTCTGACAGTGGTTGACATGTCATGTCACGTTACACTGATTAACATATGCAGTCAATGCCTTACGGTGCCATTGAACGTAGAATCTGATGTTGATCATGTGAAAGCAGTTTAACAGGTTATACAGTGAGCTTTTTTATGTATCCCAATGTTGAAACACACCACTCAACGTGATTCACAAGTCAATGGCTGGATGTGCCATTTCTTCTTTACAAAACCACTGATGATCCACAGACCAGTACAGGTACTGATTTAAACCATCAGAAATTGTAAACCAAATAAATGCATTACAAATGTGTATCTTATTCCCACAACATCAAGTGCTATTGATGGGAGGAATATTAATAGGCGTTTAACTATTGAAAAAAGTATTTAAAGAAATATTTCAGAAACTATGTGCTTGTTGTTTGGCATCTAAAAATAAGGATTACCATCAGTTTGATAATCATGAAAAACCATGTATTTATTACGCATTATTTATAAGGCATCTGTCATTACCATTAATGGTCTTGCATGAATTATATTTGTTGCTTAAAATAATGCTTATTTTGCATTAAAATATTGCTTTTATCTGGCAGTACATTAATACCAATAAGCAGGTAACACTTTACAATAAGGTTACATGAATTGGCATTAACTAATGGTGTTGTTTGTGGTGTCTAACTACTGAGAAGTTAAGTACAACTTTGTTTATGTATTCATGCATCATTAATTATACATCATTAATTAATGTTAGCAAGTACATTAGGTAATGCCAATTCATATTGAAACAAATGTATCTGTTTATCCTATGCTTACTAATTAAACAAATACATTAGTAGTTAACAAATATATTAACTAATGAAAAGTCATGTTATCAACTACATTAATGCCAATTTCATTCAATATCTTAATGTAAAATGGAACCAAGACGCATAATTGTATCCTATTTCAAAATATTGTGCATTTGCAGTTGATCTTTATGATAATACACTTATGAAATTATGCAATCTTAATCAATATATCCCTGATATATTGCTTTGCTATGTTTATTTTTTCTGTGTTTTTTTGTGCAAAGGCTTGTTTACTATAAAAACAGGAATAAATATACTTCTTGGACATTTTCAATTACCAATTAGAACCACAGAGATGAAAGTGAGATTGGGTTTAGTTTTACATTTACAATATTACAATGAGTAGGAAGGCAGCACGGATGGTGCAGTGGGTAGCACTGCCACCTCACAGCAAGGAGGTCCTGGGTTTGAATCCCTGTCGGCTGGGGCCGCTCTGTGCGGGTACTCCGGTTTCCTCCCACAGTCCAAAGACATGCAGATTAGCCTGATTGGAGAGTCTAAATTGCTCATAGGTATGAGTGTGTGAGTGAATGGTGTGAAACATAACCTGCTCATGATGAATTGCTGATCATGTCATGTGTTTTAATAATTATTTGGTTTCATGCATCCTGCGGTGGGTTTCCTTAAAGCCTCTTAATGCTAAGAATGTCTTTAAATGCCTCTTATGATCATGCTTAAAATAACATGGGTTTGTTTCCCAAACACATTTGTCAGGAAAGTGTCTGTTTACTGTTGTTCACTCTTTAGTTACGAGCAGCCTAGATCACTCATTCGCAGCAAAGTGTCTCTTTAAAATCCTGATCGCAGCCGCTTGTTCTGGCAGCACTCACAATATGCATGTGCATCCCACAATAGGCTACAAAGTGGAGTAACCTCAGTCTATTCTTTCTCATGTAGCCAGTAATGTGTAGTGAGGACATTGGTTAACATGTTATCAGTGAATACCTGCCAAAGTACTAACTGATAATAAATAGCCGTGGAAGTTTTCTTTAACTGCCCATTTAAGTGCTAGACATTATAGTTTGTGAACAGACTAATTATTTTTGCTTTTGCTCAGTCCACAAATGGTTTAAGAGATTACCCTCATTTTACCATTCAGATTCAGATTCAGATATCTATCCTAGATAAGCTAAAGATTTAGAAAGAACTTGCATTTAGATGTAAATAGTTTCAATCCATATTTGGAAATTTTTATTTTAAAACAGTCATTAATCTCTCTTCATGCTGTTCAAGAGTTTCAAGATTTTCAAGTCATCAGGAAAGGCAAAAACTTAATTCCATAAGACATGACTCACTTCATTATTCTCTGGAATGTAACAGGTTAATTGGTTAAGCCCTGTGGCAGTTTCATGCTGTGAAGCAGTTTTAAAACAGTCTGAATGCTACAGAGTCACTCCTCTTGAAATCCAACACAGAGAACCATTTTGACCCAGAGAGAAGCGCAAAAGTTTCCTCAATCGGTTTATAGTCACTACCATCTCTATCTACTACTACTGATCCATTTTTTTACTAAGACGATTGATGACACTATGATACTAGTGGTCAATAGTACTTGTAGATGGTTTCTCAATTCATCAAAATCAGCAGGAGAAACCTGCAGCGTACACTCTTTGAGGGTGCCTTCTGTGAGCACTATTTTCTGTGTTACACCTGGAGCAGGTTCCCACTAGAGTAGTATGGCCTCATTGGAGTTATTGTCTGGGCAGACAAGTCCCACACTCCTCTTTGGGAAAACAGACTTTTATGTACCCAAGGTAGGGAACATTTGCCCTCCTGCATGTGTAATAGATGTATAGGGTGGGGCTCTAAATCTGTCAATATGGCACAATAAAAGGATTCTGCAATAAATCTGACAGGTTTGACTGGGTTAACCCATTAGGTAGGCTTTGGTGAACATTTAGGAGTGGTACTTACTGTCTGCCCTTTCTCTAATGTGTACTGACTCAGTTTAAAGGCAGTGGAGTGTCTTTTGCTGCCCTGTACGGTTTCTTTTCCCATCTTTGCTTCAGCTTTTGCTGTACTAGTTCTGCATTGCTACAATTCCACAAAGTGTATCCATCTTCTCGTAAAGGAAGAATAACCTGTTTGACTTTCGTTGAGGGCCAACTGTATTACCTTAACTGTATTAGCTACAGCTGTATTAACTGTTCACCATTCCTCCCTGAACAGTGTTGCATTGCACATTACCAACTAGAGTATTCTCCTGTTTTACGCTTTCATGAAGCACTGTATCCTGCAGACTCTTAATTTTGTAACTATCTGAGACAAAGACCTGTCTTTGCAGTGGCAGCAGCTATTTTTTTTTTTATGGGCCTCTGACAAAAAATGCCAACCAAGATGCAGGCACACGCACACAAATGCAGATAACCTACGCACGCACACACACGCATGCGCCCACACACAGCACCATTCGACAGATATTTTACAGACAATACTCTGGAATTTATTTGGCTCATGTGTAACTTTGATTATTGGGACACAGGCTACATCGTTTGCGATACTTTAGAACATTTGCATTAATCAAGTCAAAACCATGGAACAACATGGATGGTCATAGAATCAAATCAGCAAGTCAACAAATCAAGTAACAATAGTTGGGATGTTTACATAACTAAAGCTTAGGCCTATGCTACTCATGTGTCAGTATCAGAGGAAAAGCACCACACAATATATTCACTGAATGTGTTCTTATGCCTAATTCACTGAATGCATTTTTTACAATAAAATATGAATTAATGTATGAAAATCAGTTTCATCTTTCAACTTGTCATTATTATTTAAAAAATTAACAGTATATTACTATTTATTGCAGGTACTTATTCTTATTATGGATGTAACTCCTCCTCCAGTTACACAGACTTATTTCGTAGCTTCCTCTTTGTTAAGCGATACAATTTATACTTTCTATATCATAAGGTTTTTAAAAACAGCCCCCTGGCTTAACATTGGTGGAATGCTGAGTTTACAGCAGAAAACCAGTCCAGCAATTGAACAAACAAATCAAATTCATAGTAACTGCTGGGAGAATTAGCTTGGCTGTACATTTACATTTATGGACTAGTTGCAAGAAAACTTTCACTTTTCAGCGAAATGTAGCCAAATTTTCTCCTGAAAAAGTACAGTAGGTGTTAGAGTACAATGTTATATCTAGCTTGCTATCCTACCTACAAGGTTTCGCCGCCGTCAGGTGCAGTGATTGCAATGGGCAACTGCTACTGGGAACAGGGTTTAACTTTTCAAGAAGCCGTTCAGTTTAGGTAGTTTTGCCACCTTTCCTTTTTTATCCTTTCTTTTCTGCGACACACTTTTGTGCTTGTGAAACTTTTGTGTTTCAAGGGCATTTTCACGCTCAATATTTTAAGCATTAGACTAATATCGACACATGATCAAAACAGTTCACATTTGAAAACAGCAAACATATTTCCCGGAAACATATTTCTTGGCTTATCAGAAAATTACACCAACACTAAATGAATTAGCCTGCCACAAGTTATTTCATTGAATATTTGATACGTTATAGCCTTTTTTCAGTAAAATAGACACCCAGTATACATTGAGCATGATCACATATGGTACAAAGAAAGTGTAATAACCATGACCAAAATGAGTTTGCTTATTTAAGGATATATAAACACATATATATGAATGGTTCAAATATAAAGACCTGTTAAAAAAACGGACGTGCTGATATAAGATACGGAGAGACATGGGCCCTCCAAACCAGGGGCCCCGGTGCTGCTGCATCTGCTGTACAGTCTATATTACTGCCAGTGTGTTCCTTGACAGGCATCAGAACATGGACAGTTTTTGGGAGCATTTTCATGAAACTAGAGACTAGTGTGTGTGTCAGGTTTTGTGTTTTTTGTTACCTTACATTACTTTATTGGCATTTGGCAGACTGCCAATCTGCCAACATAGCCTTACACAACTTATAAACATAATTAACATCTTAATAGTACTAATAGTTTACAGTGTGTTAATATTAGCATCACAGTGCCCTGCATCGATTGCAATACACCAAGGATTTTATTCCTTCAAGTATATACATTTTTCTAAACTCAACCTGATGTAAAATGACACTCAAAACTCAAAACCCAGTTATTGAATGTTAACACTGCAATTTCTTCACACTTATAATCTTGTTCTCCTGGTTACAAAAAAGTTTACATCCATATGTTAATTCATGTTAATTTTACATATTCAAATATGAGATGCCTGCTCCCAGAGAGTTTAAGGTAACCTGAACTAAAATTCTATGTCAAGTCATGTTGCTGTGATATAATGTATACATATGTTGTGTAAAATATTTGTCATTTTTATTCACAGGGTCCAACATGTCATCTGCATCTTTCCAAGGAATAGTACGTCCTTTTGTAATTGCAATTCTTATACTGGGTTGTTTTTGGATTTTAATTTTTACTTATTTTTATTTCATGATTCCCACTTCCTGGCTATCAAGTCAAGCACCTGCACCAATGGTGGAACACTTTAGTTCCAAAAAGGAACAAGACCAGACTATTATACTAATCTGGATGTGGCCATTTGGTGAAGCCTATGATCTCAGCTCCTGTAGTGCTCTGCTTAACATTGATGGTTGTTACCTAACAGCAGACCAAAATATGTACAGCAAGTCAGATGGGGTTATCTTCCATCACAATGACATTAGCTGGGATTTATCCAACATGCCACAATCACAGCGCCCACCATTCCAAAAATGGGTGTGGATGAACCTAGAATCCCCCACAAATTCAAGAAGGAATCCTGCTCTCAAAAGCCTGTTCAATTTGACTATGAATTACAGGCAGGATGCTGATATTGCGATGCGTTATGCAACAATTGTTAAAACTGAGGAGAATAACTTCAAAATACCAAGCAAAAACAAGTTGGTGTGCTGGATTGTGAGCAACTGGAACCCAAGTCAGATCAGAGTGGCATACTACGATGTGTTGAAGCAATACATTGATATAGACGTCTATGGAAGGGCCTTTGAGAAACCAGTCAGCAGTCAAGACTTTGATGCCACAATTGCCAGTTGTAAATTCTATCTGTCATTCGAGAACTCAATCCACAAAGACTACATCACTGAAAAACTGTACAACCCAATGATTGTAGGCACAGTGCCAATTGTTCTTGGGCCATCAAGACAGAACTATGAGAACTTTGTCCCAGGTGATGCCTTCATACATGTAGAAGATTTTTTCTCCTCCAAAGAGCTGGCTGAACACATCCTGTTCTTGGACAAGAATGAAGACATGTACCAACGATACTTCTACTGGCGTAGACACTTCAAAGTAAAGAAGACTGATCCATTTCTCATAGGCACATGTCTTACCTGTACTTATATTAGGACACACGATAAGGAATACAAAGTTACCAGTAACCTTGACAAATGGTACTGGGGATGATAAAAAGCATAATATGTGGAATTTGCTGAAAGCTGCTTTTTTACCATATACCCAGTGCTTGTGGAGTGAAGGATGTCCATTCCTCACCCTTTTTCATAATTTCAAATATAAAAATATTTATTTCTCATGTAAAATGCTGCACTCAAATTAACTAACAGACACAGAATTTAGCATAATTTAATTTAATTTCCATAATTTAATTCATTTGAGTCTTATGGTGGCATGATGGGTATGTAAACGTATGGATGGAATAAAGAATGTGGTCAGGGATGGTGAATTATTACGGATCTGCATGCTTATACAAGTGTCTGCATCACAGAGGGGCCACCAGAGATTGGATAGTTTCAATCATAAAATCATGCACTGTCATACAAAGCACCTTACTATCACTAGATTACTGGGAGTATACTATGCAGTTTCTCTTTTCCTGGAGGAGAGAGCGGTCTCTTATTGGTGGGTCAGGGTGTCACAGCCCTCTTCCTGGCCAGACCTTATTTAAGAAAACTAAGGCTGTAACTGAAATGGCTCACTATTCACTAACCAGTAAACTTGATTGGCTGTCAGCCATCTTGTTCTAGTAGCCGAATTCAAACATTTTTGGGGCAATGGAAATATCCCACAATGCACCGTGAAATCTAGTGAACAACCGTGGTCACGAGAAAGGTGGATACGAACTACAATGCTTAGCGACCGGTATTTTCCCTAACTTTATTATACACGCATCTTTTTTTCAATCTCATTTTAAGCTGAGGGGCTATGGCATGGTACAGGTGCAATTAAAAATAAAGAACAGCTCTTCTGGGTTTTGCTACGTTGATGACAAATACTTTTCCATTCAACATTATAATTATAAAGTACAACTAGCCTACCCTAATATAACCTAACATAGTTAATGTATTAATTATTCAATAATTCAAAACCCTGTTCGCCCAGAAAGTGGCACTTAAATGCTACAATATCTCATAGTTTAGCATATGTTATGTTATAGTTGATATGTTATAGTTGACATTAACGTTATTTGTAACCAATGAGTAGGTTACTTCCAGTCTTTTGCTTAAAAGTGCCAACAGCATTCTTATAAACCCGTGTTCAAAATTTTTGCATATAAATGTGTAGGGGGGATCTGTTGTAGATGTTTACTCGATGAAAATGTGCTCTTAAAAAAGAACACATAAAATAAGCCATGTAGTTTAATCTTGAAAAAAATATAGGTTTTCAAAAAAAAAAGAAAATTAGCTACAAATTGAACGCCGCAGGGTTAAGTGAGCTGCATCTTGACTATGTTTTAAGAACCGGCTATGTGATATGTTTGTCAAAGTTTTTGTGGCTATATGCAGCAGCGCATAGCCTATGTGCTGACACTGTTCGATTGCAAAAGATGACATCTGCTGTCTGAATTCACTGTTTATTTGGTAAACTATATGGAGCACTATACGGACATTCATTGTAAGGGATTAGTAATTACTGAATAGTGAGCCATTTCGGACACAGGGAAGGGAATCCAAAGAAAGATTCAGGGAGAATCTGTTTAATGGTTGTCTTGATACCATAGTCATTGCCATTGAAAAAAAAATAATAATTTGGTAAACATGTTCAAGTTTATTTGTGTAAGGCAGCATGTCATCCTGTGTTCATCTGTAGGTATTCTATTCAAATTCATTTATATGTGTTCATATTCACTCTCATAGACTTAACTACGCGGGGGGGGGGGGGGGTCTGGTAAGCATGCCATTTATGCCTGTGTTTTATGTTCTACCAGTGGCTGCAGCTAGTGAGGATGGGCCCCGGTGCAAGATTTTCTTTTCATGGGCCCTTCCTCCAAGATGCAGGCACACGCACACAAACGCATATAACCTAGGCACGCACACAAACACACACATAGCACCATTAGACAGATATTTTACAGAAATACTTTGGATTTTATTTGGCTCATGAGTAACTTACGTTATTGGGACACAGGCTACATCGTTTGCGATACTTTAGAAGATCTGTATAAATGAAGTCAGAACCGAGGATGGGCATAGAATCAAATCAACAAGTCAACAAATCAACTAACTATAACTGGGATATTTACATAACTAAAGCTTTGGCCTATAGGCAACTCATATGTCAGTATCAGAGGAAAAGCACAACACAATAAATTCACTGTTCACTGTGTTCTAATTCACTGGCCTAATTCACTGAGTGCATTTTTTACAATAAAATATGAATGAATGCATGAAAATCCCCTTTGTTAAGCAATACAATTCATACTTAAAGGTATAATAGGTAAGATTTTTGTGTTACAACATTGTTACAAGACCATTGTAAATCCCTTCCTATCATTGAAAAAGGCTCACTGACATGATAATTAAATTTGTGTTTCAAAGTGTATTTGTCGGGCCATCAAATGTATTAAAACATTGTACAGGAGTACAAAAATTAAAGCTCATTGGTTTAAAAATGGTTCTAGCTGCCACAGCCAATGGCGTGGGGCTTATTATGATTGTTCGTGTAGCTGCCCAAATTGCACTCCAGACAAGCAATCTCAATCCCTATGAAACTCTGTGTACTATTGCTTATTATCCAAGCAAAGACTACATACATAGTTATAAAACAATACCAGTTTGTTATCGGAAGCAACAAGCAAATCGGCTATAGTTAGCTTCAAGAATTTACAAATATCCACTTACGATAATATATAGGCAACCCGAACATGTAGTGATTGCACAAGCATTGTGCTTCAGGTGGATATTTGTACATTCGGGAAGCTAAATCGTAATCGCTAATTTGCTTGTTATAGCGAACTGGTCTTGTTTTGTAACTAGATAAGCAATAGTATACAGAGTTTCAGTGATCGCGTGTCTGGAGTGCAATTTGGGCAGCTATATGTTCCTTTTGTCTTTTTTAAGTGTTCAGTGTTAAGTGTTAAGTTGCAGTTGCATCGTTTGTGGATCTTAGTTATATAGCCAGCTAGTTACGCAGCCAAATAACTTGCTCGCTCACAATATAGTTGGTTAGCTAAAGTGAAAACTATAAATAGTGTTGTGTAGCACACCAAAGTCACCTGTTCGGCTAACATTTTCTTACTAGAACACAACGAAAAGATGGCAGGCTCTGTTGCGTTTGTCACTGTCAGCTTTCCAGAACAGTGCACGAGAAAACTGAACTGTATAATAACAATTTATATTACGCGTTATATTCATAGACTGTGGGAAGCATAAGCAGTGTTGCGGTTTGCAGTTGTCTGTTGTTGCAATTCCTCTCTTGACCGTTAGGTGTCCAAAATTACCTATTGTACCTTTAATATCATATATCATTTATTTCATAAGGTTTTTAAAAACAGCCCTCTGACTTAACATTAGTGGAACGCTGAGTTTACAACAGAAAACCAATGTCATTTAACAAGGAGAACACCCACATGTGAAAATCACGTGTGAATACCCAATAAAACACGTGGTTTTCAGACATGTTTTTTATGTTGAGAAAATACACACATGACATTCATGACAACAATCACCAAGATGTATAAAGGTAGGTGTTTTCTGTTGGGAATCATGTCTGTAGCGGATGCATCAGTTGCACATATCTCATTCTTTTATGCAATGAAGCAGATTCTACTGAAGTTAATTTAGCTTGTACATAAACTTGAACCGGTAATTTGAAATTGTTTTATGGGTGTTCTTTTGCACATGATTTCTTGCAAATTTCAAGGCAGCATAAAACAAAGCTCTTTTATTGCAGGAAAACCCCTTGATAAGTCACAGTAGCTACAAATGAACCAGAATAATGACAATGGACACGTAAGCAGTTCATGCTCATAAAATATTGTACACTGAGGAAAGCAAGTGCATGTGAGGTCAGACCTTCACTAGGGCTGAACAATAGCATTACTGTTTTGTCCATGAGCAAATATTATAATTTCAGTGCCAAGACTAATTATTTGGGTGGAGTGTTTGTCGTGGGTCAATGGCATTAGTTTTGCAAGGCTAAATAAGTTCCTGCATACTTCATAGTTTAAAAGCAGGATAAATATTTTGCAAGATTGAAAGAAATACCTCAGTAGGAGATCGATTGTTATGGTTCCTGGATCCCCGTCCTTTCGTTTATGTGTTTCCCCGGTTCCCCTTTGTGTCGTGTATTGTGTTTAATTTACTTATGTGTTTATGTGTTGCTTTAACTTGTGGAAGAACCTATGCACTTGTAAGTCACGTTGGATTAAAAGCGTCTGCCAAATTACTAAAATGTTAATGCAAATGTAACGTGTTAGTTTCTATAATTGGTTTAATATAATTTGAATACATTTTTCTCCCCCAAAGAGCTGGCTGAGCACATCCTGTTCTTAGACAAGAATGAAGACATGTACCAACGATACTTCTACTGGCGTAGACACTTCTAAATAAAGAAGACTTCTGCATTTCTCATTGTCTTACCTGTAATTATATTAGGCCCCCCAAAAGTAATACAAGGCTAACAAGAACCTTGACACATGGTACTGGGGATGATACAAAAAACATCAATTGATCATGTCAACTGCCATTTTACCACGTACCCTGTGAGTACGGGACCTATCTTCAACTAGTTTTGATAAAGACAATATGTACAGTGAGTAAGAACTGTGCAGGCAAGCATGTAATTTATGGCTATGTTTTGTCTACACATTGCATTGCAAGTCATTGCTATCTGGTCTAACTTGTTACCAGAACTGTCGTTGGACTTGAACATGGGAAGCAGATACAGTTCACTTTACTATGTGAACCTAACAATAAATAGAGTTGTAGCTTTGGAATTGTGGCTTTACTTTAATTGTAAAGTTTCCACCCAACCTTGACACATTTGTGTCATTTGCTGATATACACTCTCCGAGTACTTTATTTGGTATTTATTAGACTTTTTTTTAGACTTCTGCTGCTGTAGCCTGTCTACTTAGAGTTATGATGCGTTGTGTGTTCAGAGATGCTCTTCTGCATACCACTGTTGCAATGTGTGCTTCCTGCATACCACTGTTGTAATTTGTGCTCAACTCAACAAAACTTGTCAGCTTTGACCAGTCTGGCCATTCTCCTCTGACATCTCTCATTAACAAGGCGTTTCTGTCTGCAGAACTGCTGCTCAATGGTTTTTTGCACCATTCTTTGCAAACTCTAGAGACTAGTGTGCATACAAATCCTAGGAGATCAGCAGTTTCTGAGATACTCAAACCACCCTGTCTGCCACCAACAATCATTCCACGGTCAAAGTCACTTAGATCAATTTTTTTCCCCATTCTGATTGTTTATGTGAACATTAACTGAAGCTCCTGACCGTATCTACATGATTGCATGCATTGGACTGCTGCCACACAATTGGCTGATTTAATAATCGCATGAATAAAGTAAACATTTTCCTAATAAAGTGCCTGGTGAGTGTATTTTGTCATTTTCTTTATTTAAGCGCCCACTGTACTACAGTTTTAATACTCATGTTCAGATTAGATACTGAGTTTGTCAGCAGTTTTTTCTAGGTCTTAGTGCATGGTATCTCAGTCTAAGGTTCATTCATTCATTTGATTGTTTTGTCTCCACTTGGCCTCAACATCCTCAATTTCTCTACCCTTTGTACAGGCTGCTATAATATGCTATATGCTTACAGTATACACCATTTTTAGGAAATTCATCATGAACTGCATAATCAGAAGCTGCTGCAATTCATATGCCCAGTCATAATAGATTTAGGCTAGTGCTACTTTCTAAGGCACGTAACTGTAAAATGAATGCCTCACATTCACCCATTCACATGGCAATAGCCATGAAGGCACCAATCAGTTCGTCGGGATCAATTGGGGGTTAGGTCTCATGCCAAGGGCAACTTTTTTTCTCCAAGGTTTATTTTACAGAAGAAGAGCTATATATATATATATATATATATATATATATATATATATATATATATATATATATATATATATATACCCATACAAGTACTGTATAGACAATTATATTTTTAACATTGTAAATGCAATGCAAATAGAGTTATATTTATACAGTTTGGAAAGTTTAGCATCTCTGAAAACTGCTACAGCCATGTATAATGTCTACTGTATGTCAAATAACACGTGCTCCTTAATTTAGCTAGGTTGCAAGTAAACTTTAGTCACCCATTTCTATTTCATTTCCATACAGGCATTTCTGGTGTCTGGTATTTTATATAATTCCCATCTTGGTGGCCTCAAAATATTAAAATAACAATAAAACACCTTCACATTTAGATAAAAGGCTACTCGTGTTCTTCTTGGTCACTTTAATGAGACTTTAAAGTTATTTTCCACCATACTACACATTGATATTTCTAGTCAAGTCTCAAAAGTGCTAATAATGGCATAACTTCCATCCCTCACCCAAGTGACGACAGCACAGTTTATTCTTCTACCAAGACAGATACTGTAGTCACCAGATAATGTCAAGGACTATGTCACCATCATATTTATTTAACACCTGTGCAATACAATTATATGTTTTACATGGTTAGGGGTGTCTTACCATGTTTTCAAGGGCTAAAATTCTGTGTGACATCCGGCAGACTCATGAGCGTCTACTCTATCATGTCAACTCTAAAAGATCATATTCAGTTCACATTGCAGCACAAACCAAAGAAGGAAGTAGGAAGTTCACAGAAATGTAAAGATGAAGTTCACAGAAATGTAAAGACCCGAAAGGAAAACAGGCTCTCAGTCAATGTTCCCACAAGTACTGATTTAAAATAGCATCATGTAAACCATTTCTGCACATATGAATTTTCATATTCCAATAACAAAATCTGGATGTGCATGTTTTTCCATATACCACCTGCTATTTCATGATTAAAAATGCTTTAAACAGTATGAACTAATCTATAAACACTTAATATTTCATTATATGATATGTGTACTTATATAAGCAGATAATCATAAGTGAACTGCATTCAAATGTTGAATTTTTAGATGAAAATGGAAATCTTGTAAGCTCATTGTGGGGTGGGGGGGCGGGAACTGTTCTCTTATCTAAATATCTTGGGAGATATCTCTGCTATTCATGATGACATCTATCTTAACAGATGCTCGAGGACCTGCAGAATCTAATCCTACATCAGTTTTACCCTTCTTCCCTCCCTTTCCTTCTTCCCGGTTTGGTTTTGGGGTGGTTCGGGCATCTGATGAGGATGTCTCCCGAGCGCCTCCCTTTGGAGGTTTTCTGGGCACGTCCAACTGGGCAGAGACCCCGAGGTAGACCCAGAACCCGCTGGAGAGATTATATATCTCTCCTGGCCTGGAAATGCCTTGGGATCCCTCAGAAGGAGCTGGAAAGTGTCGCTGGGGAGAGGGACACCTGGAATACCCTGCTCAGCCTACTGCCACCGCGACCTGACTCCAGATTAGCGGATGAGAATGGCTGGATGGATGGATATTTTAGGGGTTTAGTGATGGTGGTAATTTTTGACCCAAAGGACAAGGGGAGTATACATAATGTTAAGACTACACAAGGGCTAAATATGGGGGGTGGTCTTGAAATACACCCAATGAGCTTACAATATTTCGATTATGTATCCCCAGGTTCAAGATAACAAGTCACATACTGCCAAAGACCATTGCTTTGCTGTCCCCTAGTGGTAGGTAGGTATGTAGGTAGGTAGACAGACCTGTGCACCAGCTTGTTAACGCCAATATTTAATCAGCCAATCATGTGGCAGCAATTGAATGCATAAAAGCATGCAGACGTGGTTAAGAGGTTCTGTCTGATGAATTTCCAGGCACTACCATTTTGTAGTATTGTCATTTGGCCAATTTGGTGATTAGTTTCACTTTGGTAATCAATACCCTCGTGCTGACTACTGATTCTAATTGTCCACAGCATGTGGTCTGCTATTTTATTTCTCCAATCTCCATAGCACATTGTTTTTATTTCTCATTTGTGCATTATGTGAGTCTCAGTTACCTGTTGTGTCAAGGTTTATGGGAGCTGAACAAGCAGTAACTCTTCATCACTTTAGGGTATTGAGGAAAGTCTATCACACGTTCACTTTTATTTTGTGCAAAAGTATTAGACACATGACAGTTGGAGGACATGATTCCTCTGGGAATTGAGACCTCGCCAGATTCTTCCTTCTGTTTAGGCCCAGTGTTAGGGTTTTGAGTTGTATTGCACCCTTTGCTGTATGCTTGCTCTCATGCTGTTTGTCCACCAAGTTTATTTTTCACCTTGTTTTCATAGCTACCTTTGTCAAGTAACAAGCTGTAGACTGAGTTTACAAGTGGTTAGTTGAAGTGCTGAGGCCCTTTGTAATTAGAAAGACTGGCTCAGACTTCCTATAACTTGGGGCAAGTGTAAGGGAGAAGACAATGTTCACCCTATCCGTTTGTGGAAATTGTCCTTGGCTCGGCTGTGGGTCTGCAGTTTCCTGTAGCGTGCGGTCTCCAAATTTAACAGCCGCCGTACATTTGCTTTAGTATAGCAAGGTGTCACTTTCAAAACTCATTGTTTTAATTTTTGTCATGCATGTTATTGTACGTATAGCACTAAGTCTCTATTCGCCGCTGTTGGAGAGAACATCTGTAATGGCGAGTTTGCGCACCTCTGATAATTCAGGGATGTGTTGCAGATTCTTGTGGTGGATAGTAGGTTACGTCTGCATAAGCCTCATAGCATATAAGGTAATGTTTCTAATGTTTTAGGGGGAGGCCTGTAGTGTAGTAGTTAAGGTAAATGACTGGGACACGCAGGGTCGGTGGTTCTAATCCCGGTGTAGCCACAATAAGATCTGCACAGCCATTGGGCCCTTGAGCAAGGCCCTTAACCCTGCATTGCTCCAGGGGAGGATTGTCTCCTGCTTAGTCTCATCAACTGTACGTTGCTCTGGATAAGAGCCTCTGCCAAATGCCAATAATGACCGAGGGGCTTATGCTTTTCATTTCATTCTTAGCGCAGGTCTGTTTTATGTATTACACTAAACTAAACAAGTTTCGGGGTTGACACCTCTCTCAGTGGGGAGCGGTGTGAACCTCCAATAGCCCAGGGCTCTATATGTTTTTAGCTCACTTTCTCGTAGGTTTCCTGCACGGTGAACTTGTGGTGATTATATATGTTTGGTGAGTTTCCTAAATGTCATATGGTGTACATGGTCATTGGAGTATTGCCCCCCTTAGATGAGGGCTTTGCAAAGTCACCGATAGGCTTGGGGTTCCATGAATGAGGCCCCTGTTGCTGTTTGTGTACCTGTAGTATTCCTGCTGCATCAGTGGAATTAGAGGGTTAATGTGTTTCATGGATTGCTGTCTCTTTTTTAAGTAATTCTGTCACGTTTCAGGTCTGTCTTGCCCCGTTTTATGTTTTATCATTTGTCTTAGTCACGTATTGTCTTATCATGTATTATGTTAGTTTAGGTTCGTCATGTTGTTTAGTTTGTTTTGTGTTACGATAATTGTCTTGTCATGTCTAGTTATGTTTTCAATTATTTTTACCTTGTTATGTTGAGTGGTTATCATCTTAGTTCGTTTCGTGTTATGTTTTGATTTATGTTTATTGTTACGCTGACTGGTCGTTGTTTATACATACACTTTTACATGTCTTTCTGCAAACCTTGCGTTCTGCCTTTCTCTCTCTCTCTTTCTGTCATTCACACCCTAATTGTTTCTATTTGTCTATTTACTAAAACTACTAACGCTAGATCAGGATTGGGTAGAACTAACAAACTAATCATGTGTTCATGTTACCTTACGTTTCTCGTGCATGTCATTTACTCATTTACTAATGCTAGGGCAGGATAGGTTTATTACTAACGATTACTAATTACCTTGTTAAACTTGTCATCCATCGCACATGTTTTCCATTCCCTTGCTACTCTCTAACTAATTGTCTACACTTGTCTACACCTGCATTTTTAGCCCAGTCGCACTACTGTTCTTCGCGAAATTGTCTTCCTCTTGTACGTCAAAGCAACGCTTGAGCATTTGCTGGCATTGATTACACATTACGATCCAAGCCTGTTACCGACCATCGATTATTGATTTCTGTTTCGTTGACCACAGTTTGTTTTTGACCACGTCCTCGCCTACCGTTTTTGTACTTTTGCCTTGCTGATTGTTTTATGGTTTCGACTTCCACATCGCCCTCGACTACGACCCTGCCTGCCGTCCGCCTGTACTTCTGCCCCGCTGACAGCTCTCCTGCTACCGGACCTCCCTGCACGTCTACCGACTGCGAGTTTGCCTCTTCCCTCGGCACCGTGCTTTTTGTTTGTTTACTGTTTGTTTGGCTGGATCTATGTGTATGGACTTTGCTTGTTTTGACTACGCTCCTGGGACTCGTCCCGAATAAAGCCCTGACGGGACTTTATCTAACAATTGTTTCTGAGTCGTGCATTTTGGGTCCAACCCCCACGCACCCGTCTCAAATTCTGCTTTTTCAGTTGAATTAGAATGATAATTTTAGGGCCAGTATTCCTGCTTCGCCAGTAGAATCAGAGACGGGATGGACGACACATCCCGTCTGATTCTACTGGCGAAGCAGGAATACTGGCCAAAAAAGCAGAATTACAGACAGCAATCCATGAAGCACATTAACCCTCTAATTCCACTGATGCAGCAGGAATTCTACAGAGTTAGGAGGGTACACAAACGGCGACAGCGGTCTCATTCATGGATCTCTGCCATTTGGTATTCCCTCGCTCGATTCAGATTAAACTTCCCGACCATTTCGATGGGTCGATTTATTGGTTGGCTAATTGCTGGGGAGTTATTTATTCCCTTTCTTGTTTACCCCTTCCTCCTCTGGGTTGCATTCCTTGTCTCTAGGAATGCCCCCAGAAAATATTAGTGGTTATTTCACATCTTGTGGGTAACTTTCATAACCTAAATCGGTCGCGTTTGGACCTCCGACCCCGCTCCCTTACAAGGTCAGAAGAGAATGGCCAGGATGGTCAAAGCTGACAGGAAGGTGACAGTAACGCAAATAACCACACATTTCAACAGCGGTACTGAACACACAATGCATCAAACCTCTAAGTGGATAGGCTACAGCAGCAGAAGACCAATAAATACCTAATAAAGTGAGTATATAGAGTCTCCTCTGATAGTATTGGAACAGCAAAGTTAATTCCTCTGTTTTTTCTATACACTGAAGACAATTGAGTTTGAGGTCAAAAGAAGTACATGAGATGACAGAATCAAAATTCTTTTTTATTTCCTGGTATTTCTATCTAGGCTAGATTTGTTGAACAACTTAGAACACCTTTTGTATCAGACCACTGAATTTTTAGGTGAGCAAAGGTATTGGAACGTGTGACTGATGTGTTTCTTGTTGTACCCAAATTTATTGGTTAAACAATAAATCGTTCTGAATGTCTACTCTTGGTTTTTGCCTGTGAAGACTGCATTTGTGTTAGAAAAGATAAACCAGAGAGCTATCTTTGGGAGAAAAGTAAGCCACTTTGAAGCTTAAAAAACATAAATTGGTTATGAAAACTTACATTTTATCACATAGCCTTTGAGTGACCCTATCTTCATTTTGCTTTGATAAAGACAATGGGCCTCATTTATCAATATTTTCCGAACTCTGCGTGCAAATGTAGGCCATGTGCGAAACAAACTAACAATTTCCACCAGATCTTCTGAGTTTGTGCAACACACAAACAGTACACGTAACAGTGCACGTAAACCTCTAATAATTAAACAAGAGGCAAAAAACAAAACAAAACATTTACAAATTAAGCACATGTTCGTTGTTTCTCACCAAAGAAATCGGATCAGTCTTTTAATATGTGCTCTTTCCGAAGTAGGCTATGCCATGCCCCAAATCTTCTAATAGGCTAAAGCAATACACTTTTAACGTGTTTTATGGAATTTATATTAAACTGCACTTCAGCAATAATTAATCAGGATTACCAGAATGAAACATCACCCATTTTAATTTTGAATCCTGTTGTGTTTTCATATGATATGAATAATTATAATATTTAATTAGCTTAATCATTTTGCCCAAATCAAAATCAAAATCAAATTGAAATTAATGGAATAACAAAGGGCGGCACGGATGGTGCAGTGGTTAGCACTGCCGCCTCACAGCAAGGAGGTCCTGGGTTTGAATCCCCGTCGGCCGGGGCCTCTCTGTGCGGAGTTTGCATGTTCTCCCTGTGTCTGCGTGGGTTTCCTCCGGGTACTCCGGTTTCCTCCCACAGTCCAAAGACATGCAGGTTAGGCTGATTGGAGAGTCTAAATTGCCCATAGGTATGCGTGTGTGAGTGAATGGTGTGTGTGCCCTGTGATGGACTGGCGACCTGTCCAGGGTGTACTCCTGCCTTTCGCCCAATGTATGCTGGGATAGGCTCCAGCCCCCCTGCGACCCTGTTCAGGATAAGCGGGTTAGGGTTAAGATAATGGATGGATGGATGGATGGAATAACAAAGCACGCTTTACAACCGTGCGCTTTCATTTCCGCGCACAATATGAAGAGCCACTTGTGAAGTTCGATCGGCTCCTACGAAAAAACTGACATCCAAAAACATTAATAAATCCCACATTATTTGTGAAAATGCAGAACAGAAAACAGGCATGAACATGCAGCTCGACCGCCAGGTGCTCGTAGTGAGGGAACCATAAGGCGACCAGAGCTGGCAGACCAGAGTGGTCTAGCTGGGGAGTATGGAGTGATTAAGGATTGTATGTAAGGTGGGGCAGTCCCCTTAGCATCCTGAAATGCCAACACTAGGGCCTTGAATCGGACAGTATATTGGGCGATCGAGGTCGCCTTCCAGGGGAAACTTTAAGGGGAAATTACACTTAAGGTGTTTTATGCAACCAGGCACTGGTCTTCAACTTTCCCAAACACTCGCATGTCACCCCCCTGCTTACTTCCCTCCACTGGCTGCCTGTCATGGCTCGCATCAAGTTTGGTCCCAGCATTCCAAGCAGTTAATGGGTCAGCCCTAGCTTACCTCCAAAAGATCATCAGACCCTACACACCTGCCAAACTTCTTAGTTCGGCCACCACAGGCCGCCTGGCGCCTCCCCCTCTCTGAACTTCCACCTCCAGCTCACGACTACTGTCTGTTCTGGCTCCACGGCGGTCAGAACAGCAGAATCTCTTGCAATCTCTTGCAAGTTAATTTTGTTTGGCTAAGTAAGCAGTTTATTCATACATTTGCGTGCTACGGTATTGCTATTTAAAAAAAATAATAATAATAAAAGGAAAAAAAATGATGATCAAATAGGCACTGGCCCTTATCTTTGTTGTACAGGTAGCTGTGAAAATTGTACTTCCCACTAGGGTCTTTCAGCGCACTTATCCCTGGTATGGGTATGCACTTTGCACTTTGTTGTACGTCGCTCTGGATCAGAGCAGCTGCCAAATGCCATTAATGTAATGTAATGCCATTTATTTCATGAAAGTTCAAGCATCACCCATGTGAAAAATTATTTCCCCCCTTAAACTTAATAGACACCATTTAACAAACACACAGAGAGCCCTCCAAAGAAAACCAAGACATACAGATGTATCAAAAGCACATCAAATAAATTGTACACACAGCAATGCAGCACACAGGTCCAGAGAGGGGGTAGGGGAGGCGGAGTACAGGAAGGTTTCACCACCTTTAGCAGCACCATTTGCAACACAATACTCCCAGTAATTTGATATCAGTCTTTTAAATCACACACAAAAAAAACATGTTCCTTTTGTCTAATATTACACTTTGTGTAATATGGGTAATATTACACTTTGTGTAATATTAATAATCAGTAATCAGAGATGTGTGAGACTGCAGATTGCCTCTTTGGGCGGACGGGGCTGTGGGTGTTGTGATAATGGCTGACAGGTGGGTGTGTGAGTGCCAGGGCCCGGATTGCTGACATTAACTCCTCTGTGTGATTTTATCACGGCCTGTGTGCCCCTACGGCCACCATCCGCCATGCGCCAGCAAGCAGCTGCCACTTCTCAAACACAAAGATGTGGGGCGGCCTGTAGAGTAGTGCTTAAGGTAAATGACTGGGACACACAAGGTCGGCGGCTAATCCCGGCGGCTAATCCCGATCCGCACAGCCGTTGGACCCTTGAGCAAGGCCCTTAACCCTGCATTGCTCCAGGGGAGGATTGTTTCTTGCTTAGTCTAATCAACTGTATGTCACTCTGGATTAGAGCATCTGCCAAATGCCAATAATGTAATGTAATATAAGATGGGATATGCCCTTGATGCAGGTATACAGTTCACAGAGTCAGTACCAATAAAGAGTTACAAGTTTTTAAAACTTAAAAACCGACATTAAACCCAACTTAATGTCCACTTATCTATTTAAGGAAGATAATTATTTAATAAACAGATTCGGACAAATAAGTTTATCCTTCCAGGAATTATTGGCTACTTGTTGCCTAAAAATCTGGGTTTTGGGTTTGCTCACATCTGATACTTGAAAAACATGTATTTATCTAGCATTATCGAAAAAGGATCTCATTATTGAGAGTCTCCCATAAATGTTATTGCCTTTCTCTTTCACCAAATGGTTTACAGTTAATTTACTGGTGTACAACATTAAATTACTTGCAGTCTTCCTCATTTAATACTTTTAAATGTAACAGTATAGATTTTGAGACATGTGGAGTATACAACTAATTATGTCATTTTGTGATACACTCACACACATCCACACATAACATTTCACCTTCTGTTTAGAACAGTCATAGGTTTTTTTTTTATGAGTTTTGTTGAAATATTTGGAATTGCACACCTCACACCTACAATTGTTCATGCATAAAACACTGCTTATTTTTGCCATGAAAATATTGCTTTTATCTGGTAGGCTTAGTTTGTATGAAGCTTGTTACAAAGCAGAATAAACATACTGTATCGATTTCAGCAAAAGACACACCAGGCGGATCATCTTTCTAAGCCATTCTTCCTCCTTTATTAAAGCTTGAACAGACACTGTAAACTCAAGTAGGGGATTCGCAGAACTGGCCGAACGCTAGCTACACCCTCCATTTCTGCGCTCCACCATACAAATTCTCTAATACTACACAACAGAATCTGACTGCCAAATTTGTACATAATCCTGCATTAGCTACATTGATGTGAGTTTCTAATTTCCCCTGAAAGGGAAATATTTGGAATTGCGCACCTCATACCTACGATTGTTCATGCATAAAACACTGCTTATTTTTGCCATGAAAAGATTGCTTTTATCTGGTAGTACATTAATACCAATAAGCATAATTGTATCCTGTTTACCGATATTGTGCATTTGCAATGTATCTATATAATAATACATTGATACAATTATGCAAATTTAAGATAAAATCCCTGATACGTTACAATTTTTTTTGTGTGTGGCTTAGTTTGTACGAAGCTTGTTTACACAAAAGCAGATTCAATTTACAGTATCAATTTCAGCGAAAGACACACCAGGCGGATCACCTTTCTAAGCCATTCTTCCTCCTTTTTTAAAGCTTGAACAGACACTGTACTGGCCCGAATGCTAGCAACACCCTCCATTTCTGCGCTCCACCATACAAATTCTCTAATACTACACAACAGAATCTGACTGCCAAATTTGTACATAATCCTGCATTAGCTACATTGATGTGAGTTTGTAATTTCCCCTGAAATGTAATGTCCCGCTTCACCACCTTTAGCAGCAATAACTCTAACCAGATGCTTCCCGTGACTTCATATCTGTATTTCACAACTGATGCCGACATGTTAGTGCTTGGGGGGCGGTCCGCGGGCATGCACAACCCCCTCTCCTCAAGGAGGAGTGTGAAAACCTTTTCAAGGTGAGGGACATATAAGTCATATAAGATGGGAAATACTCTTTCTTTTTTGCAAAACCACTGAAGAAAGACACTTGAGGGGCGACATGGCTATATAGATGCCAACCATTTACACTTCACCGAGCCACAACCAATACAGGTAACTTCTCAAACCATAAAAAACTAACTGAATAACTACAATTAATCATAAATATATACTGCATCTTACTCCCACAGAGACACTTACTATTGAAGGGAGGAAATACTTATAGCCACTTAACTATTTAATGACTAAAAAATTTTCAGAAGCAATGCTGACAAATAAGCATATGCTTACCAAAATGACTGGCTGTTCAAAGTCTGGGTTTTGGGTTACCCCACATGTGAAAACCATGTAATTATTAAGTTTATTGAAAATGGATATGTCATTATTATTGATGGTTTCACGATTCAATTATATTTTTAGGAGTTTTGTTGAAATATTTGGAATTGCGCACCTCATACCTACGATTGTTCATGCATAAAACACTGCTTATTTTTGCCATGAAAAGATTGCTTTTATCTGGTAGTACATTAATACCAATAAGCATAATGTATCCTGTTTACTGATATTGTGCATTTGCAATGTATCTATATAATAATACATTGATACAATTATGCAAATTTAAGATAAAATCCCTGATACGTTACAATTTTTTTTGTGTGTGGCTTAGTTTGTACGAAGCTTGTTTACACAAAAGCAGATTCGATTTACAGTATCGATTTCAGCGAAAGACACACCAGGCGGATCACCTTTCTAAGCCATTCTTCCTCCTTTTTTAAAGCTTGAACAGACACTGTACTGGCCCAAATGCTAGCAACACCCTCCATTTATGCACACTCTGCGGTCCACCATACAAATTATCTCATACAGCACAACAGAAACTGCTGAATTTGTACATAATGCTGCATTAGCTACAGTGATGTCAGTTTGTCATTTCCCCCCAAAGCGTAATAGCCAGTTCCACCACCTTCAGCAGCAAGAACTGCAACTAAATGCTTCCTGTAACTTCTCAGTATCAGTCCGGGGGCATGCACACCCCCCTCTCTTCCAGGAAGAAATTCCATAAAAATTCTATAGAGTGTGAAAACTTTCTTCTTTGCAAAACCACTGAGGCTGATGTACACTTCACAGAGCAACAACCAATACAGGTAACTTCTTAAACCATAAAAAACTAAGTGAATACAATTAATCCTAAATATATATTGCATCTTACTCCCACAGTGACACTTACTATTGAAAGGAGGAAATGCTAATAGCTGCTTAACTATTTAATGAAGAAAAATATTTCAGAAACGATGCTGACAAATAAGCATATGCTTACCAAAATGACTGGCTGTTTGTTCTAAGTCTGGGTTTTGGGTTACCTCACATGTGAAAACCATTTTTTTTATTGAAAAAATTCTGTTTTATTGAAAAGGGATCTGTCATTATTATTGATGGTTTCATATAAATTATATTGCCTTTCTCTTTCATTGTCTAGTTTACAGTTGAGTAAACTGGTGAACAACATTACATTACTTGCAGTCTAGCTAGTTTAATTGTAATACCCTGTATTCTCTATCCTGTAGCACTAATCTACTAATCCCGACTAACATAGAATTTGTACAGTACTAATTATATTAACACACTAATGTGTTCGTCTAACTAACTAACGTTCACTAGTTTTGGGTATTTATTTGGGTTTAATCACTTAGCTAACATATTAACATTCTCTCTATTTCTGCACTGCTCTGAACCTCCCTGTTCTATCTCTGATTGCCTGCCTTAATTCTGCGAAGTGTTTGCACCTTCTTCATTCCTTCCTCATTATTGAATGATTGTCCTTTATATTACATTACATTAATGGCATTTGGCAGACGCTCTTATGCAGAGTAATATACAACAAAGTGCATACCCATAACCAGGGATAAGTGCGCTGAAAGACCCTAGAGGGAAGTACAATTTCAACTGCTACCTGCACAACAAAGACAAGGACCAGGGCCTATTTGACCTTTTTTTCCTAATACAAAAGTAAATATCACATACCCTTTCATGTGTCTCACCTGATGTCCATTTCTTAGACCGCCCTCACTCCCGTGCCCCGCCTAGGTTGTCTCATTCTTCTGTGTATATATGCCCCAGTCTGAGTCTTCACGTTTGCCAGAACCTTTTTGCCTGACTTCGAGTTTTGCTTATTCCCTTCTGTTTAGTCTGCCTGTGATTTTTGATATTTGCGGCTTACGACTTTCCCTGTGCCTACACCTTTGGACCGAATGAAGACAACGTTTTTTTTTAATACTGTGGTCTGCGATTGGGTTTCCAGCCTCGAGCGTAACATTAATAGTTTCAAATGCTCAGTATTGATTATTTTCATACGTGTGGAGAATACCAACTGGTGAACTAGTTATGTGATGCATGCGCGCGCGCACACACACACACACACACACACACAGGACATAGCATCTCATGTTTGAAATTCATGTTGCTGACTTTTAAGTTTTATAAGTACACAGCAAACATTTTAATATTTAGCTAGCACTCTTGTGACTAATATTGCAACCATATCAAGTTCCTTTATCAGGTGATGAAAAAAGATTAACCCTCCAAAGAAGTTGAATTTGAGTAATAAGCAACACAATATGGAATATAAATGATAAATAATATAATTACTCATTTGTAGCCTAATATAACTACTCCTTATCAAATGCTGTACCTGCTTTACCATAGCAACAGGAAGCAAACAGATCTTTGTGCTCTAAAGAAAGGATTCAAATTGGCAGAATTTTGGATTCCTAAAAATGCAGATGGATTTTTTTAAAATTATGTGGAGGATTTGTCAACCGTGCAGAGGAAAACGGCTGCAAGCTTGGTGTGTGAGCTATGACAAGGATTATCTAGAAATAAAATGAAACACATATCTATTGTGTGCACTGCCTTCAGTTTAACTTGGAGGTAGAAGACTGAAATTACTTAATCAACACATTGCATTTTATAACATATTGAAGCGTGGCTTTGTTTGTGTAAAGGCTTGTTTACAAAAAAGAAGAGAAAGAAATGTACTGTATCGATTTCAGTGAGAGACATGCTAGGCAGATTACTTTTCCAAGCCTTGCTCAGTGTATCTGTATCATTTTTTAATGTATTGGTATAATTAACCTGTTAATAATTTCTTGTAACAAAAACCTACATCTGTGTAGTTAATCACACGGACACAGGATTGACTGTGGAACAAGCCATGTTTACTGTCGTAGCTGTATGCTTCCAGTTCAGAGGGCACTGTGCTCAAGTACACTGTAAGCAACTACACAGTTTATAACAATATGTTTCTTGTATATGCAGGTATGTATGATGTGCTTGAGTATGTTGAATACAGTTTTTAAGGGTTTAAAAAGCTTGCTGGTGCAAGCTTGCTGTGTTTAGGTTTGCGTTTTTGTGTAAAGGATAGTAGCACACGGTCCCCATCGAAACAGTTGTAATTGTTATGTCTTGCATTGCATATATTATTATTTTGGGCTATGTGAGTTACCATAGTTGGGATTAAGCTAAACCTTATGGGTAATCCAGTTTTGTTTTACGTCAGAATGACGAGTGATGCCAGTCTTGTAACATGCAACTTCTGAGTAAACTCCTCCGTTGTTATTTAACATATTTCTCTGCCTCTGTCTCGGTTCTTTTGGAAGTAGTAGATGTCCAAAAAGAGTATAGACATAACAGTAATAATGATTTGGCTTCATCTAGAACTGTTGGTTAAACCTGGTGAATTAAGGTCTGGTTAATGAATGTGTCATAACCGATTATGTAGCTGTTAGGGGAACCGGTCGGAACCACTCCCAGACACCTGTAAATAACAGGCTTTAATCAAAGTACACAGAAACAGGTCAATGTCCGGCAAACAGGGTAATACAGGGTAAGCTGTAATGGGGTCAAGTCTAGGCAAGGGGTTCAAGCAACCAGAGAAATGAACAAAAGTCGATCTGATAACAGCTGTCCATTGGTCTCCGTGTGAAATCTAGAAGACAGGTTTGATGTGGCTCCAAATTAGTCAGAGCGCAGAATGCTCGCCAGAATCGACTGGCAACTGGGATATCAGGGCCAGAGTGAAAGCGGATTACCTAAGGCGACCCCCAGGGGCATTACTGGCTGCAGCCACTAAGCAACTGGGAGGAAGCACTGACTCTGGACGGGGCCTGCAAACGGGACAAGGGGTTGGGCTTAATGTTCCTAGAACCCGGTCGGTAGGATAGAGTAAAGTGGAACCAGGAAAATAATAGAGACATTACATTACATTACATTACATTACATTAATGGCATTTGGCAGACACTCTTATCCAGAGCGACGTACAGTTGATTAGACTAAGCAGGAGACAATCCTCCCCTGGAGAAATGCAGGGTTAAGGGCCTTAACCCTGCACCGGGGATTGAACCACCGACCATGCGGGTCCCAGTCGTGTACCTTAACCACTACGCTACAGGCTGCCTCCTGAGACCACAGAGCCTGACACAGATGGGATGGAGGCCCCCTCTAGCCAATGATGGGACTCTTAAAATGCCATTTTTACAGTCAACAGCTCTTGGTCACCAATGCCATAATTCTTCTCAGCCACAGAGAAGAAGGCGCAGGGGTGTATCTTGTCATCTCTGAGGCAATACCACTGCCAAACCGGTGTTGGATGCATCTACCTCCACCATAAACTGTTTAATGGGGTCAGGCACAGACAAGACAGATGCAGAGGAGAAACAGTGTTCAAGTACCTTGAAGGCTGAGCTCGCCAGGGAAAAGGTACTTTAGAAGAGGTGAGGGGAGTGAGAGGGTCCCCACAGAGCTGTAATTGTGAATAAACCGCCAATAGTAAATGGTAAATGGCAGGCATTTATATAGCGCCTTTATCCAAAGCGCAGTGCAATTGATGCATTCACCCATTCATACACACACTCACACACCAATGGCAATTGGCTGCCATGCAAGGCCCCGACCAGCTCGTCAGGAGCATTTGGGGGTTAGGTGTCTTGCTCAGGGACACTTCGACACAGCCCGGGTGGGGGATCGAACCGGCAACCCTCAGACTGCCAGACGACTGCTCTTACTGCCTGAGCCATGTCGCCCCAATGGAAACTAGCGAACCCAAGGAATCTGGACCTGTTTGTGGCTATTCGGCTCTGGCCATTCTTGGACCACCTTCACCTTCTAAGAGTCCATCTTGAGTCTTCCCTTCACTAAACCCCAGGAATTGCACTGATGGCTGACTGAACTCACACTTTAAGGTAAAGTTGATTCTCTCGAAGTCGCTGGATAACTTGGAGCATGTGACGGACGTGTTCTTCTGGGGACTGAGAGAACATGAGGATATTGTCCAGGTACACATATAAAAACTTGGATATCATGTCCCAGAGCACGTCATTAACCATGGCCTGAAACACAACGGAAGTGTTAGTGAGCCTCAACGGCATCATCAGATACAGATTGGCTATTGAAGTACATTTTCCATTCGTCCCCTTCTCAGCCGATTTTGCGAAGACATTGCAGCCTTGTAAGGGGGAGAAGGCAGAGGAGATTAGTGGTAGGGGGAAGCAGTTCTTGATTGTGATGTCATTGAGGCAACGGTATTCAATGCAGGGGCTAATGAACTGCTCTTCTTGACCGTAAAGAAGAATTCTCCAGCTGGGGATGAGGGTAGGTGAATGATTCTGGAGGCCAAAGATTCATCAGTGTATCTTTCCATAGATTCAGTCTCAGGAGCGGAGAGGGAACACAGGCGACCTCTTGGGGGTGAGGTTCCTGGAAGCAGGTCAATGGGGCAGTTGTAGGCACGTTGAGGAGTAAGGGAGAAGGCTTTGGAGCAACGGAATGCCTGGCGGAGGTTGTGATATACACTCCGCAACTTGGTGTGATCGATCGCCTCCATCTTCTGAGGTGGCCGGGGACTCATGGGACTGGCAATAGTTTGAGATGAATACTACATTCTCCAGGAAATAGTGCAATCCCTTTAAACACAGCAAACAAATCTTTGTTGCTTGTGTGTGTTTTTGGCTGTGCCTCAACCATGTGTATGAATTTAACCATGTCCAAATCTAGACATGCTTGCATGCCAAAGACGTGCGATTGTGTAGACTATATCAAAGTCTAGCATGTTTTTTCTCCATATCTGCATGTTAACCTACAAGCCCCTCTTACTTTCAGCATCTCCTCACTATATCCTGAGAGCTTGCTGTCTTGTAGACCTAGTACTAAATTTCCAAATATTTGGTGGAATGTGTTGACTGGCATTATATTAGCCTTGGCACCTGTGTCTATTTTAAATTTCATTTTGTGTCTCAGTTCCCTACTTCCACCTCTGCAAAGGCCAGTTCCCGAGCTGTGCTTGCATGTTCTTTTGTGATAGTGTCAATAGCCAAAATCAATCGGTCAGTCGAAGTAATTTGGTCGAATCAAACAACAAACTCTAGTGTACCAGGTCTTAAGATGATATACAGTAATTTAATTAAATATGAAGCAGTCAATTAGAATGAGAAATTGAAATCATACATTCTTTATTGAATGTAGGCTCACTCCTTCTAATTTACAAAACCAAATACAATAAAAAAAGACATTAATTTCTAAGTATGCCAGACCTTGCCAGATTATTTATTTACTTCATACTCACTTATGACAAGGACCAGTCCATCTAAGATGACATTGAAGTTATTAATCAAAGTGACATTATGTTGATGGCTAGTGTACTTCTGCTTCCATCAACAAAAGTGAAATCTAAGACAAATAATTGCAAAATTCAGGCAGTAATCTACACATTCATGCAAAACAAATTGCATCCTCTAGTTTCTCCATGAACAACAGCAACATTGCTTAAAATCTGTTACACAATGTAATAGCAATCTGTAAGAAAAATATTTAATTCGCATTTCTTCATTTTTCTTCACAGGGCACAATATGTCATCTGCATCAAAAGGAATACTACGTCCTTTTGTAATCGCAATCCTTATACTGGGTTTTTTTGGGATTTTATTTTTTACTTATTTCAAGATGCCCACTAGATGGCTGTCAAATCAAGTGAAATTAAAAGCACCTGCACCAATGGTGAAAAACTTTGGTTCCAAAAAGGAACAAAGCCAGACTATTGGTTCCAAAAAAGAACAAAACCAGACAATTGGTTACAAAAAGGATGAAACCGAGATTCCTGTTTCCAAAAAGGAACAAGACCAGACTATTATACTAATCTGGATGTGGCCATTTGGCAGTGCCTATGATCTCAACTCCTGTAGTGCTCTGCTTAACATTGATGGCTGTCACCTAACAGCAGACCGAAACATGTACAGCAAGTCAGATGGGGTTATCTTCCATCACAGAGACATTCACTGGGATTTATCCAACATGCCACATTCACAGCGCCCATCATTCCAAAAATGGGTGTGGATGAACATAGAATCACCCACAAATTCAGGAAGGAATCCTGCTCTCAAAAGCCTGTTCAATTTGACTATGAATTACAGGAAGGATGCTGATATTGCAGTGCGTTATGCGACAATTGTTAAAACTGAGGAGAATAACTTCAAAATACCAAGCAAAAACAAGTTAGTGTGCTGGGTTGTGAGCAACTGGAACCGAAGTTACAGAAGAGTGACATACTATTATGAGTTGAAGAGACACATTGATATAAATGTCTATGGACGGGCCTTTGGGAGACCAGTCAGTAGCCAAGACTTTGATGCCACAATTGCCAGTTGTAAATTCTATCTGTCATTCGAGAACTCAATCCACAAAGACTACATCACTGAAAAACTATACAACCCACTGTCCGTTGGCACAGTGCCAATTGTTCTTGGGTCATCAAGACAGAACTATGAGGACTTTGTCCCAGGTGATTCCTTCATACATGTGGATGATTTTCCCTCCCCGCAAAAGCTGGCTGAGCACATCCGGTTCTTAGACAAGAACGAAGACATGTACCAACGATACTTCAACTTTCGTAAACAGTTTGAAGTAAAAAAGACTTCTGCATTTGTCATAGGCACATGTCTTGCCTGTAATTATATTAGGACACACTTCAATGAATACAAAGTTATCAATGACCTTAACACATGGTACTGGGGATGATACAAAGCATAATATCTAGAATTTTGTTATGAAAGCTGCCATCTACAAGTGCCACATACCCTATCAGTGCAGAGTGAGGGACTGTCTTTTCTCATCTTGTTTTTTCATAATTTCAGATTGTAAACTAGATTTTCTTTCTCCTGTAAAATTCTGAGCACAAATTAACTGTCAGTCTCACAATTTAGCATGAATTCCTCCCTTTGACTGTTATGTTGTTGTACAATTTTGAATATGTTTTCATTTCATTGGCTTGTCCAGTGTATTCCAGATGTTTATTCATCACCATTATTCCACATGTAATTTTGCTGTGCACTCCACAGGTGTATTTAGAATATTAGTTTTGTTAGCTTTGCTCTTTGTTAGTCCTTCCTCCAACACCTCAGCCCATTGGTCATTTTAAAACTCCTGGAGATGATTGTGAATAAAATTGATGGCTCTTCCCTGGACAGTGTAATATTGTTTGTAAGGTGCAATATTGACTGTTATATTTATTACCTTCACTTTAAGCTCATATGGGAATTGGATTTCATCCAATCTCGAGACAGAAATAGATCTACACAACACCATCTTGATCGTTAATCGAGGGCACTGTTGTTTTAATTTTTTCTCAGCCTCAAAATGGCTTCCTAAACTGTCATTCTCAGAACTCCTGATGTTGAGAAAGCCAATAACAGACCTAGCCCAGTGTTGACGTCCAGCAAAGTCAAGGGGAATTGTGGCTCTAGAGGCAGGAATCCAGTGAAAATAAAGTTTTTTTAAATAAAATGAGGGCTGGGGGAGTGGGTGAATACTCTGGTTACTCTGGAATTCAGGATCCACGATTCCCCAGTGAAATCCCTGAGTCGACAGTTTAGTTCCAATCTTCAATCAGCAGTATTCCATATAATATCAAGTGGTGACCCACAGCCCCTTACCTTGAGCCTAGTTGGTCTCACCATTCCTCTCTGTCCTCCTGCAGCTCCTCTGCTCCTGCTTAAGACTGCTGCAGACTGATCTGAAATGCAGCACATCTGTGGCTCCTACCTATTAGAAAAAAATGCAGGCCACCTGTGGGAGGCTGGAACTCTATTGAGAGATAATATGTCACTATACTATAATCCCTATTTTTATACAAGTGTGCTTACAATATGTTCCGTCTTTCATCCATGACTCCAATATGTTCGACTGAAGCAGACATTTTAGTGTTACCAGGTAATCTCAGGGACAATGTCCCTAACAAGATTTAACATGGCCTGTACCGTAGTGGTTAAGGTACATGGCTGGGACCTTCAAGGTCAGTGGTTCGATCCCCGGTGGATTTTCCCTCCCCCCAAAAGCTGGCTGAGCGCATCCGGTTCTTAGACAAGAACGAAGACATACCAAACATACTTCTACTGGCACAGGTACTTTAAAGTGAAAATGTCTCACTTTTGGGCAGCGCACACTTGTCGGGCATGTGATTACATCCAAAAACATAAAGAATACAGGGTTTTTAATAAACTTGACATGTGGTTCTGGGAATAAAAATTGGCAGATTGGTTGCTATGCATTTTGGATTTTCCATTTTTGGGGTTTTTGGGTTTAAATTACCTTTGGATACATTACTAATATTAAAAATGCTGAATTCTGTTGAGGGAGTCCAGTGATCTGAAAAAGTATCAGAATATTAAAGAGTGATTAAATTGTGGACTGCTATTAACTGATGGTTAGATTCAATGTAATTTGTTAATGTTTTTGTATTATTACTATTCATCACTCAATTCTTCCTCCCTCCCAAATTCTCAAAATGGCCAGGCTATGGGCCAAATAAAAATGTCTAAAGGCATGGACACTTACTGAGCAGTTAATGTATTCTCAGTAGCTCTTGACTTTTATGAGAATTCAAGGTTCTGTGCAAGACATTATGAATGCGTCATTTTGTGATTATGTACCCTATGGTGTGTAAAATATCACAGAAAAACTGTAAATGATTGGCATTGTATCATCTCTAATAACTATTCAGAACATGTGGTTCTGTTATGATGTGGATGTTATAATGTGCAGTGGAAACTTTTTTCACACCATATTGTGTCATAGATTACATTTTAAATGGATAAAATTCTATTTTGTCTATCAATCTATACTCAATCTATACTCAATAACCCATAATGACTCTCATTTACATAAGTATTCAGACAATTTGACCCCATGGTACTCTAAATTGTGGTCAGGTGCATCCTGTTTGCTTTAATTATCCTTGAGATGTGTCTACAACTTGATTGGAATCCACTTGTGGTTTTCAATGTGGTTAGAGCTTAAACATATTGCTACCTGCTATGTTTAAGCCATTGTTAGAATATGTATTATGAAATGAAATTGGGATACAGTGTTGTGAGATTTTATTTGAAAAGGTATTCTCGCTATTGCTTGTTTTGTATGTTCTGTGTCCTGTGTGATGCTTTTGTTTTTGTAAATCAGGATTTGTTTTTGTTTAATAATTCTGATTCAGACTGGTAAAGTTACGACTACTATAGAAACAACATCAGGAACCCAAATGTGTTTGCACAACCTTCCTTTAAGTTGAGACTGTACTTTTTCTGTATGATGTAGTCCCCAGGGATCAAACCAACAACATAGTTTATGCTTTCAGTTTAAGAACAATGAAATTCACAATATAATTAACTTTTCATATCATAACAATATTTATAAATGCATGTATACCATATAAGCACAAATGAATTCTCCATAAAAAGCTATTTGACTTGTTTACAAGTTTATATTGTTTTGCTCATTGTCCATTTTGTTAATTTTTCATGTAGCAGTCACGTGAGTATAAATCTTTACAACTGATTGTCATCTTGCATTTGTAAATTGTTCAGCTGGTAAGACAAATGTGATGGTTGAGAGAAAAAGCCAGTTCTGCAACAACATTGAAGCCTTAACTAATATTGATGAATATGAAATGTATTAAAGAAAAGATCACCCACACTGTTTAGTTCTTGTAATTGTAGTCCAAATACAATCATTTTTAGATGTATTTTTATTTTAGTGAACAGATGAGGCTCATGGGTGTCTCAGTCAATAAACATACTGTACTCACAAGGAGTGCAGGCTGGGTATTACTGAATTACTGACATTTGAATTCAGGCTATATTTTCAGCCTGCGATTGCTAGCCTGCAGCAGCTGAGCACAGTTGATATTTTCCCACCACCGTTCCTTAGGTTACGGCTGAAGTCCATTTAAACCAGGGGTGTCAAACTGAATCCCTAAGGGGCCGCAGTATCTGCTGGTTTTTGAGGCATTCCATGACTTAAATGCATGGAAGAGAACAACCCAAAAACCAGCAGACACTGCGGCCCTCCAGGACTGGAGTTTGACACCTGTAATTTAAACAATGTGTCACTGGTCCTTGAGCAGCCATCATCAAATCAGGACCGTGAATCCATATCCGGCCCAGACTTTCTTTACACTCAGGTACTAAACTGAACAATTAGTGCTACAGATCACACCTGGCTTCATACTTACAGTGACTGTAAGTATGATTATAATAAGATGTAAAAAATAGTTTGTTCATATCTCAGTCAGCAATTTTTATTATTATTATTATTTTTAATTTTAATAATTTTTTTTTTTGTGGGGGGACGCGTGATTTCCTCTTGATAGATAATATTCAGTTCATTTCTAGTATCACAAATATTAAGACGACAATATTTCTAAACGCGTGGTGTTAAAGATGAGCTTTATCCATTTGGTGTTCCGTATTACGTCATGGTCTGGTACAGGTCATCGTACCATAGTGCTACCGGTGCGGGTTGACGTGTGCTTTAAGTCTGTGTTATGCAGCTGCACAAGGCAATTATTTGCTAGCAGGATACATGTATTGTAAACACTAAGGTGGTATGAGAAGTGACCGATAACCGCTAAACTAACCAGAATAATAAGTTGCTACAATGGCAGCTGATTGGGAGGAAATTAGACGTCTTGCAGCAGACTTTCAAAGAGCACAGTTTGCTGACACGGTTCAAAGGTAGGCTGGATTGCTGCTGCTAATTCGCTAACTATGTATAGTCCTTGGTGAATTAAGCTAGCTGTGCTGCTTGAGAATAGCCTAAACGTCCATATACAATGCCAAGTTACACTTTTGCAAGACTGCTTGTAGTACTAATGTGTTCCTGCAGCTGGATAACTTCTGCTAGCTAGTCGTTATAGCTATTTAGGTGTAACGTAACGTTAAGTTAACTTAATGTAATGTTTTGAATTCATTTGCGGTTTGACAGGTCTACGGTTGCGAGCTAGCTACAGTACTTGAATACAGTACTTGAATAGTCAGCGAATAGCAGTGTACTTCACTTGCTCAGGTTAATTTCGCACGCGTTAATTGAGTTGGATGTCTCGGGTACGTTTTGGCCGCATAACGTTATATAACCACTGACTGTTTTGCTTGCTTGACTAAAATTATCGCGAGCCTATTGCTGGCTTGCTCTACTTGTTCGTTGACGGCAACTTTAGCTAGCCTGCTCACTTCAGATGGTTACTAAATAGCAAAGCCGTGTTTCAGATTGACTATTTTATAGAGCAGACTTTATTCGAAATTATAGCTACTTTTATAGCACCATTGTTTTAGCTAAATTGCTAGCTAGGTTATGTTACTTTATGGGTTGTTTTTTTTAGCTGATGACTGGTGTTCAACTGGCGTTCAGCCCATTATGGACAGAAAAAAGTGGCTGAGAAGAGATCAGCTTAGTTACCTGTTCTGAAGATTCTCTTTCCGATTTTCTTTCAGACTGTCAGAGCGCAACTGCATCGAAATTGTCGCCAAACTGGTTGGAGATAAGCAGTTGGATGTGGTGCACACGCTGGATGGGAAGGAGTACATTACCCCAGCTCAGATCAGCAGAGAGGTCCGGGATGAGCTTTATGTCCATGGAGGTCCGTTGCATTCATTAGAAGCTGGCATAATCTTTAATTTGACTTTACATGACTACATTGCATCCCTAACCATTAATAAAAATATGGTGTTTAGAGATTTGCTGACAATCTACCGCACTATTGCAAAAATAGTTTTGTTTAAAGAAATATGAGCTAGACATGAAAGCCATTCAGCGAGATTATTGTAAAAACTGCCTAAATCTTTTTGAAAAGGATTAATTGAACCGTGTTTTAAATTAGCTATACATTTGCACTTTCTTTTTATTCAAGGCCGGGTCAATATTGTGGACCTACAACAGGTGAGGGTTTTCTTTTCAAAAATGATGTATCTTGGTTAATACATAGAATGTGTGTACATTTAACATCAGTACAGTTCCAATCACAGGCCTGCAAAGCTAAAAAAATAAATTCAATTCCTATGGCAGTACCATAAATGCAAATCATGTAATTTGACAAAAGCTTCTACAAAAATAAGAAATAATGATTGTCCATAAAAGAAGACATAAATAAGGACATTTTCCTTACTGCTTATTTCTGCCTGCAGATTATTAACGTGGATTGGGTCCATGTTGAGGGCAGAGCCAATGACATTGCAAAGTCAGACAAAACTGTCCAGCTGGTACTGGGACAACTCGTTGATGAGTAAGTTCACGTGGGAACCAATAGCAATACCGTAATGCATAAGTACATTTTAAAAGTAACAATCATTGGTAATTTCTATTCATATTCTTCCCTTTCACCATTGTTATTGTTATTTGTAATAACAGTATTAATTCTGGCATTTATGCAGCAGATGGAAGTTTCAATGTAATGAAGGCAACTCACTCACTGCCAATGGCTGGCATTTTCTGCAAGAACACAAACCCATATTTGCTGAGTTTGGATGTTTAAGTTAACCTGCCGGACTGGCAGCAGTCTTATTTCTGTACTAGGTGTTTGGACCAAACTGGGTGTGTGGGTACTTCTGCTTTTGTGACCAGTTTATATAGACATTACTTTTTTCTTTTTTCCTTTTCCTAATGTGAATGCAAAAAGAGCTATCACAGTATTTACAGTCAGTTAAAATGGAATATCCCCTGGGGATAGTCAGGGCTATTTTCATGGATATTGTATTGCATTACGTTAATGGCATGTCATGTATCCAGAGCGACGTACTGTTGATTAGACTAAGCAGGAGACAATCCTCACCTGGAGCAATGCAAGGTTAAGGGCCTTGCTCAAGGGCCCAACGGCTGTGCGGATTGTGGCTACACCGGGGATTGAACCACTACCTTGCGGGTCATGTATCTTAATACAAGCCGCCTATTACCGACAGTATGAGCACCCTCAGATAGCTAGTGGCTTCTGGCCCAAATCCGGCACCGCCAGGTCAGAATGGGTGCAGACCTCTGGCTATCTGGGGCCGCTCATAGGTCATCCCTATTTAAATGCGCCTGCTTGTGAATAATTCTAAAAGGTTCTCGAGAAAAAGGATCCCACCTCACCAGTCACATGTTTAATGAATAATTCTGCCCACCCTGCATACTGACCACTTAATGCGCATCTTCAGTACCTATCTGGACCAGCTTGCAGAGGAGGTCAATGACAAACTGCAGGAGGCTGGCCAGGTCAGCATTGCAGAACTCTGCAAAAGTTTTGATCTCCCAGGGGATTTTCTGACTGAGGTGAGTCTCCACAATTTTGGGATTTATTCTCCAAGCAGGGATGATCTAGTGCAGCTGTAGCATTGTTGCGCTTAACTTCAGTTAGTCTTTTGCCAATAAGAAATATCCCAGAGTATAATAACAAAATGTTATAAATTAGACATGTTGGTACAGTCTACAATTGGGGCTCCCTTTATATCTCACTACTGGGCAATTTAAGCATTACCATATTACATTGCTTTGAGGAGGAGGGCAGCCGAATAAGACTTCGGGGTGAATCTGTGTATTCTCAGTGATGACTGTTTTAGGAGTTACATTACCTTACAGTTATTTAGCTGATGCTTTTATCCAAAGCGAATTAAAGTTGATTTGACTTAGCAGGGGCCAATTCCAGCAATGTGCGGTTAAGGGCCTTGCTCAGAGACTCACAGCTACACAGATCTTGTTGTGGTTACAGTGGTGTTTGAACTACCAACCTTCTGGGTGCCAGTCAAGCAACTTAGCCACTAGGCTATAGGCTGAGTTCGCATCACGCAATAACTGCACACTGGCCCTTGTCTTCACAGGTGTTGTCCCAGCGCCTTGGGAAGATTATCCAGGGCCAGATGGACCAGTACAACCGAGGCGTCATTTTCACGGAAGCGTTCCTGTCCCGGCACAAAGCACGCATTTGTGGGCTTTTCAGTGCAGTAACTCGGTATGTTACACCCCCACCTCAGTATACTGTATGCAATTTTTTTTTCTCTTTCAGTATACTGCAGAACTGATCTAATGTTCTTTTTTTTTATTTTTATTTGTAGGCCAACACCGATCAACAATCTGATAGGTCTCTATGGATTTCACGAACATCTTCTGTATTGTAAGTTATTATGAGGTTTAATCAAAAGTCCCAATAGGGACTTACATGTGAACATAGTTTCTGGACTGTTCCTCAAACTCATTTGCTAACTTACAGTAGCTATTAAGTTTTACTGCAAGTAGACACATATTACATCAGGGAAAGGGCTTCACTTTAACCAGTTGACTGACTGATGTAGTTGCACAGTACAACTGGGTCAGGTTCCCTTTCAGTTGTACTTAAAAATGCCTAAAACGAATTGAGCTGGTTGCATAGACACAGATTAAGCTTAGTCCTGGACTAAATTGAGTTTTATCATCATTCAACAAATGGCATACATATACTCATGGCACATATAGTACACACACAAGGCCCTCGCCCTGACAACATAATTCCTTTTTCACTAGTGGTTTTGGAGGAGCTTGTGAGCAGTGGACGTCTCAAAGGCACAGTTGTGGGGGGCAGACAGGACAAAGCCGTCTACATTCCCGACATCTACTCCAAAACACAGAACACCTGGGTCGACTCTTTCCTCAAGCAAAACGGATACCTTGGTACTTGCCTCAAGCACGATGATCGCAATAATGTTTGCACTTTAGGGCAGCATGTCTGAATTCTGGGCATTACCTTACTGATTACGTTACAACACAGTTAAAAAACAGATTTTAAAAAACATATAAAAGAGGAAGCAAGAACCGGTACAAAATAGACAGGATTCAGTTTTAGAACAGAGTTGGGCGGGGGGGCGGGGGGCGGTGTACAATTAAAATCGTCTAAGTCAAATATATTTTCGAAAGGATTTTGAAACCACTTTCTTAACGCTTTACCATGCCAGGATGGAGAAAGTTTGTCCACATGTTTGTGAAGGATTGCCCTGTACGTGTTTCCCTTTAGAGTTTGACGCTTTGACCAGGCTGGGAATCCCTGATCCAGTGAATTACATCAAGAAGCGTTTCAAAACCAGCAAGCTCCTGTTCCTAAAGGCAGTCTGCGTGGGTTCAGCGATCGTTGACCAGGTCGAGGCATCTGTTGAGGAAGCGGTCAACTCCGGCAACTGGACTGACCTGCAGGTAGGCCCATACGCACATAGCTGCCATGCAAAACAGACAACTAGACCAAGCTCTCTGGGGCTCTTTCCCTATCATTTTAAGGTTCTCGGGTATTGTCCCATATTGTTTCTCGATGAAAACATGCTTTAGTGTAACTGCTATGGCATGTCTAATCTGCATGTGAAGCTAATGGCAGGGCTTAAGGTTTGATTTCAGGCATAGAGCAGTTTAAATTATTCATAAAATACATAATTCAGTACATTTATTTTCAGCCTCACAAATAGTTCTTGCTATAATCCCTGTAACGGTCCCACCACTGCTGGTTTGGAAATGCTGCATTTAGTTTTATTTTCTGTGAAATAAATCTGTATTTTTAACAGGCCATTTGAACGGCCACTTAGCTACCAATAGCACCGTTACGGCGTTGCCTCCCTCTCCTCCAGCCGATGCTTCCGAGCTGCCTGTCCCCGGAGGACATCAGCATCCTGCTGAACCAGGTCCTCAGGACCGCGAACGTGCAGTCGTCGGCCAGGATCGTGAGCGGCACCGTGGTCGTCAGCGAGAAGTTCCTCAGCAGCTGCCTCGCTCTGTTTGACGAGTCCATGCAGCAGAGGGCAGTCAAGGTAAGCGCACCGCGATGGAGAACCGGCTCCCACTACAGAGCCTGAGTGGAGTCACCGCTGTGCAGCTTTGATAGTATTACTTGCTTTATTTGTGTGGCACCTTTCATACAGAATCCAGCTCTAAGTGCTTAACGGAAATAATAAAAGGTAGGGAATAACATCGCGATCATAGTCAATTTTACAAGTTAAAAACATACATTTTGAGAGGGAATAAAATAAAGTATTTATTTCAAAAATAAATAATGAGATAATATGAAAATCAAAAAATATTAAAATGGAAGTTTAAATTGTGACGGTAATGATAACGTCTCGCATTGATCTGAAGTAATCTCGGAAGCAACTCGATGACCTCGAATGCTATCAAAAAAGTGTTTGGAGAACGACATCGTTCAGCATTATGCAAGAGCGGGCATAACCCGGTTTTACACTGCCGCTGTGATAACGTTTATTTAGGACAAGAAATGGGTGTCATTAATCTGTTTCCATTTGCTCTGTCTTTCTCCTGGATGACTCTGGAACTGCAGTCCTGTACGTTCATTATATAGTTGATTTAACTGGCATGTAAGCTCTTGTAAGTCACCGACCGTATTCTGTGTTATTTTTCTGTGGGCAGCCTGTGTTCCCAGTCACGGTGTCTTGAGGTGGCTGGGTGAACCGTTTCATTTCCGTTGTCTGAGGGCTGCTCTATTTCAGGAAATAAAGAACAACCCAGTGTTTCTGATTACTGAAGAGGACATTAAACAAGCTTCTACTCTGCTGGAGAACACAGCCCCCTCCAGAAAAGAAAAGCGTGAAGAACAGCGGAGGAAAAAAGCCACAGGTAGGCTAGTAGAATCATTTGTCGAAATATAGGTATCTTGTCAGTGCTTTATATGAAACACACTGCATTTTCAGCTATCCTTTTAGAGCCAAATTCCCAGACAGAGGGATTTGTTTGATAAAATATACATTTATACATCCACATTGCAAATAAATCTACTTTCTGGGTGCTTGGTAAAGTATGTGTATCTTTCCTGATATTCATTTTCAATTACCCATCAACTTTTATGGGAACATCACCTCCCCACCTCTGCTGTCTCTTAATTATGTGCCATGTTTTTAATGACTCATATAAAGTAATGGCAGCTTGTAACCAGGCCATTTGTATCTAGGTCAGGCTTTATGTATATTTGCATAGTGGAGATGCCTAACTTCTTATTTTTTATTTGTATCCAGCTCAGGTTTTATGTTGCGGCGTGAAGATTACTTTTAATTTTGTATTTGAATCCAGGTCAGGTTTCGCGTATCTTTGCAGAGTGGAGATGCCTAATTTTTCATTTTTATTTTCGTAAAGAGGGCAGCGGCAGTGTGAAAGGTGGGGGAGGAGGGAACGCCAGAGAAATAAGGATCCGCAAAACCAAGAAGAAGAGCAGGAGGGGGGAGGAAGACAGCGATGAGGAAACCGCAGCTGCCCCACAGAGTACGGAGAGCCGCAATGGCGCCCGGCCTCAAACATTACCGCACCTGTGAGGTGTCACTGCACCGCTGTGATAGACGACTTCTGCTAGGAAATGATAACACATTATAACATTACAAAGGCCTGAACTACTATAATACTTCTTGAAGTATAACTGTGCCATGTACTGTTGTCAGACCTGGGTCAGTTGTATTGGTGAAATACTTTTCAACCTTCAAGGCGAGGGTTACAGTTTCTGCAGATTATATTTTGCAGTCATTTTTAAAGGAAACGTTTTGGACAGTTCTACATTCTGATTAAAAATTGATCAGTGTTTCAGAATTTTGTCGGTATCTAGAGTATTTGAAGTGCATAATTTGACAGAGGTTTGACCGTTACGGTTGTACGTACCTGTGAAATGGTTGTTAGTGATGCGGTGTACGGAACAGAGAGCTCTGGTGTAAAATCCGGAGTAAGCCGGCCTGCTCAAGGGAATAGTCATTGACTCCTGCAACACCGCGTCACCCAGTGACCCAATGCACCAGGGCTCAATTACAGAGGCAATTACTCCTTTTCATTACACTTCCTTCTTTGCCAAAGATCGAAACAAACAAACGGAAGTCCCGTTCCTGTCCCTGGAGGAAGTGACGGCTGTTTTGGAGAAGCATGTGTGTGACTGCCCGGAGGATATGCCCACTGAACTCGCAGAGCATCTAATGAGGTAGCGCCCTTGTCAACAGTGTTTTCACTGTTGTTGTGTTGTATTTTTTTCGGCTATTTCCTCTATTCATAAAGTGTCTCAGTTGGCATGCTGGTCTAACATCAGTTCTGCTTTGTGGCATTGTATTAATGTGTTAATGGGGGGAGTGGGGGGGGGGGGGGGTCTGGTCTGCTAACCTACCGTACATTTTGTTCAGGCAAAATCATTATATGAATGCCAAACCTATATGTATTTTTTTTACTCGATGAATAGACTGCATCAAGAGGATTAAATCCTTCTGCGTGCATTGTTCAGTAGAGTTAGGCTCGAGTAGCAACACACTTCAAGGCAGAATACTGATGCATGTGTACAAAACTGTGATAGAGAAATGATCATCCGTTGTTGCTGAGGCCACAAATTGTGCCGGTTGAATTTTCCACCAACCAGCTGTCCGACATCTGCCTCTTCAGTTTTCGGATGTTTTTCAAGTGTAGGATAAACGGGTCGAGGACGACTTTGAACTTGGAGATGGGTAACAAACAGACCTCTTTTGCTCATACTAGTGCTCATTGGACACATTCTCAGCGAAGGTGAAGCACGACGTTTGTCCACTCATTGATGAGATTGTCTTGCTTCACAGGCCTTTGACGAAAATGTACCAGGAAGTTGTGCGGACGGTTTTCATGTCCTCGACGAATGCGAGCGGTGGAGCCAACAGGAAGCAAAACGTCAAGGATCTGCAGGAGGAGATCAACAACCTCTACCATAACATCAGGCTCTTTGAAAAAGGGACAAAGTTCTTTTCAGGTACCTTCCACATTGTCTCATGTTAGCTTGCTCTCTAAATTAATTTGGTATCGCAATAAAAAAAAGTGAAATCATCCATTTGCAATTCTGTCTCTGAATTGTGTGATGGATTCACATTTCAGGAATAATTTTTTCTTCCTGCTTGCAAGCACAAAAAACTTTGGTAACACTTTAGTTTACAGCCTGTTAATTACCTAGCACTTTCTGGATAAGTATACAGCTACAGGTGTAATTATTAGGGAAGTACTTTCATTTCAGTGGTAAGTACTATCTAAATACTTTCTACAGTATGTCTTGTAGTAAATGCATACCTCTGAAATCAAAATGGTTACCTAAGGAGCGGGAATTTACCCAGTAAATACTAGATAATCAATGGGCTGTAAAATAATGCGTTACCAAAACTTTCCCAAACTTTCTATGGAGTGCTTTTATAAGTATTCATTTAGAACCAGCATCATAGAATAGACTGATAGAGAAATACTAATGTAAAAATCATCTGATCGATGGGCTTGTGTAATGACCGATGGCAATAAGGCAAGTGTAGATTATTTACTATTAAAGGGGACTGGGTTTATATATCCAAGTTCGGAGAAGCCATTTTGGAAATTTGTCCAGAACACCAGAGGCTACATAATCTGTCAGCAGGGCACTAACCATGTCTCATATTTCCAATGCAAATTACCCTCACCTGTATCCAGATGTTGAGTGCAAGTTGAACCTTATTGATTCAAGCTGATGTTTTCTTTAACTACATAAATACACTTTCTTCATTTTAAAGATGAAACTCAGGCGAACATTTCCAAACATGTCTTGAAGACCGTGTGTGCCGATGTCACCAACATCCTTGTGAACTTTGCGGCGGCAGAGTTCATGACAGCCGCAGAGAGTCCCAGCTCAATCTCCAATGAGGTGAGCTTCTGGCTTACGCAAACTGCACAGTCATTGGACCACTTTTGTCTTTTTTGGTCAGTGAATCTACAGTGCACTCCATAATGTTTGGGACAAAGACCCATTATGACTTGATTTGCCACAATTCTTTGGGGAATCACGCAATTAACATGTGGTTAAAGTGCACGTACTCAGATTTTGATAAATAAGACATTATGTCTACAGTCCGTGCTTATCTCGGGTATCTTCAGGTCAGGGTGAAGATTTTGGGGAAGCTGCCCGAGGAAACTAAGGCACCTCTTATGAAGCTACACAACAGCCTCAATGGAAAGGTAAGCTCCTTTTATTACAATGAACCTCTCTTTATTGGGACGGCAGATATCACACACAAGTGGGCAGGGCACACCCCAGGCAGTGTCCATAGAGCAAAGAGAGTTTACTGACCTTGTAAAATATATGCATTTATTTATGAGGCTTATACACTCAGCGAGCAATTTTAGGTATTTATGAAACTTTTTTTAGACTTTTTTTTTTTGCTGACCCGTATCTGCATGGTTTTATGCATTGTATTGCATTGCTGCCACCTGATTGGCTGATTAGGTGTACAGGTGTTTCTAATAAAATGCTCAGTGAGTGTAAACCTGTATAGTAATCAGTTTGTCATTTTGTTTTGTAGAACATCGAAGACTTCCTAACCAGTCTGGAACCTTCCGCTGAGGTGTGCGGGTTCTTGCTGAAGAGAGGAGATAAGAAGAGAGAGAGGTAAAAAGGCAGCCGTCTTCCTGCCGTTGGCCGCACGGGATAAAACTCAACAGCGGGGGCACGTTTGAAGCGACGTTTGCGAATGAATTAACCTTAAGGCGCGCTCTGTGTGGATCTTCAAAGGGACCTGCGTGTGTGTTTCCAGGCAGGCTCTGTTCCAGCACCGCCAGGCCCTGATGGAGCAGCTGAAGGTGACGGAGGACCCGGCGCTGGTCCTCCACCTGACCAGCGTGCTGCTGTTCCAGCTGCACACCCACTGCATGCTGCACGCCCCGGGCCGCTGCGTCCCGCAGATCATAGGAACCCTCGTCGGCCGGGTCCCTGAGGTACGGGGGCCCTCCCGTGTCACCTGCCCTGCCTCCTGCAACTCCTTTACAGCGTTAACATTCATTTCAGAGACCTCCAAAGCTTAGAAAGATTCAAAAGTAAAAAAAAAAAGTAAAAAAAAAAAAAAAACCTTATTGAAATTCGACTTCCTGGCAACTTAGCACTTCTCGCACTGTGGACACTAGCAAAAGCCAGAGCAATATAGCAAAACGTTGAGAAAAGGCTCAGAAATGCTCACCTTTTTCTACCACTAATGTGTACCTACTGCTTGATTTGCCCAAAAGCTAAATATTATTTAGCTCCGTATCAAGCCTGGCCCCAGTGTTTCTGCAGTTGAAGCAGTTAAAGACCACATTCTTACAAAGAGCATTGTGGGCAGACAGACTCGAATCGTAAACAAGTGCAGCATTGTTGAGAGTGGCTGTGGAAGGTTGTGATATTTAAGTTATTTTTCTTCGTCTCCAGGATCAACACAGACTCCTCTCCAGGTACCAGACTCTGGTGGTGAAGCAGCTGGTAGGTCAGAGTAAGAAAGGGGGGCAGGGACACTCAGAGGCGGAAAATTTGGGGCAGGAGGGGGAGGCTGAGACCGTTCGAAAGGAACTGCAGTCCCTAACCGGCGAAGTGAAAGACCTCGTTCTGACGCCCAGGAAGACGTCCGTGACCGAGGACTGAACTACTCCGATGGGAAAGAAGATGAACGATTGATAGAAAGAACCGCCTACCCGTTAGCGAAAAGCTTAGATGGGGCCTTCTCATTACAGTCGGTCTCGGGCTCGCTCAAAACCATTTTTGTTCTGAAGTTTTTGTCACATATACCACCATGTGACTGTGCTTGTAGTAGCACACAAGATTGTTGTATTTTTTTGTTGTATCAAGGGCAAACTGTCCTGAGAACCTTTCGTACCTTTACCTGACCATTTCTAAGGTGGCCAGTATGGTCTTAAAACATTTCTGTGTACTGACTTATGTAACACTTTAAGATCATGTGTGTTGGCAATTTAGCGTTTATTCCCCTTAAATCGAATCAGTCATCGCAGACAGTACTATTTTTAAGATAATTTAAAGAGCTGTCTGTATTGAGAATTATTTACGCAGAATGGAGCAAAAATATGTGTAATTGTAATGGCAATTGTCCACTGGATAATCTCACACTGCAACTGTACTACATGACATTTAAGCAGTGTGCTAAATAAACGTGGATTCCACAACAGCTGGTGGTACAAAATAAACCAAAAAATTTATGTTTACAATATTTAAACCTACAGCGCTACAGTGTGGCAGACAAAATGCTGAATATTAATTAAATTCTTAATGGTATTATAATTTTGTTAGTTGTGCATTTTGCTTTTAGTTTCCTGCTACCTAGACTGAAATGTATTTAGTTTTTTATCTTAGATTTTTTTTTCATTCTGAGCATTGCAAAGCTAAATTATAAATCATGCTCAAACACACATAAGAGAAAAACTTGAATAGAGTGGTATAATTCAACGAAGATCGCAAAGTTTCCCAGTGGTTTGATGTGCTGTCTTTTTAGTTAATGTAATTCTTCACTTTTTCCCTCTCATGGGCATTTTGAGTCCAAGTCTCACAAAAACTAATACAGTAAAGAAGTGCATATACAATATTTTGTAATGTAATATCTGTAATATCTATTACATTATTACATTACAAGATATATTTTGTAATGTAATAATGTAATATCTGAGCATAAAAAATATTTTTTTTTATGCTCCACACTGAAGTATGGGTAGCAGGCTAACAAGTTACTAATGGTTACAATGACCATTAATGGCTGTTGCATTAACCAGACCTCATAACTTTACTTTCCATCTTATGTTTGTAGCAAATCTCTGCTACAAAAATGATTTTACTCAAAGCAGAAGCTGCAAGGCAGCTCGAGAACTCTCCTCTGTACAACAACAACATTAAATAAAACCTACATTATTTTGGTCAAGACATTGTTTATATTGGTAATTGGTGAGGAGATAGAAGTCCATCAAATAAATCTTACCATGAGCCATCTTACTGCATTGTAGCACGTTATACCCAAACCCTGGACATTTTTCATGTGGCCAAAGTTTTGTTTTCCTCCTATATAAAATCATTTTCTGAATACAGCCGGGACATTCAGAATGTAATTGTGCCATTACACTCAGATCAGATCAATCATCAGATTTAAAGCCAATATATGCTAGTTTACATGAATAAAATTAATCCTTATTTTCTGACACATTCCTGGTTTGTGCACTTGCGGTCACTGACGGTCACTTGTGTCATTCCTATTCCTGTACTCCTGAACAGATCACTTGAACAGGCTGATTAATCATCAGAGTGCCTCTGTTAAATTAAATGTGAATACACAGGTCAGGAATCCATTGCAGGGCCCACACACAATTCATGCAGTCATAACGCAAGCACAATTTAGACAATTTAACCTAACCTGCATGCATTTGGACTGGGAGGGAACCCATGCAGATACAGGGAGAACATGCTAACTCCAAACAGAAAGGCCCTTGGCTGGGATTCAAACTTGGTACCTTCTTGCTTCGGGGCAACAGTACTACCCACTGCACCAATCCACTGCCTATACTGCCATTGGAAATTGATATTAAGCTTTTTAATACGGGTGCAACTGTCACAAGACTAAAAGAAGGCCATGTGAAAACTTCCAGAACATTGACAACATCACAATCACAATCACGGTTAAATGTAGGGTTTTTGTGGTATTTCATAGTAGTAAATATAGTCTCACTAATGCCTTTATCATTGTCATTAACTGGTATGGTATGATATGGAGCACCTCTCCCAACTGTGCAATGTATGTACAATATGTGCAAAACAATGTACACAAATAGTATGTTGTCAGGAACTGTAACACCAAACCCATATGCAAGACATACAAGATAAAATATAGAGGGAGGAACTGCAGAACAGAATGCATGAAGTTCTTTTTGATGTGCCTTAAGGTAACACAAACTTAATAATAATGCATTTCAATGCATGCAGTTCCTCAAAACGGTTCATCCCATATTAATGTTGTCCTTGTCATTGTACACACATCTCAGGCTGGTGTCTAAATGATTATTCTCTCTGATAATGAGGAATACTCACTTGTCTTAAATGCTAAATACAGACTTTGATGTCTCTGGAAATTGATACTGTTTAATGATGGAGATGCTTTTGATTTTGTGCTCTTCAGCACTGCATAACGTTGCCATGTCAACAATGATAAGCAGCTCAGTTGTTGAGCTGCTCAGAAAATGTTACATTACCACATATGTGGGCCAGATGGCACACGATTTGAATAAATATAACAGATGTGGGATTTGTCGGTAAAAAGGGAGCCAGTCGGCAGTAGGGATGATTATTGTTTGTTCAGTGTATAACTGATGCAAAGATTTCTGTCATTGGTGAAACTTGCCTGATACTTTATGTATTATATTTCATTTGTTATAATGTTTAGACCAGTCACTAAATATAATTCGATATTGTTATTTTGTGTACAAAATAAATCAAATATATAATATTCCGGTTTTGAAATATAAGAAACAATTTGAGACAGATCAGTGCTTCTTACTTTACCACTGGTTTGCCATGCTACATCATTAATATACATTTTTATACATATTTTTTCTGAAAGGTTTTTGTTTTTTCTTAATCTAAAAATAATTTCCCCCCCCCCCCTTGCTTTTCTATATACAAAAGTATGAAAGGGAATAAAAAGTAGTACAATTGTGTACAACACCAGACCTATATGCAATTACAAATTGTTACTTCTAACATTCCTATCATGTGTGGCACTGATTGCGTGGAGACAATGGGTGTTCGAAGTTAATGTTCATGGGTAACATTTCAGTCAATAGCTGAGTTGGAGCGTTTACCCTCTTGTTGAGTGTTAACATTTGCATGTTAAATGAGACAATCAAGAGGCGTTGAATCAAGCTATGATTCAGCCTGTAACTAAAGTGGTTCAAGATCAACCGTGACGTGAGAAGAGAACAAAAGGGACTATATAATACCCAAACTATATAATATTAAGAATAAGAAATAATGATACACTGCTATTTTTACATAGCTACTTCAAATCATTTATCCAGAGATGTGAACTCCATAGTCCCTGAGACTGTAAACCTATAGTACAATATAACATGAAAGCTGTGCAATTAAAACAATTATAATCTAGTCATATTTCCCAGACTGCATGATCTGAGATAATAACACCAGGTTCAGTCCTTCTGTTCCATTTTAGTTTAGATTCATTTATTTTTTTCTTCCAAAGAATTAGGATAATGGAGGATTATTATTCATTTGTAATTGGCTGCATTTGAATAGACAAGGCTACCAAGAGTCAATTAGCATCACCATCTATTGATCTCACATGTATGTTTGTTCTTATCAAGCATTTGCTGGCAAGTGCACGGTGATTAGGAATAACATTCCACCAATACATTTGAAGTCAATGCATTACACTGAGTAAGTCTGACCATGTAGTAGTCATGATTCAACAACCTTGAAAAAAGTGACCGTGCGATTCAGAGTCATTGTTGTGGGTGTTCTTTCCTTTGTCGACACAGGCATTGAAGAGTAGGAGAGAAACACTCAGTACTGAACTACTTATGCCTCTTTTGTCCTTGGAGGTTAAAAAGCCCACAGTTTACCCTTGAACACTTGAAGTGGGCTGATACCAACAGAGAAAAAGAACTTCAGGCCCTGCAGTACATGAAGACTGTTATGGCTTTTCTTAACCTATTCAAGAACCTAACAAAACCTTTCAAAGAAAATTAACATACCTCCATATTCTGTAAACAGTGGTCACAGTCACAGAAGACAAGAACCTTAGAAAATCTGAGCCATGGGCTACTCGTGACTAATTTATGATTACAGATTTGTAACAAATGGGAGTTCAATTTTCATCAATAGCGCCAGCATATGCCACAAGGACTACCCTAATAAAACCCGAAAAACTCAAGATTAGACAGTTGCTTTAATTTCAAGAAATACTTTGTTTTAAATTAAATATACTGTGGGAAAAAATGATGTGACTTCATCTACATTGCACTGCAAAGAATATTAACTGCATAGAACAATACACTGCATATTAACCCAAGTTAAATCAGGATTGATGCAAATTAAAAATTTAGACTGTTATTTTTACTGTTCCTGTTTATTATGGCTTGGATTCGGTTTGGATTTAAGGGGTCAGATTGAGAAATTATTTACAAGCCTGTGCAGTCCAATACCACCAACTGTCCGATCAATGCCTCAGAAAAGGGATTGTAAATTGTAAATAAGATTTTTACACTTTAGTTTTTTCAATGATATGCATTTTGCTTGACGATCTAAATATTGCGGTAAATCACTTTCCCCAATATGATGTGGTCTTGTCCATTTAGCATGTCTTGTGCAAATCAGTTTATCAGTATGAGAGATAATTTTGACAACCATACACATTTCTCAAAATGGCAGAAAATGTAATATGGTCGTCGAGGAACACCAGGAAACTATTATTTGTACTGCCAGGATTTTATGGCAAGACAAATAAATATAACAATAACGACAGCGTGTCCACCCATCTGTGTTTTTGCTTTCTACTCGTGACAGTATTTTGTGCTAGTCGGTCCAATATGAATCCCCTATTACATAATGCTCTATTAAACACACCGGAACACCCCACAACCCCCCACCCCCCTTCATTGAGTGACAATTCATCAAGATTGTCTGGTAGTCAAGGAAGGCATTGGAGCAAAAGAAAGGAAAAACTATCAGTGGATCTCCTCGCAAACTGCCGTGTTCACTCGGGTGCTGGGAGCTGCAAGTCACATGTGACCATATACACAGGTGCGTGAGCTCTGTTTCCATGGTAACCGCACACACTCCAGTAAGGATACAGGCGTGCTCAAAGTTAACAACGCATTCCTCCTTTCATGCTCAGACTCTTTGCTCTGGTCTTTTGGCTTAAACTAGGCCAATTCCGTAGATGTAGCACATGTAGTAGACCTTCCTTACTTTACCTCCACTGCCCTAGAAGAGCTTTCGAGACCAGTCTGGATTATACTTTCTGCCAGACGTCATTCACCCTGTTAATTTATTGAAATCAAATCGGATGAAGAAGCTGTTCCTTTGAGAGAGAGAATGTGCAAAGACTTGAAGCCTGCTCTTGGAAAGCAATAACAATGTTTGCACCACAGAGTGGATTCGAAATGCGTATTCATGAAAAGAGAAGATGTAATACAAGGTCGGGCAGAAGAATCTATTTTTAAGTTCGAAAAATATTAACTCTATGCAACATGGTAAAATGAGACAAAATCTCGTTGAGCGTTTGAATTCAACATTTTTGTACTGTATGAAGACAGCTGAATGCTGCCTTGTCAAATTATTGTAGCCACTGTCATTTTGGTGTAAAATAATGTGTCACAAATAGCACCTACTTGACAATTATATTTGTACTTCCTTGTTCCAATTTCTGTGGTTAAAACAACATCAATAATTACATCCTGCATAGCTGTTATTTCACATTTTCCGGCAGTTTTTTGTACATTTTCCACTTGTATTTAACACACTGGCCTGTTAGTGAGTTCAGGGTAGCTGGTCTGGACTCAAAGGCATTGTACAATGTTTGGTGTTTGGCCAAGATGATCATGCCAACTAAATGCAAGACTGACAGTACAGCACCAAAAAAGGAGTGCTTTTGTTTTGAGCAATCTCACATTAGTGTGTGCGCCTTTGATTTGAATGTGAATACATTAAAGGGCCCTTCAGGACACTTTCACTGTGATGTGATTTGATTTGTTGTAAGCTGTAGGTGAAAAGCTCTTATATAATCACAGTGGGGAGTGAATTAAGACAAATCAACTGAGAACACTGGGGGCTTGTAGGGGGATCACCAATACCAAGTTAAGTTGCAGACGTCCTGCAAAAAACACGAGTAAAATGTCTTCCCTCTCTGATGTCCTTTGTGAGTTGCATCCGAATAGACATTATCCTCAATAGATGGACACACTTCTTCAGTACATTTAATTTCTGTTGCAGTTCTTCCACAGACTTTGGTGATCTGGCTATTTTGCTTCTCGTTAAGTAAGTAATCCCAGTCAGCATCGATCACGTTTTAAATGTTTGGAAATCTCAAACTTGCTCTTTTCTACTGACACAATAATGCAGAAAACAAAAACAAAAAATATATCCAAGACCAAATTTATATTAAAAATCCAGGCAGGTTTTACAGTGCTGTAAGTTGCACCTAAATGCACAATATTCAAAACAACTTACATCTATGTATACAGTAGAGCTGTAAGAATAAGGAATGTGAAATAATTTGGTCTCCCTGTCCTGTCTTGTTTTCTGGAGAAAGCTAATCATTGTGGGAGAACACTAAGGCTTTTGTACTGAGGTCCACAGGGAGGACAAGGTGTGCAACAACAGAAGAGAAAAACATTTTCAAATTCTGTGGGTGGTAAATGGATCATTTAACTTTTCTCTCAAGGATAGCTACTTTAACCTGCCGAAGAAGTTAAGCAGAAAGAACATGAAAGATACAATTTCCACAGTATTGTGACAAATGGATATTGTACATTCTGCTACAAGCACCGAACATTGTAAATTCAGCACGTTTTATGTATAATCAGGATTTAACAGTGTTATCATTTGAATTGTGTGCAAGGTAATATTTTAAGAATATCTTATAAATTCAGTTTTGTTCTGTTTGTTACGACAAGGTTCCATTAAATGTTACTATAATTTTAAATCACTAGAGGTAGAAATGTTTAACACGTGACATTCTAACGTCCTTTATTTTATTCCACAGGAAAAAAAATACAATTTTATCTAGCTATTTATTTTATGCAGGCATCTCTGGAGACAACCCCCAAGTTTCTGTTGCTTAGTAATAGTGGTTCTGCATATGATTGAGGTGAGCTTCAAAGCCCCAAGCACACTCATTACTCACTGCTGGCAGGATAATGAATTCCTGAGAGGAAGCTGATTAGGAATATCATCCTTTATACTTACAATCCAGAGAATCGCCACAGCCACATGCATTTGCATAATCTTTATCTAAATTAACCTGGTCAAGCAACAAAGAGCACCTGAGGCACTCTGCTTTGAGGTTGAATATACACGTTTAAAAATGCCACACTGAGTTTTAAGTCTCAAATTGATTTTGGATGAAGTTCCGGTCGGCTACATGCAGTTAAGACATCATTAAATTAACTATGACTGTGGTGTGGCTACAGACATGACTATGCGTACATGACTATGCGTACATTCCAAACCTTACCTTTTCATGTAGCTATATGGTATGAGAATTATGAAATGTTCCATTTGCTCTTCTCCAAAAATAGTTCTTGGGTAGAATTTCTATGAAATAATAAAATTAGCAAGAGATCTAAAATTATTTGCTTGACATCTTAAACATGTTTGAACAGGCGTGACAGTGAATGCATCATTTCCACTGGGTGCAATTATAATTAATGATTCCAGTAATGATGACAACAGTCAGTGGAAAGGAATGGTGAATTAGTTACATTTGGGCAATCAACCTCACATGAAGGTAAACTAATGATATGCGGCTCAAAGTCATGCATAGCCAATTCTTATACACACAGCAATTCAAATGACAGTCCTCACTACTTTTTTCATTTACATGAAAATGAGGACTCACAGCTGTATACAAGAGGAAAACACATACAGTGGGGTGCAAAAATCTGGGCACCCCTGGTTTAAATGTCTGTTACAATTAATCCGTATGTGATTGACGAAAACCTGAACTCTAAACATTACATGATGTTACTAAAATGAGTTAAACATGAAAATTTTTCATTTTTTACCATTTATAAATTATTTAAAAAAGGAAAGGGGCCCTGTGCAAACCTCGTGCTTTGGACTGATGACGCCAATATTGAACTTTTTGGCCACCACTAAAGAAGGTTTTTTTGGAGAAAAAAAGGGTGAAACCTTTCTAAAGAAGAACACCTTGCCAACTGTGAAGCATGGAGGTGGGTACATTATGGTTTGGGGTTGTGTGGCAGCTGGGGGCACAGGAAATATTGTGCAAGTGGAAGGAAGGATGGATTCCAACAAATCTAAGAAATTCTACATAATGCATAGTCATATAGTGCATGCATATGCATGCATATAGTCCCCTTTTTACCCAACGTTTGACTTCTCAAGTGTAGGTATGAAGAAAATAAAAAATTTATTAAATTCATAAAGGTGTTGGTTGCAACATGTGGCATGCATTTAAAGCTTAATCAATAAGGCTTAATATGTGTCAAACATTAATAAGCAAGTGACAGATTAATTGCATCAGGACATTTTTATGAGTTCATGTGTACTGCTGTAAAATGTGGCCGATTTGACCCATTAGATGTTGTGGTAATGGACCAAGCATTTTGTCACACTTCCATCAGTCACTTCCCTGGGATGGGTGCAGAGATGAAAATTACTGACGAGAAAGCCAATAAATAGCCTTTATGTAAGGAGAATTGGATCAGCCAGAAGGCAGACACAGTTAGACAATGGTAACAATGTAACAAATGTCTACATTTTATTACATTCAAGATAAAAGTACAGTACACTGAAATTGCACATTTTCACCAGATACAGCAGCATTCTGACTGGCATAGAACTAAATCATAGGCACAAACAGACTGTTCAGATAGAAATATCAAGAAGGACAAATGTTACAGTTTGTTGTGACTATTATAAAAAAAAGTCCATATTAGCATTTCATTTACACGTTTTTGTAAAACGTGCGCAGACAACTAAATTGTTTTTTTTCCGTTTTTTTCTTAAACAGCATCATAACTTTAAATAGCTGATCATAACTGTGAATTCACACACATTCGCATGGCAGGAATTTAGGGGAAATGAAAACCAAGTGCCACCGTGTCTTTCGCAGTCAGGAGATTTAGACTACAGAACGGTGCTCGCCGCATACGTAGATGGCGCTGGGCCGAATGCGCCGCCTTGTGTTGCCCGGCAGCTGGGGGAGGAACTTAAAGTACTTGGGCATCAAGTCCAGGCAGGCATCGCGAAACTTCTTGATTCGCCAGTAGTAGATTAGAGGGTTAAGTGCCGACTTGAGGTAGCATAACCAAAGGAGCCAGGTGCTGGTCTCAAAGAAGCTGGCCCTCTGGTAGAAGCTTCTGCTGAAGGTAGACACCAGGATGTAGGCGGTGAAGGGCGCCCAGCAGATGGTAAAGACGGAGAAGAGGACTAGGATGGTGGTGAAGGCACGCGTCTTGAAGCTCATGTCTATGCTCATCTGGATGGGCCTCTGCAGGCTCATCAGCCCCAGCTTGCTGGCCTGGCTGAGGCAGATGCTGTCCGTGTGGCTGTGGATGCGGATGGCGTTGTGTCGCACCGTGCCCAGGATGCCCATGAAGGTGTAGAGCATGACCGTGAAGGGGACGAAGAAGACGACCAGTGCCACCAGGACCACGTAGGCCCGGTACCCGGGTTCGGTGGAGTGGCCGAACACGCACTGAGGGGCCCTGGAAGGGACCTGTAGGCGGGGCTGCCCCACGGCCAGAGGGAAGGAGAAGCAGAAGGAGAGGACCCAGGCGACGCCAATCAGCACTTTGGCCCTATAGGGGCTCAGTTTGTCTTGCTTCTGCACGATGATGAGGAAGCGGTCGATGCTGATTATGAGCAAGATGGCCACGCCCTCGATGACGAAGAGCCAGAAGAACATGGCCGAAACCCTGCAGAAGGCATCCCCGAAGATCCAGTGGGTGGTCATGACGGTGACCAGCGCAAAGGGCATGTTCAGGACGGCTAGCATCATGTCTCCGAAGGCCAGGCTGGCCAGGAGGATGTTGATGGCCGAACGCATGGCGGACCGCTGGTACACCATTAGGCATACCACGGCATTTCCCAGGAGAGATACCAGCAGGATGACGATGATGGCAATGAGGAAGAACACCTGGAGGGGCAGGCTGACACCCTCCCAGTCGACCTGGACACCGGGGGATGTCGTGGTGGTGGCCGCCAGAGCCCCACCCTCTAAGGTGTGGTTCTCCGCAGGGACCGTGGCCATGGTGAGGAACGTTCCGGAACTGGTGTCGGAGAGGTTCAGAAGCCTCGCGCCGAAGACGTCGAAGGTTGCGTTGGTCTCCCCTGCGTCCGTGTGGGACGCGTCAGCTGAGTAAACCATTCTTCCCAGCCGCGCGGGGGCACAGCCTGTAGCATCATCAATGGAGCGCCGTCACCAGACATGACACCTTCCTTTCGCTTCCAGCACACTCCACCGGGAAACGCATCTCAGCAAACTGGACAGCCTGCCATGAAACAGAGTGAGAGCAGATCAGTTAGCGAACAAAGGAAGTCCAGCATAACAAGAGAGTCTAAATTACTTCAAGTGCTTTATTTAAGTAACAAAATTCTCCACGGCCTGGCTTTACGTACATAGTGTCGAGGGATCTGTTGCTTTCGCCTCAAACATGCAAACGCTGTTTATGGTACACTCTTCCGTTGCTAAGCTGGCAGTGCATCGTGTCAGTGTGGAGAAGATTTTCAAGTGCTCGGCTTCCTTGTCTGACACCGAATCAACCTCTCCTCTGTATCTAGGGAGACAGGCCCACCAATGCAGCACGAGCTTAGAGCACAGCATATGCCATCATTGGAAAGTGGCTCATTTCAGTCATTGCTTATCTGTTCAGTCTAGTTTGTTCAAACCCACTGCAGGATAAAGAGAGCATTTCAAAAACCTAACTTGAAGTGGTTAAAATAACACGAAATTTTTTTTTTGATAAATCCAAAACAATTGTTATCACAATTATCAAAGTATAAAATATAAGAATCTATTGACTGGTCACCGGGATTGCTTGTGTATAGCATAACTACAACTAATGTTCCTGGAATGATCCAGGCTGCATAAACATTTCAGTTTTAGAGTGTTGTAATGAATGAAAAAACATGGGGAGAAATGGAAATCAAGCTTTTATTTTAAAACTCTGAGTCATGCACCTTATAACATTCAGTGCCCAACATAATGTTTGGGACAAAGACCCATCATTTATTTATTTATTTGCCTATAGAAATTATAGCAGTGTTTATGCATAGTCCCCCCCATTTCAGGGCACCATAATGTTTGGGACACAGCAATGTTATGTAAATGACATGTTTAGTATATTGTTGCATAACCTATGCTGACTGCTTGAAGTCTGCGATTCATGGACAGCTTCAGTTACTGGATGTCTTCTCTGGTGTTGCTCTACCAGGCCTGTATTGCAGCCATCGTTAGCTCATGCTTGTTTTGGGGGCTAGTCCCCTTAAGTTCTCTTCAGTATATGAAAGGCATGCTCAATTTGGTTCAGATCTGGTGATAGATTTGGCCACTCAAGAAGTGAAACATTTTTTGCTTTGAAAACTTTGGTCCCCCTTACTACCTTTGTTGCTTTAGCGGTATGTTTGGAATCAATGTATTGCTGTAGAATGAACCACTGACCAATGAGTTTTGAGGCATTCTTTTCCAGATCTGTGGTTGTTATTTTAAGTAATTCTTAAAATTGCTACTTCTTGGTAAACTAGTCCTGTTTTTGCGCAATTTCTGAGCAATTACGAATACCTGTGAAGCCATGTATCCCAAACATTATGGTGCCCAGAAATGAAGGGACTATGTATAAACACCGCTGTAATTTCTACATGGTGAAACCAAAAAGTATAAAAATACCCTTTAATAAATATCTGAGAATGTGTACTTTAGCCATGTTAATTGTACGATTCCAAATCTAAAATTGTGCTAAATCTGTGACAAATCAAGACATAATGGGTCTGTCCCAAACATTATGGAGGACACTGTATGACAGTACATTTTCCCTGAGGCCAAAAAAAGCCTTCCATGTTTGCTGTTCGTATGCGATAAGCAGAAGATGACAAACAAATAGGATGCGATCTTCATGATGAAGCTCTGTGTAAGGCGATGAGCAGCGACATGAGACTGTATCTTCTACCCGCCAAATCCCTTCAGTGTTTAACAGAATGAGTGGTGTTAGCCGCTAATCCTCTCTGAGACAGACTGTGAGAAAGCTCCTTCTCACAGAGCCAGCGGTAATGGCCGCCACTGTGCCCCAGTGGCCAGGACAGTGATAAACAGAGGAACAAGACCAAAAAAAAAAAAAAAGTTACCTCGTCTCACCCCAGCCCCTGCTCACATCATACATTTTTCATGCTCTGCGCTCTGCGCAGAAAGAAAAATTTGGAAATGACACAGGAGTTTGGCACAGTAACAGCTGGTACCTCTGCTGGCTGACTGGATGAATTTACAGATGTAATTCTCTGCGTGGTGAGCAGCTTGCGTCAGGCGAATCGGCCATCAAAAGGGTTTGGGATGGCGAAAAAAAAAAAAAAAAGACAAAACTGCATACGTCGCAGTGACAGAATGTTAACTGGTCCATGACAAATTACCCTGGTTACAGGAAGTTGGCCTAAGATGGACACGGTAATTCTAATACTGCAGAGCTCCACACAAAACAACAGAGACAAAGGAACTTCTGTACACCTACCCCTGATCATGTATTCACTGTACTGCCTAAAAGTGCCTGCTGCAACTAAAAGCCAACTTCATCATCGGCAAAGAAAAGTTCACTAGCTCACCATCGGTGAAAGAAAATACAGCGTTAGTCTATTAACTAATGTTAGCTCGCAAAATAATAGTAAGCAATTTATAGAAATTTGATGCTGTATTCCAGACTTCAGTGACATGCAACTGAACAGAGCCCTTCCCATTTTGAACTGAAGCATAGTAAGACCTCAATATTTTGTTTGTTAGATGTACAGCACGGCTGTCTCTATGCTTGCTCAGTTTTTTTTTTACGGAGTGAATTACAGACCGTAAACGTTTGATCATTCTCTCCTCACTCACGTTGTAAGTTATGTTATTATTACTGCCTAAGATAAAACACTATGTTTGAAACATATCCCATGGTTATCTTTCCAACAATGTAAAGTGTAACGCAATGCATTGTAGCCTACAGTAACATATTTTTGTCACCAGGTTGGCTATAACCGGACTACCTGCATGAATTACAAATCCATTGTGTATGATGTTGCACACACTGATATTTGTTGCACATTTGTAGCTTTGAAAAAATAGTAGCCACCTCTTCGATCTGCAAGGTTATATGAAAATAACGCACTCCCACATGACACGTCTCTGCCAATCAAAATTTGCCCGAGCTGGTCGGTTATTTTTCAGCGCCCTGGTAAAACCACTACTAATGATTTATTATGGGAGCAGGAAATACGTTAAATAATGGTTATGCTTCCCAACTGGGAAAAAAATAAAAATAAAAATAAAAAAAACATTTACAGGAAATGGGCTAGAAGGAAGAAATGTTTATTTAAAAAAAATAATAATTAAGAGGTGAACATCTTGTAACCAAGCAGTGGCGCCCAGGTGTGGTAATTGCATACATCCATTCCAGCTCAGAGCACTTTATTCTCTCAGAGATAAGTTAGCAGATAATATTGCTAAGCAGAGCAAATGTTCATTTGAGGACAACTTCAGGCGGCAATAAAAAAAAGCTTATCGCCTCTGTAAACACATACTGTTATTTAAACCTTGTATCGTTTACAGTGACTCCACAACAAATTTCATACTGCCCACATTTCTAACCAATTTCAGACTGGTACAAAAGTAAAATGTAAACATTGCCTCAAGACATTTAGAGACTATACTGGAATTCCCAAGTTGTACTAAGGCCCAGCTAATATCAACCGTAATGACTTAAATTAATTATTCTAGTTAAAGGGCAGATTCCAAAGGTGCGTTAAATCATATTGTACCACTCACATCGCAGCATTCAGCTCATAATGGTGCATGTTTGCCTTTGTTTCAGTGGAGAGTTTTTCAAAGCGGGTTGTTCAGACGATTCAAATAGGCTATTACTGTGCATTTGTGCCAATCCACACACCTAAACAACACATGCGGCCCGATGTGTACTCAGAACAAGAGCATACAAAGGATGAAAAACAAATGTGTGCAGCAACAGTCATGATACTATACACTTTCAGGTTTATCATTCACAAAAATAAATGACATAAGAATGATATGTTTCATTAGAAAATACATGCTAAATAAATGTTTTGAAAATGTCATTAAATAATCTAATACTAAAAACTTTAACTTCCATCAGCATCATTATGTGGCGAAATGCATAATTCTGATCCAGTGGCTCATTAAATAGCATATTTACAATATATATATATATATCTGGGGGCCCTTAAAAGGCCCTTAAAATTGACAAAGCTACTGACAGTGGAATCCAATGAAAAGAGGCAGTGTTCCAGTACAGTCTATATTTTTAAAAATAGGGAAAAAATGAAAGCATGAACATGACCCAACCCTGTCAGCTATTAAAAAAAATACTGCAGGACATTCTTAACACCTTTGTTGGAAATGGGTATTTTTCCAAATATCCAGTTCAATCTTTAACCTCCACATATCTAAAGATAGACCTTTATACACAACTGGGCCACTTCAAAACCACTCTGAGCAAACAAAATTTAAATATACACTCACTTTATTAGGTAGACCTGTACATCAGCTTGTTAATGCATATATTTAAATCAGGCAATCATGTGGCAGCAACTAAATGCATAAAAGCATGCAGACATGGCCAAGAGGTTCAGCTGTTTTTCAGACTAAATGTCAGAATGGGGAAGAAATGTGATCTAAGTGACTTTGACGGTGGAATGTTTGTTGGTGCGAGACAGGGTGGTCTGAGCATCTCAGAACTGCTGACCTCCCGGGATTTTCATGCACAACAGACTCTGGAGTTTGCAGAGAATGGTGCAAAAAACTAAAAAAATCCAGTGAGCAGCACTTCTGTGCGCTGAAATGTGTTGTTAATGAGAGAGGTCAGAGGAGAAGGGCCAGACTGGTCAAAGCTGACAGGAAGGTGACAGTAATTCAAATAACCACAGATTACAACAGTGGTACACAGAAGAGAACACACAACGCATCAAACCTCTAAGTGGATAGGCTATAGAAGTAGAAGACCAAGAAGTAAAAAAAATAAAATAAATTTCAAAAGTCAAATAAATACCAATAAAGTGCTCACTGAGTATATGCAATATCTTAATGTTACAAAAAAGCTAAACAAGTAGACTTTTGCATTCATTATTTGTAGAGATCCATTTTGGTTATGTGCTATAGCTGCAAGATAAATGTTTTTTTAAAGTAAAATGATTAGGTTTGCATTACTCCACTCCAAGGTGCCAAATAACACTATAGGCAAATATTAAAATATCCACTCCATGTAATCATCCACATTACATAAAATAACCAGAAAATAATTTTAATCTCACAATTCGCCCCAGCCATTTTGAACAACTTAACTGTTTCTATGATATAAAATAACCACATTAACAGTAACAAATGACACTGGGCTTTTGCCCACAGCATATTGTGTAAGCCATGTTCATACAGCCAATTTAAAGAACTGCCCAAATGGCCAATTCTCTCATCTATTGTTTAAGTGTCTCCAACAATTATATCATCAGCACTGTAGCTTGTTCAAAGCAAACAATCTATTGTTCAAAGCCATTTATTTTGGTGAACAGAGAACTCGCCGTCTGTCATGAATCTTTCACAGAACGCAGACAGCAGAACTATTCCAGCTGCTTAAATGGCTCTGGAGAAATTTGATGACTGCTTTCTCAAGGGGGAAACATATATCCATAGAAACCATAGTAACCGCAGAAAAGGACTTCGCTTGGTACCTTGCAAGTCAGCGATAACACTGCATGCCGAGTAGTTTTGGAACCTAGCAACCAGCAGTCTAGTATCTGTATGCTGTTCTGTGCTTTTCAAAATGCTACTGCCCTTTTAAGTGATCACTCAGAATAAACTGTCAGCACAGCCTGTGTTAAGATTTGCAGGGATGTGCTAAGACGCAGGCAGCATATGCCATAATATCAGTTCTACTTCAGTTTGGGGCTACAGAAACGGTTCATGATGAATGCTGCATTTGCATACGGTTTGTACATTCACTAAATGCCTTGAAAAGCCATGAAGATGTTTCCCTACAAAACATTTCCCCACAATCATCCAAACAAATCATTTCATGAATGATCCTAACTACAAAACATCAGGTGTACAAAATAAATAATAGTCCTGTCTTTTATCCATGTAACGTGCTGATTTATTTGCAGACTGGTAACCCAGGGAAATATCTCTGACTTTATATAGTTTTACATCAACCCCATTCTGAGTGCAGCCTTGAAATGACAAACCAGTGAATGACATTTCCTTTGAGAGTATAAAATGAACGGCTTAAAATCATTCACATCCCAGAGAGAAACATTTCCAGTTATTGAATCATCCAGTACAAATTCACAACTACAGTGAAATGGGTACAATTTTGCTTTGATTTGATCCTGCCAGCAGGTTAATGTGTTATTTATATACGTTTCTGAGTCAATTCCACTCCATATATTGCTGTGATATCATTTCACCAAGCGGATGTTAACGGTGGGTCTATACACATAAGCTTAGCCTACTATGAATATGTTATTATTTATGAGTTTTTTCCAGTCCTCTTTACCACAGATTAATCCCTATACATTTACTTACTTTGGAGCAGATCTATATTTGCTTCGAGTCTCCATGGAAACAAGGTAGGAGGCAGATGAAAATGCGATGCTTCATATAAGGTCATTTTTACACTTGGCAGATCCTGTCAGCCAAATCGGTTTGATAATTGCTAGTATGTTAATTACAACAACAAAAATTAAAAGTAGTAAAAATATACTGTATATGTGACATAATATGAATATGCCCGTAATCTTTCATGTTATCTCCTTCCTAATTAGCAGAGACCCTGAAATTGTTTTTAAGACATTCTTTTTTGAGACTACAAAAGAGAATGCTTGTGTTGTGGCAAACCGGCAAGAAATACTAGCGCTACAGCTTAAAACATTATATTTGTATGCCAAAAGACAGCCCAATGTGGCCTCTAAGAGCAATGAGATATGTCCTTCAATTTTATTGAATTAAAAGCAACCTAAAGTGTTTTAACACAATATGTGCTCTGTTGTTCCTTCAATGAAATGTACATAATATTTTAAAAGAAATTGTAAAAGCAAATAATAGCCTATGCATAAATGAGGGGGTGAAAACCATCGGATTAACACTGATTCTAGGCCTTTGACTCTTACAGTGGAAAGGTATTATCATGACATTTTCTGATGTAGAGATTAGTGAGAAATGTGATGATTTGGATAATCAAGATTAAATCAGTATCATCTATGGCATTGTGTTTCAGAAATTATGTTACTTATGATATTCAAGGCCTACAAGCATTGAAAGAATTGGCTACTGGCAGCTATAGTCAAAGCATTACTTGAAACTGAATTTGATACTTTTTAAAATCTAAACAAATAGCATGTACAAGTAATTCAACTGGATTAATTTCGTTTTTATTTGCATACATTTACAAAACCTAAAGGGAAATATTATAATGCATATAAATTATAAGTAAACACTTTTCTCAATTTCCCTCTTTATATTAATCAAGGATTAGGCCTACCTTGTAAACAGGATGTTCTGTCATCCGAATGATTCGCAGGGTGAGTGGTCGTACAGGTCTGCATTAGGAACACATACGCATCACGTTTGCATCAAGGATATACAATGCAGACTAGTTAGCCTACTAAAATATGGGACACAGAATCTGTGTAAACTAACTGCAAATACACACTCCTGCCAAATGCCATACCTATTCTTGTGTATTTTTAGATAGCCGCTTCGTTTCACATTTAATAAGCAGAATACGCTCACTGCAGAAATATCAAATGTGTGTATTTATTAAATCCCGAATGCGTTTTGGCTGACAGACTGTATATTCAATAAATCAGGCAATAAACCACAGGTATAGCAAGTAAAATAAATGCAAATAAAAAGGTGGATAGTCTGATTTTACTACTAGGCTACATGTTATTCTATTCAGTTGCTTTGACTGATTTCCTCTAGCCACCTGAACTGCAAAATAACAGTTAACGCAGTGCTAGCTTATTTAGTTTATCCATCACATATTCGTTTAGTATTTTAAATAATATTAAATGATAAATATATTGCAGTTATGGATCGATTCGCCAGTAACAAATCAACTTAATCAGTAGCGTTACCATATTACATAGGGCAATAGGAAACACAAATTGCATTAGAAGTTTAAACACATTATAACATTAACACCACATTTTTAAAGACAGGAAGATTTAAGATACCTGTTTTTTCTTGCGGTTTTCAAGCACGATGAGGAGATGGTACTTGGGCTGGCTAATTAGACATCAACGTTGGTTACTTCGGAGAGGAGTAGGTAGGGTAAAAAACGAAGATTCCAAGCAGGGCATCTCAGTCGTCCATCCTATCCCTGTTTCCCAGTATCAATCCAACTGATGCCTTTTATTTCCTTTTTGAAAGCTTGTGAGGTAGCCTATCGGCACTTCGGTTTCCTATTTTTAAATCCATTATCAGTGCATAGGTAGCAGCATAATTACCCAGTTAATTTTACAGTTAGGTGGCGTGCATTTAGACTGAAAACAACTAACGTTAGTCCACTACCAAAACCATTTTGCAACGCCGCCTTTTGTCACAAAATACTTTATTTCGCGTTCCCGATTCTATCCTTGTTTTGGTCTATCTGCGGTGAAACATCAGCTTTGTATCCGTTGTAAAAGTCGAAGTGCCGCAACACAATTGTTACGTTACAATGTTGCACATAAAGCTCCATCAAAATAGATGTACTCCAGTTACCACACGCCACTTATGAAATGAGCGATTCGACTCGGAAGCTGCAATGTAAAAGCGCCACTGTAAAAAGTACAACAATCACAGCCTAGGTCTTGTGTAACTGACAGGCGTGTTAACCAATGAAATCAGCTTTTTAGCCCGTGGGAATGCGAGGCTACCCAATCGAGAGTGTGAGCTGTGCTTACTCTTTAAGTTTGGTTGTAGGAGGTAGAAGGCACGTGTAGTATTTTAACTAGCCTCTAGGTAGGTGGATCATATAACATTTTTGGTCGTGGTAGAAAACAGGTTATGGCCACCGTGAAAATGTACGAGTGACTTGGTGACTCAAACTAAAAGCATATATGCAATGGCTGCTACATGACAGCAGGACAGGATGTGTATTGCATCGCTGGCTAATTGTGTAGACAAATTATTTATGATTTTTTGTCACTTTGCTATATGGAATATGTTAGTAATATGCATTAGATGCATGATCATACAGTGACTCCAGGGGTGGTGTGACTGTTTTTGCGCTGTTTCTTAACTGTTTCTTAAAAATGCGGACTCCCCATTTCCCTGTTGACATTCCATGAGTGTTTGGAGATTCCAAGGACTATTTCAGCCAGTGAGGCCCCCAAATAACTGCCTTCGATGAGACAGATTCCACTAGGTAACAATTTCCCTTCATGCACTATGAGGGCTCCTTTGCCTGTATGTGGCCTTTCCCCCTCACATTTGCCGAGTAGAGAAATGGGATAGTTGAGATGGGACTGTCAGTACATTTTTTGGCATGGGAGATTACATTAGCAGTACCAAATTTGTATTTGTATACACATTGGTTTTACCCAGTAGAAACTTACAACATAGAGAACTTTTTATAGATAATGTTTTTCTTTATTACATTGAGAATTCTCAAGTTCTTCATGAACCGTGTAGAGGCTGTCCTTGGACTGCCAGACCTTTGTGATTACTGAGCTCACCAGTGCTCTCTTTCTTTGTTGATTTTGGTAGGCCCAAAGATTGGCCTATGTCTTTTTTTCTGTAGCTTCATAGTTTCCTTGACTTTCAATAGCACATAGCTCTAGTCTGGGGGGCGACATGGCTCAGGCAGTAAGAGCAGTCATCTGGCAGTTGGAGGGTTGCCGGTTCGATCCCCCGCCTGCGCTGTGTCGAAGTGTCCCTGGGCAAGACACCTAACCCCCAAATGCTTCTGACGAGCTGGTTGGTGCCTTGCATGGCAGCCAATTGCCGTTGGTGTGTGTGTCTATGAATGGGTGAATGAGAAGCATCAATTGTACAGCGCTTTGGATAAAGGCGCTATATAAATGCCAACCATTTACCATCTTCGTGACAATAACAGACCCAAAGGCAATAAAAATCCTAGAATCAAGACTAGAAACTTTAAGCTTTCTTATACCAGCACTAAGGAAGCAATTGAACACACCTGACTAATCAGAAACATTAGTGAAGCCACTTATCCCAAACATTATGGTGCCCTGAAATGGCATATGTATAAATGTAATCACTATGCATAAAAAGTGCTGGAATTTAAACATGGTGAAACCAAAATGTATTAAAAAAAAAAAACATTTAATAAAATTTGAAAATCTGTACATTCACCACAGGCTACAGAGCCGAATCAAGAAAAAAAATCTCTTTATCCCAAACATTACGGAGCACTGCATGTAGGGTAGAAATAAGAAATGTACTGATGCTGGGTGGTGTATTGAAAAATATGCCTAGTCAATTCCACCTTGAGACTTTTTGCAGTTGAATGCCTGAGGATATTCACGGTGTGGAATGAACCTCAACAAAAAGTCAACTTCTACATATATGAGCAATTCCCTGGTATTGAGTGAGCATAGATTTTAAGCAAGTTTTTGCATGTTAGGGGATTTGGAGAATTTAAGGAGAGAGGCTTAATGTTGTCCAGCAGTTCTCAAGGTCGCATTATTTAAAAATGAAAAGATACGAGTTCAGTGAAAACAAAGTTAAGTAGTTAAAAGATGCTGAGTCAGGGAAAAGCAAATTTGTGGATGTTAAAACAAAGGACAAGTCAGGATATACAATGAGCCAAGTTCATGTCAGTAGAGCTTCATGTATAAAGTGGAAAACTCTGCTTAAAACAATGCTGTAGTACACACACTTGTACACCTGAAGAACCACCCACTGAAAACAAGAATTACATTTATTAGGACCAGTTTGCCAGGGATATAGTAAAGCATGTAAACAGCAATGCGGTTTGTCATCAATTACTGCGAGTTGACCAATGTTCTTTTTTAAAAGAATGCAGTTGCTGTTTTTCTTGAAAACATGCACTAAATGTCATTTAGATATCCCATAAAGGTACTCAATCATTTGCTAATTTAATTTTAACACCACTGTATATGCAATATGACATATACATGGAAGGACATGAGGTTGGCTATATATGAATTTCAGAGTGTTCTTTTGGGACCCCAGTTAAATCTTAAATACTGACATTGATGACAAACAAAGCAGGGGTTGTTCAGGCTCTTGCAGAATACAAGAGCACTGTCATGGACACCCAAAATCTGTTCTCTCTGAGAACACACTCTCAACTGTGCAAAAATGTAGCCTGTCCCAAATTACCCACATATGGGCCAAATAGGCAAGTCACTCAATTATCAACTGCAGAGCATATTTTCTTCAAAATGTTGCATACCATGTCCCCCAAAATAACACCCATGTTCAACAATCTCTCAGCTCTCCTTTCAGGTGACTTAGGCTCTATTGCCTCCCATCAAAGGTTTCATGAGGACAACTCACTTAGACATGTCCCTCTAGTGGTAGAATGAGCGATTTACCCTGATCATGACAACAGGCCTTGACTACCACCATGGTTAAAATATGAATCTGTTATGAATCACAATTTTTTTTTTTTTTAAGTTGTCCCTATAGCCACAATCCAGTTAACATAACACTGTTAAATTAGGTGAACTGAGATGGAAAAATTGGAAGAACTGACAAGCTCATGGACACAAAATCGTAATAGAAACTATAAGACCGAATTGTAATATTTAAAATATAGAAATCAATAAATACATGTTCCATATTTTACTTGAGGATCACCATTTGAATTAGCCTAGCAATGTAAAGCTTCGTAAAAAAAAGAAAAAAAAGAAAAAAGGATTAAATGTACACATCAGAAATAAATTAATTCACGCAAAAATGAATTTACACAAAATCATGACGCAGTCCATCGTGGGTTGTATGACCAGACGCTGATGCTAAGAGGCTTTAATCTGTTTGGGATCCGCCGTCTTTGGTGGCTTAATTTCGATATTAAATGGCACAAAGAATTCTAGAAGTGCTTTTGTGTCCGTTATGTCTAATGAGTACTCCTGGGCGATCTTCTCAGGGGTCCATGTTTTTGGAGATTGTTTGTGGCTGTTGAGAGCTGTGAGAGCCTCTACAATTGACACTTTGCCTTTAGGGACATCTGTGATGTCCAAAATGCCATAGGGGTCCCCAGGTAGGCTGAATTTCAAAGGTCTGCGTTCTTTCTCGTTCACATTCTCCGCTTGCGACGGTTTGACCTGTTTAATTGCAAAAGGTAACAATCACATTTCTCTTGTTGTTATGATCCCAGTAACATGAAAAACACCAATACAAATCTTCCGTAATAACGGTTAGGCGCATGCATCAGAACTGACGCAACTGTTCACCCACATAGTCCCACGGTTCTAGATAGCGACCGCGCTACTATGCAATGCAACTTGCCTGCTCAGGAGGGTCCTTCGACTCCACGTATACAGTCTTCAGTAACGACAGTAACGGGTCGTCTTTTTTATGGATTAACTCAATCTCGGGGTCTAAAAAACAAAGGACATGGTTCAAAGAATTTGCTTCAAATTACGTTTTGCAATCTTCATAAGATAGTTAGTTCCCAAATACTGTTTACATACATAAATCAATTTAACAATGCACATTTAAAGTGTATTATTAAACTAATTGCACAAGACAGCCATACAACCATTTAAAATTGCATTCAGTTATCTACTGAAACAATGTGCGACAACAATTTCTGTTAATGACGTTCCTATTAGCCAGCACAACTAACGTTAAGGTAACAAAGCTAACGTTCAAGTAATGCCAACTAATGCAAAACACGAAGACCAATGTGGAAAACATTATTTCAATAGCAGCCCATATCAGTTTATACGTGTTTGATAAGATGACTTTGCCTGGCAAAATGCATATTAAAAGATATCCCTGGCAATGCTAGCAAGCTAGCTCATACGACACTCATGTCACTTCACCCTCAATGACAAACATGATTACTTCAAATTCATTGTTCGCGTTAGCCTAGCTAGTAACATCAATTACTTGGTTCAGTCAGATCGTTGTGCTGAGGATAGCGGGGAGCAGCAACATGTTTCGCTTTTCCGATTTCTCGATGAGCCCGGTTTTCCAAGTTAAAATTCCTTAACGCCCGTGTAACGCGTGCACCCATGTTGCTCTTTCCCCGGCGTTTGAAATACAATTCGAACTCACTCCGGGAAGAATTATACTCAGACAACACTTTGCCCGACGGAAAGTGAATAGGGTCAAACTTCTTACGGCTAGTAGAAAAAGTTAAAACATCTACAGCATCCCCTAGTGTTCGGGAGGCCGCACAACATCCGCATCCTGAAAAGACAAATGACGACTAAAGTGAAATAAGTGATTCTGTAAGTAATTAACAGCAAAAGACTGCTGTAATTTAAATTTACTAAGAAGTTAAAAGAGAAAAAATACAAAGGCCTATAAGCCACAGTTCACTCATAAGTATATAACTATGTTTAATAGCTGTGTTGAATATTTTCATATACAATTTATGTGGAACATAATCATTTTTGTAAGACATATTATTCAGATTTTATCAATGGAAAACTTGGTGTTTATCCATTGCATGCCAGAACCATGTACTTACCAGCAGGTGGTAGCAGAACACAAATAAATTACCACATTGTCAGAATTTGATTATGCACCTTGTCCTGTCAGTTTTCAGAAATGGCAGTAACTGACAATGAGAGCAGTTGGTCATTCAGATGTTATTTTAGATATCTTTAGTAATTTAGCAAAAACTCCTAAATGTTTATTCATTGAAATAACTAGAAGGTTGCTTTAAATGGTTTCATTGATATATTATGCACCATTTATAGTCTAGCCATTCTATCAATGCATAAGAAACAATACATTTGTATTGAAATATAGGCCTAGTATAATAGCATTTGCCAATTTAAATCCCTCCTCTGGGACTGCTACTGAAAATACAATTCGGTCCTTGGTGTCCCAGAGAGACACCGTCTGGGGTGAATTACCGCCTAATCGGCCATGCCACCTTTACGTAAGCAGTCCGCGCACTATACATCTGGTAATGATCATCTGTTTAAAACAAACACCACACAGAACTTTATTTAAATAGACAGAGAATAGGAAAGTCAGACATTCTTCACTTCTTATGTCATCCACTTAACACTGTCATCTTCTCTCCCTGGTGGAGCCGGCTGGCATGTATTTATGAATGAAACAGGGCACCAGGGCTTGAGTTCCACTCAGTCCAGTGGGATCCCACTGATACCAAGTGACCAGTATCACCACCTGAAACCTTGTGATGACACAATGGCCTTGCCCCATTCTCCTCTGATTGACATTGCTCCTCACAATGTTTGCATTAATACTGCTGTGATCTAAAAGGAGGACAAATGATATGATTCCCTTCTTTTGTTGGTAGGTTGTGAATGGAAGCAATGTGAATGTCTTCAGAGGGATTTGTCATTAAAGTATCAACTTGTATAGCTTTCCAAGTTATTGAGATTGCCAAAATAATAATTTAATTATTAGCTGAGCCTGAAAGAGACAAGTAGAAATTGAATTGACAATAAACCATATATATTTGCACGGGTGTATTGCACAGGAAATTATTTAATATGTATTCCACGAGAGGGCTCTGTCTCTCATAGAAATTTGATAAACTATTGTTGTAAAAGCACGGCAGGTTAGTAAATTCAGTATACATATAGCCATTGATTTTGAGTCAAATTTGCGAATAAGTTCCTCTCAGTTCTTAGCAGAGTATTTTGCATCTAGACAGTGTTAACTAAGCACAGCTTCTGCAGACATGTTGAGGAATGCGGAAAAGGAACTCACATAGGGACTAATTTAAACCAAAGTTCAAATTTGTAGAAATCTTCCAAGGAGCTCCATCCTGTCTTATGAGGACTAAGCTCTTTGTCACATCTGCGATAATGGCTGACTATAAACAAAAGATGTGTGCCATGTCAACTTCTTATCGTCCTTGACACTTTAACCCGATGGCTTCCCCTTTTCTGTGTCACTCATAAATATCAAACTAAAAAAGCCCCCTCAATTGTTCTGAGCAGTCAACATTATACACTGCACAATTCCATGATGATTGCTATCATGAGCAAGCAAGCCTAAAGAAAACCCTGTCTAATTGTTTATTGATTTCAACTGTGTCTATCCCATATGTAGATTTTCACGTTTCAAGGGACCAAGGAAGCCTCAAGAGCAATACTTGCACATTTAACATGTGAGGTTTTTGTCAGATTGTAATGATTTAATTGGTAAACACACATGTGAAAGTGTTAAAAATATGTTAAAAAAACCAAAAAATTTTTCTTGTTCTAGCAGTTGCCATACTGATTAGTGAAAGCGATCCAAAATGACTGTGGTGGTGGTTTATAATAAATGTGTGTGCAATGAGGCTTATAGATCCCTAATTCAGCTAGCAATAGCTAGTTCTCCCTTGCATTGATCAGCAACCGACTGCATGAACTTTCAACCGACAATCTTAAAACAAAAGCAAACACACAATGAACACCATGTCATTAATTTCTGCTTGTATTTTTTAATTACAAAGAGTTAAAGTATAAAACAACACCTGAAAAATATATCTCATTTTAACATATGTACATTTTCATTGTTTTCCAGGCAACGTAAAAAAAAACGTGTCATTAACTATGTGCATAGTTTAGAGCAGGGGCTCACCAACACATGTCCTGGAGTGCGAGAGAATATGCTGGCTGCTGTATTTACTGAAAAATCAGCACTTAATTTAGACCCAAGATACATGACGAGGTGAATTAACTGTAATTAATTGCTTTAATTGATTAGTTAAGTTCTGATTATCAAGAAAAACCAGCACATCCTATAGCTCTCCTGCAGGATCAAGCTTTGGGGCCCCTGGTGTAGGACATCTCTGCATTTTAGTGGCTGGCCTTTAAGTTAGAGGCAGGAAATAAAACCACACAACAATGTTCATTATAGGCTAGTGATCTTTGTTTCTGGTTCTGTCAGGGTCTGCTGGTTTTGTTTTTGACTTAATATCTGCAACCTATTCAGACCAAGGAAACCAGGTGAGGTGAGTTGTGAAATCGACTGTTTTCGATCTGATCAATTAAGTGCTGAGTAACAACAAAAACTAGCAGACCCTGTGGCCCAACAGGACCAGGAAAGAATATCACTGATTCACTGACCACAATTATAAAGCTCCACAGAAGCTTAGGATCCCGTCAGTGGTCTGGCTAATCCTGGTATTCTATCAATTCCAATTTGGAATTAACTTTTCCTGGTCACCCAAGTTGGATTGGCTCAGACTGAGGTGTCGTACATTTTTCACCCAATGCAAAGAGCAAACAGTTCAGAAGATTTGTAAACCAATGTTCTGTTATGTCAACACTGTGCCCGTGAACAGGAGGAGTACAAGCAGAGCAGGATAAAGCTGTCAATGAGCAGGATGCAGTAGAAACATCGCTGTGTGTGCAGACTTTGGGCTTTCTGAAAGCGCGTCAACAGCAAGGCCAGCAGGACGAAGAAGGTGGCGATGTTTAAAATGAGGAACAGCCGTATGTAAGAAGCGGAGCTGGACACGTCATCACTCCCGGCAGTGGCCACCATGTGAACCTCTTTGTATTTCCGACCTTTTACGAAGGCGCCCTTCTTGCCTTTGCGGGGGTCTCCGTAGTCCATAAAGGCTCTGGAGTCCCCGTCCCCTTCCTCTGGATTGTCCTCATATACACGCTTCATGACCCTCTGCCTCTCCTTCTTCTCACTCACCTCAATCTGGGCAAAGATGTCTGGCAGGGTGTCTGAGAATTTGTCAAGCAGTGCTCCTTTCCTGGAGCCCTTGCTTTTTCCCTGCTTCTTGGAGAGGGAGAACATCTTCTCGATAGCGTCCTCTGTCTTCTTTTTGTCCGAGAACTGCAGGAGACGTTCGGCAGTCTTGCGGAAGCGGTCAGTGTTCAGGACCCGTGCCAGAATCTGCCTCTCCAGCTGCTGGAAGATGGGCTTGGCATGCTGGAGGTTGTCCTCCACCAGATTGACATACTCATCCACCTCTTCCAACGGGCTTTCCGTCAGCCCTGCTGACTTCTCGAAGACCACCTTTTTGCGGTTGGCAAGCACCATAGCAAAGATGGGCTTGCTGGTGACTTCCCCGGTGAGCAGATAGACAGTGAAGGTGTGTTCACTAGTGGCCAAGTATATGTCCACTCTCTGGGCATCCCCACGCATGCTGAAGCTCTGCACATCTACCCCTGGGCCAAAAAAGATATACGCCACTCTGGTCATTAAGTGTTTAAGGGGCAAAGTCACATTTACATAGTTTGATCCATTGTAGGGATACCCGCGAGGGTAGCTTCTGTACCCAAGAAGCCCTTTCGCACTGTAACCCGTTTCGTCCATCCAGAACATTTTGTACGAATCGTCCCCATGCCTGACAAATGCGCCATGCACGCCATCTTTCTGGGTTCCCTCGAAAGGTAGGTCGGTGTTGTGGAAGAAGGTGCTCGTGGCCTTCACTGGGCTGTCCTGTTCCAGATGGATCTGGTCCACCAGGACCAACAGCTGAGGATGGAGCAGGATGAGATTCCTCTGGAAGCTCTTTATCTTTAGGTCAGGGCTGTAGGCACCTTTCCCCTCCCCACGAATGAACACCATCCCCTGCCTCTCCATAGCTGCCAGCACGCTGCCCTGGGCATCTGCGGCCTGACCGTGCTTGTACTTCAGCCACTTGGAGTTGCAGGCCTCAGTCACCTGACCCTCCCATGGTGCGAAGCAGCTGTCTGAGACAGCCGGAGCAAACATGACCACGTTGTTAAGGAAGGTATACTTTGGTCCGTACAGCGCTTCCGTGATGAAAGGCACTCCGTTAGGCACAAAGGTGAAAGAGTTTTGATCAGGGTGCTCATGTCCAGCATTGAAATTACGCCACCCTTTAATCCAGTCTTTGTACTTGTTTCTGTGTGCAATGTCATATATTGCACGTCCTCCTAGTTTTCCTGACTTGAAGGACAGAAATGTCTGATTGACATCCGCTGGTAAGGCACTTCCATAAGTGACCACTCCCCAGTCCTCAAAATAATGTAGTCGGGATGTACCAAAATCTGGTGGAGGGGTTGAGGTCAGGTTTGGATTATACCTGCATGATGCACATAAACAAACAATATTACATCAGAGATGAGTTCCATTGCTCACAGACAAGTACTATGTTTAATTAATTTCACAGTAAAGATAAATGCATTTGAAAGTGTCGCCAATTTAGGCAATAGGAGCCTGCTAATGATGTAATATGATATACTATGGTATTAAGTAAACACAATGGCTAATTCAGGATAGGGCAATGCATTCTTAAAATATCTGAAATAGCATTAAAGTTCATTTAAGTATGATGTATCTTTCTTTGGGCACTAAAAGAAGCTCTGGACGGGATGCTTACCAGAGGAACTCTGTGTGCAGGGTGCACCACCTCTGACCCTTCCCAGACTGGCCGGGTCCCTCCACCACCCGGTTCTGTCGGATCAGGTCTGCCAGCCAGTTTCCGCTGCCATTGCGCATGACGTAGCGGTCCAGGAACACCAGCTGGCTCTCTGGGCCGTAGAACCAGTTATAGTTGGAGTCTGCTATAGCCACACTTCTCTGGAACCCTGGCGGAGGACAGCAGTAGGTATCATACAAGAGATCATCTCTGAGTGTATTAAAAGCTGATTTTCTTGTGTACCACCAAGAGAGGCAGTATTTGACATTTTATTTTGTAACAGAAACATAAGACACAGAAGGAAAACTGTAACGGTCACTTAAATAGACAGTCTAAACACTCTCTCTTACCTAAAATGGTTAAAAAAAATTATCTAACTTTAAATAAGAGAAACCAGTACAGAATATTTTTGCAACATTCTAATTGTATTCTAAAAAGTACTTTACAAAAGAGGAGACTGTGTGGTGTAGTCAGCAGGGTCAACAACACTACACATAATGCAAATCCCCCCATTAACCGTCCCTGAATACGATGGAAAAATAGGTTAGGTCCCAGCTGGGTCCTTTTTGTGTGGAGTTTGCATCTTCTTCCCCTGTCTGTGTGGGTTTCCTCTGGGTACTCTGGTTTCCTCCCACAGTCCAAAGGCATGCGGGTTAGGCTAACTGGAGAGTCTGAATTGAGTGTGTGAATGAATAGTGTGTGCGCCCTGCAAGGGCTTGGCAACCTGTCCAGGCTGTATTCCTGCCTCTTGCCCAATGCATGTTGGGATTGGCTCTAGTCCCCCTGCGACCCTGACCAGGAATAAGTGGATTAGATAATGGGTTGAACATACATAAGGTACATAAGGAACATAAGGAACAAACACTGCACTAAGATGTCCCTTCTCTTTTTAAAAAGAAAAACACCACTTCACCAACAGCCAGGAAATTCCTTCTCCTTTATTCACTTACGATCAGCTCTTTCCACTTTATTCACTATTCCTATAAATGATGTGATCACTCTTACACCCATCCTTTCAAGTGAAAAGCCACACAAAAGAGACCCACAGTTTGTATTACAGTCTTCATTTCTCAAGGATAGGTGTAGCAAATGGTCATTCATTTTACTGACAATGGGAATCTGAGGAAAAGAACAGCAGTTTGGCGTGAACTGGATCTTAAAGTCTAGCAACCGGTAGTAAATATTTCACCACAATAAATCACTCGTGAGCCAAGAACAACAATGGCAATAACCAAAATCAGACAGCCCAGGCGTACTTTGACCTTACATGTGCCTTTAGTCCTTAAGGACATGGCATCGAACACAGACCTTTTGCACTCCTGGCATCTTGTGAAGCTGGATCAGTCTTTAGAAAACAACTGCCCTGTGTTAAATATAGGTGGGCAAGTGTGAGAACATAGGCAATATTTTTTTTAGTCAGTCTGACACAGAATATCTAAGAAGGGGGCTAGTGCCGGGACTAACTCCTCCCACACACATTCTCACACATACTTACGCCCCACACAGATACAGACAGAGACACACAGACTGTGATCCCATGCAGCTGGTCTACTGCAGAGGCCTTTTCAGGATAATGTGGCCCACACGACGGAGAGAGGAAGAGAAAGCTAGCATTGTGGCAGCAGGACCACTACTTTTTCCTGCCGAGGTAACTGGACCCAACGGGCACCCTCTCTCCCGCTTGGTCACAATATAGCAACTGTTGGCAAGAGGCTGCGAAATTTACGCGCTTGAAATGTCAGCCTCCCTGTCACTACCCTCTGCCTGACCTTCAGAGAATAGTCTGAGGGGAGGCAAGAGGTGAGTCACCCCACCAGCTTTGAAAGAGTTCCAGCAAAGTAATGGCTGCATACATGCGACGAAGAGTAGTCACTTCCATCCATGGGAGTTATGAAAGCTTGTTCATGCCTATTCTACACATGTACAGTGCAACAAGAGCAAGTGTGAGGGAATCTGGTGCATAACAGGTGGTTCAGCACTTATACTATATGTAGCCTACTCTATAAATAGCTGTTATGCACACTCATCTACAATATTTGGAGCTGTAGACATCCGTTGTTTCAGTAGATAAAATTAAACTGTGCTACTTTCACATAAAACACAAAATGATTAGATAGACATTGTATCTAGATATGCAAGTCTGTAACTTTAAATCTTACTTATTCATACTTAGAGATTGTGACCCACCTAGAAATGGGATCTGCTGGTGAAATGCACACAGAAAATGGGTCCAAGACAAATCACATGAATGATTTTAAATATGATAGTGAAACTGAAGGCAGTAAATCCACACTTCCTCTAAATGTAGCACAGATGATCAACAGACAAGAACATCTTATGCTGGTCTATACATGTTCGTACATGCAAATCAACAGCTGTCTTAGTCATTCAGACAATGACAACTGCTTGAGAACTTCTAAGGTCTTTTTCAATACTCGGCTACGGTCCAGGACAAAGTTCTGATCTTCTCTGAGCATGTACAGACTTTTATCTGCCCAAGCTACGTCAATCACATGTATGATTTACCACGAGGCAATTCTGGCATGAAAATGAATGCGTAATTACGGCTAGAATAGTGCAGTGTTTCTAATGTAGCTTCAGGGAGCAGTACTTTCAGGGAAAAACTTACCTGGCAGGATTGTCCTGTATAAGAAGGCAAAGTGCTTCAAGAGCCAGGGGTGATCAAAGTGTCCAATTGCGAAGTGGCGCTGGACCAGGAACATGTATTGGAAGAGGGAACGGGTGGTGTAAGTCCCATAGGCCACACCCTCATACAGTGACCCGTCTGTCACATCCTGTAGAAGAACCAGGGACTTCTCCATGATGGCCAGGACCTGCTTGGTCCATAGGTAGGCTTCCTGCAGGTAACCTTCAGTACAGGAGAAACCACCATTTTATATTTCATACAGGGTAAGGACTTATGAAGACCACAATAAAATCTTAAGTTTTTTTTTGAGAATACTTGTCCTCAATAATAGTCATTTACAAGCATTTATTTTTTACATAATATACAGTAACTAATGTAATCCCGTTGCTGTATGTATGTAAACAGTAAAATCGAACTAATTTAAATTCCAAGCACCTGCCAGTAACTCTGCTCTTTCATAACTGTGCTCTTTTATAGAGATAAGTGTTCTTACATATATGAATGTAGCAGTATGGCTCAAAAAACCCAGACCTTTTTTGTTTCTTTCATAAATACATTTCTATCCATTATCACACGTTATTACAGCATACTCATCCATTTAAGTTTCAACAGAATCAGTATTTTAGATATATTATCCACTCTCACAAGCAAACATTTTATTTGAAACAGTTGTGCCCCAACTAGAATCTGCAACTGCCACGTATTCCCTCTACGACAAAAGCTGGCTCTCCTGAAGTCTAACTACTTTAATTGAAGTCAGATTCTACAAAATTGAGCCATCACACATGCTCATGATTTGAATAGGACTCAGCAGGATTCTAACTGGATGGTTTTAATATATCCCTTAAAGTTACAGCAGGTAGCCGGTAGGTAATAATTGTGATTTATATTTTATTTGCAGAGCTAGGTTATTTGAATACCTTCACATGTATATTGTTGTTGTGAGTTGAATGAATGTACAACTGCCCATAGATCATATTAGCCAATCAAATCTCTGACCAGTTAAAAGATGCCCACATTCATACGTGATTCGTTGGCGCCCTCCCAGGACAGACCTCCCACCCCACCAACCCACTTCCCTCCACATCCCGCACAGGCACACATGGTGTTATGTTTAACATTAAGCAAAAAGGACTGTGTGTACGTAAACATCTTATTGCCATAGTCAGATCCCACACTTGAAGTCCATACAAGGTCTTGGCTCTTCAGGTAGAAAATGCTTCTCTGTTAAACCACCAAGAAATATGCAAATGCATACATACATAAAGATTCTATATATGATTCAAAGATGTTACACTGAGATTTCATTTGACTTTTACAGATGGGAGGCTTTTTGACAAAACAAATCTGCTTTTAGATTTTTTCATGAAGATGTATCCTTAGCTGGATGGTTAATCACCTATTGTTCTCTATCGGTGTTTTGATATCTGTCCATCCAGGCTGCCTCACACTTTTATACAATCTGTTCCTCCTGTTGCCTGATTCTGAACATCAGGTTGTTTCGATGTTTTCCATGGACCAGACGGTGTTTCCTAATCCTCTAATATGAGCATGCAGTTTGCCATACTTACTATATTTGAGCTCTATTTCTGATGCCCACTTGTTTACAGTAATACCACAGTTACCACAGTTAAGATTGAGGTAAGGTGAAAGTGGAGACACTGGGTTAATATCTCAGTGTGATAGCCTACAATGAAATGTATCTAAATTATTGTGACCTATCTTTCTCATCCTGTATTTCATCTGCAACTGCAAGTACCAAAATATCTTGGCAAATATCTATAATTTACTGGGACAGTTGTCTCAGTACACTTAGTTTTACTTAGTTATATTATTAGTTGTGCTTTTGTAGCGTACGGTCTGCAGTTGAATACAGTAGGCTTGAATTTTCTGGTCAGTTGAACTTATACATTCTTTTTTCCTAATAGCAATGAAAGTCCCAAAATTAAAGGAGTATATATTTATGAAAGAAAGCAAGTGTACTTGGGTGGTCACCCGCACAAATGGGAAGTTGATTGCTGAAAGCCCAGTTTAACGAGCGACCAGCCCTATCCTTAACTACACTGATGGTCGGATAATCAGGATCTTTCATGCACCAACATGCAGACACCTATAGTGGGAATGCATTCATCCCCTGAGCTTGTGAGGCCCACGACCGAGTCTTCTGATCCAGGCACTGCTGCCTTTGTCTCTGGACAGCCGTTCTCACATAGCAGCGTGGGTAAGATGTACAAGCACTGGCTCAGACAGCACTAAAACCTTTGACTTAACTTATTAAATGAGGGCTTTTGAGGGACTTTGGTTCAATTACTTATCTTCTATTTCAAAATGAAATTTATTGCACTTTGAAAGACACCCCATATGCACTCATAATATGGCCATAATATAGGCCAACAAGTTTATATTATATCATCGTTTTGACACCAGCCCTTGGATTACCAGAATAAATGTTTGAGAATGCGCTGAGGCATAAATATAGAGTGATCATGTACGGAAAGCACCATCCCTTACTGTATCTCTTAGACATTGCAATGTTTTGTTCTTCGTAAAAAACCTACAAAAGCCAAGATGCTTACACACAAATGATCTTAGCAACACACATGATAGTCTAACATTTTGAATAAATAAATATGAAATGGTCATACAGTTTACTCCTTAAAATAAAACAGATTCTGGCTACTTGATCCACTGTTATGAGTCTCAACAACAGCAAACATTGCTAATTCTGTCAGCATATTGAGCATGCAATGAAAGACAGGGTGCTAACATGTGCACTTCATTACCAGCAGGTATACTCTGGAAAAGCTCCACTTATTCATTGAGCTTTCTAAAAATAGCACTTGTGTTTAAAGTAACAGTAGGTACATTTGGATGATGAAATATTTTTCCAAATGCACATACAGCAGTATATGTAAATACATAAACATACATCTAGTAAAATGCATTACGTATATATTTGCAGCTGGTAAAATGTTTGTGCACATTGATGCTATCATACTATTGTGCACATTGAAGGCAGTTTAGTGTTTTTTTGTTGTTGCCCAAGACATGTCTCCATAGACTTCCTAATTACACCAGCACTTTCTAAATTAAGCTAAACAGGAACGCATGCTTTTACATCAGTTTTTTCAACATGTCTTTTTTATATACTGTATATATATTACTCTTCAGCAGTACGTTCAGCTCAATACATAAGCTCAGTAAAGTGTAGAAAATTATTTGAATCCAAAGCAAGTACGTATTTCACCTAGGTCTTATTCATAGGCAGTTTTGTGAACAGCTCTTATACTGTATTATTGGTCATTTACACAGGCCAACTAGTTAACTTAAACTGAATTTAAGGTAAATATTTATTTGCAATGCCTGTTTGCGCACTGGACTGAATCTACCAACCGAATCCAATTACACTGTCAGCTTTGGCAAATACAAAAAAAAAAAGATTCAAACCTTTGTACAAAAGTTGACTGTTGAACTTTTAAGGGAGAATTTTTCAGCTATAAAGTACACTTGGCGGTTCCATGGCTCTAAGACAACTTGGGCGAAACAATAGAGTAAAGCTGCATTTCTCCTGAGTCAGCACATCATTTGCTCGTAACAGTCTTCCACACACTTATAAAAAGCCGCAGTAACCAAGGCGATCTCCATGAGCCTGTCACAATTTATTTTACACTGACCATTTTGCTTTGTGTTAGAAATGTGTGCCAGTAAATAAGCATTCACTGCTTCTCAGCAAGCAACACATTTCAGAGAAGTTCAACGGACATTCATCTCTCTACCGGCAACATATTACCCGCCATTTCCAAAAACATATATATAAGCTAATTACATTATTTTTTGTTTTTTTGCTGACCTTATTGTTCTATCTAACAACCACAGAATCAAAGTTTTAAAGTCAAAGAACTAAGACCTTAAACCATGGCCAACAGCTTGCACTCAGAAAGTTGGATAAAAGTAATTGACACGATCTGATCCTCAATGACTGAACACAGGACAGTAGAAAACAAAATGTAAATAAAAGCGAACATACAGTAACCCGCAATAATAGTACAATAAGCATGCCAGATTTATCGAAATATGTCTAAGCCTGTCAAAACACACTCTTGAAATAATGACGGAAAGAAAAGAAGAAAAAGATCCAGTACCAAATCATAACAGGCCAGATGTGACACAGCTTATCTGGCAGGGTCAAAATAAGCAATAGCATAAAGGAAATTATTATTATTATTTAATTTTTTTGCCAATGCTATAATATATACCTAGGGTAAACAAGAGCAGGAGCATATTATTGTATAGGCCAGGCGGAAGTCTATGAGGAATGCTCTGGGATCAGCTGAAGGTTTACTGCACTGGAGAAACCATTAGGTGGGATTATGTGCAGCAATGCAGAATGGCTTCGGGCCGACTGAACTGAAATTCCAGTCAGGAATGTTTCATTCCTCAAGGGCAGGCTCTGGCCAAGCCTCTACCCAGGAACACATTTTCTGTTGACCTTTTTAAAAATTATTCTTATAAAATGTATGTATTTTTTCTGTATTTTCGAATCTATTTTGACCAGGCTTGGCATTCTATAGTCTAAATCTCCTCAGCAGTCCTCATTTACCAAACATGATTGATCACAAATCAATAACTAATAAAACTGTTTGAAAAGCATGAAATCATAGTACAGTACAGTATAGTATGTACAGGTATACCAAAATCATCTTAAGACACAGCTATTAATTTCTATCCCCTGTATGAGTGTCTGGTTATACAAGAACAATATATTCTACTACGTGGAAACCGGTTGTTCTGTGAAGCGTACATAAAAATAAAATACATTCACTTCAACAATGATTTAGTCCAAGGCACTTGTATAATGTAAAAAAAAAAGAAAAACATTATTTCTCATTTTACATGTAAAATGCTTGGTTGCACAGGGCAGACTCTGACACTCACCCTGGTTCATGAGGATAAGGCTGCCAGTGAGCAGGGCCACGCAGTTGGTGGGCTGGTGGTTGTGCAGGTACTGGAAGCCCCAGCCGCGGCTGTAGGACTTCTCGTACATGTAGCGGGTGGCGTTGCCGATCACCTGCAGGAAGCGCTCCTGCTGGGACTTGCTCAGGTACTCGTACAGGAAGTCGTAAGCCGTGGCGAAGCCCACCAGAGAGTGCGCCAGGGGAACCTCGTCCCAGGGAGCGTCTTTTACCAGCCTGCCGCACAAAACCAGAGCACAACTCAACATTCTGCAGCACCGCAAGGGAGTAAAAATACAAACTGCAAAGAATATATTATTATATTATATTAATTCAGGGACAGCCTGTAGTCTAAGGTACATGACTAGGACCCAGTACTAGAACGTTGCTGGTTCAAGCCCTGGCGTAGCCATGATAATGAGGATTTCATGTTTCCCGAAACTACATCAATGCTTAATATTCTAGAAGACCTATACAGGAGCAGGTTTAATTTTTACTTATATCATCCAAATTGTGAATTTGTAATCAGAGCGTAAAGGCTACCCAAAATAACATATACTACTGTCTTTACAAACAAAATCAAATTATTCCTGTTTGTAAAATGCCTCATGGAGCAAAATGTAGTCTATCCTGAAACATTTCACCAAGAATCCCAGAGAATTTGGTGCTTCCGTTTGGGACTTAAATTCCTTTGGGATCTGAACAAAACACCTCAAATCAGTTAATTATCGAAAATACCAGCGCACAATGCTTATTAAAATCCATGGAATGCTACGCTTGTTAAGTAGGTCAGAATTTTGAAGAAATAACTAATGCTATCAAGTGGGAGACAGCAGCTGGGGAAGTATGCACCCACTCTGATTGTTATCCATAACATTTTGTACAGCAACTGCAGTTTCTATATCTGAAAGCAGACCAGCTGCAGTTTCTGTATCTGAGAGCAGGCCAGCTGCAGTTTCTATATCTGAGAGCAGGCCTGCTGCATTTTCTATATCGGAGAGGAGACCAACAGCATTTTCTATATCTGAGAGGAGACCAACAGCATTTTCTATATCTGAGAGGAGATCATTTCTGGAAGCATCCCCCTCCCTCACCCAAACATGACTTCCTGGCCTCAAGGCCATCACATGCTCCTACATGCTCTCACAAACTGGACACATTGCCCGCTTTCACAGCTGCAGCCTTTCATTTGCTTCTACATATTTAATTTAATAGAGAATCATATACTGCAATATATCTTTTGTATCCAAAATGCAAGATAAATAACATCCATCATAATATATGGCATACATGAATTAGAACATGAACTCTCGCACTTTAATTTGTTTTTGTTTTAATACACAAACTCCATCTGAAATTCCATCCATCCATTAGTTACTAATACCATATGGAATTAGTACATTAGTGTAAACAAATATATTTATAAAGTACATAATTGTATAATTAATATTTTTATCCATGAACCAAGCTGTGCTGTTCTTAACAGGTTAACTAAATACAATAGTTACAGTATTGTAGTGTTGTTTTATATTGTTTTTATGAAGGATAATTTAAAACTTAGGCTGAATGTATTCGCTAAAGTTTCATTTAAAAGCAGGTTGCTCATAGAAACAAGCTTGCCTTTCAAGCAGAATTAGATGTTTTCTAAGATTAGGTGCTGAGGGATATCAGAGAGTTTATGCAAGGGACTATAGGGAAACTATAGTTTAGCGCAAGGGCCGGAAAAATAAACAAACAGAAAGAGGGGGGAAAAAGCAATGTAATGTTACTGCTTATTTTTGTTCTGTTATTCCAAAGAATACAAAAGCCACTTATTTCAGCTTGTTCATGGACAAGAGCTTGTAAATGAACAGGGGGGCCCTGTCAGCCACAAGCCCGTACCACACAGTGGGAACATGGTTCTACTCCGCAAGTTGGCGGGTACATAATTGAAGGTCATGGATATCACAGCTGACTGACTTTTGGAGCCACTCACAAGGTTCACTTGGAGATCCTGAAACCATAATAAGTGTTGGTGAGCTGAGTGCTCACATTGTGTGTTGTTAAAATGTGAAAATGTAGGGGCTGGTGGCAACTAATTATTCAACAGTGGCACATAAAATGTCATGGGGCAATTGCCGCAGGTTAGTTTTGTTTATTCAACGATGCAAATGTTTTTCTTCTATTAACTGCCGATGAAACTGATTTATAATAAGAATGTAAAACTAGCACATGCAATGTGAAAAGGGGAAGCTAACACAGTTGAAAGCAGAAGTAAAACCTTTTCAGGCGAGACTTGGCCGTAAAAGGTAAAAACCTCACTCCAGATGTCGAGAATCCGTATTTAATTTGAATTTGTAGGCGTATGGTTAAAGGCAAATTCTCATTCTCCTGCAGTCAGACACAACAAACCCAAATTAGTGAACAGGTAACAGACAAATACTTATTTAGCTGGGATTGGCTGAGCTATGAATAAAAGTGCTTGAGAATCCAATGGCTAATCACTCGCATGGCAACCCACGCTAATATACAGAACTATCCAGACTATTCAATATATGGTATATAGAAAGCCACATAAGTATGACTGAGTACCAAACCTATATATGTGTCTTATGTACTATATTATCTTTTTTGGAAAAATGAATAGAGTGTAGGGAAGATATCTTTTTTAGGCCTTGCTGGGGCCTTTATCCATAGCAACAATGATACACAGATATAATTTTTTTAAAGATCTAGTCATTTACAGAAAGCTCTTGCTCAGGAATACATTTTAAAAATCAGCAATCCATTCAGGAAGTGAAGCTAAGATCGGCTAATTGCAAATTCATTAAGGATTACTCTGTATTGCTAATGCATCTGAAGCTGACACCTTCATCATCAACACTGTGGGCTTCTGCTGTTCTTCAGCCCTGCAGACCCCATAGGCATTATAAGGATGTCCCTTGGCTACCGCTGTCAGTGCTACTGCCCACTAATCACTTCAGAATTAATGGAGCCGAGTGAGTTAGAGGCTAGACTGGGGAGGGTCAGCAGACCAAGGTGAAATACTGGCAACTTAATTCATGGTATTTTGTTGGGCACAGTAGTAAAACCCATTTAAAACTCTTACCAAGAGACTACTGAGATGAGATATTCTGTCTGTTTTTCTATCACACTGTTCTAGGACATTCAGTCCATATCTGAACTTTTCATTTCCTTTGAACAGTGGCATGTTCAGGAGTGAATTCAAACAGCTGCTAGACACATTTCTTGGACGGCCCACAATGCTACTCATCCAGTGCTCACCGCCACAAAATGTGAATAAACTCAGCAGGGGAGGGACTCACAGAGCAATGGAAATACAGGGCGGTCAAGACACTTTAAAGGATTAGTGAATAACTCTATGGTGATAATTATATGGCGATACAACTATTAGTGAAAAACTCTATGGTGGTACAACTATTAGTGAACAATTCTATGCTGATACAACTATTGTATGATACAACTTTGACCATTTTCAGACAAACACCAAAGAGCTAAACCCCCATTCAAACAACAATTTTGTCATAATGAAATAAACACAAAATCTGGAGTTGATGACTAAGAAAAAGTATTAATCTAATAAAACATCAGACTGTTCTCTGCAATAAAGACTTGCTGAAAAAAATTCAGAGCAAAGATGGCACATCCATTTTACATCAAGCAATAGAAATGAGAAAAAATAAATTATTGGAAATAATTTTGATTTAATTCTGTGTTTTGTAATAACAGTGCGCTCTGTTACAACACAGAAGAATCGAATTAGTGCCGAACAAGGATACCGAAAACACGGAAATAGCAACCGATCGTGTGAAAAAAATAGAGGAACAAAGACAAGAAAATATACCAACTAGGCTGAGCTGCCATTCTCTCCATGTAGTCTCGGGCCATGTCCAGGGCCCCGGCCCTGTGGGGGTAGAGCAGGCAGAATATGGACAGGGCTCCCAGGTTGTTTCCGTACACCTCGTTCCAGCGGGCGCTGAACTCGGCCGGGCTCCATGGCGGGAGGTAGTCGTCGGGCTGCGCTAGCATGGCCTCGCCCGCCTCGCGGATGCGGCTCGCCAACACGCTGCGGCTGCCCGCAGCCGACCTCTGCAGCTCCTCCTCCTCGGCCCTGCCGAAGTACAGCATGGGGTGCCCGTCGTAGTTCCCCCCCAGGAACGCGATGCCGCCGCTGGGGTCCACCTCCCCCGGGGCCGGGGTGGCCAGAGCCGCCAGGGGCCACAGCAGGCTTATGAAGAACACCGTGGGGGCCCCGCGGGTGTGGGTCGTCATCCTGGCATCAGAGGCGGCAGCGCGGCATTTTCCGGGTTTCTGGACTGAGCTGGAAAGCGGGGGGAAAGGGAACGGGGGGGAGAAGGGAAGTCAGCCATGTTTTTTTTTTTTTCTCGTTCATACAAAGGCTATGCATGCCTGAAATAATTGGATTCAGCTGTATTCTTGATCATTTCGGCTGCCCGTAATGTTCCCAGCGGTTGTAAAACTTGAAAAGAAAAAGAGCTGTAGAGTTGCTGTACAATCAGAGGGCACCAAAAGGGAAAGCCTGGTGACTGTATTCACCAGGTCTGACCACAAAATGGGGAACCCACTATAGTACCAAAGAGGAAATGTCCCATTTGTCCCAATGTACCAGTTTTTTTTAAATATGAAATTGTGCATAAAACATGTTACAGTTTTCCTTATTGCTATTGCAGCTCCATGTTTCATTAAACGGAAGCCAGCCTTGACTGAAACTGCCCCCTAACCATCCCCCATCCCTTCATCAGTAATGTCTCTGGGGAATCTGCCCAAACCAACTGCCCCTACACAGCCAAGGGAGTTCCCTTCACTTGCATAACCAAGGTTGAAATTGGGAGTGTTCGCCTTGTGTTGTAAAAGGCATTTGGAGGTTCATGGGGTGATGGTTCTATGTAACTAATGGCAAGGTATTTCAGCCTCTTCTCTCCATACAGTCTGCAGCCTTTCAAGGTCCACTGCACTCCTCGCTGGTCTTTTTCTCAATGGGAAACCATTTGTTAATTGTGAAATTTAAAAAAAGAAATATTTTATTGAAATATAAGATCAGTCCTTTCAAGTAACTTATTCCCAGCAATGAAAATTGCAGAAAAATTAATTTTGACTGGAGTGTAACGGCTCTTTAGTAGATTCCGTCTCTCGGTGGAGTTACTTCATTGCTGTCTGGACACAGATAGGGATCTGACACCTAACCTCTTGAACTGTCGCATTCCTGCTAACGGGGGTCACATAATCAAATATCTCTGCCTCAGGAAATGTAAGCCTGTGCAGGCCCTAAAATGTGAAACCTGAGAGTTGGTGTGTTTTTTTAAGACATGAAATACAGATTAATTTAAAATTTAAAAGGAAACAGATGAGTGCTGAAGCCTTTTTTCCACTCAGTTTGACCTCTATTTATGAAATGATGAGGCTTGCACATGGATAAGATTAACATGGAGGAAATACTTTTTTGTAGGATTTTTACACTTAAAGCAACAGTGCGATACTATTTTTTATTTGTTATAAACACTTTTTAATAGTGGGCAAGTAATAATATTAATAGGCCTAATTTGCCTTTTCAAGAACACTATATCTGCACATATTGGTTAATGACACTTTTGTTTCCATTGAAAACGCCTTTGTATTTCAAAGGCATGTATCCACTTGAAAGCAGGATATATAAAACAAACCTCAATTTACTTGTTTTCAGATTTACACAGTGACAACCAACAAAACACACGGCAGCTTCTTTAAAAATAGGAGGTAGCTACTCCTATTTTGATCACCTCATAGGCCTACACAAACTGTATTTACTCCAGTAATACTGTTTAAGGCAAACGTTTAACAGATCTCATCCTCTAATCCCATGTCAATCTCCACGCTGCCGATGCGGACGACATCCTAATCAATCAAAAGCAGTCAAACACGCCGACCAAATTGTCGGGTGGTTGCACCCAACACCCACCTATTAACTCTTACCAGTGTAAGTCATGGGGAAGCCTTAATAACACATATCCACATAGCTAAACATTTACAACAGATAAGAATAAAAGGGGAAGATTGGTACACTTGTGGTAGGCTATTATTATTTTGGATTTAAATTAGTCAGTTTTCTTTACCCGCTAAAGTTAGTGCTTCATGTCTAAAAGAATGCTCCCTCGTTCCAAAAAAAGAGAGAAAATAGCGGGGCAACAAGCTCTCTAAAAATATCCACACATACCCTTAATTGAGATGCGATTTCATTTCTACAGGTATCCACCCATTAAATTTAGAAAAAAGTAACGTTGCCACGACGTTACACGAAAAAAGTAACGTTGCGCACATTTAACGACCCTTCCGAAGCGAATAGACTGAGCTTATATGGCTAGCTTTAATTCCAGGTGTCTTCAGAAGCTTCAGATGAAAGTTTTGATAAGTGTGCTGGTTAGCTAAAGGCGTAAAACTCGTTATATTACCGTTTCTAATGTTGCAATCCAGGTCTGTGTCCAAACGTCATTCCTTGTACGCGCGATCTGTCCTTCCCTTTGCCATTACCGTTCTGTAGTTCGATACATGGTAACTTTCGAACAAGGGGCACACCACTAGCTGTGCTTGGAGAGCAGGCAGTCTGCGGTCTGAAGGCAACGTCATCAGGTCCTACGTTTTAAGGAGGAGCAGTTACTCTGAGCGAAGAAGTCTGGAAGAACCCCCTTTCCCCCTTGAATGATGCATTTAAAAAATATGACCCTTTCTGCTGCGGGTCGTTTGTCCATAGCGTTTCTAGCCTGAAAACGACGCTCCCATAAATAATACAGTTAACGAAGACAAATGACCAAAACAACATCCGTTATAATTGCACGTATTTATGTGTGATTTTGTTTGGAAACAGCTTTTTAGCTCAAAGACATACACAATTAGACTACTAATCTTGTATTTAAGAGCATTAGTGTGCAATATTCTCAAGATTATATCAAGTTTCATACATATACACCACATTACATACATGTCTAAACTTCAGTACAAGATATTTATCGGCATGGTTAATTAAGCCATTTCACCAAAGGTCATCATTATGTAGTTATTGTATGCCATTTATTCAAACAATATTGTGAAATGAAGTGTATGCGTATGACATATATAGTGTAAGGTACAAATATACAAGTAAAGAATGAAGAAACATCAGGGTGGACTGTGTGTAACAAATTTGTAGTCTTTTTATTTCACAGATGGTGAACTTTAACAATTTCCCTGCACTTTCTAGGACATGTACAACAAAGAATGAAACATAAGGCAAATTGGGTGTTAAAAATAAAAAAACAGGAAAAACCTTACTTTACTTTGAATGAAACACTCCCATACACAAACACAACCAAAAAGAAACATCATGGATGACACACGCTGTTGCATATTACCAGCCATTACTAACATATTGTTTTATACTTTACACAGATTAAACAGGGTAATTCAGAATACATAGCAGCTAAGCCTACACGTGAACCAACAATGACAATGTATCCATTCAGAGGTCAGTTAAAGCGTGTTCTCACATTGAATACCGCATATGGAGCAACAAGTCGTCCACATTTGTACACAGTCAGTCGACAGCACTACAAGTTACATGTACTGCACCAAAACATGACATACATTAAGCAGGGGTGAAGCTATTAACTACTTTTGTTTTGCACACAATGAGAAATCATCCTTAAGTTTTCCAGAGAGCTGACCATAAATCGACACATATAAAAACAGTGCAGTTTCTTTAAAAACAATGCCCTTAATAATACTTTCCCTAAAATAAGTTTCCACTGAACATTTCCATCGGACTTTATATTTAAGCATCTCACCACTCTGATCATAACTTTTGAGTAAAAAGTTAAGTAAGAGTGGCATTTTGGCCACATGTTTAGTTTGATTGGTTGCTGATGTTAATGAAGTATTTAGTGCAAGAAAATGAACAACATGGGCTAAGAAACTTGCAAGTTAAAAGCAAAAGATAATTACATTGGATTATAATGTAATAAAACAACAAAAACTTATATTTGATTGAATTCTCTGCAACATGGAAAGCAACAGGGACATGGATGACTAAAATTACAGTTATTATGATACAATCCACTCCAGCTAGGCAAAATATGCTCCTAAAAGGCAACTATTTTGTGGAATGAGAAAACAGAGAAAATAGGCAATGCAATTATGTGGTATTGAACATTTTCAAGTAACCGTATTTCAATTCAATTTAAAATGAAACCAAATAACATACAAAAGAAAGGTAAGCATGCAATTTAAATATAACTTTGGATTTTTTTTTTTTTTCATTTACAGTATTTAGTTGGGACATACATGCAAATTCAAATTTTGAGGTACAATATCAAGCAAAACATGAAGCTTTGATATTTCTTCACCTTATAATACTCAAGTCATTCTAATAACATACATAACTCAAATGCTGTCCTGCTTTTCCCTTGGAAAGAAACAACAATGCTCTGTTTAACATCTGCAAACACACACGAGGAGGTCACATTTTCACACGTATAGTAACTCATCCAGCAAAAATAATCGAATGGTAAAGAGTGACACCGCACTGTGTAATACATTCAGATGGTTTATATTAAGGTGTGCATGATTTCCTGTGCTCTAGAAATGGAGGGATTTATGTGAAAGACAACAGGCAAGATGGGGCCTTGGTCACCACCTCCTGTAGGTCATTGAGGGCATGCCCTAACCCTCATGGAAGGCCCTCACACCTCTTCAGTAGGGAGTCTGGGGGTCTCGGGTAGTAGCCGGTGGTGCAGGGTTTGTCCGGAGAGAATCGGGGGAATTTATAGTCCAGTGGGAGGTCTAGGGTCAGGAAACAATATGGCAACAATTAAAACAAAATAAAATCAGAGGAGAAAAACAAAGAGGACAACATTTAATGGCAATGTGAAGTAGTGGCTTGTGAACCGAGTGTACTGGGTTTAAATAACCAGCACACTGATGTCAGTTTAAAAAAATCCCAGCTGCATAATATGTCAAAATTAAGATGAAACCTGAGATGAAATTCTTAATATATTTTGAATGGTATATGCAAAACTCGACTTAGCCCAGGACTAATCTGTGTCTGTGAAACCAGCCGATTAAGGTTTAGTTTACAAAATATGTATTTTATACTTTTTTGAGAGGTAATATATGAAGAAATCATGAACTGCAGTGCAAGCTGCATGATAAAATACCACAGAAAGAAAGTATTCTGGGAATTGTAGATGCAAATGCTTCCAGTAAAATGCTTGCTAAAAAAACAATGCCAGTCATTGGACTTCCTATTAAGTAGTTGTAGATTCCCAGTAAGAGGAACAACAGTGCTGAGCAAGCTGATGACACATGGATCCCAACATTAGAAAAGCATGTGTAACCTCACAGTTGTGGCCGTCCATTTAAAAGCCTACAAGCCCGATCGATTTAAAGAAACATTATACTCTACAATCTCCACTTTCAAAAATACTTTTGTAACAAGTGGAAAATCCCCAATTTTGACTGTCACATGTGTATCGGGTTACTTTTGAAATGCCAGCATTTGTGCTTGAGCGGTCATCACCCCCTGAGCCGGGTTATTATCTGAACAGATGTACCAATGGCACGGACGAGCATGTGACCGTAGGCGCGGGTGGAGAGCCTGGACTCGGGGTCACGGCCACCTCTCTGCCCGTCTCTGCCCTCACCTGCGATGCTCTCCACACTGGGGATGGCCATAGTGCTGAAGGTGTGGATGCTGTGGCTGCACCAGGTGAGCTTTGGGGCGTCCTCCACCCCTCCCCCGCTCCTGCACACGTCCGTGAAGTAGGAGCCCCACTGCTCCGAGGCAGCGGAGGGTGCTTTCATTCCCTGGTCCTGTAGCCAGGGCACATTAGACAGACCGGGTGACTCAAAGGTCACAGCAAAAGCTTTAATGCAGCCTTACACGTGAACCTGTGGGCTCTGCGAGAACAATAGCAGTCGGTGGAGATGCTAAACACAGCACATGCAGTCCGTAACTATTTTGGACGGTGACACATTTTTATTCGCTGTTTTCGCTCTGTACTCCAGCAAACAGTTTAAATAAAACACTAGGAAGCCATTTTATGCATGAACTAATGAGTCCCCTAAAATGGGGAGACAATTCGTAAAAAATATGAATTCACCCAAAAACCCTTAAATTAAAGGTGAAAGTCTGCACATTAAGCAAATAGTGATAGTTTTATTTAAACTGTTTGTTTACTGGAGTACACAGCAATAACAACACACAATCTGTCACAGTCCAAAAACTTACAGACTGCACTGTATATAATCTGGCTTTACTCAGACTACTTTCCAAATAATTTTTCATGTTCATCACATGTTGAGTGTTCCATGTCCATTTGCATATTATTAGGAATGCTTTGTGATCCTGTATAATATACACCAGAACTCATAAGCAAAACAGCCCAAAATACATCCAAAAAACAAGAAATACATCCAAAAAATGTCAAACAGAAGCAGATATTATATATATGTTTCAAACTACCTATTTACACTGTCAAAAACATTTTTAGAAAATGGAAGATAAATGGAACAGTTCAAGTCACGGCAAGGTCTGGAAGACCAATAAATATTTCAGATAGAATGCAAGTGAAGGGCAAATTACTATGTGTGAAGGGGTTTATGGGTATCTTAGGACCTTAAAACCACAAGAAGTGTACTGTATTAGAGTCAAAAAGGAATGACAGGTTATAAAATGAATGCAATTGTGTGAGTGTGTTCAATAATACCAATACCAATACCAATAATACAATGGCGCAGAACGTGAATAGTGACATGGATATATGTGAATGGCACGCAGGAGGTCTCCCTGAGCACTTTCAATTTCCCCCCAATATTCCAAAAATGTCGAACACAAGTACACTGCATATGGACTACCTACAGTAAGGTTTCCAAAATGCCATCTCAGCTCAGTAATTTTGGGAGCATGCCACTGAGGTGGCCGAATTGTGCAGAGGCAGCAGAATGACTGTAATGCACAATGCTCTCTTTATCAAACCACGCTGACACTGCGTCAGCACTGTGAAAAAGCAGTCCGCTCGGGTATAAATCTGGCAAGGGGCACGCTTTGTAAACCACCGTACAATACCCTCTGTAGAAAGCACGGTCCTTCCCATTATTTCACGGCATGACGGTACATTTTCACCCTGGCGAACATGAGTCAGGCAGACAAGCAGAGCGGGCGAGCGACAGCTAACGAATGAATGAAGGCGTGAGGGGACAAGAAGAAAGAGAGAGTGAAACAAGCATGAACTAATTATGCATGAACTAATGAGTGAACTTAACAGCCAATTGTCCAATTACTTTTGGTCCCCAAAAATGGGGGGACAATTCGTAAAAAATATGAATTCACCCAAAAACCCTTAAATTAAAGGTGAAAGTCTGCACATTAAGCAAATAGTGAGAGTTTTATTTAAACTGTTTGTTTACTGGAGTACACAGCAATAACAACACACAATCTGTCACAGTCCAAATACTTACAGACTGCACTGTATATAATCTGTATATAACTCAGACTACTTTCCAAATAATTTTTCATGTTCATCACATGTTGAGTGTTCCATGTCCATTTGCATATTATTAGGAATGCTTTGTGATCCTGTATAATATACACCAGAACTCATAAGCAAAACAGCCCAAAATACATCCAAAAAACAAGAAATACATCCAAAAAATGTCAAACAGAAGCAGATATTATATATCTCATTTCTTCTCACTTTCTCAATGATTTATTCTGTGTGTAAATATTTAGACAAGACATTGTAAATTTTCAGATAATTCCAGAAAAGGCTGCATTGCACTGAATTTTATTTTAGAGAGAAACACATCATATGAGATTCCTGTTAAAAGACAGAGCTCATCATTATGTGAAATGGTAGCTTCATCTTTCTTTCCATCTTTGAAGTTTTTCCCTTCCACATATTCCCAGACTCTCAGAAAACAAACTGTGATAGTTATCTTTGATTTCCAGCTTTAATATGCAACAGTATTTTCCCTTCAGACCACATTCAAAAATAGTTTTTGCACAAAGGAAGGTGTTTACATCAAAATGTGTCATTAATAAAACATGAAAAGGACAACAACTGGGCACAACTTAACTTTTTCAAGTTCTATAAAAGTTCCACTTTTTAGATCCTTTTTGTCAGACCCATCAAAAAAAGAGCTAAGATGAAATCAATAACTTGCTTCCTCTGTGACTAACTCTCCTCTAGAACTTCCTGCTTGGCACAGCTTCTCAAAGTTAAAACCAAACATTTCAACTTTTTTTTGCCTAACGTTCAACAGCATTGCATAAGCATATGGAAATTTCCATGACTGGTCAAATCAGGTCAAAATAAAAAGAGGGCTAATAAGGAACACTTCAGTGCTGTAAAGCCAAAATACATTCAGAGCGCTGCTTGCATACATTCATCATTGTAAACTGCACAGCAAAGCCATTGAATATCAGCACTTAACAGAGAGAATGATACACTAACTATGCATGTGCAAAGGTTTGGGCACCCCTGGTTTAAATGTGTTACAATTAATCTGTATATGATCGAAAATAAACCAGAACTCTAAATGATTTAAACATGAGACCTTTATTTGTATATACATATTTTTTTAAAGGAAATGGGCCCCGTACAAACGTTCGCCAACCCTTTCGGATTATTCTTTGTTACTTTTTAAAAAGATGATTACTGAGGCCCAGACCAAAATGATTTACTCGTTATGGCTTCAATGCCTCAGGTGAGTGTAATTCCACGGCTGAACTTTTTTTATTCTGAAGTGACTCCATGCCTTATAAAGTATCCAACTGCAGTGGCTGTTCTGTCTAGTGTTAACAACTATGAGTTCCTCTAAACAGTTGTCCAAGGATGAAGATGAAGATGGTTCATTTCCACCAAGAAGGAGAAGGCTACAAAAACTCTCTCAATGTTTCAAACTACCTATTTACACTGTCAAAAACATTTTTAGAAAATGGAAGATAAATGGAACAGTTGAAGTCACGGCAAGGTCTGGAAGACCAATAAATATTTCAGATAGAATGCAAGTGAAGGGCAAATTACTATGTGTGAAGGGGTTTATGGGTATCTTAGGACCTTAAAACCACAAGAAGTGTACTGTATTAGAGTCAAAAAGGAATGACAGGTTATAAAATGAATGCAATTGTGTGAGTGTGTTCAATAATACCAATACCAATAATACAATGGCGCAGAACGTGAATAGTGACATGGATATATGTGAATGGCACGCAGGAGGTCTCCCTGAGCAATTTCAATTTCCCCCCAATATTCCAAAAACGCCGAACACAAGTACAGTGCATATGGACTACCTACAGTAAGGTTTCCAAAATGCCATCTCAGCTCAGTAATTTTGGGAGCATGCCACTGAGGTGGCCGAATTGTGCAGAGGCAGCAGAATGACTGTAATGCACAATGCTCTCTTTATCAAACCACGCTGACACTGCGTCAGCACCGTGAAAAAGCAGTCCGCTCGGGTATAAATCTGGCAAGGGGCACGCTTCTGTAAACCACCGTACAATACCCTCTGTAGAAAGCACGGTCCTTCCCATTATTTCACGGCATGACGGTACATTTTTACCCTGGCGAACATGAGTCAGGCAGACAAGCAGAGCGGGCGAGCGACAGCTAACGAATGAATGAAGGCGTGAGGGGACAAGAAGAAAGAGAGAGTGAAACAAGCAGGAGCCTGTTTTAATCCATACAATAGCAATGGGAAAGGCCTGCCTCGATATGAGCCCAGTTGCTGAGTGATCCCGCAGAAAAGCCTGACCGCTCCCCCGCTCGGCACACGTTCTGATCTGTCCTTCTCTCCCTGGAACAAAACATCCTGCACTCTGATGCCTCAGCAGGAAGTGACCCGCGCAACACACTGGCTTTTGTGTGAGGCCCAAGGCCTGCTCTGCTCTGAGAGGGAAGAGGCCTTTACACATGGCACATCCGACATTTCACTTCATTTTATTGTTTCCTTTCCTTTATCTCTCTCCACCTCCCTCTCCCTTTCCCCCTCTCGCTCCCTTTCTCCCTCTCTCACTCCCTCTCAGACACTAATATGCCGCTTACATTAAACCTGTTAGAACATGACTGCCATTACAGGAATTACTTAGCTGTACCTGTTCAGCTGGGAAGTCATCAGAGGACATGCACTCACAATGTCCCAGCGTTTACCTGCAATTACGATACCTGAAAGCAGTCATTCGCATACACACGCGCACACAAACGCACACGTGAGAACACAAGCACGGGGCTACTGGGATTCTGTACATAGCAGCAGGTATTACCGACTTCAAAGCGGGGGCATGCAGGCGTACACACTTCTGATGTGAAACAGGTGTGTGTGGGGGGGGGGGTGTACGTACTTCAAACTTTCCCCTCTTTTCAACGGGCTCTGCTCGCACGTCACGACTCTTCGCCTGGCTGCCCCCCGGCACCCCCTCTCCCTCCAGCTCCTCCACGATCATCACCGTCTCCCACTTTCCGAATCGGCTGGCTGGGAACATGTCAGAGCGCATGCTGTCTCCGAAGTACACCACCTGCAGGAAAGAAGAGGCATTGCAGCGGGCTAGATGGAACGACATTTCAGATAGGATTGTTTATGACATTTCAGTTTTGTTTTGTTTTGAGAATGTTCTAATCTACTGCCAAGTACTGCACTCGGTAGTAAACTGCGATAAAAGCTCATTTAATTCACCGTTAAGGGGAGTGAATTACTTTCGTATGCTGACTTCACAGCCCATTACCTTTAATCTGAATTTCAATACCTCATTTGATACCCCAATTCACAAAAATGATCTTATAATCTCCATGAGCCTCTTCGGTACTGTGTGCCTAAAATAAATAAAGAGTTCAGCCAGACCTTAAGGGGAAAGTAAGAGTGACCGACTGGCACTCTGCTTTCCTCATTTTTAGAAACTATTCAACATGGAAACTCCAGTGGATTTATTCCTGGCAATAACTGCATTGGAATACTTGCTTCAGCAAAGTCACATAGGATGGCATTTAAGTTATACACAGAAAGCACTACTATACACAAGATATGGAATAAAAGAAGTCAATGGAAAAGTTATGTTCATCAGTGAAAGTACCTATTTTTCATGCCCGAGGCCACAAAATGGCTCTTAATGGCTTAAGTGATCACAGTGAGCAATTGTTCTCAAGAGGTGACCTTAAGGTGAATTTAATCAAACAGCAAGGGCTATTAAAGTGGCCTGCTCGCACCAGATAATGAGCGGTACGTTTAAACTTTAAAGAAAACTCTTCACACAACGTTCCTTTCTGGAATGCAGCACGGGTGGGGGGACGGGGGGACGGCTGTGGTAGAGAGCAGTCAATCAGAGAGAGGGGGGGGACTGGGGAGGTTCATGAATCACAGTAGGGCTGAGGGAACATTAGGGAATTCCACCACTTTGGTCCTGTCGTCCACACGTGTGTGTGTGAGCATGTGTGTGCGTGTGTGCATGCATGTGTGCTTTTGGGACACATAAATTAAGAGCCAAGCTCTGCAGAGAAACACTGCAAAAACATGGCTCTCTTAACAAGCGCTTGTAATAATCCTCTTTTTTTTTTTCTCTCAAGTAGAAAATATTATCTTGCTTTAAGTTACTGTTTGCTAGACAAGTGAACGTTTCTCACCCCATTGGCAAACCTTGAAATGAGTCAAACTTTCTCACCTCATTGGCACTTTTTGGTCTCAGCAAAAAAAGTCATAAAAAAACATTTTAAGACTTTAAGTCTCAAAAATGAGACTAAGTTACTTGTTAAGACTGACTTATTATTTGTATTTTTGCAGTGAAGTTCCGTGCCGCAAAGCAGACTCGGCGTCAGGTTTCCTGGCTTTCCCCCACCGAATCCGACACGGCTGGGCTCCACGCAGTGCGATCCCTTTTTTGCTCCCCGCAGCCCCAGGGATCGCTGGGAGGAAAAATATTTACGATGCTGGGAATTCCATCACTTGCAGCAGGATTGGTTTTCCCAGGAATGAGAGGTCTCTGGATGACTTTGACAATCGTGTCGAACGACACAAATTAAACCCAGTCAGATCTGACACAATCTTTTAATAGAAGTTTGCTCTGATAAAGTTACATTGAACAAGTTATTTGTCAGGCTAATTACAGCTTGTTTAATTCTTGACTATCAGCTTGTTTGACTATCAATCAGCTTCAAAAGGCAAACGCTAAAGTGATGTTAACCACTGATGTTTTCAAACCTTCCATCCTTAAGGTCACTGCAACCTGTATTACTCTCATGGCATTAGCCAATGACATTCGAAAAACAAAAACCAACATTTTACATATTCAACAAACCGTCAGAAACAATATGAAATATAACCATGAACACTCCAAATTGCTCCTCATCATATTGGCACTTGGTGTTTCCATGCCTGAATAAAACTTTTTTTTTTTTTCCTAATAACAAGCTAGTACCGCGCCCATAAGTGCCTTAGAATAGACTACTGATACAGATACCAAATCTGTGCTGATCCAGAATCAGGCCTCCCCTGTGAATATCCTAACTTTAACTATGAGAATCAAAAATGCTAAACTGACCCCAGCCCTGCTATTCTGAGATGCTTTAAAAATACGGGCTCAGATCTTTGACTGGATGCATTCTGAGAAGCCCCTGCCATCAGGCCCCCGCTGAGCGGAGTGAGACCCTCCGCGGGTCCCTCAGGGGCCCCCCTTCTGATTAATCCCTCGCTCAGAGCAGCGATTAGTGGTAAGGTGGCCCACGATGGCAGACAGCTCAGCTTTAACGAGCCCATTGTCGTCCGCCGTGTGGGGCCCCCGAGAGAGAGCGGCCGGCTCTCGTTTCTGACGGGGAACGTCGTTATGGCCACAGCTTCCCGACCTGCTCCCGTGCTCCGGCCAGATTCCACGCCTGCTGAGTACGGCCGCTTAGCGCCGGCTAACAAAGCGCGTGAATCCGGCTCAGTTCACCTCTCTGCCCTTAATGCGCCAAAGCTAGCACGCGGTGCGGCTATGTGAGTGACGTGTGGAAGCTGCCCGTCTTCCCACCGGCAGGTAATGAGTTGGTACTGCTTAGTGTTGTAAAGGCATTCACCCGCACAGTCATAGCAATGCTAGGGCTAGGTATGCAAATGTAAATAATTGAAATTTGCTAAAAAAAAAAATCCAATGTACAGAATTCAACTTTTACATTGCAATATTTTTTGATATTGCGCAAGAATCTAGAATGTAAGAATCTTGTAACAAAATGAACTTACAAAAGTAGTCTATAAATGTTTTAAAGTGCATGTTTTTTCTTCCTTGTTACAATTTAATTGCGTGACGCAAAAATTTGGCTGAGTTTTGGAGGTTTGGCCGAGCACCATTTGCTCTGTCGACAATTGCACAATTGATATGCTAGAATGAAAACATTTCTTGTGAATTACAAACACTGCTTACTGCACTGTGCTTATATATTGTGAAAAACATGCGTAATGTTTACAAGGAATCTTTGGGAATAGTGCTTTATTGAAACATCTTTTGTTTGAGCACATTCATCATTAATGGCAGTGGAAACACTAGCAGGCGGATACGGCTTTAGCATTAGAACAACAGGAACTTCATGCTAGTAGAACCTGCAATAATGTGAAATAAGCCTGAGAGCTCTGTTGTTCAATGAAGGAAGCTTTCACACCATTAAGACCAGTAAGCGAGAGTGAGATGCTGAGAGTGGTTCAGAACAACCGTGGTAATGGTAGGTGAGTAAACAAACCCCTTGTGTTGAGCAACAGTGGTCACCTAAAGTAAACTCCAGCTACAATTTCTTGAGAAACTTGAAATAAAAATGTGGAATTGTATAAAAATGTGGAATTGTATATATGTTTTGTGTGAATGACTTGGTGAATGTTTTTATGGCAGTGCTAGTGGACAATCCCCACAGTAAGGTCCAAAGAAAACAGGCAGGGCCAAGGGGTTGGGGGGGGGAGTGCAATTTCCTGTTTGACTGGGCCCTTTGTTTATTTGTTTAAAGCGGCATCATTCCATTAACTGAGGTGAACTTCGGCTTGCTTTTATGTCTCAGATTTCCTCCGTGTAAATTTGGGATTGTTCTCACAGTGTTTGCCTTTTTAATTCAGTACGGACGCATAATTAGCACATTTTCAGTTCAGGTCCATCACTCATTCACTCCTACCTTACCCTCCCCCGAGTCTTCCATCCCTCCAGGAGACAGAGAGGCACGCAGGACCCACCTATGCTCTGCGACTCCACCCGACGGGGGGATGGAGCAGTGCTCTGAATGCCCCTCTTTCAAAGGTTTCCGCGGAAGTTCTCCTCGGGTGAAAGTGGAGAGGACTGAAAATAGCGCTGCCCCTGTTCGCCCCCGGCGGCCCGCCCGCCACGTGTCCAAACGTAGGTTAGCGTTAGCGCCGCATTCCGCGAGTGCTTTCACCACTCGGCGCTGAACACAGGGCGCATTCAGCGGCGTGGGGAGCGTGTGCACTCCTCTTCCGGCGTCCCCTGTCCTCGTATTCCGTGACGCGCCAGACCTTAGTCCTGTCCCTCTTGGCACCTCTTTGACACTCACGTGTGTGTGCCCTTTCGTTGCCCGGTCCTCACTTTGGCGCAAAGCCCTCCAGATTTACTGCTCACAATCTTCCGCGAACGTGCCAAGATAAGCTGTAGCACTGGCATTGGAAATGGCTAAGTGAGGTCATAATAATTGAATGTCTTTTCACTGGTGAGCTGGCTTTCCCATAAACACACTGAGGGGGACCTATTCGACTGTGGTGAGGTAACATGGCTAAAAGGAGCTAACCAGTCAAAGGCGTACCAGGCAGCTACTGAAAGGGGAAGTAACTTCTCACAACTGCTGCTGAGTCCACACACTTGTACATCAAGACATTTACACAAGCACACTCTCTCACGCACACAGAATCGGTCTCATTGCCATTTTAAGCAGACTGTACGCAATGGCTGAGCCGCCTGTTAAAATCGCAAACACACAAATACAGAAACAAGCATACACACACAGAGACACATACACACACACGCTCGCCCCACCTTTGGCTCGGCCTTTCCAGTCATGGACTTGAGCAGCTCATGAAGGTGGGGCCAGTTCCCCTGAGAGTACCAGCCAGGCTTGTCCAGGGATGGCAGCCCCTCACTCTCCTCCACATCATTAACTGCAAGACACAGAAAAAAGAAGTAACTGAGCAGCACTGAGAAACACAGAGCAGCACTGAGAAACACAGATCAGCACTGAGGAACACAGAAACAGTGACACTGAGGAACACAGAAACAGTGACACTGAGGAACACACAGTAGCACTGAGGAACAGGGACACTGAGAAACACAGAACAGCACTGAGAAACACAGAGCAGCACTGAGGAACACAGATAAGCACTGAGAAACACAGAGCAGCACTGAGGAACACAGATAAGCACTGAGAAACACAGATCAGCACTGAGGAACACAGAATAGCACTGAGAAACACAGAGCAGCACTGAGGAACACATAGCAGCACTGAGAAACACAGAGCAGCACTGAGAAACACAGATCAGCACTGAGAAACACAGAGCAGCACTGAGGAACACAGATAAGCACTGAGAAACACAGATCAGCATTGAGAAACATAGAGCAGCATTGAGAAACACAGAGCAGCACTGAGGAACACAGAGCAGCACTGAGGAACACAGAGCAGCACTGAGAAACACAGATCAGTACTGAGGAACACAGATCAGCACTGAGAAACACAGATCAGCATTGAGAAACATAGAGCGGCATTGAGAAACACAGAGCTGCACTGGGAAACACAGAGCTGCACTGGGAAACACAAGAGCATCACTGAGAAACACAGAACAGCATTGGGAAACACAGAGCATCACTGAGAAACACAGAGCAGCACTGAGGAACACAGAGCAGCACTGAGAAACACACAGCAGCACCGAGGAACAGTGACACTGAGAAACACACAGCATCACTGAGAAACACACAGCAGCACTGAGGAACAGCGACACTGAGAAACAGAGCAGCACTGAGCAACAGTGACAATGAGAAACACAGAGAGAAAGGGAAGCTAATGTTGTCCTATGGGGTAACTGGACAGAGCAGAAGATGTATCATGTCTGCTATCCAGCATAGGCAGATATAAACTCAAAACTGTAGTTTACAAAGTAACATTGGTTGACATTACAACCAGCAATTAGCAAACTCCATGGTTGAGCCCTTTCCTGTCCCGGCTGTAAATTCACCCTTCCCCCACAACTTTTATTCGCCCTACCCCCCACTATCATGGTCAAAGACCTCCCTCTCGTCAGGCCCCTGATTTAACTTCTTTAAACTGCCCGGTTTTTTCCATGTAAAACTCCAACTCCCATAGTCTCGAAGTGTCATTCATGCAAGATGAAGCAGTGATTTATACTGTACATGACACTAAATATTTTGGCAACTCACTCTTGCTTTAAAAACCATAAACGAGATATTTCTGGGGCAGAAATATCACAGTTTATGGGCACATTATTTATAGCCCATGTTGAAAACAATAAAATATCTATAGTAGGAGACATGCACTTGTACTTCGACTGGATAAGGTTTTGGTTCAGACAAAAGCACACTAGTGGATAAACACTGTCAGTTTGAGTAGGAGCTGGGCTCCCAGTGGACGAAAGCCAAGGTAAGATACGCAGAGAGTGGATTCTCAACCGCATGACTCCCAATGCATTACTCATGCCGCAAAACTTCAGGGAGGCCTCTAAAAAGGCCAGTTTCGAAAATTCGAGCTTCAGACGATGGATGTTCATCCATGTTGACATCCACATTTTTTATCTCAACATTCAGCCTCCTACAACAAAGCACAGCTGTATATTTGCAACTGAGTGGGTGTTTGGGAAAAACACAATATACATTTTCTTTTTACTTAGCCAACCACACATTAACAAGTGACAATAGTTTTCGGTAGTGTTTTTGGTCTAGCAGCATTTCCCATCATCACCAGGACATAGGGGTCGCTTTTAAAAGGGTTCTTTTTCATTTTGATTGGAAAATGTTGCAAAATGCCATGGTGCTACTGAAAAATAAATACTGTTTTAGCTGAGTGAAGGTGTACGCTATTTAGGACTAGTTGTAAATTACGTTGTAGCTTATTTCCGTGTTATCACCGCTTTTATGTAAGTAATGCATTAATCAGAGTATTAGTAAACATTTAAGTTATAACTAGGCTACCTTTGAACTGAAGTATCCCACAGCAGGTACAATCCAGTCGTCCAGAGGGCATGCAGACGGTTGCTGCAACAGTGAAGTTCCCCCCTTAGATCTTTGCTTTCTTCTGTTACGGGTCAACCATCCAACCTTTAAATGGAAACTCATATTGACTGGGCACCATCAGAATAATTTTTAATGGATGCCATTTCATCTCGGCCTAGTCTGACCCCTGTGTTTGACTACTAAAATAAACAGGGTTACTACCGGTTGCTGCAGTCCTCCAACACGGCCGAGAATCTTGTTGTGAAGGAAATTGTCCAGTGATTAAGAACAATCCATAGAGCAAGCTCAATATTTTGTTGTAACCATATTGTTTTAACTACATTTTCATTTCATAACACACTGAAATAACGTATTTAATGTTTTTAAGCCTCCGTAAGCTTTCCGTGAAATAGGCGGCTAAATTGCGGTAGTATTTATGCCTTTAAAGTGCTGCTGAAGCACCCATGAAGACGCCGTTGAAGGACAGCGGACTAATCAGGCAGCAAGGCAACAAGGCATCAAGGCAACAGCTTTGGGTTTGAGACGCAGCTGTTATGAACGCAAGGGCCCAGCGCTAGGGTAATTAGAGCAGCTGTACTTGTTAAAAGACGTTTGTCAGCTGAAACACATGTGACTGCAGTCTGCAGTTACACAAAGCCCCAGAATGAGACGTCAGCTTACGAAGGCTTCAGGGTCAACTTTTTTCACCTGATGAAAAGCTGACATTTTTTGATGAGCAATGACTTTCTGTGGGAACAGCATCCTAGCGGAACCTTATCCCCTTGATGTCTTAAGACATTAACTGGCTTCCTTTGGTTCCTGCAAGCAAACGGACATGCAGTCAATGGGGATAAAGTCAGCCGTAATTTTCGAAATGTCATCTTTGTGTGGGTTGCCATGTTTTTCCAAGGCATGTCACATAAAGTTTGCACCGCCTTACCGGGTTGTGTCAGCAACTCTATATCTTATAAAGTTTAGTACAAAAGGCTTCTTGCCAAAGACAGAAGGCATGTAAAAGAACTGCAGCTCCAGGGCAATGCTAGACAGGCTGAGGGTTTTCATTTCAATTCTTGGGCTGATGTCTGGTTGACAATGTTGAGTGATGATATTATCTCTCGGTTTTACAATATACCACAACGGCAAACTGAAACCAAGTTTCTCCATTCAAGAAAGAAGCAGATGAGCACTGACATCTACGTATAAAGGACAAACGTTGCCAATTATTTTGTGTAATAGCCTTACATCTTATGTACAATGGTATCCTTTTATGTTCTTACATGCTTTTTTTCATGCAAATAAATCAAATATTTTAAATACTAAGCAGAGAGCATGAGTCTAGAGAGTCTCCATACAGTTTGGCTGGTAAAAATGATATATTGAAAATAAACAGTGGTCCATATGATTATGAGTTGGCTTATGATTACAAGATGTTTTCATATAAAAGAGACTTATGTGCCATCAACGGCACGTAAAATGCATTGCTCTCCGATGGATGCATATTCCCTCATCTTATTTTACTGGCCGATACTGATAAGTAAGCTTAAAGCTACTCTCAGCTGATACAATTACAACCCCAAGATTATTATGCATCCCTAGTTATATGACTCCACAGACCACACTATGTATAATACCTTCCCTTAAATTTCCCAGCACTAAATCCACTGACAGGGCACAGTCATGAAAAGGTTCAATATGCACGAAATATTGCTGCAGCAGAGAGGGGGGGAAAAGCCCCTCACTCATGGAAACAGCTGTGAGGATGCAGGGCCTGAGGAGAAAGGGGAATGAGAAGTATGTGCTTGTTCAAAGCCTGCTGAAACGCGACACAGAATCACACACTGTACCATTAAAAATACCACATGGCTTTAAGGAAGTGACTTCTAGGAGATTTCCCAGTAAGACAAGTATGTGTGTAAGTGCCACGTAAATATTTATGCAGACCTGACATTTTTTTTAACAAAAGTTTCATAGTGAATGTCTTGTTGACTCCCTGATTAAACCACATCTATGTCTGACGCAAACGAAAACGAATCCCAGACTTATGAAACCCCCTCATAACCCAGCTAAATATGCGCTGCTTTAACTGAAATCTCCAAAATCACTGTCTTAAGCAGCATGCACACAAGTAGCTGGGTCTGGTTAAAAACACATGTATACACATGCGCATGGACATACACGCACATTCACACACAACTCTATTGTGACGCAATCAACGATTTCAGAACAGCCCTTTCAGAAAAGCTCTTAACAGGTCTAGATAATCTGACCCAGCGGGAAAATGCACCCATAATCATACTTGCTTAATGGAGGCCATACTGTTGCCCATAATGTACAGTACTTTTCTAAGCAAAAAAACAGGACTTTATTAAACTATGACACTGAAAGCAACACAACAGAATTTCACCCAGACATACAGGCTGTTTCTATCTTACTAGGTTGTCAACGTGGAAAAAAATGTGTTGAGTAAGAACACATGGTTTAATTTGACAGACTTCTGAAGGTAGCCTAAAGCATACTGACCTCATTGATCAAGTTGACCTCAAAGACTGGATGTACAAAAACCGTACTGCAAAACCCCCAAAATAAGTCAATCTCAAGTACAGAATTTTAGTCTTATATTGAGACCTAAAAATCTTATTTCTGTTTCTATTTTGCTAAAGAGGAGTAAAGTATTGGCAATGAGGTATTTTGATTCATTAAAAAAAAAAAGAAAATCTTGCAAGAAAAAAAAAAAAAAGTTGTCAAGCAAACTAACTTAAAACAAGCAAATATTTTCTACTTGAGAGAAAAAAAATAAGATCTTAAGTCTTATTGCAAGACACTTTCTGCAGTGTGAGTAGCCTCCCTGCAGCCAAACGTGGACATCCATGGCTGCTCCGAGCACATACAGACCTGTTCAACCAAGAACAGGTTCCAGTTTGCGCAATGTAACCAATTCATTCATTTTCTTTGATGAATAAAATATTTATCAGGACTTATAGTCTGGGGGAGGCAGAACAAAAACCCTAACAAAAAAGCAACCAAAAATAAAAGCAACCTTTGTCGCAGGCACCTGGAAGGAGCTGGGAGGGAACAAATACCTTTCAGGTTTGCTCATTTCTATTTCTCACAGAACGCACCGCTCTGGTGTTGTTTCTGGAAAGAAACAGCTCCAGATGGAGGTGCGTTCGATGGAAACACCTTTTCAAGTGTGCACCTTCGGGACTCAACAACAAGCCAACTCCTTCCTTCTCTTAGCGGACATCGAAGAATTTATTTCCAATGTAATTTGGCCCAAAACATATCAGAGCATTTTAGAACACCTGAAGGAAGGATCATCAGTGACAGCGTAAGCAAATCCGAACAAAAACAGCCTATGCTTTTCCTAGTTAAAAAAAGAAACCTAGACCTTTTAGTTAAAAAAAGAAACACAGAGTACACAGAGTTGCATCTACTAGCTACTAATACTTTCCATTCTAGGAAGAAGGAATACTTCAGAAGAATCTAAATCAGGCTGTTACACTGTCCAACTGGATGTGCTTTCAATCTTTATTGAAAGAATTTCTGCACAAATGAGATCTCCAGGAAAGTACACACTGAACTCCAGTCGGTTCGATTTCTGTCAACAGCTGCACAGGAAGTGACAGAGCATCTGGCTATTCTCAGAGACCCACTTTCTGCTCGCGTTGGGAATGAATGCTGCGCTCAGGTGACTGCCGGCTGTTTGGGCGAAGGCCCACTGCAGCAGTGGGTCTGGTGTGGGGGCTCTTACCTAGGGTCCGGAATGGCCTCTGCTGGGGAACCAGGGAGAAGAACCCAGGCTTCAAGGCATTGGTGATAATGACGTCAAACAGCTCCTCAAAGTCCTTCCTGGAAAGGCAGCCAATCAGATAGGTGGGAGGGGAGGGGTCACAGGTCAGTTGGTTCCAGAAAGAACTGATTATATACAGTGAGTGACGCAACACTTAATTTTAAGACTATGAAAAATAGTCTCACTGACTTGTGAAATGCTAAACGTGGGTTTTGCCTTCTTTTTCACTCGGGAGTGTATGGAAATCATCATATTTTTACTGTAAATGTCAGGCTTAATGCAGTAATGCACATGTGAGTCACTCTCTGCGAGAATCAGCGGTAAAATGACCCTCTCCGTGAAGGGAGCATTCAAATTCGGCTCACGTGAGCGGAGTAAACCCAGTCAAAGAAAACAAGGATCATGGCCAAACTGGCAAAAGTGCAGAGCAACAGTAAAAGCTAAAGAAAAGAAGAAAGAGCAAGGTCTCATGCATTCAGAAGCTTCCAGAAGCTACATTTAGGTGTGAGTTCTACCAACACATTACAACTCAAAACCTCAAGGAAGGCAGAGAGAGTTCCCCATGCTTTTTCCCAAAGGGATTTCAAATTCCTGCCGAATATAAGGTCCTTGGTTAACATACAGTACACTAAAGAGAGTTTCATGTTTTATTCTACGAGTTATATTACATACCTTAATAATGGAATTGTGAATTTGAAGCTATTATCCTTTTAAAAAAAGTTGCTATACTGAAACAACAACGGTAATGTTGTCTGGTATGAAACATTGAGTGATGGCTGGTGAAATATGACCATAAGTTTAAACTTGTTTCACCTGTTGTGTTGGCCAACACAATACGTCATCTATGGGGAAAATGACAAGTAACTTTCAGAATCTGTGCAACAACAAAAGGTTTGCAGTACCATCATTTTTACCTTTGTAGTGTCAAAACAATTGCCAATTCACTAGAATGCCTTGCACTTCCACTTTCTTGGGCCTTTCAATATTTAATATCAGCACAGAGGCAGATACCACTACCTAACAAAAATCACTGCCAGACTGTGAGCTGCTTTTGCCCAGTGACTGCCAGAGGGAGCTCTGAATACACAGCTAATAGACTCTGAGTAGCATGAGCGGCTAAACGTTTATGCCAACTCAGCAGGATCCCGAGTACAGATTAGGGCTCGCAGTGTGAGGTATAAAGTTTTGACTAGTGCTCAGCCCAAGCCAGAGAGACTCCCCCTACAAGAGGAAGTGTCCAAGCCTGAAAGGGAGGAGCCCACAGTTGACCTTTGACACATTACAGCTTCCTGGCTGGCCCAGGGCCCAGACACTCTGGATCCAGAGACAAGAGCCCAATGCCTGGTGTGGGGGGAGAGTCGGAGCTGACAAAGGGGCTCCATCTCCGTATAGAGTGGGGTTCCCTCAGGAAATGGAAAAACCAGACGTGCCCTCGACAGGCTGCTGATCCTAGTCCGAACGCGGAACGCTCATTATTCCTCCGGGGGGCATTTTTTTCATCAAATGGGAGCTTATGCAGACACATCAATTAACCGGAATGTTCCTCTAGGGGGGTGGGCAGGAGACTAGCCCTGCTGGGCCCCAATAAGAGCACGGCTCACACCTGCCGGGGGAGGTTCACACCTAGGGCAGCATATGGCGAAGCCCATACGAGCAGGAGCTGTGACGGACAAGAAGCAGCGTCTGCGGTTTTGCCGCCTCCGTCCGCAAACACGTGCTCCCGGCAGCCGCCCGTGCACACGGGACCGGGGGCCAGGGGGCCATCGAACCGTGCGATAGGCGAAGGTTGCAGGAGAGGGACTGTGGTGAAAGGCTAGGGGGAAGGGAGCGGCGGAGGGGGGTGGTGTGTAGGGGGAGACGCAGAGCGGCTGGGGAGAAACAAGAGCAGCCGGACCGTGCTCTCTGACAGGAAATGGCTGTGGGGGAAGCTCCTTCCACAGAGCTCCCACGAGGCACAGTGGGCGTCCAGACCGAACGCTACAGCGTTAGCCTCGGCTAACGTTATTCCTACTTTCCATTGCGCATTGTGGTCCGTTAGGCTGTCTTGCATAATGTAGCCGCGGCTCTTTGGATGACGTGGCTGCCCGCTGACTTGGCGAAATTACGTTATTTCGGATTCCAGACCAGCCCTGCTGCCTGCTCGTAAAACACTTTATTACTCCGCAACACTGATGCGATTCCACATCGGCGCCGAAACAGAGAGGCGAACGAGCACTCCGAAATGAAGAATGGAGGTATTTGGAGTGCGTCAGCCGGTGTTCTGGAGTTTGTTAGAAAGCGTTTAGGGAGTATGTAAGAGTACGCTCCGGAGCGGATCGGCGTATTCAGAAGCGAGCGCTTCGGAGCGTGTGAGCATTTTGAGCCGTGTTACGGCACGTGTTCTGGAGCGTGTGAGGGCTGGGAGGTATATCCAGCGTGTCATTCGCCTCAGATGCGCGCACCGCTGGTCTGGCCCGTGCGAGCGGACGGTCATGGTTGGCTGAACAGGCTTGTGCGGCGGGTAGCACCAATGCCGCACTGCGAAAAACCGAAGAATAACTCAGCCGTACTTAGTATTTCAGTATTTAGATTTAGAATCTTATTTTTATTACTCTTTTGCTAGATAAGACAAAAACATTTTAAGACTTGCCAATGGACTAAGTCATCGTGCTTTGAAGTAGTAAAAGCAGCTTAGACTGTATATTTATACTTTATTTATTTATTTCTGGGTAACATGGACAGCCTTAGTCCAACTCTGTATCAGCTCAAAGACTGATCAGTCTTAGGCTGCTTTCAAAAGTGCATACTAGCATACTACTAATACTACATTTCAGGCTGAGTAGTATGCAAAGTACTTATACTTGCTGCAGGGTGCACCCTCCGCTGGCCAACCGAGGACACAACACAATTGACCAACAAAAAAGTAAAAGAAATAAACTCCAAACTCTTGTACAATCTGAAGTTTCTCTAATTACACAAAGTTCCCAATCCCAGATCGAAGATCAGTTTGCACAGCACAATGCAAGACACTGAGGGGTCCAGCATTGTGCTCTGCAAACTGATGATATAAATAAGATACCAGCCCTTCCTCTATTAAGAGCCGTTCTATAATTGGATGCTTGGTCAGTTCTGAGTTTAGAGAGAGACCAGCTGATCTAATGGCGAAACGGGGCTGGAGAAAAGGCTTTTTTGAGGTCCTGTCTCACTCACCCCAGGATGTGCTCACACACCAGCCTGCAGTAGTCGCTGTGGGAGCTGGTGATGAGGAGGAGCACCTTCCCGGCACTCTTCATGCTCCTCAGCCAGGCCTTGACCGAATCGGAGCAGGGCTGCAGGTACCGGCCCGGGTCCTGCTTCACGCTCGGGAAGTACGTGCCCGTGTCGTCTGGAACGGGGAAAAACACGGAGCGGTCAACCTATCAATCCATCCATGACAACAGTAACTCTGTTTACTATGCATGGGCCTACAGAGATCATTAAACCTGGCCCAGGAATCCAAATTGTGGGTATTTAGGTGATCTTCAACCCTGCCCCCAGGTAAAGGAAGGGGTGAAAAGCAGCAGTTAACGGCCACTTGAGGACCGTGATTTGATAACCCCTGTTCCTGTATGTTCATGACTGGGACCCGGAAGGTCGGTGGTCCAAGCCCCGTTGTAGCCATGATAATATCTGCACAGTTGTTTCGGCTTAAGGGCCCTTGCTCCAGGAGGGATTGTCCCCAGCTAATCAACTGTAAGTCGCTTTGGATAAAAGCATCAGCTAAATAACAAATTATTATTACATGATTATTACCCTGACTCATTTGGTATGCGAGCGTCTGTGACGCATTTTACGAATTCGAAGAAAGGGCCATAAAATCGGCGACTTGTCTTTTTCAGGAAGTTTAACAGCCCAGCCCAGGCCGCCAGTTGCTTTCAATAAGATATGACACAATAAGTGAAAGCGTCTGTTAGTCGCCTTCCTCCCACGGACACAGGCCGTATCGAGGCGCCGAGGCACCGAAACACGGAGGGAGGCGGCGGAGACGGTGCGCTGATATTCCCGGGAGACGACGGGAGGAATGTCGCCGATCGGTGGATCGCATTTCCACTACAAAGCGGTGCGGTGCGGACTGCCTGTGGCTCGGTAGCACAGCCGGGCCAGAGACTCTCTGAGTTATGATTCAATTAAATCCTGTTCTGCTCTGCTGCTGTCGTGCAAGCAACACCACGCCAACGCCACACATTTCTTTCAGCGAGTTCACGGAACTTCTCTTTTCTAAAATACCACTCTGTTCTGCAAGTAACTTCAAGGAACGTGCCCTTATCTTCTGCTGCAGTACAATAGCAACAACAAAAAACAATTAGTTATGGAAGCTAATAATTGGGGGAGAATCCACAAAGCGAACAGGTTTGCAAAGCGCAATCTCCTGAGTGATAAATGATCTGTTATGCAATATCCGTAGGTAAAAACCTAGGAAAAATGTAGTGTACAGTTTTGTTGCCCATAACAATGTCAATGGGGTCTAATGATTAGAAACACAATCCAAATTGTTTTTTATTTTTTGAGCAAAGCCAGATATTGTTAGTGCGGTTCCTACAGGCTTTCTAGTTAAACACAACAGTAGGGGGAATTGAAAGTCCAGGAAAGTCTTTCTCTTGTAGTTTCTGACATATTTTCTACCTTATCAAAACAGGAAGTTCAGCTGTATTTACCAAAGAGGAAAAGAATGTGCTCTTTATGTGAGAAGCTGCATTTCTTTCACAAACAGCAGAAAAGCGGGCTTAGAAAACCAGTAGCTAGATGATTGCAGCACATTCATCACTTCAGGTATTTGTCCTGGCAGAGGTGAGTGATCACTGTGCCCATTATAGAGAAGAGCAGTTACCGCAAGCACACACCCAGGCCCCTGTTCACCAGGGCTGGGTATTCTCAGCTGCCTCACAATCCATTACATATCCCCATGTCAGGGTCACGGTACAATGCATATCCCCACACAGGGGGGAAAAGGTTTTAAAAATGGAGTGAGACATTGCTGAGGAAAACGTTGTTAATGAAACCATGCAGTGCCAGCCAAAAACAACAAAAAATACACAAAATCTACTGAAGTTCAATGAGCCCCAACACCATAGGTTATAAACAAAGAGAAAAGCAATGAATATGCCAATTTCATGGACAAAAAAGTATTGGCTGGGTGTGTCTGCAACAGGTACAAATAACTGTTCTCTGGACGCATATGTACATAGGTGTGCACATTCATGCAAATGGTTTGGGTTCCATTCAAACTGTAGTACCGAGGATCCCATTATGTTTCTTATTAGGGCACAGACTTGCCAATGTCTGCTCGTGTTTGATGTGAATGGCTTCCAAAACGTGGAGCAGAAACAAAAAGAGCGCCAAATAAGCAGGATTATTTCCACTGGAGTCATCGACGTAACGGCAGTTCATTTTAAAAAGAGCGTCTGCGGTTGTCTAATTCAAGCCCATTTCATAAGTGCAAAAGTTTAGTTTTTGTAAATGGTGAGCCACTCTTCCTTTGTTAATTGTGATTTCTTGACGACACAACATAGCTTTGCGGGTACGATTGGTACATGTGATAAATGTTAATAGAAACTAGTGTTGATGTTTTTTAAAAAAAGAAGGCAGTGTACATTTTTAAGACATCAGTGCCCCCTTGTGTTAGATGTGTGAACTTTAACATTTTGAATATAATTCCAGAATCGTGGAAGTGCTCACTTGCAAGGCGAATGTGAAGACATATAGTCATATAAGCTCTTAATTAATGTTCTTGTACTGGAACATATCTAAATAAAGGAATCCAGGTAAGTAACAAGCTAAAACAGAAGGTCAGCAGGCCAAGCAGAAAAAAACTATACCCAAGTGCAGGGATAGTAAAACTGTGAAATGGTCCAAATATTATTATTATTATTATTATTATTATTATTATTAGTCCCTATGAATCAGTGGAGGCTGATCAACACAGGCAAAGGAACAACTTTAAAGAAATAGACAAAAAAGATAAAAATGAAAAATGAACTAATGACAAATATGAACATTTAAGAGGAATAAAGGGATCATTAGTTTGAATTGCATTTTGCTATCATCACGACAGAAAGGATGACCTCTTGTGGTCAAAATGCAAATAGCAGAGGCACATCTCAAACTCGCCTCAAGGAGCTTGTCCTCTGCTAGACGTCAGGCTGGATACACACATGATTATGCCACAACTTGAATAAATACTTAACTGTGATGAGGCTCATACCTTCGCATAGACTACATATCACAAAATACTGCCTCGCAAATCATTCTGACTTCTAAAACAAAGTGCAGTTAATAAGCCCAAACATACTACAGAGCAAAGCAATGGAAATGAGATCTGTCTTTTGTCAATGTTACTACTCTCTACATTACATGACATTATTGGTATTTGGCAGACGCTCTTATCCAGAGCGACATACAGCTGATAAGACTAAGCAGGAGACAGTCCTCCCCTGGAGCAATGCAGGGTTAAGGGCCTTGCTCAAGGGCCCAACTGCTGTGCGGATCTTATTGTGGCTACACTGGGATTCAAATCCCCCACCTTGCCTATCCCAGTCCTGTACCTTAACCACTACGCTACAGGCCTCTCTACTCTGCCGGAACTTCTTCCCCCTACAAACAATTCCCCACATTCTCTGGCCACCAGCCATAACTGCGATGAGCCCACACCCTAAGCTGGCCAGAGGAGGACGTGCTTGCCCAATCGAGTCCGGTCCCCTCCTAAGGTTTCTTCCTATATGCTCTCCAGGTTTCTCCTCGTGACTGTTGCCTTTGGCCAGATTTGTAGATGCACTGGTGAAGGTAAACTGTGAAGTGTATCATGACAAACTCTTCATAACATGCACAATATAAATAAAATTTGACAGATTGAGAAACAACACAGCACTTCTACTCTAAAAATCAAACACAATAGATTTGTACCACCAGATGGCACTGCGGTATGAAAGGTTGAGATTCAAAAACAAACTCTCATTCTCACTCATTGGCTCTTGCTTTCTCCCTCTCACACACACACACACACACACACACACACACACACACACACACACACACACACAAACCAGGAAATCAGTTAAATCATTTGGGTCACTGACTACACTAATGGCTATACTAATGACAACATTTTGTTAATGATTACAAGCAGCCAGGGTATTGTGTCAGTGTTCACATCTCTATGGCTTTGAAGCTCATAATGGTGAATGATTATTTTTCTAGCTTCCCAGTAATCATCTTCCAAGTGCATTTGCACTTAGCCTACAGAGCAGTCCATAAATATTTGGACAAAGGTTCAATTTCTGTTCTTTCGCCTCTGTACTCCAGCACATTGGATTTTAAAAGAAATGATGAATGTGAGGTTTAAGTGAAGACTCAAATATTATAATATTATTATTTTCTTTACAGTATTTACATATATAGCAGGTGGTCTATGTAGGAATCACACCTCTTTTTATACATAGGACCAAAAGTAATTGGACAATTTACTACTCAGTCGTTTCTGATTAGTCAGGTGTATTTAATTGCTTCCTTCATGTAAGTATAAGAAATCTTTCAGCATCTAGTCTTGATTCTAGGCTTTTGATAGCCTTTAGAGTCTGTCATTGGCGTTTGTCAACACGAGGACCAGAGTTGTGCCAAAGAAGCCATTATAAGGCTGAGAAATAATACCAAAGCCAAACAATAGGCTTACTGAAACAAACTGTTTGGAACATCATTAAGAAGAAAGAGAGCATAGGCATATGTTTGGGATCATTCCCTTGCTGTGAGATGAAGCACCGTCCGGTGAGTTTGGAGGCATTTGACAGAACCTGAGCAGATAAGAGGCTTCTGTACACTTCAGAATTCATTCTGCAGCAGTTACACTGCAGGCAAGTGAGCCAGCACCTGAGGCAGCCTTACATGCCCTACAGTAACTATAAAATCCCCACCACCATTTTTCACAGATGAGGCTATAGTGGCTATTCATCCTGCTCTTGCGTTCTCTAATTTAAGAAGAGGTTTCACCTGTTGTTCAACACAGTGTAGAGAAAGGGAGTTCTAATTCTGACTTCCCTGACTATCCAGTGTTTCTCACAAGTAGTGATATGGCCCTTCCCTCTCAAAATGGCAGACGCATTCATCTTCATGCGCCTGGGGGATCAGTCAGCTTATTTTCAGTTCGTTATCAGCCATGGTCTGCGTCACCGTCTGGAAAACTCCGCTCCCCTCTCACGCCCCGCTCATGGAGACTGAGCTGACTGACTCCAGCTGCTCCACGTAAGCGTCACCCTGCATCCACAGAGAGACGCTCCCTGTCGCACATCAAAGCGCAGAAAGAGGATGTGAAAATTAAACATCACAGAAAATTATGGGCCAGCGTTGGACACAGGGCGAAGCCTTCTTAAAACTAATCAGGCCCAACCATCCATCCAACCATCCACCCAAGCCAGCTTTCTCAATATAGTACAATCTGGTCTTCAATAAAATAAAGGATTAGGTTACATCTGACGCCATGCAGGTGACTGGGAAGTGGGAAAGCATGTGGTTTATGAGTGAGGTCCAACATTGTCTTCCTGTCTCGACATTAACGGGCATGGGCTGCAATCTAAGATGGAAGAAACCATCTATAAGGTTTCGGGCGCATGAAAATAAAATGCTGTGTCTGAACCTTATAATCTGTACCTGCATATGACAATTTCTCAAAATAGGTGTTTTACGATCTTCAGAAAGTGCTGGAAGAGATGCGAATCTTAAAAGTTTGTGGAAAAAGCCTAAAATAGTTTCCTGCACCTGTTTTGAACTCTTGGAAAAGATTAGCATCAAACTGCATTCCTCCATTTTTAAGTGTGGCCACAAATTCCTGCATCACGTCCCTTATGATGTCTGTTTTTCAATCTTTCCAAAGGCAGAAAAAGACAACGAGAGGCTTAATTTGCATCTCATGGTAACAATTATAATAAGGTGCAACAAAGAATATTTTCCGCTTTCCTAAAGCATCTAACGAATGCTCCATTAAGCAAAATACAAACATAATGCAACAGACTGAAAGTTAATCATAAACATTGGCTATCTATACTTGTATACCCTTTATACCTCTTAGTTTGGAGAAAAACCATTGGGAGAAAATGTGCATGCCATTGGGACCACTGGAGACACAAGGGCCCACAAACTACCATCTCACTCCAACACTGTGTGAGCCAGACCCAGGTCTACAGTAGGATACTGGGCTTGATGACACAATACAGTAGACATCAGCAAGAGCTTCTTTCATGTGGATGTGGCAGGGGTAATTCATTCATAAACGGCACCTACAATTCTCTGAAAAAATATACACCAAGGAAAAATACTTACCGTACCTTTACAACTGTGTAAAGGTCATCTACTTTGTGCACGGTTTGTTAATCAAACTATACGCTTTCCCTCGTATTCGCTTTCTAAAACCGGTCGAATTATTGCACAGCTCCGACAGACATATACTTTTAAAATGCCGGTATGCTAAACCATACCACAGGTGGAGTTTCGACAATGATTAATCCAGAAGCACAAAAACGTTGGCACATGGTTAACAAGGATGTTCTCGGAAGCAGAGTTTACACACAGAAAGAAAAAGAATGCCTCTTTACTGAGGTAGGCCTCTTTTATTTTGGGGTTTCTGGTACTTTCATCAGTAGGCTACCACTTAAACTGAACTCTCACTGAATCTGGCTGTGAGAACATATTTTTTTAAACTTCGTTCTTGTTTTGAATTCTTTAGGAGGAAGCGAGAGGTCAACATTAATAACATTCTGCTAAATATACAGGAGTTCACCATTTACTTCCACGTTTCTCATGAGCTGAGAAAGGAAAATAACAATGAATTACAATTTAGAGGGAAATATGGTGGTTTTTGAGGACGTCCATGTGCAGTTAACTCTGGGAAGTGTTGGTGCCACATGAAGAGCCACTCTGCCCTTGAGGGGAAATTCTGGGGCTCGTAATCTGTCATTACAGAAAAACCATATAGAGTACCGACCTCTCACAAAATAAGCCACTGCCCCAAACTGTATTTCAAGACCTTGCCTAAGGTTTAATTTTCAATTATTCCCACAAGACAGCATGTGAGACTGCTGCATCTGCTGCCCCTTCCACCAACCCCTCTTCCAAACTCAAACTTCCAGAACAGCACTGTAACTGGTTTTACTCTCAAATTGTACTCTCAAAATCCACACTTGAAGGTGCCTAAAAGGAAAATGGCCTCACCGTAGGCTTTCCTAGTTGGACATGCGCTATGGTGAAGATGCCGAAACATTTTTGCTCAGAGCACAGGAAATTACATCGTTATCTACAAGACATTTTCACCTGGGGTCGAAAAATTTGAGTGACTGGTTTACTGGATTTCAATTTAATGGTCAGAAATAACAGTAAAAGGAAGTGAGAAAACCGAAAAAAAGACCTTTGAACTTCTTTACTTTTAAAATTCAAGAAAACATTTGGCAAGGAGCTATGGACAAGTTAATATGCAATACGTTCCGTATATATCTGCTAAATGTTTTCTTTTCCACAAAACAGTTAAGAGATACAGGTTTCACAGTAGTGTATCTCTCTAGCATAACTTGAGTGTCAGGCCTGCAGGGACATTATTTGGGGAAGACACTACATGCACGTGGCTCTCTGGTGCACAAAGAGATGCGGTCATCCCAGCTGAAATTGCTGAAATTGCTGAAATGGTTGGCATGGTCCACACTCAACACCAGACCACGGGCATGGTCCACATTCAACACCAGACCACGGGGCCCGACCACCAATTGAGAGACGCCCAGAGGTTGCCGAATGGAGGGGTCTGGTAAGTGTGTGTGGTCTGATGATTTTTTGGACATATACTGTCACAGAGCTGTCCCAGGGCTCTAAAGAAATTTGTTCAACTGGTGGCACTGGTGCAACTGCATTTTTCAACTGGTTGCTGGTGCAACATTTTGCCATGGCATTGCACATTTAAGTTATTATTTTGCAACATTTCTGGTCATTTTTCCTTATCATCACATTGATGCTCACAGCACACATTTAGTCACAGCACACACAAATAACTGGAGTAACTTAAAGCTCATCATCTAACCGTGGCGTTATCATGGGCTCAGGCGACTGAAATGCAGCTGGCAGTGTTGGCCTAACACAAGACAGATTTTTACTCTTTTATGCAAGTAAAATGGTCGCACCTTGGTGTCCTATGTCCCATTAGCTACCTGAAAGAGTTGTGAATTTGATACAAGCCGATATAGGCAACAGGTAGACGGAGATGAGAAGGGGAGTGAGATGGGGAGGTCGCAGATCAGAAGAGCAGCAGCAGAGGTCTGAAGGAGGAGGCAGGAAGGCCAGCAAGAAGTGAGTTGAAGTAGTCCAGGCGGGAGATGACCGTAGCCTGGACTGAATCTACAAAAGGGCATTGCTTAGCCAGACTAATTTGGAATTGGAACACGTAGCTGACGAGCTAAATCCAGTCCTTCAAACCTCAGCCATCAGACCAGAGACACAGCTGCTGACTCAGCGGGAATGAGCTACTGCAACTGAAAGATGAAATTCTGAGCCAATTTGAACCAGGTCCTCTTTAATCACTGCCGATTATGGCACTTACACTGATGAACGATCTCATGGCGTTAAGTTGCAATCTCTGTAAACAATGTTGTCAAACCTAGCAACGGGAAACTCCTAGCCAAAATGTCAAGCTGGTAATTAAAGAAAATGCTAGACACTCTAAGTGAGCAATACTGGAAAAATGTCAACTAGCATGTTGACATTTTTTCAGGAAGCAGTTTTGCATAAATGCAGTATCATTCCCGTAAATATTGCGTAGCAAAAAATGCTATAATGTGTATTTTGATGTTTTTCTCTAATTATATTTTATACACAGCAAGAGATTCAAATTAAGATACATCATCCAAGTGGAAATAAATGGAAACTGAAATAAAATAGAATTTATCAATACAAGAATTTATCTTAAACTAAATGCAAAAATTACATCCAGTCATATTGAGGGCATGTTTATTCGGAGTGCACGTGGCACAGAAGCTTAGTGATTGGTCAGTAAATCTGTTTGTTTTGTAGAATGGAGCTCTTGAGAAAAGCCACTGAATTCATGGTAAGGCCAACATAATTGGGAAAATTATGTTTAATCACTAGTGTCGGTCTAATTTACAAAGGAGGGTGACTTGGCTTGATGATTGAGAAGGTGCTGGTATTCTTTTGCTGTAGTTCTGCTCCCAGGCTCTGGTACCATCTGCATTCGTTCATCATTCCAAGTCTACATTACAGACTCACTTCTTCAAACTGGATTTTAATTATTTAAAATATATAGCCTTAGGGATTGGAGCCTTTTTAAATATAACTACACAATTACAATGAGCTTAATTCTAAAGTCAAAAAGGCACAAGGAGCCATCATGTCAGAGAAGTAGTCCTGGAGGACCAGAATTCTGTTTGTCTACTGATATATATTTACTCAAGGAAAACCAAGCCTGACACACAATTTAAAATAAAGACCAGAGCTTTCCACATGCGAACACACAAGCCATAACAATATGGATCTGACTCCATTAAAATACTTAAAACCTTGAAGACAAGCAAACTCAATCATGGGAAGCTTAGTTGACTAGAGCAACTGAGGATATTAAAATGTAGCTGTGATTCATGGTGACGTCGAGTAAAGCTCTGGTTTCACTCCAAACAAGCATTGTGTTCTGTATCGCTACAGAATATTTGTGGTTTTACATAACATCTATTATATAAAGCGAACAATAGCCATACTTGAAATATTTTCTGAATAATAAAAAATATGCGACAGTGGGGGGGGGAGAAAAAAGTTAGTTCTGCATGACAACCTTAATTTGGCGTTAACTAAAGCTTAATTAAATTAAACACATAACTAACATTAAAATGCCGCGATCAACAGTGCGCACAGAAGACAGTATGCCAGGTGTGAAAAGCATGAAAACTGTCGGCACAAAGTGTTAAAGAATATAAGTGTAAATGATACTGTATCCCCAAAAGGGTCTCTCAAGTCCTGAATCCTGAACACTGAATCCCTCCCTTGCTTGAAAATATGCTTCCTGCTAATGAATTCTCAATCGTGAAAACTAAAATATATATATAAAAAAATCTGAAAAGAATTACAATAACAGGGTAGAGGAACAATCAGACATTGTGCCGTGCAGGTGGTGAGCAGACAATCTGTCACACAAAAAAGCCAGTCTCTTAAGATGATTAATTTCCTCACAGTTCCCCCCCCCCAACATGTATAACCTGAGAAGTCTAAAGTGACAGGTAATGTAGGGGAATCGTGTTTAGTTTCTATCCTTTTCTTGTCAGCCAGCTGCAACAGAACTTCTGAGTTTGGCACTCAGACCTGACAATGTTGCCGTGGAAGGCCAACACTGTTCTGCAGTTGCATGACAGAGAAACATCTCAAAGAATATAAACACCCTTAAATGTTGGTCGATTTGATCTTAGATTTCGATCTGAACTTCAACCGCCTTAAACACAAATCTCCACAAACAAACCTGCAAAAGTCTTAGAAGTATGGCCACCTCAGTAATCAAAGGCCTTGAAGGCCCATTAGAAGTTTTGCAGTTTATGTACCGAAACTTGTTATTTCTGCATGCAAAACAAATGCCGGACTTATCTCAGAACTGGCAGAGCAGCGATCAAATTATAAAATATAATCAGGATGGCATTTAGGTCAGCCCATATAACAGTATACATTCCCACCCAAATAAAATCAAACAAACAAAAAAAAAGTTGAAAACACAAACATACAAAAGAAACAGATTACAGGAAAGCATATGGGCCCAAAGTCATGTGTTCTGAAGAACAGGGGGGGCAAATCTTGTCCGAAAAGGGCCAGTGTGGGTGCAGGCTTTTGTTATGGCCCATTGCTAACACACCTGATTCTACTTATCAAGGTCTTGATTGAAGACCATAACCATGAAGATCATGAAGCTCTTGGTTGAATTTGGATAAGATTGGACACCTCAGCTCAGGAATATACTGTACATTCTGTATTACTTAAATGTTTAGTGACTGAAATGTTTCAGACTCTTCCAATAACCAATACAATACAAAAAAAAGGTCCCATGACATAAAAAAATAAAAACCAAAGACAAAGACCAATGACCTGCGTGTCATAACCATGCATTTCAGAAATCTAACCTGAAGATATTGCTGACGCTTGGCTGTGACATAGATTTCAAAGAATCAGGAAAGGGCGGAAGCTTACTCTTCCTGTGTTTGGAATGTGCAGTTCCTGTAAACATGCGCACGTGCTTAGATAGGGAGCACTGCCTGACCTCTGCATACCTGCCAGTGCTTCAAGAACTGCTAGCAGTTCCAAAAAGGTCATATCACAGCAATGGCCATGACTTAGAGCATCAAAAATAATAATTTAGCAACAATCTTATCGATGTAGATATTTTCTAATTGGAAAATAAACAGCACACCCTACACCAGTGCTCAAGGAGCTAGAAAAGGAACTGAAATTAGTGTCTGCATTCAAATTTGAACAATAATATTTTTTTAGTTGTGCTACACGCCAGAATGTAAACACAGACAATAGACTTCCCACAGTCCCAACGTTTTCCATTATTTAACTCTGGCCACAGAAACCCCTAAAATGACTTCATCGTATGAATTTAACATGTAGCTTTATTGTGACATCATGGAAACAGTTGCTATGCCATGTAATCTGCAGCAAAGCTATAACGCAGGTGTGATTGCAGACATGAATAATGTCACGACCGGCAGTCAAAGCAACAATAAAAACAAACCATTAAAATTAATTGGATGTTTTCATTACAGGAAAAAAGAAACGTGCTCAAGTAATCCTAAATATAATCTCTATCATTGAGTCAGCCTCAAAAATATATTTTATGAACCGCACTCATCAATAGACTATTAATTAAACTTGTGGTTAAGGTTGAGGGGAAAAAAAAAAAAGTTTAGTCCAGTCATGGAAAAACTCATGCACCCTTTTAACAAAGCAATAACCAACATTATAAAGCTGAACCAGCTGAAGTGATGAGGGTACTCTGTAGTATTACAAGTATTGAGCATATACCATTGCCTACACGTATAACATAATACCAGCACACACACAGCAAAATCTAGCTCCAGCGGGCCTATATCCGATGTGCGAAAACGGAAACTGGATTAGAATGCATGACAGTAGCAACACCTTAGTGAACTGAATGTACCAAAGACCCACTCCTTTAAGAGATGTTAAAAACCGTGAAGAGAACTGTAGAGAGTTTTAAAATATCGATCGTAGCAGTGGAGCTTCACAGCAGTCGTTCACCCGGATGGACTCAGAGTGACACGAGCGCGTGAACGCCCGTCTCAGACTAGCGCAGGCAGAAGCGACCGCCTGGGCTCCGGCTGAGAAAATGGATTCCCCCAAAACCAGGCTCACCTCAGCACGAATCCGACCTTTAATTGAGAAAAGGCCCTCCTCCTCTGCACGGAGATAATGGGGGGATAAAAGTAGGCCTGTGACTAACTCTTCGTGTCAGTGGAACAGCAGGGGAAAACGTGGTGAGAATATAATTGAGCTTAATGTCCATGGAGAAAAACCACTACTGCCAGGTCCACGGAGAAGGCATAACCAAAGAAATCTTCCCCAACCACAAGGAAGGATTCTCAAGGTAGATATAAATAGAAAATAAACATAACATTTTAAAATGGCATATTATCACATTTAACAAGCAGATTAATTTGGGGATTCTAGATGTATAAAAAGCGTCAAAAAATAAATTTTGCTTTAAACTTTGATATTTTACTCATATTGGAATCGATGGCATTCACAATTACGAATCCAAAGGCATGCTTCACCTGACTTCAATCTAAGCAGGAAACAAAGTCAGACGTAAAGGCAGACAGGCAAATATATATATATATATATACACACACACTAAATCGCATATATTACAGTCTCCACTGTAGCCACCGTATCAGGCGGAAATATTTGGCCAGTCAACACTCTTCAGTGTTATTGTCTGTATTCTCAACAACTCATTCATCCTACTGACTGTTTTCATAACCAGTCCGTTAGCAGCCTGTTTGGGGAAATAACTTGTTTAAAATAACTTATTTTTACCAAGGCAGTAACATTGTTTGAACAGAAACGTAACACTGCCGGCTGAGAGACCTGAATGAAGGAGACATGGTCAAGGATGTGGCGAGGTGAATTAGAGAAGCTTGATATATTTTTTGCATTTAAATACAACGTTACAAAAACATTAGCTGACTTTACAACTTGTCCCCATTTAGCCTGACAGGGAGCCAGCAAAACCAAACTACACCCTGAGGCTAATCTTTTTTTTCCCCTGCTCTGTTTACTGGCAGCCAGAAAGCATTAATTTTCTGACATGTGGCCCTCCCATCCATAGTAAAACAGCAGTGAAACACTGCACAGCCAGGCTTCTGGATGATACATGGACACACTGTGACACTCTACGCTGTGTGCACGTGTAGTAAAATGTCATTATAGCTGCCTCTGTCAGTGTGTTTATCGCCTCATTAGCCACCTCCTTGCACTTTTAATTTAGGGAAAAACAATATGACCTTCGTCTCTAACTCTTTGTGGTTCCCCAGTTCGAATCGAGGGGTTACAAATTCAAAGAAACCAAACCTATCAGTGTTGTTTTCCCTCAGTTTTCCCAATTATAGTTGGTGACCTTAGTTACAATGCATTTCTCCAAAAGGATTTAAAATTAAACCAAAAAACCTACATGGATGTTAAGTATAGAAGCCATTTTGCATTCATAGAACCTAGCCCTTATGTCTGACCACTAATTTCAGCACTCATTTCCAACACTTTCATCAGTGTATCGCGATCCAGAAATTCAGATGCACTGAAATATTCCTAAATGATACCCCATTGTATTCATGAGAAATGGGTTTATCACAGTGGAAAGTCAAAAACCATAAATGCTATAACTAACTATAGATGAGGTCCTCTGTCAAACCAAATAGAATAGACAATGGTATGTAGAATAACAAAAAGTTGCAATATTGCTTGTTTACAATTCTTCAAAAGTGTGACATCCAACTGATTTATTTCCTGTCTTTGAGACACCTAAATTGATGTATGTGAGAGAATGTGGTGAAAGAATAGAATGCAGTTTGCTTTTGGACACTGGGGTGATACTATGCTTGGTGACATGTTCAGAAACAACCCCAAAGCTCCACAGCAGACAAAACTGTAGCTGAACTTGACAAAGTTTTGTTTACCTTAAAAGATTTGCAGGGAAAGCCCATGAGCAGCAGCTAAATATACATTCAGGCGTGATTCTACTTTCACAAACAAATTAAGAGAAATTTTGGGAGCAGCTCATAGCGTGTATTCAGAAGGCATTTGTACGGATTACTTTGCATTTAAGCCCTGAAAGACTACTTTAAGCCCACTGTGTAAGCAACTGCAACTTAAAGAAAATTGGTAGTCTGAAATACTGAGAGGAAGAAAACTTGTTTTAACTCGAAGACATCTTATTAGTGAAAAACAAATTTAATCACATTATAATCTTGATACAGGAACCCTATGTATATCACTGCATACTTATTTCTGATAGATTAATCCAACCCATCCAGTGAAGTAACAACCTGTATCAAATCAAATCAGTAACAATAATTTTTAAAAACCATGTTATCGTCCCTAATGTCTCAAAAGTACTAGCCTTTTTTTGTCTCACGTTAAAATATTGCATATATTTATTTAGAGAGTTAAATAAAATGTTAATGCATCACTTCAAATGCAAAACACCCAATAAAATGTCATTAAAAAGGGAAAACCTATGTTTGAAATATACAGCTTTGAATAACTCCATTGCTGCTTGAGCAGAATGTTTGGGATCATTGTCTTGCTGAAGAATGAACTGCCAGCCAGTGAGTTTTGAGGCATTTGCTTGACCCTTGAGCAGATAGGATGTGTCTATAATAGAATAAATAGAATAAATTTTGCTACTACCATCAGCAGTTGTCATCACTGAAGTGATAAGTGAGCCAGTACCTTCGCCAGCCATAAAAGTCCAGGCCATAACACTCCCACCACCATAGATTGACAGATGAGGCGGTATGCTTTGGATCTGGGGCAGTTGCTTCTCTCCTCCATACTTTGCTCTTGTCATCACTTTGATGCAAGTTAATCTTCATCTCATCTGTCCACAAGACCTTTTTCCAGAACTGTGGTTGCTCTTTTAAGTACTTCTTGGCAAGCTGTAACCTGGTCATCCTGTTTTTGCGGCAAACCAGTGGACTGCATCTTGCAGTGCAGCCTCTGTATCATTCTGTTCATTCAGCCTACTGTTCATGAAGTCTTCTGTGGAGAGTGGTCACTGACAAATCCACACCTGACTCCTGAAGAGTGTTTCTGTCGGACAGGTGTTTGGGGATTTTTCTTTATTATGGAAAGAATTCTTCTGTCATCAGCTGTAGAGGACTTTCTTGGCCTGTCAGTCCCTTTCTGATTAGTAAGCTCACCGGTGCTCTCTTTCTTCTTAATTATGTTCCAAACAGTTGATTTTGGTAAGGCTAAGGTTTGGCCGATTTCTCGAACCATGTCCATAATATGAATGGTGTTTCTCCTAATAATGATAATATGGACAATCTGGATTGTACCTAAAATGTCTACCTCGCTGTAGACATACCATCCCTGTACTGTGTAAAGTGGTTCTGAATACGAAACTGAGAGGATAACTGTAAAGACATGAAAGCCTGTCACTGATGACCAGGATACCCAAGAAATAACCATGTGTGCGAAACGTTCAGGTGAGGTACCTGATTCTCAGAGAAAACAGTCATTTTGTTTCAGTTCCAAACTCTGTCAGTTAAACTCCTCAGTGTGAGCCAACTTGGATATGTTTCCACAAATAAACCAGTTGCTTGCCAACCAAGAAACAGGGGCATGGTTCAAACCCATGTGATAATTGCTCTGTGTACCAAAATACTGTACTTTAATTACTGCTGGTTTGCCCATAGTTACGGTCCCATCCTCCAAATTTAATAATTATAACATGACTTCAGAGGGCGGATTTGTCTGTGGCAGTATGTAGAGAGGCAACAAAGTGATTTACCGGTAGTCACATTCATACGTTGTGTTTAGCCTATTTTTGGTGTTTCTTGGATCATTGCAGAGTGGAGAAATCCAATCCATCTAAAAGAAAAGCAAGGCAGTAGCTGTCATTCCTTTATAGAAAGTATTATTTTGTGCCATTGTACCATGTCAGCATCCACATTTTATACTGTATTTTTTGGAAAAGCGAACAAGAGTATTGAATTTAATAGACCTGAGACGTTTTTAGACTTTTGACGGTGTTTATATTCTGGTGTATAAAAAGACTTTTGTGAGGTTAAATGAAATGGTGGGACTTGCCACAGCTTGGGAGATTACAACTGGGTTTTTTAATTTTTTTATTTGCCTCTAATTTTAGACTAGAGATATACTTGTTCAAGCATTTGAAATAAAGGAGACTGAATGCTGTTTTAACCTGCTATGGTATGCCATTATAGTGAGTGCCAGACGAGATTGGGTTTTCTGCACGTCTCTTCTCTGGGCTGCAGTCAAAGCTAATTATTCTTTGTCAACGATTTCATGCCTAAAGATATTTAGTGAGAATAATAACATGAATTAAAGGATTTTGGCTTAAACGACTGTGACCGCTTTAAATACGCCCCCTTTCCACGCGATTAATGAGCCACGACCTTACAGAGTTTGTGAGTTTGACAGGTTTTTGTATGCAGATTCTGCAACTGTTCTTTGCGTCTTCATTATTTCTTTGACCATTTTTGCCTGTTGCGATCAAAATATTGTTTTGGCAATTTCGACATTTAAAAATGAACACTATTAAATCAGTCTATGCTGCAGGAATACAACATACAGGAATTACCATTGGTAGACTGGGACTACCAGTGTAGTCTACATATTTAGAAATGTTTTATCTTATGGCATCATAGCCATCTCAAAAGGAGACTACATCTGCACAATCACAAGAAGTTGTCCCAAGGCAATTATGTCATTAGATAGAATAGACCCATACTGTATAAAGAAGGGGGAACATTTCTGTATAGCTCCCTGTCAAAACAGTATAAAGCCAGAAATTTGTATGCACACATGAATGGGTGAATGCCTTAGCTAGATGTATCGCTCAAAAATCCAGATATATCAGCATTTCTCATGAATTAAGCAAATATTCCATCAGCTTCTCATAGTCTTCACAAAATTAGGATCTGCAGGTACAGTACTGTCTGCGATACTGAACTGTATGTCTGTCCTAAGTTGACCCATTCCCACCCAGAAGGCTGGGAAAAGAAGGATTTATTGCACGCACATATTATAGGAGAGATAAACACTAAGTATTGTGTGACCTGCAAAATTAAAACATTTGTGTGTCGGCCCAAAAAAATCACTGAAATTAAAATGATTTGTGGTTATAATGTTTTGTTTGCCTAACCAAATAGAAATATAAACTACTATTAAAATGGCTGTGCACAGTTCCATAGGTTAAGCCAGGTTTTCATAAGACAAGATCTATGGAACAAAGCAAGTGCGAAGCACTGCGGTTCTGACTCACTCACCCTTTCCTCGTTCAGCTCCACATTGTGTGAATTCAGTGTTAAAACATCCAAACCAGACTGAAACCATGCACAGAATCAGCCAACTAGGCCTGTTTTCTCCTGACCAGCCTCATTATGTTAATATGACTCTCATACTCATGAGTCATATACAGTACATAACAGCTTATACTCATGGGGGTAGTGTGGCATCATGGTTAAAGAACTGGCCTTGTAATTCAATGGGTGTGGGTTTGACTGTATGCAAAATGTAATGGGTAAGTCACTATGTACAAGGGCATCACGGACACTGAGAGTCATGCAGTGACTTGAAAGTGAACTTATACACCATATAACAGCACAAAAAGAACATGCTGAGTAGCCAAATTTCTTTTAACAGCAGAGTTATTTAACAACAGTTCATTTAGCACAATCATATATAATAGAGCTTGGAATTTAGAAGCCATTTCAATGCTCTTTTTCTGATTAGTTCAGATACGGAATAAAGATTTCACTACTTCTATTCACACGCAAATAATTGCATTTTATTTTTAACTGGTTTTCACAGAAGCAAGTAGTTAGCAGTCTTTCCTTTCCAAGTCTACATACTCGCACAATACAAAAGCAAGACTGTCGGTTATGACTTATCGTCCTGAGTTGTTCATTCTCGTTCACGCGCCATGGTGCTGACATGCAGTTCAGACAAACAAACAAAAAGGAAAGCCCTCTAAATGTTCATCCTACTGGCCCAATGTTTGTCCCTTTGTGTGTAGGACACTACCAAACAAGCCAAACATTTCTGCGGAAACCTTCTTTGACGGTTGGCTAGACGGCTACGGCTTGACTCATTTTGATGTACTGTCGGTTGTTACTTGCCCGCAAAGTTGAAAACAGACGGAGAATGTAACTTTCCCATTTCAGCATGCTGAAAGTTTTAGATTATTCAATACGCTTCTAGCTCCTTTCTCCCTCCCCAACCCCAGCCATTTCTGGTCCTCTCTCAAAATCACTCAGCCCAGTCAAAACTGACACGGCATTCCATGATCGTCCCCAGGTAGCACGGAACAACGAATCGAAAAACAGGCCTGATGTCAGGAAAAGCGACTTAAATAAAAGCATCTACAAAGCATGTTTTTTTTTTTATCAGAATTTAACTTGATAAGAAAAACAGGTAGACTGTGAGGTCAGCAGGGATGACAGGTTGTGGCTTCTGAAGAATCAGGGATGCCGGCTCTGTTAAATTTGGAGTTCCTGACATAAAAAAATCTAGTAGGTAGGGTGGAGACCGCTATGCAATTTGGGAGGTTTTATTTTGATAAGCACGTTTACGTTAGTATGTTATTTTGCACATTGAAGCTTTTGACTATTTTAAAGTTTAAAAAAAAGACTATTTAAAGCAAAATTTCACGATTGAAATTCAATCATGCAGCTGTTTACCAACATTTGAAGTTGGTTCAAATTAAATCATGGCTGCATCTGTCAGATTTTAGTTTTTCTGTTAGTTTTTTTTCCTCTCCCACAATAATTATTTTGGGAAGTTCGGAATTTGATAAACACATGTGATCCTTCCAGAAAAACAGACCAAGAAAATAAAAAAAGTCATAGCTGCACAGGGCCGTGGGTTTGGCCTACAACACCTACCTTACCACTAATTCCAACACCACCACCAGGCCTGGAGCCCTAAATCCAGTTTAGGGTCAGCTTGGCTTGTGGAGTGTATCGAACCATGGCTGGCACCTATATAGAGCTGGAAGCTCTCCCAAACTTGAGAGACGCAATCTTTCAGATAACAAGTGGGCAGAGCCCTCTCCAAGGAACAAGTAGCATGGGTGGAGTGCAGAGGATGAGGCAAAACCCATACAAAATGCTGGAAAGACCAGCTGATTGTGTCCGACTCCAAACAATACAATCCATGGCACCCTTTTGGGTTTGAAAACTGCAATTTTCAATGTTTCTTCATGTCGATTAGAGGGTTTGGCTCCAGAGAAAGAGCTGAAACAAGTACCAAAACAATCCTATCCTCCAGCAAGAGCTCAGCGTCTCAGCATTACAGCAGGTTCTTCCTTTGGTTTTACCGGTGGGCCATGTTTTATTGCAAAGTACCTAAAATAATCCCAAGTAGACAGTGAAAGCCTACAATTTCCATAGGCTTGCAATCCCAGAATAGTTATTATCTTTAAATGCAGCATTGGGCTGGTACCACCAAGCACACTTATAGCCTTATAAACTCATTAAGGCAGCTTTGTTTAACTGATTCCTGTAAATGACCCGAAAGCATACTTCATACTTCAATCATCCTGCCTCACGAAGAAAGACAAACCACCAATTTTATTACAGCAATACAAAATTGCTTTCAAAGAGGACTATGAGGGAAACTCTCCCAGCTTGCCTAAACTTATTCTCTTTGGTCAGTGTTGACACCTAAGACTTGAGGCGAGTCTGAGGGAAACCATAGTCATGAAGCAGGAGTCACCTCCATAAATGAGTAAAAACACAGTCCTGTTCCACACACTTCTCTTTTCTCACTGAAAAATGGACCGGCCCTTAATGTAATGTGCACCCCAAAAGAAAACTGGGCTGAATTAGCTCCTTCATGTAAAGTATTAGTTGTAATAACCCTAAACTGGACATATTTATTTTTCAAATATTCAAAAAGTTCTTGTCATTCTACAATTACCCACAGCTTTTCTGTCATTTCCTAATTCAAATACTTCTCTACAGAGATCTATAGGTTGTATTTTGGGGTTTTTGGTTCCTTTTTTTAACGTACACCAAGCCTCAGGATGGTTACGCTTCCGACAGTGATTTATAGACAGTGTCCATAGTCCCTGTAATTGCACCCAAATTCCTCCTGGAGGTCCACCATCAATCCTTCCATTCGTAAAACTCTAAGTAGCTCTTAGTGGCATAATCGGTTTATTAAAATGTTAAATCTGGATCCCTTTACTCAGCCAAAGAGCGATATCTTTAGCTTTTACGTACATGCTGCACAACAAGCCACGACCCTGTTGCATCAACTGCCAACTATTCCCTCCTCTTTCTGCAGTGTGTGACATCCCCATGTCATAAGGTGGAAATTCAAGAGCATTGTTTAACATGCAGCTGGGGTGAGGGGGCAAGGGGGTGAGGGGGTGAGGAGGCGGGGAGGAGCCAGTGTTCTTGCAGGCACCGCTTCTCACTTTCATATCCCTGAAAAAAAAAATGTTACCAGTGCAGTCCATAATTATTTGGACAGTGGTACAATTTATGTTCTTTTGACTCCAGAACAGACAACTGTCCAATTACTTTTGGTCCCCTAAAATGCAGGGGGGGGGGGCTATGTATAAAAAGGGATGGAATTCCGACACAGATCACCCGATATGGATGTAAATACTAAATTAAAGGTGACAGTCCACACTTTAACCCCATATTCATCGTTCAATTCCAAATCCAATGTGCTGGAGTACAGAGTCAAAAGAACAGAAATTGTACCAATGTCCAAATACTTATGGACAGCACTGTTCCTCAGAGTGAATGAGTCTGATTTAAATTAGAAAGACAATAAATCACACAGATGCCGCAAAACCGGAATGCCATGAATACTGTTGATTGCATTTCACCCAGTCTTTACCGTGCAAGCCTGATCTTAGTCCTTTACCAACATAATATCTTGTTAATGTAACATTTACTATCCAAGGTACATTGCGTGATTACCATAAATCACACAAATCAGTGATATGCTAAATCTGCACTCCACGATTGTCTGTGAGTGCGTTTCTGACTCTCTCACAGTGCGCAGTCTGGTATCTGGTCTTGGCGCACATAGCATCCTGCTAGCTTTGGTTTGGGTTTACCTGGTTAAGAGGCGTCTGCACTTCGTCAGAGGGGCTGAATGTAGGATTTCAGCACATGCTACATAACTACCAGTTGACATGGCTGTGCATGAGAACACACCCTGTAGCAAAAGCATACAAGCATTTGGAAACAAACATTAAAAAAGTATACAGTAACCAAGGCAATGTGAAGCATGCCTCCCAAACACTTTTGGAGATATAATTCCAGAGTTCACAGCTGCTCTATGCACAGATTATAGGATATACTGAAGTTAGTGCTTATTTATTTCTAAATCTGCCTTAAAAACCTCTAAAAAGCACACCTGATATATAGCCATTATCATCACAATGAATTACAATTATTACTTGCATCTCAAAAGTGTCAGGAGCCTTTTACACAGATTTTGAAACATAGAAAAACAAGGCAAACATCACAACCCAACCCAACCCCCTAACGGTCTCCAAAATAGCAGAAACCTACCACATAAAAAAAACTAGAAAGAGAGCGATATGTTTACCAGAAGTCAAAATCAGAAACACCCAGAGGGAGAGACTCTTTATGCAGTCGTTTAGGGCCACAAACATCCCTGGCCCACAAAAAGTGTTTTTTAAATTGTACAGCATTCACCCCACAATAACAGTCTTGTTTAGGGCCACCAAATCCCTAGAGCCTGCTCGACTGTGAGGGCTTTATAGTGGCCTTCACTGCACTTCCTGGATCTAAACCAAACCAAGTTCAGCATAACATATGAATCAGCAAAACTGTGAAAATAATGAAATGTCAGCCAACAGCTGTCCAGATATCAATCGGGCAAAGCTAATTTGCTGCAAATAAATAGCTAATTACAAAAGTGGGACATTAGATTAATCGAGGCCGCTTGTCACTGCCTAGCTAACATTAAGCCACCTGACTGCATTTAAATACAGTAGTAATTTCTGTCAGTGGTGCACCATCAATGAAGCACTGAACATAACAAATGAAACCATAAGGAGAGAAAATGCGTGAGAAAGGGAAAATGAGGAAAAGTACTGGAGCCTGCAGGCTTGAAAAGTACAGATTTCCCTCCCTGTCATTTCTCTAAATGAGGCCTGTCCAGGATGGTCTCTCCTTTTGTGAACTTTTTGTGGGCAATAAAAATGGTAAAGGTTAAAAAAGAGAGAGGGAAAAAAAGCCATAAAGGTTTGCTGGGACTATAGGAATACATGTGGCAGCATATCCAATGCCAACCCCATTCCATTTCCTTCCCTTCGGAAAGAACCAGAGATGTCAATCCAGTTTTTTTTCTGGTTTACTGTTTAAATACTAACAATGGGTTTCACAAACATGTTGGGTTTCCCCTAAACATCTAGACGGCAACTGGAAAACAGTGGGGGAAAACCTTGTTGGGCACATGAGAGAGCTCAGGAGACCTTCTGCTGATCTGTACACAACTTGGATTCATAGTGAGAATTTCACGATTTCAGGCAACTAACTGGAATTGTTACAAGACAGCTCATGGATAGCTCTATTGGAGGTCATTAGCCTATCCTGAACATGTAACAAAATTGCGGCACAGGACAAGAGGGAGCAGTGTCTATGGCATGCAGATTAACATTAGCAGTGGCTAGTTTGCTTGTAACGTATTGGGTCAGAAATATTTTCCTGTCCATTGGCGAATATCTGCATTTATCTTCATGTTAAAGTCTTAGAATGATGAGGTCCTACAACTGAAGCCATATGATTGTTTTACTTTGAAAAATATTTTTCATTATTTCACTCATGTCTCAAGATTGTTTCAAGATCATTTTTGTTAATTAATGTTAATTTTGATTTGATGCTTACTTGTAATAAAATCCATAATTACTTCAGTCAGTGTTTCATTTGATAAAGCATTAAGCGCACTAAATGTTCAGAAGATATTCATGTTGAGACCCCCAAGTTGTATATATGCTGCCAATAAAAATCAGTGAGCATAAATATTTTGAAGCAACAGTGCTGAAAAAAAAGTAGAACCCATCATATCAATCCCCATAACTTTCAACATGATTTAAGAGGCTATAGTAGCCTTTACTGTTCCATATCCTCTATGCTACATCCAGTAGCCTGTTGAGACCATACGGTAATGTGGGTGTGTTTATTTCCCACACTGCTGGACCTTAAAGATATGTTTCACCTCTAGGGGCATTTCAGGACAATTGGGGCAAGGTAAGGATAATAATGTGGGAAGAGATCGATTGAGGTTACACTCTATTACAGGGGCTGTAATTTCAAAAATAAATGTTAGCCTTCTGATGTTGAGCCATCTATGACTCCAGAAATAACACAAACCAAAGACCACATCGGTACAGAACCACTTTGGGATGCCAGTTCTTGGTGAAGGAAAACAAGAAAAACCAACACCACTGCCCTCTAGTGTGATAGCCAAATATTGCAGCTATGAAAAAAGAATATTAACAGCACTTCAAATAGCGCATTGAAATATAACTTCTACACAACATTCTACACAAAGTCATTTTTGTCCGTGAGAAACGAAAAAGAAAAACGCACAAAAATAAAGCTATAAAAGTGACTGACCCTGAAATAGTATAACTGTGAATGCTATACTAGAGTATAACTAAATATAATACAAGCTTCCACATCACTCCTAGTGGGTGAGAATATGTTTGCTTATTAGCTTTATAGCTGACCACCAATGCCAAGCTGAGGGGTGGGGCAAAAGACTCACATAAAGTGTGTATTTACCTTTTTCAAAAGGAACGGTGATGGTTTAGACAAGTTCCAGAAATAAATTTTAAAACAAAAACAGGTGCCCTGAAAGGAGGAAAAACAGGAAAATGTGCTCTCTTTTACAGCAGCAACTCTATCCCAGTTCAACCAAGTGCCAGTTATATGTGAGCAATTGCCATACTGCCATGATTTCAATAATGATGCATACAATAAAAAACAAAGCTCCTTGTTTCTTTTCCACATAAGCTTATACTAAATGTCAGTATGTTGTAGGTTTTGCAGCTATATACTCAATCAGTTGGACAGAGGACGATGCTATGAGGTAACAATTTGAGCTGGGCTAAAACTGATGCATTTTTTGTTTTTATTAAAGGGCACACGCTGCTTTTATTTTCCAGTCAGTTTGTCAAAGCAGTCTTGAAACCCACAGTAGATTCCACGATAATGTGTCACAGTTATGCAGGCAGTAAAACACTGAAAGTGCTGTTTGTTAAACATTCTGGGTTTACCTGGATTTAAGTACAGTTATAACAACAGATAATATGCATATACTTGTCTCAAAGCAACAAGGTTAGACTCAGGAGAGTTATATGCTGTATATGTGAGAGAAAATAATTAAAGTAAAAAATAATAATAAAAAAAGAATTAAAGAAAAATATATTTTGTTCTGCTTTCGAAAAGAAAAGAAAAAAAACAATCCCTTCTTTGTGACATGCCTGGGTGAGGAACCTTCAGATGATCCCTGAACATTTAGAGACAACTAGCATCCCGAAATGACGTGCTTCCACGGGACAAATCACGCCCCTAATTAAAGCTTACATCAGTGGAGGGAGGTGCTTACAAACCGGGTAATTTCATAGTGATGTGAGGGGCAGATATGGTATAAATACCCACATCACTCCACAGTCCTCCACAGTAGCTGCCCTGCAGACAGACTGTGGCTCATTGGGATATACAGCACCAGGGACAGCACACCGAACCCCTCTTGTTTTGGACCTAAAGCATGCTGGTAGGTGTAGCTCTTTTTCAATTTTCTGCATGTCTGTGGTGTTAGCGCTAACCCAGCGCTAGCCCATATTGATGGTGTTTCCCACAGAGCATAGCAGTGTGGTGGTGGGAGAGGCTAGAGCACTACTTTGCAGCCAGGAAAATGGGGGGGCTCATTCTGAGGTGGGATGCATCTTGAGGTCTGAAAGAGACAGTCTGGCAGGAGTTTTGGAGGCAGACTATACCTTTTGTACTGGCTTTGAAAACCGCATTTCACAATATTGCCGTGCAGTTCGGACTTGCGTCCTGCCACTGTAGTTTTTCCAACATATTTTTAAAAATGTTAGGACTGAGTCATAGACCACAACTGACAAGATGCTGACCACCGCCACTCTTTTCTTTCAGATTTAGCTGCAGAAGATGGACCTACGTGTAACCAGCGTTATCCTTCTCCTGCTGGCCTTGGCCGAGGGACACGGAGAAAGATACATCAGCAGGAGAGCCAAGCCTCACAATACAAAGGGCCAAGATTATAACACCAAGGGCCAAGATTACAACACCAAGGGCCAAGAGTACAACACCAAGGGCCAAGAGCACAACACCAAGGGCCAAGGGTACAACACCAAGGGCCAAGAGCACAACACCAAGGGCCAAGGGTACAACACCAAGGGCCAAGAGTACAACACCAAGGGCCAAGAGTACAACACCAAGGGCCAAAGTAAGTACATATCTGACCGCTTCCCAATGTTATAACGTTGTACATGTCTAAGCAAATTTTGTTTTGTGAAACCCAAGTCTAAATAGCATAAACCTAACAAACTGGATTTACATGGCAATGCCATATATCATACAAGTGTGAATTTGAGAATCACAGAACAGAGCACTGTGTTAGAAATGCTTCATGTCAATGCTGTGACTATGACTCACTTGCGTCCTGTAGCATAATTAGCTGACTGAAATTCCTGGTTCATTAAGTTCTTTCTGGGTTTCATTCCACACTTAATATACAGTAAATGATGGTATCTGAGTCTATATGCCTTACACCAGCGCTACTGAACTCATGCGGGCCGCAGTGTCTGCAGGTATTTGTGCTATCACCTGACTAATTATTTTACCTGCTTGGTTCAAAGTGCAATGTGTCTCACGTTATCATTCCTGTCCTCTCAGTATTACACCTGAGAACTACAATAACTAGCAGAACTAAGGCTTTTGGTCCATCACTAACCTGCGACAGCACACGCTGTGTTTCAATAACTAAAATGTTTTAAAAAGCTGTGAAATTAATATATTTTTCAACAGTTGGTCAAGACAATTCTTGATTCCTTAATGTTGTAAATTAAGTCAAAAATATTAATGTCTGTCAATGGATTAAGTCCTCCAGGAGGTTACATTGAGAGAAATACAGAGTATTGTTAGTGCATCGGAGAGAACAGACATTAAACATTAAACAAATCAGGAATACACAGACTAACAGAACTTTGTGGCTTCGAGTTTCAGCAGGAATTCCCTAGAAACACTGGAGACATTCACTAGGGAGATTATCTTTTGTGTTGATAAACGCAAAGACAAAAACAATGGTAATGGTATTAGACTCTGCTTGTACCACTGTACTGACATTGGCAGACCCTTTGAGGACATTGTTGTCAAAATATTATGCTCAACAGGGTTTAGCAAGAATCTCTTTCGTCTTCATAAAATTCCAAGTGGTTGGCACTTCAGGACCGAGAACATCATAAGAGGCATAACTCCCACTGAGTATAACAGTTTTACACTACAACTACACACATACCAAAAGACTCAGTTGCTCAAAATCAAATGTAGGAGAGCACAGGAAAGGTAAATACTCCTTATTACTGGAACAGGGAGTTCACATTAAATTATGTGGAGCAGAATTTGGATGGATTCACGTGGGTTTCCCTGGTTTACATATGTTCTCTGGCAATTGCAGGGTCTGTCTCAGGGTCATCTACTGCACAGGAACTTAGCTTCAATAAATCCACAAAACAGATGTTACCACACAGTACTAGGCACACCCAAACACACCAGTTTATAGTGTGTGGATGAACTACACCACAAGTCTATAAAGACAAGTAGCCTCAAGTCATTCTGACAGTATTTTTTTTTTCCCCAGTGGAAAAGTACAATGCAAGACAGTCAAATATTCCTGAAAGTTATAACCTGATTAATCTACATTTCTCATCAAAAAATCCCTCAGTAATTATAAAGCACCAAAAAAACATTACTTAAACACAAGGCTCAAGGGTACAATACCAAGGACCCAAGGACAACAATCTGCAGCCAGTTTATTAAGTACTACAAACTGACATCCCACTATAATGCAGCATTCTTATGAAAGGTAATATATCATAATATGATGATTAATATAATGGCAATATCAGCTTGAGGAAGAAGAAAAAGATAAGCAGGTTGAGGACTGGTACAACTGCTTATGTTAGCAGTAACACCTTTGTCATAGGCAGAGCCAGATTGGCTGTAGAACCTCACAATCTTAGTGTATACGGCTCACTGCATCTGGAACCTGCTTATTTGTGGCTTCACACCAACAGCTAACATTTTTCCTCTCTGCTCTCACTGCAAAGCTCCAAGGCACAAGAAGAAAAGCTTTCAGGCATGTTTACTGAACAAAACTTGGGGATAAATAATCACACTTTCACCTTTCAGAAAAACAATTTACCTGCTGAAGCTTTGTTATTTTTGTGCCTGTAGCAATGATTATGGAATATAACTAAATCATGTCAAAATAGATACGAGTGAGCTTATAATCAAACTTCACCAAAACAACCTTTATTATAGCCAAGTTTTCTTGTGGTTTAATAATACATCATATAGATCATAACTTATGAAAAATAACAAACTTCATGGCATACAGCTTTAGAATTCATACACATGAATTCTAAAGCTGTGTTAAATGTAGAAAACACAACTTCATAACAGGTTACGGACAAACTGAACTTCATTCATTTCAAATCTGGACAGATTTGGTCCATTTAAAAATGGACAGAACTAATTTGAAGACAGGTTACCAACAAAAGATGTGAGCGGTAAGATGTCGGAGGATTTTGGCTTCCTAAGTATTGTTTATTTCACTCTCACTAATTTAAACCTATAATTCCACATCTCTGAGAGAGTGCTGCTTTTAGGGTCTGTGGCTATCACCACAGAAACAGGAATGATCCCAACTATCTGTAAACTTTGTATTGTGTCCTTTGGTTTTCTGGCAGAGGGCACTAGCAGCCGCATGGCTGCTTTTCTATCCCGATTTATCTTCTTTTTTTTAACTGAAAACAGACATTACAGTTTATGTATGTATGTCTGGTTCTATCTTATTCTTTATGTGAACAAATATAGGCCTTGACTCAATCAACATTCACCCTTAGATTGGACTTCAATTCAAATTCAATGCAGCCGTTTCTTCCCAGACAGTTTGGTGAATTAAGCAATCAGTAAAACCAGCTTGCCAAACTGTTATACGTGAAGTAAAAATGTCTGCAGCTGTGCATTGCTTTTACTTCTAAATTAAAGTCATGGACAAATGAATTGAATATTGAATATAGGAGATATTTTCTTCAACCAGGGTGCTTTCCATTTATACTAACTATATGAAGACAATAAATACTACTTCAGTTTTAGTCAAATAGTAACAAGAAGTTTTCACTTGCGCAAATATTCAATGAATGTACAATCCTTTTCAAGATCTGCCCCATGAAAAACATGTCTGCTGTCTATATACTCCTGGAAATATTCAGGCCTGAGAAATTCCTTCAGCCAATATGGGCTTGTTTAAAAAAATCGACAAACACAACATTTTAGGAGGCAACCATCAGAAGACAACTTGGGGCTCCCGTTCCTGTTTGTCTAGTGCTCTGTGGGCCGGGGACAGTGGGTGTGAATCTAACCACAGAAGGAAGAGCCTGGCAGACTCTCTGTAAATAGGTAAAGCACCAAAACACTAACTTTGGATCACTTTCAAGTTTTTATGTGGAAATGCTGACCTTGGTTTGCTGGGTTTTGACTGGCTTCGCCTGGCTGAATGCGGGCAGGGCACCCACAAGCGAGAGTGAGAGAGACGTTAGGGGAGATGAGAGGGCTGTGGTTCAACTCCATCCGGGATCACACGTCTCTTTTTTTCTGCCTTCGGGACATCAATGTTCCAGACAGTGATTTGTGGGTTGGGTTTGTTTTTAAAGCACTGGGAGACAGCAAGGCTATTTTATTTGGTTGATGAGTTTCCTTATTTAACAATCATGTGCCTAAATGAAACATTTAATTTCATGTGCCTAAATTAAAATATTTAAGTTGGACATAAAATTTGGATCATAAAAGAATGAGGAGCATTATCATTCCCAGCCTGTGTTTTGATCACCAGCTATTGATTTTTCCCCAACCACATTAGTATAGAAAAAGGGAGGGGAGGGGGGGGGAAGAGAGATGAATCTGGAACATCATATTTTTGCTCCAATGAAATGCTTCAAACACCTCACATTTTGAAAATCTTGGGTTGAACACCACAACCAGCTGAACATAAGTGATATTTTTCCGTTTTACCCATTTGCTACAGGACTCTGGCAAGCAGGAATTAACTGATGCGCAAAGTGTGTGCACTGCATTTTTCTCCCCTATCAATGTCAGCAAACAACGTGTTTATAATGTTATATATATGAAAATCCATGAATGTTCATCTGATTTCCTTTTTATCTTCATAGAATGTTTAATTATTTTATCTTTTATTGTAAAAGGTCAATGACCCATATTCCTTTCCATTACACAAGTCATTGATAAAACCTGAAAAAAAAATACAATTCTACAGCAATATCTATAGCCACGGTCTCTACAAAAACATCTCTGTTGCTGTAACTGCACAAATACACTTTATGTTAAACCTGCTGTAGGCTACACTACCATGTAATTACAGCAGTTAAGTGTGGCTGTGTAAGTGCTGTCTGGGGTATTTTTTCACATTTATTTTTTCAGAAAAATGGAACAAACCATATTTGATCTATGGGAAAAGTAGACAGGAAGCGTGAAACACATACTATTTTAGTCAATATTTCTGTATTCATCAAGTTTCATAGAAATTGAATTATCAAGCTTCACTTTCAAAAATGTAAAATTACTGAATACATTCTGATACCATTTAAATCAACTATAATCAATAAAGGAAATGCAGTTATGATAGCATTGATGAATACATGACTATAGAATAAAGTAAACCTAATAGCATGATCTTTAAAAAAATCAGTGTAAATTCTTGGATGAACAAAACATTATTTTTTCCATCACCATGTTTTACTTTACTCTCAACTTCAGATCTTAAAAATGGAAAATGAATACATTTCTTGCTGCACTTACCAGGACACTCAATTAACAAGTTATACCTGGCCTTTTCTTGCAGCTGTGCAAGTACCAGGGGCACAAGGCCCCCCAGGTGAACCAGGACACCAGGGACCCCCTGGCCCTCCTGGGCCCCCAGGACAGAGTGGCTATGGACGTCCAGGACCTCAAGGCGAACAAGGACCACCTGGACCACCTGGTTATTCCTCACCCGGCAAACCAGGGAGCCCAGGTGGACCAGGGAAAGGTGGTGCAATGGGCCCGTCTGGCCACAGGGGCGAGTCGGGTGCACCTGGACCTCAGGGACCCAGGGGTATGCCAGGCTCCAATGGGAGCCCTGGACCAGCAGGTTTCTCCGCTCCTGGCAAACCTGGACCTCATGGCTTGCCGGGGGCAATGGGGCCTAGAGGTGAGCCAGGTCAGAAGGGACCCTCTGGTATGCCTGGTCAGCCAGGTTCAAAGGGAGAAAGGGGATATGGCATTCCTGGAGCACCAGGTGAAAGAGGTACCGTTGGGCCAATGGGTGCTACTGGGCAACCCGGCCAGCCAGGAATTGGGAAGCCAGGTCCCGCCGGATACCCGGGGGAGCCTGGGAAATCCGGTGGACCAGGCCGTGATGGGGCTCCTGGACCCATGGGAATTCCTGGGCAAAAGGGTGCATCCGGGCCTCCAGGAATGGGAATGCCTGGGAAACCAGGTTCTAATGGTGCTCCAGGAATGCCTGGACCTTCTGGACACAAAGGTCTTCCTGGACCATCTGGCATACCTGGAGCACCTGGCTTACCAGGTAGTGGAAAACCAGGCCCATCTGGAATTCGTGGGGATAGAGGAGTTCCAGGTACCCCTGGTACTCTGGGTCAGAAGGGAGAACCAGGACCCACAGGTCACACTGGGCATACAGGTCCTATTGGCCCTCTGGGTCCAGCTGGCCCTCAGGGTGCAAGAGGGTTTCAGGGTGAGCCAGGAACGCAAGGACCCAAAGGTGAAACGGGTCCAATGGGACCATATGGAGCTAAGGGAACAAAGGGTGATCAGGGAGCACAAGGGTATTCTGGAAAACCTGGCAACTCAGGGCCAGTAGGCCCAGTGGGCCCAAGGGGAGCTACTGGACCTCAAGGTGATAAAGGTGAGGGTGGCCGCCAAGGTGCACCTGGTAGTACCGGTGGCCCTGGACCAGCAGGGGCTAAAGGTCACCCAGGGCGCCCAGGAGAACCTGGGCAAAGGGGGGATAATGGATTCCCTGGGCCAAGAGGACCCAGTGGGGCAACAGGTCCAGCAGGACTACCTGGTGGAAAAGGTAACACAGGTGCTCCTGGGCCTCCTGGCCCATCAGGCGTGATAGGTAAAGGAATTTCTGGGCCCCATGGTCCAGTCGGAGCTCCCGGACCCAGAGGGCATGATGGTGTTCCGGGGCCAGTTGGACCTCCTGGCCCACCCGGTCCTCCCGGTGAGATCGTTTACGAGAAAAGCATGCCACAATTTAAATCACATGGGCATGAGATAATGATGTCCGCTGAGCTAGTCAAAGCACCCGTTTCTGCCTTCACTGCCGTGCTGACTAGGGCTTATCCACAGTCAGGAGAACCCATTCCCTTTGACCAGATAGTGTACAATGCAGAGCAACACTATGACCCCTCCAGTGGAATTTTTACATGCCAAATCCCTGGAATCTACTACTTTGCCTATCATATGCATGTCAACGGGGCCAACGCCTTAGTGGCATTGTACAAAAACAGTGAGCCAGTTGTGTTCACCTATGATGAGTACAACAAAGGTTTCCTGGACCAGATGTCTGGCAGTGCCGTCCTTCAACTGAATGAGCATGACACGGTTTATATTCAGGTGCCCGATGATGAAGCCAATGGCATCTTCGCTGCTGATAATGTCCACTGCTCCTTCACTGGCTTCCTGATTGCCTCAACGTGATATGACTGTCACTAAACCACCTCACAACAATCCACAAACCTTCATCTCCCTGATTTACTACCCTGCCACCATAGATAGTATGTTATTACTATTTTTACAGCCATAAAAAATAATAACAGATTGGAGTCATCTTAACTGAATATGCAAGTATTGGAAGTTGGTAAAATTGAAATAATTTCATGAATGGATAAGAATGTTTTAAAGGATTTAAAATAAAACATTTTGAAAAGATGGTGACAAAAGTCAGATAATGGAGATGTTCAGTTACACATTTAATTGAAAGTCACTTTTATCCTTGTTGTATGTTTCTGAATATTCAGTTAAGAAAACTCCAAGAAATACATAAATAAAAAAGTAGCTTAAACACACAAAACATGGTGCTCTTTTTCAGCTTGTAATGTTTACAGAAGTTAAGTTGTGTTTAAGTCTGTCTTTGAAAATGTGCTACAAATGCAGTTATTGAATAATCAGTATGAAAAAATGCTTGTTTTTGTACACAATGTTGTAACTGTAACTTCTTTGAAAATTAACATAATTAATATGAACCTGAAATAAGTGACTGAAGAAATGCAAAATGCAGGAATCAAATTGGCCATTTAAATCAGACTTGTTGACAGCAATGTTATATCCCTCAAGATGCAATATGCTCTGTACAACATACTGTCTGAAATAAAACAATATGTCTTAATTCCAAAGTTCTTGTCTGGGTATTGGTATTATGACAGCTTCTTGACAGAATGATCACATAGAATGATACATAGAAATCACTATATCTTACACAACTGGAGGGAAAACAACTGCACAACATCAGGAAACAAATCATGATAATTCATTTGAGGCAATGTTCTATGCTTTTACAAAAAAGTACCAATGTTATAAAAAAAAAAAACACATTTTATGAAATTCATATATCAGTGCTATTTATAGCTTCTGTTGTACACTGTTGTTGCACTAACTAACCAGTTGGTAAAAAAGTTATCTTTAGAGGTGAATTAAGCGCAAGAAAATGTTAGTAACATAGACTGGTAACCACATACAGACTGGAGATCCATGAATATGAACCGAATCCAATTCAATGGAATGAACGCATTTTATATCAATACAAATATGGCAGATAAACATAAGAGCTCCTTTGGTAGCTCTTAAGTTTAAGAGCCAACAAATACATCCAATATCCAAATTTGTGTGAGTCATTCTCACAGTCAATGTAGCAGTGACTGCAACATTCAAGCTCCCTTGATAAATCTGCACAAAAAGTGCTGTAAACTAACAAATAACAGTTACTGACATAATCTTTATTTTCCAACATTTGTAAAGTAGTGCACTTTATTCACTACTTTATTTATACTTTATTCACTTGATTCAATGGAATGAACCAGTCTTCTATTTTTCAAATAACAAAATAAATCCCCAAAAAACAGGTTCCACAATTATTGGCACCCCTGAATTAGTACTTTGTGCAAACACCCCTGGCAAAGATGACAACCAGGAGTGTTTTCCTATAATTTGTGATAACATTACATTACATTACATTAATGGCATTTGGCAGATGCTGAGCGACGTACAATAAAGTGCAAAGTGCATACCCATAACCAGGGATAAGTGCACTGAAAGACCCAGGTGATAAGGTGAGAGAACACATTTGGAGGGATGTTTGACCACAATAATTGTTAGTGCTAATAATCGTGGCACCTGTGGTTTTCAGAAAGAACGAGAATACTAAAAACATTGATACATGACAGTAAATGTATTGAAATAAAAGTATATAGTTTTCCTGTTTGTTTGAACATAAAATATAGATCATCACCGCGTGGTTTATTATATGCAGCCTTTTTTCTCCATGGGTGCCAATAATTCTGGAGCTCACTATAGAGTTGTTTCATTTAAACAGCAACAGTGGGAATAGCAGAAACAACCTTAACTTACCTTTAAATGCTGATGTATTGTAATTGTGATCTATGGCAGCAAGCATGTCTTTCCAAATATCTGAGGTCACCTCACTTCCACGCTGTTAGCAATAACAAATTAGCACAAACAAGCATAATAGCAGGTCATTAACCTTGGATGTTTCAGACTTCAGACTCAACACATAAAGGTTTTGGTAACACTTTACAATAAGGTTTCATGAATTGGCGTTCATCCCATGGTTTGCTAATGTATAAATATCATGAAACAAATATGTTAGTTAGTTATTAAAAGTTAATTTCATGCTTAATTAATGTATTTGTTAATACTACAGCCTGTAACCCAGAAAACACACATGACACAAAGAGGCTAGGTTGTTAGTCTGTAGAGATAGGGACCTATTGGTGGCAAAATGTATGCGTATTAGGTTGAGCTTTAATTAAATTAATTCATCATTTTAAATCTCATTTTGATCCCTTGACACAAAGACCCAAAGAATGGATTATGTGGAGGATTGAATGGAGCTACAGTCATGGTAAGTTTTAGATCAAGATTATTACATGATATAGTCTGATATATTATTACTATTTGTAAGCACAATACATCTACACTCACTGAGCACTTTAATAGGAACACCTATTCACTTACTTATTCATGCAATTATCTAATCAGCCAATCGTGTGGCAGCAGTGCAGTGCATAAAATCATGCAGATACAGGCCAGGAGCTTCACATCAACCATCAGAATGGGGGAAAAACGATTTCACAGATTTAGACCATGGCATGATTGCTGATGCCAGACAGGCTGGTTTTAGTATTTCTGTAACTGCTGATATCCTAGGATTACACACAACAGTCTCCAGAGTTTGCTCAGAATGGTGCGGGGGAAAAAAACATCCAGTGAGCGGCAGTTCTGCAGGCAAAAACACCTTGTTGATGAGAGAGGCCAGTGGAGAATGGCCAGACTGGTTCCAGCTGACAGAAAGGCTACAATTGTGGTGAGCAGAAAAGAATCACAGAATGCAAAACACATCGAACCTTGAGGTGGACGGCTTCAACAGCAGAAGACCATGTCAGGTTCTACTTCTGTCAGCCAAGAAAAGAAAGCTTGGCTGAGGCTAGAGTTGGCACAGGATCACCAAAACTTGACAGTTGAAGACTGGAAAAACTTGGCCTGGTCTGATGAATCTCAATTTCTGCTGAGGCATACAGATGGTGGGAATTTGGCACCAACAGCATGAATAGACCAATTGAGCACCTTTGGGAATTCGCAGCATGAATCTGTAGCTGACAAATTGCATGATACAATCATGTCAACATGGAACAGAATCTTAAAGGAATGTTTCCATGCCATGAAGAACAGAGAGTTTTGAGAGCAAAGGCAGGCCCTACCCAGTATAAGTATAGTGTTCCTAATAAAGTGCTCAGTGAGTGTATATAGGTAATGTGAAAATGTGTTCAGGTATGCTTTAGTGCCATCTGTTATAAACCACCAAACAATTATTTTTAACAAACTTATCAGAACCTTTTTTTTTTCACATTTGTAGTCCAACCCCATCTCTGCAATGCCCTGAGTTCATTTAGAACAGCAGATTAGCATACAGCCCATCCAAAATGCCAGCTGCCACTACATTTCACACTTTTCACCAGAATCTCCCGAAAATAACCTGCTCAGTCATTGCGTCACATAACTGCTACACATGTAGGAGGTACAGAAAGACTGCAGGCCCCCAGCTGACCAGTGGGCTTCGAGGTGCAGAATATCTTGAAACCTAAAAGCCTGGGTCAAACGTGTACCACCCAGCATGTCTCCTGGGACTGTGCTCAGAATCATTTAACAATACCTTGTAAACACATAAAGAACATACCTTGTGCAGCATATCCACAATCCTCGCACAGAGAAGAGCTCCAGGTAGGTCAAAATAGTTGTCATAAAAATAATATTTTACTGAAGGAGTAAAAAAGAAAACACAGAAATTCTCACTTTTGCTCAAAAGGGAAAAAAAAACTCATTTCTAGACAACAACGTACAAATAAAGTGATTTAAAGGTGCCATACTCAATCTTACATTGATTATGAGTGCAAGTAAATTATAAATATTAGCATTTAAAAGTGTATTTATTCAGACATCAAATATAGCAAAACATAATAATTTTGCTATATCTGGATCCCATTGTTTATGCCATGGGCCACAGTTCAAAAATACATCTGAGGGTAAAGTTTTCCATTGATTTCAAATGAAAGGTTGTAACCCATTCGATGATATTAAATAATATTAATTTGGTTACATATTTTAAGGAAGACGGTATATTCCAATTAAGTAATAACAATGTAAATGCAACATTACACAAACTATTCAAATACGACTTTATCAAAAGACAAAAAGGAAATATTCCACACACAGCATAACAGTCTTTAACCCCTTCAGGCCCAAGAGAACCATATGGCACTCTTAGATAAGGTCTTTTTAGATGTTTCATAATTCACAATACAAACTATGGGGCTTACATTTACTGTATAACTTCTTTCATTCAAGGGAATTAGGCATCAAAGAACAGTGATAACATAAAAGGAAAACAGTTATTAATATTTCAGTATGAGGGAAATGGTTAATAAATCCAATCATTTTTGAGACAAGAGCATTTTTTCATGAAGTCCAAGTGGTCACAAGGGGTTAACCAACTTGCATTCACTGATATACATTAACAAGTTATGTTAAAATGTTGATTTATGTAAAGAAATATAAGTTAACAATAAACTGTTTATTTTAATTGAACTCATATTGGAAGGGGAAAACATACCTGATCTTGTGTATGAGGTATTGAGGCTATCAAAATGCTTCCACTCCCTCTTTGGGCCATAATGTTTAAAAATGTCTTCTGTGCTGAGTTCATTGGTCCCATGGGTTGCTCTAAAAAATGTTGAAAAATGCAGCAACATAGCACATGCCGTGTAATGAGACCACTGAAGTTGTAACTAGAGGGTTTCAGGGATTCTGCTTGGGAAAACTGCTTTTGTACTCCTGAGCAATGCACTTAATCTGAATTGCTTAAGGTCTAGGCATAAAAATTCAGTTAGTCATGTAATTTATGCAAGTTGCCCAGGATAAGACATCTGCTAAGTAAAGAATAAAGCTACAGTGACTGAAAATGATATGGTTAGAGTATTAAGTTATGCAGCAGCTTCCAACATAACAAGGGCGTTAACATCAAATGCAGTCACTCTACTATAAACAAAGCTACCATAAACGCTATATGCAACCTACAATAACTAACAAATATAAATCAAACAGTTACCTTAGAACAGTTCCATCTTCAGCCAGTTTGATCAAGTTTCCATCTTCCAGGTCCACCACCAAGCCCTTAAAACTAAAAAAACATAAATAATAGGCACCTGTTGCCATATGTTATGACTGCTACTTGAAGGAATATACACTAAACCTATGTGGTCATAAGAGACCCCTGCGCACATCTAAATAAATAGTGTTTTCCCCATGAGCCTGCACAATATTTTCAATCTGTCCATCGAATTATCGCTCAGGCTGTCCTGTGGCTGCAATATCCTCTGTAATTTTTGTGGAGGTGCAAGCAACCACCCATAATCTCTGAAAAGCATAAAGGTGCTACTTCTTTTCACACAGCAGTCTGCCAACTGAGCTGGTAAGCCATTGCTCCTGAAGACTGCATGTTTGTAGCTTGTGCAGGCGAGCTGTAGGTGCCAAATCAACAAGGGATGCTACAGCTGCAATGCTGCATCATGAATAGTGGAATAACGTGCAGATTGAAAGTCCTTCTCCGCAGGACTCTCGGCCACAGTTGACACTGGCTGGGATTGCAAATGGCGCCTCCTTGCAACTGGAACCTGTTCACCATCACTATGCCATGCCACCAAAGAGCCCTTCATTCTTTGATTTCTTTGTATGAACAAATACCGTATTTGAGAGATAACCCTACTGGCATTTCTCTAGCAATGACCATTGAGACCATTTGCATTGTTTTTTTTTTCCTTTTTTTTAATTTTATTTTATTTTTTAAATTTTTTAAATTTTTCCCTTTTTCTCCCAATTTGGTAGCCAATTGTACCTCGTCTGATTCAATTGGAGGTAGTCGTATTAGATGTACCGCCCATACCCCGTCCCTCGGCGGCCCAAATGAGAGGGACATGCCTTCTTCAAGCCGTCTCGTCTCGTGCCCGTTGCCGTGATTCCGAGGCGCCCGAGGTGCTTATTGTGCGGCGATCTAATAACCCTGCCAAGTCCCTCCCTCTGGAGCAGCGAGCCAATTATTGCTGCCCCACGTGAGCCCGCCAAACGTGAGCCGAGAATCAAACCCCGGTCCCCGGTGTGCAACTGCAGCAAACTGCAACTGCAAGTCTGCTGCGTCTTAGCCTGTTGCGCCACCGCGGCTCCTGACCATTTGCATTGTTTAATTTAATTTCTATATACAGTGGTGTGAAAAAGTGTTTGCCCCCTTCCTGATTTCTTATTTTTTTTGCATGTTCGTCACATGTTTCAGATCATCAAACAAATTTAAATATTAGTCAAAGACAACACAAGTAAACACAAAATGCAGTTTTTAAATGAAGGTTTTTATTATTAAGGGAGAAAAAACATTCAAACCTACATGGCCCTGTGTGAAAAAGTGATTGCCCCCCCTGTTTAAAACATAACGTAACTGTGGTTTATCAAACCTGAGTTCAATTTCTCTAGCCACACCCAGGCCTGATTACTGCCACACCTGTTCTCAATCAAGAAATCACTTAAATAGGACCTGCCTGACAAAGTGAAGTAGACCAAATGATCCTCAAAAGCTAGACGTCATGCCGAGATCTAAAGAAATTCAGGAACAAATGAGAAAGAAAGTAATTGAGAAGTATCAGTCTGGAAAAGGTTATAAAGCCATTTCTAAAGCTTTGGGACTCCAGCGAACCACAGTGAGAGCCATTATCCACAAATGGCGAAAACATGGAACAGTGGTGAACCTTCCCAGGAGTGGCCGGCCGACCAAAATTACCCCAAGAGTGCAGCGACGACTCATCCAAGAGGTCACAAAAGACCCCACAACAACATCCAAAGAACTGCAGGCCTCACTTGCCTCAGTTAAGGTCAGTGTTCATGACTCCACCATAAGAAAGAGACTGGGCAAAAATGGCCTGCATGGCAGAGTTCCAAGACGAAAACCACTGCTGAGCAAAAAGAACATTAAGGCTCATCTCAATTTTTCCAGAAAACATCTTGATGTTCCCCAAGACTTTTGGGAAAATACTCTGACGAGACAAAAGTTGAACTTTTTGGAAGGTGTGTGTCCCATTACATCTGGCATAAAAGTAACACCGCATTCCAGAAAAAGAACATCATACCAACAGTAAAATATGGTGGTGGTAGTGTGATGGTCTGAGGCTGTTTTGCTGCTTCAGGACCTGGAAGACTTGCTGTGATAAATGGAACCATGAATTCTGCTGTCTACCAAAAAATCCTGAAGGAGAATGTCCGGCCATCTGTTCGTGACCTCAAGCTGAAACAAACTTGGGTTCTGCAGCAGGACAATGATCCAAAACACGCCAGCAAGTCCACCTCTGAATGGCTGAAGAAAAACAAAATGAAGACTTTGGAGTGGCTAGTCAAAGTCCTGACCTGAATCCTATTGAGATGCTGTGGCATGACCTTAAAGCGGTTCATGCTCGAAAACACTCAAATGTGGCTGAATTACAACAATTCTGCAAAGATGAGTAGGCCAAAATTCCTCCACAGCGCTGTAAGAGACTCATTGCAAGTTATCGCAAACGCTTGATTGCAGTTGTTGCTGCTAAGGGTGGCCCAACCAGTTATTAGGTTTAGGGGGCAATCACTTTTTCACACAGGGCCATGTAGGTTTGGATTTTTTTTTCTCCCTTAATAATAAAAACCTTCATTTAAAAACTGCATTTTGTGTTTACTTGTGTTGTCTTTGACTAATATTTAAATTTGTTTGATGATCTGAAACATTTAAGTGTGACAAACATGCAAAAAAATAAGAAATCAGGAAGGGGGCAAACACTTTTTCACACCACTGTATTAAAACCTTGGTTACTGGAGGGACAACCGTTCCTGCCTTGTGTGGAAATGTATGCATGGGAACCTATGGAAGAAACGAGTGTTGCGAGCGTGGAGATGCATAGTTTGCGTGACACATACTTCCAGCAGTGACGCTGAAGAGATTGAGCGGCATAAATACAAGAGGCGTTATTTGCAGTATAATATTACTGTGGCCGACAACAGCTTATTGTCTCTCTTCAGTTATTGTATTTGTCCTGTTATTATCCTTGTTTTCTCTTACTATCTCGGCCTTCTGTTTACTTAAATATTCTGTTGTCGTCGGTATCTTCTCATGAATGGATGTGCTCATAAGGAAACTCATGCTGCTGTGTTTTGGAGCGTGTCCTCATGTTATTAAGTATAGAATAGGCCTGTTATGACCACCAGTCACCATGGGTGGCCGCTAAATCCACCAAAACAGAGGAAATTGTAGATATCTATGTAATATCTTGAATATTCCCCAATGCACAATGAAGACTTACCAGAAATCCCAAGAGGCAGGAGTCAAAGTCAGCAGGTCCTTGTCATAGTTCTTGTGTTCCACAAAATACCTGGCAAAACTCTCATAGATCAGCTGCAAAGGAAGACATCAAGTATAATTTGGAAGAGAGCATTGTGAAAAATGAGTCACCCTGGTGTAAACTCCAGCTACCAGCCCAAGATGGAATCTAGCTGAAACCGGCTTCTGCTCCAGCTGTATACCATCTTGAATATGGTGATGGTCTGTTGTCTGTACCACACTGGCCCACCAGCTGTCTTGCCAGCATCTTGTTGCCAGCCTGTACATCTCCAAACCAGCTTTTAACCTGGTGGACCAGAATAAAACCAGGCTAGAACCAAGCTGGAATTTCCACCAGGGTATAGACAAAAAAAGTTACACAGCAGCCAAACTGTCTTCATGCAATTCTATAAACTGGTAACCCGATATCAAGATATTTTCCAGCGCGCATGATATACCAGATCTTGTGGAAGCCATCCCATTGCACATTGACAAGGAACAAGCTATAATTTCTGAACTGTACATGACATGCGATTTACTACTGCCAATGCGAGATATGTTGCTAACCATTTTGTCTACGATTGCATTCCTATACACGAAGCAGTTGCGAATTTGAAAAGTGCTTTAAAAAATCTATTCTTCATAGTATCTCGTTCGTCATCAGATATCCAAACGGGGCCTATCACTGTGCAGCATCAGCAATGTTGCCTCAACCGTCAGCGCACAATCCACCAGCTAACCTTTGCAACGTAAGTTAGCTGTCTGTAGTGATCTCTGCATTGCATGCAGCGCGCAACATGCTAACTTAGCTATGATTACGAAAGCAAGACAGCTAGCTATAGACAGCACGAGCACTAACTATATAGCTGATAACCGATGTATAGATGATTAACATAGAAGTGGATTGAAGTACACATACAATTTTAAAGCTAGCGAGCAGCACTACCTCGTCTTGTATATATTTTAAGTGTTTTACAGAACTGGAACATAAGGCTAATGACACATTCTCATCAGAACTCACCCTGGAGGTTTCCTTTAAATGATAGCGACAGAGAGTGTGGTCCAAATCAAAACCAATAACATCACAGTCTGACAGAGAGAAGTGCTCGCTCATTGTGTCAGGTTAGCGGCGAAATTAACACGTTAGGTATCTGAACTTGCACGCCGTGGAAGGACCTGTATGTGACAATGTCACAGAGACTGCTACAATCAGGGTACCCGCAGCCTCCAATACATTCGTCTGTACGGCAACACGTGGGGTGGCTCTACATACACAGCGAAGCACCGTTACAATAGCACGTCTGAGTTCGTTTTCACTTGAAATGTTCAGGCTAAAATTTAGCTGCTACTTTGTATTACCGATAGACATATATTTAGATGTCTATCTTGCAGGCCTTTGACATATTACGGATGATAATTTGGAATGGGAAAATCTCGTAATTTAAGTAACTTCCGGGTGATAGTACCGTAGTGCAGTAGACCGATGCGCACCAGATACCGTAGTATACCATACCTACTGAAAAACATACTTCAGGTAGCGTGTCGCACAGTTATTCCCCAAGTTTATTGAAATGTTGGCAGAATATATTATACTCTGCAGTCCCCCTGGCGTGTTTGTGAATCCAATTTATGACTGTGGAATTGTGTTCAAGTTGTATACATATTGTGAACTTATTCTTGAAATTATTGTATGTATACTTGCTGCAATAAAGTAATAATAATAAAAAACGAATTTAAAAAAAAAAAAAAAAAAAATATATATATATATATATATATATATATATATATATATATATATATATATATTATACTCTCCAAATCTTTATTTTTAAGTACCTGCCAGCACAACCGCATGTGCTATGAAGTACTACTTCAGAGATATGTGTTTGATTGACTGCGTGAGTGTCTTAAAAACAACAAATTGTTCATGTTACTGTTACCTTACTTTTGACAGGCACTGTATGTACAGGGCTTAAAGACTTACTGAAGATCTGTGGAGAGATCTCAAACATGCCGTAGGTATGGTGCCTGAGCAAGGAGGTCGAGGGAATATTTATGAGCTAGAGGTGTTCTGCCAGGAAGAATGGGGGAAAATTCCAAAAGCAAGAAATTAAATAACTTTTCCACAGGGCCTTTTTCCTTTTTTATTATTTTAATAAGAAGTAACCTCCTGTTCCACCTTATCCCAAAGCTGCTTTGTTGGAATTGCACCCATACCATTACACCACCAATAGCAGCTGGCACCGTTGATCCATGGATCCTTGCTTTTAACATCAAATTCTGACACTACCATCTTCAAGTTGCAGCAGAAAATCGATATTCATCATAGCAGGTGATATTTTTCCAATCTTTAATTGTCCAGTTTTGGTAATCATGTGCCCAAACTAGAATCATCTCCCTGTTCTTAGCCAACTCCAGCATGGCGTTTTGCCCGTCTACTTCAAGGTTCGATGTGATTTCAGTGATGTCTTTCTACACACCACTGTTGTAAACAGCTGATTCTGTATTTCAGAATTTTGGGCCTTTGTTCGTTCGAATGAGTCTGCCTATATTGTCCTCTCCTCTTTCATTAACACGGTATTTTCGGCCACATAAGCGTTTTGGCCTATTATGGGTCACATGATACGACACTGATCTGCTAAAGCGCAATGTTGAAATGTATCCATAATTGCAGCAAACCGCTAGGGTTTTTTGGGATTAAATCTATTTTTGTAAGCCTTGAAAACACCAGTTCAGGAGTGTTGATTGCGTCCTGCATGAAACCACTTTGAGCCTTTTGCTAATTGAGTTAAGAGTACCACTGTAGCTGATTTTTCTTCCTTTCTGTTCGAACTTAAGTCAAGTCTGAAAGTCGTATATGCCTAGTAGATCAGCATACGACAAACGCATGCCTATGTTTAAGCATTTTCAATACTTATTTGCCATCTAATATTTTGTGCTACTGAATAAAATTTTCAAGGAGCATTTAAGGGACATTTCATACTCAAACACAAGCTGTCTGTGAACTTGACGTAACTGTTTTTATCAGCACGTCAGGAATGCAAAACAGGTATTTCAAGGCGTGCGACGCAACAGTTAACGCCGTCGCTAGGCGGGTTATGTTGAGAGTATACAGGTGCAGGTGACTGTAGAGTGCGTTCTCCAGGAAATGCAGTAGTATTTGCTAACCAGGCGAAATATAACGCCTTCATTTTACTACGGGCCAAGGAGTGTTCTCATAACTTTTTTTCCACTTAGGCCTTTTAGCAAGTGTTTCGGGAATGGACTGGATGGAACATTGTGACTTGAATCCAAGCATTACATTTACAAATCCTGAGTACTTTGAATAGATTATTAGCTAGCAACTGATGGATATACCATACCGTTTTTCCTAACGTTATTGTTTTACGGCATTACTTCATGTAATCAACGCCGAATCAGAATGGACATCAGGGACGTCAGAAAATGGTGCGACACATGTGTGCAGACTGTTTTTCCGTGTCTAAAAACTTCTGCATCCGTCGACGAGAGAGTCAATGATAAGAAGCCAGACATAGTCATTATAAATCCTCATGTGGGGGAGACACCGTCACGGCCACTACCGCCAGTGCCCGCGAAGAACCCGCTATACATCTACATCGCCTTGTACGACTACACTGCTCGGACTGAGAATGATTTGAGTTTTAGGGCCGGGGACAAGCTCGAAGCTCTGGATAAAAGTGCCGGAGAATGGTGGTTAGCCAAAGCACTCACTGGAATCTCTGCAAACGAACAGGGATACATTCCGGCGAATTATGTGGCACCCGTGGAGAGTTTGGACGCCGAGCCGTGAGTACCCTTCTATATCTATTCAAAATCATTCCTATGTTTGGATACAAACAAATCTTTCTTCTCCTGCGAAAACCATTTTTACGTTTGTATAAGTTTATAGCGCATAATATTTTTTGATAAACGTTTTGAAAAATTGGTCCATTTTATTTATTTCGAATAGATTTTTCTCAGTAGAATCAAAAAAGGACAGTTTGCATATAACGACTGTGATTTCCTCATTCCACTCAGTGCTAATGTAGGCTACTTAGTTGACAGTTTTAGATTTAATGGCTATAACTACATTTTCATACTTGCTTGAAAGCAGCATAAAATGGATAGTTCAGTAATTTTGAGGAATTTATGTAACTACTGTTTGTCTCACACTTAAGTAACAGGAATAATTAATCGCGGAACTAAAGTTTGGTTAATGATTAAAAGCATGGTTTAAGAGAAGGAGTTTAAAGTTCATAGGAATAGGGTAGGAAGTAATTTATAGGAATTCCACTAGAAAGCACAAAGCACACAAGCCTAAACAAAAAAACTGTATGTAGCTTAATCAGATACCCCATTTTAGTTGACATTTACCCAGACGAATCATGTGATCAAAACTCGAAGGAGAGAACCACAGTAAATATGTAAAGAAACCAGTCTGACCGGGTAGCTATATGTGGCCACCTGTTCTGCCAAAATCAAGCACAATGAATTTCTGAAGTGTAAAGTTTTTTTTTTTAAAGCTACAGTAGTTGGTCAGAATAGAACAACCTTACCCATGTTTCCAACGCATATTTTATACATGTTTTAAAAACTATTTTACAGAATATATGGCCTGAGAATTGCATGTTTGGTTTAGAAGAAGTTTGCACATCTGTGGATGCTAACTCCAATGAAATCCACCCTGCTGAGAACAAAATAAAAGGAACTGCCAAGTGTGAAGTCTTATCTATGCTTCAGCTTTTAATTGACGTTTGAGATTATACTGATCAAGGACCAAGCATTGAATTGAATCAAATCTAATTTCTGGATTTTTATATGTGATGGTTACAGGGTGCTTTTCAAAGCATACATGGAGGGAAAAGAAGTGAGAAAATAAGAAGCCGGGATCTAATATTAAAATGAGGATCACTGCAAAGCCTTGATTTATTTATTTTTATCCTGTTTGATTGACAAGTCCTAAAATTAAGCTGAGCACACCCAGGTTTTTCTGAGCCAAGGTCTGTGTGGAGTACTGCTAGGGTGCAAGACATAACTGTGAGTTCTGAGCCTTTTCTCTAAAACGTCTCCACAAATCATGATTTTTTTATTTATTTATTGATTACAGATGGTATTTTCCAGACACAAAGAGGGCGGATGCCGAGAAGATGCTGATTTCTGAAGGAAACAAGCACGGAGCATTTCTCATCAGGCAGTGTGAAAGCCAGAGAGGAGAGCTATCTCTCTCTGGTAAATCCCCACACTCGATGCTCTGGGTTTTTTATATTTTAAATAGGTGAAACTCTTGCAGGTTTCTGGCTGTTCACACCTATCAAAAGCATGACCTACATTAGGTTGACCCTGTTACACAAATAAAAACAAAGACAGAAGGTGGTGTGTGCCTTGAAGGCCAAAATCTTGGTCCAAATGCTGTTGTATGGGGTACCTTTATACTTTATTTCATTATGTGTGTTGTCACAAGATTTTAAAAGTGGTTTTTGGAGCTATAGTTTTCCGACAGTATGTGAGTTTGTTGGCTTGCAAAGAATTCTAGGCTCTTGGTTGCATGCAATAGTATTTCCTCCTTCTGATAAACTCACACCCATAGCTTTAAACTTGTTCTGATAAAGTACTGTGTTACTAAGTTACTAATGAAGGACAAAAAGTCATAAATCAGAACAAAGGACACCTCTGCTCTCATAAAAGAAAAGTGTGTGTTGAGATAACCGCTGAAGACTAATTTTGATAACTGCCTTTTCATTCTGTTCTATGGTATATTGTACGATGTATCAATGTATAATGTCAGTATGAATTGCATACTTTCAGTATTTATATCATTCCAATTGTATTTTAAATGAGTAGAACAGAATAGGTATTTAATTTGACTATTATCCATTCTTATTTTGAGTAATCTTGTCATAATGAATTTACATAGTAGGCTATTTTTGTGTTATGAATGAATGAATGAATGAATAGTTGTTATTCTAGCTAATGATGACCAGAAAAACTAGTGTTTGGGAAAAAGTATAAATAAAATGTCCAAAATGTCCATGTTATCTGATGCTGCTGCAAATCTGGCCAGGTATTTTATCAGGTACTGTACTGAATCCTGGCACTGAAGCTCAGGGGTGCTTTTGAACTTTGACAAAGGTTTCTGCACATAAAGCACTGAACATTTACCTTCCTCGTTAAATGCCTTAAGTCAACGTTCTGCACTTTCAACTTCTCCCTCTCTGGTGCCTCATACTAATTCAGTTCCCACAAAGTGACTCTGAAATCTGCCATTCCTGTGCTATAATTCATTTTAAATGCATTGATATTTATTTTTTTGGTTGCCTTTTTACCGAAAGAGACTTATATGGTCATTAAAGCAAACGACACAAAGAGAATATAACTAGGATAACAAGGTGTACAGGAGTACATGAAGTGCCAGAACAGAATACGTTATTCAGTACAAAGCTCAGATCAGACTTCCAATATGCAGGTTTGTGAAATAAAGGACATGCTATTAAATTAAATTAGCTTAAACAAAGGGAAGTCATTTAGTATAGTATACCTTTTTGACATTTTAATGAATGAATTCACTAATGTGTGTGTGTGTTTTTTTTTTTTCAGTATTGGACAACGGAGTAGTTAAACATTACAAATTGCGGAAACTTGAGCCAGGAGGTTATTTTGTGTCCCGAACAAGAAGTTTTGAGACTCTAAAGGAACTTGTAGAGCACTATTCGAAAACCGAAGATGGTCTATGTGTGCGTCTTCGTGAACCATGTAAGAAGGTATGAAATAATTGAACTTGTTTGCCTATGTGCTTTATCGACTGTGGTACTGTATGTGCAATCAGTGAGACAGGCCAGATGCAGTATTATGTTTCTGTTTAGCTGTTGTTTGTTGAGAACTTGAGATGTGTTATGTCATAGTATTTAGGGAGTAATGCAGAGCAAAACCATAGCCAGTAAAGCCAAATTCTTTTTTTTTATGCAGAAGAGTTTGGACATAAATACCGTAAAATATTTAGTTGAAAATATATCATATGCATAAATATTTATTTGGGATCATTTTTAAAGTGAACTCTGCTGTTGGTTTCATAATTCAACTGAATGATATCACGACAATCTGAAAAAGTTTAAAGGCATTACTTAAAACCGAGAAACTGATAAATTCTGATAGATCCACAAGTGGTCTGCCGGGATAAGTTTAGCATAGAATGCAACGTAGCCATTAGAACCATCCAGTAACCTTGAAGGTGGACCATACTTCCACTGACAAGTGTGTTTGCAGTACGAGATTAGAGGATTTGATTTGTGCTGAGAAGGACCCTGACCTTCCTCCGGTCCGCTCTGCAGCTGGAAGCGCCCCAGACCCACGGCCTGTCCTACAATACGGTGGACCAGTGGGAGATCGACCGCAACTCCATCAGGCTGCTCAGGAAGCTGGGTGCAGGGCAGTTCGGGGAGGTCCACGAGGGACTGTGGAACGGCACCACCGCCGTGGCAGTGAAGACTCTGAAACCCGGTAAACACGCCTGGCTCTCCTTCACCAGTAAAACCGAAGAGCATTCGGGTTTGTGCTAGTGACAGTCCCACTGTTCAAATTTTTTCATCAGTTATTGGTCAGTTGATTGGGTTAATTGAAAAAATAATAATTAGAAAAAATCGGAAGTGGATTGACTACTGCTTTCTAAATGTTTTTCAGCTATAGGTTTCTAATGTTTCTAAAAGATGATAGGTCTTTGGAAGATTTTGGAAGGTACAGTACATACTGTAGTTCAGTTAGAGAATAATGAAATTCAACCATTAGAATTGACCAATTACCTGGAAGGTGAACAGACTGCCTCCTACAGTACATTCTGCACATGGACATACTGATTTTATGTCATTGTTTTGTACTTTTGCTACGCGTCATTCAGACCCCTTTACTTTTTGCACACTTTATTCTGTTGTAGACTTCATTTTAAATGGATATAATTGCCATTTTCCCCTTCAATCTACACTCAATAATAATTTTTGCTAATTTATTGAAAATCAAAAACTGAAATCCCTCATTTACATAAGTATTCAGACCCTTTGCTGTGGCACTCCAAATTGTGGTTAGATGCATCCTGTTTGCTTTATCCTTGAGATGTGTCCAGAACTTGATTGAAGTCCACCTTTGGCAAATTGAATTGATTGGACATAGTTTAGAAAGGTACACACCTATGTATATAAGGTCCCACAATTCACACTGTCAGGACAAAAACCAAGCCATGAAGTCCAAGGATCTCTCAGTAGATATTTTAGTAGCCTAAAATTGTGGCACGGCATAGGTCATTTATTGAGCTTTGAGTGTTCCCAGGAGCACAGTGGCCATAATAATGTTAAAATTGAAGAGGTTTGGAACCACCAGGACTTTTCCTAGAGTTGGCCGCCCGGTCATACTGATTAACCGGGCAAGAAGGGCCTTGGCCAGGGAAGTAACCCAAGAACCCAACAATCACTCTAACAGAGCTTCAGAAGTACTCGTCCTTCCGGCAGGTTCTCCCATCTCAGCAGTACTCCATCAATCGGGCCTTTATGGTAGAGACAGAAGCCACACATATGACAGCCTGCTTGAAGTTTGCCAAATGGCATTTAAAGTATGAGGAAAAAGATTCTCTTGTCTGATGAAACAATAATCTTTGGGCAGAATGCCAAAACTATGTCTAGCACCAGGCACTGCTCATCACCTGGCTAATACCATCCCTAAGGTGAAGCATGGTTGTGGCAACATCGTGCTACAGGGGTGCTTTTTGGCAGCAGGGAGACTGGTCAGATTTGAGGGAAGGATGAATGCAGCCCAATCCAGAGAGGTCCTTGAAGAAAACCTGCTCCAGAGTGCACCAACCTCAGACTGGGGTGATGGTTCAGCTTTCAGCATGACAATAACCCAAAGCATACAGCCAAGACAATGCTGGAGTGGCTTCAGGACAAATCTCTAACTATCCTTGAGTGTCCCGGCCAAAGCCCAGATTAAAACCCCATAGAACATCTGTGGAGAGACCTGAAGATGTATAAACCTGAAAATTGTATACAATTTCTGTTGTTCTCACTTTGTCATTATTGGTTATTTAGTGTAGATTGATGTACAAAAATGGCACTTTTATCCATTTAAAATTAAATCTACAATACAGTAAAAAAAAGTATGAATACGTACTGAAGCCACTGTATATTATGAATATTGTTGAGGTTACTACTAACTGCAAGAATAATAGTATTGTTGTTGTGTTCTTTGTATTATTAGGTACTATGGACCCTCTGGACTTCCTCCGGGAGGCTCAGATCATGAAGACACTACGGCACCCGAAACTGATCCAGCTGTACGCCGTGTGCACTTTGCAGGAGCCTATCTACATCATCACCGAGCTCATGAGAAACGGAAGCCTGCTGGAGTACCTCCAGAGTAAGCACACCCACCCGAAATGTTTCAAGCTCCGACCGCCTCATGACTATCATTAGCACTGACACAACACAGACCCATTCCTCCCACGCAGTGTGGAATCATGGCTACGCCAACCCCGATACAAATGTCATCTCCAACTGCCTTCCCGACAGCTGCTTTTGTGCTAGCGAGAGGCAACCATTTGTAAAACTTGATTTTTGTTCAAGGAAATTAAATGTACGTGAAATGCAAATAATTACAGCCGTGACACATGACTCATTGTTAGGGTGAGGTAAGAAACAAGGAATGAGCTTATTGAAACATCTCATTTCCTTTAAAATAATTTTTTATTAAGTATATTTTTCATATTATTATTCTGATTTATTATTATTATTATTATTATTATTATTATTATTATTATTATTATTATTCTGATTTTCCCAAACAATGCTGCCTGTTTATTTTGCTTTAAAGTTCTGACAAATCTTCGGCCACCATTCCGTTTGTCATTTCACTGTAATAATAATTGCATTTCAATTGACAGTTTTCATATTTATTATTCACTATTTGTTATTGTATATTTTGACGGATGTGTGAAATATGTTATTTTTTCTGGTTACACACAGAAATTTACCCTGCCATTAGTGCTGAAGTCAAGGCTTCATCCATAACCTTGTAAAAATGAAGAAAAAAAGAAAAAGAAAAGGATTTTGAACAGAAATAAAAAAAAGGTCACAAACCCAGAATAGTTATAGATGAATTTTGTGGAAAATAAGTAATTGTAGAAATGTGGAGTGAGGAAGAAATTATTATATTGGATTGGGACAGACACCAATATGAAAATGACTCTGCCAAGGTTTGCACTGTACCTAACCTTGTGTCTAACCATGTCTAGGAAGTTGTGCGTTCACCTCAATGACATCATGGAAAAATGATAAGATTCAGTCGTAGGAGTGGTGAAGTTCAGCAGAAAGCTTAATCTTTATGGCTCGATGGCTACCGGGGGTACCGGATGTGTCATCCTCTGCCTCTTCTTCAGACTAAATGCCATGACGAAGCATCAGATTACTGAACAGCCATGGCAATGCCATTCATTCTTTGTAGATTATGGTGTATGTGTAAGTGTATGTGTGTGTGTGTGTGTGTGTGTGTGTGTGTGTGTGTGTGTGTGTGTGTGTGTGTGTGTGTGTGCGGTTGTCAGGCAGCCAGTGCTGTTTTTGGCATGTTGGTACCCACTAGCAACTGCTGAATTATTTTGAGATCCTGCTGTATGAAAGTCAGTTTGTCATTGCTTGTCAGAGAGATGGTCATTTTGAGAGGTCAAACGGCTCTTCGTGGCCCTGAGATATTCCACTCTCATCATTCATATTTCACAAGCTGACCTTCAAGAGCGACACAAAGCAGAAAGTTTCATCTTGATACAGTATGTCTCATTGGAACAGAATCCATTTCTCCTTGTCCAGTGGGACCTTGAATTGTGAAATATGTAATGCCCTTCTAGGGTCAGTAAATCAGCAAATTGATTAGAATAAATGTTATTTGGTTATATGGTAATATGGTAATATGTTCAAATATAAAAAAACTAGATGTTTCTGGTTGGGCACTGCACTTGTCAGCTGAGTGAATTGCACTAGGCAGACAAGTGCAAGTGCGGTCTGTGCTTGGCATGGTGTTTATTTTTCGAGTACTCGTTGGCTTTTTTTCAGATAACTTGCTTCAAAAGAAATCACAGTGCTTACACCTGCTTCGTTAAGAGACTGGTCCATAAAATAGACAGGCAAGAAAGGAGACGTCAAACTACTGCGGTACTTAATACGTATGCTTTAATACATGCAGATAATTTAATTGTGAGCATGACCGCAGTATGCCTTCCTAACCAAGGTTTTTTAGTGGAGTACCATTTCATTGGCTAGAGAACATTGAGGAGCTTACAGAACATATTTCCATCATGCAGAAGACAAGGGAGCCAAGCTGCGTGTCCCAGAACTGTTAGAATTAGCTGCCCAAGTGGCTGCTGGGATGGCATACCTCGAGCTGCAGAACTACATCCACAGAGACCTGGCGGCCAGGAACGTGCTGGTTGGGGACAACAACACCTGCAAGGTGGCGGACTTCGGGCTGGCCAGAGTGTTCAAGGTGAGGACGAAATGACCCAAGACAAAATGGTAGATTTTTGCGACAGATATAATTACACTCAAAGTTTTTATTACTCCCAAATTAAATGTCCCTTCTCGAAATGTAATAATTTCAAATCTTCTTGAGCGAGACTTGCATTGCTTACAGAATTACAGTATTACAGAATACCGACTGTTGTGGGGAATTAAATGTGTCATTTATTTAAAATAAAATAATATTTTTCAACATTTTCACTGCCCATTTACCTCATAAGTATCATGTTTTGCTGATTTATTAGAATCTCTCGGTTTTGATCTTACACGGTGTTAGAATACGTTTTTCTGCACATCGGGCGGCCAGTGTTGTTGTGGGTCTGTAGGCTCCCCATTGCAACTGAGTTCCCGTTGTCTGAAAGTGAAATGGCTGTTCATAGGCCTGAGAATGTGAGCTCTCATCATTCATATTTAACCAGCTGACCTTACACAGTAACAAGGTCAAGGTTACTTAATTCAAGCCTCATTTTGCACAATGTGTGCGGAATACACTTCCTATTTACCTGTAGGACCTTGAATTCTCACATATGGAATGGCCTTCTAAGGACCCCTTTCTGTGGGGAAGTGTATTATAAGGCACGTTATATAGATATGTTAGAAAGCATTAAAAAGTGAATGCATCCAAATGGACAACTCAAATAACGAAGTTCTAAACTGAAACTCAATTTGTAGCAGCTTGGTTCCTTATAAAGGAGTTGGCACATAACTACAGTATGTCATTTTTAAAATTCTCTACTTAAAGATAAAGTTAAGCAGTAAGCTTAAACCCTCGCCTCACATAAATTGTAGTCACCATTGCTGTTAATGCATTTCACTGGGGATTAACACTCAAATTTTTCTGGTGAGGACAATTGATGAGACTGGACAGAGAAGGAGAGGTCTCCCACACTTGGTTTTCCACCCACATGTTACAAAGTAAGGTACTGTTGTCGCTAAAGCAGTGGCATCTTGAAACAGGTTACGTGAAGCTCCTATAGCTTGCTCTGTCGGGAAAGTCTGGGCAGCCTGTAGCCTAGTGGCTAAGGTGCATGACTGGGACCCAGAAAGTTGGTGTTGTGCCATTGAGCAAGACCCTTTGGTTGCTTTGGATGCAGGTGTTCGCTAAATAACAAATTATTATTACTATTAAACCTGTTTTTCTGCATATGACTCAGCATTCAACATGTAGAGGCCTGTGGCTCCTTTGCCATACATTTGTTACTAAGAGGATTCCCTTTCTTTTGAAAAAGGTGTAGTCTTAACACTTGTGATTTCCTTTGGAAAAGATGGAGGATGAGGAAGTGTACTACGTCAAAGAAGGGACCAAGTTCCCGGTGAAGTGGACGGCACCCGAGGCCATCCACGGCAACAAGTTCAGCATCAAGTCCGACGTGTGGTCGTTCGGGATCCTCCTGTACGAGATCATGACCTACGGACAGATGCCATATCCAAGTAAGGAATGCTTTCGCATGTGAGATGGGATGTACACTCAGTGACCACTTTATTAGGTAGACCTGCTTGTTAATGCAAATATTTAATCAGCTAATGATGTGGCAGCAACTGAATGCATAAAAGCATGCAGATGGGTCAAGAGGTTCGGCAGTTTTTCAGACCAAATGTCAGAATGGAGAAGAAATGAGATCTACGTGATTTTGACTGTGGAATGATTGTTGGTGCCAGATGGGGTGGTTTGAGTATCTCAGAAACTGTGATATGCTGGGATTTTCACGTACAACAGTCTCCAGAGTTTCCAGCGAACATCCAGCTGTTGTCAGTGAGTTGTCAGTGTTATGCAGAACAGCATGTCTGAACACACAACATGTCAAACCTCTAAGTGGATGGGCTACAGTAGCAGAAGACCAATAAGTCTAAGAAATAAGTAATAAATACCTAATAAAGTGCTCACTGAGTGTACATACAGTCGTGGAACATTTATAGAATTAAAATGTTTTGTTGCAATAATGCAACACTTGACAAATAAAATTGCTGCCACTTTTAGATGTTGCAGAACATGTTTGGAAAATCACTGCTGGGAAATATGCATCTAAAGTGTATATTTAGATTGTTGCAGTTGTAGAATCCCACCTTACACATTGCATTGCATTTCTATAAGGAGCCTCATTCGGTGGTTGGGGGAGGGTGAGAGGAGAGGAGGCCATATTGTGTCAGTGTTATGCCCTGCAGCTAATTGTAGTTAAGCCTTGTCAAAATGTAGTAATGGAAACATCCTGACATGATAAGCTGAAAAGAACAAAAACATGTCATTTTTACAATTCCTAAGGTAACTTTGGAAAATGTGTTTTTTGTTACAAGAACATGCTAGATTAAATATAATGGTAAGTGACTGTTCACTGGACTGACTTTGTAATAGTGAGTATTTCCTTCAGTAAAAGGAAGATTGGCATCTTCAAGATTAAGCCATGTTTTTTTAATCATCGTCCTTGTTCTTGAACCAGCCATGACCAACTACCAGGTGGTGCAGAAGCTGTCCACCGGATACCGGATGCCCTGTCCTGCTAACTGTCGCGGCGTGATGAGCGATATCATGAACGATTGCTGGAAGGAGAATGAATATGAGAGGCCAACATTTGAGACACTGCAGTGGAGGCTTGAGGACTTCTTTGACACGGAGGTGACTAATTATGACAACGGCCGCTAAGTGCAGGTACATTCTACATGCATCCGATCAAATAACAGAACCAGAAATGTTTTAAAACTGGTACTTGAAGATGCATGTATATTTGACTAATTAACTATTGAACTGAAACATCAAAGGACAAGAATTCCTCCTATTTTCCAGAAGTGTTTTCTAAATGGCTCTAGTGGAATTGTGCAATGAAGAAACCACCAAAGGCAACAAAATGGCTGCCATTCCAGTTATTCTGCTCTGTGGTGTGGAATGGAAAGGAACAATAAATAGACTGCAGTAGGGTGTGATCTGTTCCAGGAACAGAGCGGTGCCTCGCCCTCATCGCAGCTAAACGCATGTTTGCATGAGCTGCTTACTGTGATTATGTTGTTAATGTGAAGATTGCCATTGCTATAGCAGTTTCTTCAATACTGTAATGTCTGCACCGAGTCTAGTATCAGTAGGCCTTCAGGTAACATGGACTTGTGTAAGAATGGCAGTGTTGCGGTCAACATGTTTGCAGTTTTTTCTGTTGGCATTCACACTCTCTTACAGTAAACTAAGGGCGTAGTTTGTGCTCAGTGTCAAGTAGTTGATTTGAGTCATCCCCGTTCTGCATAAAAAGTGCATTACATTTTCCTGTTTCATATCCTGGAACCTTTTGAGATTCTCATCTAACTGGTTTAAGTCTCCACTAAAGACATACACAATAAATTTCCTTAGTTAAAAATATTTTTGCCTTGCAGCAAGATTATCCAGAATAGGTTTTTATTAAGTTCAAAATGAGCATGTGCATGTACACACTTGCAAAGAGGCTTGGTAGAATAACCAGACAGACTGTAGCACACCAAAATTAACTTCATAATATATCCACCATGCTTTTTCCTCCCCAAATCATAGATGATAACATTCCTGAATATGTTGCTGGACTGAAATATATTTGAAAAATGGATTTAGGTGTGTTCAACTAAATTATAGAATAAACTTTATTTGGATACTGTAAAGTATTTTATCCCTATATATTGAACAATACTACAAGTTTAGTAGAATTTGTTGGTAGCCTATTTAAAATATGAGCTAAAAATGTACATATTTTTATAAAAGATATGAATAGTTAACTATGTATAAATTTACTGTAACATAACAAAATACATGACTCACAGCAAGGAGGTCCTGGGTTCGAATCCCGGTCGGCTTGGGCCTCTCTGTGTGGAGTTTGCATGTTCTCCCCGTGTTTACGTGGGTTTCCTCCGGGTACTCCGGTTTCCTCCCACAGTCCAAAGACATGCAGGATAGGCTGATTAGAGAGTCTAAATTGCCCGTAGTTATGAGTGTGTGAGTGAATGGTGTGTGTGCCCTGCGATGGACTGGCGACCTGTACAGGGTGTATTCCTGCCTTTCACCCAATGTATGTTGGGATAGGCTCCAGCCCCCCTGCGACCCCGTTCAGCTTGCATTGTGTAAAAGCTAAAGATTTCAGTGTTGGCTACTTGTGTCAGTGCTGTAAGAATGATTCCTGTGTTAGAATATATTTTTTTGTATTAAGAGAATATCTGCAGTGGTTGCTAATTCACTTTTAATTAAAGATTGTAACATTTGTATGTGTTGTCTTAATCATTTGCACACAACTGTAAATCATTTGTAAGAATTGTATGGTAATGCTAAACCTTTCATATTTTTGTAGTTTAAAGACAATTAAACTCAAGTGATTATTAACCAGAAGTGATCATTAACCTTTGTCATTTATTTATTTTTTAATGACCATAATCATCACTCCACAGAACATTTTGCATGAATCATGCTCATGTAGTTCTCCTTCTTTACCACATGGTGGTGCTAACACATTCTAAGTTTATAAGTAATTTCTGTCATGGCCTGAGCCTAATTTTAAAATGAACTAATTTTAATAAAGGTACGGCAGGTTATTCTAGGTGTAACAGAATTGGTCCAAATACGCATTTTTAGACCATGATTTCAGAAAACGAAATGTGGTGGGAGAAAAGGAACAATATTAACATGTGAATTCTTTATTTATTTAATCTGAAATGGCATCTCTGCATATGTGCACTGAACAGAATGGACAGTGCTTTATATGCTGTTGTACTTTAATGAATATGAAAGTACATGAATATCTTGGATCACTTTCAGCTACACACAAGTTTTCACCTAAAATGCTTGGTTCTTTCTTTGGGTATAAAAACAGATTAGACTGTGTAGACGGATTTGGATAAGGTGACAAGTTTTGTAAAGATTGTTTTATATGGAAAAAAACCCCCCAGAAGATGATCCAATGTCGTCTTATTGTCAGCGTGGGGCTTGTGTTAGATTGTGTCGTTGCTCCTTGAAAAAGTAACACATTTTTGGAAAGACTACCTCTATCTACACTGATGCATGGAACATAGGACTGGGCATCATGCTTTACAATGCTTTACAAGTTTTGTATTTTCAAATATAAATGTCAATAACAAGCTCTGGATTAAATTTTATGTACAGTGGCATACAATTTCTGTGTGTGTCAGAGAGAGTCTATGGGACCAGAGAGCAATTGGATTTTCAAATGGTTTGACAGTCAAGGAGCTAGAACGTAGCATTTCCCATAATCCTCCTGCTGCTGATTTTTTGGGAAGTTGGGCTGAACCTGTATGAAGTGAAGCGACCAGGAACACAACTCCTGCAACTATTTGTCTCCTGATTTCCCTGGAGTCTACCACTGAGTGGAAAGCTGTTTGGAGATATTACCGGTAACACTTTACTTGAACCCCTCACCATAAAGTTGACATAACACTATCATAAACATTTGTAATTGTAATTGTTTTGGATTCAAATACTTTTCTGCACTCCATTGATCTTGTGCAGTTGAGCTGACCAAGAGGACCAGAAGGAAGGGATTGCACTTTTTGAGAGTATTTCATAGGTCCATATGCCAGACAAGCTCAGCAAATTGTATAAAAGTTTTTGAATCCAAAGCCATTGCGTATTTCACCCAGGTCTGATTATAACTTGATAGCATCCGGTTTCTGCGCATTGAGTTCTATGCAGAACATGCAACAAAGTACCACCAGTAAATAAATGGCAAATACATTGCATATTGCGCAAGTATGACGGTATTCAAAGGCGTTGCATGCTGACCATCAGAAGTCAAGCGAGGAACGTAGCTGTATTCATCTGTATTGCAAATACTGTACTAGAAAGTAAATCATAAATGGAATATGCCTATGAAAATGGAACAAACTTAATTTTAGCAGCTCTGGATCTTCATCCCGACATTACAATGAAAAAGTTTGTGGCTTGAATCCTGGGCTAAGCACCATTGTTTTCTTGAGTATTGATTCTAGCCTGAGATATTTCTGCAAGCACCTTGCCATATGAAGCTATTTTGGAAGCTGTGAAAAGCACACACATTTAAAAGCCAATCTGTTAATGAAATAATTACTTGCTGATGAAATGTGATGGCTAGCTCCTTCCTACTGAAAATTAAGGTGTAAAAGTATGGTAATATTTTAAATGTGAAAATAGGTTCATTATTTCCTAACAACTGCGTTATGGGCAGATCGCAAAACTTTTAAAAATAACAATAGAAGCCACTGGAGGGGTGTGTTAGTACTGTTCTTTTATCAAACATTGGTAGATTTAACCCCAATCAATCTCAAGTTATGAGCTCATTTGGAAGTGGAACATTTGGAACGGCTCTTGCAACATCAGTCACAGGATAAAATGATTTATCTTAATTATTATTATTTATAATAAAGCACAGTGATAGTGGCCCACCCTTGAAAATACTTGTCTGTTCATATTAAAATGCATATTTTTCTCCATTTATAATAACAGCAGAACGTATGTTTATCCCGGTAGGGCCATGGTGCATTTGACTGGTCATATATTACAGTCAGACATGAGGTGATTGCTCTTCAAAGGGAAAACAAGCGAATGAGACAGGTTTAGGAAGAATTATTCAAATGAATCAATCTTGTTTGCATAGAGCATAGGATTTTTGAAAAGATGGGGTTGTTGAAATGAGATCCATAATTTATTATTTTTCAACATGTTTATGTGTACAGAGTTAATTCCGTTATTCATAAATCCAAGCTTGATGTTCTGCACTATGTGTTGCTTTCTGAGTGTGTGTGTACGTGTCGGGAGGCATCTTTGATTGACTGTGACACATTAACTATATGGCAAATGAAATAAAAGACATTTTGCTCACTGCTCGATGGACTTTAACTCTGAATTTTGTGATATGAGTTATGTTCTTTGCATTAGGATTATGAGGTTTCCATATAAAAAAATCTATTTTAAAACAATAAAAATGTATTGAGTTGAAAATCTTTTTTGGACCACAAAAATGGAAACAATAAAAAAAATCATAAATCCTTTCCTTTGTAATGGTGCTTGGTGAGGGTGACTAAGAGAAAATAAAAGGGAGTTATATGAGACTGCAGTGGGTGGTTGTGAAAAATAATTTGGTATAGAGCATGATTTAGAAACAGTATTTTATAATGTTGTTTTACCTATTTTGCCTGCAAACTACCAGGCTGTCACGTCTAGTTTTTAAAATGTAATTATATCTCCATAATGGTATTCCATAATGTATTCTTAATTGCAATTTATTATTTATATTTTCAAATGAGTTCAGTTATATTTTCATTTCAGACAGATAACCTTATGTAGAACCTGAGGTGAATCGTTCACTATCTCTAACTGAACCCAAGTTGTAGATTGTTTGCCTTCTCCAGGTGGTTAATTCACTGATTGATCCCCTTTTTGAAATTACATTCCCGCCATTTTCCTGCAAATCAATCACTTACTTAAAGGCTTAAGTCTTATCTGCAAATGGTATGATGTGTCTCAGGCAAATGCACAGGGAGCAGGACGATAATCAGAGTTTCTCTGTCACAAACCGCAGTTTGGTCTTTTGTTACTAGCGAAAGAAAATATACGAAACATTTTTTTTCCCCTGTTACTCTGAATTTTTCTTCTATAATGAACAAAAAGGCAAGCAAGTTGTCTCTAGGCTTTTTACACGATGGAGGTAATAACAGTCTGTAAAATGTTAAGTCAAGCCATATACAGCTGAATAGGAAAGTATTAACTAGTTATAGGCAGTAACATGATAAAGTGTACAAATTGAAGGATCCATTTAGTAGAAAATGTCATGAGGTATTATCCTATATACAGTACATGCTGAAAGGAGAGGTCTAACCAAATCAAGCAACATGCAGAAATATATGCAAATAGAATACATACTTTTTTAATGCTACTATATGTAAAGTCTTGGAATTTAACTGGAATGGGGGTGCCGGCTAGCATCTAATCAGACACCAAACGACACCACGTTTTGTGAACGCACAAGCTGCAGCATCCGATTTCACAGGCAGTTCAAGCGCGAACGAGAATCGCTCATATTACCAGGAATGAACCCTGACATTTCCGCAGAGTTTGCGGAAACTGGCGGTACGGGCGAACAACGTCAGACTCCGAGCTAGGGCGAGAGGAGCGAGCGCCCTGCAAACGCACACAGAGCCGAATTCATCAAATGAAAACGCGTCGAGACGCCTTCAGCCAGACGCATCCGTCCTGCGCTTAACTCAATTACGCCTTCTCTCCTCGGCCCACGGGTTAACCGGTGACTTACGAAAGCCCAGATTCGTGCTGACTTTAAAGTATCCTCCCCCCTAATGAACGTTTTGTGTCTGGGAACGGAGGGGAGGTGTAATTATATTAGCGGTGAGGGGGTGAGCCCGGGGTCAGGAGGCCAGTGACGGCGGGGAGCCGGCGGGAATCCGGGCGGCATGAGGGATGGACTCCGGCACGGCCGATCGCATTGATCCTGCCACCTCTAATGGCCTTCCGGAGGGAACCGGGACATCCTCTCGGATAGGCGAGATCATTCCGCCGCGGATCCCAGACGCCGTTCCCATGCTCGGCGTTCCAATCTTCATCACGCATCGATCCGGCGGTGCTGTTTGGAGTGAGGGGTGGGGGTTGGGTGTGCTTTAACCTCATTGCGGTGGCTCTCGGACGGCTGTCAAAGTCAAGTGCGCCCCTCTTACCGCTACACCGCGGCTGAGACGGGCCGCCCTTATTGAATTCTCCACAGTCCTTCAGTGGGCCTGCTGCAGGCCAGAGCAGATGTTTCTCTTAAAGAGAGGGACACCCTTGTCATCAAGGGCAGCACTTTGTGTGAGGCTCCGTTGTCTGCCATTTTTCTTTCTCTGACCTTGTTGGATGGATAATTGCCTCATTCAAATCTCATTGAGCATTTCCCAGTAAGGTTTTTCTGTTTTTGTTTCAAATACTAATATATTTTTAATATAACAATAATGCATGCTTATGTTGCATACAGTGGCGGCACGGATGGTGCAGTGGGTAGCACTGCCGCCTCACAGCAAGGAGGTCCTGGGTTCAAATCCCCGTCGGCCGGGGCCTCTCTGTGCGGAGTTTGCATGTTCTCCCCGTGTCTGCGTGGGTTTCCTCTGGGTACTCCGGTTTCCTCCCACAGTCCAAAGACATGCAGGATATGATTGGAGAGTCTACCGTAGGTATGAGTGTGTGAGTGAATGGTGTGTGTGCCCTGTGATGGACTGGCGACCTGTCCAGGGTGTATTCCTGCCTTTCGCCCAATGTGTGCTGGGATAGGCTCCAGCCCCCCTGCGACCCTGTTCAGGATAAGCGGGTTAGGATAATGGATGGATGGATGTTGCACACAAAATGTCAACAGTTGCCTTTCAGGAACAAAATTCTGTACTTACCGTACATGGGTTTGTTTCAGGGGAAGGTGTTTCCCCCCTGTGGAACCCCTGAAGCCCAACACTTTTGTTAAGCATTCAGAATATCTTCTCTTATCTTTCACTTCCTCAAATATCCCATTTAACTGTTACAATCTTTCACTTCTCATTAAAAACTACAAAAGAGTATTTGTCTGTATACCCACTATTAGATCTGATCATATGTGACCCGTTCTATCATAAGCGATGGGCAATTTCACATAAATCAATGTTCATGTAAAAATGTTCATTTTAATTAAGCTTCTAAATGCAAAATGTCAAAGTGAAAGGAACACCGTTGAGCATTGTATGGAGGCTAGCCAGCTGTTCACCAGTCACAAACAACCACATCAGCTGCATTTGAGGCTAGATGTTAATGTATTTGCTTTCATGGTCAATAGGTCTTAATGGAGTAAGAGTAAGAATATAGTTTTAAAGTTTTATAGTTTTATACATAAGATGACAAGTTATGGCCCTGGAATTTACCCAGTGTTGGTAGACTCCCAGCCTTACGTAACTCTCATGACAAAACTTTGAGCTGTTTTTTTCTCAAAAACATGGTTTGGTGGCACTTAACATGAAACAGGACACAACAGGGGCGGCCTGTAGCGTAGTGGTTAAGGTACATGACTGGGACACGCAAGGTCAGTGGTTCGATCCCCGGTGTAGCAGCAATAAGATCCGCGGAGCCGATGGGCCCTTCAGCAAGGCCTTTAACCCTGCATTGCTCCAGGGGAGGATTGTCTCCTGCTTAGTCTAATCAACTGTACATCACTCTGGATAAGAGCGTCAGCCAAATGCAATTAATGTAATGTAACTCTCTTGATATGTGGAGTAGAGCGATAACTGGTATTATTAGAAAGCTTGTATTATCCTCTTTTGATTAGTTAAAACTCAAAATAAGTTTTTGGTTCAATATGACTGCTTTTGATAGAGCAGGTCACATATTTGCTTAATAGCACAGTGGCCATTGAGGTTGAGCAGTAAATGGCAATTGGTATAGGCCTAATGTGGTCTCGGCAGATCTAAGCCCCTCGTGTCAATCTCTTACCCTCACGTATGCTAGCAGCCACCTGCTCCTACCAGTAGGCTGTAGATGGTATCGGCCCCCCCTCGTTAAGCTGTGAATTCTGGCCTGGGGGAGTGTGAAAGGGCTGTGGGTGTTCAGGGGCGCTCAATGCTACGCTGGACAGTTCTAAACACCAGCAGGCTATAGGGCTAAACTGAGAGTCAGAACAAAGGAGGCTATGTAGAGAAATATTGCCTGCAGTGTAGCTTCTCCCAGATGTGATGTTTCACTATACCTTACGACCTGACAAAGACCTGTGTGGTCGAAACATTGTCCTCCTGATTGCGCAGTAAAACATTACGCTTGGGACTAACAGCAGTGTGCAGGCAGCATTTATCCTCGTCGTAAATTGTGAATCCAAAATCCAAGGGAAAATAAGGTAGCTGGAAGGCCAGAGCTCAAGAACAGTAACCGGTACTATATTGCATTAAGAAAACATGCTCGAAAGCAGGGATAGTAAAATCCGGCCCTGGTTTCCTGTCCTCCCAGGTAATTAACTGAACGATTAGTGCTACTTATTGGCCGGACTGCCTTCACACCTGACTCCCAGGTAAAGGGAAGTCAGGTGAAAACCAGCTGTTCTCTGCCCTTGAGGACCATGGTTTAGAAACAGGGCTGTAAAGAAGAAAATGGCATCATACTTTGCATTAGCATATTTGATTAATATTGTCAAATGTTTGATTTGTTGTTTATGTATTTCTTATGCCACCACAGATATGAGTATTGTCATTACATTTCCAACATTAATCATCTGAAGGTAAGACCATTTCCTTGTTAACCCCTTAAGTCCAAAGCGTTTTAAGGGTTTCACAGTCAGGGTCCAGCAAACCAAATGCATAATAGTTAATAATTTTAAAAAATGTAGTTGCAGAGAAAATGTTGTTTCCCCCATCCGTGTGTAAGACAATTCAGTATAACTGCTGCTCATCAAAGAATAGACTATGAGCATGTTATTTAAGTGATGGCTAAAAATAATAACACTGTCAAGAAAAAGGGTGATACTTAAACAGCTGGACAATTTGCAGCGGCGCTCCGGACTCGGAATGAAAATGGACTGGATAAATGACCATTTTCCACGGAAGCGGTCTCCCCACGCTCCCGCACGTGTTTCCCGTGCACCGCAATCTGCATAAGTGAGCAGATGTCAAAGGTAGTCATTTGGTCGATGCGTGAGAGGCATGTTGGAGATAATGAGGGGGAGGCGCTCTCCTCGAAGTGTGCTAGGCTACGTACGAAGGGCTGCCCCCACTCCCTGTCACCACGTTTAGGCATTAAAGGCGGGTGCCCCTGAACACTTCATTTTCAACCCCTGCATGCTACCAACAGGGGAGGAATTACCCTGAGTCCTGCGGCTTTACCATATGGTTCTGCCGCTAGTCTTGGTAACGCATTAAGGCAGCGGTTCTGCGACTCGTGTGACAGGGAGAAAGGCGGCTGTAGACCAGCTGCGTAGCAGGGCTCCATTAGGCCTGTGGAGGAGGTAAATGGCTTTACCAGAGACTGTGGTTAAATTAGACACGTTGCTTTCTCAATGGCTTTCCTTTGACCTTGATTTCTGCAGCTCGACTGCTGTTTGCCCTTGACAGGGTCTGTTACTGTCTATGCTCTTTCTCATTACAAAGTCTTTGAAGAGGTTTGGCAGTTGGATTTTAGGAATGAATTGTTTTTGGTAACAGAAAGAAAACACACCAAAGTAAAGTCTATGCTATGGATATGTATTTTACATCTGTGAATATTCTTACACTGGATCAAATGTCAGATACTGTAACACACTGTACTGTATATTAAAATGAATTGTGAGGAGTATAATTTCTGCTTGGTCGATAGGCCAAATGGGCTAACATTTTACCCCTGCTGTGTCACAAACATGTTTTTAATCTGCTTTTCTAGACAATTGCTATTAGTACTATTTAAAAATTTGTATTGCGTATTATTAATGGCGCGATTATAATCCAAATCATAATGATCATCATGAAGATAATGGAGTGCATTTATATAGCACCTTCATTCTCATGTAATCTTGCTTTACTTTGGGGGGGGGGGGGCAAATTACCTCAGCAACCCCAAATGAGTAGCACCCTCCTGGGTGATGCAGTGCAGTCATTTTGCACAAGAAGGCTCACCACCAATCAGCTGAGGTGGAGAGGGAGGAAAGCCAATTAAACTGGGGAAGATTAAAATGGCCAGATTGAAAGAACAAAATAATGTGGAAAATGATGAGCATATAACTCAAATCCAAATCAAAACAACCGTTGAAAATGTAGTACCCTCCTGCTCTTGTAGCTAGCTAACTGAATTCTATTATTACCTGGCTAGTCAGGTTCCTTAGCAGTTGGGCTGGAGCGCTCTGTGTAGCATACAAAGATCCATGTAGGCAATTGCACCTGCTGTGGCTACATTACACATGAACTGAAGAAAACAGTTTGTTGCTCGCTGAAAATGAATGAAAACTAGGCACGTTTCTGAAACAAACACAGTTCCTTATTCTCCAGGTTAACAGCCTACAACCCCAGTCCTTCTTTGGGTTCTCTGCGTATGGCTAAGCACATGACTGGGACCCGAGAAGTTGGTAGTTCAACCCCCGGTATAGCCATGGTAAGAACCATCCAGTTGTTAGACCCTTGAGTAATGCTGCAGGGGGGAGTGTCCCTTGCATAGCCTAGTCAACTGAAAGTCCCTGTGGATAAAGCTGTCAGCTAGGTAACACGTCATAGTCAATGTTATATTTATATATAGAGTTGGGAGAGAATGCAGTTTATGGTGACGGATTGATTCAAACCAAATCTAATTGGCTGTTGTTTGTCTCATATGTGGCACAGTGTTTTCAGAAGGTGACAGAACCTTCTGAATGACCCCCAGGGCTCTCGACTCCACATGCTCACAATCAACTCGAACCCATTTGGAAAATGAACATAGCAACAAATGTTGATCAAAAGTAAGTGTTCCGCCTACAAATAAGTGCCCTGAACGAAAGCCAGAATTATTCTTTTCCTCTGCTGAATAATATAAGTTCTCATTGCCAGGCACTCTCTGACAATGTCACAGATGTTCAGGTTCATCAAACAGTGTTCAACGGCTGCTGTGATTAGTGACAAAGCTGGCCAAGAAAGCACTTGGAAATTTTAATCAGGCAGACGCAGTTCTCACTCCGAACAAAGGGGCAACGCCCTTTGGCTAGGACGTCCTCTCCTTTCTCACATTCTGGAATGGGAAGCCATTTTACAAGTACACAGTATACAAGCTTGTATTGTTTTCCTGTAAACAGCTAGACCCGTGTCTGCTGCTCTTTTTTGCAGCTCTTTTGAAGTTATGTACGGCTTCTTCTGAGCATTTCTCACCAGGTCTCAGGCCATTCCATCTCAAATCTTTCTTGGTCTTCCAGACCTTGCTTTCACTTCAACTGTTCCATTTATCTTCCATTTTCTAAAAGTCTTTCTGACAGTGGAAATAGGTAGTTTGAAACATTGACAGTTTCTGTAGCCTTCTCCTTCTCAGTGGAAATGAACCATCTTTAGATGAACTCATGGTTGGTAACACCAGACAGAACAGCCACTGCAGTTGGATACTTTAGAAGGCATGGAGTTACTTCAGAATAAAAGGTTCACACACACACACACACACACACACATGCACATACTATTGCAGAGCATTAAAGGCACACACCCAACCAATGTAGGCTACATGTCAGATTGATATGTAGTCTACATTATCTTCACAGATAAATCTGGAGCAACTTGTGAATGCCAGGTCAAGATAATCTCTCACATTCTCTGACCGTTAAAAGGTCCACGTGATATTCAGTTCCTTTTTTCTAACTCTCAGAGAACCGCTGATATTTCCAACAGGCTGTAGGCTAAAGGCCGTCAACCAATATGCCTGGGGCAAAATGAAATCTTTTTTTATAAACAAGGTTTTTTATGAAGTTTGTACAGTTGCTCAAATGATAGCAGAATTTAATCATTCCACAAGGGAAATTAATTTTCTCCCGATGGCCCAGAGTTCCCTGCAGATATTCAGAATTGTACATCAGTGTGCGGTTCTCTGCTCGTACACCAAGTTCCTCTCAACCTGCCCCAGATCCGACTAATGCCATCAATCCTGCTTTCATCCCTTCCACTTCATTGTCTCTTTATTTCTACACTTTCCTGCATGGGGAAGCTTGATGGATTTGGCTTGGGGAGCAGACAGACAGGGAAGTTTGGAGCCTAGGCAAAGTGTTTGGGCGCACTGCACACACTCTGACACAGACAAATGACTCGCTGGCCCGAGATGAATCATTTGACTTTCTCGAAATCACGGCTGTTTCCTCACAGACGAGTGGCCCTCGTTGCGTGTTTTCACTGGCGAGATAATGGCATGACACTCACATCTGTTTTCCTTTGGCCTGCATTACTTATAGCCCCTGATGGTATTGTAACCTCAGCGGTTGAGAAAATGATATCCAAGTCACTTGGAGCACAACGGCAATTCCTCTCAACCTGACAGCGAGGGACGGATCCTATTTATCAATGCAATTCCTTCTCCCCCAAAACGCGGCGTGAAATGAACCTTCCATTAATGCATTCAGGCTATCTCTTTCAGATGTAGTGCCCTCAAAATTATTCACACCCTTGAAAAGATGAGCAATGAAGCCTGTATGAAATAAACTACATACAGGCAATGTGCTCTATTTTATTCCCCCCCAAAAAAAGAAAGGCAAGTTATTTTATATAAATACGATTGTTCAGGGACAACAGGATATATATCAAAATTATTTATATCCGTTTTTAGCACTCTGAGGATATGTCAATAGAGCTTTATGAGACTGGTGAACATTTTTAGAGTGGATCTTTGACCATTTTCCCCACTGTATCTGCCACTCTTCAATTCAAAAGACACAATTTCAATCAAGTTTGAGTCTTAAAAATGATATGGCTATTACAAACAGTGATTGTGTTGTCATTTATTGGTTGATTTTGAGGTAAGATTGGAGTCATCCATTTGTGGCCAGGTTTGATCTTCCTTGTCGGGGGGGGGGGGGGTAACAGGTTTTTGGCTAGTACCAAGTGCCTTGTTTGAGTTCATTATTCCATTGACCTTTACAAGAGCCACTAGACATAAAAAAAAAGAACCCACAGATATTCTTCTTCACATCCTGGGCAAGGCTTTTAAAAAATAGACGTCGTAAGGCCAAGGAAGATATAACGATACTGAGAACGGGGGACCCATTTAGAATGCTTGGCAAACATTTTCATTCTAAATTATTCACGTGTTTGCCATGTTAAAAATATTGTACCAAGAATGTCCTTGGATTAATCCGAAGTCATTGGGGGTGAGCTGCTGTTCCAGACTGGGATTTCAAAGCAATTAGTAGTCCTCATACAGTCTTCCTTCTTATCTAAAGTCCATAACAATCTCTAACTGAGAAACCCTGCAGGTTCCTATAGTGCCCTATAATCCTCTGCTACATTTCCATTTTTAATTAAGTTCATTATTCTTGTTACCGTTGTTTCAACATTTTAACATTTAGCCTTTGCAGAACCTTCAGCTTGATGAATTGTGAACATTGGCTGTAAGGAAATGCAGGAAGGCACTATTTCTATTTCTATTTGAATTGCAGCAGTGTCAAGGAGCTAAAACCAAAGGATTTTACTCTCTTATACCTGTATAATGGGAAGTAACACTGAAGAATCTTGAATGTTAAATCTTGAATCTTGAAGCCTGAAAGACATTTCACAGAAGAGTAATGCTATGAACAAAAACTTCACATTTAACCTTGTGAGCTGTTCTTTTTTCAATTAAACCATATGTCGCATTACTTCAGGATTTTACATTCAAATGCACGATTCACTGTAATTACTTGCATGCATGCAGATCTGTTTATGAAAAGTGTAGATAAAAGATAAGACTATTCAAAATGCAATTAATTTGAATAATTTTGCATTATTATTTGAAGTTTAGTCAGCAAATTCTGGGCTCCCATCTACTGTTATCCAACATGAACCCTTGTTAATGAATTTCTCAGGTAGCCTAGTCAGTAAATATGGGCATTAGCTCTGATATGCAAACTCTTTGTCTTTTTTATTCTCTTATTTTGAATTTTAAGGTTATTAGTATTGTATGTATCGTCTTTTATTCCTTTGTGAAGCACTGTTTGATTGATTGCACTATTATAATTAATATCTAATTAGCAGCTCAACAAGATCTCTAGCTGTTGAATGAGCTGAGATTTTTCTGGGGTTGGAGTGAAAATGGATGCTGTATCTACAGGAACAGGGATAGGTAGCCCTGGTGTACAGCATAGGCAATGTACATTTATAATTTACACATACATTTTGTTTACTTAGTCTCTGTGGTTGCATTTGCTCCGGCTGAATAATAAAGCAATAATTGGCAGTACATTTCCTGTGAACAGGAACAACTACAAAAGATCTATGATACCGCTTGTTAAAGCAGTGTGGTGTGGGCACCAGAGCACTCGTGTCCTTATGCCAGTGCTGTATTTTCAATGACTTTAATTAGTTTAATTTCAGACAGAGGAGGGATTACATTTGCTTGCACTTCAAAGACATTATGTACTTTCACTGCAGCAATATCAGTCCACGGATCTTCTTTTATAATGTAGCCTCTTTTTTATCAAGGCCGCAGAGCGATTTAATTATCAAGAATCTAAGTTTAGTGTTTCATTCTTGTGGCCCTGCTGTCAGACTAATAAATTGCAAATCATGTTATTTATTTCATTCGGCCTTCGTTACAGCTTCTAAACGAAAATGATTAGGGGAGACCGGAGATAGTTGTCATACTTTTTACTCACTTGTGACTACATTTGAGCATGTCATATAAGGCTCATTTCAACACTAGTGCAACCGTCTTTCAGCAAAAGCCTCGGGTATTAGTATGTATACCTTGTATCCTCTTGCAATATGAGAAAAAGTTAGAAATTCACAAAGACAACCTGTCACAATATAAATATTGTAGTCACCAAATAAGTTTAAAATGTGTAGAAATTTCAAAGATGTGTGGCTTATTCATGAAATTACAATTCGGGTGACCTCTGACCCAAAAAAAACAGGGGTGAGTTTCCCTAAGCTATTGTAGCAGTAAGAATGTCTCAAAGCATCACTTCAAGAAATTTGCTGTCGCTGCTGAAATAGTATGTGAAATTGTTATTTTTTCCACGACATCTAGTTGTGAAATTCCAAGTATTGCTTGTGCCATGTTAAATCTGTTTTGGGAAAGTGATCTCATCTTCTACTGCTACTCAAACTGCCTCAGTAAATTGGGTAGCCGATTGTCTAATTTCAATTTCAAAAGTGCTATTTCTTAGCACAAACCTCTGAATGTCATATTGATTCCATATTGTAACTGCACCTGAAAAGTTAACTGAAGTGAATGTTATCTTCAAGTAGCACTTTTGACTTATGTTTGAACAATTCTCCTCACATCATATTTTGGTAAACACAGATTTCCCAGAGCTGTCTTGTGCATTTTCAAGACCCATCCCAATCAGGAAACCCCTAATCGCCCCTGATTAGTCCACTAGGATGAGCACAGAGGAATACGGGCGTCTTCTAAAGCCACGTCTTCTTACCGTTCAGTCCCCAAGCTGAGCCGTGCAGTTATTGCATCATTCATGCTCCACCGTAGCAGGCCAGAGGAGATGCTGGTGCATGACGAGACGAGAACGACCCTGTTGCCCGGAAGCCTGCTCAATTATGCGCAACTCCTACCCCAGCTACAGGCTGAAGCCTCCTCAGTATATTTTTTAAAATGTCACCCCTTCAAAACTCCTGAATTCATGCCTCCTCAAGAGCTCTTTTGACCGAAGGTGAAGAAAATATATTTTTAGTTTAAACAGACTCCAAAAAGTTTTGAGAAGATTGGCGTCTGGCATGTGACATGACCTTGTCCAATCACAGATATGGCTGTTATGTTGTCAGTCACTAATGAGACCAAAAGTAATTGAGCCTGATTGGGCTGGCCCCCTGCCACATCATTAGAGTGATAGATAGAATTGGCAGATCATGCAAGAAGAGGAGGAGAGCACTTAAGCCATCAAGCAAGGTCATTTTATTCCTGCAAGGGACTCATTGGCAATGTTTATTTCCAATTGCTTCTGTGTGATGCGTTGAATGTCAATTAAATATTTTTGTATTACTAAGGGCTCATATGTCTCACCACCTAATTGCTTGTTCTTTTCTACACCTTAAGGAATAAGAATCAATATACTGTATTCATGTTTATGTTCTATTTTCCATTGAAATGAGTTTGGTTTGGTTTGCTTAATTAGAAAATTATGCATTATTTGTTAATCAATGCATAAAAAAAAAAAATCTCGTCAGATTGTTTTCAAGGTGTACGTCCATGTTTTTCAACATGTTGTTCAATACTAACATGGGAAGAAGCAAAGAGTTATTTGTGTTGACTGAAGTATGTCAAAGGAGATTAAAAGTTAAGCCAAATTGTTAAGTGGGGCAAGAGTGTTATTTGTTCTTGCAAGTGGTGTCCGTTGAGTTTTCTTAGTTTAGTTTTGTGTGCCAGTTGAACTTAACATTTATACCACTCTCCCCGGGGAAAAACAGTGCTTTTTGAAGTTTTCCATCATATGACTTTATTCAAGCAACTGTATGGTATTAAAATAATTTAGTCCCCACCAGTAGGTCCTGTGATCACACACACACATGCCCATGCACACATGCTGCATATATGAAAACACCATTGATGAATTTAGATTAAGCTTGGTAAACTATCTGACTCAGTACAAAAAATACATCCACCATAAGCCGAGATGGTGATGAGCCCATTTTGTCATACAGAAGTTAATTGACCATTTGCAGTGATCTCAGAGTTCTGACAGAACATTGTTCAGAATGAAGTATTAGTTCAAGAGCCACATACGTATATACAGTAGCCACACCACATACAGTATTTTCAATGAACAAAGTCTCAGGATTTCTCTGAACTACATATTTATTCAGTACTGTCAACTGTGCACTTTGATAAGGTCCTATAGCAAATGACTGAATTGAGACACAACTCAATACAGCAACATTAATTTCATTCCACATGGCTCCTTTAAGACTTTTCAAACATCTGCTTATGTTTTCTCCAGCATACTGCTTTATTGTTTTCCTGTGTAATTACTGCACCTTGGCTAAGCTTTGGTGAAAAGCTTTTCTCTAAGGAAGTGCAACATTTCTGAAGTGAGAAACATTTACTCAAATACTGGGGGAAAGATTAAGCCTGCTACACATATTAAGTGAATGTACTTTTGGCGAACATGACTCACATTACGAATGGACTACTGAGGAATCAAGGGACTCAGGGATGAGATATTATATGCATATTAAAATACATGTGGAGGGTGTACATGAAATTGAAAGATGATTTAAGTGACTTTGACTGTGGAATAATTGTTGGTGCCAGACAGGGTGGTTTCAGTATCTCAGAAACTGCTGATCTCCAGGGATTTTCATGCACAACAGTCTCTAGAGTCAGCAGAGAATGGCGCAAAAAACCAAAAACATCCAGTGAGCAGCAGTTCTGCAGGCAAAACCATATTGCTAATGAGAGAGGTCAGTGGAGTAGGGCCAGACTGGTCAAAGCTGATAGGAAGGTGACAGTAACGCAAATAACCATACATTACAACAGTGGTATGCAGAAGAACATACCACTCAACACACAACACATCAAACCTCTAAGTGGATAGGCTACAGTAGCAGGAGACCAATAAGTCTAAAAAATACAAACATACTTAATAAAGTTCTCACTAAGTATATACAGTAATATGAGAGGCATACAGAAATACTGGTATTCTTTCACAGTCTAAATCAGGGTCCAAGCCATGGAAGACTGTGGATTTGTGTGGTTTCATTTCATTCACCATCTAATTTAGACATTGGAAACAAAGGGTTAACCAATAAATGACTTTGATGAATCACTTAAGTGCATGCTTGAACCAACCACAAACCAGACACTGTGGCCCTCCTGGACTGGATTCTGGCAGCTGTGCTCTATGGGAAGAATATAAGTCATTCCTTTAATGGGAAACATCAACTTGCTATATGATAAATATACTGTACCTATTTTATTAGCTGGTTTTGTGCCAGGTGGTGCTGTACTTTGTTAAGGGCATATTGTTTCTGAAGTTCTGCAGTTTCTGCAATGTGAATGTGCCATCATTGTTCTTTCAAGGAGCTATAAGCTGTGTAGCAATAAGGCAGTATAATTTTTGGACTAGAAATAATATACACTCACTTTATTTGGAACCCTATACTAATACTGGGTAGGGACACCCTTTGCTCTCAAAACAGCCTCAATTCTTCATGGCATGGATTCCACAAGATGTTGAAAACATTCCTTTGAGATTCTGTTCCATGTTGACATGATTGCAAAATTGCACAAAATTTCAGCAGACTTGTCAGCTGCACATTCATGCTGTGAATCTCCCGTTCTACCACATCCAAAAGGTGTTCTATTGGATTCCAGCCCGGTGACTAGGTAGGCCACTGAAGAACAATGAACTCATTCATGTTCCTGAAACCAGTTTGAGACCACTTTTGCTTTGTGACATGGTGCACTGTCATGCTGGAAGTAGCCATTAGAAGATGGGCACATTGTGGCCATGAAAGGATGCACATGGTCAGCAACAATACTGAAACAATACATTCAAGCAATGATTGATTGGTATTAATAGGCTCAAAGTGTGCCAAGAAAACATTCCCCACACCATTACACCACTGCCACCACCCCGGACTGTTGAAATAAGGCAGGTTGGGTCCATGGATTCATGCTGTTAGTGCCAAATTCTGACCCTACCATCTGTATGCCTCAGCAGAAATTGAGATTCATCAGACCAGGCTACATTTTTCCAGACTTCAACTGTCCAGTTTTGGTGAGCCTGTGCCCACTGTAGCCTCAGCTTTCTGGTATTGGCTGAATCAAAATCACTGAGATCACATTTTTTCCCAATTCAGATGGTTGACATGAATATTAACTGAAGCTCCTAACCCAAATCTGCATGATTTTATGCATTGCACTGCTGCCAAACAATTGGCTGGTTAGATGGCATGAATATGTAAGTGTTCCTAATAATGTGCTTAGCGAGTGTATAACGGGCATATAACAACATGTATGAATTTCGCACTAAGGTCATTGTCCTTCACACAGCTAAGGTAAACTATGACACTAGGTTGATAAATGCATGATATTTACATACTTGAAATCTCAGAAAGGCTTTGATATTTTTTTTAGAATGTACGAATGTCGAGTCTAAGACGAAAAGCCTCTTTATGTGATTTTTAAGCACTACTAGTGGCACTTAGATTGAATGTGAATTTTTTTTTTCTTCTTCTGAAATTGATGCATGATGCCATAGTCTGAAAACACCCATCAGGTTGTCAGGGGGAAAAAACAATTCTGCGCCTACAGCCCGTTACCTAATGCATTCAAATGGGTATTAAGTACGCTCATTCGCTTTCAATATTTAGCAAATGGGTGGGAAAGCTACAAGGCAGTTTTCTCCTTCATTTGAGAGGTATTTAACAGTGCTCTCTGGATGAGCGCCACATTCCTGACAATGGTGGGCAGCTAAAGAAACGTTTTCATCACAGCTTGATCCAGGGTTATTCCACTTATTTGGGAAGAATTTGGGAGTGAGAGATTACACTGATCTTATTAATTATGGTGATGAAATATGGAACATGATCATAATGTAACAATGTAATGTGCAATAATATACCTGTTCGCAGAGCAACACAAACACACACACACACACACACATTACACATTGCAGGGATGTTACATGTTACACATGATTATACATTTATCCTACTATAATATAAATTATTTGTGATTTTCCTTTATGACCAGAAAATGCTAATTATGTGATACACAAAAACCAAACCTGACTGAATTACTTTACAAAAAGATGACTTCCCCAATACCCATGGGCTGGTGCCTTTTGTTTATTTGCATGTAATAATTGTAATCCAAACACACAGAGGGGATGAAAGTGTTTTTGTTTCAAAGAGGTAGACCAAGACAACGAGTGGAATTAATGCATTAAATTAGCAATGTAACCTATAATATCGAGAAGGCTTTTATTACAGACATTCTTATCTTGCAGAAAGTGGTGCTCCACAACTGTTGTGTTCCAGGTACGGGAGGAAATGAGAAATTCTCTTGCCGGCTGCGGGGGCAATCTTACTGCACTAAACGGCAAGGCTGGGATAATGCAGGCGCTATCTCCGTGTAAATTATTTAGGCTGAAAAGCTCCCTCGGAACCCGTGCAGGAACATTTCTTGGCATGAGGATTTCTAATCCTGAATCTGCGGTCACCCCGAGACATTTTTAGGAGCTTAATTACAAGCGATCAGCAAGCTATAGATCCTAGTGCTGATAATAGACACAGGGAAAGGCCCACACCTTGGTTGCAGATAGAAGCCACATCAAGTTGCTCACGGTGTAATTAATCAGTGTTTCCGTGGTTATGGAATGTAGAAGAATACTAATAAAGGGATGTGCAATCAAATTAGCATTCCTGGGCCTAAAATATTCATAAGATTACTGTTTTGGAGTGCGTATTCCAAGGCAATATAACTATGCGCATTTGGGACCTAATATACTATCCTATTACAACATGAAATTTGTATTCTTCCTTTATGAAATTTTACATTGACGGAGACTTGCGTTTGCCATTGATTAAAAATCATTTTTGCATTCGTTATTTGTCCTTGATGCTGACAACCGAGAAAAATAATTGGCATAGCAGAAACCTAATCTGCATTAAAGTCATATCCTGTTTTTTATGTAACGTCCATTTTGTCAGGGTTGCCTTTTTCTGTGATGTTAACATTAATGCGCAGAATTTACATATAAGATCACACAAATCACTGGATTCATTTAAGCAGGCTGCCATTAGAAAAGCGTGAAGCACTCCCACGGAGAGGCGTGGCTTTAATAGCCAGACCTGTTATCCTCTGAAGAACTCTTCGGCCACTTGGGGTGGGGAGGGGTCCGTCCTCTATGGCGGTTAGCTCAGGAGTGCCCTCTCTCAGTGAATCACGCTTTGACCCAGGGTGAGCGGGGCGGAGAAGTCATTAGCTGTGGCGGATATGGCGGCTGAGAGCTCTTTTATTGCTGCCACCCGCTCAGCGCTCTGGTCCACCCGACTCTTCAAACGCACTTCAAACCGAATCCAACCGCAGTCAGCAGACCTATGACATCGCCTCTGGGGCCTCCGGCACGCACACCGGCCTGAGGCGGCCCAGGGAATGTTCCGGTCTTATCAGACTTGCCAGCTCTGGTTAACCCATGACCTTCATAGGCGGAGGTCATCTCCAACGACCTACACTGACACAGGTAGCCAGCTTCCTAAAGGGTCATGGGGAACTGCCCTCAAATAAATCTACTTTTTTTTCATCTGCCCGACAAAGAAATATGAAAAAGGTCAGGTAAATATGGACACGGTATTGCTTTTGTCTCGCGGCTATTTATTTCATCTGACTTTTTCCTCCCCCAATCCGTCCATTTGACCTTTTGGAAGAGTTTCTCAAACATTTTCGAAAAAAAACATTTTGCATTGAGTTGAGTTGAGCCCCAGAGGATAGTGGCAGCCATCAATGAATGATTAATGCATGGCTTTGTTCTGCTTGAGGAAGCTTTTCTTACAAGCTGTATTCAGCCCCAGATCAGGAGCGAGGAAAGCACAGACGACACTCTGGGAATAAATAAGAGATTTAGATCCCATAGTAATATTTCAAAGGGTATCAACAATAAAGACACTTTCCCATGAATCTTTGCAAATAAGGACCACATGAAAAGAAAGCCCACTAGATATTCTGCCTTCCTCTGTTTGTACTCCTCAACAATGTCAAGAGACTCAGAACTTCTGATATTCTGTGACATTATCTGACTTAATCCAAGAAGAAAACATGTTAGATACTTTATAGGCAAGTTGTTAATATACATCAAACATATATAAGTGACTGTTATTTAATATTATATGGATATTTTATTGTTATTTAATATTATATTTCCATGCCAATGAAGCCAAGAGTTTGCAAACTACCATGCGCAGTAGGAAGAGATAATGGCGTCAGATGTCATTTGAAGGTGAGAATATATTAATTGGAACAGCTTCGCTATGGACAATTATGCGTCAGATTTAAGTGATGAAATGGAGCTCGCATTATTCCAGTCCATCTGGTTCAAAGTTGATTGTCTGAAGAATGTGAGTGCCTGGGTACTGAGAGTCATGGCATGGGAGCTACGTGCCACTGGCTCGAGTCGCTCGGTATCTTGGCAGTGACTCGGCAACAGAACTCCTACATGGGAGGCAGAGGTTCCATTGGGTGACATCCCAGGGCTTTCCCAGGAGACCGAGGGAGTCACAGAGTAGCTACACTCCGTTGACTCAGGCAGTAAAATCACAGCGAAACAGTCTTCCCATGCCAAAAGCAAAAAAGGCTCTTATTTTGGCCTCCGCTCAAAAATAAACACGGAAAGTATGTGGAAATTTGCAAACCGCGTGCTAACCAATTAACCAATACTTTGAAAATTCCGTTGACTTCCTGTCGACTTGATGGGTGCAACCGCGCTACAATTTTCTCAGGAGTTTCACTTTTCAGCACCCCGGAATAATGAAGTCATTTCAAGCCACAATTAGCACTTAACTGCACCGCAGGGCCGACGTTGATGGCAGAGCTGTGGCACGTCTTGATGCGTGCTGCGGGTTCTGCTGGCTGTAAGGTAAAGTTAGAGTGCTGTCTGAAGCAGCAGCCAGCTGAGGTGTGCACTATTTATTGTGAAAGGCTCAAATAGCCATCAGCAGGAAGGGCACCCGGGCGGAGTCGTTGATGGTCCATTTGGCACCGGCTAACGAGGTCTGTAAGGTGCGCAGAGTTCAATAATTCATAATCTAATGTAAATGCTGAGAGTAGTTTTTTATGTGCTCCCCCAAAATTGCCGGGTTGGCTCCTGCACTTATTCTTGTCCAATTTCCGCAGACGTCATAAAGCTCACCTCCTACGGCCCTCAGATCAAAATGTGCACCGAAGGTTGCGGTGTTTTGAAGTATAGGGCATACTGCAGCATTATGGGACATTGCACATATGTATACAATTTTTATTTATTTAGAAGCTATCAGAGGGGTTAGATCACCAACCTTTGGCTAGAAAGGATAGTTTTCAGTTTGTACATTGTCACCAACATGCCATTATCACTTGACTTTGATATTGAATGCAGTCCGAGCGTATTACCGAAGTAGAGTCATTAAGGGCATTTTGTAGTCTGCCTGGTTGGCAGCATACAGGCATGGAAGCATTGTAATTGTGTTTAACAAACTCTCAATAAACGGCTTCGGTTTTTTACTTTATTATTTTAGGCTTCCTAATGACTTTACACTTAAAGTTAATTACACTATATGAGTATTAATATTCTCATGACAACGGAGCCAGCGATGGGGTCAAAGTTCAATACAATTTGAGTCTCAGCAATGGGCACAACAACAATTATAACGACGACAACAAGTTGTCCATCCCTCTAGGATAAACGAAAAGTTGTTGCGACTAGCAAATTATCATACATCGCCTACCTGTAAACATCTGCTGGCACTGACTTGGAGAGAGGAAGTGTGAGGTATGTCTAGCGACTCCCTGCTCTCTGTGGTGAGTGTGTGAGTCAGGTGATGGGGGAGAAGTGGCAATCAAAGGAAGTGCCACAGGGTGCACACACAGTCCTGGCCTGATGACATCACACCTCATTTGTTTCCATGACTTTTTTTTTAATCCAACACCACTGCAAAACAGAAAAAAAGTTTGCTTTACTCAAATGGTCTGAGGAAGCTGGCATGCTTTTTATGACTCTATTTAATTGAGTTATAGAAATGTATTCCATTTTAAGAAGCGATTACTCAGTCTGTTTGGTAAAATTGCATTTATGTCTCATGGTGTACTTAAAATGATTTTCTTTTAATCAAAGGTCGCTCAATGGGGAAATAACGAGAAAGTCAAAACGGGAGACCGACCATTATCTGAGAAAATTCAAATAACATAACATAATTGAAGGGCCAATTTAACTGACTGACATATGATTTTCATCATCACATGTCTTCCCGTTTTTCCTCACAATTTGTAATCACCAATTTTGGCAGTTACTGATGACCAGAACAATGACCAGAGCAGCTGATATGTGATTGCACGTACGAGCTTATAGTGACTATTTCCACAATGCCGTCCACACATCACTACCTGAGAGCTAGTATCTGAAGAGTGCTGAATCTCTCTCAGAGAACATCAAGTTGGCTGTGGGTAGCTGGTATGTTAATGCACTGGTTGCCCAAGGAATTCTGGCTGACTTAAACCCAGCCTACATCTCTCAGAATCCGATCCAGTCCCGCCAATGTAGGCAAGTACCCGGATTTAATCACGTAATGACCAAGGATCAAACCTGAAAAGTCATCACATAGAAAGCCAAGGTCAGACACATGATTCATCCATTACATTTTCTACAAGAATTTTTGCCAACTGACTTGTGTTTCTCTAAGGGGGAACCATGTTGAAAATTTTTTTTTAAATCATGCCAACTGTGGATTTCATCATCTAGTACAAATTTGGTTTTCCCTGTAGAAGTGTTTGTCACTTTAATTGGCTTTTCATAGGAGATAATATTTTCAGGGGAGAGGACACATTGAAATTATTTTCTCAATGCAGCTCACATTTGAATGATAGAGCCTGCCACTGCCTTGTACTTCCATTTGCACAATGTGTGCGAGATGCCTGTACTTTTTCATACACCCCCAGCAAATGCAGGTCGTAAAGATGTGTTTTATGTGAATAGATGTGATTTAACACTTGTTTTCACTCTATCCCAGTGCTCTATGCTAGCAATTGAATAAAGGAAGTATAACTGATTCCCTTAAACACTAATCAAAGTGATTAAAATAAAAATCATCAAGATCATCATTCAGAATTAATCTGTAAAGAATGAATGTGAAATTGATATGCCTTCAATTATGGGTAAATCCTCAGTAGGGAAATTGTATGGTTTCAGTTATTGTCATGTAGGGAAGCTGAATCAAGAAAAAATGTATTTGTACCAAACATTATGGGAGACTGTATATATGTACATACTGTATAACAGACATATGAAGATTTTTATGTCATACTTACCTTTGGAAATCAGTAGACAATAAGGGTGATAATGGCCCAAATAGCAGAACATGATAAATAAATAAATAAATACATAAGAAAATATGGAAATCATTTTGCGATGAGCATCTATGGCTTTGTTGTCATGGGTGCGAGCCTTACACATTAAATAAGGAGCCCTGTCCAGTAGACAAACCATCACTGAAAGAGAGCTTAATTGACACTATACTGTATTTGCCACGATCTCTGAAAAGTATCTCAGTATCCCCGTGCTTGTAACACACACCGGCGGGGCACGAAGATATGGAGCTGTGCCTTCAAGTGTGGCGAGGGTGGCATTTGATAGCCGGCGTGAACTAATGGGGGAGATATCCATGACTCTCCCCATGTTGGAAGCCCTTGGAGACAGACAGAGGGGGGGAAGATAATTGTTGCAGACGTGTTCAGCCAGATTCTCTGAGGCAGCAGACAGGATGGCGTTCCTCTCTTGACAGCACGGCTCCCGAACAGCCTCGAATCTGCATAAAGATGAAAACAGGGAGGAACGGCGCGGGAGAAACAACTGGTAATTAATGCATCTGTAAAAAATGTGCCGGAAAATGCCATATGTTAATTCAGGCTCCTGTAATGAGACGACAGGGGGAAGGAGCTAGGTACAGTAAGTGAGTTTCTCAGGAATGGTTCTCTCTTACTCCTCGCCAACACACGTGAGGTGTGTGCTGTATGCTGGAGATCCAGGAGATCCTTCCTTGGCCGTGTTTGGGGACAGAAAAGGATTTTGAAGACAGACCTGTTTGGTGAAACAGGTCTGTCTATTGTCTTTCTCCACACTTTTCGTATTAGGAAGCAGCCGGGATGTGGCAAGGAGTTGAGACTTTTTTAGTCTCAGGGGTTTCTCCTCTCTACCCTCCCATGCTGACGAGCCGAAACCTAATCAGCCGTGCTGTTATAATGATGGGAATTTTCCATGCTCAATTAAGCCCTCTGTCTGGTAGCTCCATTTGGTACACACATACAGAGAAGTTTGGAGTCGGAGAGTCACAGGACCCCCTCTTTTTGGGGCAAAATGACAGCTCTCTGTAACATTCCTATAAAATCCAGCTATGCCAGCTTGAAAACTGAGCTGGTCAAGCTGGTCATAAAGCTGGTCTAGCTGGGTATGAGCTGGTCAACCAGCATGGCCATGCTGGTCATAAAGCTGGTCTAGCATTGTATGCTTTGGTCAGCCAGTTATTGCAGGTAGCTTCTCGGAGCTAGTTGCTGTGTCAAAACATAGCTTTAGCTGGTCAAACCATGTCAAGCTGGGAGCTGGTCCAAACTGGTCAACCAGCTACCAATCGTTTTAAAAAACAAGCTTGAGCTGTTTTTTTTTTTCCAGCAGGGTTAGACAGGTATAGCTGGTTAGTTGTGAGCAGATCCAGGGCCTATTGAGACATTGCTTGTCTTTGGTCTTTTCAGGTGCAGCTGAAGTAATGTGATTTAAAATGGCATCGCTGCCCTTGGATGCTGTGATGCAAAATTGCAGAGCGATCCCAACCTTCACTGACATTGCACACTGTGCAGAGTATAGACTGGAGGTCACACACATTCACCTGTTTTCCCAGCTCCCCCCACCCACTTCTCTGTCTCTCTCTCACTGCATCAATCTCTGTTGGAAGAATGAAATTAATTTGGCCACTTTGCAAAGCTACTGACCTCCAGTACCATCACACAGTTAAAGCCACAGTACTAGGAATGTGTTTTTAAAGCATACAGATTATATCTCAAAATATATGAATGATCATCACTCCTGAAGAAAAGGTGAAGATTGCGCATCGACTAAAAACAATTAAGGAGTGCTGAGCCCAAAAACAATTCACACTGGCACTCAAAACTGTGAAAGGTAGCACATCCCATCAGTAGAACAAAAATATGAATACTTATATTTCCACTTATTTTATTTTGGCACACATTAGAATTAACTGAATGCTAATACATTTTGGTTAAGACAGCGTTCATCAGAGCATATGCATATGCTGATAAAGGCTGTCTTAGCATATGCTCTGATGAAGTCTGTCTTAGCTGAAACACATTAGCGTTCAGTTACTTTTAATGTGTGCCAAAATAAAATAAGTGGATATAAAAGTATTCTGATTTTTGTTCTACATTGGGGATGTACTTACTTACTGAGTTTTGAGTGCCAGTACATGTATCACGTCTGTGTTTTTATTAAAACATACATTATGTAATGTATGCAGTACTTGAAAATTGCACATGAAATGCATTCAACAATAGATACAGTGCAGTCTGTAAGTATTTTGACAGTGGTACAATTTCTGTTCGTTTGGCCCTGTACTCCAGCACATTTGACACATCTCATTAACAATGCGTTTTTGCCCGTAGCAGTGCTGCTCACTGGATATTTTTGGTTTTTCGCACCATTCTCTGCAAACTCTGTTGTGTGTGAAAATCCCAGAAGAGCAGCAATTTATGAGATACTCAAACCACCCTATCTGGTACCAACAATCATTCCATGGTCGAAGTCAATTAGATCACATTTCTTCTCTATTCTGACATTTGGTCTGAAAAACAGCCAAACCTCTTGACCATGTCTGCATGCTTTTATGCATTTAGTTGCTGCCACATGATTAAATATTTTCATTAACAAACTAGTGTACAGGTCTACCTAATAAAGTGCTCACTGTGTGTATATTATTTACTTTACGAGTGCCCCAAATCTTCAATGTTGCACAATGTTTCGATCATGATTAAATCTCCCAGAACCCCCAGATTTAGACCACCACCTTCTTTTCCTTGTATCTTCCTCATCCCATGGCCCTGTGCCACAGCAACTGCTTTCCCTTGTACAACGACAGAAATACGAACCAGCAAACTGCAGCCTACAGCACAGCCTGACGCTATGCTAATGCAGCCCCCAGTCGTATTGGCAAACAGTGACACATATTCTAATTCAGCACACTCAGGGGAAGGCCAGCATACATTTTTCACTTTCAGGGACAGCTTTCATTTTCCATACTACCGGAAACGAGACGCATTCATCTGTTTTTGTATTCTTCTGCTATACTGCTGAATAAAAAGAAAGAAAATGTAGATTTGAATAAAGAAAGGCCCACTTTGTCATACTGAGAATGCGTATGTGATATGGCGAGGTATTTTCATGATGTATTATATCGCACATTTTAGTTTGAGAAAAGAAAGAGTGTACCCCCCTTCTACAGTTTAAATGCTAAAAATGCATCTCTTCGCCATAAATCAAGGATTTCCTTCATGAATTACAGTACTTCATCAACCTGTTTTCAGCATGTCTGTCACCATTACGCTGTGTTTCAGTTGTTGTTATTGTCAATTAAAAGTGAAACTTCTAGAACCGCAGAGCAAACGTCAGTTATAATCTTGAGGCCATGTAACTTTCAAATGAACTGACAGCAAGGAGAGTCGAGCGCTCCCAAATGCAGTATTGACATCACATGTCTCTCATTGGATAATTTATTTCCACTCTAAGCATCAATTAAAGCCATTTAAGAGGATCGTTTCATTCAAACCAAGTGATTGAGCATTATGAAAAGATACCTCGACAGACAGTTCGTAATTCAGTAGATGGATCAACATAATAAAAGAGCGAAGCATCAGTCATCACCTCAATTACCTTTCAGACCGAATTAGAACGTGTCACGCGAAAGTTCAAGGTTGCCCCCGCCTCAGTGTCCATCACCCCGCAAATGATCCTGAATGTCTAACAGAATTTCAAACGGCTCTCCTTCATTTTTCTTCCCGTACACCGATGACGTGGATTCACAGACAGAGCCAAACCTACCATTTACCACAATGACCTGAGATACCTCAGGAAGGCTAGCAGCTCTAATTCTTAAGTTCAGACAAAAAAATAAATGCGTGGCACTTTAACTACGCTCATTTCGTATTGTATATGGAGCTATTTTTGCCGCCGGTGAGCTTGTCAGAGTTAAGAAATAAATCCCAGATCCCGTATACTGACGCAGCTTACAGTCTTTTTCTTTTGAGCGGGCTTAACACCGGAACGTTCCCTGCTTATCACTGGCAGTGCTTTAAGTGCATTCTGCAAGGTGTGGGAGATTACCTTATATTTCACACTACCTTCCTAATGCATTCCTTTAATCTGCTGTTGACTTGTGCTCAAGTAAATTATGTTTTATTTACCAGCGAGGGTTGCGAGATGTTCTCTGCCCTTGGCTAACACGTTTCAATAGGGCGTAAAAAGGGTGTGTTGCTCTGATGTGGAGCCAAATAGGTACAATTCTAAAATACAATGCCATTCAACCTTGGATTACAGAGACGCACAGGGATCCAGTGAACCATGTAAGTCCAGGTACTTCAAGTTCTGTAATATCACTGTAAAGACACGGACTGTACACAATATCAAATTTGAAGCATACTGTGGACCAACATCATTGGCAATGTCAGGCTATCTCTGGACAGATTTTCACCTGATTCACTTAGCAGTCTTTCCTGACATTAGTCCCCACTCATCAACCAGACCACTCCAGGGCCCTTATACACAGTGCTCCAGCAACCCCTCTCTCCTCAACCTGTTACCCTGCTCTCTCTTGTGAAACATGAATGATTAATAAGAACAAGTAAACTATGAAATGTCACAATAATGTTGTTGTGTGCATTTTTAAATGTATGCTTCATGCTTTTAATGATGACCTGCGTGACCCAGGAAAGGTTTATCTGGGCATGAGATGAAGAGGAAGAAGAAGACGGGTTTAGATATCAGAGTAGCTTCCATGTGAGTCTCAAACACCAATGAATTTCAGCAGGTCTTGTTCACGTCTACCTGCCTGCATGCTATGTGAGCTCAAGAGGCTAAAGCCAGACTAGTATTTTTCCCAGCAGAGCCCCTGCTCTGTAAATCACTGTCCGGCTCTGGAGCAGTCAGCTGAGAGAAGTGGAGCATGCCCACTGGCCCCCGGCTCTCTCTAGCCCTCCCAGGGATGACTACACCAGCCAAGAGATAAATTTCCCCCTCCTTCTAATTACAGTGCTTGCCATCTCTGTCCCCCCACGGGAGTATATCACTTTGCCCGCCCCCTCTCTCCCTCTTCCCTCCTGGTAAATAACATCCCCACCGCGGTGCGGAAGACCATGTGACCAGAATGGCTCGGAATATACATCTCTGGGGCACGGTAACTTGGTAGCATCAAAGCGATTACTTTATTTGTTTCAGAAATTAACATAAAGAATAGCTGTGAGCGTATTTTTTCAATTAACACAACAACAAAATGAAGCGTTCTAGCTGCCGTTTCTTATCCCCCGTTGCACCAGTTCACCTGAACTAATCAAGTTATTTTGGCATTGCTCCTTTTAAGGTCTCCCCCAGCCAGAAAGAAAAGGGCAGAGAGGTGGTCCATTTCATCATCTTATGGACTGGCAATTATCCCAGTTCATTTTCAATACATATCAATTAATTTCCTTGATGGAACAAAGTCATCAGGATTCTGAGATACACATCTTTCCCCCCTTCCCCTTTACTGACACTATGCTCCACATATTTAGCAAACTGAAATAATCTTAATTAAAGTTTGCCTACTTTCAATAAGCAGTGGTAATTTGCCCTGACTCCATTTGTTGTCTCAAAGCCTTGTGTCAAATGAATTTATTCTTCATGCAGTTCCTCACAATGAGAATATTTAAAAGCCTGAAATGAGATTTTGTCTTTTTCCCAGGGAATATCGCTTCCCTTTATGCAGGAGACTATTCCCTGTATAGTAAACATTTCCTCATTATAATTATTAGCCATGATCAGCCATGCACAACAGTACATTTTTCTAGTTTATATTCTTCTTGTCAATGTTCTTCTAGTTTATATGCAGTGTAGCATATAAGCATTCCCATACACACACAGGCAGAAAAAACATGAGCTTTGCATGTTAAAAACCAGCCAGCCATAGATGTTTCCTTTAAACAATCCTGTGATTACTTAACCATACATTGCACAAACATTACCTTGGTATCTTTATGCCAACATTATAGGATTTTCTAAATTATGAAGGTAATGATAAATACTGCAAGTTATTTTGTAGAGTAATTTGTTAACTCTAAACTCTAAATATTAATGTTCTTACTTTTTCAAATAAAAAAGGAAAAGATAATGTACAGTGGAGAACATCCTGTATGGTTTATAAAGATACCAGGATGTTCCCGATGTACAATGTATGGTTAAAGAATTACAGGGTCTTAAAAGACACACATATTTGGCCAGAAATGCTATATACTGTAGGCCAGGGTTGTTCAATTGTATCCAAAAAGGGCCAGTGTGGGTGCAGGTTTTTGTTTCAGCTCAGGACTAATACACCTGATTCTACTTATCAAGGTCTTGACTGAAGACCACAATTAGTTCATTAGTAGAATCAGGTTGTAATGCTGAGCTAAAACAAAAACATGCACCCACACCAGCCCTTTTTTGGATAAGATAGGACATCCCTGCTGTAGGTACTTTGACTTCAAGTTTCTCCAAAGCTATTTGTGACCCAAATCTAAGATTTACACCAAATTACGGCAAGGGGAGATTCATACAGAGTTCACACAGAAATGTGGGACCTTCAGTGAAATGCAATACTGTGAAATCTCACCACCTGCCTCCAGCCACATACTTTAGTCCCATGCATAGGAATTTCTCATTGGGCCATTACAGCATCATCCCCAACTGTAATGTTTAAACAGTTTAATTGAAAAGCAATTCTGCTTTCATTCAATTTGATTTATTTTTAAAAGGCAATGGTGTTAACCTTTTCAGTGGCTCCACCCAAATCCCAAGGGCTTTTGGCTTTTGTTGAGAAAATTGAGAAAGTTTAGAAAATTTAGTAGGGGGTTAATAGGGGCTCAAAACAATAATATAGCAGTCATTTTGATTGGTTGAAAAGATATAAGGTCAAGATTGCCATATTGTACTCTTGGGATTTTACGGTAGTTACACTTGAGTGCCATATAGCACTCTTGGGACAGAAAGAGCTAATATGCTTGGGCGTTAGTCACATTCACAGGATCATTCTTGCTCCCTGTTATATGGTTGGGAGAGTTTCACTATAGTTAATTACTTCCATTTATTCCCCCAGAAGAGATTATTTAATGTTGTGAAAATGCTTTGTAATTTGGCAGGAATTTATTGACATCTTTTGTTGAAATGACTTTATTTTGTAATACTGCTAATGTTGAAATTAGAGTGCAACTTTGCTTTAAATTATGTCTGGAGCCAGTGCCAATTAAATAACCAGAGATGACTGCATCATTCAAGAACTATCAGTATTGAAAACAGTGAATTACATATATGGTATGGAATGTTTTTTGAGGGTATAACAGGACTAACTCAGAAAGGAACATTCAAAAATGAGCCTGATAATAGCTTGTGCTGGTGTGGCTTTTTAAAACATTATTTTGCATCGAAGCTCTCAACAGTTTCAGTCAAGGTTTATCCAGGGTCCAGCCAGCCACAAGCAAAGACTGGAATAACTGTTTTAAAAGTTCTTCAATCTCTATAGTGCAATTTTCTTTTCTGACACAGAAATATTCATTAACATATAGGACTATTTTCTCATCACCTATTTACCCAATAGATTTTAGCCTGATCAATACTTTCGTATTTTGAAGAGACATGGAATGTGAATGTGGAATTATTACATATATATTTTTTTATCATGAATGTGCTTTTAACAAGATTCTGCCAAAGCCTGTTTTAGTCTTGTTTGTGTTTTGTATTTCATAAGGGTTTCTTAATATCTCGTTAGTATGCATTTACTCTTGACTAATTAATGGGGAAAATCCTCAGTTGCTCTAATGAAAACCTGAATTCCTCTGCAGAAGGTGCATTGATAGCCTTGCAGGTGCTTGATGCAGTTCTACAAACAGCCTTCTCTCCCAGACAGTATGGAAGCTCATTGACACTGCATCATCAACAGCTCGGTGCTAATGAAGCTCTCGTCTGGAGCACATTACCCCAAGCACTAAAAGGGAGAAATGTGGGATATGGAATGAGATAGAAGTGAGAAATACCAAACCTTGAGACTACCAAAATGATCAGTGCTAACCCAAAACCAAGCATCTTGCATTTGCAATGCACTTTCCTGAAAGGGACATTAATCATTAATCATCAGTGTTTAAAAATGGTGTCAAGAAATACAAAAGAAAATATTTATTTTGCGCAATACCAATGAGAGGTGCATTGCCCACGCATTCCTACTTTCATAGGGCCACAGTAATCTGGGGGTTAATTCACCTCAGGGCTAGAATGGTAAAGCGCTATCATGAAACTGTTTTCCAATTCCCATCTCCCACAACATGTAGTATCCATAATGGGAGGGGAGTGCGACTTCAGCCAGGCTCCGATAGAAGGTCCAGCAATGAAAAAAATCAATACCCTCTGTTTCTCCTCTCATTCCAATCAGCACACAGATAGAGGCAGTCACATAATTCAGCAGCATCAGCTACCAAGGTTATGACCACAGGGAATCATATAGACAGGACCATCCCATCCTGGTCGCAATTGCGAGGCAGTGTCTCTTTCAAGGTACATCACAATGATTTGGTATCTGCCGGCTACCTCTCTATGATCTAAGTCAATTTGGTGTGGTTTTCTTTTGGCTGGCATTCGCTGGGAAAAGATATTATGTGAACACCAAAGAACTTTAAAAGAATACCTTACATTATACAGAGCATCATGTCCTACGCATTGTCAATGATGTTTTTTGTCCAATATACTGTATGAACTTTATTAAAAAGCTATTTTGATGGAGTATATTAGATTTGAAACTCCATTCATTGCATTTATGTACATACAAAGTATTCATTGAGCATTATGGGCTTTTCTTATATAATTGTCTGCTAATGCAATAATTGCCTTTCCTAAGGCCACTGATGCATTAATAAACCTTTATTTATACAGGGTAGATTGACTGACTGAGCACACAAGCTCTTTTACAGCAACGCCTGGTTGATGCCTCCCCAAGTAGCCTAACCTGCAGGTCTTTGTGCAACACACAGAGGAAACCAAAATAAGCACACATGCACACAGAACGCCCTGCAATCCACAGTGTCACCCATATTCTGTACACCTGCCTTTTGCATTTTGACATACTGTAAGTAGAACGGTGTGCTTCTGTTTCGTGTATGATGCATAAATGGGTTGCCATTTAAAAAGACATCAATTGTCAATGAGTACTAAAGAAAATGTACTGTCAATATAGTTGTACTGGTCTAAAACAGAATGTTTTAAAAAGCCACACCGGCACAAGCTGTTCTCAAGCACATTTTCTCAGCTAGTGCTTTTCTGAACTAATGCTGATATACCCGCATAAAATATTTCATACCATGTATGTAATTTAGTTTCAGTCAATACTGATAGTTCTTGAATGATGCAGCTATCTCTGGTTATGATTCTGAGGCACTGGGTCCAGACATGATTTAAAACAAACACAATGACTAACTAGAACATTCACTGATCAATTTTACAATTTTTTTTTTTTACAATTTATCAGATTTTGTTGTAACAGAGAAAACTCTTCTAATCTATGCTTTGTTGCCACTATCCCCTCCATGTACACAAAGCCTGCCCGAAGGCACAATTACATTGTGTCAGATAGTAGCTTAAAAGAAGCAGGCATATTCATTACCAGTCTCAGTCATTTTTAGTCATTGAACATGTGAGTGATTCACTTCTGTAGCCTACTGTGCACATGGAACCATGTGTTGAATAGTGTCATTCTGACATTTCCAGTATATACAGTGAAATATGAACACATTCTGAATGGTTTCTGCAATTTTCTGTGAAGGACCAGCAATTGATTATGAATCACAACAAAGCTGTTCAAAGGGTGTGCTATGGAATTTCAGCCTCGCCCAGTCTCTGGTAAATGACATTTTTTTGGGGATGAATCTTATATTAATGCAAAGGCAATGGAGACATGAAATATTGCCATTATGGTAAATGGAAAATCCATCAGAGACATGCAAGATGAATGATGTGACACTCCTTAGGGCTAAGATTAATGTCCCTTTAAAGTGTTTCCAAAGAATGCCACAAAGAGACGGCGGGAATATGATTAAATTATTCCTGCATTACCTCAAGAGAGTGCATTTCTGTGTTCGACACCTTGAATTGCACTGCACCAGTCATTACCGGAGCAACAATGGGAATGTTTATATTGAAAATCTATTAATTCACTTTTTCAATATTGACATGTTGTGGCGGTTCTCCTTCTAGCTTTTTCTCTAGGGGTGAAGGTGACTGATCATTCAAATCGGAGCAGACCTGCTTTTGGCGCTATTCAAAGTACATACAGCACCATTCTTACAACTATAAAAGCAAGAATATTCCTTGCTTCTGAAACATGTCACGTCGTTTAAAAATAATAACTTTATGAAAAACAAGAATGTCTGACAAAAAGAAAAATCTCTTTTACCGCACTCATTGGTCCTGAAAATGGATAGGTAAGTGAGACGAAATTCAATAAAACACCAACACACCCGACGAGCAGAACATCGAAATGTAGGAGGCATTCCCCCCCCCCCCCCCCATCTAATTCACCCCAAATGCCTGCTGTCTCTCCGGAGTCTGCTGCCACACAACATCCGTCCTTACTGTAGTATCATAAAGGAGAAGGTGTATTCAGCTGTATTCAACAGTCCTCATACAGATGGCAGTCACCACTGAAAATAAATGGATGGTAATCATGCCTGTCTTACATATTGTCTTTTGAGCCCCCTCCTATATGCCAGCTTTAGTCCTTATGCTTCCTGAAGCAAAAAGTTCAAGATGGCGTTAGCTAACGTTCGCCAACATATTCTAATTTATTTCTGTTCGCCACGAAGGTTAGCTATTGTTAGACAACAGTAAGAAAAGTTAATGTGCCGCGAATGATGAAATGGCTGCTGATTGGGAAAACGCAGAGAGAGCAAAAGTATACAATTATTTGGCTGTTATAATACACTTGTGTATTATACACTAATGTAATATTTGGTCTAACCTTTAAAATAAAATTACAGATCAGCAACGAATCAGTTAGCTGGCAATGACGCAAGTCGCATCCATTTGTATTAAAAAGGCATTTGTGGCGAACTAAATGGAATGTTCATTCAACAGCAATGAACAACCGTTTGCTGCAAATGTTTGTTGGCTTGAACACACATAAGGTTACAGACTTTCGGGGGATGCAGGACTTATGGATTGTGTACCCATTTGGTGCCCCCCACCCCCCCACCTAGATTTATCTGTGTTTGTATGAGTATTTTTGCACACTGAAATCTCGTACCTGTCTCCCTCTTAAAAATAATTATGCCACCTCATAAGAGATCAATGTGTTTTAAATCAGTGGCAGTAAAACAAATGAAACCCTACTTTTACTTTGTTAATTAAAATGAGCTTTCTGGCAAATATTAGATTATAATACATTTACAGGTCTTCACTCACAAGATTGGCAGTTATGTAGATAAACTCTATATATTCATACAGGAGACTTCAAATTCATTTCATTTAAAAACATTTAATATCAAGGGAGAATGATTTGTAAAGATATAATATGTTGTGTATGGGCTTTCCTTGAGGATTGCATCAGCTACTTGTAGTCTGAATAATGTGATTCATATGGGCCTCTGAGCACATACGTAAGCGTCATTTTTATTTGTGCGTAACCATGGTCTAAAAAAGGTTCTGTAATTGCTGACCAAGCAGTCCCTCTGTTCTACACACAATATGATTCATTGTTTTGTGTGTGTGCGTGTGTGTGCGTACATGCACTTTATTTATTTGTATTTTTTGCCATCACTGCCAAATTTAATTTTAAAAGCCTTTAGATGATATGGACAGCCCTGCAGACCTCATTATATTCAGACAATAGGGTGCAGTTCTTTGGCTTGCTTTTTTCTTTTTTTGTTCCATTGTTATACAAATAACATTTGGAACTGTCAGTCTCTCATACAGCTTCATAAAAAGTAATCATTTAATGCAGTTTTCTTTATGGGATCAGATGGTGGATGGCAGCCATGGTATAAGGCTTCTGTGCATCTGTCAGTGCAGGGGAAGTGCACTAGAGAAGTACAATAAAAAAAACAATAACGGCTCCCCGGAGTCGAGGCCCATGACCACTAATAGCCCAATATCATAAAATAGAAAATAAAAAAGGATATGAAAACGGTAATGATCTCAGGGAACATTCCCTTTAAGAGACTTCAAATCGTAGCCAGGTAAAGCCTTGTGCTCTGAAATTGAGCTAAATATTTTAAGTGCTTGTCTTCTATTCTTTTCTTTCTGGATAGTAAAAAGGGTCAAATACAACAGGAACAAAAGGAAGGCGGCACATGGACTTATACTTATTGTTACTGTATTGTTAGCTTAATAGCATGAAGCATTACAAAATGGTTCCAGTAGCACAATAAAAAAAAACAGCATTTCAACCTTAAAATTGACACATTGGCACAACTGAATATGATCTATTTGCTTCTTAATGAAGGCCTCACCTATTCTATTAATTTCAATATGCCCCCCAATTCCACTGTTTAGTCCCCAAGCAGATGTCTAATTTTCAAACCATACAATTACTGCCATTCTTCTAAACAAATGGGTTCAAATTAGTCAAATTTGCACATCTAGTTTTAATGTTCATCATTAGTTTCACTTTCAACCCCATGTAGGTTATGCATGGGGATATGCAAAACAATTCTGACCTTATGGCGTTTAGCCCGTTCTCTTCTCCATGGACCTCATCCCATTTTCCACAGACAGAAGGATCAATGTCTGTCATTTTCCCAAAGCTGGATGTCTTCAAGACTAATTTGCCAGCTCGCAGCTTTTAGGCAAGGCTGTAATTAGCACAATGCATACAGTATCTATTTAACAGTTGAAACATGTACTATTTGAAACACATTTGTAAAAAGATAGACATTTTTAATTGCCAGTTTCATGTAGGTCCAGATGGGTTTCCATGTAGTTTTCTCGTTTGTATATTTTAAATAAAATCAGTTAATAAAATAATATTTTAAAAAAACAAATGTTATATGGGAACTCAAAGTGAAGCCTGTGGTCTGTACATTATTTAAGCCACTGATAACACTTTTAATAATACTGACAGGACAAGGCACAATCCCTTCAAAACAGCAACTGGTTGGTGAAATTGTGGATATGGTGGGAAACAATCTTTTGTTGCATCCTTGGTTCTGATGTAATCAGCCAACCATTGCTAATTGATCACGATTAGCCCAGTAATACCACACAAACTACATGCCACAACAGTATCATGTCAGTCAGCAACCACTGTCAACAGTCTGTTGGTCTCAGTAAATATGCTACAACAGATGTTTTTGCATGAGCAGTTGATATGCTAAGTCAGAGTCCAACTGACCCTATGCCAACTACTAGCATTGGCAAACAGTTGGATACACCTAATATAATCAAACATGGCATATCAGTCAGCAGTCTACTTTGGCCAGGTATTGATCCATTAGAAAAGCCCAACAATTAGGCTCATGTTCTTGCCAAATAGCAAGCTACACTCAAGGCATACTTAAATGATCTGTTGGTGGTGGTTAATGGTGGCGTGTTCTAATGTTCGTTTTGGGTTTCTGACAAATGTAATGTTTGCCCACTGTTGAAAGTACCATGGGGCCAGCTTTGGCTGAACTGGTTCACGTGTACTGAGATTTTCCTTTTCATTCACATTTCCTGTGCCAGCCATAGTCATGTATTATATAAAGAGTTTTACATTGTGGTGACCAACCCCAGCCATTAAACAATTCCCATGTATGGTTTACAATGAAATAACTATCATTACATCAATTAACATTAACCAAAGCGCATGTAAGACACCCGGGTTTGTCAAACCTTTGACATGAAACTATGAAAAATATTTAAATATATGAAAATAGACAGATTGAGATTTGAGTGTCTGCGGCTAAAATGGCGCAGTCGAACTGTCCACTCATTAATAGGTCAATGAAACATGATGACATGTTTCCTGCATACATTGTCCATTGTTGCCTGCAGGCCTTAAAACTTCATTCCAGTTTTATTGTAACCTACTAATGTAACCCATTTAAATTATTCTACCATTGAATTGCACTGATTAAGCTTCATATGATGACAGTAAGTGTCAAGGAATATGTACCTTTCACTCAGCTGCATTTTTGGTAAGTCTGATATGGTACTTATGGGCACTTTGGCTGAGCAGTACCATGAAATGAAGGGAAATTTGAGGTGGATTCACGCTGAAACAAGCGGCAAAGGCGCGTGAAGCTAAGCCCACCGCATGCTCGATTTCACAGGGACGTCTTGTGGCCATCAGCGTCCTGCTGTTGATTATAATGGAATGACAAGGTCTTATTGGGCTGTCAGCCATTACAGATGCGCGCTGTTCCCCTGGAGGTCACCCCTAGGGCTGCGGCAGCTGGCTCTCAGTCTGCCCGTCTCCTCGGCTACTGTACGTCTGAAGACGGGCGGGAGGAAACCGAGCCAAGCGCAGCGGCAACAGCAGCGGTCCCGACCAGGCACATTTAGAGAGAGAAAGAAAAAAGAAAGACACCAATGCTATTACGGTACATTTATCCAGCGGGTGTATTTGTAGCCTGAAGTCTGCCGTGTAAATAGTTAAAGATCTCCCCTAATTTAAAGCGCGGTTATTAGAGTCTTGAGTTGTCCTGTGGACAATGCCAGCTGCTGGTGAATCAGAAACTAGGCCTTATCTACAGCAGCCTGCAATGCAAACTGCTGTAACCTCACACCTCCGGATGATTGTCTTTCACCTAAACAATCCTGTGAATAAATAATAAATAAAAAATAATGAATAAACAGCCAGGTCCTTGGTGACAGGGTTGTTCACGTCACACCGCGTGACAGCTTCTGTCTAATGACGGAAGAGAACCAAAGTGATTATTTTATTTGATTCTCAGGTTCTGGATTTCAGTGAGAGAGATCAGTATCAGCTATAATTTCATAATGCATCGTGTGGTCTCTAGGGTCGTCCTGTCGAAAGTGTCTTTGATCGTGGCTGAGTTCTGTTCTGTTCCCCAAGGAGGACGTTCATACATCAAAGTTGTCACCAAATGCCAGGCCAGTCTGTTTTCTCTCTCGCTCTCTCTCTCTAACTTTATTCCATCATGTTAGCCATCATCTTGGAGATGTAATGCATTAATGTTTAAAGAAATAATCTTATCCCTTGTATTAATTCTTGAAGACTGTAATTGATACAACTTTGGTTTTATCCAATGATTTGCGCTGAGTTCAAAAATACTGTTCTTTTTCAATATGCATTAACCTAACTGAAGTAGATTGTTTAGTACAATTCACTTTGCTCTTTCGAAGTGATTGTGTGTCTCAGTCACCTGAAGGCTTTTGGGTCAAACTGCTTGTTCTCAACAAGCAAAATTACAGAGACAACAGAAAACGGCCAAATACGGACATGGTATATGACATAGCTCATCTGCGACGTGAGAATATTGAAAACCGTGTATTGACTGTGTTCCTGGGACGTCTGTCACTGTTGATCAACGTTTACAGTGCCATTAATTTCCCAAATGGGTTTGAATTAATTAAAGGCAATGGCAGCCATGCATAATACATCAACAGAGACTCAACAAGCCTCCTCCTGTCGATTTGTGTCAGTGCACTATATATCCATTCTTCACGTTCAAGGCGCCATTTTGATTGACTTTCTGTACTATCCTTCATGGTGTTGATATGGAAGCGTCTCTGAGCTTTGCCCTCTGTCAGGGCCCAGGATCCTATCTGTGCTATGCATTAATGAGGAAGCAGAAGTACTAATTCCTTTGTTCTAAAGTACTAATTAAAAACAAATTCCTTTGTTCTGTGTCTACTCACAATACAAACGTTTGTGTGGTTGTTTTCCAGCACCTGCATTCTCTCCTCTCTAATTAGAGTTCTACAGTTTAACTACTTGCTATTGTGTGCTTCTTTTTAGCCAAATTGAAAGAATTAGACTTAAATGTGAATTTAGAGATTTTTTTGTGTGTGTTTTTTTGTGTTTTATTTTAATGATGTCAACTCTGAAAGTAGAAACTGATTTATTTCAGGTATTTCTGCTTTTCATTCACTGCTTGAGATATACCATCCTTAAAATTTGATATAAGGTGTATATTATAGTCACACACAGTACTGTAGACTAGTGTAGACTATATGAAACATATTCTAATATACATGAATACGCACCGACTATTTTACCTGTAAATATGCAGTAGTGTCAAATATGTATAAATTATGTATATCATATGTACTGTATGTCATTATGAATGCCAAACAATGCATTCCTTTGCGTCAGTAACCTGGGCATTTAATTACTGTTCAGAGATAATGCCACCTCATTTCAGTCAAGTGCACTTAAGCAGACATTAGAGCTCCAGGAGCACAATGTGTCAGGGGCTTCAGTAGTCATTGGCAGGGCTTGTTTGAGACGCTACATTTTGCATAACTGAGAAAGTTTTCTCATCTAGTAATGAGATATATGAAATATAATTAAACACAGATGCTGTTTTTATACTTTATTGCATTGTTGCGTGCAATGTTACATGATCACACAATCATGTGAACCTTGTAGTTTACCCATCAGTGAAATAAGCGTGGATGCTTTCCAATTTAGAAAAATTAAGCATTACATTTTGGGATTCAGGATCTCCATATTGCCTTAGTAAATGTCATACTGTAGAGGAATAGTAGGTTTCATCACTTGTGGACTGTAACATGTATATTTACTGATGCGGTTGATGCTAGACTCTCTACTCTGACAGACCATAATAGATTCTTTCTTTTGATTCTTTCTTCCTCTTCTGAATTTATACTGAAAATATGCATATGTATGTTCAAATCAGGTTGCCAGACGAGTGAAATGTGGTCTCAATCCAAAACGAAAAAAAAGAAGATGCAAATTTGATTTTCCAGTTTTCCAGCCTGTTGAGCTACAAAGAGTCCTCAGATATATCAATGGTGATTCATAAGGGGGAGAAAAATTGGTTCAATTGGCGTCTCCGTATATAAAGGTGGCACACTGCGCCATGCTGTTTCTAAGCAATCTCACTCCACGCATCACGCTACATCTGTAATTGATTTCAGCTTGTTGCCTGTTGCGTTTCCTTCATTTCCCAGATGAACAGTGCGTGGAAGCTTGCAGGATTTTAATTGTGCTTTGCAGGTGGTGTCACCTTCAGAGCCAATGACGCAACTGACTTTTTATTTCTGATTTCTTTTGGCAGAACATTTGGACACCTCCGTTGTGGTCACCATCGTGACCTCAAAAAACAGGCCACGATGTCACAGGTGACAAAGCTCACAAAGATTTAAATGCACAGAACAGAACATGTTACATTGCTGATGCTTTTATCCAAAGTGACTTACAGTTGATTAGACTAAGCAGAAGGCAGTCCCCCCTTCAGCAATGTGGGGTTAAGGGCCTTGCTCAAGGGCCCTATGGCTGTGCGGATCTTATCGTGGCTACACCGGGGATTGTTGCCATTCAACATTCCAGGTCCCAGTGATGTACCTAAACCACTAGGCTACAGGCTGCCCAGTACTTGTCCGGTACTGATTGGATTCTGCAGTGAGGTCCCTTTCAAGGCAGATAGAAAAATCGGGCTTGATGTTAACGTTCATCTTTGCAGGTCACTGTGGTGTGGGATATGCTCTTCCCCTGCTCCCCTGAAGCAACAAATGCATACCCTTTTCCTCAGCATGTCCAGATTTATTCATTGAAATGCTGCGGCATAATGTGGGTGTGACTCACTCTTTTCCTGAGGAAAAGGATGACGTTTCCCAACAGTTTTTGAGTTCTCGGAGGTCTTCCACGTCATGTTAAATCACAGATGAGCCCAGCGCAAAGCCAGCAATATGGGGTTTCGATTAAAAAATATGGCAATAATATGCCAAAAAAATGACGCAATTCTGCTCTTCACTCTAAGGAGAGCAAATTAGCAGGAGGGCATTAGGCAGGTCATGTACCCTCTTTGCAATTGACATGGCTGAGGCTATAAGAGTGCTGGAAAATGTTCCGGCTGGTAGCAGCGCTCTTTGGAACACCTGACACTCAAGGTTATTTGGTAGCATTACTGCACGCAATGAGAAAAATAAATTCCACTCTCGAAAAGCACTCAGTAATTTCTTTACTTTTCACTCTGTGGATAGAGCAAAGTTCACACAGCCTGAAAGGGTTGAGGACAGATAGTGTACGTTGCATCCGAAAGGGCAAAAAGCATGGGAAAAATTTCCTGGACCAGATCACTGTCCAGAATTCACCGTTCATTTCGTAAAGGGCACCTTAGGTTATCGACATAGAATGTCTCATGGTTAACCTCAAAATAAAAAATAAAAAATAAAAATCTTAAAGTACAGAATTTAATTCTGTAATTGTAAAATAACATATTTGATACTTTCTTATGATGACATTTTTGCGGCAATGTCGATTCAATGTGCTTTCATTCTTAAATCCTCCTCTACATATACATGCTGTTTTCCATTGGTAGTGTTGGGTGCGACATTCCTGCCTCATATTCAAATATGATGATGCATGCACAGAAACTTGCATGACAAATCTCTAGGCAGTCTTTTCTCTCCAAAATATGGTACAGCTCGATTATCTTCAGAGAAAAATAAGCACTCGATGTGCTCCTGGTAATAGGTTTGTTTCCAGTTGTTACTGTTCTGTTATTTTGAGTGTGAAAATTATTATCATTTGTATGACATATGCATCATTAAAATTTTAACTGTAGCCAAATAAACATCCCATTTCTGATCGAAAGACAGGTTGTCCTTTAACAACACTTAACTCATTAATTATATTTTGCTCATACTTGGTTCTAAGCCTGTTAGTATGTCATACCTTATGCAGACAGATGGCAAATTAGGATGTGACTACTGCAGGAGATGACTCTTTGTTGGCATGATCAGTTTCATTTCAAAATGTGTGAAAACACCAGTGACAGCATTTTCTCTTCACATCGGATTTAAAAGGTGAAATATGCAATAGGCTTTACTGCCCTCAAATAACCTAATTTCAACCAGATTTGGGATACCGTAAGCACCCTCTCGGCCACCACCTAAGCAATATCAGTCAGTTCTGCATGAGTCTTAACCTTTCCAGTTTTCCCCAAACTTGTTAGGTTTCGTGTTTTCAATGTATTGTATTCTGTCCATGTTGTTAGCATTTCCGTGTTTTTGTTACTTCTGCGGACACCATAGCCACCCTGTCAGTTTGTTTCACCTGTTTCACTTCCTGATTGTTCCCCACACCTGATTCCCATTCCCTCTCGTTACCTGTGTTATTTAAACCACTTTGTTTGTTCAGTCCCCTGCCAGATTGTTATGTGTTTATGCCATTCTTTCCAGCGTTTTCTGATTGATACCTGTTACGACCTGTTTCATCCCCGACCTCTGAGTTTAGCTTATACCTGTAGTTTCTCGACCTGTTTCTGTTTTTCGACTTTTGTTTCTGGATCGTGTTTTTGTCTGATTAGCCCGTTTGTTTTTGACCCCTCGCCTGTGACCACTACTGCTCTTTGGATTACCATTGATATACCCGTTTGCTGGAAATCTGACCTATTGCCTGGACTATCTATCACAAACTGCTTGATCCCTGCTGTATCTTTTTGCTGGCTATTGAACCTCGTCTATCTGACCTGCAACTTTATAATAAAGACTTTTATTAGAAATACTACGCCTTGGTCTTGCATCTGGGTCACCTGTTCTGAGTGCCTGATAGAACTACTTTATATTTGTGCACAAACTTGATGTCAACTTGTGCACAAAATTTGGTAAAGATAGACAAGCATTCAAAATCCACATTCCAGTTTTCCCAAAACTGCACCCAGATGTCCTCAAGTGTCCCCAAATCTTTCTGCACATATTTTTGTTGAGACACATGAATAATAAGAATTATCATCTTATTTTTCTATACGATGGTATTTGGTTCCATAAATATGTTTGTATTAAATAATTTGCGAAACAAACTTCTACCAAACTAGAAATATGTCAGCTGAACGTGCAATAAAAGTGAGAAAAAACAAAAAAACGATGTATTCATTCATGCAACTTCTGAATTGTATATTTTTGTTCTTATATTGGAACATGATTTCTGTAGACCATGTAAACCGTGAACGTGGTGAGGGGGAGGCTGGAATTATATTGCCCTCTTTTCCAAATAAGAGGATAATAAGCATCTAAACTATTGTTCTCGCTAGTGAATCTTTAACAATCTAGTGAGTCTTTTTAACAATCTGGCATCACAATTTAGAAGTTTAACTAATTTATTATTATAGAAATATGAATGCTTACATGATAGCATTCATATTTCTATAAGTTTTAAATAGTGAAATTAAAATGGTATAAACACAGACCACTACATTCATTTTCCATGATAATCACCTGGGCCATGATAATCCATAAACATGTATGAGGTATTTGTGGAATGAGGCAGTAATGTTTTTTAATCAAATAGCAAGACTACTAAAACCATTTTCATTGATATCATGTGAATCAAGTGCGGGGTAGGCAGCTGAATATGAATCATGATTTTACAGGCTAGATTAGGGGATTTCAGAAGGTGGTCCAGAAGGTGGTCCATCAAATGCTTCGGCCCTCATCCAAAATTTGGTTCCAAGATCAGCCTTAATATTCATCACAAAATGAGTAATTTCCCTGCGTAACCTTTTCATGAATGCACTCGCTTCGTACCGAAGGCGTCCCCACAAAGGTTTTCTGAGGTAGCGAGTGAAACGCGTATGTTTGGTAAGGGGGTTTCGCGGACGGCCTATGTCTCCATCGCCCTTCCCTCCGCGGTGCATATTTAAAGGTCTGGAGACCGAGCGGTTGCGGTTTGATCTCATTTCGACGGCAGTGATTAAACGGACACACATGGCTTGCCGGGCCGCGGAGAGAGAGAGGCAGCCCGTGGTTCCCCTCCGTTGCATTAGGACCTGCTGAGCACGGCAAATATTTGAAATGTCAATCCATTTGATAATGTCACCGGGGCTTGCACACCAAAGTCCGCACAAAAGGGAGCCTGTGACTCTCGGACGGAATATTAACAGCTCTCTCCGCTACTGACAGAGGCCAGGAGGGCGCCAAACATGCCCCTGCCATCCACCCACTCCTCTTTGTCCACAGAGGCAGAAGCCTAGGAGCTGAAAATTGAATAACCTGAAGAGGGATTTTGCACGGTCTGCAAATGACCACTTTAATATGTTAACAGATGGAGAGTGGGAGAGTGAAACCATTCCGGGGATTCATATTCATATGGGCAAACATCTAATTTACGCTGACTGAGTCATGTGACGAAAGCTCATCCAAAAACCACCTGCTATGGTGACTTGAGTCTCTTGAGTGCAGCCAACTAGTTTGAAATGCCAACATCTTTTAAAATGGGGGGGAAAAGGGTAATGTCATTGCTATAATGCTATTATTCTACGCATCCTCACACAAGCTTATGTTGTAAAAGTTACAACAATGGTGTGTGCTTGTGGGGTCGACCTTTGAAATAAAGTTCTTCAGAGGAATACCTTATAAGTTGCCTTGCTGATATTTTATGAGGAAAGTATTCTGAATTCCACCGATGCTGCTATCTGGTGATTTGTCTGCGTATAAAAAAGTAAAAGTAATGTAAATGGTGAGGCTTTTTTTTTGAGTCAATACAGTACTTAAAATTGAGTTGTGTTAGACACCTCATTTCTCAGCATTGCTTCTGTATTACGTGAGGGTTGTATTTAGTGTCCCAACTCACCTATCAAAATATATCTGAAAAGTATTTCAAACACCTGCCTCTACAAGATATTAAATAATTCTTCACTTTTCTCATTGATCTCCATCAATCAAATATTGCAAGCGTGGTAAGAGCAGCTTTCAGATGGTAGAGTCTTTGTGCTGTGCTTTTTCGCCAGTCACAGTCCTGTGCTAAAATGGTTCTGCAGCTTATCTGTTGGACGGTACACTGAAAAGAAGCAGTGGCTGGTAGAATGCACTTCAGAGAGAGCACATTCAGATATCCGGCATCTCAAATAGATGATGACAGCAATATTGGTTTTCTTAAAACCAATATGGGAATTCAGCTGGGTATATTATGAATTTATACAGTTTATACCCTTAGATATGCAAAAGTGTACAAGATACCACCACCAATGTGCAGCACCCACCTGGGTGATGCAACAGCAGCCATTTTGTACCAGAATTCTCACCACACATCAGCTACAGTGGAGGGGGAGAGGAAGAAAACAAGGGGAAAGCAGAAGGTGAAATGGAAATGAAGCCCCTGTGGGCAGGATTTGTATATGGGCTGAGACTTGGCTGCCCTAAGGACTGCACCACACACCTAGATATTTTTTGCATGATTATGTAGCGTGAGTCAAGATAAACACGCCAACTCAAGACCAACGACTGTATTGCTCAAGGCAGTTATTTCAATGCCCATTCAATTCATTCTGGCATCGTGATACAATATTGAAAGTAATTTGTAAGTAGGTAATTAGCTTTAAGCACACAATAAACCCTCAATTTTATGATTAGATGTGGCTATGATGTGTGGAAAACGATGACATGAAAATCGGTTTCATCTAATTGGCTGTTTTAAAGAAATTAAAATGTGTTATTGTTGACAATAATATAAAATCAAGAATACTGAGGTATACCTGAGCTCACATTGGGATTTGTAATTCCAGAATGGTTGAAATACTGGAAAAATATAAACTCAGTGAGCACTTTATTAGGTATTTATTAGACTTATTTTTTTAGACTTATTGGTCCTCTTCTGCTGTAGCCTATCCACTGAAGAGGTTTGACACGTTGTGTGTTCAGAGATGATCTTCTGCATACCACTGTTGTAATATGTAGTTATTTGCTTTACTGTCACCTTCCTCTGAACTTCTCCTCTGACCTCTCTCATTAACAGCGCATTTTTGCCCACTGAAGCTCCTGACCCATATCTGCATGATTGTATGCATTGCACTGCTGCCACACAATTGGCAGATTAGATAATCACACTAATAAGTAGGTGTACAGGTGCTCCTAATAAAGTGTTCAGTGAGTGTATATACTTAACTTACTTGTGTACAGAAAATGTAGAAAAAAGAAACATGCTGAAGACCTGTGAGCGCACATTTTTCACAAGTGATTTTTCATTTTGTTTTATAGCCATTTTTCCATTCAACACGTTCGTCCACATTTTTGTGCCAGATGGCAAACGTGCGAACAGTTGGTTATAGAGCCCCCATCAAGGTCAACACAGAAACTTGCCACGTGCGAACGCAAATACCGGGAGCTAAAATCAGCGGAAGCAAACAACATGGATGCTGACTCTGGCAACCTGAAAAAGGAAAAGGTTGAGTTGCTTCGAGTGTGATTGCATTTATGGAAATAACAATACGTGCTTTTAAAGACAGGATAAATGTTAATGCATGCCACCCTCTGTTGAAATGGGGGCAATCCATCACTTTGTGCATATCGAAGGCGAGAGGAAATGCACACAGACTTCCCCCTCCTCCTGAACCGTTTTTTCACTCTATCTAATGTAAAACTAGAGCCCGGGCAATTTATAAATCACCCAGCGCCTCATTTGTGTTGTGCACTGAGATGTGGCTACTGTAATATACAAATGATCAGGTTTTCCTCTCTTTTTGATCAACATTAAATAAATCAGCATGACAAGAAAGAATGTGTTGATGTACTGTATGTAGTTCTCTGTTTGATTGCGTGTTCTATACTGGGTCCACTGGGAACAATGTCCACATCATTTTTCAGAAGCTGGGATAAGAATGTGCATTTGCTACTCTTTCATGATGTAAAAACTGAATGATTTGTTGGATATTTTTTCTTCATGTACAGAAGAGAGAGAATTGTGTAGTCGTCAATAGTTTTTTTGTTTTCATAATGACATTAATTCCATGATCATTAAAATGAAAATGAAAACTCATCCTGTCAGTTGCAGTGGTGAGAGACGGTCAAATTCTAAACATAAATCTTCTGAAGCAATATGTGTATAATGGATGAACTAAAGGCATTCTCCATCAAGGCATTTTAACAAGAAATTTAGTTATTGTGTATTCTGCTGCAAGACATATGGAATGTCTTGTTAAAACATTTTATTTCCATTATGCCAAAGTTAATTTTTCCTTAATGATGTTATTAAAAAATAATATGATTTTGTCAAAAGAGTAAATATTCGTAAACATTAGTAAATGAACGAATGGTATTGATCAAAATCTCAACGGTTATTTTGGATTTTTGAAAATGAGCCTCTCGTTTCACAAATTAAATTTCCATGGCATTTCTGTAAAAATATTTCCATGGTTATTGTTACAGACATGTCATGGCTGAAGTGAGAAAATTTTTGCGGACATTTAGATGATATTTAATAATAGCTTGGGAGGAGGAACTCAACAGAAGGACAGCATAATTGGCACCCATAGATTGTTGAAGAGATTTTCGTGTTCAAATGTGAGGAACCCTTTTAAATATATAAAAAAAAAATTATATCATATTATGTTTGCCACCTTTATATGTCAGACATCGCAAACACATTATGAAAGACATTATTTTTAAGTTGGGCCAAAATGTTTTATTTATGTATTATTATTATGGCCTTATTGTGGAAAAGATACATGATTTCATTTTAAAATTAGGCGGTTCTTTGCAGTTTGTATGCAATGTCCTTGGGGACTTTGTTAGACCCATGGGCCGTGCATTGTGGGAACCCTGTTTGCGGAAAAACAACAACAGAGATGATTGTTTTCACTGCTTTTGTGCAATGACCTTATAAACACTGAACCTTTGGTCCCTCCGTGTAACTGTTTCATGGATGGTAAATAAATAAATAAATAAATCTGCTCCAGGCTGTTTCTATAAGACCGGATCCAGATCCAGCAAGCCGTTGCCACGTGTACGGCATCATAAATGTGCTTCAGTCTATATGTCATGCATAATGGATTTAATATTGTTCTTAATCACACAGCTCAACCATTTTTCAGTGCTCCGGCCCATTCTGCAATGTTGGTGCTCCGTCGTACATATATTAAATTTGTGCTACAATCGCCCCCTTTGCAATAAGCAGTGGATTGGAAATGAATGGTTAAAACAATCCCTTGATGGAGCCAAATCGTCAGAGGATATAAAAGCAATTGGTACCATAGCATTATGCAGCCGGGAGAGAATACCAAAGCCATTAAATACTGCCAACACAATTAATGCTGTGCTTTCATGCAAGATTGCAACCATTCAAGGGAACATAAATAAGGGTATTTCACACTGAGGAGACCGTTTTCTGTATTTTATCGCGCTCTTTTAACCGAAGGCATTCTGCGTGTCGCTAGCTGGAACCCTTCCCTCTTTCAGAGGAAGGTAACAAAACAACAGATTTAAAATTCTGTTGCACCTCAGGTTAAATAGATGCTCTCAGGTAAAATCCTTACTGTGTCCTCCCCTGCCGCCAATTAATCCAGCAGACAGGCCTTCCAGACTTATCTTTGCCATTGACTCTCTTTAAAAACACTGATGCTTTCTCTCAATGCTGAGCGTAGCTCAAAGACAGAAAATTCTCGCCACAAACAACGCGTGCGTGCGGGAAAAAGAAGTGTTGCAGAACTGGGCTCTTTAGTCTATCACTGTTGCAATAAACAAAGCCTTACTATTGGTAAAGGTACCGTTTCACAACATCAAGCTCAGGACACCTAGCGAAATCAAGTGTCATGCCACAGTTAGCATCCTAAATAAGTGTTTTATGTCACCCTTTATAACATTCAGCCTTTAGCCAGGTGACATTGTTGGTTATGTCACATTTAGTACAACATTTTGCAGGTTTTATGTATCCCTTAGACATTTTCTTATATATGGTTTATGGTCATTATGTTGTGTTTATGAAGGCTTTACATGAGATTCATAATTAGACTTCAGAATAGAGCCAAATCAAGAAACATATTGGAGGAAGGCATCCATCTTTGTGTTGTTACATGTCGTTTCAGAGTACAAAACTGTCTAGTAGCCATGGAGTAGTGGGAGGAGGAACCAACAAGGGACTTTTTCCAGAGGGGATGTTACAACTTCCAGCTTCACCCACTGGATGGAGGAGAGAATACCATGCTCATGAAGGGTGTTAGATCCCTCCAGATTAGAGATGAGTCATCTTGAGTTGGGGGTGGTGAGGCTTTTAGCAATAACATGTTGAAACTGTCTAAGGGTGTCACAGTTCACAGTTCACAAACTATGGTGTTCATTGATGGTCATACAGTACATACATATATACAGACATTAATCCCGCATAATAAGCGGTGTTCTACATAGTGAAGTGTATAAAAGTACCCTTAAATAAAAGCTGAGAATCTACACTTTAGCCATATTTGAGTAAATATGGTAAGTTGGCTTGGTAAGTTCAGGGAACGAAGCTGGGCAATCCGAGGACCACGCCTACTGGTTTAGTAGGCAGACTGTTTGTTTGTTTGTTTATAAGTACATGCTCTCTCCCTCTCTCTCTCTCTCTCGCTCCCCATGTATACCGGTAGAATCCGAAATTTCCATATCTCCCTGTGTCCAGCTCGTCTGTTCTCTCAGGAGCGTATCACGGCGTGTGACATCTTGCCACAGCTCTACCTCTCGTACAACGGTTCCCCGGTCTCAGCCTCCTACAGCGGAAAGAAGCACACTTCACTGATTCGTAATGTAGTCCAGGTGTGTGGCTGCTTAACCAGTAGGCGTGGTCCTCGCATTGCCCTTCTTCTTTCCCGCAAACCGAGCCAACTTGCCAAAGTAAAGTTGTGAGTACAGAGCTAAATCTCTTATCCCCAATGCTCATAGAAACGATGTATTCTGTTGCCCTGAGTGTTACCCCCAAATGCTAGAACATTTTGGGCTGATATTTTTTCTGTCACTGCCACATCACCTGGGAGACCAAATTGATTGTCACATGGGTCACCATAGCGTCTGTCGCAGGGATTGGCTGTGCTGACATTGCTGGCTTCCATTAACCTACTGAGAACTTTCACATTGCTGTAAATGCTGTTATGGCTCTTAACAACTTATACTATTCGGTCTATTTGAAATTATCCTGAGCACCTCCACATTGTTTTTATGTAAAATAATTGTAATAAAAACCAAGTACACATAGTCATACAAGAAGGCTTTTTTTGTTTTGCTTTTGCTTTTTCCAAATAATAATAATAATAATAATAATAATAATAATAATTCTGAATTAATTGAAATCCATTATTGTGGATTCAAACACATATTTATTTTCATAATATTATTCAACATTAAACCACAAAATTACACTACATGAAATGATCCAGCAAGTTTGCTAGTTTAATTCCAGCTCTTTCTTTGTACAGCATTATACTATTTTGTGTGATGAAAACTAGGAAATTATTGTGATTTTGATGTAAGCCTCTTCTGTCCCACTTAAAGGATTAAGAGCAACACAATTTTCGAGTATGAGGTACTTAAAATAGAGTTGCTGATATTCAATAAATCTTTTATGGAATAAAATCTTGAGGATAAGACTCTGACTATATCCTTGTCTCAGATACAGAGAACCCAGCTGTCTTGCTTAAATCAAGTCATGCATCCCCATCTTAACCAGAGAGCCAAAACCATTCACAAGTGAAGAAAACACAGAAATGTTCCAGCTGACTGTTTCTGCTCTCGCAATCGGCTCATATGGATCCATATCATTCACATACTTCCTGTTTATAAACATCCAGCCACTCTCTGGAGGCCAGCCTTCCAGTCTTGATAGATTGATTGAACCCCCCCCCCCCCCTTTGCTGGAACACATGGGAATGCCAGGGTCAGCGCTTTATGCTCAGGTCAAGAATACTCAATAGTCAGACAGTCAGCGGAGGAAACAGGCTAAAAGAGGACGAGGCCCTGATAAGCTCCCTTGGAGACAAACGAAAGTGACTGATATCAGCGAAGAGGAGAAGTGTGGAGTGTATTTGACAGTGAGGTCCGTGGGATTTCGCCTGTCATGAAAGCTAAAGCTTCCTGACAGCCTGGACCTGTGGAGACTGGTCTCAGCAAGGGCCAGATGGATTAGTGCTGGTGTATTGCTCTTCTGTGCATAACAAGAGAATGCATTAAATCCAGTGCTGGATGAGTTCAGTTATTTAATGTTCAATCAATGTACAGCATTCCCTGTAATTGCAGTCTACTGTAATTGCTGTAAAATTAAAATCAAGCCATCTGAAAGCACTTTGCTCCAGAAACAAGCAAGGCGGGCTCATCTCTGTTTATCTAAGGTTCCTTTAGAAATGCTGAAGAACATTTCCCCTGTAGCGTCGAAAATGAGCTTGCTTTTTCTTGTAAACAAAACAGCCATCAAGACAACACTTTCCAAATGGCTTTTTGTCAGGAGAAGCATTGTGTGAAGTGGGTAAGCTTCTGCGATTGTCATTCATGAATCACTGAATCACTCCCACATGAAAATGGCTGTTTTTTTATGCAGCCAAGGCGCCAACTGAGTTTTATACGTAACATTAATTTTACCACTATTTCTCAACTGATGACTGAATATTTTTTCTTTCATAAAGCTCATTTTCATTCATGCGTACATTCATAAATGCTTATTATCATTTATGAGGTGCGTAGAATTTGGAGCATTCTATGGAGATTCAAAATGTTACTGTACACTCAACTTTGTTAATAATGTTTTTATTAGATCAATTTAGATTTAGATTTAGATAAAATCATGCATTTTATTGAGATATTATTCATATTGTCATCAACATCACACCACAGTTCATGGTTTTTATGAAACAGAAATGTATTTTTGTGATATGAACACAATTTTGGTTTATTTAGTAATGATTTGCTTCCAATCTGCACAGTGAGAGCCTTGAATGAAAATATGAGACCATTATCATGCTTGAAGCACTTATCAGCCAATCAGAGCACGGTATACACTTGCAATAAAAACCATTGTATCAAATTGGTTATAACTTCAGGAAATTACACTCAGCATTTTAACTTTTATTAGCACTTTGGGTGATTGCTACATAGTTCCTCACTGAATCCAAATATTTAAAATTATGACGGAGGCACATTAGAGTAGAGGAAATCATTTTTGAAGTGTGTTCTTCTAAAGAGGTTCCTGTTAAGGATTTCCAATCCATTTTCCTGCTCCTTATTAACTGTGAGCCTATCAGCAGTACTGAGTATGGAATGGTGTTATATGAGGCTGTTGGCAGTGTTCTTACTGCAAGAGCAGCCAACATGGTCATCCCAGTCTCATGGCTTATACGTACCTCTGATAACTTTTTTGCAAAGTCACAATTACGTGCTCACATATACAATTTTTATCAGTTTTAAAACTAAATTTCCACGAGGGGTGGTAATTTAAGAAATGTAACATTATGAGCATTTAAAAAGCAAATGTGTTTCCTCTGAGCTCAGTTAAAGTCTAAGCTCCCCTTTAGCACCCCCAGTGGACATTTGTTTTCTCAGCAAAGTGTATCTGTGAGAATGTAATAATCACAAAGGTGATCAGAGATATGTATTTGCCATGAGACTGGGTAGAAAATGGTAGAGGCAATACAACAAAGGCACAAAACATACAGAAAGGTGGGTTGAACAAGCATTCAATGGCTTGAGCTACTTGCACCCAGCATGTTCTTACTAAGCGTGTTCTTATGTGGTATCAGTTGTTTTCCACTACCTCTAGTAGTTATGTTAGCATATTTTGAAAGATCAAGGTGCCCTCAAGATTAAACAAAGGAAACACTGATTGATAACCATGCTCAGGTCACTCAAGGACAATGCCCTAACACGCTGTCAGTTGTACAGGGTGCATGCAGTACTGGGTAGTGGAGAAACATGATTTCTGGCAAAACGTAAGCCTAATGTGCATATGTTTGGCTTGCAGTCTCAGCACTATAAACCCACTACTCAAACAATAAGAGCGGGGATGCTGTCATCTCGTTGCCCAGTGTCTGACCTGGTGTTGAGCCATTGCCTTCTGGGTAAGGACAGGACCACAGTCCAGACATCAATGGGAGTTATAGGCTTTGTTTCAATGCAGAAGAACCCCTCTGCAAAAGCACCATTTTTTTTCAGTGTCACAGGGAAATGGGAAGGATATAAAAGGTTACTCTGAGCGCGGGTGCCCAGAAAAACAGCTTTATTAATGGGCCGCTCATTTGAAAAAATGAAAAACATATCTAGCTATGCGGGGTGACAGCCGAATCTTAGCTGTTGATTGAACCCGATAACTCGAGGTGTTGTGATGTGTGCACAATGAGGAGACGCTCATGGCCTATTTATGCAGTATAATGACACAATTTGACAATACTAAATGCGTCTGGAGTCAAAGGATTCACTTGGCATTCACTATTTTTAATAAAGAATTAGCATTTGGAAATTAATCGCGTTACTTCCACTTCCTCTGAGTGACAAAATGAAATGCATTAGTTCATTGTGGCTTGCCTTGGCAGCAGAGTGTGAATGTGAATACTAATGTTTCAATCTCAGCACTCTACCACTATTGATTTTTCAGTGCATTCCTTGCCATTTTAATGACTATCACATGAATTCATTGATATATGCACTTTAATATACATTATAGAATTACGTTGCTCTCTCATTCTACTGCGGTATCATTTTGCGTATAGCGGAGATGAGAGAACTCAGTGCGAATGTCATATATAAGACGTACATACATAACATGCTACATACAAACAGGCCACTGTAAAAAGTGATTATATATTCACTTCACCGGACGGGATGTTGTATGAAGAGCACATATTGTGATTGAAAGGGTAATCAATGACACCACTCAATGTTGTGCCTCTACCAGGCTTTTAGAGTCAGATCAGATGACTGGAAACTGTTGTGGCATTGTGGCATTTCAGCAATATATTCTTGTGGGAGAACCAGGGAACATGTGATCCCTTGTCTATGTTAACCCTCTCCACCCTCTGAGCCAATTAAAACCTGACTTTTCTCCACCCCGTTTTTCAATTAGCATGCGTCTTTACAACGCAGGTTAATTGACCGAAAAAATGGGAAGGATCTGTTCATGAGATGGATACAACATGCTTTCGTCCTTCCTGTCTGGGAAATTAAAACAATGATTGATGTGAGGTCCTTTAGCCCTTATAGTGTGCATGGTTAATGACAAAATGCTAACTTACACACACACACGCAAACAGACACACAAACACACACGCACGCATTGTTTCAATCTTCCATGTACAGTGTGTATCAGCAGTGTATGTTTCCTGATGTTCAATGGCTGTCAATTGCGTGCCCTGTCCATGCCGAAATTGTATGCCCTGATTCTTTCACCTGATGAGGTCGTAATTTATCATAATCCCACATTGCGAATTTGGCATCACAATTCAAAAAAACACTTTTACATGTACATTTTCAGCATTCTTTACATTCAACCTTTCTTGGTACATACAGTGCATCCGGAAAGTATTCACAGTGCTTCACTTTTTCCACATTTTGTTATGTTACAGCCTTATTCCAAAATTGATAATTCATTTTTTTCCTCCAAATTCTACACACAATACCACATAATGGCAACGTGAAAAAAGTTTTTGAGATTTTTGCAAATTTATTAAAAATAAAAAACTAAGAAATCACATACATAAGTATTCACAGCCTTTGCCATGAAGCTCAAAATTGAGCTCAGGTGCATCCTGTTTCCACTGATCAACCTTGAGATGTTTCTACAGCTTAATTGGAGTCCACCTGTGGTAAATTCAGTTGATTGGACATGATTTGAAAAGGCACACACCTGTCTATATAAGGTCCCACAGTTGACAGTGCATGTCGGAGCACAAACCAAGCATGAAGTCAAAGGAATTGTCTGTAGACCTCCGAGACAGGATTGTCGAGGCACAAATCTGGGGACGGTCCCAATGCTTTGAAGGTCCCAATGAGCACAGTGGCCTCCATCATCCGTAAATGGAAGAAGTTCAGAACCACCAGGACTCTTCCTAGAGCTGGCCGCCCGTCTAAACTGAGCAATCGGGGCCTTAGTTAGGAAGGTGATCAAGAACCCGATGGTTACTAGCGTTCCTCTGTGGAGAGAGGAGAACCTTCCAGAAGGACAACCATCTCTGCAGCAATTCACCAATCAGGCCTGTATGGTAGAGTGGCCAGACGGAAGCCACTCCTTAGTAAAAGGCACATGGCATTCTCTGGTCTGATGAGACAAAGATTGAACTCTTTGGCGTGAATGCCAGGCGTCATGTTTGGAGGAAACCAGGCACCGCTCATCACCTGGCCAATACCATCCCCACAGTGAAGCATGGTGGTGGCAGCATCATGCTGTGGGGATGTTTTTCAGCGGCAGGAACTGGGAGACTAGTCAGGATTGAGGGAAAGATGAATGCAGCAATGTACAGAGACATCCTGGATGAAAACCTGCTCCAGAGCGCTCTTGACCTTAGACTGGGGCGACGGTTCATCTTTCAGCAGGACAACGACCCTAAGCACACAGCCAAGATATCAAAGGAGTGGCTTCAGGACAACTCTGTGAATGTCCTTGAGTGGCCCAGCCAGAGCCCAGACTTGAATCTGATTGAACATCTGAAAATGGCTGTGCAACGATGCTCCCCATCCAACCTGATGGAGCTTGAGAGGTGCTGCAAAGAGGAATTGGCGAAACTGCCCAAAGATAGGTGTGCCAAGCTTGTGGCATCATATTCAAAAATACTTGAGGCTGTAATTGCTGCCAAAGGTGCATCAACAAAGTATTGCGCAAAGGCTGTAAATACTTATGTACATCGTTTTTTATTTTTAATAAATTAGCAACAATTTCTAAAAAAGTTATTTCATGTTGTCATTATGTAGGTTGTTGTGTGTAGAATTTTGAGGGAAAAAATGAATTTATTCCATTTTGGAACAAGGCTGTAACATAACAAAATGTGGAAAAAGTGAAGCACTGTGAATACTTTCCAGATGCACTGTATGTGTACCAATATCATACATATTTTTAGCAAATGTAAAATGGTACATCTGTGCATTGTACATATGACAGTGTCACTACATCTTACAGCAGCAGTACAAAACTTCCCTCTTCAAAATCCCTCAAAATAGATAGAAATATGCTGCAAGTCTCTTTTAGGCACATTTACAGTAAATCAACATAGAGCTACATACTCTTACAAGTTGAATGTATAAAGTGGATTTTCTCAATGGACCCATGGCAGGGAATGGTGGAAACTCAATACCACATGTATGCATGATAATATAATGGCAATGTCGTGTGAAAGATATTTCTTTGTCGATTAAAAGTCACGCAATTAACCGCTGACAGAAAACACGGTGGTATTTCCAAGTTTTGATGCAAATCAGCACAAGGTCCTAAAGAACCAACAGTGATTGGGACGCATGTGGTTGAATAATAATTGCTGTACACTCTGCAAATCAATTCATCTGCTTTCTGTGGACGTTGTACATGTCGCTCAGCAGCTCCAAATAGAATTCTGACTTTAAAATGTTTTTTTGTTTACCAATTTTCAATGTATATTAACTGTGCGTGGTCAGGTATATGTGGCATGGGAAAGTACTGTATGTCTCAGCAGAATTTTCCAATCCTACCCTCCTGCACCCATTCCATTACATCACATTCTTCATACATTCATGCTGCTGCGATTTATTTTGTGACATGCATATTTACTTTAGTGCAGTATGCAAGAACTGATACCTGATATATGAAATTTCAAATGTGGTGTTCAAATCTCCACAAGAAGAGTCATACAATTTTATTGCTGACTGTGGCCCAAAAATAATAAGCAATACAAGCAGTATTTTTTTATGACATGTTTTTCACAAATGCTGAAGATACACAGGCTGGTATTTGAGCACAGCTTCCTTAGGGTAAACATGTCTTTAAATCAGGTATTTATTATTGAATTAAACAAAATGATCTTTTTTCAGTGTTTAATACCCAGTACAATTTCCTCTTTGCAGTGTATCTAAATCTGTACAGGGACGCCGTTTTCTCACTCCCAGAACAATTGGGCAGCATGTGAGGTGGCAGCACAGTTTAAAAAAAGCCTTTGGTGTGAGATCACGCAATAATGAAGAAAGGGTGATGCTCCACTGATTGACACACTTTACAAACTCTTACGGTGTCATGTGACTCTGTGCCCTCTGGCGTAATCATTCCATACTTTTACATATTACATGTGCCTAGAGAGACAAGCTATTATATACCTAATGTACCTAATAAAAAGAGAAATAAATAAATACACATGTATACTGTACTTTATTTTTGCCAGAGTGAATGCAAGGGGGCATCGTCACGATAACAACCTCTGGCATCACTTTACCGTTTATTGTGTGCTGTAAATCTTGCTTAAGATTTGACAGGACTCTAAAGCAAAAGCCCTACCCAATTGTGCCGCAATCACTGTAAGGCGAAGCGTTTTCAGGTCTGAAAAATGTTCCATTGTGAACTATTAGGAAGATTGAAGATTTAAACAACGGCCCTGAAAACTTCCGCAAAGAACTTATACAGCACTCCCACGGATATCACAGCAACTTTTTTCATCGGCTAAATTAGAGCCGGGGTTTGAGACAGATGAACCTGACACATAGGTTAAACCTGTAATTATTAAACTGTCACTTTTTCGGTGTTGTTATTTGCGATTGTTGTGCGGCACAGGGTGCTAACAGCATGATGAGCCATCTGTCACGGTGCTTAAATAACCTCGAAGATGTTCTTGTTATTGACTTCTGCGGGCACAATCAGTGCTTTTACCGCTTGAAAAGTTGCCCGTCATCCCCTTTCCTTAATAAAGCCCATGTATGTCTTTGGCAGCATTAGTTTCCCAGCCGTTGGGATGTATAAGGGAGCCAATTGCATAAGTTGTACTTATTTATTTTTCTTCTTCTGTCGGTCCTTTGAATTGACTGAGTAAATCAAAGTCGGCAGGCATTTTGAAGGAAGGACAGGGCGAACGGGCAGACTGCACGACACAAGGCTCTTGCCACCATTTCTCACACGTCCGCGGTGGCGACGGCTACTTTGTATACAAGGCTGCGGTAAAAGAAAATGGATCTTGATTGTCACGGTCTGTTGCCCTGCTACCAATTTCCTAACCGTATTTCTTTCTAATATTGTTAGGAGCCAATAACTCTTGAGGGACAAGTGACAGGGGGCGCCGGTGCGGAAAGTGATGCGCCAAACCTGACAGCAATGGTTAGCGAAACAACTCATGCCTGTAATTAATTTCTTTCCTTAAATCCGCATCAATAACATTTAGCCAGATTAAACAGACAATACTGATAAAGAGACGGTCACTATCGCTTGTCCGCAGGTTACATAACAACAGAAGAGGTAAAAGGGTAACGCCCAACCCAGATACTATAAACTTTTGCTAACAATGCTAACAATGTAAACAATACTAACACGGATTTTAATGAATGCGTAATAATGAAGGTGTGCATGAAATGAAATTTGGGTTCGATAATGAGCGGAGATAAAAGACTCCAAACGTTTATCATCAAAAGTAGTTTTAAGAAGAGTGAGCTATAAGTGTGCAAAGAGCACAGGGTGTATGTAGTACCACAGGGTTTAATTAATGTCTATGTGACCACCAGGAGGATGAAACGAACGTAGTTCAGACTATTAAGAGGCTGGGGTGAGGGGGGAGTTGCCCAGAAACCCCCCAGACGAGGAATGAAGTAGACAGAAGCAGACATACAAAAATATAAAACGCTTTATTTTATGTTAGAAAATAATACATCTTTAATGAAGGGGGAGGGGAAAGCAGCTAAAGAAATGTACTATCAGACCAGAGAAAGTAGAGGCATATGCCCAGAAGGGTATGGCGCACAAAACAAAAGCCCACACTCAATAGTGAGTAAGCAAGGCAACCCGATAAAGGGGGACAAACCATCCACTACATTTATTAGTATTACATTACATTAATGGCATTTGGCAGACGCTCTTATCCAGAGTGATATACAGTTGATTAGACTAAGCAGGAGACAATCCTCCCCTGGAGCAATGCAGGGTTAAGGGCCTTGCTCAAGGGCCCAACGGCTGTGCGGATCTTACTGTGGCTACACTAGGGATTAGAGCCACCGACCTTGCGGGTCCCAGTCATTTACCTTAACCACTACACTACAGGCCGCCCCCCAGCCGCCCGCCCCTAGTATTAATTAACAGTATGAGCCCAATGGCTAAGAAACCCAACTTAGTGTTCAGGGCAGGAGGGAGCAGGGGTCACACTGTAGGGGCCACATGATTACAGCAGCAGAAGTACACCCATACACAGAGGCCAAAGCACAGTAACATGGGTCAATAGCCACATACAGTGCACACGAGATGTAAGGCAGAATTATCACTCCACAATAAGGGATCATTTAATGATCCAATGCCTAAAAGGCACAGCAACTAGGTATAACAATAATATTAGCAGCCTGTAATGGGCATCACTACAACCCAACAATGGGCCATGTAAAACTACAGCTACACCGGGTATAACCAGGTTAGTACTGCTCCAGGCCCAGCAGCCCTGGTCCCTCAACAAACATCAGGCCTACAGCTTACCGATAGGGACAGACAACACGGGAACACACTTCTCCCTCCAGCAAACCATGGAAAAACTCAAAAAATAAGAAAGCACCACCATTACATCCACTCTAGGGCCAGTCCAGTAATCTCCTCGACCTGCTAGAGCAAGTACTGAAGATGACCATAAAACCAGTAACACACACTTCCAGTCATAAATATAATATGGGGAAAACAGACAGTGGTTCCAAACAGGGCTTAAGAGTTTGTGTCTGCAGTCCAGGGATCAGGGGACACTGAGCTGCCAGTCTTCATAGGAAAGAAAACACCAAAGCGTGACGACCGCACATTCAATCGCACAATCAATCCTAATGCGCATTCGCTTTCGCAAATGACTGTAGCCAAATACCATGGCAGCACTACTATTCAGTTTCACAAACTCCAGTCTTTTATTACCAGCACTGACGCCATATAAATAAGTGAGTGCCTTCAGATGCTCCCATAAACGACGAAGGGATATTCAATTCTTCACCTCTGCCAACAAAGCCGCATCAGTGCGCACAGGCCATAAACCAGACTCGAACGCTCTCAGTTCCTCCAGCGACAACGCAACCAGCAAACAATTCTAACAGTCACGTTGAAATGGAGGAAGTTACGTGTGTATATACATTACCTATACACCTGGGCAAGGGCGGGGACAAAGCACCATCACTAGTCCTACCTGTTACATCTATTTATATCTTTGCATGAAATTTAGGCACCAAGGGGAAAAATGAAGCTACTTTCACTGCAGGTGGCTGTTCACAAATGAAATGACCACAGCAGGGCCGAGATTATTGACTAGGGCTGTTCAGTGCAGAAGTAATTTGTTTTGGCCTGCCCTTTAACCTCAGTTTAAACTCATTAATTAGCATGCCACTTTAATAGCTGGCAGTAAACATGAGTAATATATTGCTACACAGCCAAACCTCTGAACACAGTATATTATGTTTTCATATTTCAAAATTCACTTACATATTTTACATTGCAATCTCTGAGCAGATGTTCTTACCGAGAGCAGCATACAGACGTGGAGAACATCCGTCTCTCAATTATCTGAAATAAACAATATTTGATAACACCAAGAAGGCACAGAAGATCTATTTATAATCAATGCGTGAGTCAGTAACCTAACAAAGAACAATTAGGGTTCTAACAAAAGGAGATGCCACCAGACCAATAGCCGACCTTTACACGGCTATACCTTTAAGATCATTTAAGAAAGAAAGAAAGAAAGAAAGAAAGAAATAAATAATATCTAAAATGGGTCACAGGAGCCATGGATCAACCTGAAAAGATTAGTCTTACTTCTGTATCAGACGATGGGTTTCTGCAGTCTTGACTGTAGTGGAGAGCTCATTCTACCATATAACGCAAGCACTGAGGAGATATTACAGAAAAGACTTGGTTTTGAGATTATTGGAACCCAATTTAAAAACCAAACAACACACAACACAAGTGAAGCACACTTTACCTGGTTTCTTCTTTAAAAATTAAATCCACAAGCCCAAAGAACCTGTTGGATTCAGCATCCATTCAGCAATCATTCTGGCAGTTAATGTATAGGTTTGAGGAGTTTCAGCAACATAAACCGCCCCAGTGCACTGTAAAACAGTGTCCACAGGGAGCATAAACTTCCGCTACGCTGGGCCGTGACAATATAATCACTGTGAATATCCCATTCATTAACTGAATAGCTCCTACCAATGGGGTCCTGCAAGGTCTAAGCAGCCATTAAACTAATTTTCAACCACGCGATGTTATGGAAATGAAATCTAATGACATTAACTCACCCAACTTGAAATATGGGTGGGGGCCAAATGGACGTTTCCTTCATCCTCTTCCTGTGTTTGATTTCAATTAGTAGTGTGAACTGTGCCATGACTTCACCAAAACTCCTCAACCCATTAGGACTGTGAGTCATTAAGGTCTAACGTCAGGCACCAGCATAATGGCAGTCAGCTGCCAGGTAACATGTTTTCCATTTAAATTAACGTTCATTTAAACGCACGTTTTACCCAGAAACGCACAACTAGATGCAAACTATAGAGCAGTGGTGGGAAATGTTAGTGCAGGTTGCTGTTACTGCTGTATGTATCTAACTGTCAAAATGGCTTTAAGGATTCAAGTGACAGTGCTGCTTAGTGTCAGTTTCAATCAATCAATCAACCAATCAATTGTGGGCCTGTTGTTAAATCGCACCTGAAGTGTCTCAGACATGAAAAATGGGAAGATGCGGGAAGCAAGCCACGGGAAGGGAATCAGAAAAAAGTCAAACTGAGATAAATGCGATCACTGTTCAAAAATACTTAATAAATAACTAATGCCTAAGGTAGACACAGATAATATATGGCAATAAGTTTTCCTGGGACTTTGTTTTTCACTCAGTAAGCAAACCCCAAGGCCTACCCCCCCCCCCCCCCCCCCACAGCCACAGCATAAAGCTCCTATTACTACCAACTACTGTACTGGACAGAGAGCTAAGACATTGACATGCTTACTTAAAGTCCCCCCCTGCGAAGTGCTTAATAAAATTCGCAGAAAATGTAATTTCCTGGAACATGTACTGTACATTTGCTAGTGGTCTAATTTAAACCGCAGTTCCCCATTCACAGCCTGCTAATAATCGACCTTAAAATTACCCTCTCTCAATAACCACTTATTGCCAGACTGGGATTTAGCTGACTGGGTGGCTTCTGGTGCTGACCTTCTCCAAAGCCAGTGCAAAAATGACTGCCATCAATTCTGCTGTGACCACTGTTATGCTACCAATAAGTCTTTTCCCTACTGCAGCACTGAATTCTGTGTAGCAGTGGTACTAAGAGCAGTACACATCTTCATATTTAGGTTGTCCTTAGACCTATGAATAAAGATACTGATGAAGAACTGATTCAATACCAACCTTCTCCTGCTTTCAAGCAACTATCTAAGACAGTCAGGTGACAGGTCCACATAAAAGATTGCGTTTAGTCGCAGGATGTATTTCGTAAAGAGACAGAAGTTTCCAATGTTATCAGATAACTGTTCCCTTCCTGACTGCACTCTGACAAAAGTCCCCCTCTTTCTTTGTTCTGTGATCTACAAAGTGCTACTCTGAGCCCTTTCACGGATGAAAAGCCAAAACCTTTGCCCACAAACTCAGTGGCAATTTCAGTTGCCTGAACCTCATACAAGTCTTTGGAACACCTCCTCTATCTTCAGTGACTGCGCTTGGACTACATCCAATTCACCAAGTGCAGATTGCCTGCTCTCCCATAAGCCTGGTAGGCGAGCCACTGTCCCTAATCATTCAGCTGTACAACAGTAGAGTGCACCTAACCCCCCCCCCAATCAAAAATGGCTGCCACAAAATTCTACAATCGCAAGGACCATCCTCATTCCACAGTCTATTTCATATTTAATGGACAGACAGGTAAGAGAAATGTATGAAGGTCATTTGCCATACAGTAAACCACAACAATAAATGCAAATATTAAAGTGAGATGGAAATCATAAATATACTGTACTTAAGTTTATATTCTGTTATTTGTTTTTATATATATATATTTTATATATTGCTCAGTGAGCAATTTATTAGGTAGACCTGTACACCAGCTTGTTAATGCAAATATTTAATCAGTCAATCATGTGACAGCAAGTAAATGCATAAAACATGCAGATGTGGTCAAGAGGTTCAGCTTTTGTTCAGACCAAATGTCAGAATGGGGAAGAAATGTTATCTACGTGACTTTGACCATGGAGTGCTTGTTGGTGCCAGACAGGGTGGTTTCAGTATCTAATGTAACTGATGATCTCCTGGGATTTTCACACAACAGTCTCTAGAGTTTGCAGAGAATGGTGAAAAAAAAACTAAAAACATATACTGTTGAAATTTTCCTTGTGACTTAAAGGTAAATCGTAAAGTGCCATCCAGGAATCTTGGCAGACACATTATCCTAAGTGCAACTATCCTACACTGTAAAAAAAGGTGTTAAATTACAGTACATTGCTTTACAGTTTAGACAAGTAGGCCTATTTACAACCAAGATTTTATAGATTCTTACTGTTAGTACACCCCTATGGTTATTTGTAAAAATAAATTTACTGTACAGTAATTTGCAGTAATTTACTGGCAGAAGAGTGAAGTACTGTAATTTTCCAGCATTATTTTACACTATAACTGTCCAAATGTGCTGGGAATGTTTTTGTTTACTTGGAGTCCCAGACTCACACCTGCCCTACCCTTGATGACGGTGTTTAAGTTCCATCCCTTCAGTAAATTTCCAGCTGTGCACATGGATCACAGCTAAAATGAAGGCTATGCAAATTGCACTCGCTCCAGGTGCCTGCTAAACAAATAATTATGTAATGTATAATCACCTCTCATTACATTACTCAGGAATAAATGTGTTGACTCGATAAGGAGTAAGATATGAAAAGTATAACAGAAATATTTCAAATAAATTGTATTTGGTTTTAGGAAATTGGTCAAGGGGGATGTTTGCAGGCAGATTCTGTCGAACTGGCAGTGCTAAAGTAGCCAATTAAATGTTAACATAGACTTCACATAAGAATGTAATTGTTCTGTTATTCTTCCGACAGAATCTGTTAATGTATTCCTAAGCAACATTAAGCAGTCTATGCTGGCTCTTCCTTTGTCAATTACATTTGAGCTGCTCTAAGCAGAAAGCAATATCATTATCATTAGGCGTTAGGCATCATCCTTCAACAAAAGTAAACATGTGTCAGCACCTTTTGTCATAAATGGGTTATATTAACAAATGAAGTACAGTAGAGGGAGTAATTGAGAAGTTATGAAACAGGATATGTATGAAAGCTTGATAAAAAGAAAAGAGGATCATAGTCATATTTTTACAGGAAGTCATTTTGCGAAAGGGAATTCTCACGTGTTAATACGGAGTCTGGATGAGTCTCTGAGGATCATTGCTTACATTAGCCTTTTGCAGTTTAGAGTCATATATTGTTTACAAGTATATTAACAATGTCTTCAGTGCCTGAGTCTTCCCCAATATCCTGTGTGTATGCCTGTACGTGTGTGTGTAGGTGTGTATGTGTGTGAATGAGCAGTAACAGCCCTGGACACTCCGAAACATGTCAGTACGTTTCCCAGCTCTGGACATATTGATCCATTCGACCACCCATGTAGGCTGACACTGACACTCGTCAACATGGAAGGTGGGATAAGAGATGACAAAATGAAAACAAAATGGCCGCCATCTTAGCATACCCAATCAGCAGAGGATACTGAGATCTACACGGCCATGAAACAGAATAGCTCCTTGGTCAGGGACACACTCCCCCAACCCTGCACAGGTGGTCTTCTCTCAGCAAATGTGAGGGATGACTCAGGCAGGGGCCTGTATCCGTCTTCATCAGGCGCGAGAAGAGGCCTTTACTACTGGACAAGACAGAGTAGTGAGGCCATTTGTCTTGATTCCATTTCAGGTGTCGGTGACACCAGGTGTCTGGCCCGATCAGGGACAGCTTTCACCCCCCCCCCCCCCCACTCCTCCACTGCACCACCCCAGTGGCCTATTCTCCTTCCTTAAGGGATGAAGCTGAATGTCACCAGGATTTCCCCAAATCGATCATCATCACAGACGTCTCTCCGGAGGACACGAGATGAGCACCCTGCCCTTTCCCTCATTCCCGTTACAGGTGATTGGGACTCTGGGTGGAAGAGGGATTCCTATTCTGGAGTTTTCTGGACCAGCAGGGCTTGTACTGTGGAGGTCAGACCCTGGCTGTGAAATTCAAGAGCTTATTCCACTATGGCTTTTACAGAAGCCATTTATTCTGCAGCCAACCAAGTTCCAAAGTAGAAAGTGATTTGAATCTCCATTCAAACTGAGATTAAAATACAGATTTAAGGCTAGCTGTGAAAGGAAAAAATATATTGAATGAAAAGCCCTTGGCAAGCCACTTAATTCACGCTGTACCTTAAATTTCGCTATAAATTCTCACCTGGTTTAAATGAGCATGGCGAGCCATAGAACTAATGAAAATAATGTTGTGTCTGAATGTGTGGCACTGTATCATCCAGAATTATGAAATATTATTTAATGAGGAAGACAAAGCAACATGGTGGAATATTCATCATGGAGTGTCTGTGAGTCAGTGTGTGTGGTCTGACAGAGGGAATTATATCACGGGTTACCAGCAGGGAGAGCAAGAGAACACACTCATAGAGAAGAAACCAACATTTACTGAAGGCTTGGGCAGCATCTGTTTCAGTTCCAGCTGAGATGTTAATTTCTGTATACATTGTGATCTGATAATCAAACTACCACTGAGCATTTGTTTAACAAATCATAGATGATTTTGGTGTGACCAGTCAACTGAGAGTACAATGAAAATTAACTTATTTCAAGTCAGCTGACATTTCCACAATGCACATACTGCTGTGTTGCTGTCAGTATAACTGCCATACATGGCAAGCCAACACAAGAAAGTAAATGAACAGCAAAATCAACCTGCTAGGCCAATGTAACAGACCTTTTATTTTGTGTTGCTCATATTATACACTCAGTGAGCACTTATTTATTAGGTATTTATTACTTTTTTTTAAAACTTCTGTTGCTGTAGCCTATCCAGTTGGAGGTTTGTTGCGTTGTGTGTTCAAAGATGCTCTTCTGCATACCACTGTTGCAATGCATGGCTATTTGTGTTACTGTCACCTTCCTGTCTGCTTCGACTAGTCTGGCCCTTCTCCTCTGACCTCTCTCATTAACGCGCTTTTGCCTGCAAAATTGCTCCACACTGGATGTTTTTTGTTTTTCGAACCATTCTCGGCAAACTCTAGAGAGTTGTGTGTGAAAAAAACAGGAGATCAGTAGTTTCTGAGATACTCAAACCACCCTGTTTGGCACCAACAATCATTCCACAGTCACTTTTCTCACATTTCTCCCCCATTCTGACATTTGGTCTGAACAACAGCTGAACCTCTTGACCACATCTGCATGCTTTTATGCATTTAGGTGCTGCCATATGATTGGTTGCTTAAATATTTGCTTTAGCAAGCTAGTGTACATGTTTACCTAATAAATTGCTCACTGAGTGTATACATTCTCATGCAGGATTTCATATTATTTAAAGAAACAAGTAATTATATAACCAGGAGTACATAAAGCAGTGGCATTTTTTGAGATGTTCGGTATTAAATCGATTTTAGAAACTGACCTTGCCACTGTCTGTGAAGAGTCAGATAGAAGTAATGGTTAATAGAGTGGATAAATTCAAATGCCACGCTCTTTCCATGGGCAAAGGATAAAACGAGGTCTTATTTTCAGCACAAAGAGCCTTAGCGATTGCTGCTCTTTTTCCATTAGAGGAGAAGACAGAGAGAGTAATTTCCTACTTGTTTATATGCCCCCCCCCTCCCTCTCCACCCCACTCTTTTTCGCATTGGGACAAATTGATTTCGCTCCTTAAATTGCAGAAATACTCCCGTTTCTCCCACACCATAGCAAAATTAATCTTGGTAATGTTCTTTCCGAGTGAAAAGAAAATTAATTTTCCCTGCCATACTGATCTAACTAATAACACGGTACAAGTACAGGAGAAAATAGGAAATCATTACTCAGCTAACACCGTCTTTATTATTTGTGAACTGTTTCGATCACACTAAAACAGGAAATTGAGAGGTAGCATGTGACAAAGTTTGGATTCATAACTTGTAGTGTGTCTGACTTCCGGCAAATTCCTTCAGAAAGCATTAAAGAGGCAATTGGGCATTGAATGGTTGCTAATGTCATGGAGGGAGAAGGAAAAAGCTTTGCAACTATTTCAGTAAGTGAAAAAAAAGAAAGATTCTCCTTCCATGCATGTTATTAAAATCATTGAACTGAAATCCTCAGCTGAAAGATGCAGAGGGAGGGATATAGATGGGATTTGGAAAATTATGTCTTTAACTTGCTTGGTACTATGGATTAAAATACAACTTTTATGAATCTGGCTGCCACCTCCATTAATCATACTGTCACTCCACAAAATCACCACCACAAGAACACTACTGATGGAAAGCGCATTTCTTCTGTGGAAAAATACTAGAAGGTATTTTCAATTATTCATTCCAGCAAGAGAAGTTCACAAAGTTAACTTTTAGAGTTTCAAGCTATGTCTGAATACTGTCTTTTGTTTTCTGTTGAAATGAATTGCCGGGTGACTTACTGTAATAGGGAGAATATAACAAAGGTACAAAAATCTGTCCCTTACAGCTACTTATGTGCACTATATTCTGAGCCAGCATGCAGTATGATGAATCCATACTTGAGAGGGAGAATCAGAAGCATAACTCCATTTATATTTGTGCTGACATATGTTTCAAAAACCTACATAAACACACAGAACATAGCGATCCATTTCCACCGATAAGCCATCCACAAAGTGTGAATTACCGGAACCGATTCGCAGAAAAAAAAAAAAGAAAGTTTTGCGGTGTCTGTTGTTCAATAGCCTCAGTGCAACCCCCGCACAGCCTGGTAAGAGCGCTTCGCGCGTCTGCGCGTGACCGGGTTTTAATGTATTCTCCAGCAATTAAGAGCCGTCTGCCGGAACGTGGGAAGAATACGTCAGCGAGGATGACGGCGAGGGCTCTCGTGCCCCGTCCTTTCGGCAAACAACTCCGCTCGTCTCCCAAACGCGGCGATGAAACACACCTGCGTGTTAGAGGTCGCGGCATATGATGGGGCCTGCTGGAACACAATGAGGCTGTTGACCCGCTGGGGAGGGGGGGGATAAAAGAACAGAAGATGTGGCTACACACTCCCCCCCCCCCCCCCCCCCCCTCTCCCCCCACCTATGACTAGCTAGCAGAAATTATGGGTCAGAGGCCACAGATGAGTATTTGATCTACTGTATGGCGTTGGATTCCAGTGCACCCTGGAGTGTCTCGAATCAGGTACTGCAGCACAGCCAAGGCATTTAGTATCGTAAGGGTGCTCAGGGGGCAGGCTCTTCCTCAGCGCTGTTTTCTGACAGCTAGCTTTTCTCTGCCGATTATTCCTGTGCAGTTTTCTAATATCGCAGTCACACAAAAACGCATTGTACTTCTTCACTGGCCAGACAACCGTATGTGAATCCTTTGAAATGTAAAAAGTTACGCAGTGTGACTGATTGTCTAGTAATGAATACTCAACCGTGGCTTGACATTATACAGCTGGTAGCAAAGTAGTTCACTGGTGTTCAAGCTACAATGCGTGAATTATTTAAATATCCAACCATACACCTAACGTCAAGCGAGATAATTTCAGCAAATATCCAGATAACTATTGTCCTGTTGTCATAAAAACCTATGAAGCCACAAAATGGGAGGTGCGGTATCTCATTAATATGCATGCACTGTGATTGGTACATTTGTTTGTCCCTCTGTTGGATGGGTAGAGTCACAGCAGTTTGATTCACATACACACACATTTCCAACTACCACATCTTTCACTCCACATATAACAATATGAACTACAGCAGCCCAAGGACATTACTATTTTAATTATTCATATTTCACATGCCATTGGGTAAAACATATAAAATAAAGAGATTAAAATAAATAAATATTGTATATTACTGAAATCCCACTTTCTAACAACAAGAAAGGATAACAAGACACACTGTTGAAAAAATGTTTTTTGGTTTCAGTAAATACAGCTAACTAATCACAAGGGACACTGTAAGAAGTGACGTCACAAAATGTCTGCTCTCAACACGGACATTCTAGCCACAATATTGCACAGGTGTTTACCCCTACTAAAAATAATACCTTAAGATAGATAGATAGTTCTGTCATGCTTTCAAAAATGAACACTTAATTCAAGATTTTTAGGAGCCTGCATGCATGCAACTATTTTCAGAGCAATAAAACATCTTTAATCTCTGGGTCAGTATTTTTAAAACTATGATTCAGGTTGCTAGAGGGTGGTCATTCAGGGACAAACAGACTGTGGGTAAAAGTGTTTAAGTATATTTAAAGTGTTTCAGTGGTTTGATGTGAGCTATCCCCAGGCATTATTTTGTGAGAATATTATTTTGTTGATAATTCTTTGCACTGTTAGATAGATAATTAATTCAGACTTATGTTTTGCTGCAGGTTACTGTGGCCTCAAATGAGGGTGGAGTTTATATCTAAAATATATTTTCCTGATTCATTTGCAAATTATAAATTAATAAATGCATAATGGTTGGGCGGCCATTACGAAAAATCATTTTTATTTGGAGTTCAGATGGAGATTGCTAGCAAAGCCCTGCTAGCAATGAAATTACTTTCATTCGAAAAAAAAAAAGCCTTAGATCATGAATATGATATGATAAATATGATAATTTTTCACTTGTCACTGTGAGCTATAATTACCATAATTTGTGTGTGGGCATGTCACCCAGCCATGGAAAGAATGGTTTGAAACATTGCAGGAAGGCCAGTATAATGTCTTAGAGGTGAGACGGTGTGCTCTGTGTTTTATCCTTTTTCACATTTACTTCATAGGCATCCATTACTTTATGCCCCCAAATGTATATACTGTCTTCTCAAAGGGGTTAGCACTGCTAAAATGACCGCGTGTTAACTCAACATCATGGTCACACTCAGCCTCTGCATTTGCATTTGTGCCAGTACATATATGGAATAAAATGTAGGAATAAAATAGATTTCTTTCCACTGCCAATCCCAGACTATTGCCTAACCCTGATAATAAACCCTGGTGATTTTGCACAAATAGTCTGACAAATGTATTAATTAACCCTGAAAAAAAATCAGGAATGAGAAGGAAATGTCAAGGGCAGGTTTAACAGCACAAATAATATGAAATTGCGGTTACAGCTTCAAATTGGACCAAATAAGCCTTTTGTTCCGGGGACATTCAATAATAGCAATAATCTAATCAGTTAATGAACCCAGTGATAAACTTTTAAATTAATCTATTCAATGTAACCAACATGATGACAATGCTGGTCTTGTGCAAATCACAGAATGCATTCCATTATCATTGTGTTTGTGGATCCAAAATCCACAAGCCACATCTCAGAAAACATTAATTTAAAGCCTTGTTCATGTACATACTTAGATACGCTGATTTGAATTAGCTTCCGAAGTCATTGAACACACATCAACATCAATAACAATACTCACTTGGAATTCAAAATTTCACAATAGTAAAAAAGAAACGGGCTTTGGCTCGACCGTGCCGTTCATTATCTGAAATGACCTCAGTAATCCTAGCCCGTCTCATCGGTCTGCAGACGTGATGCACGCACACCCTGTACTCTGAGGTAGAGTACGAAGGAGGCCGTAATCTAATTGAATAGCCGACAGTCCAGCACCACTACAGCCTTTTAAGGAAAACACAGTGCTGCCTCTAGCCGATTTCATTCTCTAAGAGGCCTTTCACATATGGAAATCGAGTTCTTTCCTACCACCACCTCCCGGTGTAGAACATACACAAAAAAAAGACAGGAGACACGTGCTTGTGTTCACGTCGCTTAAGTGCTATCCGTTCGGTGCCCTTGAGATACGCGATTTATTTTCCAAATTGGGCTACCCTTCCCAACATGCAAATATGCGAGACAAAATCGCAGAATTCTTGGAGTGCATCTTTCAATGGTGCGTATGTTTAAAATAAATGATGTTTTTGGGCCCTGTCAGAATGCCCACCACAGACTCTCAGAGGACTGCAGAGCGGCAGATGGGTTGCCGTTGGGGCAGGCCAGGGGGATGATGGGATACGCGGGCGGAAAGGGTGCCCCCCGACAGGGCTGCGGGTCGCCATGGTTATCACGGAGCCAGTCGGCGTGGAAGCCGGAGTGAAAAATCAATGGTCTGACAGGGTCTGCTCCAGAAGGGGGAGGACTGACAGCTATTCATGAATATTTACGCGCCAGTCTCATTCTGCGGCAGGATCAACCACAGGCATTTTCCGCGCGGAAATGTGGAATCGACATGTGTGCGCTTATAAACATGCAGCACAGACAGGTGCCAAACGCTGATATCGCTTATGTGTACTGAAGATTCAGTATCTTCCTTCATGAGTTTCACAGGAAATACACATATCCCTCTATGTCTGCTAAATGCCATTGTATCCATATCTGAACTGTATTTTTTGTACTGTATTCACTCCGTTGCTTTCAGGCATTAAGGAGTGAATATAAGAAGAATGCCCACACTCACAGAAATAAAGGTACGAAAAGTGCCTAAAAAGGTACAAATGCTTGTCGCTGGGGTGGTGCCCTATAGGTCCGTAACATTTTAGCCCTATCCAGCAATATATAATTCATTTGTACCTGTTTTGCTTGGAAAACATGCTCATTTGTACCCAAAGAGAACATTACTGTACTTGTACTGTACTCAGGGTACATGTTGGAAATTAGATTCTTGAAGAACAAAAATGTACATCCAGTGTCACTTTATTTCTGAGAGTGCAGTCTCACAGACTTCCAGCTCCATATGGGTTAAAGAATTAAAGTTCTGAAGCACTGTTCATGTGATATAAATCCGGCAGGCACAGAGCTTGCCCAAAGATGACATGTGACCCAGTTGAAGCAGTGTCCCGATGCCATTAAGATAATAGGGCTTAAGCTCTGAAGGACTTTTAGGTACATTTAGAAACGCCGCATTTTATATCCACTTATATGAATATCAAGTGCAGCCTGTGGTCTGATTAGCTCGTAATTCAAGATGTGTAATTGCCCCCACTTAGATGACTCTCTCGATTTTAAGAGAAAAAAATGCTTGAGTTTGAAAAGCAAAACAGCAAGACCGTCATCGGTGATAGCAACCTAAATCGGATTACTAGAACAGCATTGCTAGCTCACAGCACAGGTGTAAAACTCAGAACAAGATCAATGGCAGGGAAGTGTACCATACCAAGAGGGTTCCGTACAAAGGAGATTAAAATGTTGGGAAAATGATCAAATTCAGTCATCTTTCATCATAATTGTAATTATTTTAAGTTAATTGTTGAGTCATAGTAAGTTCAAGAAGATAGTTTTCTATGCTTTAAGAACAGGAATATATTAAAACGAGTATATATTAAAATGAGAGGACATAAGAATGAGAGACCAATTGACACAAATTATTAGAGAGGTCTTATTAGGTCTTATTTGTAAACACTGGGAAACTAGTAAGATGAGCAGTCATATTATATTGTAAATATAACCTGTTTTTATTCACCTTGTCAAAATGGGCCGTATGGAAAACTTAATATGACATGATTTCTTGTGAATATATGGATATGGTCTTCATACAGCCAGATCAATAAATGTTTCCATCTAATATAGCTAATGGCTCATATGGTAATTGTGGCCCATTAAATGTCTGAAGGAGTACACGGTGTTTATAAACTGAATTTATGTCCAGGTTTTGTTTTACAGTATTTTACATGTGTTTGCCCAACGTGAAGCAATTTCCATAATTACATCGGACATGTCCTGACTTTTGTAAGATGCATTATGGAATGGAGCAAACAGGATGCACAGTGACTAGCTATTAAAGTTATGAGAAGAACATCTCTTGAGAAGGTACTAAAAATGTGATGACACCGAATCAATTAATGCCAACAGGTTTTTGAGGAAAACAGGTGAATACTCTGGCTGGTTTCCATCATTCAGCATCAAATGACTACCCAAAAAAATTACAAAAACAGGTTTGTCAACGAAAAGCGAAACTTCAGGACATTACATCTGTTCGTCTAATTTAGTTTTAGACCAATTTATCCCCATAAAAAAAAAACACTTTCCAGCGGAGACCACACAGGCTTCGCGTGCACAGTAAGAAGCCAGCCAAGTTGTCTCTCGCTTGGCAGATTCAATCTGTTCTCAGGATGACTGAATAATTGAAAGTTCTAGTGCGGTACCATCTGGCAGCTGTGAAGGCCACAGAAAGATGCAGGCATCTTCTGATACCTTTTACGGCCCAAAGAATCAACAGAGAAACTGAGCTATCAGTGTCCAATGAACTTGATATCTTATGTGCACATGCAAATTAACTGATATGATGTTACTTGGCAAGCATATCTTGTCATTTGATCAACAGCATTGTTAGCGTTTATTCTTCCAATGAGTACATTTATATTTAATCATGTGGCATGTGCTATGTAGCTTTCACTAATGGAGTATCAGCTAATTAGTGTCATAATAAGGCTGATAAATTGAGCATTGGCTTTGGAGAGACACACTTTCATTTCAAATGAAAGACAAATTATCAACTCTTTTTCCCCCCACACACAGACCCACATGCCCTCTTGAATGACAAAAGCAGATGGGTGGGGTACAGACAATGGTTGGCAATGATGTTGCAACATCTGGGAAGGAGTTATGCTTTTCTGATCATGGTCCATAATGCTATTCGAGAATTAGCAATATACTGTAGAAAAGGTCATTACAGTACGTAATGTTTTTTTACAGCAGCACTTTTCGGGTGTTATTGTTTGTTCCCACATGAAAGGGTGCCAAATTTTCCCAATGGTTCCAATGTGTTGGCACATTATACTATTATGTTTTCACTGTCCTGTAGAAAAGATGGTGCGTAGCCTATATACTGTACAGAAAACTTACAGCATTTATGAAACGTAATTTATTTTATTTTATTTTATTTATTTATTTTTTTTAGAAAATGTTGTATTACTAAGGACATGTCCAGACCCACGATTTAGATCAATGTAATTAACCGTCCTTGTGTTTGTGTCACTAACATTTGTGTACGACGTTGCTGTTCCCGCGCGCCCCCTTCCAAGAAACACGCCCAGCACTCAACATCAGTCGCCTGACTGGTCTGAGCGTAGTGTTCTGTGCTTGTGCATGAGAGCCTGTCCGACAGCTTATGAGAGTGTGCCCAGCTGATACAGTTTGTGGTCGCGACACTGTAATCGCAACTGATTCCAAAGAAAACAAGGAAACAACCGACCCACGAATTCCCGGGACAGCAGTTTTATCCTCACCTTTGCCACCATTCTCCCTCATAGATGCACGTGATGCGACAGCTTCACAGGCAGCTTCCAGTACCTGTCTTGGTGGAGTAGCAGAAGTGTGGGTGCTTGCAGGACGAAATATAGAACATTCTTCTGGCGTTAGAGTTTAAAAAAAGAAAGATTTCAGCAAAATACAGCTGAGCGAGTTGTGATGCTGGCGCGTATGTTGGTTATTGCGCGTCTGTGTGCGTTTGAGTGCGAGAGAAGCACCTGGTGACAGCCCGTACGAGGATATGGGGGAAAGCTTTCTGACCTGCTATATCTCGCATTTTTTATGTGCATTTCGTCTGTGAGAGGATAGCCGTGTCCCGTGGAGGATGCCGAACTGGTAAGATCCTTTTTATTTTCAGTTAGTGCCTATTTATTGAGCATTGCACTTAAGTGTCGCATAGGATTACGGTGTGACGGGGATAAACGGCAACCTATAAGGCACATTTCAGAGTACTGAATGACAGGACTGTTATTCTAGATAGAAGTAGCCTGTGTTTTGAAGTTAGCTATAAGTACGCAATGTCTTTGCGTGTGTGTGTGTGTGTGTGTGTGTGCGCGCGCGCGTGTGTTATGCTCACTATTTCTAGGACAGTCCAAACTTGTGTTTATTCAGGACATTTTAAAGTAGATAATTCCACTGAAATTATTTTCCACACCATTTTTCTCTAAAATTCCTCATTTCTGTATTGAGAAGTCGCTTTCCTCATGGCCAGGCAGCTGAAAGGGGGTAGCACTCAGACAATTATGGTCATAGCAAAAGAGGCACATAACACACTGACACAACATATACAATGATACTAAAAAATCACCTCACCTGTTTAGAACCGCCAATCTAGTTTTTTTTTCCGGGACATGGATTAATGTTGATTTCCTTGCATTTCACGTCCATATTAAGTGTCTTGATATCGAGGGGGTTGAAACAGGCAAACCAGTTGCAGCTGCGAGCTATTTTCTCCTCCAGTCAATTTCCAGCAATTACAGATCTGTGTCGGATTCAGCGTATTCTACCCTCGAGTTCCACATGCGGCTAGGACTGTTCAGTAGTTTACAGCTGCGGGAAAATGAAATAACAACTGGGAAACGTAATTCTGCTGTAAATGCCTTATAGGAAATGAACCAACAGCATGTGATCACAACAACAACAACAACAATAATAACGTACATAATTTTAATGAACTTTGGTGAATTGCCAAATTAATGTTAAAAATCTATGTATATATTGCCGATACCAGATAAAGATTGAAACGAGCTCTGCTTATATGTTCCTACAGTATCCGATCAAAATCGTTTAATAATGTTTAGCTCAAGTTCTTTGGACGCGCTGCGGGCGAGCAACTGTGTGAAAATCCAGCTGTTTTTCGCAGCATTTACGTTCATCCGTGCTAAAGAAAAATCGATAGTATCACAATGATCCCTGACATCTTTTAGAATATCTTTGATGTTTAAAGCGGGGCGCAGTATCATTCAGTATTCTGTTCGCGTCACTGGAAAGTGAGTTGTTAACGCCGGATTTTAATGGGAGTGGGTGTGGGTTCATAACACGATCCATAGGACAAGAGGAGTGGTCGCTTCGTGTAGAGGACATGTCTTTGTATTGTTTGAAGAAATGGTGAGACCAGAGGTTATTTTAGAGTAACTGTTATTCAGATCACATATCAGGCACTGCAAGTTTGTGGCTTTGTCGTATTTTTGATGAAGTGATGTGATCTTATGGCTTATTGCTTACAACATTAAAAAATGCTAAAATAAATAGAGAAACAAACCAGGAGCATATAAATAGAAAGTGGTATATAGTGGTATATATAGGTTTATGCCAAACTACTGAATAATATTTGTGTCTGGTGTGTGTTTGTGTATGCGCTCGTGCACACGCACGTATGTGTGTGTGTGTGTGTGTGTGTGTGCATGTTAGTGAGTGTCATATGCAGAGAGAGAGAGAGAGGGAGATCATTTACTTTCATTACTTTCTACAAATGCAATTTGTAGTGAGCATCCAGCTGTCACCATTACTCTGAATTTACTTTCTAATAAGAGTTTTTGTAATTAGTGAGTCCCAAGCCTCATTTGTTAAACTCACAAAAATAAATAAATAAAATGTGTAGATCAATGCTGAAATAATGATACATGTTGGAATTATCCAGCTTAGTCGAATCTACACCCCACACCAGACAGCACTGAATGATTTACTCTGAGAAACAGACAGACATCTGGAAACTCTCTCTGCCTCATCACCCTCTCTTTTCACCACTAGATTTCACTAAAGAGCTGCCCCATGTCGCCAGTGTCGAACTTGTGCAAACTCAATCCTAGCTTTCATGGGATTAATTATAGATATAAAGAAACCCCTGTTCCCACACCATCAGAATACCTCTCCATACCAGGACTGGGGTTGAACAGAAACTTGGCTGTTGCAATTCCATAGATTAATTGAAATGATTGGTCAATTTCAGCTTATAGTGACATATCAGACCTGGGTCAAATATGTAATTGTTTTGGGTTCAAATACTTTTCTACGCTTTACTGAGCTTGTCTGGTGGATTGGAACCTATGAAATACTCTCAAAAAGTGCGACCCCCACCTTCTGGTCCTCCTGGTTAGCTCAGTTGCACCAAGCAAGATCAATTGGGCACAGAAAAGTATTTGAATCCAAAACAATGATGTATTTGACCCAGGTGTTCTGTGGTGTTCTATTAGTCGTATTGAGACTGAAGGCAGGGTTGGAGCGTGCTTGAACAAAAGGAGTTAGACCTAGAATTATGGCAAAGTGGGCTGAACTTCAGGGACACAGTTAAAAACTTGGGAGTGCCCTGGGGACTGAAGACACAGCCTGGCCATTGCAGGGCTTCCAGCCAGGCACTGTGGAACTTTCTAGAAATAGAAAATAAACTGCACCTTGGAACTTTCCGCCAGCGGAGACCTGGACTTGGAACAAACGAGAGCGTTGACCTGTCTTAATCACATGTCAATAACTGATTGAGTTGAGTTGATCTTGTAATTTGGGAAAGCACTGACTTTCTGTTTTGTCATGGTCTTGTACTTAAAGATTTTGAGTTGACATTGATTTACCCTGGTGTGATGTTTAAGGGCTTTTTTATTGTTGTAGTGGGCGAGAAGTTTATATGCTAAACATTCAAATTACGAATAATGACTAACATTGTTTTGCTGCAAGGGACATCATTTATTTAGACTTTGTTGAATGATATTTACTGGTATTTATCCAGTAAGAGAGTGTTCCTTTGCTTTGTGCTATCATCACTTTTCATGATTCTCACTTATGATGATATACCAGCTTTTTTAGATGTTTGTTTTATCTGTTAAGAGTTTATACAATTTAAACAAAGTAAACCTTGTATTACAATATTGTATTTGAGAAATGTCATTTCGGAACGAGACCTTGTCAGTGATAGCATCATTGCTGGATGTTTGAAACGGTCACAACATTCCCAAAACCAAAGCGTCAGATGGCATGTATTCCGAATGAAGGCGTTGAGTCGATCTTGAATGACGCTTATCTGTAGGAAATCCGCGCCCTGTTGCAAACGACATTTGAAGGGTGAGCAGATCATCTGGCGTGAGAAACACAACTGTTAGCTAATTGCTTGCTTACTCTGCACATAGGGCAAGGGTATGTTCTCTGGAGCTGAATGTGCAGCCTCTTCGCTCAGAAATGTGTCAGTCCTCCAGGCTGACATCCGTATCTAAGTAATCTCCCTGTCGCCTGTGATGTATTGCTAAGGTGACCGTGATCATTCTTCACGGACTGATGAGCTGCTTTTCTTACTCTACAGACACCCGCTTCCTCTTCTGTTGAATCAGGTGCCTTCTGTTATCCTTCCTGGTAATACTTTGAGGAGATTTCACTCATAACAAGTGAAAAAGAACCTCAAACTTTACTGCACATTTGATTAAAACACACTATAAATAGCGTCTTGGTGTAATTGCATAATACATTGGCCCATGAGACGATAAGAGTATGTTTTATGATTCGTTTAGAACTTCCGCCCTGAGGCGACACTTATATCATAGCATTACATTGATTCTGTCTCTGGATTTGAACCCATAAACGGTAAAATGGGTGGTTCATCATACATGTCACAAGATACATGGTATTCAATTCATAGCACAAACAAAACAATTCAGAACAAATAGCGAGATGAAGATGTTTCTTCTTGAATGGACAACGGTGTCCTGTTCTTCGTGTTCTCCTTTTTAATCCCCTCAAACGCAAGTGTTCCATGCTATCCTCCTAGCCTTGTGGCACAGCAGAATGTATTCATAAATAAAGGGGAACATTACAGTGGTGCATCCATTATGGTCCTAATCTGAAGAATGACTGCCAGTCATCCCATCTGGCCGGCATGCAGATACACAGTTCTGAGCTAAGATGCTTGGTCAGCCTTACTCATTCAAAAATAGCATTGATTTCTTTGTTGGTAAGCATGTATAATGCATGGTGCTTTCAGTTTAAACAGTCTGTACTGATTGGGCAGTGTACTTATTCTACCACTGCTGCAGCTCCTATTTAAACATTTTTTAAAAAATCCATGGCATCATTTTGATAGATTATCTTGTCCAGAGCAACTTTTAGGACCACCACAGCAAGACAGATACAATCCATATTATCCTGTAAGAGTTGTAAGAACAGGGTCCTGGGTTGCAGAACGGTAATTATGATGTGATGGAGCATGATGGTAAACAGTAATAAAAGAATACAATCTAGGAGACAAGCATATGTTTATTATAACAAGAGAAGCCTTTTATAGGTTGATGTACTCTTCAAGGGTTCAAGTTGTATCTATGTGATCATGCTAGGACTCTGAACCGTACTTTCCTCTTGGGTCCTCATCACACTTGTCCGTGTGTTCGATTTGCACTTCATTGTACATCGCTCTGGATAAGAGCACCTGCTAAATGCCTGTAATGTAATGTAATGTTATAATCTCAAAGCATAACCTGTCTCATTTAGGTTTTGAACTGTGTTTGCAACATGGCACAACAAGAAATATGATTGCCTTGCCGTGGTCAAGACCAAGGTCTGCAGCTAAGGGAATTAATCATATATACATCACACTTTTTTAGGCTCTAGAGGGTGATATTACCTCCTGTAGCGGACATGTTCACTCATGTTTCTGAGCTGCGGCACGGAAATGTGCACTGAAGCATACCAAGTGGAATTTTTTGTCACTTATACAGTATATAAAATGGATTTACAATAGCATGGAAACTGGGAAAGGAACTGGAAGTATGCTTTGGGGGAACTAGCCATACAAGGTGCTACTGTAACTCAAAGTATGTATTCAGATCCGTACATGGATGATTTAGAAGATAATCTACAGTAAAAACAGAAGCAACAGAAGACTGCAAAACCTAAAAACTAATAGCAGACCTTTCTGGTTGATTACTAATATCAGGGTTGCTAAATTGCTGTTAAAGCTGTAATGTATCTACTATACTCTTAGTTAGAACCAAAACAGCGTTCTTACTCGTCATCCATCTCAGTCCAATGAAAGTCTTGATCTATAAGTTAATGCCTTTCTTTTGTAGTAATTATGTGTTGGGTAAATTGATTGTGAACAATCAATGCCTATTACTTTAATGTTTTGTGTGATTGGCTTGGTGCCATATTAATGGTTCGTATTGGATGGTGTATTTGAATGACATGAAAACTGTTTCTTTGTTGTTATTGGCAGGAGCACACCTTATTTCCTGGATATATCTGTGTGCTTGAGTTTCATGGTGAGGTGCTTAGGCTAAGCGTACCTGCTAAATGCCAGTAAAGTCAAGTAAACCGGTCAAGATTGGACCAAAGACGTGAGAGAAAAAAAAAAGCAGAAATTATGTTATAGAATAAAAGGCTGGTACATTAAAATGCTCTGTGAAATATAACATAAATTAAAATGATAAATTATGAATTGGCAGCAATATTGGAGTATCCGGCTTTTTCACTTAAACAGCCCACCAGCCATTACAATGATTAATTATATTATACAATACCATACTTTTATACATTGCAGGCGCAAACTACAGCTACTGTAGTTTAACAGTTACTACTGTATGTTAGTTTATCCACATATACATAATAAACTTGTGTTGCCTTTGGTCCATTAGAAATAATAAAAAATAATACTGGGGGCGGCCTGTAGCGTAGTGGTTAAGGTAAATGACTGAGACATGCAAGGTCGGTGGTTCTAAACCCGGTGTAGCCACAATAACATCCGCACAGCCATTGGGCCCTTGAGCAAGGCCCTGAACCCTGCATTGCTCCAGGGGAGGATTATCTCCTGCTTAGTCTAATCAACTGTATGTCGCTCTGGATAAGAGCATCTGCCAAATGCCAATAATGTAATGTAATGTAATACAACTAATTACAATGTTATTATGCTCCCACTCCAAGTTTTATCAATTCGATGCTATGTCACTGGCAGCATGATACGTGTGTGATACTGTCTTATATTGCCTTTACTATTGTTACTATGTTGTTGGCTTAACTCTTTGGGTGCTCCAGTGTCACCTTGACCATGCTAGCTCATACCCGAACATACCCTGCTGCTTATTACTGATTTAGATAAACAAGTTTATGAAAGTGAAACACTGGGAACTTCTTGCTTTCTGTCAGTCTGAAAAAACGTAGTCTGGGAGTTATTTTCTTGTTTTGGTAAATCACTTGATAAAAATCCAATCCCGCCTGTTCCCTTTTCTCCTGCTAAGCACACTGTTTAGAGTGTTGGTGGCCAAGCTGACCCTTTGTTGACAGAAATGAGGATCGGAGCAGTGTCTGTTTGTTGTGTGCTCTGTATCTTTCCCAGCACTCATTACCTCAGAGAGCTGGAGAGAGACAGTGTGAAGTTGGCTGGAGTGGAGAGAGAGAGGGAGAGAGGGAGAGGGAGAATTTTTTCTTGCCACGTTGGGGCTGTGTGTTTACAGTCTTCGCACACGGCCTGCTGAAACTGACTATAAAAAAGACAAACTGCTGAAGCGTTATTGACGTGCTCGGACATAATGCCACGGTACTAAATACAAAAATCATTTCTAATTATATTTTCAACAGAAAAGCTGATTTACTTATGTCATTTTCCCTGACTGCAGTGTGGAGTAATGGCAGGCATAAGTAAACGAGAGTCAGGTTCATCAATTGCCGAGCACCTTCCCCCTAGGGCTTGAGGAAAGAGGGGGTAAAATGCTTTTGAGAGGGTCTGTTTCTCACTGTTAACATGTTAATCAAATGCATTAAAACATTCCCAAATTGATCCTTGAAGCCTGTTTCTGTTATTCCCCATCTCTGTATAATAAACATGGAAATTTATAGAATTTGTTCCTGCGATAATGTAATTCCTGGCTGTTATACAAAACATTTGGTGAATATGAGTATTCGGGAAGATCAATCTTGTAGTTTATTGGTTATGAAAAAGTAGGGAAACGAATGCACCATTTCATTTATGATTTTGTAAAATTATTATTTTGCGAGGCATGCCAAAATGGTTTCCCTCACAACTGCGCGGCCCAGAAAGAACATAAAAGTGGACTTTACTTGTGGGATATCTGCATGCCAGTATTAGAGGAGAAATTGCGAACCTAGTCTGACAAAAAAGCTGAGGCAAGAATGAGATTAATTATTTTTCTGCTATCAATTAGCGGTTTATAGGAGGAGCTGGGATTGTTACCATGGCAACGGGTATCCAACAGCGCTAAGCATCCCCTGCAGGTTACGGGCTGGAACGCTGCAAATATACCATTGAGCGGTTCTGATTTAGGACGTTCAAAATTCTATGCACCCCGGGATGGAAACAATGAGAGGGAGATGCTCGGTTTGTACTGGCCGTGCTACAGTGTGCTGGCTCTGTTCTTCAGCTTAATGCCTCTTTTGGCGGATACTCTCCGAGACGTAGAGACTGGTGATTTGCAAGATGGCGGAAAGCACCATATGTTTCCCACACATTGTTAAATTATAAATTACTTTTACCGGTTCAAGCTACACCACTGATGGCTGGTGGATATGTGATATGACTAGTGTCCGGAGAATGGGGCAGATGCTATTGTTTAGCCAGGGTTTGGAATAGTTGCATGTATGGTGTTTCTGAATATATGTAAGCAAATATGTAAGCCAGTCTGCAAGTGACTGTAGATTGGGTGGTTTTTCAAAATGGCAAATGAGGAAGATACTGCTTTAAAATTTCAGATCACTGAATTGCAAGACGAGACACGCTGAAATGAAAGTTAGAGTTGCACTAGCCTCTGTGACATGAGTGAAACAAATCTTTCAGGGGGAATTTTTGAAGGGTAGGGTTTTTACATTTTTGGTACTATATCAACCGCTATTCTTGCCGTCTTATCACATATATGAATTAGTCACGTGATATGAATTGCGATGAAAAATCTTCTATCCACAATGCAAATTGCTTATATTGTACAATACGATTTCGTGATTCACAATCTTTTATAACACCTCTATGTTACGGTATCTGTGTTACAGCTTGGCATCAGCTATAGTCGAGTCGAATACTCCAGTCCAGCTTTTCTCTGTTCAGACCCCAAGGTTCAGGCCACACATTTGTCCCTGCCTGGTCCGCTGTGTAACTGGCTGCCAGGACCTCAGAGAATGGAGAGAATATTGTCTCAAAATGGCCGCCTTTATTTAACAAGTCGTGCCCTCTTCTCCTGGACCCAGGCCAGCTTGGGACAGGAATGCTGGCTGTCTGTCTGGCTCCAGCGTTGCCGATTAAGAGTAATCCGAGCCAGCCTCGTACAGAGAGAAATGCTCTCTCCCCTGCCTAATGTGAGTTATTGGTGACATTTATCTGATGCAGCACTTAGTTGTTGGTGGTGCTTTGTTTTCGAGTATTCCTTGCACTTACGTCGTATTGATCTCTATAGAGGAGTGTTAATGATGAGTCATACTATTAAATGTGATGACCCACACCATATTCAATTACCTCCTTCTCTCATAGAGATGGCCCTTGTAATTAAGGTTGAACAGATACTCTTAAAAAAGAAAAAAAGAAAAACAAGAGGCAGAACATAATTACTGAGATTGCCTCCACATAGATAAGCATGCGGCAGCCGGGGGGATGCAAGACCTGAACGGAGCAAACAAGCTTATAGTTCTCATTTTTTACCGGTTTGCCTTGCTAAGGGAGATTAATGGTTTTCGGAAACTGCTGAAATAAAACACTGGTGTGAAACTGACAGGATAATCATTTACAGAAATTAATGGGGAGAGTACATCCCTTTTTAATTTGCGTTGCTCACATTTATTTGTGTCTTGGTCCTGGCTTGGTTCTGCATTGCAAAACGGTCCTGCATTGACTGTGGCCATACACGTACCAGGTTCGGTTGGAGACAGGGAGATAAGCCACCCCCAATATTTTCATATGAATTAACTGCTCGACTAGCTAGTATGCTTGTGAGACTTGACGTATGACTTGACAACACAAGACTAGGTGGTCTAGCAGTGCACTCTGGGGAATATGGATACAGCGAGGTACATTTGTGTTCTTAAAGGAACGAGTTTCCCAAATGTACCCTGAAAGGTAGAATAATGTTCTTTTGAGTAGAAACAAGTACCTTTTACTAACAAAAAGGGTACACATGAATAATTAATCCAATGGCAAAGGGTACCCAAGCAAGTTTTTGTACCCTTTTCTGCACTTTTTGTACCTTTTTTTCTGAGTAAAATGAAATTATGCGTGTCTATGACTGAGACTCTAATGTGTGTCTATGACTGAGAGCTAATTGGCCGAGAAAAAATCCCAGAATTCTATAAATGGCTTGAATGTAAGTCATTTTGACATGGGGGTGTTAACTACCTAAGTAGTTAATTGGCCAAATGTGTAAACTCGTAAAAATGTAAATAAGGTAATTAAGTAGTCAGTAAAAATGGGTAATGACAAGGGTAGTTATGTCACCTTAGTGTCATGGATTCTTATTGGAAAGAGCTTGCCATGTGACTTAGTTGAAGGGCATCTGGCCAGAGTCCATGAACAAAATAAACCTGTGGAGGATCTTCAGCTGGCTGTACCGAAGGTTTCTGGAATATGCTTAATAAGGGGCTACTGTTATTGGCCTGCCCTTGGCATGGTATGTTCATACAAACACCTCTCAAGCACCGACCTTATTGTCTTACAATGTTGTAAATACAGCAAAATTAACATCAAGACCCTATTACCATTTTTCTTGTGTACTGTACTTCTAAAAAAGTGATGTTATCATGTCCGATTTTAACATTTTACATGTTTGCAGGGTCCCCCTCTCAGTGACCTGTTGTTTGCCCTGGGGTGTTAGGTGCCCTTGTGGTTGGTGGGGCAGCTCAGGGGTTGAACCACCAGTAAGCTATTTAGAGCACTGTTTGCATTGTTTTTATTTACTTGGGCTAAAACAATGTTCTTGTTGTCCAGAGCTAAGCATGTCTGCTGTACCTCACATTTATTTTGGTGTGTGCTTCGGCCCACAGTAGCCTGTTTCCAGATAAACCGTGAATTTGAGACACCCCATTGACTCGCTTGGTCACTTTCTTACCAGGGATGCTACAATACTGTATCATAAATTATAATCACATAAAGTATTGATAGCTATTCAGAGAATGACCCAGTATGCCTTTTTCAATGAGAGGCAACTCTTGTAGCTGTAAGAAAGCCTGACCAGAACACAGTATATAAGTGTTTTGCGAGGAGAAGAGTGAGTGCTTGTGAAACAGTCACCTCCAGGTCTGCCTTTGGTACCCAGTGCTCACACTCAGCTCTCGGTGAGAGAAGCAGCCTGACAGTAAGGTACCGGGGCCGGGGCTAAATAATTCACATGGCAAGCGAGAGCGGAGATTTTTGGAGAGATGTGCTGATGAGGTGTCTCACCGGTAGCTGCTGTTTTGACAGCACAGGGACAGAAACTCCTGTCCACTCCAGATTGTGTTTGTTTTTCACTTTAACCTTTGATCAGATCACATGCAGGAAAAAAGATGAATAAATAAAGATGTTATGGCGTGGTAATTTAGTGCTGTTGTAATCCGCAGAAAATAACTGCGATTTCGGATTGTTGGTGCCAGACAGGGTGGTTTGAATACCTTGAAACTTGAAACTTGAAACTGCTGATCTCCTGGGATTCTCTAGAGTTTGCAGAGAATGGTGCAAAAAACAAGCAGCAGAAGTCTAATAAATACCTAATAAAGTGCTCACTGAGTTTATATACAGATGGTTTTCATGCATATTTAAAGATGCATATGATATATAGGAGTTCAGAGACAGCACAAGCATATATAACCTATATAACTGTAGAGATAACAGACATTAATAATAGTAACATTGTCAATCCAGCTTCATTTGTTAGCAATGCTAACCTTGGCTAGCCTAGCCCACCACACTAGCATAGCAAGCTAGATTCAACAGACACCTGTTATATAACAGTGTTATAACCTTCAGACTGAACAAATGACCAACAGAGAAGGTATATTTGCTGACACTGCTCAGAACCTGCCCTTGACACACTGGTAGGTACATAGCATCCCCTTGACAACTCCAACTCCCTGATTGCATGTAAATACATTAACTGGCTGATTAAATCATGAGTAAAGGGGAATTAGCATGCAAATCAGGAGCTATTAAATACACACCAAACCTTGAGTAACCATGGCTGGTGATCCTGGTTGTTGAATCTGCAGAAAAGGAATAGCTTACATAAAATACAGCGGCAGCCTGTAGTGTTCTGTTTAAGGTACATGATTGGGACCCGCAAAGATGGTGGTTCAATCCCCGGTGTAACCACAATAAGATCCGCACATTGCTTCAGGGGGGATTGTCCCCTGCTTAATCTAATCAACTGTGAGTCGCTTTGCATAAAAGCATCAGTTAAATAACATGTAATGTAAATAATCAGAGCTGCTGTTGAAAACCTTGCAAGGGGCACATAGTGTCTAATTCTATCATTCACATTAAGTATTATCATAAAATTCTAGATTTATTTGGCATATTCTCCCTCTGAAACCATGTTGTTGTTTATTTACATACTGTTTTTCAATTGGTCAGATTATTGACAGACACCAAAATCTGAAATGCAATGCAGTTACTAGCCTATTAGTAGGCTATGTACTGTAAGTTCCTGGATCGGCATGACCCCCCTTTATATAACCTTCATTTTTGAGATGTGCGAATGTAAGCGAATAGAGCCTGGTTATTTGTCTAAGGTTTTGTAAAACTGTCAAGTACTTCACTGTGTCTTCCTTCATTCTTTTGTAGACTTCCTGGGCCCTGTCAGAGTAGGCTGACATAAAACAGACTTTTCACAGATGGCCAGGCAATGGGCTCACCTGTAAAATGAATTCACAATACATACAGTTTTACTAATTATTGCTGCATAAAAGTTGTATGTACTCATTTAAAGCAATCATAATTCACGTAAGATTATGGCAGGGGAATATTTTATTTTCAATGGCAAATAGCAGGGGAGATTTCGAGAACTTAGCGTTAGATCTCAGGATAATGGTGTGGTCATATTTGCATTTTGTCTATGATATATTGAACTCTATAAATATTTATGAACAGGCAATTTTTTAGACTGGCACCTTTCAAAATGGATTTCCTTCGTGTCACGTTGTCGGAGCAGGAGGGGCAGACTGTTATCTTCCTAAGTTTATTACTTTCACAGGGCGGCGAGTCGCCTCTTATACCGTATTCAGGTCATCTTCTAATAGCCCCAAGAGGTGTAATAAGGAACACGTCGGAGGCCATAAAGGGTGAAAAACTCGAAAGTTTCTGCAGTCAAAATACTGAAATCCCATTAATATTCAATTTTCCCTCCCACAGCAGATCCAGACTGCAATAGTCATCAATTATCCCGCAGTGAAGAGCAGTCAAACCAAGCGGCAGTCCCGACGATTACATCAGTGCAAAAAAAAAAAACAACATTGAAAAGTGCTGCGTCAATTAATCACAGCCCCCGTTCCACCAGCTCAGATCCTGTCTCTCCGACGGCATAAATAATGATAGTCAAGCAATATTAGGCTACACAGTAAAGGGATATTTCAGTGTTCCATGTTTTATAAAAACCGAATGAATGTAACTTTCATTTCTGACATTACGTGTACATTCATAAGATGTTTTTAACACATAGGTAGCCCTTGTGAGCTTTAACGCATATTTCCCATTCATGAACAATTCCGGTGCGTCCATGATTGCTGACGTGGATCGGAATTGTGCATGTTATACAAATATGAATACATTTGAAACTGTATGACAACTGCAAGCACAGCTAATTTATGAAAAAACATTGTAACTTTTGTTCATACAGTTGATATATGTTTCATGAAGAAAAAAAAAAGTCCTTTTTGAAAATCTAACTGCCTTCTGGGTGAAGAGAGTACAAAAATTGGAGCTTTTTGAGAAATTGCATTTTCATTTGTCACAGTGACATAAACGGCCAGTACATTTCTTTCTTCGTGAACTGATTAGAAATATATTTTGCAGGGAGGGTGTAATTCAATTATTCACAGGTTGTTTTTGTTTACTTTAATAAAGGTGGATAGCTATGGCAAATAAAACAGTTCATTAGAACACTCCAGGGAGTAATTATTTTTAAGAATATTCAAACTTTCATGCATGCAACCCTTTTGATTTGAGTAGAAATGCTTTAATTTAGATAAATGAGAAGAAATTACCATCAATTTGTAATAACCCCAGAGCCAGTTTTAACAACCTCAGATTAAATTATTCTGACATTGTGTCAGATTTTTTAAATACTAAATTTATCATGAAAGCAAAAAACTGTCACTGTTAGCTTATAAGTTCACAAAGCTTTAGCTTGTAGCAACATGCTACAATAAATTCAAAGGTCCTCTCTTTATTACAGTTTATGAATAAAAACTAGGGATATTTTCAACCAATTATTACATTTAAGGGGGCAATTACATTTTCACAAGAGTGATACTGTATGTATGTTTGAACTTTTTTCACTAAATAAATGAACTAATAATGTAAAATTATTCAGTGTCAGAAATACGCAATGATGGAGGAAATCAGGAAGGGGGCAAATACTTTTTATGAATCTGTACGTAAAATGTTCAGATAGGGAAAGATGCTCCTGATGAAGAAATCTTTACATTCCCTGGTTAATTTTTAAAACCGACTTAAAACAGACAGTGTTATTGCTTTGGTTAATGAGGCAATTCAGCTCACACAGATGCCAGTACTAAGACAATAACAGACCCCTGACAGGATAGATGCAGTCAGCATACAGAAACAACAGCAACAGGTTTAATGTGCGGAAAGCAGACAAATTAGTACCGTCCACTGCATGAAATTCAGAAATATAAGAAATATAAGCCTTTACACACACAAGCACACGTATGCTCACGGATTCACACATTTGGCCACACATACAGTACTGTGCAGAAGTCTGAGGCACCCTACATTTTATTATACATATGTTTATTTTTTTGTGTTAGTATAGAAGAACGCAGATTTCCAAATATTCATTTTCCAAAAGATTTAATTTTACAGAGACTTCTTTGTATTGAATTTTAAAAAGTAACATATTACTGTAAGCAATTGACTACTTTTTACATAAAAACTTGATCAAGGATGTCTGAGATCAGAAGCAAGGAGCCAACCAAAGTCTGCAGAAGAACAGTGTCAAGTTCTCCAACATGCTTGGAACAACCTCCCTGCTGATTGTCTTATAGAACTGCAGGACAGCGTTGGCTATCTCAGAGAAGTGACACAGTTTTAAGGGTGGTCACAAAAAATATTGATTTGATTCAGTTTTGAACTATTGTGCCAAATTACTCAAATGTAATTTAAAATTTATAGTACATTTATTTAGGACCTTTCATTGAATTATATTTGAAAGAATCCTATCTGTACAGAATGTTATACAGGTGCCTAAGACCTTTGCACAGTACTGTATATTGCACTCTTATAACAGAATTCCATTTACATCTTCTTTTGCATCTTTTTTTCATAAATAGGAAGTAACCTAAAGCTTGTATTCTTCTTGTATTCATTTCAAGTTTCATGAAAATGGTGTTGTTCCAATTTAAACCCAAGAGACAAAGTCTATTTGTATTTATTTTCCATGGATATTTCTTCCATGCCATCCTCATGGGCAAACAGTAGCCATTTGTATGGTCTTATTACACAATGTGTGCTCTGTACAATGGGATATAGTCAGTTGGAAGTTGAATGATGCTAGACTTTCCTTGAATGAATATGCGAACATAGGCATTCCTCTCCATCATGGACTGGAGGATGTTCTCAGTAAGTGGTTTGTCTTTATTTTTTTCTTTGCAGCATTTCCCTGTGATCATTGAAATCTCAGAGGTCTCAATTATCAAGGTTGAAAGGAAGTGCTGAGGGATTGGTGTTTTTAGCCTACAGAAGCAAACTGCTGAGTTCTTCCTTTCTGTATATGGTGGCCTGTGTTGCATGAGCTTCTGGGTTAAAAATAATTAGGCTATCATGTATTGCTTTCCGGTTACTTGATGAGTTATAAATCATTATATTTTTGGCAAAAGGTTTACACATATACATCACACCAAGAAGCGAAAACCCAACCTATACAAATGTGCATCCCTCCAAATATTTGGTATAAATGCAGTAAACCCAGTATGGATAACCAATACATGTTCAATTAAAAATGAACCAGTGGCTCAATAATGTATTTGAAATGTAAGACTTGGGTTGAATAAATATCGGAGGCTTTGCTGAGCTCTAGTCCCAAATACCATAAGTGCACCCGCTTGCAGCTGTACGTATGTATTATTCACATCGCCATATTTGACCATTTCCCATGGCTCCAGTGGATGAAGGCAGAGGAAAAGCCTTTAGAGTAACCGTTTGTCTTGAGCCGAGCGTGGGATGACCGTGAGGTTACCAAATGCTTTTATAGGTCACCGGAGCTTTCCTTCTTTGTCGACGGCGTCCATTCAGGCTCAAACAGCTGAACGACTCTCCTGTGATTAGGGATGACCTCTGCACCCCTCACACGGTGGAGATAGTGGGTTGGGGGGAGAGGGTACATCCACAGAGGAGGTAAATTGATTTTAGGACTCCAGAAATATCTGCCCACATAAATATTCAATATACAGCACAGGCATATGGGAAATTAGTGCCATCGGACCAAATTTGATTTCAAACAATTACTTTCATTTTGAAATAGTGAAATACAAATTGAAGTTATGCAATTCAATAAAAATAATAAAAAATACAATAAGTAATAAATTCTAATTATCGCAATACAAATTCAAGTTATGCAGTTCAGATTCATTTTCTCATTTTAGCCTGTATCGGCACAGTCTTACTTCAATTTAGTGGGGATTTACATTCATTAAAGGGGTTAACAAAGTGAACTACAATAGTTTCTCAGGTTGAGTTCTGTCAGCAGAAACACGAAAGCGCTGGTCGAAATTAGCAAAAATAAATGACTTGCATGTATATCAGGGTGTATTTCTTCACACAGCGAGTTATCAGTGTGTGAAGCTGCTTGCCAGGTCATCTGCAAGAGGTGGAGATGCTAGGAGAAGTCCACAATAGATACAGCAGATATAACTGGGACAAAGCCCCACGTGACAACCTGGCACCCTCTGGAAGGCTCACAAGGGCAACCCCTGCCAGGATGGCCTCTGCTAGGCCAGAGGGCAATGTGGCACTGATGGATGAAGTGTGGGAGTCCTGGATAGCACTGCGGGCTTTGGGAAGGAGCACCAGCTGTGACTGAGGTGGTGTGTGGCCTGGCCTTAGGCCCTTCTCACTCTCCGTTTACATATTTCTTACAAAATGATGCATCTTTTCCTGTTGACCCTTGGATTGCTGAGACCCGTGAACTGTTAAAGACCAATATCAGCATAATTTACTGCTGAATCTAGTCCCAAGCCCCTATTCCCATTGAGATACATTCAAATGCAAAGAGTTTTGGTGTCGCTTGTAGGACAACGTGAAATTCAGATATCCAGACTCTGATGATGTTGATAGGTCGCAGACATCAGGAAGTCATAGCATACAAAGGATGTGCAGCCAAATACAAAACATTACTCTTTTGTTTGACATTTGGATATACTACGTTTTGATGTACTACAGACACAGTGGCAAGCTTATATTATCCAAATTGCTAGCTCTTACTGTTACCCTTTCTTGAGTTCTCATTTCATGATCATTTATTAGGTATTAAAATAGCCGACGCCAGAGACACTCAATCTTACCCAGAAAGTGTGTGTGGGTGCTGGCTTTTGTTCCAAACAAGCAGTTACGCACCTGATTCTGCTAATTAAGGTCCTTAGCACTCAAATGGTCTATTAGTAGAATCAGGTATGCTGCTGCCTGGTTGGAACAAAAACCTGCACCCACACCAGCCGTTTCTGGGTAAGATTAAGTATCACTGGCCTATGCTCAACTCATCTCAGTTAGAGACCTCTTGATATCCCTTCCCCTTCCTTCACTGATACACATCTGGCATGGCTTGAGCCCTCAACTCAAAAACAAGTTTTCATTCATATCCTGCTGTGCTGGTATTGTACTTCTCACCTGGCTTTTGCTATGGGAGCATAATTTCCGCCCAATTCCGATTAATGTGAAAGTTGTAATCTGGTAAGCCCAGTAAGAATTACTGACTGAAATTGTGGCATTTCAGTTTGTTTGTACTGGAAGTATATCCGCATAAATTGACTCTCTGTGTTCATACAGGCAGGGTATGAGTGACTCCTTTTACCTCCAACCGTTTACCTCACAATTTCAGTAAATGCAAGCACTCAAAGGTGCAAGTGCTCTTTAGCAGTCATTAAAATGAACTCAACTGTGTTTATGAAGATAAAAACTGTAAATTGTATTTAACTCTAAGACTTTCTCAGATTCCCACCTTTAAAATGAATGTGCAGAAACTGTCTGCAGAAATCTATATCATGTCTCCTTTTAAATTCAGAATCTGAGATGTGTTAAAATCTCATAATTTTGTATGAACAATATGCTCCCTTTTCAAGCAGACTATCCCTGAGGTTTAATCATTTTCCACTTGGTTGATCAGACTCGTGGCGAATGGAAGCATCGCCTTCATGCCTATTTTAATTAATCCACCTGTGACATCATTAGCACCTTGGGTTGTAGTTCGCGCATGGACGTCATATACAGTACACTTGCACATTTAATTGCATCATATTATTTTGCAGTCCCTTTCAGCGGAACACTGCTGGATCCATTAGTCCGTAATGCTTCAATGGAGTAGGTAACAAATATCAGTGGGCTATTACACAGCCGTATAACGACAAAAACAAATATTCATATCTATGATGCTGTATGTTACAGAAGTAATGATAATACATTGTTTTGTTATTGCAGGTTTGCGTGAATAAAGAAATGAAAATAAGGAACGCTATCTGTTTAATATGTGTGTATGTGTGTGTGTGCATGTGGATGCATATGAATAATACATGCTATAGGCTTTCCTATGTATTATTTATATATTCAAGCATAGTATTTTAGGAGTTCATAAGAATCTCAACTGCCCCCCCCCCTCTTTCTCTCACTGTAGACAGTAGTACAGGAGACTGTAGACGGTATTAGAACAGGAGACTATTGTCAGTGTTAGTACAGGAGACTGTAGACAGTATTAGTACAGGAGGCTGTAGACAATATTAGTACAGGAGACTGTAGACAGTATTAGTACAGGAGGCTGTAGACAGTATTAGTGCAGGAGGGTGTAGACAGTGTTAGTACAGGAGACTGTAGACAGTATTAGTACAGGAGGCTGTAGACAGTATTAGTACAGGAGGGTGTAGACAGTGTTAGTACAGGAGACTGTAGACAGTATTAGTACAGGAGGCTGTAGACAGTATTAGTACAGGAGACTGTAGACAGTATTAGTACAGGAGACTGTAGACAGTGTTAGTACAGGAGACTGTAGACAGTATTAGTACAGGAGACTGTAGACAGTGTTAGTACAGGAGGGTGTAGACAGCGTTAGTACTGGAGGGTGTAGACAGTATTAGTGCAGGAGGGTGTAGACAGTGTTAGTACAGGAGGGTGTAGACAGTATTAGTACAGGAGGGTGTAGACAGTGTTAGTACAGGAGACTGTAGACAGTATTAGTACAGGAGGCTGTAGACAGTATTAGTGTAGGAGGCTGTAGACAGTGTTAGTACAGGAGGGTGTAGACAGTGTTAGTACAGGAGGCTGTAGACAGTATTAGTACAGGAGGGTGTAGACAGTGTTAGTACAGGAGGGTGTAGACAGTATTAGTACAGGAGGCTGTAGACAGTATTAGTACAGGAGGGTGTAGACAGTATTAGTACAGGAGACTGTTGTCAGTGTTAGTACAGGAGGCTGTAGACAGTATTAGTACAGGAGACTGTAGACAGTGTTAGTACAGGAGACTGTAGACAGTATTAGTACAGGAGACTGTAGACAGTGTTAGTACAGGAGGGTGTAGACAGTGTTAGTGCAGGAGGGTGTAGACAGTATTAGTACAGGAGGGTGTAGACAGTGTTAGTACAGGAGACTGTAGACAGTGTTAGTACAGGAGGATGTAGACAGTGTTTGTACAGGACGGTGTAGAGACAACTAAAGCTTTTTACTACAAGTGTGTTTTAGTTCATCTCATTCACATGCGTATCATGTGATGCTTATTGTAGCAGTATTATATAACAAGACTTCTTCAATTCAGTTACAGCTGATTCTACTATTCAACAAGACTGCTACATAACCTAGACAGCATGTGTGTGCATAAATGAATCCATGTAAAATGCAGCATTTGTATCTAATAGGAGATACAATGAGTGAGAGTCTCCATCGGCTGTCCATGGTGATGATGTTTGCCAATAGAAATTGCAGACTGGAATAACTGATCAGTCCAGTAAAATGTGAGTAGTGTTAAGACAATAAAACCAAAGCCAAGCATTCTACTTTGGTAAGGAAATGAAAGTGATTTCATTTAGAAACAGAGTTATTTATTTCATTAATCAAAACCATGGCCCCGGATTGTGCATATCCCACAGAGGGTATTGCATGGCTATTGAATCTCCCTGTAATGATGTTTAGATCCACATAATTCAATGCAGAGTTAGAAATGGTTCCGACAGATATTACAGCTCAAAGAATCTCATTACGTGTATTACAACACTCTGTAAAATAAATCTCTTTCTTTATATTGGAAAAATGCTACATTTTGATATTTTTTTGGCCAAATGGATATGAATTATGAATTGTGTGACAGGTAACTGCCTCTTAAGCCTTTTTCACAAAATGGAGGATTATTGATAACAAGTTGAAGATGTAATGACCTGCTGTGTTAAGCTGCAATATGGGAGTGGATGTCATACTTGTGTTAATATTGATTTCAGCCACACTGGGAGAGCAAATACATTTTTCTGAGCACAATCCCCATAGATTTATCTAAGGTAAGACCCTAAGGACATACATAATATGCTGTTATATAGCAGTTGCAGAATCTTTATCAATATATCTTATCCAGAACATGTTATCCAGCTCCGTTTCTGAAATCTGTAGACAACATATTGTTAGACCGCTGTTAAAAGCAAATATATAGCTATCGTGAATCTTATTATAAGGCATGCTTCTATATGAGCTCTTATGATAAGAATGTGCTTTTACACTCAGTAGTAAATAATGCCAAGGCAAGTGCAGTCGTGGGCCTTCATAAAAAATGTGATATCCTATTAATTTTTTATAAAAGAGGGCACATTTTATGAAGCCAACTCAATATTTCCAAGGTTCACTGCTTTTGCTTTGGGATTAACTGGTAGAATGTCTTTTGAGGCGGTGTAGCAGAGCACAGTTACAGATAAAAGAAAACTTTCCATGTAGATCTTGGCCTTCAATACACTTTTCATCAAAGTGGGGACTGACTTAATTTTCTTTGAAATCTATCTCAACAACAGAGGCTTCTCTTCTAACTTTTAACTGAAGGACATTATCCTGCTGTTGAAATGTCAAAAGTATTTTGTGTACAAATCCTCAGGGAGAGGAAGAGAGAGAGAGAGAGAGAGAGAGAGAGAGAGCGTGGTTGGGTGGGTGTACCTGATCTCAGACATTGCAGTGACAGCTGCTGCTGAGATGTTCACGTGTCATAGTTGAGTTTCTTCAGATCGGTTTTCGTGTTCTGTACGAGTCGTGTTTGCGATGCACCATCATGCGCGACAAGACTCCCGCACAGAATCTGCTTCCGCAAGTAAGCCGCGACTCTCTATTTGATGGGACATTTCGCAGAGCGTGTGATTCGATTTCCCCTCATCTCCAGCTGACGCGGTCCTTGTTATTTGTCAACACGCCGAAGCATTACTTATTAATGGCCTCTGTACGGTTTATTAAGCCTGCTGTCAAAACACTTCGTTGCAGGGGTTTGGGGGAAACTTATTTAGTTCCCCACTGTGGCAACCAGAATCATAACAAAGAATGCTCGAGGGGTTTGTGTTTACCCCAAACAGACGGCAGGCATTCTTTGCCGATGCCAGTCGCCACCTCTCGGAAGGGCACGTCGGGGTAGGTTGTGCCCCCTTCGCCATTTCTGGGCAGACGGGCTCCCTGTTTCAGGGCAGCCTATGCTGAATCATGCGGGCCTCGCTCCCCTCATACTGCAGCTATGACTCCTCCTTGTTAGTGAGCCTGCCATCTCCAGTTATCATTTTCTTACCAGCAACATCGCCGGTGCCAAAGCAGCCTGGAGCCAGTGAAACGAAACGTACCCCCCCACCTTTGATCAAGAGGAGCCACCATAAGCAAGCAGCGAGTTATTTTTGGCAGGGCCCGGCCCCCACATGCCCCCTTTCCAGCCCTACCTCCGGGGTGTGCTGTCAGCTTGATGAATGTCACTTGCTCCTGAACCATACAGTAATGTCTGGCCTGAGATGTCCTATGGAGAGGCACGGCCTCCCCCTCCTCCATTTTAAAACCTGGTGCCGCGGTCAGAGTTAAGCCTGCCCGCTGCCCCCGCTACCAATCCCTCTCCAGCCAGGCCAAACACACATGGCCCAGGGTCTGTCGCCACGCTCCTGCCAGCAGCTAGGCTGGCTTCCACCCCCCCCAGCGCAACCTGCCCACGGCTTCATCTGCATTTGAAATCTGTCAGCCATTATGGCACGCCGCGCAGGGCTTGGATGCCGAAGATGGAAGCCGCAAATGTTGTCCTGCGAATGTCTGTTGCTGAAAAACTGTGCTAGTCCATTTTCGCAGCTTGAAATTTTTATCGAAATAAAATGTTTAGCTTCAGTTACCAATGAGATACCGGAGATACTGGTGTTTAATGTCCGAACAACCAATGGTATGCATGCACACATGGTCAAATTGTATGTTTAAACATGGCAATTGTCTGCAAATTGAGTGCACACTTACTTTTTATTTGCTGACTGGAAAAATAAACATATAACTTTTAGCACTGTACGCTACTGGCCTGCTGTTTAGCTTTCACATAAGACAAACGGGAGAAGTCTCTGATCAATTGGGTGTGACATAATCCTGTTATATCAGACTGAAAGAGAGATGAAAGAAAAAACTGGCGAATCGGACGTCACTGGGGATTTGACACAGGGCATTTTCGACACAACGCTGTGCAAAACAGAGCAAAGTGATTTACAAAAAGAAAAACTGCTGGCTGTTTGAACGGTGGCAGGAGAAGATGACATGGATCTGTTGACACTCCAGCTGGCTCGGACCCTGCACCAGCAGACCTCAGAGGAGTATGGGAGCCTCTGAGCATGTGCAGTCTGGGAATAAGTTGTCCTCCAAAGTCTTCCCTGGACCCTCACCACAGATCTGTGTATCGTTTGGATGGATTTCAGCTCGCAATACACCACTGAAAACTGATTAGAAAACATCCCAAGGCTATGTACAGTATGTCATTTGGTCTTTTGAGTCTCCCAGTTAGAAAGGATAAATTCCACCCAGATATAAGGAAGTATTTCTTCACACAGAGAGTGGTAACTGTGTGGAATAGCTTGCCAGGACAATTGGCAGAAAAATTGACCAGGCTTGATATGGTGCTAGATACTATTTAGCTTTTAGGCAAACTAAGCAGTAGGTACACTTAGTGGTAGAAAAAGGTGAGCCTTGCTGGTCTGAATGGCCTGTTCTTCCCATTATGTTATGTCATGTTATGTACAAAAAGGTTATTTTTGTAATGGTTGAGGAAGTGAAAGCACCAAAGTAACAGACACCTTGCCTGTTATTAGATAAATCCGTGACAAATTGTGGAATAGTGTTATTACAGCTGTTTATTCTGACAGGTGCATTCTTGATGTATGTATTATGCATGCAAGTCATTAAAAATTATATTTTCAAGCCAGAATTGGCCAAACAATGCCTTGAGACATGGTGTACAGACTAGGATATTATGAGTTTGTTGATCAGAAGCTTTGTGACTATGACTGGGATGTAATGTCCTACAGTAGATTAGTCTTTGGGGTTGCAAGGGACTCTATAAGGGACTGGTGTATACACACTCATTTGTGTGTATGTATGTAACAGCATTTACCTAACAGTAATTTATGAGAATTTAATGATTGCTGTTAGTTGCTCTTTTTACCATCTGCGTCAAAACATCTGATGCGATAAAAGAGACGAGTTAATGAGTGAAAAAAGATATAAATGTCGAAGAACAGGAGACACCATTAGACACTTATGGCTTCCTGTCAGGACGGTAATGGTTGACTGGCACATGCGGCCTGCCACAGAAGCAGGGTAATTATGTGGGCAGACAGTTCTCCCTTATCTCTAATGAACACTTGCTGCTGCTTTAAAGCCCTTGGTGGCAGGCCGGGAGAAGGCAGCAAGCTGGTGTTTGCTTTCCGCCGCTCCCTCCGTTGTTTGGGGCGTCTGTCTGCGTCGACAGTCGAGCGCTCCTGTATCTTCTTCGCGGTTTCGCTGTCGTTGTCGGCAAGCGGCTGACTTGTTCCTCGGCGTCAACAATAGCGACTCGAGTGACTATCGTGCTTAGGGGATGTGGTTGATTTCGGCGGCGTTTTCCAGCCCGCAACGCTCGTACAATGGAAAACAAAGAATCGAGGAAGCAAACAAGTTGCGACAGCTTGTGAGAGACAACGGGTTTAATTATACGGTATCCGTCTTAATACTGGCCTCAATACTTGTGAATGTCTAGCCAAACATATACCATGCACGAGCACACTTAACTGGCTCCCTCCATCTGAAATGTTCCTCAGATATCAGATGAAGCCTATGTTATTAGCGTTGCCCGTGCCAAAAAAAGGATGCTTTGGGGGTAAAGAGACCGGACGATGAGAGCGATTACAGGGATCAGCTCTATTTACAAGTAATTAGTGTGATGACACTAAGGGCCTGCCTGGGAGCTTTTATCAGTGCCATCTCACACAGATATTGATCCTACGCTCTGGAGTTGACTGTCACTCACAATGTCTTCATTCCGCTGTGGAGTGAACTATTCTCCACATCCAGCAGACAATCATTATTTCTCCTTCTTTCAGCAAGGACAACCCTGTGTATGTGTGTGTGTTTGTGTGCAGTCTGTGTGTGTGTGTGTGTGTGTGTGGATATGTATGTATGTGCAGTCTGTGTGTGTGTGTGTGGATATGTACATATGTGTGTGCATCTGTGTGTGTGTTTGTTGATGTTTGTTTGGTGTGTGTATTATGTGTGGATGTACATGCTCATTTGCTGTTTGTGAACCATTGTTTGTGTACGTCCATGTTTTGAAGAATTACTTTTTCCAAGTTATCCTGTAATTTATTTGGACTCACTCGGGTGTATTATGACACTAGAGTATGGTGAACGTGAATCCAAATGAGTAAAAGCAGGATCAATTTAAGTTTCACTTTCCTAAACAATTGATTTTAAGGAATGTTCCGTAACACCATGTTCAGGTGACTCTTTATTTTTCACACTTACTATTATAGATTAACAGTGAAACACTTTTAACTGGTGCAATCTGCCAAAGGTCCACACAAATTTGTATGTCAAAGAAAATACCTTTGGCAGGAATGAGGTTGTGGCAGACACGAGCCTGGCGCAGCAAAATAAAAGCGCAAATGGAGTTTGAAAACGGAATGATTATGGCTTTTCGGGGAGAGGCTATCTCTGCCCGGCAGACAGCAGTGTGTGGGACGGACGTGTGGGAACTGCGGCTCATAGGTGGGAGCGCGGGCTTCCGCGTTTAGACTGGAGAACGGCGGAGGCAGTCAGGCTGTCAGACAGAAGTGACGTGCCCCACGGACCCGCCGCTCTGGCCGTGACAGGGCCAGTGACAGGCCTACTGTAGCGTGACCGAGCCCACGGCTTGTGGAAATTATCCGGGCCAACAGTTTTTTTTCAAATAACAAAACAACCTGCCTGCCTGTGGTCGCCTGCGGTTTTGCTCTGTACCTGTGCAATTCAGATGTCTGATGGAAGGCTTTCTGTAATGTAGCCATCCTCGTTCAGGCTAATATGTGAGAATGTAGTAGTCGTGGTTTGATTTAAGCCTTGCTGGTCCTGGTGGTTCAAACTGTCTTTTTGACACTTCTAGCTCGTCAAAGCTGGTCTAAGAGGTGGTGGTCAAACTGGTGGACTAGTTGACTCTAGAGGCTGTTCAGCTGGTGAACAGCTGGTTGACCAGCTAAAAGTGTCAAAAAGATAACTTAAACAAGCTTCACCAGTTTAGGCTAGTCAGCAGGGAGGTGTACACCAGATATCTCAGTTACAGTGAATATGGCTTCCAGCAGTGTTGTCGCTATTGAAGATGTAGCTGTGGATGAAGTGATCTGCTGCCTTAAGTGGTATTATTATACAAGTTTTCATGACAATTTTCACACAGTGCATGTGGGCTCAGGGACTGATGGGACTGGTGATAAGCATGAGGCTGTGGGAACTTCTCCCAACCCCAAAAGACTAAAATTAACAGCACAAACGGTGTAGAATAAGAGAGGGAGATTTCAGAGAAACAACTGACTTCTGCAAGGGAAATCTGTTTAGCAGGTTTGGGAAGTCATATAAGGGAATGGTTGTGCATTCCTTTATCAAAGGTTATTTAAACTATAAACATGAACAAATGTCTGGAATCAATTCATTCAGGAAATCAATTTGAACAAATCTGACTTTGACCCGTCTTCACAAAAGAAGCCATCAAGTAAGAAGGAATCATAAATGTGCTCAGTCCCATAAGGACAGTTAACTAGCTGTTGTGGAACAACAAAAGTGGAAATAGTCCAGGAAGACAGAAGGAAGCTCCAGAGACTCTGGTCTGTGGGTTTCTTTCTTATAGTGAGTTCTGAGTTTAACCAATGGTCAGCAACAAAGTTTGTGTAAGTAGTCATATCTTTGGGCATCTTCTTGGTTTAGCTAACAGTTGTAATTCTGCATCTGGGGGTCATTGTTTGTTGTTTTTCTTCCCTTTTGGTCATCCTTGATGGAATATAGGCTCTTTTTCATAAGTTATCCTACTTCTGTTCTGTTCTGCCACGTCACTGTCGAGCCCTTGTCCAATGTTTAAATTCAATTATATAACTATATAAAAAATATAAACATGACGAACATGCTAAACAACAGCTGTATGATGAATGAGACGTACGTCCTAAAACAACCCTAAACGATCCTTAACCCTTCTTAGAATTAATAATGGACATCAAGTAATTCATGTTAATCCCCAACATTTATTGGCATTATATGTATGAGCATGCATGCAATAGCCATACGTTAAAACGCCTTAAAATATGAGCCAAGCAAGTAAGACAAACACCCCATCAAACGCTATGGCCATAAAATTCTTTATGGCGTACGTACAGCGTGTAATTGCCTCTCCTAACAAGTCTCTCCGGAGTGCCCACTTTCCCACAGCATGAACCTGCGCAGTACCTTAAAAGGCTGCGGTGTGAGACCATCCTCACCGCTCTGCCAGCGACCCAGGGCTACGCCAGGAGTCGCCGATAAACAGCGGTGACCGGCGCGGACCTGGGGGCGCAGTCGAGGACTTTACTTTCCCCGGCGTGAGAGCTGTCAGTTTTACAGCTGACCTTGAAGAGAATTCCGCCCGGTAATTTATGGCAAATAATGTTCTAAGGAGACCCATTTCCAAGATTCACTGTCATTTCGCACTAAACGATCACTCTGCCTCAAAAGACAATCTACACTACTGACAGGGCAATCCCATAAAAAATACTGCCCGGACACCAAGGTGTCCTATCCAATTATCTGGAGTAGAAATTAATACTTTTAAAAGCTGCTAGTTTTTGAAAGGTTATTGCAATTTATTCGAGCAGCTTCCTGGGCACATTATGATCTATTGGCTTATGACATCGTTAGATCCCATGTCAGCTCTTTGCAAGATTGAGCTGCGTTATTCGCTCATTGACGCAGCACATATTCAGAATATGCACAGCAATAAAATATATTTAATTTTCAATGACCATTTCCTATTTCAGCATGGTAATATCCTATTATTCTGCTGCCACGATTAAGGTTACATATCCGATGACATATGCTCAAACCGAATGATAAAAACCAGGTTGTAAAAAATAACAAAATAACAGTAAAATAACTGAAACCAAGAAACCAAGGTTGTACAGCGCTGGCTATAAAATGCGTGTTGTTTTCAGACATGCACATTTTTTAAAACCCATTTCTCTTTTTTCGAACTTGGTTGAAATTGCAGGAAGGATACATCAATCTTCTGAAAATAGGTTTAAAAGACTGCTCTGCATTGTCACACAGCCCTGGAGACAGGCCTTCGCAGAGTGATCAATGGGCTTTACACCTTATGTCAGAGGTTTGTACAGGGTTTACAAGAGGATAATCCTCCTGAAAACAGCACCTCTGTCTGGTAGCTCCTCAGGAGTCAATCGTAAGCAGGAGAGAGAGAGTGGCTCACTTTTAACTTCATGCCGCTTTGACTCCGAGCTGGCCTCCAAATAACGAAGACACACCTTTAAGTTATAAAGTAGGCTAGGCTAAACTCTGTGTAACTTCCTGCCCATTAATAATTAGAGTCCACCACTCAAGAACCACTGTTTCCTTGGGCTGCGTCAGCACATAAATACTGTAACCTCGTGTAGGAGGGCTAAAAGTGGACTTGCAAGATGGCAGTGCAGTTTTTCACCCAATCCCTCTCGTCTCTGAATTGGCTCACCGCCAGGTCGTATTATAAATTAGAGGATTAGCATTTGTTCTCCCAGTTCTGTTGGAATACTGGCCATATCTGAGCAGCATGTTAGATGCCCTCCCAGGTGGACAGGCAGATAAAGACTAATGAGACACTAATTCCATCTGTTATTCTTAATTATTTGTGTGGCTGCCCTGCAAAAAAAGCAATTAGTTAAATGAGCAAACAAACTTCAGTACAAGGAGTTGACTTAAAACTTAAAAGCAGGTGGGGATTGTTTAAGGAGCTGGAGGACTGTGCTCAATTTGCTAGAAAGACGCAAAATAGATGCAAACATGGAATGTATAATGTTTCATTCTCTGGTCAAACGGTGCTTGTGTAATTTTTTATTCTTTACTTTTTTTTCTCCTATCTTTGGACTAGCCAATTGGGCCCATGCCTGGAACATTGTGCTGACCTTAAAATCAGTGAGTAGAGGCCAGAAGCACTACAGGAGAGCAAATGCAAATACAAAGCACTACAGGAGATGAGAGGACAGGTGTAGCACTCACTGACACTGACAACATTTCTGCTGGATGAATTTATTCACTGACAACAGCTGGTATATATAGCTTGTGGGTATGCTGTGTCTTTTTAGAAGAATGAATGTACAGTATAAGTAAACCAAGAAGCCCTAGCTTAAACTTAGCCTTTCTCTGACAGAGTGTACCCTGCAGAAGAAAAACTGCTCGCGCTAGGTTTTGAAACAGTTGGTAGCTGATCGAACAATTCAGACCAGCTCCCAGCTTGACATGGTCTAGCTGGTTGATCAGCTCATAATAATAATAATAATAATAATAATAAACATATTACTTACTTTTCATGCAATAGAAGCAGCCCAGAGCAGCCCAGATCTCATACCCAGCTAGACCAGCTTCGTGACCAGCTTGGCCATCATGGTTGACCAGCTCACACCCAGCTAGACCAGCTTATGACCAGCTTGACCAGCTCAATTTTCCAGCTGGTCTAGCTGGCATAGCTGTATTTTACAGCAGGGTAACGCACCACTCTCTTGAAACCTCCCAAACATAGCCCACTATGAACATTGTGCACGTTTGGGCTTGCAACATCCTGGAAATGGGATTTGGCCTGTACCCAATGGCCTCTGGGATCGTTATTGAAGCCAATCTGAATGCTCTCGGTTTATGCAGGCCTACAAAGTACAAACTCTTCCTTACCTCTTATCAGTCAAAAGTTTGCTTAAATATCCTATATTACTATGTTTGTGCAGATGAAATACATGAAAAAGTAAAATACGATGACATTTTGAAAGCGACACTTCTCTGTTAGTAAACTGGATCTTTGCTTTCCAGTCCTTCAATAAATCTGATATACATATCCAGTCTTTTGCGTTTTCCATTCTGGCTCAACAAAAGTTCATTGCAGCAGTCCCTAATTAGAGAGATCTGGGCTACAGTGAGTGCTCAGGCATGACAATCTGTTGCATGCAGCCCTGTTTGAATTATCAGAATGGATCTGCTCATGTGTACATTTGCATAAGTTAAATGAATATTTGTTCTGCGCTAGTAAGCAAACACATTTTTTTTTTCACACCACAGAACTTGAACTGTGGCACCAGTTTTAGAGCAGTCCTTCCTTAGCTGCAGTGCTCATGCTAAAATGGGTCCTTGTGCCACTTCCAATTCTGGTACAAGCAGCACTTTATTAAGTAAGTACCGCGCACAGGGGCAGGGGTTCCAAAACATTTTAATCTCGAGGCCCCCTTAATAGCCACCTTGTGCCTGAGGATCGCTGCCTTAATGAAATGGTTAACATTTGAGACATTTATCACACAGGCACATATCTAAATCGTGAACAGGAAAGAGTGTGTATTATTTACATTTTTGTCGTTCCAGCCTCATAATAATAAGGTATCTGTGTGCTGAGGCTTCTCATTTTCGCCGGAGCAGTCTTGTTCTCATTTCCAGACTTTTGCCTTGCGAAGGTCATTTGAGCACAGTGTGATGGGAACAGTAATTGCTAAGCCATACGCCCGTGGTTCAAACCACCGGAACCCATTTGTTTACTTAATTGGTTTTGAACGTCAAATTTTCATTACATTTAAAACCCCTTTATTTCCAGAGTGCCGTGATGCTGCATTGAATATCTATGATTGTTTTGGTAGAGCGGAAAAAGCTTTATAGTGGTCTGGGTTTTAATTTAATGCAGGGAATCTGTTCTGCAACTGTTCACAGTTCCAATGTTCATTCAACAGGTCCATTAATTTTTCAGCTAATGTTCTGTGAAAAAGCCCAATTCATTTAAATCCGGGTTGTGAATCAGATGCACTGTCATGGCTGCAGGTTTTTGGAGGGAATTCCTTCATAATTTGACAAGCATCAACTGATTTGTTTTGGCAGCCTTTTGCAAGGGCAACTTGAAATTGTGTATCATAATCAATCAGTCTGAGCTGGATGTGTACTGGAGTGAACTAGGCAAAGTATTTTGTTCAGTGGTATGTGCTAATATAACAGTATATAGCAGTGGTATGCAGAGCATCTCTGAACACACAACGAGTCCAACCCCAAGTGGATAGGCTACAGCAGCAGAATACCAATAAGTCTAACAAAATAAGTCCAATAAATACCTAATAAAGTGCTCACTCAGTGTAAATGAGTTATATTGACAGAATAATGACAGAATAGTCTGTTTTGTGTATTAATCGATGAGAAAAAATGGAAGATTAATTATTAAATTATTAAATACTTATAATTATTTTAAAAGTATGAAAATGCTAATTATATTTATAATTGTCTAATTACAAAAATAATTACTACAAATCTTCATATAAGGTTTGAATAGCTCTGAACTCTTGCAAATAACACTGTATATTGGGCTGTATCATTGCAGAAGACAAGCACAGGAGCAGCCTTTCCCATTTGGCTGATGCACACTCCTTTTTATGGCAGGGCATAATCTCTCATAGCTGTCCTTGGTGGTGACTTTGTGCCTTTGCTTGTCAATGGCTGAGCTTTGAAAAAATGCATGTGAACTCCACTGCCCTGGCTGAGATAGGCTGGGGTACCAGACTTAGCTGGATGTGTCATTGCACTAAATCTCACCACATGCATCCATCAGCCTCTCTCTCTCTCTCTCTCTCTCTCTCTCTCTCTCATTCTCTCTTTCTCTCTCTCTCTCCCTCCCTCCCATAAAGACAGGCTGAGAAACGTCCCTGTTTACACAATTCCTCAAGTACACAATTAATCCTGCCTCTCATATCTCCACTGATGTGTCAGCAAAACTCCTGCTTTATGGACTCGTTTTAAAATGAAGTGACACTTTCCTCTAAAATATCGCCAAATTAAGACAGAGGATGTGCATAAATAACAAAAATGTTTGCTGGAGAATAAAAGTAGAATACAAATCACCTTCCAGCTTGCTCATTAATCATTTATCGGTTGGCTGTTGTCTCAGTGGCAATCAAGTAATCAAATAATACCGTGTAGTGTACAGTATTATCATACTAATGTGATAATGGCATTTCAGGCCTTTCCGAAGGAAAATGATTTTGCTTACTCCTGAGGAAAAAATTGATCTGAAACAATCAAGAATATACTATGAGTACGTTTAAGGCATAACAACATGAATAGTGGAACAGCATTGAGTGAATTTTGGTTACAGGCCTTGTTCATTTGTGAATGAGGTAAACGACAGCCATTTTTAAGTGAAAGCATAGGGTTAAAATGGTTAAATTATGTTTGGGGATTTCATTAGTTGGAGACCAACTGTGCCTCGATACTTGATAGCACACAACCAGATTAGCTGTTGCAACTTTGGAGAAACACTGCATGGAGATGGACGGATGGGCAGGCTGAATTTCCCAGTGGAATCTTATCTCACGCCGAGCGAGGCAGCCCCGGTGTGTGGGTGTGAGCTGGGGAAAGAGAAGTGAAGAGAAGAAAAAAAAAACGCTTACCAGATGACTTCTAAGTTACCTGAATAAGCGTGAAGTTAATTTCAGAAGTACGAACCCCGCTGAAGGGGCGTCGGATAAGCCTCATCGTGCTTTGGCTTTCCGCTAAGCAGCGACTGACTGCTGAGGCCTACCTGACTCATGCCCCCGTCAACCTGGATTTAGCTATGTTTCCGGAGGCTGGAATTTTAATTCACAGGCCCACCGCCGGAACGCTCACCTTCTCATCTTCCGTGTGCTGTACAGTTGTCTGTGAAATGTAGGCCTGCCTGTCAACATTAGCGATTCCCTTAGAAAGCAGGTATTCATGTTAATATATGCAATAGCTAAGAACCAAGAGGGGAAATAGACTGAAATTTATGCAGCAAGACTTGTGTGTTGCGGGTGCAAAGAGTGATAAGGGATTCTCAAATCAATGGAGATGTACAAGAACATTTTAGCAAATCCTTACCTTGAAAATTAAGAGAACAACTAGTCTTGAGTGAAGTTTGATAACAGCTTGCTCCTAATTGTATTGACAGAAAAACATAATTTCACCGATTACATCATTTGCATGAACTGATACTGAAAGCTGGCTAAGTGAAGGACAATGGGCCACTAATGGCTCTGTCATCCCTGTTCTTCCATTTGCCACCTGCTATTATACGGCTGAATTAATTGGGAGACTCACAACTGCTCCTCTTCTATCATCTGCGCAAAGGATAGCCAGGGCATCTGATCTCTCCCTGTACCTGCTAACTGTATAATAAGTGATCATTAAAAGTCATTTTCAGTCAGCATAGCTTTATATTATACCATCAAACTTTGTCATGCTGTCTTCGACCTTTATGATTATATTCTGTCATTAAACGTTTTTTGAACAGTTTCCACCCATTTCACGTACACCACACCTCTTTGAAATGGCCGCTTCCACGCATTGCACGTACGACCAAACCTCATCCGCTTACATAGCGTGTGACTCCTTGACCTGAGTCCTGAGATGATTAGGGATTGCCGTTTGAGGAATTCTGTGGAGTTCTGAATATTTCCAGGGACCTACTGACACTCTCGCCCTTGATTGCCTCTCACCTTCAGGCCCTGTGATATTTCATCCGGGCACAATGGAAGACTCTGTGGAGCCACCTTATTTATGGATCGGCAGAGTCCCTCTTAGCTTGCAGGGCAGCGTTCTGCCATCCTCTAATGAGGCAGAAGACAAGTTGAAATCAATAGCCGGTCTCTGGGTCTGCAACGGGAGCAGCAGTAACACAGGATCCTGGTAATTAAATGCAGTTCAAAATGTATAACAGCAGACTGGTTTAAGGTCAAAAAGGTGGGGAATTACTCTTCGGATACTACTTAAATACGGGTTATGTTTGTGCTGCAAAATGGTGCAAAATTCCATCTTCCGGTCCCTGGAACTGAGGATAAATTACAACACTTTATAATGTGTTTAAATGGTAGCACTGTTGGAAAAAATACACTCAACGTGTCTGCTTTGTTCTTATTTGATCCAAGTTATCTGTGAGTTGTATCTGTTCTTGGCATTTTCCCAATAACTTTCAACTTAAAGCATTAGGCCAAGCCTAACCACATTGCATCCGTCACTTTGACTGCATTTTTGCTGAATTGTGGTTGATCCAGGAAGGTGCTTTGAGCCGAGTGTTCAAATACAAAAAGTGTTTCATAAAATGAATACAATGCAGACCTGGGTGAAATACTGAATTGTTTTGGATTCCAGACATTTTTCTCAGCTCAATTGTTCTTGCCTGGTGTAATTGAGCAAACCAAGAGGACCTGCACTTTTTGAGTTTATTTCAAAGTTTCAATGCACCAGACAAGCTAAGTAAACCGTAGTAAAATATTTGAATCCAAAACAATTACGAACGTGTTTGACCCAGGTCTGATACAGTCAAAGTATACATTTGATCGCATTTTTAATCATTTGAGGTGAGTTAACACTGAACATTTTACTGTACATACAAATATCAATGTAAACTGCCCAAATTGTGTGCATGAACCACCACTGAAACTTCCTAATCATTGGTTACTTCTGTTCCATCCAAGAATCCACCACCACTTTGTGATGATTATACTGAATGAATCCCATGTGAACAAACAGCTGTGTCCAGGTGCAAAAATCAAACGCATTACACATTGCTTTAAAGTGTAAGGAAGAACAAACTAGGTTAATCTTCTGTTAAAATTTTGGTTGCAATGTGTAAATTGTATGTTATATTTATCCAGTATGTTTTGATTCACGCATTCAGAGCATGATAACATCGGTGAAGTAACTAAACTACTGAGAGAGTTTCATTGGAAATAGGGAAGGTGTTTAAAATCCAGTTGGACCAGTTCCTGTCATGTGCTCAGTCTGCAGTCTTGTCCATATTTTCATTATTGTTGTGGCATCATAAATTCAAACAATGGCATTCCAGCCAGCTCAAAGCCCATATTCATGGGAGATTCTCCAGGCACCCTGCTTTTATGGTGTTGCCGCTGGCTGCTAGGCAATTTCAGTGTGTTATCCCATAATTGAAGTTGATATTAAAAGACAGACGCAATGTGTAAGTCATGAGAGGAACGGGAAAAGGTCATCTACGGTGCACATCCAGCACATGGGCGAGTGACATGGCCATGCACCCTCTCTCACCTTTCCTGTACATGATGAACTGCAACCGGCAGGGTACACAGAAACAAAGCAGATACATAAACTACTGCCCTTCAAACAACACTTTGCCTTCACCGTGTTGGAAAAATTCCAACATGCATGCACTGTAAAGATATATGAATTCATATGAATTCTGAAACAACATGCAGTATGTTGCATACTTTTAGATGAATAAAAATAATGTAAAAAACATCAAAAGAACATAAACTTAATGATTGGGACACTTGTACGCAGACATGGTCGATGTTAGTTTCCAGACAGTAGGGAATGTCACTTTTAGCACTTCTGGATGCAACTCCTTGGAGGCCCAATACTTTTCTATAATTAGCATTTGTTTTATCTTCACAACCGTAACAAAGAATTACATACTACAGTGGGCATATAGTTATGCACTATTGTGCTTAATATACACTCTACACGTTATTAGGTATCTATTTGGCCTTTATGGTAGAGTGGCTAGACGGAAGCCACTCTTGAATAGAAGGCATATGATTCCCTGCTTTAAAGGACTCAGAGTATTAGGAAAAAGATTCTCTGGTCTGATGAGACAAAATTGTAATTATTTTGGCTGAATTCGAATGCTTGGCAAACACCAGGCACTACACATGACCTGGCTAATACCATCCTTACGGTGAAGCATGGTGGTGGCAGCATCATGCTATGGGGGTGCTTCTCAGCAGCAGGGACAGGGAGACTGGTCAGAATTAAGGGAAGGATGAATGCCGCCAAATAGAGAGAGGTCCTTGAAGAAAACCTGCTCTAGAGTGCAAGCGACCTCAGACTGGGGCGACAGTTCACATTTCAGCACAACAATGACCAAAAGTATACAGCCAAGACAACGCTGGAGTGGCTTTGAGACAAATCTCTGACTGTCCTTGAGTGGCACAGCCAAAGCCCAGACTTAAACCTCATAGAACATCTGTGGAGAGACCAGGAAGAATTGGATAAACTGTCCAAATCCAGGTCTTCAAAGCTTGTAGAGACTTACCCAAAAAGACTGAAAGCTGTAATTGCTGCCAAAAGGGCTTCTACAAACTACTGAATTAAGGGTCCAACACAATAAAGTGTGCAAAAAGTGAAGGGGTCTGAATAAATACCTTGGTTGTTATTTCATTAGTGCTTAGTGCTTCAGGAAACTGTATTACATATAATTTGTCTGAATGATAAAATGCACTGATTATCTTCACAAGAAAAATTGTTACATGAGAGATGTCCGTGTCAAGTCATATCATGCATTAATTTGTCATACTAATAGAAATGTTTTAAAATAGTTATACAATTCCCATGCTTTTATTCATAGCATGTGAAAGATATATTTGATTAAGAATTCACCAGTCCTCACATGAAGCTGTATCTGACCTAGAATGTGATGTGTATAGCTAGTGTCTGATGTGTTCCTACTAAATTAGCTCTGTGGGAAATTGATTTGTTCTGCCTGACAAGTCTCGAAAGAAGAAAGACCACTCTTAAAATTCAGGATATAATCACATTTTAGACTGATTAAAATGTCTGCACAGCCGATTGAAAAAAAGAACCCCCAGATATTCTGTTTTATTTGTTTAGGGTGAATTATAAAGAATTTTGTTTGCACATGTTCAAACTCTTAAGTGCATATCATACGACCTTGCATTACTTTCATAGACTATGATTTTTTTTCATTAACTAGTTTGACCTTTTTAAGTCGAGTGATGACTTTCTGAAATTGTCAGGGGCAACTTAACTATGCAGTACGATGATTTAAAAGGTTAGGTTTCCTGTTTCTAAATTGTATTGTCCTTAATGCCCTGGGCTGACATCCATGAGGCATGAATTCATCATTCCGTAGGTCAGAGCTGAAGCTCATAAACATCGATCACTGTACAGTTCAATTTGAAATATAAGCACGATGCTATACTTCCCCCGGTTTTCATTTAAAATTCACGTTATTTACAAGTCACAGAGGCATCTGTCAAAACTCTTCAAAGCGGTTTGGAAGAGCAGGTGTATCGTTGTCGCACTTGACTGATATGATTTTCAGTGACGCCCCTTCAGACTGCACATACAAAGAATTCAGTTTACAGTAAGTTCGTTGGCACACCATGTACATAGCTCGAACGTTATCACCCGGCACCGCCACAAGGAATCCATTATTGATGGGCTATGTGCGCGGTGCGGTCTTCATTTTCGTGTTACATAGCTTTTTGAATCCATCTGTCTCTGGTTCAGCGGCTGCACACCCTCCCAGCGCAATCGCCGGGCTTTGCCTTGCTAATGTGGCCATATAAATAATTAATCGTAATAAGCGGAGCGCCCCAGCTTTATTTTTTATGGCCGTTCTCCTTCCAGCGCTCCCTGACGTTACAGAAATGGCTGATGTGTCTGAGACGGGCTGAATGCATCTGTGGCAAGGTTTTGAGGTTATCTGGAGACGGACGGAGCACTTTATATCCTCCCTGCCTCTGTTGAAAATACAGTGCATTGTCTCACGCATTGACGTTTTCATCTGGTGATTATTCAGTGTAAGTAAACCACAGTGATCATTTCAGTGAGAGGGGCCAGGGAAATATAATTGACAGTTAAATTTGTGTGGAGAAGGCAATTTTGGTGTTTAATTTGAGACAATATTGGCTCGGTTTCTGCATTCGAATTTCAGAGATGCTTTGGTGTCAAATGACTGCACCGAATAAGGAACATTGAGGAGAAGATCTAAAGCATGGGTTCTCATACTCCATCTTCCAACCAACACTTGCAACCCCTGAAATTACCCCTAATTAATTATTATTGATTTGAACATTTTCATGAAGATATAAGAAATTTGGAAGGCTTGAGTCACATTATGTCAGAAATGCTATGCATATCATATCATATAGTATAAGTCTTCCATATTCTCTTCCCAGAATTTGTAACTAATGCTTAATTTAATGTGTTATAATCATATAGAAATGGGCTACCTTTACGTTGGTGAAAAATGTTGGGTCTGCTTACTGAATGTGTGTAGACCTGGTAATTGTCCACCTTTATTTAAGAGTCCCAAAGAATCTCTTGTTTATTAGCAGAAGTGCTATTTCACCAAATTATCTGGGCTGCCTGTCATCAAGGGGAAATGTAAGTAGTTTTTTATTGCATGATCCATATTCTCTCTATGTGAAAAATTGGTTTCAGATGCACTCTACTTCAGCCTTTTTAGAATCATTTTATTTTCCATGCGGTAGTGATTGATTATTTTCATAACGAACCTCTAGTCGTTTTGTAGTTCTGAGGGCAAAGGACAAGCACGACTGCTTAAGCTGGGCTTTGAGAAAGGACAATGTATTCAGTATTCACAGACTGTGAATTATTGCAGGTATACTTGACCTGCCATTCTGGCTCTTTTATATGCAGGAAGGGAATTGCTTTTAATCACCGAACAAAAAAGAAAAAGATAAATTGGTCAAGGAGGAATGGAGACAATTTCAACTAACCGTATGTAATAAAACTGGAACCAAGACTAATGAAAACGGTTTGCACAATGGAAAAATAATATTACAAATGTTGTATAATTGGAGCGCAGTAATTCGCTAATAAGATTTGTCATAAAATCCTGTCATTATTACAAACAGCGACAAGAGGTCAATTTCATGCGTCATGTTTTATAGTAAGGTTGAAAGGCAGTGGGTGGGATAGGTGGCAATTTCTGAGTAATATTGCAAGCACAAAATAATTAAGACATATCTATCTTTTACCATGAATTGGATATGTGCAAACAAATGGTGCAACTGCAGGTCCAAAAAAGCAAAAGCTATGGTATGGCCCATATTGTCATGTAGTCTCAGTGCCTTTCTCCTGCATGGTAGCACTTTCTGTCATCTGAATAACAGATTGTATTTGGCCAGGTGTTGTTAACAGTAGGAGAATGGATGCTGTCACATGTCAGGCGATGCTGAACGAAGCTCCTAAGGCTTCCTTTCCACTGTACGGACACTGCATTTCAGCGAGAACATGGTGACTATTTAGTGAAAGAATATACCATTGTTTAGGAGTAGTAAAACGGAAAAGGCTCAACTTAAGCTGCAGCCAGGACTCGTTCTGAACTAAAATGCAGATTTCTTTATAAGAATGCTGAAAAATACAGAGTACCCAAGGGATGTGATAAATATTTAATTTGCTGCACAGAGGTGACATTGTAAGAGCAATAAATAAATAAATAAAATACATATACGTATATGTCATATACATTATTAATGAGGCATCAGAATTGATTGCATTAGTATTCTGAGTGCCTGGTTCTGCGACTTTCCGACGGAGTTCCTCAGATGGGGTGCCTGCTTTGTTGGACCGGGGGATCTGGTGACCCAGGTTACCGTAAAATCAGGGTTATTGTGATGTCACTGAAGGGGATTTACTCATGAGGCCCCCATTGGCCCCCTGCCCCCTTGGGCGGAGCAACTGCGGCATGTACACCCAGTCCATCCAATCAGCACTCACCCCTGCAATTACAGGGGGGGTGTATGCACGTGTCACCAGGTTGGATTCTGGCAGCATTTGCTCATAAATAAATATCTTAAGGCTATTGTTTTTCTTCGCCAACACAGCATGGCAAGTTCATCAATCAGCAAAATTACTTGCCGGACTGTTTTTGAACGAAACAGAAACATGGATTTACAATGAGCTCCATAATGTTTGGGACAAAGACATATTTTTTCTTGATTTGGCTCTGCACTGCACATTTGTAGATTTAAAAAAGAACACATGTGGCTAAAGCTTTTATTTAAGGCTGTTTCTATGCACTTTGGTTGTAACGTACAAATTACAGCACATTTTATACATAGCTACCCACCACAAAGTTAAGCACAAGTGTTGAATATACTGTTATATAAGCTGAGGACATCAACATTCATTTTTTGTTGGTTTCTTATTTTTTATGATGGCACACCTTCTACACTGCAGTGCTGGAGTCTTGTTTGGAAACAAGATGCCTCTAAAACCCTATGCATTCGATCAGTTTTAAAATGCCCTCTCAGCATAAGCGAGTCCTGTCCCTCCCAGGACTAAAGCGCTCTCGGCCAATTTCGCTGTCTCCAAAGTGTTCATTTGCCCCTCAGGGAGAACGGAAGGGCTCTTCTCCTCCACAGTGGGGGGGCCAGGAGCGAGTGACAGGTCCACCAATCAGCGAACAGACGCTCGGACTCTCCGGCTTGTGATTGACTGGAGACATTGACACGATCTGATGGAGTGTAATCACAGGAGACCAGGGGGTCTAACATGAATGGATTGTTACAAGTCAGTATACATCATGTAAACATTACTGACAATCATTGTGACAAAACAGTGTTATCAACTCAAGTGCTGGGAGTGGTATGAATAAATCGTTTTTTTGTGTGTGGATATTGCTGATAAAGCACTTTTGGGCTCGAAACATAGTTTTCCGATCTGCATTCACAGACTGAAAATTCTTAAAATATTCATTCATTTTAATATGCATTTTCCCTTCATTTTTACCTGATACCAGAATGGTAAAAGTATAAATGCAATGTGCATTCTAAACCATTTGCATTCTGTTCTGTTTTCTCAATTCGAAGAAGAACCGGAGATGCATTTTCTGTTTTTCATTGAGCGAAACTTGAAAAAGCACCGATAACACCTCCAGCACCTCCACAGTGGATACCCGCAGCCCTGCAGTTGCAGAGTTTGAAAGCGGGGTGAAATAGTTTTGATCCACAAATGGCTCGATCAAAGCACAAAGCAAGTCAAGCTACTTGGAAATCTCTCCAACAGCCGAAGTGACTGTGGACGGGAGATATCATTGGCATCTTCTGGCTGCTTCTTGGCATTGATTATTTTCTCTTTCTCCCCGCTTTCAAAACATTGAGTCAGCAAAGCGCTCGAGAGGGGCTGAAGGGGAAGTGTAGCTGAGTGCAAATCGCAATGAATGCACGGCACTGCGCTTGCTGCGGTCCATCGCGATTTGGTGACATGTATAAATGTAGAAAGCCGAGACTACTCTCAGACGCTTCCCACTTCCTGTTATGCCTGCGAACAGCCGCAAAGCAGAACTGCAGCGCTAGTCTGTCTGTAGAGCCAGTCTTATTGATTTGTGCCAGATTAGATATGATCGACTTCGATGCAAATGGAAGTCGCGTCAATTGCTAATATGGATTTCTCATTGAGGCCAGTCCATCGTCGTGGTCTATGGGGACACGGGTGTCCCCCAATGCGAAGGTGAGCCTGTCCGTTCATGTCTTCCATGCTGAAAAAAACAGCTCAAGCTAAATTTAGCTGGTTGGGCGGCACGGATGGTGCAGTGGGTTCGAATCCCGGTCGGCCGGGGCCTCTCTGTGTGGAGTTTGCATGTTCTCCCCATGTTTCCTCTGGGTACTCCGGTTTCCTCCCACAGTCCAAAGACATGCAGGTTAGGCTGACTGGAGAGTCTAAATTGCCAGTGGGTATGAGTGTGTGAGTGAATGGTGTGTGTGCCCTGCGATGGACTGGTGACCTCTCCAGGGTGTATTCCTGCCTTTCACCCAATGTATGCTGGGATAGGTTCCAGCCCCCCTGCGACCCTGTTCAGGATAAGCAGGTTAAGATAATGGATGGATGGATGGATGGTAGCTGGTTGACCAGTTGAGACCAGCTCCATACTCAACATGGATTGACCAGCTCAGGTTATATTTTGAAACATCTGGTAGCAGGTAGTTTCAAGCTGGTTATAGCTGGATTTTACACCAGGATTGGCTGAGACGAAAGGGTTAGCCACGGTAACGGTGTACAGCCTGCCGAGACGAGTGCATACCGACAGGACTCTAAAAAGGAAGGAAATAAAAGAAGCGTCTGTGAAGAGAGGGAGAGAAAGGCTACTTAGTTGATGTTGATTCTGTATGCATGGCAGAGCGCAGCATGCGGCAGAAGGAGTCGGAAACACTCGACTTGAAGGGACGGGGAGGTCTTTTCGAGGCCGCATGGGACGCCCTGGATTAATTAGCCTGGCGGACACGGTGCCTCTTGCCGTGGCGCGGAATTGGCACCGTCGGCAGAGGGACGTGGTCAATTACCCACACGTCCCAGCACTCCGCATCTCTCCCATTACTGCAACACAGCAACAACCTCAGAGGTGTCTGATACACTGCAATCAACGGCAATATTATTTACAGCGCTCATAATAATGTCAACATTTTTCAGAACAAGAAAATAACAAGACCTCCCACTGCCCCGTTAGTGCCTTGTAATATGGTTAGTATTGATATTTTTATCAAATGCATTTTGAACGCAGATCAGCATAATGCAAAGTAGTCGAAAGCCAATTTTCCACTTAAGTGATATCATCCACAAAATGACATCTTCGCTCATTATCTCAAACAGTTAAGTGTAATTGCGTGGTGACTGGAAACCTCATTTGCGGTTGGCAGTGTTGTATGTAGTAAATGCGAGGGCAGAAGTGGGAGACTGCATGTCTCATTTCTTAGTGTGTGCTGGTTTCCTGTTGCCATTCTATTTTCCTTACATACGGTACATTGATGCCTGTTTGTCTAAATTGCTGTGTCCCATATTGAGGGCCAGTATTGTGATTGATTGTGTCCATTGTTCCTTTTGATTGCACCTCACACTACATGATAGTTATTTAGCTGTTTCTTTTAAGGTGACTGACAGTTGATTAGGCTAAGCACAGGACAATCCCCCTGGAGCAATGTGGGGTTAACGGCCTTGCTCAAGGGCCCTATAGCCGCATGGAACTTATTGAGGCTACACCAGGACTTGAACCACCTGGGCTTGAATCCGGATCCCAGTCATGGACCTTAGCTACTAGGCTTCAGGCTGTCTCATGTGTTCAAGATGATAACTACTCAGAGATTAATTATGCTCCTTGATTTTTCATACACAGGTAGCTCACCACCTTTATGCATGGATTGCAGCTCTTTTGCCAATTACCAAGCGGGTTACATGCCCCCCATTCACCATTTTGATAATTTCTTTACATCTCATATTGCTGAATGATGTCTTCATATCCTCTCCCAGTCTAACGTGCATTAGAAACGGCTGGAGGCACACAGATGAAAGGGAATCGGCGGAAGATGTGAGAAGAAGTGCTGACCCGCGATGCTGTGATCTCTCAGATCTGTGTGCGTGGGACAGTTCCGTCCTCCCCGGAGACGGTATCATGTGACACTGATCCTTATCGCCCGCAGATTAGTCAGCATTGACCTCCAGGAACACCTCCTTTCCTGCAATCCCAGAAGACCTTACATGTCAAGATTTTAAAGCTGTTCGGTCTCTATACGGCGAGTGTATATTTGTGTGTACATTCAGTCGGGAATGTACGTATGTGTGTGTGCGTGTGTTTAGGTGTCCATGTGTGCGTGTATCTGTGTGTCTGTCCATCCATGCAAACGTGTGTGTGTGGGTGCTGCGTGTGTGCATGTGTGTGGTGCGTGTGGCCGTGTGGGCGTACGTGCGTGTGGGTGTAATCTCTTCTGCTCTGCTGGTGCCCAGATCCCAGCAGTCTAACGCTTCACTGAGCTCAGCACACAACCCGAAAAGCAGGGCGTGTCCCAGCTGTGGCCTGACACGGCTGCCTATCTGCCGGGGTGTAAGAGGGTTGGAGCCGGGAGGGAGCGGGGGTTGTTAGGACAGCAGACTCCTCCGGGGGCAGGGGGGGGTGGGGGGGTGACATCTGTTAGAGAAACGCATTTGCTTCATGGTCCTCTCACCAACCAGGTGTGTCTGCCTCCTGGGGCACCGGTTCTCCCCAGGGTAGAGGGGCCAACCCAGGCAGAAACCGTGGTTTAAAAGGGAGGCAAAGCAGCTCAGCCAGGGGTGTACAGATATCATGTGTGTCTTCTTACCTACAACCGTGCGGAATCTGTGGGTTTGGTCAAATTGGTCTGCATTTCCATTGATGCAACCTGCAGGTGACATTGTGTGAAACTGTTTGGAGAACAAGCCTTGTGGAAAGAGGGGAGAGGAGGGGGTTTGAAACAAGGGCGGACCGCTTTCGCTAAACCCCTGAGCGTTTACGGCATTCGGGTAGGCTTCTTCAAAATTTTAATTGGAGACGGGGATTCTCCCATCTCTCCTTTGTAATTACCTGCATCTCCCCTGTGAGACATTGGAAGTCGATGAGGAGATTGGAGAAGCTCTGTGTCTGCAATTAGATGTATGCGGTGGTAATGATGGACCCCCTCCAGAGAGGATGCTGGTTTCCGTTAAACAAGCCCCGCTGAGCACTCACATACGCAGCAGGCCTTCCCAAACATTCACCCCCCTGGAGCCCCCACCGGTGGAGTGACACAAAGTGTGTTTTTACCTCAATCTGTGATCGCCCACATAATGTCTAAGGCACCGTCTTTGGCAAAATAAGGGACATGCATCAAGGCTAGCAGAAACGATGACTTGTTTCTCCCTGTATCTATTAAGCCCAGTCTTCATAGATACAGGGAGGTTGTGTGTCAATCTGCTGTTAAGCACATATTGTAGCATTCCCTCAGTTCAGCAAAGCACGATGTTCAGTACTTTACCCAGAGGTTTATTCTGTTCTGGTCTCAGCTGTTTGGGCATGGTGCTAATCGTTATTCTCATCTCTGTTCATGTAGATGTTTATGTTTTGGTTGTCCAAGGGCAGCATTTTGGGAACTATTGTTGTGGCAGATTGAGGACTTGCATGAGTTCAAGCATATCGCCCACGGTTGATTCTTCCATGGTGCAGTGTTTTGAAGCGAAACTTTTGAAGCTTGTGTCTGTACACAGGCATTGTTTAAAGCATTCTCACATCAGACGCGGACATGCGGCTCTTCAAACAGGCTTCCGCTGAGGTTGTCAGCATTCATTTTGATCAGAAAATGAATTTCAGAATGCATACTTGAACTGTTCCCTGCTGAAGAAAACAGCTGAAGTTGGTTCACTGTTTTGACCAGCTCAAGAACAGCTGGTAGCTGGTATTGCAAGCTGGTGATAGCTGGATTTTACACCAGGGTTTTGTTGAGTGTCTCTTGGTGAATGCAGTGGTTCAGACTGATCAAGGAATGATTTTTAACTGATGCATAATGGGACTGTGATTCATTCAGATATGGCATCATGTCACCAGTGAGTGAACACAACAGACATCAATCCCTCTGACGGCATATGTGAGCACTGTGGGTGACTGTTGCTGTTGTTGCGATTGTGTCATTAGCTGCATGGTTCTCTGAGACCCAAATGTTGTTATCTGCAGAAAGAGTATGCTTCTTACTTTCTGTAAGATGGGAATCGTCTTCGGAACAGTAATAGCCATAATAGGAGACTGCAAATTGCTAATGCCTCTGAACAACACATTTTGGAATGGTTATTGAAAAATACTCAAATAGACCATGATTTATTCTCTAATAAAGGATTTAATGTCTGTACTCAAATCCACGAGTGGCTTTTAAAAGCCTTCTTAATTATGTTCCCTATGCTTTGTCATTGATTAAGCAGTTTAATTAAGTTCAGTTTCTAAAAGGGTAAGAAGAAAGTTCAGGTAATCCTAAGATAAAAGCATGCAAAATCTCAATGAATGAATGAGGTACACTTGATGTGAATTTGAGGTGTGCATGGACCCAAAGCTGTGTCTAGGAAGAAGTGAACTTCATATGTAAGAATTTACCATGGTATGGTATTGTATGTTATGAGTGTCACTTCAGCGATTTTATATGATATGAGATCGCAATATTTTTTAAGAGCTTAGGATGCTGCAGTGTGACTAATAGGTGCCCTTCATTTTTACCTCACAGTGAGGGCACATATCAGCGTGAAACGTTTTGTATTTACATTTCTATTTACAGTGTATTTTATTTTGGATGTGCTACTATGAGCCACATGCTGAGCCTACCAGAAACAAGGCCCTGATTGATAGTTCTTCTACTAACTTGTACACCTGTGGTGAATTTAAAATTAGGTACGTAAGGCTGTCATCAGCATAAATGCCTTTTCACAGATGAAGACAGTATGCTGAAACGTTTTAATCTTTAGCCTTATCCTAACCGAACAATTTTGCATGCAGATGGTTCATGAATGAATGTGCTGAATAAGCTTCCATGCTACACCTGCTGTAGGCCGAGAAAGCTGTTACACAACCATGCTATGCTCAACCTGCTCCTCACCTCGGGGGCCACTATTTCAGCTACTGGTTTGGCGGTGGGAACCAACTGAACGGCAGATTCCACACCTCTCCTTGCTGCTTCATTAAAAGTGCTTTTCTTTTGTGTACACATTATTACGTCCTTGTGTCTCTTAAAAGTCCCTCCTGTGCTTCCAACTTAATGAATTCTCGGTAGCCTTTCATTCCATATTTAATTTGTTTTGCACTCTTGTAGAAAACACGCGTGTTTATCCCATCAGTTATGACCTTCAGTTCCAGAGGGTGGAATTTTTCTATTAATTTTCTTTGACATTCACGCTTTCCACTTGTGGTCGGCTGTGTTTCATTCACCTGCCCATGGCACATGCAAATTTGCGTGCTTCGCAGTGGGGGTTGTCTAATTGAATTACGATGAGGGATATTTAAATCATGGTTGTCTTCCTCTGCTGTCATTAGCATAAGCGTTATTGATAAATATGCCGCAGTCCCAGAAATGGCCGCGTGCGTGGACTGCAATTCTCAGACATTCTCAGTCATTAGCAGCTACAAATATGCTCTTTGATAAATCTGCCCCTAGTGTAAACAAGCTCTTGTCAGCTTTTTATGAAAAACCCAAGAGTCTTAGCAACTAGATATAGCACCACGCTGGACCTTGCCTAACATTGTTAAGGCCCATTCGGATAAAAGTGAAACCAGAGATACAGAGAGTATGAGTAGCACTTATACCAAAGGGAAACAATATAATTATATACTTAAATAATATGAAAGAATTATGTACGTACACAGTGTCACAAGCGTAAATTTTATTGTAGCTTTGAAGTCTAATGTATATGTGTTTATAAGATATGTTAAGACTAGTCGATAATTATTATGCAGGTAAATGGTAAATCCATAATTTGCTGATAGTCCATATAACAAGCGGTGTATGTAACAAGGTGTTCATACATAGTGCATGTGAATACGGTACATAGGTGCAAGACTTCTGAAGTGTAAGCTCTTATCACAGCATGGGACAGCCATTTGGCCGGACACACAGATACAATGGAGCCAGACCAGGGACTTGGGACACAGGCCGTCGCACTGGATAATAAATTATGTAGGTTTTAATATCACAAAATGGCGGCTCTAAAGTCAGGAAGCCACAGGAGGACTGGGTGGAGAGTCAAAAAGCAGCATTATTCCCTGGCGCTTAAAGTATAGATCAATAATAATAATAAACTGCACAGTGCTGCATTATTCATTAGCTCTCTCTCTCTTTTTTATCTTCCCGTTTTCATCCCTCCCGTTGACCGCAGCTGACATGGCTGGCGATTACGAGACAAGACGACCGCCGTCCAGGCATTTAAATCTTTCATCTTTTTCAAAGGTTTCATCTCATTTGAAGCTGTTAAGAAATGTTTGAATTTGCGGTTTAGTATCTCCATCCATTATCAACATACATTACATTCAGCTGCCTCATGTAATGTATGTTGATAATGGATTCAAGAACTGAACACCAAAAGCTTTTAAACACTGGAAAATGGAGAGCCACACCTGCGATGCACATTCACCTCAGAAATGAGCACGTTTGAGATTGTCACGAAGGAACTGGAAAAGTGATGAAAACAGCAAATCATCTTTTCCAGTGTGATCCATTTTAGTTCTTCATTAGCAGCCACATAGCATAAGGTATGCAAATAGCAATGTGCACTGTAAGACGAAACTGAATTGATGTGGAATATGAGAAGTAAAGTTCTGCTTTACTGCATTTTCCATGAAGCCCATTGGCTGTTTGAGAGAAATAAGCTTTAGCTTATAAAGTGTCCTTTAACAGATATCAGCTCAGTCAGCTCAATATGGTGAGCAATATCATTTTCCTTCTCTTCCCTAATTTAGTATTTTAGCTTACTGTCATAACCATGACTAAGTACGTTATAAGCAGTGAATCCGGTAGTGTGTAGAATTTACATTTTATTTTTCAGTGGTTACATTAACAGATAGCTGATAGATCTGACGTGCAAACGGGGAAGGCTTGAGCGCAGTTCTAAGCCTGTCAGGGATGACTTTGTAGATTTTCTCAAAGGTTGTTAATGGCCCCGGGTTTTTTGGGGGGATGCTGATGCGCTGTAGCCCGTAGCCCTCTGAGAGACGCTAGCCTCGGTGCGCGTGTACTCTGCGGCGGATGCCTATTCGTCTCTGCTCAGCTCCGTAGATCACAGGGGCTTAGGGATGTTCTCCCTGAGTCCTGTAAAGCAGCGGCGCCCAGGTGTTTGATGGCGTGTTCGCAGAGACTGGGGTCCGCAGAGAGCAGCTGCACGGATCTATTTTTACAGTGACCACAGCGTGATGTTCCGAGCGCCAGAACAGCGCGATGCCTGTAATTAGCTGAGCGCAGCATACGCCCCAGCAAGCGCGAGCTGTAATATGCAGAATCATTGTGTTTTACAGTAGGAGACAGGAATCAGCAAAATGCCAGCATGGCGCACTGTTCCCCATTGCGCTATATTTGGATATGGACATGCTGTGTTATGATATGCAACATTAAATTGGAGATTAGTCAATGTAGGGTTTGACATTGCGGAGGCAAACGTCTAAATTCTCTCCTGCTACAGGATAAAATATCGCTTTTTCATCAGTAGCATCAAGGGCAATGTTTGCCCAAGATGAAGATGCTGGGGACACAGACAGGACGTGCACTAGACTGGATGTCACTTGCTGGATAGTGTAAAATTTAAAACGCCATGCTTATATTTGATTAGGCTCTCCTGCTGAGTAACTGCTTGTTGAAAGGAATATAAAATAAGCTGATTTAATGTACTTTTTTTCTAAGGCTTGGAGTGGGCTGTCTATTCTGGCATGAATTTTAAAATGAAGAGTGTAATATTTCAAAGAGTAGGTATAAAGGCAACCATGCATGGGCTTTACTTATAGGCTCATTAGTTTGCCATATTCCTGTATCAAGATGCATTGCTCGTGTCTGTTGCATTGCAAGCACAGTAAAATGCCCAGTGTTAATTCAACTCTAACAGAGTGCACATGAGTCCAACAGGGACCATATGTACTCTGCTAATTGATTTACCACTGAATTTTTTACTGTGTGGCCTTTTGTATTTGCTTTGCATGTAACATATAGTCATTTCATGCAGTTGGCTATTTACGAAGCACTTACAGACTGTAGCGGCATGATCAGGATTTGAACCTACTATCTCTTGGTTCCAGCTCCCTAATGAGTACCTGACACTGTGGCCTGAGCAAGTTTTCTTCTCCTCTCTCATATGTTGTCATGCCTGTCTTTCTAATAGCAATGAGCTCCCAGTTCAGCATGCTACTTTATATAAATATGTTTAGTTTGACACTAAATATACTTAAACTGTGTATGGCGAGAAATCCACGCAGCCAGCTGCAGTGATGAACTGCAACAGATCTGGATTTCAACTCAGTGGGAGGGTGGGGTGTCGATGACTAAAATACTTCACAGCAAAGAATTTAAATAGTCAAATTAATTAGAACGGATATGCATTCTTTGATGTAAAATCTAGTGTGTAATGTAAATGTGTTGGATTCATTTCTAAAAAAAACTATCTTCCTTCAGTGGCTGTGTGTTCAGTTGGTTCCAGACTTGACTCAAAGAAAAAGTTGCAAAGTTAAAATAGAGAAACTTTGGGGAATGTGATTGTTTTTCTCAGATTTGGCTGCTAGAGTCAGCTGTTCAATTTGCCTGAAAACAGGCTTTACTTTTTGACCTCCAAAGCTAGATCGTTCACTCTAGCTTTCACTTGCAAAAATGCAAAAAAATGAGCTATCATTTGTAAAAAAAAAATCAATTAAAAAAAGCTAACAAAAATCTTAAAACTTTAAACTTATGTCTATTTATGTACACTGCAGTTTAGTATTTTGAAGATGAAAATTGAATTTCTGAATGGCAATTAAAATCCTAGACTAAATGTATGTAGCCAGTCTCCTAAAATACTCCTAAGTATCATAAAACATTCCATAGGACCATAATTATAATGCTGTATGAGATATACTAGATAATTTCCAATATTCAGAAAAGGGCAATGGCTACGCTGCAAGGGCAGGGGCTACAATAGAAATGAACACTTCAGCAAAACTGATGTGAAGTGCCACTCTGTGAAATATCCATATGTAGAGGTTTTTATCATGTGTCCTGGACAGCCAGGGTGGGTCACTGGCTATTAAATATGATATTTTATGAAAGTATTGGTCAGTGAGCAACAACAAGGGAAGATGGAGATAAACTGATAATGACTGTATACTGTACCTGCTCTGGATAATTTGCATGAATAACAAGCATGGCAATTTAAGTTATTATGTTTTTCCTTTCATTAGATTGTATTTAATAAGATGGCTTTGCCTTTGAGCACTTCACATGAAATAATCGTATATACTGTATAACACACACGCACACACAGGCACACACATGGTGCGATAGTGAGAGTTATAGAGAATCTTTTCTTTTATCAAAATTACTAAATTGAATCCATATCTTTTCTGATGTCATATAAATAATATGATGGCAATGACCATGCCACCAAGCTAGATGCTCTGAATTGGTATCCTCCGCTTGTAGGTGACCCTTACGAGAATTGGCCAGCTTGGTAATCATGAAAAAGTATGTTGAGAAACACTATGAGGTCAAAGTCAATTACCATGCCTGCTCGATTTGTAGCTTGTGGCTCACTGACCACCACCGGATAAGAGGATTAGCTTTCTTTGTCCGAGCGCTCCAATGTGAAAAACATGAACGTATTGTTTCTACCTACAGCTCAGTAATGCTTTAGAGAACAGCGGTCCTGCCAATGGGCTACTCGATGTGATAATGAGACCTGGGCCAGGTGGTGAAGGAGGCCAACAGCGCACTGATAATATTAGCCTCATCCGTGTGCATATTATAGGTACGTCCGGTGAATCACCTGCAGCAGCAAAAATCAAGGTGAGAGTAATGTGAAAAAAAGGTGCTTACTTTGGGAGGGAAAGAGCTTTTAGTGCCAAAAAAGGTCATTTTTTTAATTCCCCCAAAATTCCAGCAATTTCTTTTGCTGTTGAGATTTTCAGGAGGATGCAAAATGCTGGCTACCTGCTATAAGTGAATAGGCCATGCTGCATGGACTGAGGAACTCCTGTAGTTGTAAACTGGCTTAGTGGTTCACAAATAGGTCTTTACAGAACAGTGCATTGACTAATAATCATGTTTGCAATGGGATTACATTCCTGAAATTTTACAGCATTGTCGCCAACTTGTAGAATCCAAAAACTTGTGTCACTTCTACTTTTAAAATATTTGTATTCTTCAATGATGCCATCTCTCAACCAAAGGGTGTAATATGGGCATAGAAATTGTGTCTCTGAAATCTTTGAGTCCGTCCCAAGCTTTTTATAGACATACCGTGTAATGAAAAACATTCCTTTTCAAAATTGGAGTCTACAAAATAAGGAACTAGCCCCAGGCTAAATGGGTTTATTTGAATGTATTGTTATACTGATAAAATTGCTGCGCCCCTTTCAAAAGCCAAAGCGAGCCAAATTGCTTCTTTTTTCAATAACTGCTGGAGTCAAACCCCTCTCTACATGCCTATTATACAGTATATTAAGCTGAATATATTACAGTAGATAGGATATTAGCTATGTACTGTTGACTTTTTCAAAAGATCCTTCTGGAGTATTAAAACACAAGTGGCTGTGTAGAAGGAACGGTAGATTAATCACCGCTTGCGACCTGGGGCATGTGCTCAATTAGGATTCATCTGTGCCATCTTGAAGAGTTTGGTCAACATCAAGGTAGTGGATAGTGGGCATGACGGCATTATAAAACAGCTTCTGCTCACGAATTCAACGATGAACCGGTCTGTTTCTACCTCACTGGATTAAGCCGCAGTGTTTCTCAGCACACAGGAAACACTGAGGGCGAGATTTACTTAGGAAACAGTCGCCGCGGAAAAACGTTAGCTTTATTGTGGTTGCAGGTGCCGATACATTAATGCCGTTGCTTCATCACAATTTTGCGGAAGGTAACGCGAATAATATGTGAGAAATATGGTATACTTACACATCCAGATTACAAGGAACTGGGAAATGGATATGAAGCTACCGCAAGAAACTTAAATTCATTGATCAGAAAACATAGGTAGGCCTAATCTAAAGGTCGATGGAATATAGCCACTGTTTTACGCCGTATTACAGCACAGGAAGGAACACAACAAAAAAAAAACGAAATGTATTCTTATACTGTTGGTAGGCTAGACCTAGGTCTATATTTAAATGAACAGTAGCCTAGAGGATGTGAAAAAAATATGTTAGGCAGCATAGGCTACAAAAGAAAACTTTATGAGGGAAAAAGATGCAGGTGGCGATCCAACTAAGGAAAGAATATTAGCACCGATAGAACAACAGGTTGAAATATTATTGTAAAGTCGTAGGGGTGCGGAAGGAATAGACATGAATGAATTTGCGATGGCCACAGTGAGTCTGAAGGTAAAACTGCATTTACAATGTGTAACAGTTGTTGAAATTCAGAACTGCGTTTTTATACTAGCTGCTGGCTGTGTCCGGAGTGTTACGGATGCATTCGTCCATCCCCACCCCATGCTGCTGTGAATATGCGTACAGGCGGGCACCCTTCTGTGGCATCGTTTGTGAGCTAGGCTATAGGCTATATCAGCGCAGAAAGAAATAACCTGATTTCGAGTTGTAATCAATACGTGCTTTAATCAATCAAGTGAAAACTTAATTCGCACAATTGACATAATCTCCACCCAGTTTTAGCGCCATTGCTCCAGGAATATGTGCACGAACACATTGAACTATGCATCAAAAGAGTGACCTAATACCCCCAAAATGACATCCAAATAGAGATTTTGACCCATTGCGACCCTTTAGTAAATCCAACGTAGATATTGAGACTTTGTAGTGACTGCTTTTGCATTGGTAAATCTGGTCCTGGCTCTCTCCTGGAGTGTACAGGCTGAGAATGTGGTCTCCAGCAGGACGTGCGAGGGTTTGACGAGCGTGTAAATAAGGCCCTTAGGGCTACATCTTGTGTCTTTGAATCCTGGCTTCAGGGTTGACTTTTCCTATTTTTGGCTCCCAGATCTCTCATTTTGCTTCTCACTCAAGGAAAGATGACTCAACAACAGAAACAAGACATGTATGCTTCATTCATTGCCAAACGAATGTTTTGGTCGCCACCTGTATAATAGTGAGATACTGCCCCCAGCTGGTGAGGTTTATACATTAGCTTTTCTTTTTAAGAGTACGCCTTGGGAGCTAACCGCAAACTGTCTTGTTGAGTGTTGTTTTTTGCTTCATGTCTGTAATTCGAAACATGGGCTGAAGTAAACTAGCCTAGCCTAATTGCAGAACAACAGAACAACAAAAAAAAAAGCAGAACAACAAAAATACCAGTTGCTGTTGTTTTCCTGACATGGCAGTGAAATATGAATTATTCTATCCCTCACTGCAAGAGCACAGTCATTTGTAGCAGTACTTGTCCTGAATTCAACCAACATGATTATATTCACAATTAAAATGGGTTTGTTTTCTCCCCCTAAACAAGTCAGCGGTTACTAGAACTTTCCAAACTGTGATTGTGAAGAAACACTCATATTTCTTTGTATGTGAAAGAGAAGGGCAATTACAAGGACAGGAAACACAACATCCCAACCCCCTGAAAAAATGGTTTTGGGGAGAAAAACAAGATTAGGTTGAAAAATGCACAGCTCCGTTTCCTTTGATCACTCTTATTTTGTTCCCATTAAGCAGCTTTTTACAGTGACATTTTAGTTTCAGAAATATGACTGTCTCACTGGGTTGTTGGAAGGGGAACTGCTGGGTATTAGAGTCAGATGTGGAATAATAGGCTTACAACATTTAGTTGTGCCATTGAATTCACTGTCTCTGTTTGGGAATCGTATGGCCTTTGAAGTAAGGAGTATTAACTCAACTGCATCTCTCTCATTTTAAACTGTCAGGGCTGAAAAAAACGAGTTTCCGCTTCACATGTCCTTGAATTGTTTCTTTTAATTAAACCCACATCCACATTCGAATAGATTTAACTTCATTCTAGAATATGACATTTCTTGGTGGAATTCCTCAGATTGGTTAGCTTCTAAGTTGGACCAGACACGATCATCAAGTTTCAACAACAGGCCCATTTTTGACGGAAGTAAAACATATCGCTGGCTTCGGGGGCAGACATTTTCAAAATAGTGCTGTCCTGCAGTCATTTGGCCACCATCACTTGAATCGAATTGGCTCCAGGAACGTGCATAAACACAGGATAAAATAAATAAATAAAGTGTGTAAAGCTGCCATCCCCTCCTATAATGGCTCTGCGGCACTTTGCAAGTTCCTGGCGAGTGTGGCTTAATCACTTGTAAGGCTTGATGGAGTGTGTGTTAATAAACATTAGGCTGTCTCCATCTCCTCCTCGCAGTGATTAGTGGTTTATGTGCTGGGCTTTCTCTCTCTCTCTCTCTCTCTAGGCTGAAGATGCAGTCCTGAAGATTGATGGAGGGTCATGCCATTCAAACAGCAGGCGTTGCTGAGACAGAAGCTCTTCGTGTTAGGCAGCCTCGCTGTAGGGAGTCTCCTTTATCTAGTGGCCAGAGTGGGGAGCTTGGATAGGTGCGTATCCGGCGCTGGAGGACAAATGAAATGCATGCCCTCCATAATGTTTGGGACGAAGACCCATCATTGCATACGCACCAGAAGAGATGTGTAATTTTTTTCTACACGCATGCTGTGTCGAGAGTTCTTTGATGCAGGTTGTGTTCATTAGGAACACTTTTGACACACATGAATAGTCTAGAATTGGTTGACACTTTTACGTGTCGGCCACTCAAAATCCTCTTTTGCATTTGCATTTAACGTGTACTTTGAGTGGATTAAATATATATTTTCCAATTAAAATATAAAAGTTTAAAAAACGACAGACCTTTGAGTCACAGTCCTTGATTGCATTTAAACAAACAACTTACATGTATTGTCCCTGAGCATTCTCTAAATGTCTTAAAATTAACTCTTCTCAGAGTATACTTTTATGACAAAATAATCAAATATGGCTTATGAAATAGCAATTACTAGTGATATATCTGTTGTCAAGGTGTCTGCTTTGTTTCTATTAATAAATTGTTTCTTAGCATGCATTCAAATTATTTCTGAAAGCTCAGATATATCCATATAGCAGATTTATATTTGAATCTATGAATTGAAAACATTTTAGTGCCTGCAAGTGGTTAGTCATAAAAGCTTACTGTGACAGATTTCTTGATTATGATTCCATTAGCTATGATTCCACTATACACACTCATTGTATATACTCTCATATTTGGACCAGTGTGGATGCATTAAAAAATGTTTTCTTCCAAGCTCTTTTCTGGCTTTCAAAAATTAAATAATTGATATATACAAGCAGCAGTGTTATGAAAAGAATGCCTTCAGAATATGAAGCATCCTGAAAGTTAAGTGAGGTAATGCTAACGCAGAACGCTGCAGACTTCCTCTTCTCATTGTGGCGTTTCCTTTGGTCCTCAGGCTGCAGCCTATTTGCCCCGTAGAGAGCAGAGTGGCCCCTCACGCCCCCGGGCCCTTCCCCCTGCGGACGCTGCAGTACAAGAGGGGCATCCTGCACGAGCTCCGCAAGGGCAACGCCACCAAGGAGCAGATCCGCCTGCACAGCCTGGTGCAGCAGCTGCCCCGCGCCATCATCATCGGGGTCCGCAAGGGGGGCACCCGCGCCCTGCTGGAGATGCTCAACCTGCACCCGGCCGTGGTCAAGGCCTCGCAGGAGATACACTTCTTCGACAACGACCAGAACTACGCCCGGGGCATCGACTGGTACCGCGAGAAGATGCCCTTCTCCTTCCCCCACCAGATCACCATCGAGAAGAGCCCGGCCTACTTCATCACAGAGGAGGTCCCGGAGCGCATCTTCAAGATGAACTCCTCCATCAAGCTCCTGATCATCGTCAGGGAGCCCACCACCCGGGCGGTGTCCGACTACACCCAGGTGCTGGAGGGCAAGGAGCGGAAGAACAAGACCTACCACAAGTTCGAGAAGCTGGCCATCGACGGCAACACCTGCGAGGTGAACACCAAGTACAAGGCGGTACGGACCAGCATTTACACCAAGCACCTGGAGCGCTGGCTCAAGTACTTCCCCGTGGAGCAGTTCCACATCGTGGACGGGGACCGGCTCATTTCGGACCCGCTGCCGGAGCTCCAGCTGGTGGAGCGCTTCCTCAACCTCCCCTCCCGCATCAGCCAGTACAACCTGTACTTCAACGCCACCCGCGGGTTCTACTGCCTCCGATTCAACATCGTCTTCAACAAGTGCCTGGCGGGCAGCAAGGGCCGCATCCACCCCGAGGTGGACCCCGCGGTGGTGGCCAAACTGCGCCGGTTCTTCCACCCCTTCAATCAGAAGTTTTACCAGATCACCGGGAGGACATTCAACTGGCCATGAAGGGGACGAGAGAAACAAGTACAAACTCTTTATGGAGCTATCACCGTGGTCAGCTTTTTTTGGTCATAAAAATGCCCCTTTGAAAAATATTTAGAAGCACTTTGACTGACGTTTAAGACTTGAGAGTATCACAAAGTGACCAAATATGAAATGGGATCAATGTTTTGTTCATAGAAGTGAAGGGGAGAGTGATTTGTGAGCTGTACTTTGCAACAACTTGAAAGCGCCCATTCTTTCCATGTAATACATTGCCTGTTTATGGTGACAGGTAGAAAAATGTATTTGACTTTCCTATTGTCATGAGCCATGTTTATCCATAACCAGTATCAATGGAACATTCCTCTAGTGCGAGTTGAAAGTATTGAGAAATGTAAATTGATACATTTTTAAAGATGGCTTGTTCAGGGTATGTGAAATCCTACAGTATCATCTGAGTAAAAGCATCTCACACCAGGCCCGTTAGATTTAAGTGTTTTTCACTTTGATTGTTTTTGCAGTTTGATTGTGGTACAGAGAAATGAATCCCAGACAGAAAGATGTCCACCTCCTGCTGTTTCTTTATTTACTGAAGGGCTTGTGAAGGAAATAATTGACTCTTGATCCCAACGTACTTGTACACTAAATTTACTGTCGTGAACCAATGAGTTCGAACCTTTTTTAACAAAGGTGAAGTTGGTTTATTCAGCAGTGACAACCAATAATATATCATGAGTTTATTGAACCCCATTTATTTTGTTTCCATTTTCTTTTTAATAATTCCATTAAGGGAAGATGCCCTCGATGTAACCCTATGTGTGTATGTTTCAAAAGGGTGTGAAAAGTAAGACGGTCAAAATATCACTGCTGTGTATTGCCTCTTTGAATCTGCAATGGCTAATTATTCACAGCTTCAGAAAATCTAAACAACAAAACTGTACAGTACTACATGGGAATGACAGGGTTATTTTATTTAATGAGTTCTTTACATTGTTTTGTGTACACCCAGGGCCGAAACCTTGAGCATCTCTCTTTTTCATCCTAGTTTTCTTTTACAATGAACAAACTGAAGTAAATTGAAGATGTGTACCAATAATCCTTCTCTGTGTCATTTAAACTTTTTTGATGAAAAGGCAAATAAAATATAAAAAAGAAAACATTTAAGCACTAAACCTGTTAAAAGTCATCATTTCTTGCTTTAATTTCAAAAGCCTTCCATACAACAGTACTGTATGTTCTCATGTTAGAAAATAAAGGGGTTAACATCATTTTTGTTTTATAACCAATGCCTCATATTTCTTTTCTGACATACAGTTCAATTTCAGGCTTGAAGGCATGCTCACTGGAGCCATCATTCACCCTGCAAATACAGGTGTGATGGCTATACTCACACACACATACATGCACACACACACACACAGAGACACACACACACACACACACACACACACACAGTGGTTAGGTCAGTGTGACTAAACTGGATGAGTGCACATACTTTGACTGCAGGTACAGAGTTGCAATGGGTGAGTCCAAACTGGGGAGAAAACAGGGGCTCCAACAGAAAGATAAATGACCCCAGTACTGCGTGTGAGCTTATGAGTGAATGAGTTTCTCGCTCAGGGGCACTGTACAAGGAGGGCTGACTCACCATAAACTATTACGATGTGTATCCGTTGCTTGTGTGACATGCAGCAGCCATTTTGTACCAGATGGTTCACCAAATATCAACTGGGATAGAGATGCAGCTGGTAAAATTGAGGTGTGAAAAGACGGCCAGGTTCAGAGTGCCCTCCATGATGTTTGAGACAAAGACCCATCATTGTCAGATTTTAATAAAGGGCATTTTTATACATATTGGTTTCACCATGTAGACATTACAGCAGTGTTTATACATTGTCCTCCTATTTCAGGGCACCATAATATTTGGGACACAGCAATGTTATGTAAATGAAAGTAGTTATGTTGGTGCCCTAAAATGGGGGGACTATGTACATGGTGAAACCAACATTGAATAAACCTTTAATAAAATTTGAGAATGTGCACTTTAACCATATGTTAATGGTGTGATTCCAGATCTAAAATTGTGGCAAATAAGAGGCAAATGGGCAGACATAATGGGCTTTTTATCTCAATCATTATGGAGGCCACTGTAAATATGGCAAAGACACAGGGGAACCCCCTGCTCTTTGCAGTCAGTAGTCTACACTAGTCTCATGTATCATTCCAAAGATGACTGATTCAAACTGACTTGAAAGACAAGGAATAGCACATGATCTCAATCTATGCTGAAATGGTTTATATGCTTTTTACCAAATAGACTCACAAATTAAAACAGTAAATCTAATCTATGCAAATTTAGACATTTTAAATTTATACTTTGAATAATTTTAGATTTCATCAAGGAAGATGTTATACAGAGTGCAGATTACCCACAGAAACTGTATCTGATAAAAAAAGATTTAATGGGTAGGTATATGAGTAATACTGTGAAATTTCTTGGAAATAAAGCAAATTTTGCACAGAAATTAGCTCTAGTCTAATGAAAGAGGATGTGTGCAATTCAAACCCATGCTTATGGGCTGTGCAGTCAGTGAAAATATGGCCAGAATTCACAGCTATCTTTGGTAAAAGCACATCCATATTTTTCCTCTTCACAGAAAAACACTTGCATCTTTAAAAGACCAATTTCTACACTGGCTATGTATGAGGAGTGCAAATGGCACTGTTTTCTTTTCAGGGAAGAAAAAAGGGTATTGGCTACACATTTGTCTACTTGTCTACATTTGTGTGTTGCAATGCAGAAGAGCAGCTAATGAGAAACTGCTCGTGGTCAATTTTCTCTGGAATCAGCTCTCCCTTTTAAGGCATTGGTGTTGTCTCTATCGGACATCAGGACTGCGGACAGCCAAATCTTCATGAATGATGGTACCCAGCATTGTGCACTTGTGTGAGCCAATCTATAACTGTAGGTTATGCGCCATTAAATCAGCAACAACTTCATGGAGCCATTGATGCTGCACAAACAATTGCAACTGTGTAGTCAAAGAGTAACTTTGTCAAAGGTCCAGGGAACAGAAATCTGTGAATTATTTGCTGATGAGTTATTTTAATACTTTTTTGCTTTCACAAATGGCCCATAAATATTTAAAATGTATTCTTATAAGAAAATGCAGAAAAGCCTGTGCCTGGTTTGGCTTGCTTGGGTTATCTGGGTACAATCTGGGTACAACAAGACCCATGAAATCCTTTCTACTTGTAATATGTAAATGATGCTCTATCACTTGTGCAGGCAAGCTAAATATGAAATGTGAGGTGCGTTCTCTGGATGCAGGAAAAGCGATAGGTTTTTTTTTCCAAAAAATTGAAGAGAACCGCACAAAATGGGTGTTGTTTCTAGAGAGCCACTGGCACTGCAATATTGCAATAACCCCAACAAGTACAATTTGCAGTGCCCATTATCACAAAGAGAACTTCACCAACAATTGACAAAAGTGGCTTCACTAAAAAGCTAGTGCTGCCCTCCCAACTGCTGCTCCTGGTTGTCATCGAACAGACGTGTGATGGATAGGTAAGTACTCCTACCGTTAGCTAGCCATTATTAAACAGCTTTCAATATATGTGGAATGAAAGCCTTTCTTCATCTCTGCTGTTGAGGATAATAGTGTACCTCAGATCAGTGTTACAACTTTATTACACATTTAATGATCTGCAAGTTTAACTGTACAATGGTAAAGCCTAGCTTATGCTGCTTTTGTGTTGTCTGGGGGTCTAATGGTAAATGGTTGGCATTTATATAGCGCCTTTATTGAAAGGGCTGTACAATTGATGCTTCTCATTCACCCATTCATACACACACTCACACACCAATGCCATGCCATGCAAGGCACCAACCAGCTCGTCAGGAGCATTTGGGGGTAAGGAGTCTTGCTCAGGTATACATATCAGGGACCCTCCGACTGCCAGGCAACTGCTCTTACTGCCTGAGCCAATGTTGCCCCTAATGTTATTGGAGGAAATTATAGTTTCAAACTAAGTAAGTAAATATCCATACAGCTGGCTCAAAATTGCAAAGGTGGATGCTGGATGCCAGACGGACATCGCGCAGTGACAAACTGTGATCATAAACTCACCATTCTGAAACCAGCTGGCTAGAGGACGGCTTTTCAACATCCTTCGCTTCATATGCCTATGGCTGTATAATACTGATGTTTACACTGTGTGCCATTTTTTTAAAAGCTTGTCAACCTGCTCTATCTTTTTTTATTATTATTATTTGGCAGCCAACCGTATCTTGTATCATGTAAAATCTTTGAACCTGCTCTAACCTAATGAGCAGGTTCAAATATTTTGACATATGACGGGATATTAGTATTAATGAGTGCAGGACACAAACCAAACAGCTCCTGGTCTGCTGAACAGGCCAGGATAATGTAATAGTGTTTATTACAATTTAATGATTATAATTGGTTTAAAAACTTGAAAGAAATACACAGAACACAACCAGCTGTCATTCTGGGGAATATAACCACAAGTTTAATCCAGTTTCCTGGACCTTTAAATATTCCTATGACATGACGTGCAGCCCTTAATTATGAACTGGCATCAGCCAGTGTGTGGCCATGGAAATATGGATTCTAGATACAGCCCAAGAATTTCAATGTGGTTCATCCCTAAAGTAAGCTATTCTTATTGAAATGCCTAACATCATTCTTCTTAAACACATTTTTAGTCAATGCGGCATTTAATTGCAAGTAATATTCAAACAGATCGACGAAAGACTTGCATTAATTGTGCAATGCCTGAAAATGCACGGCCCACATTAAAAAGCAATTTTATGCAATTGCTCATATTGCTGTTAAACTGTCAAAAACAGAAATGTATTACCTTAGGAAATATAATAATCTGTCTCTGTTGCCTAATTTAAAGCAGATGCAAACAGATGCAATGATTTTAGGTAATTACAGCAGGCATTAAAAGAATGAATCAGTTTTACATGCCAATGGGTTATGTTTGATGAGAAATTTTAATGTTACACTTAATACATTTCTTTAATTGCTGAAGTAATGGCCAGTTTTGATGTGCACTTCAAAGTTAAATCATGTTAAAAATGCAGAAATTTTATAATGCATATAACTTTATAGGGCTTTGTTTATTTTCTAAAATAATTACAGAATGCAGACAAACCCAGCCAAATAATGTATAATTAATGATAATACAGATGAAAGTATAATCAATATAGGAAAACAATTAGACAACAGAGCATTTACTGTAGATCACCATCCAATAACCATCCAAACTGAACATGACCATAGGTGTTTAAGTAAGACAAATTTAGTTTAATTTGCACTGTCTTCAACAGGACTGTTCAGCCAGCCCCCCCAAGACCATCAAGTACACAAACCATAAATCACAAGATAAGGTGTCAGATTACATTATAACAGTAGTTCATTCTATATGTAATTTGAAAGGTGCCAGCTGTATTATGTGAAATTAACCTTGCCTCAATTAACCTCACTGGTCTGACTAATCTTCTTCAAAAGGAAAACCACAATGGATACATCATTCCCATTCCTTTGCTTTCTCTTGAAAAACAGCTTAAGCTAAGTATGGGCATGTGTAGGTAGTATTGGATGACAGGCTAAAGAAATCATTGTCCAGCTCAACTTCTGCTGCTAAACAGCCTGAGCACAAAGTAGCTGGGCATCACAAAGATAGGGGCTACTCACTGATGGTGACTGAGGTGAGGTGAAAAGTAGTAAGCTTTGTTTTGTGGTAAGCTTGGTACCTTTCTTAGGTCAATACAAGGGTGAGCTTGTATGCACACTATGGTAGCTTCCTGCTACACTGTCCTGCAGTTTTATAAGAACATTTGCCGGTAGGTTTGTTTTCCGAACATATTGGAGACCTTGCCACAGTTCTTCTCCAGACTTGCTTCTGGCTCTCCACGTAATGCCGAAAGCCTCCATTAATGTTTTATCTGAAAAGTGGTCTATTATGTCATTTAATTTAATGAAACACATTAAAAAATACATTCTTAAAAAAATACAGTCTTTTCGTTTGCTCTTTTTAACTGACACATTAATATGCAAAACAAAAAACAGAAGGCCAGATATATATATTTATTTTTAAAACTAGGGTGCCTAAGACATTTGCGAAGTACTGTACATCGTTAACCTCCACAGTCCTTCTAACACCTTTACAACATGCGTATTTATAAGGAAGTAGCTAAATAAGGAAGTTTATATGAAGTCGTTTGATTCATCAAATCATTGCAAAATATTGTTTATAACAGTACACATTCGTTAATTCCAGCAGTGTCAATGTGTCAGCTGCTTCATGGCATGCTGTGCAAGTTAATTTATGAAGCATTACTCATAAGTTCGTAGCAAACAAAATATGTACATTGCATTTCCTAATATCGCTCAATCGGCAATCGTCCCCCTTTCTTTTCGCGTAGTTAGCAGTGCGCCTCCCACTCCCCCACTGCACGTCTTTCCTTTCTTCGCCGGCTCTGTCCATCGTTTCATCCAGCCGACCCGCTTGGCAGCTAAAGCAGCCATGGCATATACACTTCAAGGCGGTACAAAGAAGAAGGTTTGCTACTATTACGACGGTATGAAGTTACATATTCCGTTCAGCACTACCAGATATCAGTGTGAAACTGACTTGAGTTGAGTTTTGCAAGGCGATTTTTACAAACGTGGAGACGAGGTTAGCAGCTGGTTTTGTTGTGGCTAGGCGAGGGACACGCGCTAGTTAGCTAGCTAGCCAGGAATTGGTTGAAGTATAATCGTGTTTTGTGCAGATTTATCACCAAAACCTAAATGTATGCACATTTATAATAAATGATGCAACAAAAATTTTCACTTTGAATATGCAACACAACTGGTGCTGCACATGGGCTTTTCAGCTTGTAGCTATCACATTGAACAGGGCAGCAGTGGTTGTGTACGATTATTGCTAACATGGGACCTAGAGGTAATAGCCATATTTAGCGCATCAGTGCTCTAGTTACAATTTTGTTTCGTTTTCCATTTGAGGTTTTACTTGAAACGTAGATTACTCGACGAGCTTGTGAAATAGCTAGTGCCCATCGAATGGGATTCAAGACTACCTACCTAATCAGACAACGCTTGCTGAAATTAGTACTCGGGTACTTGTTAGCAGGCTAGCTAATAGTTGCCGCCGAGGCCCACAATGGAGATGAAACGGAACTGTGCATAAATGCGCATGATCACCAAGCTTACCCGACGGTAACGTGATCGTCCATAGGATGAAAACTGTCCCATTAGCGTTGAGAGTTAACTGGCAAGTCTTGGGGTAAATTATGGGTAAAAAAAACAAATTACTTGGCCAACGATAGTTCACAGTCTGGTACTACCTAACAAATGCTTAATTCAAATAAATTGAACTGTTGTCGTTGTTAAACTAAGTCACAAACACTTGTAGGCTACAAGCAAACTTGCTTTAACTTTACTTAAAATTCCTAGCTGGGCATCGAGCAAACAGTATTGCATGGTACAACAAGAATAGGGTAATATACACTCAGATTTCTCGTTTAGATATACATAGTTAACGTGAATTGGTAATAAAGATGGGTCCAATAATAGCTGGTTAAATTGCAGTACTGATTATGTCCGCTAACAATACGTGTCCCCGGCTGACTTCTTTAGCCGAACACAACAGAGTGGGTATGGGTTGCGATTAAACCATGATTGCCAAAGGATGACCAATAAATAATTATTTGAAAGTTCAATAACGTCATGGGTAATCTTTGCATCACCAAGTGTGATTTTGCCGGGTGGATTTGTGATTAAATGTTCTTAGCAAACAAATTACCATCATAAGTATCAGCATCTTGGAGCACAGAATTACACTATGAAATCCAGTCAATTTTTAACATTAGCCTTTAGGCCGTAGTTGTTCTCAAAAATCTGTCCTGGGGCCCCTGCGTTTGCTTGTTTTCATTCCTGCCTCTTGCAGTATTGATCATTGTGTGGTGATTTACCCCTTTTATGGCCACATCATTTCATAAGTTACTATGCGGTTCATGAATATATGTCCTGCATTCACATCTGATGATTTGGCCTACCTATGAAATAATTCTGCATATAATTATAATAATTTACTAAAACAATGATAAATTATCCTTTAGAAAGAATGTGCATTTTCATAATTAAATTATAGATGGACAAGTGAAATCAGTAAATGCTGAAGGCATGGTCACCTCGTTCCAAAACTAAATAATTAGTGGAAAATTTGTTGAATCCAAACTAAACTGGCAGCAAGCCAAACCTGTGTTTTGATAAAAATATAGATTAGATACATTAGTGCACATGTTTTGAACAACCTGTGGCCATTTAAACACATAACACAGAAACAAGCTACAGACTGAGGAATTAAGCACAATAGAGCCTTGAAAGAATATTTTCTCTATTTTTTACCCAGTCTATGGGTGTACTGTATGTGAATTTGACAGTTTGATGAGCTTCCGTTTTTATTTACTTTTTTATTATTTTGTGTGACATAGCATCTCTGTTTTTCAGGTGACATTGGTAACTATTATTATGGACAAGGACACCCCATGAAACCTCACAGAATCCGCATGACTCACAACCTGCTATTAAACTATGGACTTTACAGGAAGATGGAAATATATGTAAGTTAATAACATAGATGCTAGTTAAACCACCAGGGCACACCACTGTATAATTCCTTCTGTTGTAGTAGTTTATGTTGGTATCAGGCCTCCATTCAGTTGTTTTAGTCTTTTTATTTTAAAAAAAAGAATCGGAAAAGAAGCATAATATGTAACTTCAAAAACTCAACTCCGATCAGCATTCCAATTGAAGATAAAAATTTCTCAGCCTTGATGAAAAGGAATCGTTAATTCCTCCGTCAGTGTTTATTTACTTTAAAACTAGTTCATTATAACTCTTTGGATCGAGACTGAATCACTGATCTGATGAAACTGCATTGAGAGGACACTTGTAAATGCAGTTTGTTGAAGCAACCATGTAAATATCACTGTCAACAATGAAATGTGTGGGGGGGGGGTTTTCCTGTCTAAAGAGGCCACATAAGGCTACAGCAGAGGAAATGACAAAGTACCACAGTGATGATTACATCAAGTTCCTACGATCCATACGGCCAGACAACATGTCCGAGTTCAGCAAGCAAATGCAAAGATGTAAGTGTCGTCCGCTGTAAGACATGGCAGGCTCTCCAGAAGATGTTATGTAAATGTACTTGCATAGGGATTCTCAAACTACCAGGAGGGCTGTCAATGAGAACCCATATACACTCACATACACTCTCCAGAATTATTGGCACCCTTACTAAAAATGGAGGAAAAAAAGGCTGCATATAATAAGTAACATGGATAATGATCTATATTATGTGCAAGGATCTGCAACCAACTGTATATTTATAGACTGAAGAATATGTTCGACAGCAAACCTCAACTTCACTAACATGTATAACATCTGGACTAAATATTCATTGTAATTGTTGTAATTGTAATTGGTGTGGGTGTTTAATTTAAACTCTCCCTATAGTTAACGTTGGTGAGGACTGCCCAGTGTTCGATGGTTTATTCGAGTTCTGTCAGTTATCGACTGGAGGCTCAGCTGGTGAGTGCCTATTGTTACTTTTTCTTAATAGTTACTATTTACTAGTATCTGAAATTGTGCAATGTCATGGACTCACTCAACTATGATACATCTTTCCTTTCCAAGCTTTTCCAGAATTACACCTAATGCTGTGGTCGAGGATACTAGCATATTCGCTTCAAAAGAGTTGCTATGAACAAAGTTTAAAAAGTACATTAAATGATACATAAAATAATTTTTTAAAAAGGAAAATGTCTTGCTTGTTTTGCCTTAAAGACAAATGCAGTCAGCTTTTTTTCTGCCGATAATGCAGCTGGATCAGTGAAGCTCAACAGGCAGCAGACTGATATCGCTGTGAACTGGGCGGGCGGGCTCCACCACGCCAAGAAATCCGAGGCCTCGGGGTTCTGTTATGTCAACGACATCGTCCTCGCCATCCTTGAGCTGCTCAAGTGAGTCTGTCTGTGGCAGAGGAATCGGGCTTCTCCGTATCACAAGACCAGACATTTCTATCGTGATGATAGACGGCGTATTTTGTTGAATAAATGTGAAATCTCTCATGTTTTTAGCGTCCAGTTCTTAGAACATAATTTCTTAGAATTTAATCTGTTCTTGTAAGTAATGTAAATTTATGCTGACCCTATGTTGAAATCCATTACCTTCAGATACCACCAGAGGGTGCTGTACATCGATATTGACATCCACCATGGCGATGGTGTGGAGGAGGCTTTCTACACTACTGACCGTGTCATGACCGTTTCCTTCCACAAGTACGGAGAGTACTTCCCTGGGACCGGAGACCTCAGAGTAAGTCCGGCTGTTTCCGCTGCCCTCACTGAGCACGGTTATGGTGCATTTAGGAAAGGAGTAGGAACTCCCGGGGATGAGAGACTCCATAGGCAGCATGTGAAATCATAAATCTCCACGGTTCATGTGGCTGTGTTGATTCTGTTCACTGATACTGCTCCTGTCTTTACATTCATATTTGCACACCAGTGGCACATTTAAGCAAACTACGACAGCTTGGCTACGGCTTTGTGTTTTTAGAGTGTTTACATTGCTACTAGTGTTTGTATGTGATGTGACAAGCTCCACAGTCCGGAATATAAGCTTTCCCACACCAGTGCCAGTTGTGGGCGGGCACACAGTTGCAGTTGAGCCCTCCACATTCAAATAAATATATGAGAAAAGATGTGGGTCGGGGGTCTCTTTGTTGGTAACTAATACAGGGTCAACATTTCCTTTCAATTTTACTTACAATTAAATACATTGTATGCATTGTACAATTAAGTACAATGCAAGTGTTATACTTTTTCTTCACCAGTTTGATCTGACTGGCTAGTTTTAGTGAACTCGGCAAACTATTTTCCATCCATCCATCCATTATCTGAACTCGCTTATCCTGAACAGGGTCGCAGGGGGCTGGAGCCTATCCCAGCATACATTGGGCGAAAGGCAGGAATACACCCTGGACAGGTCGCCAGTCCATCACAGGGCACACACACCATTCACTCACACACTCATACCTATGGGAAATTTAGACTCTCCAATCAGCCTAACCTGCATGTCTTTGGACTGTGGGAGGAAACCGGAGTACCCGGAGGAAACCCACGCAGACACGGGGAGAACATGCAAACTCCGCACAGAGAGGCCCCGGCCGACGGGGATTCGAACCCAGGACCTCCTTGCTGTGAGGCGGCAGTGCTACCCACTGCACCATCCGTGCCGCCTCGCAAACTATTTTCAACAAAAAAATTAAAACTCTTGCTTTTAATTGCTGACTGAGTCCCTGCCCAAGCATCTTAATTCTTTGTAGGATTCATAATTCTGAAATACATTCAGGACAAATAGCCTCCACGTCTGATGCTAATCCCCCCACTATGTGCTTTAATGGCATGAATAATGAGTCATATGTCAGTTGTGAAATTGCTAAATCATACAGAATAAACCATTTTCGGGCATTTAATCACAGCAGCTTTGATGTTTAATTCTTGGTTATTTTAGGGGGGAAACACTTAAGAACTAAGTGACTTGTTTCAGAATGATAAATATGCGTATTTTATGACTTGTAATGCATTGTTTAATTCGCCTTCCAGCGCGGCTGCTGGCATTCCTCCTGAGGCGTAGTAAACTATGATTAAAATGTTTTGCGGCGGTAGTAGCGATAAATGGCAGTGTGGGCGAGTCTGCTTTAATAAGCCTATTAACATCACTCTTTCCTGTTAGGATATTGGCGCCGGCAAAGGCAAGTACTACGCTGTCAACTTCCCCCTGAGGGACGGGATTGATGACGAGTCCTACGAGCAGATATTCAAGCCGGTAAGCTCTTTCGCCATCGCCGTGGGCTTATGGAGAGCTCGGAAAAGGGACGGGGCGGAATACAGAAAAACCTCCGGTGCCTTAGAGAGGAGGCTTAATTAACATAAAGTTTGCACAAAGGCCCAACTGACAAAAAATGGTCGGTTCACCGGTTCACTGTTCTGGCCCTGTGTGCTTAGACATGCCTGGCTAATCTTTTGAGACATATGCTGCTGTCCGGAGCAACCAGGTAACTGTTGTGAGTGGAGTTGGGGGGGGTTAAGATTAGCCCCCAGCACATATGTGTCCGGAGACGACTCTGAGGGGCTTTGCGACTCCCAGTTAGGCCGGCTAGGCAGGTGAACTTGGCACGTTAATGCTCAAATACTGCAAACAAGTTTCAAATTATTTTCAGTTGAACAATCCCTGTTGCTTTCACCTTTTGAAATTCAAGGGGAAAAAAATAAGCCCTCAGTATTTCTGAAACACGGGGTGTTTCCCTATAAGGCTGGCAAACACTCAGCTCTGCTCTAACGGCTTGGAACGCATTCCGCTGCAATCCCCACGGTCGCGTTTGGTTGTGAAAAACAGTCCGTGTGCGGTCGTTGGCAGGTGATGTCCAAGGTGATGGAGATGTACCAACCCAGCGCGGTGGTTCTGCAGTGCGGGGCGGACTCGCTGTCTGGGGACCGGCTCGGCTGCTTCAACCTCACCATCCGAGGTAAACGCCGGACCGCCTCGCCCTGCAGTGAGCAAGACGACGTCACGGCCGGCACCTGCCCCGTCTTTGTCCTTTCACTGTGTTCATACGAGACGGTATTTATTAGTATGTACATTGTATAAACATGCTAAAATGTTACTTTGCAGTCTACCGCAGTGCCAAGGAAGGCCGCCAAAAAATGTCTCCTTGAACGTGTCATAAAAAGCATTAGTAAACTGTCAGCTTTTCCAAACGCCCCGCGGCGGTCCCTGAATTCTGGCTTTGCCTTTGTTTTGCCCCTGCTGTGCACCGCAAGGCCATGCCAAGTGCGTGGAGTACATGAAGTCCTTCAACCTGCCCCTGCTGATGCTGGGCGGAGGGGGCTACACCATCCGAAACGTGGCCCGCTGTTGGACCTACGAGACCGCCGTGGCGCTGGACACCGACATCCCTGACGGTACCGTGTCACGCCTTTTTCACCTGTCCCTTTCTTTAGCCCATTGCCTTTTAAGCCCTACTCTACAACTGTCGAATTTGTATTTCTGGGTACTGTAGTTCCTGCAGTTGTAGATGTCTTGGTATGGTAGTTACAGTAGTTACATAGGCCTACTATCATACTTTAATACTGTCTATCTTGTGTACTGTCTTATGTTCATGGCTTTACAACCGATCATGTGTGAATTGTACCTTATCCGACCGGTCCTGTTCTGTTTGTTCTATGACCTTGATGTGCACTTCTGTGTACGTCGCTTTGGATAAAAGCGTCTGCTAAATAAACTGTAATGTAATGGTATGAGCAGCCGGAAGCGTCTCCCGGGAGCGCTGGGCCCAGATCCAGTGTAACCACAACCAGCTTTTTACGGTTTAACAATGTAATTAACAAAATGCTCAATATTTTTAGTTCGGCAGTTGCTGAAGTGGAACATTTTTGGATGCTCCTGTTCCTGGCTGGGAAAGGATTTAGCACTAATCCAAAGGGAAAAAAAGTCACAAGAACTTTGTCACTAGAAAATGAGAGAAAAGTATATAAAAGTAAAATATTATAGTGGTTGTGCATTAAAATGGACAGGGATGAATTTTAATATATCTGCCTGTTGTCTCAAAAGACTGGCCTCGATATGATATCAGTCACTGTCCTCTTCTAGAACCACACTCTGTTTAAACCGCAGTAATTCAATTCCCAACATAAAGATAGGAGCATTTGCGCAGTGCTAATACATTAGCGTAAATGGCCGCGGCTGATTGAGAACGATGAGTCGTTTAAAGCCATAAGTGGTGATATGAAACCAAATTAGTTGGCACTTTATGTTCACTTCAGGGATACCTGCTTGAATGAGAGATTCTCAGACGTTGGCTGTTCTCCTGAGCCTCAGAATGCCCACTCACTCACGTTTAGCTATCTTTCAGTGCTCACCATTACCACCTTTATCGCTAAGCATGCAAATCGGAAAACAGCCATTAGTGTTGTCCATATCCAAGACATTAAATTAAAGGGAAAATGCAGCACGATGCACTTGAAACCATCCATCACAATGTGGTTGGAAAAGAGGCCTCATTGCTGCTGTTCAGCCACAGATATTACTGTGTTGATCAGTGCTCCTCACTCCTGGTCCTGGTCCTTGTTTTCGCTTCAATATCAGCAACCCCATTTAGACCCAAGAAACTTTGTCAGGTGAGTTAACTGTAATTAACTGCTTTAATTGATCTATTAAGTGCTGAATCACAACAAAAGCCAGCACACCCTGCGGCTCTCCAGGACCAGGAATGAAGACCACTGATGTAGATTAACCAGGCTGTTGACTGTTGAAAGTTATCTGGTTACATCAACATATTATGAGAAAGTTGCGAAGAAGTAGTACAATTTAAAACAACAAATTAAAGTTCAAATGTACTGGAAGCCTATTAACCAGAGCGTCCTCTAGGATGGAAAACTGAAGGAGGGTAGGTGTCGACCATCTGCTCCGTCTGTAATATCTGTGTCTCAGCAGTCAGTGGTTTCCCATTGACTGGAGTTAACCGGTTTACAGCATCACAGCATGCTTCTTTTGTAGTTTACCTTTAAGTTCACCCATGAGACTGGAGTCTGCCAGCGAGAAAAGGAAATTAGGCTCCAGAGCCGTGCTGCACTCTCGGTAAGAGAGAGCTCAATGATTACTGCTGCTCTGTAGTGAACCGAGCTAGCTGTCAGCAGGCCCCTGAATGCAAGAGGGTATTATCACTGCACAGTATATGTGGCTAACAGTGGGCAGAATCTCCACTCCCTTCCACGACCGCTAAGCATTCTGTTGCCTCCGTATATGGACTCTTGGAGCCTTGTTGCTAGGGCTTTTTCGCGCATGTAGACTGACCCATCGCCTTTGTTTTTACAGAGCTGCCCTACAACGATTACTTTGAGTACTTTGGGCCCGATTTCAAGCTGCACATCAGTCCGTCTAACATGACCAACCAGAACACGCAGGAGTACATGGATAAGATCAAGTAAGGTCACAGCCTTGTGTCGTATTGCACACAGTGTGATACTAATTGAAGTTTATTGAAGTTTTATGTGGTGGAATATGGGATAGTGTAGGCGTACATGCCATTGCAATATTTTTCTGTTTTCGTGCATTTTGTGGTGCTTGCATATTTGTTTGTCTCTATGGTGATTGATGGTATCAGTCATTTGTGTGCGTGTCCGTATGACAGTTTCAATTGGACAATTGTCCGATTACTTCTGGTCCTCTAAAATGGAGGGACTTCATATGATTTGGGATGTAATTCCCATATGAATGTAAATAGCCTTAAATTAAACATGACAATCTGCACTTTAACCTCATATTCCTTGTTTCACATCAAATCCAGTGTTCTGGAGTACAGTGCGTGTCCGTGTGTGTGAGTGTGTGTATTTGCACGTGTGTGTCTGTGTGTTACCTACGGCTGTGCGACCTCCCGACAGGCAGCGGCTGTTTGAGAACCTGCGCATGCTGCCCCACGCTCCGGGGGTCCAGATGCAGGCAATTCCCGAGGACAGCATTCCAGACGACACCATGGACGAGGACGTGGAAGACCCGGACAAGCGCATGTCCAGTGAGGCTCTTTCCCCCTCTGCCGGTCACTCTCCACTCTCCACTCTCTCCCACTGCGCTTCCTCCGCGACTTACCGTCCGCCATCCCATTCACTCCCACACAGCTTTTATAATCAGGACTCCTGATTGACTCCTGCTCCTGAAAATGGATGTATGCTAACTGGAAAAATAACTCACTTACACGAGTGCACATGTACACTAGGGTACAGGCTAAGGTACATGGCTGGAACCTGGAAGGTTGGCGGTGTAGCCAGGATAAGATTGAATGACAAGTCTGTTGGGCCCTTGAGCAAGGCCTTTAACCCCACATTGCTCCAGGGGAGATTGTCCACTGCTTAGTCTAATCAAATATTAGCATATAGACTCACTTTAAATTATTATTATTTCTAATTTGAGTGCATTAGTGTGCTCTGAAATCTTTCCACGCCCTGTGCATCTGTGCTTTCAGGGAAAAAATCTTTAGACTGTAGAACCGCATATGTTGAATTTTTTTTTTTTTTTTTTTTGACTGTCCTTTGTAAGCAGTTACCAGTCTTACATTCTGCAGTTTTTAAGCCCCGTACTGGGATTGACGTCCATTAATGTCCCCCTTTGTCTCAGTCCGGGCGTCTGACAAGAGGATAGCCTGTGATGAGGAGTTCTCTGACTCTGAGGACGAGGGAGAGGGCGGGAGGAGGAACGTGGCCAATCACAAGAAGAGCACGAAGAGGGCCCGGGTGGAGGAGGAGAAGAAGGAGCCGGAGGAGAAGAAACCGGGTGAGCGCTGTGGGCATGGCGGCTCTGGGCTGAGCGTTGTCTGAAATCAGCGGAACCAGCACGTTTTGAAACTCAGTACAACGTGTAGAACATAAAAAAGCCATAAAAGGTTGGCTGTGTCAAACGACATGCTTTACTAATCTGAGTGGTAGGTTGTAAAGAAGGGGCTTTTTGAATTGCATTATCACATTGTGGGAAATGTGAATATATCTGAAAACCCTCTATAATCCCTCTGTAAAGAACACCGGTTAGAAAGCAGAATTAAATTTGGAACTGGTTATGAATAACAATGCCGTCTCCCTGTCCAGAACCATAAACCATAAATATTATTTCTGAAGGAAATAACTGTAGGTATATTCACCATATTGTGTGACTGCCAATCCATTTATGATCAACATGATCAAGGTTTTTTTTTAGGTTCCTTTCATATTTAATATTTTTTTAGGTTCCTTTCATATGCAATAAAGCATAATTGATATGCCATCATGTTGAAGGACATGGCCGCCAGACTGCTTGAATTGGCTTGGTCTCTTCAATTTAACCAGACAGTTAAGGTCTGTGCGCATAATTTGTTGTGAGGCGATAATTAGGACTCGATGTTTAAGCGTCACTGAAAGAGGAGCCGATTGAACTCTTATAGTGAAATAATGGCATTTTTAAAAATTGTTCCACAGAGGTGAAAGAGGAAGAAAAATCGAAGGAAAGCAGCTCAGAGAAGATGGACACAAAAAGGTGAGGGCCTGTGTGTGTGTGTGTGTGTGTGTGTGTGTGTGTGTGTGTGTGTGTGTGTGTGTGTGTGTGTGTGTGTGTGTGTGTGTGTGTGTGTGTGTGTGTGTGTGTGTGTGTGTGTGTGTGTGTGTGTGTGTGTGTGTGTGAACGCCACATTTCTCTTTTGTCATTAGCTGTATGATTACTGCCGAGTAATTTGCACCGCACTGAAAGTCCCTGCCCTTAGGACAGAGCTGAAGGTTTCGCAATTTTGTATCAAAAAGCAATTTCAGCTTAAGAAATGCATTTTTTAAAAGGCCGATGGGGTCCATTTCCTTTCCTCTGTTTTGTCTGTGTCGGGCAGCAATATAAAAACAAGGGAAATCGGGGAAGGCAGAAATGTCCTAATTTGGCAAAGTTAATTGTTTTTCCAAGTAGTTTTGTGCCGACAGTAAAAAAATAAGCACCAGCCAAATGTATGGAGACCTCGTTTCGGAGAATCAGCCTGTAATTCTGAATGTTTCCAGAGGCCCTTGTCTGCAAAATATCAGAGCACACCTTTACACAAAAACTTGGCTGAGTCCTACCTTCTATTATTGGTAGCAGACAATAAGCTTCATAGCTTATTTTTATGTATAGCGGTTGTGAATTCATACAACGGTATGTGCTTTTGCTATAACATTTGCTATACCATTGTTTTTCTTCATCCAATGAGTATTACATTCATAGCACATTGCCACAGATAAATCATTTGTGAGATAAATGTAACGTGAACTGTCCGTTTTGAATGAAAATTGCACCGTTTCATGAAGGAAACATGACGTTTTCGTGACTGTTATAGCATCAGTTATAGGAAAAATATTGTATGATATTTTGGCCACATTGCTCTGCCCTAATAGAGAATAGGGAAAACTCTGCATCTGTCATTTACAGTGAGAGCAATAATTATTTGATCCCGTGCTGATTTTGTAGGTTTGCCCACTTCCAAAGAATGGAACTATGTAGAATTTTTATCATAGGTACATTTTAACATTGAGAGACAGAATATCACAAAATAATCCACAATAATAACATCATATAAATTTTATATGAAATATGAAATAACTGTATATATTTATTTATATATAAATAAAATTCTCACCTTCTACAGTTGAATTGTTTGCTTGGTATACAATGTTTTCTTCCCCTAAATTCTGAAAGTATTTTAAGATTTAAAATATTCTCCCTCTCATAAAAAATAATAATAAAACCTATAAAACTACAACACAGCTTAAGGGTTCACAGTGGCTGCCTGACCGCCTCATGCATGCCTGGTGTGCTCACTTCTCCCCCACGCCACATAACTTAAATAAATGAGGCCCGTAGTGGTCAGATCCAAAGCAAGAGTACTAAATGGCAGCCATGATGCTGTTGCGCTCTTTTAATGACGAAAGATGTGACAAAGCATGCCAACGACTCATGCTGCTTCAGTAACTACAAGCGGCAAAGTGATGCTGAAGACCTTATGCAGTAGCATATACATGCAGAGGGGATTGGATAAGGATTACATGTAATGCTACTCAGTGCATTGAGAGTAGTTGAGTCTAAATCGAAATGTTAAGGGTAATAAAGTATGTTTATACTATAGGATTTTTTTTCTATGGGATAGCCACAAAGCTCTTCACTTGAATGCACTCTCAAAAACAGTGGAGGGGGGTGTGGGGAATGTTGTCAATTGGCTTCCTTAAGCCATTTTACAAGTGGTTTAAACTGTGAGCTTCTGATTTTTCATCCTAGTTTGTACATGAGGTCAAGAGATGGTGACCAAGACTTGCGAGATAAGCACACCGTGAGAATCCGTACTCTAATCTTTGCTGCAAATCTTACAAAAAACTGGCAAATGCGTTCTCTGTCATCTTTTTTCCCCACTAGAGAGCACTGTTGACACGGGTCATTAGGCTTCCTATTTTCGAGGCTCCGCTGCAGAGGAATGAGATGTGTGGTGTGGGACTGGCAGAATCCTGTTTAATGGTGTAGGTGTTGGGGTACGTGCCCCGACACCTACATGCAGAATAACCCAAACTCCTCCTGGGGTCTTTCTCCTACACAGTAGCAACAGAAGGTCATATTTCTCATGTATTGTTTGTATGTTGTTGTTTTTTTTGTATCAGTTGGTAGAAAACTGCATATGGGACTGAATGATTTCAATACTACGTCTTAGTATTTCAAGAAATGCAAAGAATTCCACGGCTGTTTTGAACCGAAGATGCAAGCAGATTCAAAATAGATGTTCACTCCTATAGTAACTGTACAGTAATCATTTTTTAAATTAATGATTACTGTGATCTTTCAATCCCATGCAGTTTTCTGATAAAAAAACAACATACAAATTACTGTACAGTCTGTAGTAGTGAACAGCCATTTTGAATAAGCTTGTATCTTCGATTCAAAATGGCTGTGGAATCCTTTGCAGAAAGCTCTCTTCTGTATCATTCTTAATAACTAGAAATGTAAAATCTGCTCTCTTTTAGCAGTAGACGCACTTTAAATATTAACACGTAGTTAATAATTGAGAGAATCAGAATTATTTTCATCCTGTTAGCTCAGCTGTTATTAATATGCAGTGTGTGGTAGAAATTCATTCGAGGTCAGCCTTACAGGGAAATGTTCCCAAACGTACGCTTGTGAGTGTTTTCCAGTGTTCCCGTTTGAAGCTCATGTTGTTTTCTATTGACTGACAGTGTGAAGGCAGAGCAGACGGTCAGTGCCTGATGTTGCCACAAGAGGGAGCACTTCTGGACAGGGCCGGCCAGAGAGAGACTTCTCAAGAGATTGGACTTCCACACCTTAAGACATATTTATTTTGAGTCTGTGATGTAGATGTGATGTTTTTGTGGTGCAAGTTTATTGCGAAATTAGTTTCCCTCTAAGGTGTTTTGTAATAGTGTCCGTTTCTGTCCCCTCCCCCCAACCCCCCACCCCCCAGAACGTGTTTGCCGTTTCCTTTGGATACCCTGTACGAAAACATTTGTACTGCAAGGGATTTTTGTTTTTTTACATTTTATATCCATTTATAATTAAATGTTTATTTTAGAAGAAAATATGTACGTTCCTTAGGACTATGACCACCTACAATGACTTCATATGTTGAAATTGTGATATTTTGCATTTACGTATTAAAATTGTTTTTATACTAAGACCGTATGTTATTTATTTATAGCATTCTAGAAAAATGAATTGCGTGTATATGGCAGTTTAAAAATTGATGTTTTTTAACCCATTACTTCGGGTTGACTAGTTTGGTAAATTGTGCCGCATAGTATATCTTCTGCCTCTAGAGGGTGCTAGACATCAGTGGAATTGCAAGCCTTGGATTGCCTGGGAAAGTCATGCACTTTCTGGTTTTGAGTTGCATGGTATTTTTGAAATATGTATTGCTTTGACTTAATCTCAATATTTAGCATTCTGAATTTAAAGAACTGCACCATTGCCATTTCCAGAATATTTTCTGCCCCATAATATATAAAATACACAGTGTGCCAATAATCCCCATCCCCGCAAAAACCTTCACACTTGAATATTATTTTGTAAAGTATGCAATTCCTTACACAGGCAGTGTCGAAGGGTGTTCAGTGGCATATCTATACTCACTCTATACCAGGGAGAGAATTCCTTTTTCATCTTTACAGATGAATATAACTGGAATTATACCAGTTCATACCTCAGAACATCTGCATTTATGATCTTCTGACTTCCAGATGTGGCAACCACAGCTGCTTCTGTGGAGTATCCAGATGTGCAAATGGATAATGTGTAAATAACCTGTAGACCAGCATATTAATGCAAATATCTAATTAGTCATGTGGCAGCAGCTCATTGAATAAAAGTATGCACACATGGTCAAAAGGTTTAGTTGTTGTTCGGGCCAAACACCGAATTGGGGAAGAAATTATTGTTGGTGCCAGACGGGGTAGTTTGAGTATCTCAGAAACTGCTGATCTGGATTTTCATGCACAACGGCCTAGAACACTGGGTCAAGCTGAGAGGAAAGTGACAGTAACTAAAATAACCACATGTTACAATGGCGGTATGCAGAGCATCCCTGAACACACAAGTTAAACCTTAAGTCCAAAAAAGTAATAAATACCAAAAAAAGGTCACAGTGTATAATGGAACAAAAACCGAAAATATGTTAAACTGATGTGGATGTAATGTTGTAGTAACCCGTTTCTATGCCATTTAACATTGTTTGCTTAATTGCATGATATTTTAAGCATGTTCACTGCTGTAGTATTTTCGGCAGAGTTGCTTTATAAACTTTGTACTTTGGATCCAGCTGGTGTAGTACTCCTGGAATGGTATGGTCTGTTGTATTGGTATGGGTATTGTGTCTTTGGACAATAGGACTGTCTTGTTCCAAACAGTGACTTGCTATGATTTTATTATTCAGATAGTTTCTGAAAGCTTCGGTCTGCATATTGACAGCCAGTACTGCGTTCCAGCCCAGTTGTCAACAAAGCCAAAATGGAATCCCTCGAGGCCTGAAAAGCAAAGATGTTTCAGCAATTGTATATTCATGCTTTATTGCTTCAGTCCCCTCGGTGTTGTTGACCTGAATTTAACCATTTTAGTTTAACAAAGCACACTATAGGGTGGCTTTAATGGGGAAATGGCAACAGACAAGCCTGGTGAATTTTAATAAGCGCATATATTGTAGTGCTTGGTGTATTCTGCTGCAATTTGTTCACCTGTGCATTTTAACCAGGCTGACATTTTTAGAGATGATTTTCTTTTTCAAGAAAAAGTTTTACACCTACAGTAATTCAAAACTGCATTAGGCGATTAGGCTGTAATATTGAAAACATTCCCGTAAAAAAACGACGTTATTGACAGGAGCAGTTTCCACCACTAGAGGTCACACCTGTCTGAGAGACAGGAAGATGGCAGTGCCTCTAGTGCAAACGCCACCTATAATGTTTCTGAGACGTCATTAATTCAGGCAAGCGAGAAAATGGCACCTCGCGTTTGAAGTGCAGAGAAGGAATGCTGACTAAGCAGCATCGATATTATGATGAATTGGGAATCTTCACTGGAAAGCCTTTTCGAAATGCCAATTTGTTTAATTGTGTTAACGCAAGCAGGATAGAGGACCCACAATCATTGTGCACGATGACATTGGAGCCAAATGACAGACTAGTCTTAAACTGTATTTAGGTATTTATTCTTTGTGAAGTAGCTTGGAGCATGATTACTAAGCAGTCATTGTTTTTCGTTATCTACTAAGGCTATTGGCATAAAAGCAAAAACCTAATTTGTTTTGTCCATGAATTGTTTTTCTTCCAAACAGCTCTGGGCATTTCAAGTTCAAAATAGTTTTGGACCTAAAGGGAGGAATTCACTGAGTCATAATTTTAAATGACGATACCTTTGATAATAACAGGTGCATATAAATCTTACAAAATTATCAAAACATGTCAAAGGGCCCATGATATTCACAGATGGTCAACTCCACCTTTGAGGATCACCGTATCCATTATCGTTATTTTACACCGGTGGCCCTGCAGGCACTGAAGTTGTCGGTCTGGTTTGTGGGAACCGTTTGGCCAGCTGTGGCTGGAGGGGTGTTGAGACAGAACGGCTTGTGACACGATGATCAATATCATGTTATGAGTACCTGCTGGGCTTCACATTGTGAGAGTTAGCTCCATTGCCCCCTCTCCAACCACTGGAGAACCACTTAGTTTGAATTTGAACAGAAAAACAGCACATGATCTTTCGGGAAGCTGCTAAACCTGTCTTTTTACTGCACTGAGCCACAGGGAACATTTGCTTACCACCAGTGGCTGTGAATTGTGCAAACTTGCCACATGAATATCTCTTTCAGAGGTTGTCACATGCATACAAATGCTTAGTTTATAAATAAAACACAATACATTGGATTCAGTTTCATTGTATGATTGGCTTTATGTATTTTTGTTACAGAAGGTGCCATTTTAGTGATCATTATAAAGGTTTTTCTGTGCATTCACAGCCATTGATCACAATTGTAAAATGTAACGGTGAGTAACTGTTACTATGATTACTCAAGTTTAGCAGGGCGAGTGTTCAGTGACATGCTCGGTCGTTGCTTTTCTGGGATCTTGTCCAGCCATCAGTTTTGATACAAGTGGCCATGGAGGCTGTTGATGTTGCTGGTATCGATCCAGTATGCAAGCGGCCTACTGTGCTGTTTTTCAAAGGACACGGAACCAATGATGCTAACTTATGCTTAACTAAACTTAGAACTGCACTGCGAAAACCAGTTAAACATATTTCCAATGATTTGAGGGCAAATATTATTTTGCAGAAAATCCCAACATTGGGAAACGATAAATGAATGGGCCCTGCCAATCTAGGATGGGCCTTTCAGAGAACTGTATATGGCCTTTGAAATACCCAGTACCTGCATCTCACACAGGAAGTGCCCAGGACTCCTGTAGCCATGTACCAAATGTCTTGAATTGAATGAATTAGATGATTGCGTTACAACTGCGTTAGCTTAAGTGAAATTATTTCATCGTATGTATTTTATAGAAAATACTACGGTCAGTCATAGTTCAAGTTTTTTATTGTACATTTTCCAATTAAAACCTTCACATTTAAGTTTTAAAAATGTGTTGCACCAAATACATCGATATGAGCATTTTGTTTACTTTTATTTTGGAAAAATAAGCATGCAAATACGTGGTAATTTACTGGTTTATTTAGCATACCATTTCGCCTGGATTCCTCATTGCAAGTAATTCCAAGACTGCCAGTCATGGCAAGACTGCCAGGCCCCACCAAAACCCCTGCCCCCTCCACACACACACACCTAAAGCAGTAAAACATCCCATCATACATATGAACCTCACCCTCCAGACACACCATTCCTTAGGACAAGACAAAAGACAAATCTTCAAATTTTATTCACATTTATTTTTGCTTTTAGTGTGCTCACAGAAAATTAGAACACCTTCAGCAGAGGAGTTTAATATCAATTTTTGTAAGCAAAGTTACATTCCATCTCTAAGTCAAATTGGTCAAAGCTTCTCCAGTATTTACAAAAGAAAAGAAAAGAGAGACAAGATGCTACACAAACATTGCATCTGATAAAGATTCCTTAATTTGTCAAAGACCACTGAAAGAAAAGCATTGTCTGCTGTCATCAAAACATACCACAGTATATAAACAGTAACCATTCCACTTATCACAGCTTGGTTTTGAGTTCAAAATTGCTTAAAAGGTCTTCCAGGATGACTGTTTTTTGTTATCTTACAAAAATGAGCAGGGTGGAAAGAGAGCTGCAGCCTTCATGTGCTTCTTAAGATCAAGATTTCATTTGTACAATAATCACAGTTAAAAACACCCCGCCTATACATACTTACACTTTATTAAGGTCATAAAACCAGCAATAAACAAGAAAGCCTATACAACTTGTATTTCTACCGAATCACTGACTGGTACAGCTAATGAGAAGTGAAAAGCTCCTATGGTTTTTTTTCTTTTTTTTAAAAATGACCTCCTAAACCTAGTTCTGGGAATTTTAACTGTCGTCTTCTCATTGTAAAAATGACTTAGTGTTGTAAACCGCATGGTACACTTATGGTACACAAGACATTTGTAATTTCATTGTTGTTTTTAAAGACTACCCTTTACATCATAACCTGTGGCGTGTCTCCCAGGCACAAAGGTGCCACAACTGATGCCTTGCCCCCTCGCCCCCTCGCCCCCTCGATCCCTCCCACCCCCCCCCCCCACCCCTTCATTTACATCTCATCTTAGACCACCCTCCTCCTTCATACCATGGGCATGTCCGTACATTTGACAAGTTTACATTTTGTATAAAAATGCAAAATATGAAACGAAAAGGAAAAAAAAAACATTTAATACTGATGCAAAACAAACAAACCAAAAAAAAAAGTATACGGCAGAGTGTGGATGCATTTTTCCCCATATTACTTATCTAAGCCACCCACCTCTCCGCCCCTTGGAATGGTAGTAACAATGGACCGAGATGGGTTTTGTGGAGGGGGGGGGGGGGGGGGAGGGGGGGGTAGGGAAAACAAAAAAGAAAGAGAAAAGCTTTAAAATATCCCTGGTTGTAGACAAGTTCTCCAAAGCCAGGACCTGGCATCTCTCCAACTTACAAACAGGGAAAAAAGTTCTTTGATTATCTTTTTTTCTCCTTTTTCTTCTTTTTCTTCTTCTCTGGTATCGTCGGGCGGGCGTTTACTCCGCGGCCTCGGCTGCGGGGGCCTCCGGACTGGAGGCGGCCTCCTGCGTCGCGGGCGCCTGCTCCTCCGCTTTCGGGGCCTCCTCCTGCTTGGCCTCCTCGGCGGCCGGTTCGGCTGGCTTCTCCTCCGCTGCCGCCTCCTTGGGCTCCTCGGCCACCGGGGCGGGGGCCGCTTCCTCGGCCGCCGGTTTCTCGGCTGGCGTCTCCTCGGGCTTGGCCTCCTGCGAGGCGCTCACCTCCTCCTTGGTCTCCTCGGCGGCACCGGCGGGTGCGGCAGCCTCCTCCTCAGCGGGCTTGGCCTCCGCTGCCTCCGGGGCCTCCGCCGCCTCAGCCTTGGCCTCCTCGGCCTCCCCGCCCTCACCCGTCTCCTTTTTGGTTTTCTTGAAGGAGAAGCCGCTGAGCTTGAACGGCTTCTTGAAGGAGAAGCGCTTCTTTTTCTTTTTGGGGGTCTCATTGCTGGTGGAGGGTGTGGCGCCTTCCTCTGCCTTTGCTGAAGCCTCTCCTTCAGGGGCGGGAGAGGCAGCCTCTGCGTTCTCCTTGTCTCCCTCTGCTACCTCTTTTTCTGGAGGAGCCGCTTCTGCCTTCTCAGCCTCCTCTTTGGGACTTTCCTCAGCTGTGGCACTGCCATTGGCCTGCACCTCCTCTTTAGCAGCCTCCGCTGCAGCAGGAGAGGCATCCCCATTCACTTTCACATGGCCGTTTTCCTGCAGGAAAACAAAGCTTTTAATATCGCAGCAAAATAACCGGTTATGAATTAAAAGATTCTACACGTAACACTACCACCAAGTAACACAGGGGGCAGCAGACACCACGGAATCGGAGGGAAATGGCTCGGATTACACCCCCCCATTTTCAATTTTAAACATCAACAACCCTCCCTCCTAAACGGAGTATTTTACCGAGTGAAACGTTCAGGGGATCGTCGTGTTCCGCGCTCACCAATATTGTGGATATTAATCAGATTAATCGCGAATGTAGAAATCCCTTTCCGGACATCTGCAAAACCGATTCACGTGGTAATGTTACGATAGCCCACTAGGAGGCGTTACGTAGCTACCACGGCTACTGGAACTGTAGCGCCAACTCAGACCAGATGCTCATTAAAACAGCAGATGCTCATTAATACAACTGATCACGCAGAGCAGCGTTCAGTCGCAGACCCAAGTTGTGATCCTCATTTACAAAATATTTTAATAAATGTGAATTTTTCCACACTCGAGCTTTTAACACAACAGGTAAAACAAAATGGATAGGTCCGAGTGACGGTCCATCGTTGTAGTAAGCATCTCCACTCTAGCCATTAACAAAAGGCGTGGTAAGCTCAATAGTAGCAAGCCATTGTTGCAGCCGCGCAAAGCTATTCTCATACACGCTAGATCTGAAGTTGCCCCAGAAAAACGGCGTCCACGTTATAATTGGAGGCAAAACCCTGCTTTGTAAAGTTAACATCCGATTGTTCCTTTACCAGAAATTAAATTACACGAGCTAATGGATAAACAATATTCACTAATAGTGCCAAATGTTTCAATGGTGATCAACATCCATTCATCTATTGCCTTGAACAAAACAGCCTGGAGGCGTTAGACCCCGTACTATTGACACGCCGTGTTGAAAACACAACCGTACAAAATCATTGACTTGACTAACGTTACCTTGTTTAAAATAATTACCTTGAAAATTGATATTAAAACAAACTTGGTAAATGAATAGTTAAACGTTACAAATATGTATCGACCGTCACAGTCAAAAACCAGCCTAAAAACCAACGTGTTGGTTTCAAAAAGAAAATGCTATGTTAATCCAAGCGAAGGAGCGACAAACCGGCGTGCGCTCCTGGTAAGGTCTGAATACGCGCTGGGAGCGCACCATAGCGCAAAACATTGAAATGAAATCAATTAAAGAAAAACTGGTATAAAATGTTATTAAACGGTTATTACCTGTCCGTTTGTCTTGGATGGTGAAGCAGCCGCTTCTCCTGGCTTTTCGGTCGCGGTTTCGCTTTTTGCAGCGGTCTTGGAGAATTGCGCTCCCATGCTTTCTGTCCAACAAAGAAACTCAGCCTATCCAAAAACGAACAAAGACCACAAGCTTCTTTCTTATGCGCAAGATCAGTATAATTGCCCCCCCTTTGAAAAGTTTACACTAGAAGAAATCGAAGTCCAGACGAAGTGAACAAAATGGGTAAATCGCAAAAAGCCTGCCAAGTTAAGAGAAGTAATAAAAAATCCCAGATTTGTGGCTGTGTCGCCGTAGACAGGGTGGAAAATGGAGAAATCTCCCTTGTTGCTAATAAGATGCGGAGTCCAACGCCCAAGTGCACACATGAATGGGCATTCCGAACGATGACGGCATGCGCACTCGGATCTAGCCAATCAAAAATCCCAGACAGAAAGAGGGCGAGGTTTAGAAAGCGAGTGAACAATGGGGCTGAGCAGATTGTTACAAACCTGAAAAAATCAACTAGACCCAGCAACATTTTTTCCTCAATTAAACGACCAGTTAAGGCAAGAGTTGATCAATGCAAATAATTACGCAATCATTATACAAATTTGGATCGATTTGATATACGACAAAACGCTTTATTTCACACATTTTGCAATTCTTCAAATTTTTTGACTCGTAATTTATCCTATTGTTTTAATTGCTTGATGGTGGTATGTTTCCCCTTGTTACTTCTTAATTACAACGATGTGATTGGATGCTTATTGGAGGCTGTTTCGATGAAAAACCAATTGGTGAAGGATTCACAGCAGAGACAAATATGTGTGGTAATCAAAGGTTTTTGGAAAACGGATTGAAACAATGGGCAAACTGTAATTTGCGTATGGAAGAATGTAAACCGTTGTATGGCGGTGTATCTCAGATCCTATCGAAATTATTTCGAGAAAAATATTTCTAGACATCTGCCACATTCATATCTATGGCTGGTAAATGTTTCTATACGTGTAATATGCATTTCACTCGTTTTTAATCTATAGCCTATTAATTAGACCGATTGTTGAAATAATGAAAATGGGGATTAAAATTTTAAACGTGGCGTGGTGAAGACATCGATACCCATACTGTTTAGCCCACCATTTTGAAAAAAAGGTCCATCATATCTGTGCACTCGAAGAAAATCCAACAACCCTCCCCCATGATGAACAAGTGCATTAAAAAACATTCCAATAATGGCCATAGTTAGACAGGTTGGTGATTATCGCCATCAAAATGAAAAGTTATTGTTTGGTAAAAATGGCGCTGCAAAGATGTACACTTAAGTTAACCGCCTTGCTTTCAAGCGAAGTCATAAGCTAGGCAATGTATTCTACGTAACAAATAGATTGAACGAATAATATTGACCCGTTATTTCTAGGGGATGAGAGAGGGAGGGGCAATGAGCCAAAATCAAGCCTATATAAAATGGAAAAAACGTATAAAACGTTCATTTCTAAGGCTCGACGGACAGGTTGAAGCCTCCTTGTTCTATGTTCTGTTTGCGTAATGTGCTATTTTACTGTAGAATTTAAATTTCGTGAAATATCTTAATATATTTACAGAAAACGATTAGACTACGTGTACGAGGATTTACTTTCCTCGGTAGAGAAGCTATTTCATTTTCTCTTCTCGTCGCTGGGAATCATGTGGTTTCCATGGTGATTTCACTGGCAGAAGTGAAGCCAAGGCTGGAGCGCGAGTAAGGAGAGGAGTGACGTGCACAAAGCAGATCTCTTCGCGCCGACAGGGCGCAACAACTGCTAAATGCAAGGCTAACAAAGGAACGAAGAGAATGTAAAGGGGTCTGTGGGATGGTGGAAACGCGAGAGGGGGAGAAGAAAGCAGCGTTTTGCATATGCGTTATCTGCTTAGTGCGAGTGGTTGTAACTTACTGAGGTGAAGGAAGTTGGAGGCCAATGGGCTGCAGGAAAACGATGCAGTCGAGAAAAGGGATATGAGTCTGGATGGAAAGAGAAGAGAAAGAGCAGATACACGAAACTAGAAACGTATAGCCTTAGCCTAAAGACATTCAATATACTAGGCTATGTCAGGTAAATTAAAGTTCCTCCTGGATAAATGGCGTGACGGGATCTTCTAATTCAAAACTTAATTTCAAACTTTTTGGGGGGGCCAGATAGTCTGACATGTCAGTTATCCAGCTACGATTTTTCTGGGATTTTACTTTGCTGGGCTTTCTGGACTTTCTTGTTTGGATGGGTCTCAATATTTCTGCGTTAAATGAGATAATGAGTTTTTTGCTCAAATGTGTGGTTGTGCAAACATTTTTTTAAAGTGTTCAAAACGAATAAAAATCCTTTAGCCTACTATTACTATTTTTGAATCACTTCTACAGATTTTTGTTTTTGTTTACAGTGTCTGTTTTGAATCACATGTAGTGAAGGATCGAACCTTAAACTCTTTCCCAGCTTTTCCTTTCTGGCCATGTCACAGAACTTTGTATATTAATTTGAAGTTGAACATTTCATATAAATTCAAAGGGCAATACATTTAGCCTAAAAATTTGGAAAGGACCGGTATCGAATAGTTATTGCCCGGGGCAGTTTTGATGACAAGAAGCTCTCGTTTCACCGGTAGATATGAAGTGCGAGTTTCACGTAAACACACGGTTACTATGAAAAATAAGAAATAAACTGGTTAAACCAGTTACCCTTTTCAGTATCATTTACCTAACGTTAAAGCCTTAAGCAGAATTTTCTCTAATCCTTCAAATTTTGGCCTAATATTATTTATAATTAATTGCGGATTTCTCTGAATGTGATACGTTTGACCAGTTTTAACACTATTTCTGGCACAGGTATATTTCTTTTTCCGAGCTTGATGAGAACGAATTGCTCGTCCATTAAAAGATGCGAAGCAGGATGCATAATTTTGCCAAATCCACCTTGCACTTCCTTCTTTGCACAGTGCGTCTGCTTTTGCAAAATCAGGGACGAGCAAAATAAAAAAGAATATGATTCATGAGAGAGGTTATTCATAATTATGTTACTTCACAAATTGTACTCAGAATAAAAAAAAACTGCATAAGAGCACCACCCCTCCTTGCCTTTAACAGATCAAAATATTGCCTTAACCAAGGTAATGTTAAAGCACACCATCTGTCTGCAGGCACCTTGGTCTCATTTCTGTCATTTTTATAATACACAAAAATATACTTTCTGAAAAATCATGCTTTAATAGTAAATCTTGCACATAATATTTAGTATATACAGCTGGAATGAGTATTGCAGAAGACAATGTAAAGGGTGAAGCATTGACAATGACAGTGAATATACATTTAATAAAGGATTCCGTGAGTTGCGTAATGTAATGCTATATTTAATTCACTAGGCCAGGGGTGAAAACTGAGAGCGCAAGCAGTCAGGCTGTTTGTCCGGAGGGCAACTTTTCAGGATGAACTGGAAATATGTTATACTTTAATGGTGAACCTGGTAACCTGAGAATTAGCTCACAGTCACTTTCCTGTTGGGATAGGTGGCCTCTAGTTCATAGGTGGCCACTGAGGTTTCATGAATGACTTTTTTAGTCTGTTTTATCACCCTTATTCATTTTTAAAAATAAAAAATACCAGTAGAAAATGCATAGCATGTCTTAAAAGTCCTGTCATTTCTTGACTTTTTCACAGGGATTCCCTGCCACACTGTGCACGTACAGTATCTGCAAAGGGGTTTCCTTTCAAGAAGAAAGGGTTTCACTCTCAAGAAGGTTTTATTTTTTCAGTATTGCCACGCAAAAGTCTTGGCAGTTGTGCAGTGCTCTTGATGGCAGCACTCGGAGAGTCATAAGACTTCAAACAAATTGAATATATCTACACAGTCAACTGTGTATCATCATAATCATGTTATCTGACATATTTGTCAAGATGTAATTCTCTGTCGCAAATGTTCTATTAATCTGTCTTTGAGAAGAAGCCTAAGTCCTCTCTCTTTCTCCAGAGCAAGCTGAGGGATTTCAGCACACGTATCTCTGTCTCGTTTTCAAAAGGGGGCCAATGATTGTCACCTCAAGAGCCTTGACTGGCCTAATTTCCCCAATGGGAACAGATATTGCTGGGCTGGTATTGGGTGACAAAACTAATTTGAAGAAATGGTTTTGGTAGGAAACATAATTTCAAGGATTTATCACCAGGCTTCACTTCTTGTAGCACCGTCTTATGCTTCCTTTTTTTACTGCACATTTTCTATGATTAAGATGGTCATGCACACTCTGACAGAGCCAAGAAAATCAATACCAATACAGGTCGATAATAGCGGCTCAGTAACACCAAACTCCTGGAAAGTACAGCATAATGACATCTGTAGTATGAACAGATATTAATGCCTTCAATAGAACACAAAACATTCATGTTTCACATACAGTTTCATTCAATCAATTGCAATTTAGTTCAATATTGTATGCACTTGTCCTTTCCATAGAAATGGGTAATAGAGAATGGGATACATTCAGATAACGGGTGCTGTCGTCTATTTGTTCTGTCCTCCCAGGCCTGCTTAGAGATAGGGAAGGATGGCACATGTTAAAGGTACATTAGGTAAGATTTTTGTGTTAAAATGGTGAATGGTGTTGTGGTATGAGGGTGCTTATTGCTGCAATTCCTCTCTTGACCATTAGTTGTTGCCATGATAGAGAGCTATAGGGCCCTTGGTCAAGGCCCTTAACACCGCATTGCTCCAAGGGTGGTTGTCCCCTGCTTAGACTAATCATATGTAAGTCCATTCACCTGTAATCAACTTTGGAAAAAGCCTCAGATAAATAGCAAATTATTAATGTTTAGATTCCAGATTATATGCTGGCCAGTGCATTGCTTCTACAAAGAGCAGGGAAGGTGGTGGGTCACAAGCCCTGTTGGATCAGAGCCACGGGGCCCAAGAAAGGCATTGGTGGTGCTCAGTAGGGCCCTCAGTACCCTCAGACGCACAGTGCTAGCATAGCTACCACCTATTTGCAGCCACAGACTGGCAGGAACCACGGCCCAAATACAGGAAATGGGTCTCTTTGAGGCCTCAGTGTGACGTGCGAGCCTTTTGACACGTTTGAGCGATTCGCCCAGGGGGAAGCGGGTACAAACTTTGCAATGCAAATCCAACAAAAAACAATGGGTCCTGTTCTGTTGCGCTACGCGGGAAAGATAACAAGGCAAAAACACCCAGATTCTCTTTGGGTACGAGACCCCATTGTTGCAGCTCCTAGTGTACTTGTGTACTTTATTTTGGCCCAAGAACCCACATATATTTTGCATGTCATTCTGGCTGTTCAAGAGGCTGCCATTTTGATTTATATTACATTACATTTCATTTGACAGACGCTTTTATCCAAAGCGATTTACAGTTGATTATACTAAGCAGTAGACAATCCTCCCCTGGAGCAATGCAGGGTTAAGGGCCTTGCTCAAGGGCCCAACGGCTGTGTGGATTGGTTGTGGCTACACACGCTACAGGCCTAATGTATATATGTATACATTGTATTACCACAGAACCACTGAGTTCCATTTAGTTTGCCCTCAGGTACTAATGTATTTTGAATAAATAAGAACAATGCATGTCATTACAATATTGTTCTGAGAACTTAACCATCTCAGAGGAGTGAGGCCTTTAGGTCTTTGGGATGGTTAATGCAATTTGTTACGTTGTTCTGTTATTGCTGTTGAAAATATCTCCAGCGAAATGTATACAATCAGTGAGCACTTTATTATGTATTTTTAAGTCTTGAAGTCTTAAGTGTATTATTAATTCTTCTTCTGCTGTAGCCTGTCCGCTTAGAGGTTTGACACATTGTGTTTTCAGAGATGCTCTTCTGCATACTGCTGTTGTAATGTGTGATTATTTGCGTTACTGTCACCTTCCTGTCAGCTTCGACCAGTCTGGCCCTTCTCCTCTGATCTCTCTCATTAACAATGCATTTCTGCCTGCAGAACTGCTGTTTACTGGATGTTTTTTGTTTTTCGCCCAAGTCTGCAAACTCTAGAGACAGTTGTGCACGAAAATCACAGAAGATTTGCAGTTTCTGAGATACTCAAACCACCGTGTATGGCACCAACAATCATTCCACGGTCACTTAGATCACATTTTTTCCCCATTCTGTTCTGAACAACAGCTGAACCTTTTGACCACATCTGCATGTGTTATGCATGTAGTTGCTGCCACATGACTGGCTGAGTAACTATTTGCATTAACAAACTGGTGTACAGGTCTGCCTAATACATTTCTCACTGAGTGTATGTGATAATGATTTTTACCAAATGGAAATAAAGTTCTGTTCTACAGGTTCATGCAAGACAGCAAATGCCAGGTCATGTCGTGCATCAAAAATTCTACATTTCTTTTCACGTATTGCAAGCAATCAAATCATAACTGTTCTGGTACAACAGCAATTGAGTTTTATATGTGCAGAGATAATATTGTGAAGAAACCTTCAAGTTTCAATTTGCATGAAATCAAATTTGAGTAACTGACATTAGCTCCGGAGAATTGTTGATTGTGGATCTACCGCAATGGATTATTTTAACTGAACTGCACATGCAAAGAATATGCTATGCATTGAGTCTGGATGCAAAGCTCAGAAAACCGTCCCAATAATTCATAATTTCACCTTGCAGTTATATTTCCTTATGAGTTATGCACACACTATTTCTCACACTATTTCTATCTGCTGTCTGGACCTGTTCAGTTTCGATCAGCTGGAGTATTGTGGGCTGAGAATTAGATGGTTCTAACTGACATTTTTAACAAAAATAATTTAGTGTCATAAATATGTTATCAAGTGTGAAGCTGTGTGAAGTTGTGTGAAGTTCAATCCAAAAGTATGAAAAACGACTAAATTTAAAAGGTCATATCTTCTTGGAGTCCATTTACTTTTGAATCTTTGAAACTCAATAGCTTAAAACTACTCAGCATACAGATATAGCTTTCTAATTCTCAGCTCTCATTATGTGAGTAAAAACTGTTTTTAAAACATTGCTATAATGTTCATATCCACAGCAGTCTCAGCAGCTTTGCAGCAACCTTGTGAAAGATAAATGTAACATCTTCTGCTGGCTGGATATATTGGAGGACACCATTTCAGGTTCTACGGGAAGTAAATTGTCATAGCACACATTAGTAAGATGGTTTCCCATTCACCTCACAAAAACCTTTTGTCAGAGTCTTTGTGTTTGGCACTACTTTAAAAAAGGTGCGGAATTAGCAACTCTATTGCAAGTGCTAACTTCTTTTCGTCTGTCTTTGCTAGTTGTATGTTTTCTTATTAGTTATTCTCGCTCAATAGCAGCTTGTAATATTTGAAAAACAACTTCACCGCAGCCTCTGATATGGCAGTTTTTCTTGCATAGTTCTCAGTGAGAGGATCTATAGGAACTGTTTTTGTGTTGTAGATAGGCTTGTGCTCTAGATTAGATACATTGGTGTGGTGTATATGGAAGGTTAATTGGCTGGCAATTCTATGCATATCATATATATATATATATATATATATATATGTGTGTGTGTGTGTGTGTGTGTGTGTGTGTGTGTGTGTGTGTGTCATTTTGTTATAAGTTTGACAGGCTGCATTATCTTGCATAATTGTAATCCAATTTAGTTCGATTTTGCACAATTGTAGAATGAATCTTATGTGGGTAACATTCAAGTGTCGTACTTGCTCTTGTTTTTGGTGGAAGATTTCAAGAATCTTTCAATCTTTATTTGGTGCCTAACCACCACTGATACTCCTGAACCATATGACATAGAGTCACAGAATGTATTACATAGGTTACTAAATCGGTAATTAACACATAGCCCATTTGTAAAATGCTTAAATCAGACGTGCAACTCATTTGTCTGTGAGACATGCAAAGAAAAATGTTATCATAGTAAAGATGGCCTCACTAAGCCTCTGAACATGCAGTGTGTTCTAAATGTTTTGTTCAGTAAACTGGTTACAATGACCATACACCCGCTTGGTAATGCAAATATATTATCAGCCAATCATGTGGCAGCAACTCAGTGCATAAAAGCATGCAGACATGGTGAAGAGGTTCAGCTGTTTTTCAGGCGAAATCTCAGAATGGGGAAGAAATGTGATCTATGTGACCGTGGAATGAGTGTTGGTGCCAGACAGGGTGGTTAGAGTATCTCGGAAACAACTGATCTCCTGGGATTTTCATGCAAAACAGTCTCTAGAGTTTGCATAGAATGGCGCGAAAAGCAATAAAACATCCAGTGAGCAGAAGTTCTGCAGGCAAAAATGTGTTGTTAATGAGAGAGTTCAGAGGAGAAGGACCAGACTGGTCGAAGCTGACAGGAAGGTGACAGTAATGCAAATAACCATGCATTATAACAGTGGTATGTAGAAGAGCATCTCTGAACATACAATGTGTAAAACCTCTAAGTGGATAGACAGCAGAAGAACAAAAAGTAATAAATACCTAATAAAGTGCTCACTGAGTGTTTATATTCCCCTTATAGCCAACTTGAATTTTAATATACTGTATTGTACTACAACTTTAATGTAAAGTCTTAGCCCCATTAGCACAAAATTAATCAAAAGTGGGAAGAGTATATATTATGCCATTGTGTAAACAAAGCTTATCCACGTTTAGTTTTTTTTCCAGTTGACAGTAGATACATTTCATTATTAGCACTGCTGCGTTGTACCTTTTTAGCCAATGTGATGGGAAGATGAGTTGTTTTATGTGTCATTCAAAATGTTCTATTGGCTTCTGAAGTTATTTTACGGGGGTCTTGCTGGTCCAGTTTGTTCTCCTCCTTGAAAAGTCACCATGACCGAGAAACCTTTTCAAATCCTTATCTGTACTAACAAAGCCACTATTTACCCCAGTTCATGGGAAAATGGCTCTGCACTTCAACTCATAGCTGGCTAAAGTTACAACGAATATTCAACAGGCAGATAAGCTAGAACTACAGTCTGTGCAGCCATTAATACAATTGTATTAATCAACAGCTGCTTTAATCCTATAAGGGGCTAGAGGAAGCATCAGTGTTGTACATTTCGGCCAACACGTTTGAGTCATGATTCATGATACCCCGGGGTATGGAATTTGCTGGAAGAATCATTACTGGTTCACTGCATAACATTCATCTGTCATTGATTTTGATTGCGGTGTAGCTGAGCAGTCCGTTACAAACCCGTGGTTCTCAAATGTGAGCGATATGTAAACAAAAACTTGAATGACGGCCAACGGTAAAAACATGTTTACTCCTCGGATTTTGTGTACTAAACGCCTTATAGCCAAGATGCCAGAACAGAAGTGTGCCAAATTAAATCCAAGAGTTGTGAATTTAAGTCTCAGAAAACTTGGCATCATACTGTACAGGTGTGCCAAGGTAATTGTGCCATGCTGGTGAATGTCAATGGTTCTGTATTCTATAACAAGGAGCTGTTTTGTTCTGGAGTTATGCAAATCAGTGTGATCAGTGTGGCACTTGTCAGGAGGGGATGGGGACGGGGGGGGGGGGGATAACATGACCTCAGCTCACAGTGTGTGTGTGTGTGTGGGGGGGGGGGGGGGGGGGTATGTTTCCATAGCACCTGGTGTTCAGAGGGGCAGAGCCTCCTCACCTCTGTATCTTCCAAACATGACAATGGTAGCGCATGCATGTTAAGTCTGACCATCCTGAATTCAACTTGTGATTTAAAAAAAATATATATAAACACTATTTTCATTCTTGATAAAGCTAAAAAAAATCTGTAAAAGAAATGCTGTTATTCCAGCATTGTTTAAACAAAAAGTAGTTTGGTTCATTTTTGGAATAAGCTCTTATTTTATGTGTGTGTTCTTGCCAGTCGAGCAAGCCATACATATAACATGCAAACCGGTTGTGAGGCAAGCTGAGACAGGTGTATTGACAGTTCATTTTGCATTCATGTTTAGTCATGTGACAATCGATGGGGAAATGCACGTATGTTTGCTAGGCACACACCATTGTGGTGATGATGGTTGTCCTTGTTCCTGGCTAAAAAGTATCTGTTCCCCAAAGTAGCCCTGTCTCATGCCTTGTTTGTCAATAGCTTGGTACACAGGTGGGTTTAACTGGGATCGATATTATCACAGTTGCATCGAGTGATTCAGAGCATACAATATACTGTGTATGAGCTGATTAGGGACTGGAGTCCATATTTACCGACTGATAAGAATAGGTAGTTTCCTGCTTGTTGTGAAATACATAGATCATGGACAACTCAGAGTAGGTGCGACTGGTAACAGTTTTTACCTTTTTCCATTCTCCCTGTGGGCCCATTGCTTGTTGTTATGCTGTGGCAGGCGAAAAAGAAAATCAACTGGCCAATGAACTTCAAGTTTTTGTTTCCAGTATTAAGGAATGCCAGAGTGCATTTGTTCAGGGTCAATGTTGGGTAATTTAACAAAATGGAGGCAGAGTAAGAAGTGAAGGAGATAAGTAGAGGAGTTGAGTGATTGTGTGCTGTGAAAGGCTTCACAGAAAGCAACAGGGAGGGGCTCAATGGCACAGGACAGACAGTAAAGGGAACTCTTTAAATGCTTGGTCTTCCCCGATCATATATGTTTGGTTCACTGCTTCTCCTCTCTTCACGGGAATCCTATTAATTGCGCTGCTTTGCATTTTGTGGGAATCCATACACAAATGCTGCGGGTTAAAAAAAATTAGATTCGTACGCACGCCTACTGGAACAAAAGGCAGGGAACTGAATACTGACCACAGCACAAAGAATGGGGAAATATGATATGTGTTTTATAAGCCTCGGTTTTGTGTGTCTGGGGAGAGGGGCGGCTTCTGCTTTCTTGAATAATTGCAGGCCTTCACTCCCCTCTGTTGGCTGAGCCCTGATTTTTATTTTCATTTTAAAAATGTGTTTTCATCACTTTGTTTCTTCCTCCTGGGCTCCACCCCACCTTCTTTGGGGCATTGAGGGGGAAAATCTCCTGTTTTGGGTGTGCCTCTGTTCCCAAATGTTGATTAAGGTCAAAACACCAACACATACGACTTGGATTTGACTTGGACATCGAATCTGTACACCTCTCCGAATGGTGTTTCCATTCATTCGGATAGCAGGTATATTAGCTGCCAGGGTATGAGTTGGCAGGGCATACTCCATACCTTCTGTGTATAGCACAGAGCATTTAGCAGATTTCAGAGCTTCTGACAGGAATGTGCTTGGTGAGACTAAGAAGCACAGGGTCTAGTTAAATGAAACAATGTGTAGCATTTTTTAGGAAAAGTGCTTACTCAGTTGGCCTGAAACATTGTGGTCACAGTTTTTGTGCAAGCTTCTGGGAACAGCTTGTCCTCACACTGAAAAACATTTTTGGTCAGAATGTAATAATAATTTGTTATTTAGCTGACGCCTTCATCCAACGTGACATAAAGTTGATTCAACTGGAGCAATGCGGGGTTAAGGGCCTTGCTGAAAGGACCAACAGCAGTGCGGGTCTTCTCTTGGCTACACCGGGGCTTGAACTACCAAACCTTCCGGGTCCCAGTCATGTACCGTAGCCGCGAGGCTAAGATGATTTAATACAGTAGGTACGTACATGTACATGCAGCGATGTGAACACTACAGTGTGTGTGCTGGTTTTGAGAAGGACTGAGCATGGGTGGTGGTGGGGAGGGGGGCAATAGAATGCACACTCCCACTCCGCCTTCCCTCCGGACCCCAGCAGTTAACACGCGGTGATTATACTCACATGTAGGGCCCTATTAAAGATCCCTCCAGCCAGCTGCAGCCGGCCCACATCTGCGTGTGGGTGCATGTCGCTGGTGGAATAATTGCATTCTATTCCTCGGAAATTCAGATGGAACCATCTCACTATACACTCGTGCTCAAAGCTTTATGATAATAATTATGGGAAAATTATCATTCTCCCACGCCTGGTATGATCTGATGTATAGATGGAAAAAGATTATGGTAATGTGAACTGTAAACTGGTAAATGCTTACATATTTAATCATGAATGCTCTGTTTAAAATAATTCCCTGGTAGAGTATTTAAAGGTCAATTTTATCTCATCACACAGAGTACTGAATACTGAAAAAGTGTGTGCCTACTATAGTATATATATTTTTAAAAACATTAGGTCATCCTTACTTTATATACTTACAATGATTAAAAAATGTTTTGGAGTGTGAAGTTCACGTTATGGGTTATCAGTCAGGCGTACAAATCCAATGGTCATAAACTTTGCATATGCATGTGGTCATTATAACTCCATACCCCCTTAAGGCTGATATGAATTCATGGTATTAAAGTGCAATAGCATTTTTTGTATGTGTTTGTGTGTGTGTGTGTGTGTGTGTGGGTGCCTGTTTTGCATCTGGAAGCAATAGCCACACATTCCAAAACTGATGGCATGAGGTGTGACTCATTAGGGAAGACAGGAAAGGCCTTAAAAGTAAGACGTGTTTTCAAGCATAAACACAAAATTCCAAAGTGCAAGAAAGCTTAAATATTTACCACATAAACTTCCATATTTTTATGATTATCCTGTTGATATTATCTCTCCTATCTCTTTACATTTCATGACTCTTTGGGCCAGTTTCATGGATACAGATTAAGCCAAGCCCTAGACTAAATTACACTTTTAATGGAGACCAAACTCAAATTAGTCCAGGATTAAGCTTAATCTTGGAAAAATCTTCATTTGTGAAATTGGCCCATGATGTCCTAAGATTCAAACTCTCATTCAAAGCGGGCAAAAAACTATGGATTTAGAAGTCACCCAGCAGAGCGATATAACTATGCGGCAGAAAGCATTACATTACATTAATGGCATTTAGCAGAAGCCATTATCCAGAGCAACATACATTTGATTAGACTAAGCAGGAGACAATCCTCCCCTGGAGCAATGCAGGGTTAAGGGCCTTGCTCAAGGGCCCAACGGCTGTGCGGATCTTATTGTGGCTACTCCGGGGATCAAACCACCGACCTTGCGGTCCCAGTCATGTACCTTAACCTCTATGCTACATGTGCACAGCCAAGGCTGTCGTGTGTCTCTGTGCTCCTCAGAGTGTGCCCCTCGCGAAGAGGCGCAATTGATTAAAAGCAGGCCCGCTGGACGATTTGCACGCCGTGCCGATCGGCCGTCTGTCTGTGCAGACCGCTGCGTCAGCACCGTCTCCAGCCACAGGAATGCCGTCGGCAGACGGAAGCGGCGAGCGTTTGGCGGAGTAATCGCTTCAGCCCGCCAGCGTTTTTCGGAGCCGCGCACCTCCGAAATCTTGCCACGTGTGGGCATGGCCCGCGACAGCCGTCTGTCTGAAAACAGCGCGATTTACACAGCTGCTTCTCTGCTAGAAGATGACAGTATTCAGCATTTGTTTTTTCATTGACTGAGTTGCCGTCGTGTTTTTGTGCGCGTGTTCACCACCGCAGGGACCGCTGCTACGGTTTGTTGTTGAACGGTATGATTTTCCTCTCCTTTTCCTCCCAGTTGGACATGCCATTTGTGCTGTCCCTGCATGGGTGGCCAAGCTTGGTCCTGGAGAATGACGACGGGGGGCTGCTGGTTTCGCTGTCCCCAGGAATCAGCTGCCAGTTCAGGCCCAAGAAACCAGGGAAGGCGAGTTAACAGTGTAGTCAGCTGCTTTAGTTAATCACTATAATGGAGTTAATTTGTCGGTTAAGTGCCGAGATATAACAAAAGGCAGCATAGCTCTCCAGGACCAGGGTTGGCCACCCTTGAGATGTGGTCTTTAATGCAGTACCACACACCAGCATGGGTAGCCACACAGCTCGTGTATGTTTAAAATACAGCTGCCCTCGAGACACTTCAGTATTTTCAATATGTGTGAACTACAGGAGAGCTAGCGCCAATCGGAAGACAGGCTTATGGCTAACTATTGGACAACTGGTTGCCTGCTACAGTGGTTACAGTGTCCACGTGGGAGATGTTTTTCTGTTCTTCCACTCATTCTTCCATGTTTGAGATTCTTCCCCGGTTATCTGGGACATAAATATTAGCACTAGTAAATAATAAGGTACACTCGTTCAGGAAGTGAGGTAGTAATGAATGGATGAACATATGTGGAACAGTGCCTGTCCGTTTTATAGACGCACTGGTGAGTGGTGAGGCCAAGTCCTGCACGCCAAGTCCTGGTGCGTTGAATGCGCTTCATCTGGGTTTTAGTGTTCCCCGGTGTGTCTGTGTGGGGCTCTTGCTGTATTCGCTACTTTCGTTTTATGCTAGGGATGCACAGTTTTCAAAGTGTTCTCTTGACAGGAAGTTGGCCGGGGTTTGGAAACTCAATAAAAAAGACCTTCCCACAGATGATAATAGAGGCTGCCCTTCAAATTATTTTATGTTGTCTCTCTGTCATTTTCTCTTGCGGACAGATCCCCATAAGTCAGGGTCCTGTGGATATCGGTAGATATCATCTGGGATGCATACTCCCCAGGTGATGTCTACTGATATCCACAGGAATAACTCATAAGCCCTATAGGGTTAGTTGAAGGTCTCATAAGTATCTATAGTTTTCTACCATGTGTGCAAGTGCACTTTTTCCATAACATTTCTTAACCTCTTGCTATTGCTTTCACCTTGGATAAGTCTCAGCATCATTCCTTAATCCTTTGTTTACCTGCACACACAAGTATAACAAATAATACAGTGTCCACCTCATGTGGGTTGGCTCCCTCTGTAGTGCGCCTGCATTGATCAGGTGCTGTTATTTTTTCTCATTAAGCAAATTGATATTGAAGGGGCTGATGAAACCTAGAAGGATTCTGTCATTAACACTACTTAGTATTATTTTCAGAGAATGGAAATGATCTGGATGATCATTGTGTTGTTTTGATAAATCCTCATACTCTCCCTTCCATGAACAGGACGATAGACTTCATTTGGCTTTTTGCAGGATGGGTGTAGTATTAGCTTGTATTTTTCAGGAATTTAGCTTGAAGCTTCTGATTTTATTCCCCTTTGCATTTGGGCAATCTTCCCCATGTTCATAGCCCCAGCGCCCATTAATGATTGAAGCCACTCCCTGTCTAAAGCTGTGGCATTTGCATGAGTTTTTAATGTGAGGTGTGAGCATGAAGCAGCATAGCGTACTGTGTATCTTCAGGTCCGTCTGTGAACCTGCAAATCAAAAGACCTAGTCCGCCGACGTGGCTCCCTTCAAAGGAACCGGTGGCGACAGCCTTGGCACTCCCGGGAGCCGCCATTCTGGCTCCAGTCGCCTCCTTGGTGGCTCTGGGAGCCCTGGGGCTGTTTACGCACCGCAGCCACTCCCCCCCGCCTGGCTCATCACCCACGGTCGCTCTCAATTAAAGAGCAACACGTGTTGAGGATCCCCGACCTTTGACCTCTGTAAACAGGACTGCCACTGCGTGTGATGCGTGAGATCGGCGGCGTTTAAAGTCGGAATTCGGGGGTGTAGGAACGTGGACAAAGTGCCCACTGTGTGAGCCGCTACACCTCCAAACTACAAGGCATTCCAGCCCTGAAGCCATGTCTGATTCGCAAGTGAAAAATCACATATTTATGTCATTAAGAGAGGTCCAGAGGGCCTGCTTTTCACAAATACAAGCCAGGTTGATTTCATTATTGTGTCAAGTATGGTGTGTAACAAAAAATAAACGACAAACACTGCTTATTAAACAGCTCTGTTCATACAGTGCCGTGTGAAAATCCTGTCATTGGTCTGCTGTTGTTGTGGCAACTACTTTCCATTTATTTGAGAGTTGACTCATGGGTAAATCATAAACTCATTCCATTCAGGTGCTGTTGTTGTACTTAATGCAAATTTAAAAAGACCGCAGGAGTACCTGGCAAATTTTGTATTGGTTTTTGTTTCACTGCAATGTTTTCACTGCACTGCAAATGGGGGCAAATAGAGATATAAGCTCCATAATTAACAGGCCGTTAACTCTGGTACTCTCTGCTTTCAGGCGACTATTGACATGTTGATTGATGTACATTGTCCATTTTAGCTTAAATAAATAAATGAAAGACAAAGTCGGTTGAAGAGTGCAGCTGGGCCTGTTGGCTCGTCCTCCTCGATGTGATTTACACGAGGTCAGTGGCTGAGTAGCGAGGTAGCTGAGTTAGCAGCGCAGCTGCGCGTGTGGACGCACGGGCCTGGCGCAGAGGGCCCGGCTGCCCTTAACCCCGCTCTCGCCGCCTGGCCTTGCGGGGAAAGCCGAACGCCGTTACGTCACACGCGTGTGCGCGGAGGGAGCTGGCACGTTTGTAATTCATCCTCGTCTGTCAGCAGCACGCCGCTCCGGGCCTCCCCGAGGCGCGATACCAACGACAGCCTGAATTCCGCAGCCTTCTCACATCCACGCCAAGGACCGAAAACAATAAAAAAGTAAATACCAGTAAAGGTAGGGGAAGCGGGACGGTTTATTTGACCGTTTATAACGTCTCCGTGTGACGGTGATGAAATGAGCAAGGGTGCTGTTACACATTTTAAACAGGAATAGCAGGCTTTGTCCAGGACGCACCGATCAACAGGAGTTTCTCTATTCAGTGCAGTCTTACAGTAACAATTGCACCCTCTCTCCATGACACGGTAGAGGATATTTATAGCTACCTCACATTGTTAGCACATGTGCTTTTTCAGCATCAACCGACCAGAACCAGATCTTTGTGCTTTAGTCTTTTGAGAGGAAAAATATAATATTTGGATTTGGAAAAAATAGCAAACATCCATTTTGAAAACATTCTCATTGAGCACTGAACACACACGCCACTTTATTGTCTTTCATTTATATGTTGTATAAAGCTTGTTGAGGCACTAACTGTCAGTCACTAACTCAGCCACAGTGTGCAGTATCCACCTCACACGTCTGTAAACTCTGAGTTAATTAACGGTATATGACAAGACGAAAGTCAGAACACTGCCGTTACAATCTTTGCCCTTTATGGCCTCCCTCAGTCAAAGCAATGATGGGGAATTTCAGTCATGGTTTATGTGACTCCCCTAGTGAAAGTGTTCCTTGTATCAGTTTTTATTGGAGCTATATAAACTCAGCTGGGGACGACGTAAGCAGCGTCCATGACAGTGCATGGAATTATAGAGCCTCCATCTTTTATCCTGCTTTTCAAAGGCAGTGTCTTCTTAACTCACATTTGTAGGCAGTGTCTACAAATGTGATTCTCAAGCAGTGCATTCTGCATTATGTCCCCTTTTTATGACCGCAGACTTAAATGCAAATGCTAGCTGCAATGTTATGACGACAGCGACGTTATCAGAAGGGAGTGGAGCGCTGATAATGACAGCTGGAGAGAAAAAAAGACACAAGCAAATCTTTTGTTCGTCTCTTCCTACTTCCCTGCCTATCTGGTCGGAAGGCCGCTTTTCAAACAGAAAAACACGATGTGAAAGGAGTTCCTCCTTCTCCATAAACAGGAAGTGGCTTCAGTCGCAAAGTTCATCGCAAAACAACCCTGTTTACCCCAGCCTTTTGATTAAAACGAGCATGATTGTCTCCCTGTGACAGAGGAGAGCTCCCAGCAAGCTTTGATTGAGCTGCATCCTCAGCGGTCGCCATTTTGTGAATTCACCATATTCGCCATATTATGTTATAGCTTTATGTTATGTTTAAGATGTATAAGTTTAAGCTGCATATACTGTGCTTCCTATGTAATTTAAAAGCCTTGCTCTGAAATCTGAGCAATGTAGAAAAGCGCCAAGCACATCTGTTTTCTCAAATGATATACATTCATTGTTCAATTATTCCTGTCATTACCATTGTTTGCCAAGAACAGCGCACATTTAGTGAGTAACAATGCTAATATGGCCTCATCTGAGGAGCCCATAGGAAGTTGTGCAGCAGGCGTTTCTGGACCAAATACACTCCAGGCCTGGCAACAGACAGGAGGAAGTCTCCTCAGCTGCAGCCAGTCTGACCCCGTGGTCTCTCCCACCGCATTCCTTCATTTATTTATGAGGGAGAAAAAAATCTCATTTCAAAAGTTTTGTCACACTGACCCCACAAGTCTGGGTCTTATCCTTGCTCCTTCCAAGATAGACTTGAGAACCTAAAAAGACCTAGAAGGATTAGTGTGAATTGCTTTTTAAGATGTGAACCATGTGTATGTGTGTGTGTGTGTGTGTGTGTTTGTGGGTGTGTGTGTGATATCGGCCATGAGTATTTACAGGTACATTCCATCGGAAGTACCACCACTGGGTGCCATATGCTGACTGACCCTACCACCCTACACTCTGGTCATGGGTCCAGTGATCTAAGCAACATGTTCGTTTCCACATTGCTTTAAATACACCGTGAGCCCGCAAACGTTTCTCTGACGGTGGAAGCAAACCTGTACTGCATATGGGCTATATCACCATTAAGCGGATTTACGACTGAGAAAAACACTTTCCAGAATTCTGTCAGGAGGCTTGCTGCATTTCCCGCCTCCTGTTCCTCTTGACTAATAGCCAAAAAAACAAACAAACCCAAAAGCGTTAAAGCGGCGCGTTGTAGCGCTTCACAATCCATTTAAATACAAGTTAGCCCCTTTAATTCCTGCGCCCATTAAAGCTGTCATTCGCGCTGTACCGCTAAATCCGCTAATCCTCTTGGAGGGAAAAAAAAAACAAAAAAACAGAAAATCAACCTGACATGTGCATCCCCCCTGTGCTTCCTTCAGCTGGGCCCGGCCGTATTCTGGCCCGCTGGGTCAGTGACCCCGGCGTGGCCCTGGACCTCTGTCCGGCCCGTCGGCACCTCTGGGGACAGGAGGCGCCTCTCCCTGCAGCGGATGAGAGCGGGAGGAGGAGGACTGTGGATGTGGGGGAGGGGAGAGAATGGGAGGAGAGAGAGGGGGGGGGTTGTCTCCATGAGGCCAAGGCTGAGGGACTCTTCTATCAGGTCAGTCTCCACCCTGCTTCAGCTGTTACCGAGACCCAGCTGGGGGAGTGAGCGGGGGTCGGGTAGCCTGGGGGGAAAGGAAAGGCTCGCTGGCAGCCGTTCAAATTGGCACCGAGTTCACCTTGGAGAGATTGTTTTGGGTGGTGGAGGCAACTGTCTGGATAGCAGCGCTAGGCCCTCTGCAGCTTCAGAGCACCTGTTGTTTTTATAACTGGAGCGATTGTTTAGGTTGTTCAACGCCGCCCCCCCACCCCCCTCCCCACACACCCCGCCCGAGCTCAAGTTGCCTGAAATGAGCAGCAGCCGTGAAAATTGGACCCGGTCGATTGTTTCATTTTTTCACCGTGAAGCTGTAAAGCTGGCTCTCATCCTGTACAGTTGGAGTGAGGCTGGGTAGGGTTAGCAGATTTAGAATTTGGGGCCTGATTCTGATTTCTTTTTTCTAATGGGAAACAGCTATCTAAGCATCGACTTTCTGGGGTAGATCCACTGAGAAATAATCGCAGTTAGCTCTGCCAATCTTACAACGGCTTTGAATGTTATCCACGGCATATTAAGAACTGATACACTGAAGAAATGATGCAAATCAACTAGCCAAGCTGCCCCACCCAAGTAGTGGGTGAGCACAGAACCCCGATGTTCCAGCCATCAGTTCAGGCCTCCTAAGATATTTCTGAGCAAGGATTTTATTAAAGTATTTATTAAAACCACACCCTTTCTTTGAAATATATATATATATATGTATATATATATATATATATATATATATATATATATATATATATTATATGTATATCACAATGGGCATCTGTTCATGTTTTTACAGACCAAAAACTGCTACAAAACAGCATTACAGAATAAAGTAAAGGGATTTTTTTTTAAATATTAGTTTAAACCTCTTCCTTTATGTCTGGTTGAATATCACAAGAATATCAACTAGTGGATGTGTAGTGGAACCCATTCGATGATGCATGAAAGAGTCGAATATCAAAAGGGACATAAATGCGGTGAATTATGACATGTAATGAAAAAATCCAGATCAGTATTAGATCCATGTCTTGGTTTACGCACAGGTAATTGAGATCTGGTTACAATGTGCTTCTGTTAATGGGATTTCTTGTTTAAGCTAGAGGCAAGGCCGTTAATCTCTCTCACTAGACAATGTGCAAACACGGCTATGTTATTGTACAGCAAATAAACCTTGGAACAGTACTCATATAAACATTTACTGTTCCATCCATTACATTTTATTTCCATTCCGATCACTACCTGTTTTTAAATATATGCCATTTTTCCTGTTTGTTTATTCAGATAACCATATTTTATATGGGATTGATTTTCAGGTGTGCAAACTGACCAGAATTGTGTCTCGAAATATGATTTGAAGAAAGCATATGATGTCACCCACTTAGACAAGCAGGGATGACATCATCTCTATTGCAACTGGGATAGATGGATTTCATGTTGACTTTCATGTTGCATGATATTAATATATCTGAACAAAATAACTCATCTGGATCACTAAAATTATCACTGTAATGTCACATGTCAAAATAATAAATAAACACAAACCATAATGTCATTGTCTGTGTGCTATATATGCATGGTGGGTTTTTTGTTGCTGCCTCTTAACCAAGTGTTTGTTATTATTTGATTCTTAAATTATTACACAGCTGGATTCAATATTGAATCAAGCATTTCATTGTTCAGGAAAATGCATGTTTTTACTGTAATCTGAAACGGTCACAACAAAAGTCTGCCTGCTAGCAATGGCAAACGATTGTTTAGATCAGAGATAACTCACACTGGAAACACTGGCCTTATAAGAAACTAGCCCTGCTAACAATGTTAATGTTTAGGCTTTATTACTATTATGTTTTGCTCACAACCTTAAAACCAAAGTCAATATGTACATTCCCCTTAAGAGCTTTGTAACTATTCCCTTCTGCTTTTGCCAACCGATAATACGGCATGTTTAACTCTTTATGATGTATTTCAAAAATGATTCACTCATGCTGTTGATTAATCACTCAGATTGCTAAAGTGAATGAGCTAAACAGGAACTAAAGTAAACCCAGACAGAGTGCATTGTTATGGACATGTCAATGTACGAGTATAAAATGTGCTCTAAGGCCTGACACACCTGTATGTTCTGTACCCGAAGCTCCTTGCGAGACCGAGGAGCACTTTCCTGACGCGATTAAAGGAGACAGGTGAGTCAAACTAATGAATGCTTGTGGATCTCAGGGAAGTAACCGCAGCGAATGGATGTGATCGAGCAATACTGCACAATGAGCCAGTGTGCCGCGCTGTGGTGTCTCTCACAGGCCCGCCGTGCTGGATGAGTCTCCCAGTGCCTGGTCTGCCAGGGAGGATCAATACCTTCCTCACCGCCGACCGCACAGATCATCCCAGATTACCGCCACAATTAGTTCGGCTCTGCGACTGGATCTGTGTGAGACGCTCGGCCGGCAAGAATGTGCGTGTGTCTGTGTGTGTGCTGTGTGTGTCCACTATGTGGGTGCGTGCGCTGTGTGGGTGCGTGCACTGTGTGTATATGTGTGTGTGGGTATTGTGTTTTTGTGCCTGCTGTGTGTGTGGGTGTGTGTTTGTGTGTGTGCTGTGTGTGGTTGTTTGTGTGTGCGTATATGCGTATATGCGTATGCACGTGAGAGAGAGAAAGAGCAGAAGAGATGTTTGTTACCCTGATTATATTTGCAATGCTCTCCTATTAGAAAACATTTGATCAATGTACCATAGGATATCTCGGTGAGCTGGCCCATCCAGCCAGGCATTTGTTTGAGTTGTGGATGAGAATAAATGATCCTGCATCACATGCTGCAGGTACATAAAGCCAGTTTCATTTGAGGTATAATAAAACCGGACGCATCACGGGCGTAGGTAAATAGAGCATTTCAAGCTAATCCGAGGAAGGTTCAGTGGATTTGCTGTTATCACGGATAGATTAGCGAGGCGTAGCCGAGCTGAGAGTAGCAAGCTTATACCTCATCAGAGTTTACAGGATAAGAGCTTGGAGAGTGTCTCTTTTGCTCATTTAACATCTGTTTCTGTTTGGCTGGTCAAGCACCTCTTTATACCATAGGATCTGCTGTCTGCAGTAGAGCTTTGGAGTGCATTTGCAATGGACTGCTCAAGGACACAGACTATTTTCCCATGTTTTCACTCACACCGTTTCTTTTCTTTCCCCCCCCCCCGTCAGACAGTTAGAAGAACACCAAGTGCGCGCGCGTTTGTCAACAGCATTTTCAAGCGCCCTCCCCCTCAAAACGCCCGGTGCCTTCTGTTTGAAACTCTGATGCATGATGCATCAACACTCTCCATTGAACAAATCAATTAGCCCAATAGTGAGGGCCAAAAGAATAAATCTGCCTGGCTGTTTGTAGGCATGAGATAAAAGTGATTACAAAGAGTGATGTGTCCCTGCGGCCTATAAAGGAATTTGAATAGGAGCATATATTATGTAGTTTACACTGATTCGGCTACGGCTTGTCGAAGCATTTTAATGAGTTAGTGGTGTTTCCGCATTTTTAGAGCTTCTACATCAATTACAGATGTTTCCTTTCATTGGTTGTGCGTCACGGGCAGATGGATGAGAGGGCACGGGAGAACATTCCGGTTAATGGTCACCAGCGTCTGCTGTTCATTCATCTTCCTCTTGATCAAGGGGCAGATAAAGTCTTGCCCTGTTGCTCCTCTGCCTTGGTTTGGGGGCCAGGTGGTGACCCGATGTGTTCTGAAATCTCAGGCCACGTTACTGTCATGCGTATTTCCGCAGTATTCATTACGTTGCTAGAAACTGCCATGGCAGCTCAGTTGCTACTCATCGCCGAGCCAATAAAAATGGCTTGGTCGTGATGTGATTGATGTCACACAGACAACACGGAAGCCTTTCCCATTCTTTACAGACAGAATTACAGTGCTTTCACTGGCGTGTGCTTTTCACCGTTAGTGTTGTCCATAGAGTAGATGTGACTGAGTGGAAAGTAAAAGTCAGCGAATCTTCCTCTTTGGGTTTGAATCAGAGAGCTACATTTTTGAGTCTAGAAGGGGTACAATCATGAGGTTCAGCATGTGCATAATGTGTCTCAAGATCTTTTTCGTGACCAAACTGTTTAATGGATTTAGCCAGCAGTATTCTGGTCTACTGTAGGTTAGGATGTCCTTGATTTTCAAGAGATGTGTCAAAATGAGCAGGCCTCAACACCTTTTCTGCTGCTACCTTCATGCTGACCTTTCTGCAGTCATCTGAGAATGAACATAGAAATCACACCTGAATCCTGCACACAGAGATGATTCTTTCACAAGCTTTTTCAAGTCAAAAATCTCAGGATTTTAATGAGCCTGACATAAGGGTAGCCTGGTAAACCCCTATCCTACATGCTACACTCCCGCGTGGTAAAGCCTGTAGATATCTTAAATAATGAATAATAGACCCTGGTAGATTAAAGGGAATTTAAAATTATGCACAGCACTGAAAGAAATGCACTCAGTGAGCACTTTATTAGGAGCACCTTCTTATTCATGCTATTATCTATTCAGCCAATTCTGTGGCAGCAACTAGATGCAAAAAAGCATGCAGACATGTTCAAGAGGTTCAGCTGATTTTCAGACCAAATGTGGAAGAAATGTGATCTCAATGACTTTGACCGTGGAATGATTGTTGGTGCCATGATTGGTGGCTTGAGTATCTGCTGATATAAATAAATAAAATACATCTAATAAATATCTAATAAAGTGCTCACTTTTTAAGTTTATTACACTTCTGACAACTGAAAGAATCCCCCATATTTTGGAAAGTTGTTTTTGTTACAGGTTTTGATGGGTACACATAAACCAATAAATTCCAAAGGATGAAGACACCACACTCACTCAATATAATGGTCTTAGGATCATTTCCCCTAAGAAGAATAAGGACATATCTATTAAAATGTACTTTCCATCAGATTAATACCGACAGGACATCTGAGGACATGATGTGACAACCTGTGTTTTGTTTAAGGCAGGAAGAGCCATTAATTATTACGATAGTGACTGCATAAAAAAACACTGAAAAGAATAGTCACCTCGAATGACCCAGTCAACCATGGGGGAAAGGGTGGGGCTCTCATCCCAGGTGTCTGAAAGCTAAAAGGAAATGTATCTCATCACAGGCTCTGGGTGTGTGGGTCAGGAGGGGACTGGCACATTATTCACAGTAGGCTGACTGTATATATTGAATACTGTGGTGGTTATTTAGAAAATATGAAGCTGATACCAGAGCCACGGGTGGCCATGAAGACATGGCAAGAGATAGAGAGGCAGTCGACTGGCAGGACAGGAATTGAGAGCCAGTGTGTGCTCACCACGGGAAGTTTAGAGAAAGATCCCCTATGATGAAATCATGTGTAATATGGCTCCGGTTTTTTTACCAGTGGGGATTCCTCTATCAAAAATGCCATTGCCTGCAACGCATTGTGACATACCGTCTTCTTTGTAATTCCCCATATTTGTTTGCCCTCATAAACAAACACCGATATATAATTTTCCGGAATTTTCCAAAGGTAAATCTCTCAATGACAGACAGGGTGCAAAAAGGCTTCTCTCTCTCTTTTTCTCCTCCAGAAAATACGACTAGGGAGGAGACAGGGCGGTTGAAGATAACCTTTAAAATATGACAAGCTAGAGCAAAGAGTCTCCTCCTGGTGCTCTTTAATGAGCAGAAGGTGAAGTGCCAGCCTTTTGAATTAAGGAGTCAAGTTACACAACCTTGTCAGTGTGGCACAAGGCACCACAGAGGGAACGGGTTTAATGATGAGACAAAAGCGTCTAATCAGCTCCACTGGAAGACGCCGGCAAACCTTTTTAACGCCTCTCGCCTTCCTGAAGACGCAGCGCCAGCTCTACCAGTGAAACTGTCGGTTAGCACGACTCTGCTTTGTTGTGAAAGCAGTTGGGCGGTTCCAGCTCTTGGTATCTAGGGTGGCGTGTAAGTCCGCCACTATTAGAGCCAAACATCCTCTCTAGAGACAGAGGGATCATTCCAACCGCTTATTCTTCTCCTCTTTTTCATTTTCTTTTCTCCTTTTCTTGCCCTTAGCTCCATCCAGGCGAGGAAATGATGAAAGAAGAGTAAAGACGGAAATTGAGAAAACGTGAATTAGGCGAATGGAAAGCCGCATCAGTTACAGGCGTGGCGGATGGGGAGAGGTTGATCCACAGGTCGATCATTTATACGTCAGACTTTCCAAAAAAAAATAGTTCCGCAAAGGATGTGCTGACGTTTGTTTGCTCAAAGGAACAATTGGAAGTTCCTAACTTCTACTTCTAGCTCCTAGAAGGAACATTTAAAGGGTTGGAATGTCCTTAAAGATGGTACACCTTGATCGATTTCTGGGTCAGGAGCAAGTGAAAGATAAAAGAGGAGAAAAATAAGCGATTGGACTCTCTTCGAGGTGCTGCAAACAATGCAAATTGAGTTAAAAATGACCACACCTTCTCCCCAATCCCCTTTATTTTGGAGATCTTGAGGCATACAATTTGGCAGTAGCACTGGTTTGACTGTAATATTGCCTATGTCTAACTGGTGTATGCTTACAATATAAAATGCACCTTTTTATATTACATTGCTGTGTGCCGGTTGAAAGTTGTAAATTGTGTAAACTGCGTCAGGGCCATCGTAACCCAAGGATGCAGAAGTGGAAGAATAAAAATTGCATCAATAAAACTGAAGATTAATTCTATGCAAGCTTCAGCATAAATGAATTTTTATGAATTTCAGCAGATGTCTAAACAACACTGCGTAACTAAATGGGATTGCAGTTGCGGGAAGATCAGCCACCTAAGAGCAACATTTGCCGGTGCGTTGCTAAATTTCTTTGCCCAATGCCTGTAGCGTTTATATTAAAGCATCACGTGGAACATTCACTTTTTTTTTTCTCCCAAAAGAAAACGGCTTCGAGAGGAGGATGTCCTTTGTCCAATCACCACACGCCCGGCTTTTTCCCCTCCAATGGCGAGAGCTTCGGTTTAAGGTTTCTTTTGTCCTGGAAGCAGTTATGTAATGAGGAGTGTATCCACCTTGAGGGAGAGGGTACGTGAGAGAGCAACGGGACACAGGTGCAGTTCCACATGATCCCCCGGACCGTGACAGGGGGTTGGAATTGCACCACGGCGCATACCGGAGCCTGTATTTCACACAATTATTCACAGCCCATTTGCTATCCATATTTTGTTTAGAAGAAGAAGTGAAAAAACTTTCACTCTATAACACTCCAGCTGCCTCCGTAAATTGGCATGCATAATTAAGCCGCTGGCTGATTAGTTTTCATTGTGCTGAATGAATTATAAAGAAATTACGTATCAATTAAGCGATGTGTGAGAGAGGCCCCATGGACGATACGTAATAGGCATTTCCCTCTGGCAATTACAGTGTGCTTTAATGTTGATCCACAGATTGTGCCCTCACAAATGTCTCTCAGCTATTTTCTAGTTGGAGGTGTTTTCATCCTCCCGGTACTCACTGAGACACAACCTGACTAAGGTAGGCAATTAAAAGTTCACACTAGCTCCCACCCAGTCCCTATTTGCACAACTTCTGAGGCCCTTATGACATGTTTTTGTACAGAGGGCCCTGGCTGCTGGCTCAGAGCAATAAAGTCTCTGCCTGTTGGTCGAGTTAAATTGCGAACGCAGTCATTGTCATATCGCGGGTGGAGTTATGGGGGTCAAACTTCGAACATGCTCTCTGAGTTTAGCTTGAAGCTCGTATGAAATAATGCCTGGGAACAGGTTGATCGCATTATGTTTTGCTACGCTCGTGATTCATTTTGAAGGGAGGGAAGGAACTTCTTCAGCACACACACACACACACACACACCCACACACACACACACAGTTACATAAGCCAGGGTTAAGTCTCATGGCGGAACCCACAGTCCAACACCTTATGGGAACCCTCTCAGAGACCCCAGCAATATAATGCATGTTTTATACACATTAAGTGCTTTCATTGAATGGTCTGTGAATAAAGGCCCAGTCCCAATTAGACCATTTCCCCCATAGACAGCTGCTGAGTCTCTCCAGCCCTGTACTATATCAGGGCCGATTGTCCACTCTTTAGTCAGAGACTGGTTCGTATTGTTCGTACGGAGGAATGCTAACACTGTTAATCGCCATAGGCGCAAGTACATACACATCCTCGGAATTTCAAATGCGGATTGTCCAACGGTTTCGAAAGGTCCTGCGAGGGGCCCGAGTCAAATCTCCCCAGGTCCTCCGCATTTGGGCTTTGACAGCTGACTAATTGCCCTGGCCATGCATCAATAGAAAGAATAGCAATGCTCCAATCAAAGCTCCTTTCAATCCCTCACGGAATAAAGTCATCAGTGGACTAAACAGTGTCGAATAGGACAAGGCTAGCAGAGTAGAAAAACCGCTGCATGAAATTTTGTTTAAAAGTACTATCCATAATGGAACCTGAACTGAAAACAAATTGAAACGCAGGTTGTCTCCTGCAGGGAGCCCATGAGCAGAATTAAGCCTTTGATTTATGTCTGGGTTAGGGATTTATTTCACATTCTTAGTCATTTGCCCCGTAACCCTGAAGTGTATATTATTTTTGAATGTTGCCTGTTACGGTTCTGCAATTTTGCCTCTCGAGTGGCACTATTGCATATAATGAAAAGCAATAATATTTACATCCATTAGTACTTTTCAAGCCAGGTCAAACTTTTTTGTACAAGACCCTGAACAAGACAAGTGTGAATGAAACAATTATCATAACAATACTAAGTGAGGTTGTTGTGCTACGTGATCTGCTTAAGCACTGGTTCTCGTTGCGGTGGCTTGTGCTGCGGTCTAGTATTCAATCCTGGCATTGAATGCATGTCGTCTGAGGCCAGCTGGCCCACAGGGTGGTACATAATTGCCGTAGAGCCGCACAAGGTGGGAGGGTCCTTGTTCTATCACACACGAGTGACTCCACTGGTCAATCGGGCTTCTGCAGTCTGCCTGTGCCAGCTATGCATACATTGTACTCCCCCGACGCTACGTGGCTCAGCTGGTGGACTGCAGAATGAAAAGAACCGGCAGCTGGCAGAAGGCAGAATATTCTTTGAAGGTGACAGGTGCTTGGCTATAATTTACCAACTATTGTTGTACTTGGCCGAAATAGCATTTTTGTTGTTGTTGTTGTGTTTGTAGTTTTACATAGTCAGGGTTATCCTTTCAGTAGCTCACAATGACAGAGCGGAACCCGGTGTTATTCATGTAATATGATCATCTTGACATGTTCTGTGTTGTATGTAATGCCTGTATAGTACATCTATACGTGCTACTGAACAGGAAAGGGTCTTAATTACGCTTTTAAGAACTGTGCATAGTACCATTCCAAATAATAGCCTAGGTAATGTATACAAAAACGACATTCAGTTGGCTTTTATTCATCCTGAATATCCCTCTAGGGTTGTGTCTCTCCTAAGAAGTATCTTGATTCATTTTCATAGGTATCCATCACCCTTTGTATCAGTGGTTATGGGTAGTTTTCCCTGAAGAGATTCTGTGGCCCAACAGAATGAAAAGACTCCAGGTTTCTCTGATGGTGGCCCTATCACGAGATGCTCAATTCTCCTCCTCTGTAGGGAATTTGGTTACAAGTGACATCACTATTGACACGATGACTTAAATGTGCACCAGCAGAGAGTTTTAGATACTCGGTGAAGAGATTGTATTTAAAGCTGTAGGTAGTGCCTTGGGCAATTTCGCTCTTCTCATTTCAAATAAAGCCTTAGTGAAGAAAGAATATGAAACCGTCCTCTCCTGTGCTTTTGTTCGCTTTTTGGACAGTAAACAGGAACTGTCCCGATATCAGTGCTCAGTTGATTTGTGTTGGCTGGGTGTGTGCCGTCAGGAAAATGGCATCTACCGGGCCTACTTTTAAAAGGTGTTATGAACACATTTTCTTCAAAGGTTTGTCTGTGAGTGCAGTTGTACCACACACGATGTGACTACAGCAAACCCCTTTATGTGGATGAATGTGAAAATAATAATGTGTTGAATTAAAATACACCTCCACCAATCTATTTCCTCAAAATGACTGACCCAGCTCCCATAACACCGAATAACGAAAGTACAAAGGCAATAAAAAGCATGTGAATAGTTAACTCCAAAGTTCAAGTGCTCTAAAATACCAGTGTTTACACAAACCAACAGTAATAGGGTCCATCGTTCAAAGAGCAAGACAGAACCTCCCTTGAATTGCCATGCAGAAATTTAAAAAGAAAAATGACTTAAAGTTGCAGGTAGTTTCCAGTCTGTTGTAAATATAGGCTCACATATACACAGATGATGACTCTATATGCCACTTTTGGCACTGGCTTCGACTGCTTAACCCTTATGGACACATACTCTCAGTGAGCACTTTATTAGGTAGACCAGTACACCAGCTTGTTAATGCAAATACTTAATCAGCCAATCACGTGGCAGCAACTAAATGCATAAAAGCATCCATACATGATCAAGAGGTTCAGCTGTTTTTCAAACCAAATGTCAGAATGGGGAAGAAATGTGATCTAAGTGACTTAGACCGTGGAATGGTTGTTGATTCCAGACAGGGTGTTTGAATAACTCAGAAACTGCTGATCTCCTGGGACTTTCACACACAACAGTCTTTAGAGTTTGCAGAGAATGGTGCACAAAACCAAAAACATCCAGTAAGCAGCAGTTCTGTGGGCAAAAACGTGTTTTTAATGAGAGAGATCAGAGGAGAAGGGGCAGACTGGTCAACTGACAGGAAGGTGACAGTAATGCAAATAACCACAAATTACAACAGTGGTATGCAGAAGAGCAAAGAGCAAAACATCTCTGAACACACAACGCATCAAAAGTGGATAGGCTACAGCAGCAGAACCAATAAGTCAAAAAATATGTCTAATAAATACCTAATAAAGTGCTCACTGAGTGTATAAGGTTATAGCGTAAGAGCATGTTTTCCACCAGATGTGCTACAGGCCTTAAAACAGCGAGATACAGTATCAACAAGAGAAACAGCTCACACTCTCCAGAATGACTGCTGTTCTTCACCACCTGGCTGTTTGGGTGAAACCTGTATGCCTCCCCATGCTGCCAATGGATCAGTTACAAAGTGACACGCCACTCTCTTCAAGTACACGCTAATGTGAGAACACTTAGAGGCTTGTTCTCTGCCTGACACGCTGTGTATTCTCAGGAAGGTGTAGATTTACTCAGGTCTACTGAATGTGTTGGAAAGTTGAAGCAAAGGTCAAGCTTGGGTGACGTCAGGCCGTCGGTTTACAACATGACTGCACATAAAACATCGAGGGCAGTAAATCTAAAAAATCAATAACAATATTGTTTGTCAATGATCAAGGTTCATTTTAACTTTTAGTTTAACGTTATGAGATTTGAAAGTGAGTGCAAATGTGTCATTCTAACCGATATATGTGCTTGTAGCAACAGATTGTCATTGCTTAACTCTATTTAATTATTTACTGTCTGCAAAAAGGGAAATGCAGGGCAGCTGGGTTTCAATTAGTTAGACAGCCCCAGACTTTGTTTGTTCTTGTTGTTACTTTGCACTTAATCAACTGAAGCAGTTGACTGCACACTTAGTTCACTTCAGCTGGTTCCCTGGGTATATGGGTCCTGTTTTTAAGGTGAAACCAAAAACCAGCAGAGCTTGTGGCACTCCAGGACCAGGGCAGCAGACCCCTGAGGTTTTCAGGGTGGGGCAAATATACATGCATGCACTTTCAGAACAAAACTGGTTTCAGAAGGAGCCCTTTGATTCTGTAGAAAAACCCTATCTAGTTCTTTGTCAGGCAAAATGGTTCTTTGTCTGGGGAATTTTCACACCTATGATAGAGGGTTCCATAAAGAACTGAAACTGGTTCCTTGCCAAAGAATCTGAGAGTGAATGTACAATTGTGCTTATTTTGTTTTTCAGCAAGACTAAAGGTTTGGGACCAAAATGTGCTACGCTTAGGTGTGAATTATATTGGGTTTGTTCCTCTCTGGCGAGTTTCATTAAATGATGTAATTTTGTCTGGAACGCTGCTTCTCAGGCCCAGTCCTGGTCCTGGGGGGCCCCACTGTGTCTGTTGGGTTTCACCCAGGCTGACTAATTAATTAGTTTTGATTGAGCTGTTAATTTGAATTCTGATCTGAATTTGACCTCTCTTAACAGTTATCCGATTCGAGACCCTTCGAGGAAAGAAATGGTTGGATTTGTTGGATTGTTAGTTGAGGTGTACATGTTTGCATGAGAGAGAGAGAGAGAGAGAGAGAGAGAGAGAGAGAGAGAGAGAGAGAGAGAGAGAGAGAGAGAGAGAGAGAGCGAGAGAGAGAGAGAGAGAGAGAGAGAGAGAGAGAGAGCAATTGATTACTATCAATTTTTTACCACTAAAAAAACTGCATGTCATGATATTCAACCCCATTAATTATTAAACCTGAAATTCACTGAGCTGATTAGTGAGATTAATTATACAGTCAACTTTATAATACATAGCTTCAGGAGTGGGATTGATACAGTGGCCTCGGGTGTTCCTTCTTCTAGACACTGATAATCCCAAAAAGATGTTTTAATTATCAAGCTTAGTCCGAATTTGATGTCGAATTCTCCTTCAGAATCCAGTATCTTCCTCAATATTCTCTTCCAAAATTATACAATAATTATAACACCATACAATTCCAGTTACTAAGCAACTTAAGAACCTTGGTAGACATTATGCAGTACATATTAACTATGATTATTATTATTTCTTTTCAGAACAACGAGTTTCCATGGTGAAGATATTTTGGGATGCTTAATCTGTTCCTACAAAGATGTTGAGATTGTACACTTATGTAAATTCTTTTGTTTTTTATTTTGAAATGAAAATGAATCATAACTAAATGTGGCAGCTGGCTGCATTTAATGTGTCAGGAGGATATGATTGTCGGGTCCTCATAGTAATTAGTCTTATGAACAATATATTACAAGTTACGACATTAGTGATGACCCTTTGGAGTTTGAACGTGCTGTATTATTTCTGTATACAGTGTAGCATGCATCATGCAACTACACACTGTATTAATTCCTGGAAGGTGGTTATAAGAACAATATCAGTAAAATACATATAGAGAGGTAGGATTTGGATTTCAAACATGTTTACATTATAGTTGAATGACAACTATATAAATCATCAATGTGATTTTACCCTTAAAAAAAGCCATAACTGCTACTTTTATTGTTGTGTTTGCAGACATCAGCAAAACAGGGCATTGCTTCATGCATTCTTGTTGCCAATGAGCTATGACAATAGCTCTTGTGAGCGACTACAGCTGTGTGGCAGGATATTTTTTCATGTTTATTGTCTGTTTTCACAAGCTGAGTTGGAAGAGATTACTGGCATCAATCCATCAAAAACAGCTATTCAGCAACATAATGCTCTTGTGGCTGTTTCTTACAAGAAGCAGGGAAAAATATAAATAAATGACTTTTAAAAATTGGGTTCTAGGCTTTGGTCCTCTATAACGTAAAGAATGCTTCATTCCTTAGATTATATTATGCCTTTAAATGTCACTGAAATGAAATAAAATGTTGAATTGTGGAATGAAGAAAGCTATGCTTGATCAAGTTAAGGACAGACATTGATCAAGTCAAGGATGCAGGTCTACCTAGCCCATAGTGCATGTAGACCTATACCCACTATGGGCTTTTAAATCACTTTGTAGACCGTAATGGTATATGATGGTATATAAATCGCTTTAATGGTAAAGTCTGAGTATGGACTGCCTATGGTTCGAAATTAGAGCTGTGTGCAGAATTTTGGAGGTGCATATGCTCAAAATAAAAATGCCGCCTTATATCTTTTGTTAGTAAAAATGAATTGCGGCAGCCATAAGTCCACTTTTTTGGTGGCAGGGGACATACACAATCTGTATGCTAACTTTTCTATCACTGGTGGTGTTTTCATGTGTGGAGTGACAGTGTGTTAAAAACAGGCACCAACCAGGAGGGACCACTCAACTTCCGCTAATCTTTCAGGTCCAGCCTCATCATGTTGACAGTTGCACCAGTGTTTGTTGTGAGTTACACTCCACCCTTCTGGGCAAGGTTATTAGCATTGCTAGCCAGACTGTTGACAATGATGTCATTGATATTAGCTGCTATCTTTTTAGCTGCACTCTAATAAAATTTGACTTTGTAGTACTTTCTACCCCATAATGCAAGTAAATAATTTTACGTGGTATAGACTGCTAACTGCTATACTCTGTGAATGAGGAAAAGTTATGTTTGGTAATTTGAAAATAGAACAATATAAAAAAACGAACTACACCAACTTTTTGATGCTGATTCCTCAGTCTGCTGTTCAGAGACCAAAGACATGATTGTTCTTCTGCTTATTTTTAGGACTATGCTGGCTTTCTGGGACACACCTCACAACCTTATTTACTACGGATTGAGTCAAAGGTGAAGGCAATTCTTTAGGATGATTTTAGCTTGCCCATGCCTAATTTCCATTGTGTTATGCACATTCAAACTACGGTTAGCACTCTGCCTGAAAGTAATAACATGCAAATCGTGTGCTCTTGGAGCAGACAAGTTAATGTACCTTTTTTAACTAATAATTTTATATCTCCCACATTTTGTATATTCTTTGTGCGATTTCTAAATTATACTACATTTGAAAGAGTTGTGCGTGGCTGTTTAGGTCAACACACAGCTGTTTTGCAACTTGTAAGTCTGAATCAAACTCATTTAAATGGTTTCTGGGCGGGAAAAAACAATTACCTGTAAAATAAGCCTTAGGGATATAATTTACATGTTGTTAGATATACAAATCACACACCAAGCCAAGGGCCAAACCAAATACTTTATATCTGATATAGTAATATCAGATATCAGATATAGTAAATCCTGTTGCATGTGATGTTTAAATACCCAACACTTGTCTAAGCATATTTTTAAAGCACTGGACTAATGCCTAAAGACTACATTACATTACATTACATTACATTATCCAGAGCGACGTACAACAAAGTGCAAAGTGCATACCCATCATCAGACTATGTTATGTTTTATCCTTCAAATATACACACATGCACACACACAGACACAGACACGGCTATAATTATCACTGATTTCAAATCAATCTGTCTGCCCCTCTGTATAAGTTAAAGGCTGCAGTTGCAGTTGAAACTTCCAAGGGAAATTAACTTTGAACACAAACAATACCCACTCAGGAGGTAACTAATAATAAATGGTGGTGTGTTTCTCTTTCTTTCAAATGAGCAGGTTTTGGGAGAAGTTACTCAATTAGCCTTGTGTTCATGGTGGCACATCAGCATGACAATGCCTTGTCCAGCCTAGCTCCTGGACAGCTCTTTCACATTAGTGCTCTTTCTGTCGGAAAGGGGCATACTTAAAAGCAGTCGATGACACCATCCTATTCACTTCTTATGCAACCGTCTTTTTGTAATGTTTAGTGGAGAAAATAAAGTCAATTATTTTGAATTGCCTTGTGCCAGAGAGGGCAAGAGGGATGAGGTGGTGGAAATCGGAATGATAAATGAATGAATAACCATTTCATGAAGACTTTGTCAGTTAAGGTGAAGACCCAATCAGTGAAAATGTTGTTTATGCTTAACTTCCAAAAATGCCTGAACTGCAATATGTCATGTATTCCCTTAGCATGTCAGCACACTGAAAAACAAGGAAGTGGTTTTATCAATCTAATATCCAGTGCTGTCTGTACATATTTTGACAGTGGCACATTTTTTGTTGTTTTCGCTCTGTACTCCAGCAAACAAGCAGTTGAAATAAAACAATCACTAGGTGGTTAAAGTGCAGACTGTCAGCTTTACATCCATAGTGGATGAACCGTGTAGCAATTGCAGCCCTTTTTATACCATTTCATAGATCCAAAATTAATTGGACAATTGGCTGTTAAAAGTTTTCTTAGATAGGTGTATTAAGCTTCATCATTAGGTCATGCATAAAAGGTCTAGAGTTAATTCTAGGAGTGCCATCTGCATTTGGAATCTGTTGTTGTCTCTCAACATGAGGACCAAACAACTGTCAATGCCAGGAAAACAGGCCATCATTAGGCTGAAAAATCTGAATAAATTCTATCAGAGACATAGCCAAAACAAATGACTCACTGTTTGGTACACAAGAAAGCACAGGTGAGCAATGCACACACACCATTCACTCACACACTCATACCTACAGGCAATTTAGACTCTCCTATCAGCCTAACCTGCATGTCTTTGGACTGTGGGAGGAAACCGGAGTACCCGGAGGAAACCCACACAGACGCAGGGAGAACATGCAAACTCCACACAGAGAGGCCCTGGCCGATGGGGATTCGAACCCAGGACCTCCTTGCTGTGAGGCGGCAGTGCTACCCACTGCACCATCCCTGCCGCCCAATGGCCAGGTTACAGTTTTCAAAAATGTACATTAAAAAACTGTTCTGGAACAAAGTGTTATGGACAGATGATACAAATATTAACATGTACCAGAGTGATGGAAAGAGGAAAGTGTGGAGAAAGAAAGGATTAGCTCATGAGCCAAAGCATACAGTAAGCCGTCTCATTTCATTCTTGCCCCAGAAAATACTATGAAGCATCTCTTCTGCCCGTTTGGGCTTGTCTAGGGATTTGCTAAAATGGATATAAATTCCTCAGTAAAGCAAATCAGCATGCAAATCAGCAGTTTGGTTTTCAGAATATTTTTATGTAGTAATCTGGTATATTTTTAAAGAATAACAACACAGTTTCACAAGAAATTATTTCAAATGATCTTCTGTTTTTTGGTTTTGAAGCAAAAGATCTGAAAATTTAGTGTGAAAAGTTTGAGATTTTCAGGGCAGACACTATTTGGCAGCAGACCACACCACACATCTGTTATTTGTTGAAATAAAGCATAAAACATAAAACTTTTTTTTTTTCAGTCATTCAGGAAACAGGAAATAAACAAAATCCATGCTTTTGTTGGTCATTGAAATGTGAAGACAAATAGTTTGAAAGAGCCAACTCTGAGTCCAATGCTCCAGGCCTAATGGAGTAGTGATTAAACTAGCACTTTGTGTCATTTTTCCTTTATGCTCCACCAATTTAGTTAGACACAGATATTGAATTATGACCTCATCTCTTGTACCAGGGCACCAGTTTACAGAGGGACTGTTCACAGGATAGGTTAATGTTTGGGATCTTTTCAAGGGATCACATTTCTGGCTGCCCATAAAGAAGTAATTGATGTTGTACATTAAAATTTAGACATAAAAGCAGGAATTAAGCTGGTGTATCATTTCAATCTGTGCTGGAATTTGACCAGACTTCTTGGGTTTACAAGTTGACCTTTTGGTGAGAAGACTCCAGGAATATAGAAATCTGCACAGAGAAGAAGAATGAAAATCTCTCCCACCCATAATATGCATTTATGAGAATCTTGAAATAACAAGATAGATTTTCAGTGTTTTAGTTGTCCTGTCAACAGCACCTACAGGTACAATATGCAATATTTTCAAACTTACTTCAGTTTTTGTAGTACAGCTGCATTATTTCTCTGCAATTTCAATCATGTTTAGTTTATGCCTACATGGGTGTTTCAGACCAACATGCGTATGTATTTGCGTTAGCTGTTTAATTTTATAACAACCATCAAGTTGGTGATGAAATATGTTTTTCTCCCAGAGCTACCTATTCCTCTGCCATTTCTGAAAATACATGTAATAAAGAGACGATGAAGATGAAGAGACCATGAACGTGATGACAATAAACCCTTGTAGAAACCCAGGTGGACGTCCATACTACCTAATGAGTCATGGCTGCCAACACTATGCACCAATACACAGTAAAAACAGTGCTAGAAGTCTTATTTTGACTAAACAGTGTAGCTGTCTGCAACTAGCTGTTATCCACTGGCAGACATATGCCCCGTTTAGAAGTAAAGCACGCTTTTAAACAGAGGCCTGTTTGGAACATTTACCAGGAACCCATTGCCTGCCCATTGATCTGTGATCCTACTTGGAAAATGGCAGCCCAGCTATAAAAGATCTGCGTAAAATGTCTCATTTACAGCCCTGCAGATTACCTACTCAGCTCACTTCCTCATAAAATCCAGGTTATGTACTGTGATTGATGGTACAACTCGGCAAGATTTCAAGTCCGGTTGCCTTGTACTTGTCCTGCTCAGGCAGTTTTTACAGCTATGGCTCATTTTTTCTGGCATATTTATCATGTTACTGCATATCGAGGTGTGCATTTACTTGGCCTGTTTCTTGTCTCTCCAAAAAAAGCAGAAGTAGAAGGAGTAATTGTAGTATCAGTAGTAGAACCAGTGTTTTTGTTATGACACTATCACACTATGGGTGTGATGGACCAGGATGTTTATGTTTGAACACTGTACTACAATGGAATGCTAAATACTTGGATTTCGCTATGCTATGTTTCTACAGCAGATTTTACAAAATAATAACTACAATAAAGTAATAAAGAAGGAAGGGATGCACATGATAACATGCTCACTGTTAATCAAGTCTATGGTGTTTATATAAGATAGAAATGCACTTCATCACTCTACTCAAACCATTCTGCAGTATAGGACCAGCAAAAAAAAGTAGTAGTTGACTACTGAAGTCTCTGGAATGGATCTCGGGTCAGGTGTATCTGTAGAGATTTGAAACAGCCATTTAGAATAGCTCAAAGCCATCTGACCCAACACAGGCCAGGTACACTTGATTGTGACAGTACACCACAGTACTTTCCCCCCTTACTGGTGCGTGTAGCCAATAAACATGCAAAAAAATAAGTATAATATAAGTATAATATAGTTATCTGTTTGACTCCCTTCCACTATTAATGATGGCTATGGTGATTTAAATTATGTGATAGTGTGTCATAATGAAAAAACACAATTTCTTTACTAATTGAATGTAGGCCAGTGATGTAGAACATATGGGAGGCATAGCCAAAGAATTAAAGGATATTCCCCAAAAACAATAAAAACAGACACGTGGCCTCATTGCTCACTCATGCCTGATAAATTCGTTCTGATGTATTTTCCCCCAAAATGTGATGTGTCTGTGACAAATTTTTAAAAAACCAGTGTGCCCTGTCAGTTTCTTTTGTGTGTGTCAGTGCCAAAGTTGCTGTCTTACTCGGTACAAACAGATTTGTTCTTAAATCACTCATACAAGTGATTTGAGAGAATTTAAGAGAGTGGGCCCGACATTCATATGACAGGTGGTCCCGACCTGTCGTATGAATGATGTAAGCAACACATTCCGTTCATTTTCTATGGAGAGGCTAGCCGTGCACGACGGGAGCAATCCAGATAGTACTGTGGAATTTATGCAAATGAAATGCTTTCTAGCACAGCTCACCTGGCTCACAAAACTCTGAGCAAACTATCAACTTAGGCATTGCAGATGAAATATGAATCAACATTCAGCAACTGCACTGCTTATTTCTTCCCTAAAATCTTTTCAGAAACATATTTTTGTGGACTGTTTAGGAGGAATAAGAGAAAGTTTATCAATGGTCCCCCATATTGTTATGCCTTGCCAAACCCATTGAACTCTACCCAATCAAATGTCGACAGTGTTCTATGGTAGATTACGTGCCTTGTTGTTGATGATCCCATTCAGCCACCTATCGAATGGAACCCAGCTACAGTACCGCCCATAAAACAGACAGATGCTATTCTATGAGTATTCTGGGCGCACCTAGCCTTAATTGGCATTTTTGGGGCATCAATTATGCTAATTCCAGCTCTCATTTACATTTTCATATAGGTCACATGCTCATTTACATATAGGTGAGATTCCATGGTTATTTAGGGTTATTTATTTTATTTAGGAAGTTATTTTCTGAAGTTACGAGCATTTGTTCAATCAGACATGGCACGCTCACGTCCATCCAAATTTAAGATAAGAATATAAAAATGTTCTTGCATGATGCCCATTGTCTGGGATAATCTATGGAAAACATATCCATTCAATGACTTTCTGAGGGCCTTACTTTAGGATATGAGTAAATATATTATAATGGATGCAACAGATGGGAAAATATTTGAAGCTATGTTGGTCACTTGTTAACAACAAAACCAATAATACTTTAATAACTCATCGCGGAGTATGAAATATTGCATAATGGGCATGAACTAGCAAGATTTAGAGCCTACATAGTCGTGTTAAGGAGTATTTACCATACCAACTATTTGGAGTAACTTGGAGAATTGCAATGACCCATGTAGACCTCTAAAATTTAGTGAGGAGTGTGTAAACAATATTTATATTCATTGTGCATAAACGGAGCAAAAGGGTGAGGACAAGATTGGGGAAATAACAGATTATTAAGATACCAGTCCAATTAAAATTTTAATTGTATACCATTTGATTAATATCTTAATATTTTTAAAAACACAGAAAAAAGACAACAAATATCTCAGTGACATCAAACTCTGTAGCCTCTGTAATTGGCTGTTTCACGGAAGAAATAATGTCTGTCGAGGGACACAGCTCGCAGATAGCCGTGAACCGCTGAAAGCAAAAAAAAAAGGAAAGTGAGAATGACTCATGCGACTGTCTGGTGCACCATTTACTTTGCGTTATTGATGGTGAGTCTCATCACAAGCTTCTACCTCCTGGAGCAACACCTTTGTCCCTCTGTAACCCAGAAACGTTCAGTAACCCAAGGTTAGAGAAATGGTGGAACACTGAAAGGAAGATTTAACACATATCATTTGCCTCAGTATATTTAAGTGATTTAGCAGCACCCTTAAACTCCACCTACCCATCATCCCCAAACCCCTCTCCCACCCACCCCCCTTCCTCACCCCCAAACCCCCCGCCAACTCCTGCACTCCGCTGCTGCCTCTGCGGAGAATCCCAGTGACCTAGATTCTGCCGGAGTTTACTGCCGGCTCCAGCCTGGGCTGCTCTCAGCCTGAAATCCGCAGGGTGCTTTCACATCAGTGCTCTGACCCACATCTCCATGGCAACTGCTCCACAATGCCCCAGCGCTGCACCGGCGGCAGGCGACAGGAGGGGAGAAGGGGATGCGTCTTTCGACCTGTAGAGCGCCAAATGGCTGCCCCCTCTGCTCCTGCATTCCCCCCCCACCCCCACTCTCTGTCTCCCTCTCTCTCTCTCACTCACTTTCTCACACACTCGCTCTCTCTATCTCACTCTCTCTCTCTCTCGCTCACTTTCTCACTCACTCGTTCTCTCTCTCGTTGTGTCTCTTAGTCACTCGTCCGGCATCCGCCATTTTGTTTCCGAAAACAATTCGAATGTGCTTTTCGGATGCATTTCCAATATGGCGTTCTGGCTGCCAGGATGCGTCAGACCGGGGAGAGGGAGAGACGGGCTCTGGTGTCCTCTGAGGCGGCAGCGTGGCGGACTTAGCCTTTCTCCCATCCTGAATTTTCATTTCACTCTTAAGCAGCTCCTGCAGATCACCCCCCGCCTCGCCGCCCCTCCCCTCCCCGCCCGTGCCATATGCTCCATCGAGCCCTGCCAGCCATGTTTACTGTTTGGCTGTTCATTTCTCCCTTCTCCCTCCCTTTCTGTCACATGTTGCATTGTGCTCGCAGTTTTCAGGCTGACGTCTCCATCTTTTATGCCAAACTATGCATTAAATGTCACTTGCTGGAGAGCCTTTCTTCTCAAACCTTTTTTTTTTATATGAATGGTGCCAGCTACAAAACATTCATTCCGAATCTGAATACCACGACCACCTCCACCAGCCAAAAACAACACATAAAGCCAACTATTTGCTCTTTTAATTAAGCGCTTATGTTTATTACTGTTGGGATTTTTTCACCATTTTCTACAGAAAAATTGAATAATTAATTTTAGCTAGACAAACACAAAGTAGCAATTACCCAGAAATCAATTAAACATCTTTGAGAGAAACTGTTTACATTTGTCTTTGCCAGAAATAGCCCTTGAGATTTATGACGCGATGTGTAAGAGCTTTTTGATGGAAAAAGAAATATCTTTAAAAGCCTCATTGTAATGGGAGCTATTTATTGGCAGCAGTGAAGTAAGTGCTGAGAAAGGACAGAAATTTGCCCGACTGCTACCGTTTTTCATTGTTTACGCAAACCAGAGTGGACAGTTCAGCCTGAGATCTCATTACAGGGCTGGCCTACGCTAGCTCAAGAGCTCTTTCCTTGCCAATCTAGCCCCACTGAATCAGACTGCCCGGTCTTACTTTTATCACAATACTGCACTGTCACTTTGTATTTAACCGGGCTGAAAATAATCCTGCCAACTGCCACTGCTGGGGCCAGATAACACGGGCAACAAGCTCCGTCCTGCCCCTGCCTGCTCCAGAATGCCTGTCGTGCCGGTCTGTGGTGCGGGTAACAGTCGCTGGCCACCGACACCTCCGCTAGGCAGATGCCCCTGAGCTGGGCCCCTATGAGAAACCGGGAGTGATTCTCATTTTCTAGTAACCATGGCTATTAATAAAGTGCTTCTCACCATGGAGACGAGTCTCAGAAATGAGTGGGGCCTCCATGTAAAAAGTCACCAAAGCCAGGCCATCAGAAGTGCAGGGAGTAATGGGAACACAGCACAGCAAGCTGTTCTGATTTGCCCCCATTCACTTACATTCTGTTGATCCGGGTGCCCAGTTCCACCACCATTTTGATTTAAGTACATGTACTCCGTCGTCAATGGTGTGATAAACATGAACTTTTGTGTTTTTGTATCTGTTAAGACTCATCCAAATGCATTTATAATGTAGTCACTGCTGTTATCTCTACATAATGGAGCAATGTAGTATCAGAAATAGTGATAATGATCTCACTAAATTATAAGCTTAATGAATCAGCGTGTTTTGTGTAGCGCCGTCACAGTCAAAGGCAGATCGAGAAGTGTCTTGTATGTGTGGAACATGATTCACACTTCGGGAGAAAAACTTTTGTGAAGCTTTCACACCTCTGCCTTGGTTCGTGTGGTGTGGAAATGAGACCGAGATTTGCAATGAGCCTGTCCTTAATTTCTCCAGCCCCTCCCTCCATTTAACTTCCTCATATTCTTCCTCTGCCATTATTTTGCCCTTCAACAGGCTTGTCCATGCTAATAGATATATGCCATGGTAGGAATAATAATATTAGTGTATTAGAAACACAGAGATCTCCCGTGATTCATAGCAAGGAAATGCTCAGCGTTGTTAAATATACCTTAAATATGACCCATAGAGATTTGGATACTCACTCGTACACACTCACACACACACACACAGATACAGGCACAGAGATACACACATACACTCACACACACACACAGATACAGGCACAGCGACTCACACATACTCTCGCACACGCACACGCACACACACCGACACACAGATACAGGTACAGCGACTCGCACACACACACACAAATACTACTTTCCCCTACATGCCATATTAAAGGCTTATTGGTCCTCAGGGGTTTGCAGTGCAACATATTCAACGTATGCAAGCATGTATGTAGAGACTTGTTTAGACTGCTTTTTCATTTGTTATGATGATTAACAGTGACTATATCAAGGCTAATCATCTAAAGTCTTTCTCGGCTATTCACATTCATGTACAGCTGATTTGGAAAGGCTTAATTTCATTTACAGTATGCCACATTCAACAGGGTAGCTGTAATCTTCAGTATAAGATAATTTGTCTTCGGAAGATTTTATTTTGCAGATGATGCCATTTATTTCTCCAGTGGCATTGTAAGCCACATAACTGGTATTAAATATCAAATCAAATCAGACCTATAAGCCAAATTTACTGGCAAGTGTGACAAGCATCTTTCCTATTGTTGATGCCTGTCAGCTTTCCTAATTATAGCACTCATCTATTCAAAGCGCAACAATGCTCCGTATTGTTAGGAGCATGCTGCTATAAAGAGATTGCTCATTATTGTTAATCACTTCAGCAAAAGTACAGAACAGCATTTGAATAACTGGCATTTGTATTGTAGGCCAATGACTTGCATTATAGGCCAATAAAGGGCAACTAAGAAAAGAAACATAGTGAATCCATTTATCATTCCAAATTCCTGCACTCCTGCATAGTCTTCTCAAGTGTCAAATGATCTGTCTTGCAACCGAGTGAGAACAGGAAATAAAATGACAGGAAAAGGTGTGTAACAGATTCCGTTTTCACAGCAAGTGGAGACAATTTAGACTTATTAAAGATATTAGCCTCGGGAAACATTGAGAGATCTCATTTCCTGTCTGAATTTCTGATTGCCAGTGAGGAAAGCAGAATAGGTGGGTCACAGAGGAATCCAGAAGAGGGACGACTGACTACAGTAATACGTGACTGAGTTGGTCACCTGGGAACGGCCATGATGAATATGTTTTGACAGCTGACTCAGCCGTTTCCCAATCAGTCGGAGTTGGAGTCGGTAAACACCTGTGGATACGTCGCACATGTAAATGGCCCTGGGCAGGTAAATCAAGGTAGGTCTACACTCCACAGCCACAGCCAGTCTTCTTGATTGTGCTGTGTCTTCCAATGGGATCCCTGGAGACGATAACTTTCCGTTGTATAAACAAACAGGTGACTCACTAGCAGTCTGGAACTCCCAAGTCCAAAGTCCAAAGATTCAGTACATTGGTGTTGTTGCAGGCCTGCCAGTATGTCACACCCATCTCACGGTAATTTGAATAAATGAGCTATCTAACCCCAGGTGCAAGGTGCAGGCAGTTACAGGAGTTTTCCCGCTTTCCCACGAGAGCCACTCTGGGCTCAGGCTGGAGCCGCCATCGTTTTATAGGCCTGATGTATGATGAAGACCTGCAGACCACGCTTGTCTCCTGATATTGTCTTGCTGGTGTGAACCCTGAGAAACTTCTCTCTTCCCCCGGCGAGTTCAATAAGAAGGAGCAGCTCCCCCCGCTACCCCTCTGACCTGTATTGTCATTAGTCTGTCCCCCTCCCTCATCGCCCAGTGCCAGGTCCCCCCTTGAAAACAATTTCGAGTGATGGGTAGACTGAGCCGAGCACAGCCTGCGGTTGAACCATTGACCCCAAACTTGGAGGGCTGGGGGACAGGCGCTCCTCTGTTTGTTTAGACTTATTCACCTTTTTTAATCATAATCCCCTCCTTGTGAGGTGATCCCAGCCACCACGCCACCCCCGTTCTGGCCCAGCCCACAGCGAACCCCCTCCCCCACCTCCCAATCTGCTTTGCTGCTAAGGAACCTCTCCTACACCGACACCTGGAGACTCGGAGCTTCTCTTTTGAGGTTGTGGGTTTTCAGCCCCATAGCTCCGCCCTCGTCTCCCAGTTTCCGTTAGGCCTGTTTAAAATGTGGGCACTTTGCCTCGCTTTTTTTTTTTTTGGTTTGTTTTGTTTTGCTTTGTTTAGTTTTTTTAAACCAGAAAAACAGTCGCTCTTCTCTGGCAAGCTAACAGACGTTTCTTTTTATTCTGCCGCTGTTTGGCGATGGTGCTATCGAATTCCCACCAAACAGGTTTGACGGACTAACCTCAATGGCACAGCGTTCTGTGCCCAGAAGACGACACAATGCAAGGAGGCAATGTTTCGGTAGGAGACATTCTGTAAACCCTCGCCATTCTTTGTCTGAGCAAGTTGTCGCCTTTCAAGGTAGTATATGCATTGGTGTGAAGGGACCAGTTGTACAGCTCAAACAAACAGAGTTAATAGACATTGGGCGCAAATAGATGAGGTCACTGTTAGTTTTTTTGGCTGCTCATGAGTATTTCTTTTTACGTGATTTTAACTAAATAGGACATTGTCAGATTGGACCACAGCCTGACTGCGCAGCAGGCAGTATTAAAACATTGAATAGAGAGTTATTTCGAGCTTGGTTCATGAATTATTTGTGCACCTGTCTGCATTTCAAAGAACATGTTCATGCTTTTGTCATCGTCAAGCATCCCCTCTGTATACAGGAAGCCATACATAAGCCTCTGTGCTGTGATTGTACTGCAGAAATGCGAAGAGAAAATTTCCAAATGACACGCTAGCACACACCAGGATAATCCTTATATCCAGTCGATCTATAAGATACTTCCCCTGAAAGAATTTTATTCTTCACTCTTTCAATTCTTTTTATTCTTTATTTCATCTTGCGATAATGACTTAAAAAGAAGCATTTAGCCCTCTAATCCCTCAACAGCTCTCCACCCTGGGTTCAACCTCCAACTCCCATCCGCCCTCTCCCACCCCACCCACCAAAAGGGACAAATATTCAGAGAGGGATTAGGTGAATAGAATGACGCCAACATATGACTTTCAGATGGGATGTAGATGTGACTCTCGTATTGTGCCATTTCCCCCCGCATTATCGACACTTTGAATGGGACAAAGTCTGCATGCAGACATGCTTCAGGCAGATGGCTGTTTTCTCCTCTTGAGAGGTTGCAGATAAGGGCATTTTCCACTCTCCTCCCTGTGATCCCGAAAGCAGCAGCAGCAAATGAAGCTGGCATCTGCCTGTGGGCAGTGAATCCAGCAGCTACACTCTCAGAAATAAAGTGACAGGCACATTTAAAAAGCGGAGGCATATTTTTGTTCTTCAAGGATCAAATTTCCCAAATGTACCGTGAAAGTACAGTAATGTTCTCTTTTGGTGCAAATGAGTACATTTTCCAAGCAAAGAAGGTACAAATTAGTTATGTATTGCTGGCTAAGGGGTACAATTTTATGTACCTATAGGTTACCGCCCCTGCAACAAGCATTTGTACCTTTTTAGGTACTTTCCATATCTTTATTTCTGAGAGTGTATGACGACGTCCGAGCGCTATACACAAGACTTCTCCTGGTCTGCATGTGGGGAATGCAGTCCATGGCACACCCTCATCCTGAGGTAGTAAATTTGTCTCCATCCAGCCTGTGTCCAAATGAAGGAACGGCGCCAGACACTATTTGTTCTAGGGACGGTTCAATTGTGTTTGAAGTTATACCGTTTACAAAAAAAAAGTCATGTGCTAAGTCTGAGGCTGAAAATACAGGCGATTGTTTACATCAGCTGGTTCCCAACCCTGGTCGTGGGGACCCCCTGTGCAGTATGGTTTTTGTTCCAACCAGACTTGCAATCCCTGAATTTGAACAAACTGTTAATTGGTGCTCTTCATGTATTAACTTCTGACTCCATATAATGTCAGAAATAGCTATGTAGGGCATGAAGAATTAAATGTTCATACAGTATTCTGCTTATTGTGCTATTAGAATAGCAAACAATTATTTGTTTTTTAATTGATCAAATTAGGTGAATCAATAGGTTTAATAGCTTGTTCAACACATTTCAGTCTGTTCTCAATGCAGATTTGGATTTAGCAGTATCTACCAAATTGTTAGTTTTAGTGGCCATGTGTCCATACTTTCATCAATTAAAGCTTAATTTTTCACCTCTGTCTTTAATTTGATCAGTTAAATTATTGTTTTCCCTCTTATATCATAATAAACACAACATGAACGTATGACTGTTATTCTTCATGGAATGCTTAGGTATTTCTGACATAATGTGTCTTAATTGGGTAAATAATCCCACTAGCCCTGAAAATAACAGCTTGTTAAAAGTCTGGGATTGCAACTGTGGTTGGAATGAAACCCAGTATACACATGGGGTCCCCAGGACCAAGATTGGGAACCACTTGTAATGAATCCACTTAGTGAGCACTTTATTAGGCAGACCTGGACACCAGCTTGTTAATGCTAATATTTAATCAGCCAATAATGTGGTGGCAACTAAATAAAATAAAAGCATCTAGACATGGTGAAGAGGTTCAGCTGTTTTTCAGACCAAATGTCAGAATGGGGAAATATGATCTACGTGACTTGGACAGTGGAAAGGATTGAGTATCTCAGAAACTTTTGATCTCTTGAGATTTTCACACACAACAGTCTCTAGTGTTTGAAGAGTAAAGCTGTTTTCTTTCCAGTGAGCAGCAGTTCCGTGGAAAAAAACCCAATATTAATGAGAGAGGTCAGAGGAGAAGGGCCAGGCTGGTCAATGCTGACAGGAAGGTGACAGTACCACAAATAACCACAACAGTGGTATGCAGAAGAGCATCTCTGCACACACAATGTGTCAAACCTCTTAAATGGATAGGCTACAGCAGCAGAACACCAGTAAGTCAAAAAAAGTCTACTAAATCCAGAATAAAGTGCTCAGTGAGTGTATGTCAGATATTATAAACAGGGAGTCATTGCAATTATTATAACATACTGTTTCAGTCCAACACATTACATTAATCCACATGGACTGTTTCCATAGGGAGGGCCTCTTCCTGGTATTGCTGGCTCTGTGTTGGCCTGATCGGGCCAAGAAAAAGTATAAGCGTGCTACATTAGTAGATAGGAACCTGCAAAAAAAGATTTTTTTACAGGGTAGCCTTATTGCAATTTCCATGATGTATCAGCTCAAGTATACCTTTAAATGGATTAAAATGTTCAATTATTCCTGTGGTGATTTCTTTTACCTTCATAGTCCTATTTTTCCTCAAAGTGGGTCAGTTGGTTATGGAGCCGTGGACCAGAGCTCCATACATCACGCAGATTTATGGGCTGTGTTTAGTAAAAATAGCCGTGTATTTGCGGGCCTTTTATCAAGAGCTGCTTTCATACAATGCGAGACCTAATTGCTTTTGATGGAGTGGGCGGTGTCCACGGCAGTTCTTTGATCTACTGCCATGCAAGTGCGTCAGAATTAGGACGCTGGGATAATGATGTCATCCTAATTAGCGCTGCCTCTTTTTGCCGACATGCAAAAACGGGGCAGAACTGGAAACACACACACCTTGACTGGTGGAGGTCTCGTTATCCCTCTGTTTCAACACGGGAGCCAAACTAGGGTTTTATTTGTTTTTGGGTTTAACATACAGTACATATTCAGAATGTACATATTTTCATTGGTAAATTATTTTTATTTAAAAAATGAAGGATAAGAGGGGGGAAGCATGATACATTTGAGGCCCTCAAAAATGTCATGATTCAGAGCTTAGCATTCAGGCAGTCTGATCAACATACCATCTTTCAAAATGGATATTTTACTCCAAAGATGTCACTATTGTTTGCTCTAGCCATTTAGATAATGAAATAGTCCAAATGTGTATAGTATATACAAAATGGCCACAATGCCACAATGGCACTCTATCTGTTTCTTATTTTGTAAAAAACACGACTTGGTATAATAAATAGTTCTTAAAAGGTATGGTAAAATGTTTAGTATCAACTCAAGTCTTACAGCTATCATATCGTCCCAGTTGGGCTCATATGCACTGTTAGAGTTGTATTAACACTGGACATGTTCTTGTGTAAATATAATGAAAAGTCCTTCATGATGAGACTGGGGCTCTAAAGGAATTGGCAGATGCAGAGGTTGCCTGCTATCCTTTAGCAGTGCTCTGCAAGAGGCCCTGTACATAACTAATTCATTGATCAGGTAATTAAATGTGATTGGCAGGTGGGGAGGATAAAGAACTGCTTTGGAGCTTTCATATTGACTTGATATACTCATATTTGATGAAGCAAACCCAAGGGTCCTTTCAGCCACATCCATGACCACTTGCAGTACTGAGAATGATGGCAGTCTAAACACAGGAGCTAGTCACTGGTCAGTGGCTATCGCAAGGATTACCTTTAACCCCAGCTGTAGAATTCAGCTATAACCAGCTTGAAATTACCAGCTACCAGTTGTTTTACAACCTCGATTGAGCTGTTTTTCAGCAGGGATGGCTTTAAAAAAAATAGTTGCAGAAGTTTTTAATTGAGTGCTAATTACAGAACAGTGTCCCTCTGGGATATTGTTTAATTTGTACACAGATATGATTTTCTTAATCTATTACCAGCTAATAATAAAGTATGTTTAATCCATACTTAACACAAGTATACAAGGCATTTGAGTAATATCAATGTAATTAGCTGCTGTAAAAGCTTGATTTTAAAGTGAATGCGAGAAAGTGGTGTTTTTGCTTTATATCTTTTACGTAGCCATAAATATACATCACTGTGGTGTAATTAAGTAAATAGAAACTCTAACAAAACAATTAGTCTTTTCATTTCAAACAAATGTGTTGTGTTTCTTTTCTTTTGCCACTATTAAGGAACAATCCCAGTCAGAGGTTTATGTTTCAGCCAATAAATCGTGTCGTGTTTCTGTAAAGCCCTTTATACCATAAATGAGCACTTCAATCATGTCAAACATCACAAGCGTTTACATCTCTTTCATTTAATATGTCTTTTAGTTTCAATAGTGGAGGAGTCAGAGTTTTTGCACATAATTGAGTGTACAATGTATAGAACCTAGCGTAAATGAGCAACATGCCACTCTTCTACTGCAGCACAGCTATTTTAACTGAAGTAGTTTTAACTTATACTGGCTGATTAAATATTACAATCTTGAGTATTTATAGATTAAACTCTCCAAAACCTTGACCCTTTGACCTATGGGTACAATTATCATGCCTTGAACTTAACAATCGGTTATGGTGTACAGTAGTGAGAGTAAGAAAATTAGATTAGAAAGCAAGAGTCCTTGTTTGAATACAGGCTGGCAGTGACCTCTAACAGTTGATGACATGAGTGCCAAACGATTTGTTATGCTGATTGATGAGTGACATGCTACAGTCACCGCGGGTAAGCACGGTGATTCCCAGCCTCCAGCTGCGTAGTTTCACTTTATGTTCCATTATTGTTCCTTTCAGAAATCTATGTGAGACTGTAATGACCTTTTAATAGTTTGATTTGGGAAGCTTACACCATGGACTTTTATGCATAGCATTTGGCAGTTAGATCTGTTGGATGTTTTTGCATGGCTCTGTGAATGAAGATAAAGGTCTTGTGACGCACGCAACAGAAATTGTGCTGTTAACTGCAAAAACCATAAAAGCTTGAATTATTACAGATTCTATCAGATTTTACAATGGTGTTTTTGTTCAGCAATAACACCAATGTCAAAAAAACCCATGTGTGTCACCATGTGTGACTTCCACAGGTTACCATGATCTGATCCCAGTCGCTATCCTGCTGACCTTATGCTGAGGGACTAGATCAACCCACCAAGAGAGGCTGTGATATGTCAGCAGGGCCCGATATCAACAAGTTCCTGAACCAAAACATGAACAACTCCTACTTTTTGGCCATGGAGAAAGCTGACATGCATCTGAGTCTAGCTATCTATCTGCATCACTGCATGTCCAAGAGAAGTTATTTCCAACCACAAAAGCAATTGAAGGAAAAATAAGAGAGTGATAAAATGAGAAGTGGAAAAAAGAGAAATGCTTTAAAGTGCTATCTTAGCAGTTTCAGGGTCACATTTAGTCTATCCATGCAAATTGCTGTTGAGATATTTAAAACCAGTAGGAGGGAAAATCAAAATAAATATTGGAGAATTTGTGGTATGGAAACAGCTACATATGACATTTTCTCCAAATTGAATTATCTTTGTTTTTAAAACTCAAAACATTGCGTTCTGGCACAATAAGGTTTAACCGGCTTTAATCCTGATAGTTCATATTTAATTTAGTTTGACATTTAGAGTAATACATGCATAAAGTATTATTGTGGAAATTGTTTGTGGAATGTCATGGGTTTTTCTTTTAGAGATGTTCAGAGAAAAGTTAGGTAATTTCCAAGTCGTAGTCGGCACACAATAGAAGGGCAGCCTGACATGTTAGTATGTTGATTCACCAATACAGGCATAGAGAAATGCATAACACTAAGTAGTAGAACCAGTCGGGCTTGAGTCAGCTGATTATAAAGATATATGTAAACTTCAGACAAAGGGATACTTGATAGGGTGCTTGTGTGTATACACTTGTGTCCTTGTGTATATACTTGTGGTTTGGAAATTACAGGATCTTTTTCGCTCTATAAATTCTTGCCCAGAACATCAGCAAAGCAAACGTCAGCAAAGCAAACTGTTCTTTCTGTGCAGACTACTAGAGGAGAAATGAAGATGAAGTACCATTGGCAGACTGAGGGACTGATAGTCACACACAGCTTTGTAACCAGAGCCTGCCTGCCACTAGCTATGAATAAACCTGGAACTTCAGTCAATCTCTGTTTGTTGGAATGGCTGCAAATCAGTGTTTAAAACACGTTAATTACACTCTGTCATCTACATCTACTGGTGGAAATGTATATTTAGCTCAAATAATAGTCCTTTAAATGCAAGTTGTCAAGACAGTTTTGTTGGCAGGTTACTCTTCTCCTTTCATAATGTCAAGGGTAGAAACTGTCACTCATTGTGACTTACAACATTGAATATTAACTGTACAGTAAACCCTGCTGTAAGATCCAGCTATGCCAGCTTGACCATCTAGAAAATTGAGCTGGTAAAGCTGGTCATAAGCTGGTCAAGCTGGGTATGAGCTGATCAACCAGCATGGCCAAGCTGATCATAAAGCCGATCTAGCTCAGTATGAGCTGGTCAACCAGCTTGTGTTGGTAGCTTGTTGGCCAGCTACCAACTGTTTCAAAACATAGCCTGAGCCGGTCAACCATGTCAAGCTGAAAGCTGGTCTGAACTGGTCAACCAGTTTCAAAATCTAGCATGAGCTGTTTTTTCAGCAGGAAAGACATCAGTAACCAAAATACTTATGCTCTAAATTTTTAATGGCTGATAAACTGGCTTGTTGGATTATTCTGGAGATGCCAACAGGAAGTGCTTGAAATGAGCTGAGGCCAAACTTTCACTTCTGCTCTGTGTGGTTTTCCTGCAGAAGAAGTAAAGCCACCATTGCCCAATCCATGTTTAATTTCAAATTGCTTACATGTTCTGTGATCCCATTTTACTAGATCTCTAAAAGTAATACTTTTTTATCGTGGCTGTTCCCTTTATGGCATTCTCATTCTCAGTTGTATTTTCATAAACGCAGAATCCTGTTGTTCCCCCTGTGCTCCCCCAAATCTTTATGTGATTTGATGCTCCAATACACAAGAGGGTCTGACTACATCATTGCTGTTCAAAACAAAATGTATTTAATTCAGCTGTAGGCAATGGAGGCTGGTAGGGTGGGAGGAAACAGTCTCGACCTGCACACGCCATGCTTCCTGGTCCTCGACCTTGGACAGAGAGGCCATACCTTTTTCCCTGGCTGGGATGGTGAGGTCATATCCTGTGCCTTGGCCTGACATTGTGAAGTCACATCCTTCTCCCTGCCCTGGGATTGTGAAATCAAGTCTCTCTGTCTGTGTACTGGTATTGTGGGGTGAAATTAGTTCACCATTTGTCATGAGCATCAAAGAGACACACCATGTATGATTAATACTCTTTCTGAGCAATAACCGACAGACTCGTAATGTCTCATTCTTTGGAAAAGTCTCATGGTCCACACCAAAGCTTTCTCTCAAAATCAGCCAGACTCTTATCCAGCCATGTAGGTATCACCACGTGCAGATGATCTCTCAGCAACTGCAGCATTGGGTGTGTGGTGTGTGAAACCACCACTGCCACCATTTTTCAGTTTTTCCAAGAAGGCACTAAATCTCACTATGTCCACAGTCAGAAGTCAGTGGGAAGCCTATGGTTCTTGCAGCATTGGATTTGTCACTCAACACCACTGTTTTTGAAGCAAGAAACAAGTGATGTTAAATTCCCTTTGTATCCTCATGATTCTTACATGGCAATAAGTCACCATGGTTACTAGAACTGAGTAAACAGGCTGTACTTTGTGAAGACATTGCTGCCAGCACAGAACAGTATAACACCATTTGTTTACACGCCAAGATTACTTCCGGTTTGGCCCCAATAGATGGATACTTCACAATCCACCGTAACACCACTTTATTAACTGTGTAAGTACTGCACTCACAAATTTCAATGCTTGGGATCTACCCACCTCAGGGATATGAATCCATAAGGTGCGTGGATCCAGGCCAATGGCAGGAAGAAAGGGGAGATCAATGGAACGGAAGTCAGAAAGAAAGAAGAAACAGCAGGTACTTTGTTTTGGCTTCAAAACTGCAGCACTAAAGTCCAGAGTCACTGAAAACATCCTTAATCCTCAAACATGTACAACCAGCTGTGAAAACAGAAAAGAAATCCTCACAGCTGGTAGGTGATCTGTGGGGCTATTATTTGATGCAGGATTTTGTATCCGTTATTTTAATGAATGCAACGTGTGTCTGGGCAGCTTGTTGAAATGCATAATGGAAATAATAACAATGAGACTGGATGTCTACATTACCATTACATATTGTAATAATCAAAGTGCATAATAATCATTTCACTTTGAAACATACATAAATGTTCTTGCATTTATCAAAGCATGGCCAAAATGTACTCAGTGAGCACTTTATTAGGTACACCTATACATCAGCTTGTTAATGCAAATATTTAATCAGCCAATCATGTGGCAGCAACTAAATGCATAAAAGCATGCAGACAGAACAAATGCCAGAATGGGGCAGCAATGTGATCTAAGTGACTTTGACTGTGGAGCATCTCTGAACACACAACATGTGTTCTCTAAGCGGATAGGCTACAGCAGCAGAAGACCAATAAATCAAAAAATACAAGGCTAATGAATACCTAATACAATGCTAAGTGAGTGTATATCTTCTGATTGCAATGTAAGTGGTCATGGAACTAATGTGGTATGCACTATGCATGCATACTTGTCAGCCTGTTGCCTCAATTAACAATACCTCCAGGTGCAAGTGCGTTGGATTAGTCATTCCATTTTTCACACACTTCTGCAATCAGTTCTCCTCGGTGTACAGAGTAACTTAATGTCTCCTTTACCTGGAGTTCTGAAACTTCCCCTGGCATACAGATTTAATGTCATGAGTGGTATATAGTATTTATTATGTATTAATATATGTTAGTGTTTATTACACTGCCATTGGAGGTCCATCGTCTAGTCACTGGCCCTCCCGCACATGAGATAAGAATCAAGAACGCTTCTACAGCCCTCCCACACACACACTCCAGTACACTGTCAATATTGTCTGGATGCTGTAAATGAGGCGTAAACGGACAGGCACACGCATACATGAACACACAGTTACATACACACAAATGTAGCTGCATACATGTATACACCACACACACACACAGCTATCCTACTCACCAGATAGCAACTGAGTGATTGCCCAGTGCTGGCCCACGCCACTTGAATTGGCCCACACACCATGATGGACCCAGAATGCAGCCAAAACTCAACCTCGATGAGACCACGACTCACGTGTGATATGCATTTTGGCTATGTCTGGTCCAGAATCCAAAAGCCATGATGTGGCTGGTTATAGTGGGCCACTTTTGGTCCAAAATTTAAATGGCACACAAACTTTACATGTGGATTGCTGCATTTTGGCGAACTTGCCCCACAATACACTTCCCATTGCCCTAAGTGACTCTTAACTGCTTACGCCCAGATATACTGCATATGGCCTGGAATCATCTTCTATCTGGGTCTGTGTCTTGTTTGGGGAGAGCTATATAATTCTATATGACGGCAGTGCCGCATAAAAGGTAGCTAAACTTGAACAATTTGCAAACAAAGGTTGCTTCCTTGTGCACAAGAATGCTACTGTATGTGGTTGATATTTCAGAGGAAACAAGAGCGGAGAAGGCCTGTTATGCTTTTCCGTGTCTGCCCCTTGAGACATATACGGCATCGGCTTTCAGATGATTACACCTCTGTGCGCTTGTTCACATAAGTATAGTTCACAAAATGTCAGTTTAATGTAAAACAGTTATGGCAAAGACCTTTGCTCTGTGCTTCACTCCAAAGCTCTCTACAGTGAATTGTGCCTTCAGTGGACAGAGTATGATATCAGCGTAATGATGCTCTGTCAGAACTGGTCAGTGGGTTTGCACTGGAAAAACAAATTACTAAAAGTCACCACATGAAGAGATTCTTCAAGTAGTTTCCATGTTCTCTATGCACATAATGACTGGAATAACTCATTCCGACACAGCGAAGGAAAATTGTGTTGCTACCTCTGTAATTATGAAGGAACTTTCCCTACAGGATGAACAAAAAATAATTATATTCTTGCTTATGACTCCAACCACCGTTATTAAGCTTTGTGCAAGGAAAAGGGAACTTTGCATTGCTGTTTTCTCTTGCTTCCCTCTGCCTTCGCCACAAATGGGAGAGATGGTGAGCCGGCTATGGCTGCAAAGCCCTGGCACCCGTGATGTTCCTGAAATAAAAACAAGAACAACGCAAGTTTCCTTCATGTGACTTGAACCATGGGTGAATGTCCTGCACTTGACTTGGGAAGCCTTTCTTTTGCAACATATTAAAATGTTACCAAAAAGAGGTGTGAAGGTCAATTTGGTATGGTGGTGAAGATGGTCAGGGCATGGATGCAGATGCCGGCGTATGCCCTTCCTAACTGGTTCCCCACTGTATCATCATGTCGTACTGGGTGGTGCAGTTAGTGTCCCTCCCAAAAAAAAACAAAAGATAATTTACTGTTTGTTGTCCCCTCCCTAAGTGGAAATGAGATCTAGATTCTTGTATCAGGGAGATATTTATGGAAACTTGAGACATGCTCAACTCAAAAACGTATTGAATAGCTTACGGGTATTGAATAGCCCAGGGATCATACAACGTAAAAAAGGAACGGCCAGCACTCACAAGATATATCTTTTTAGAATCTGCTGTCACAAGGACATATTTTCAGCTATACAGCCTTCATCAGCTACAGATATTGATGGAAGTCATGCAGATTCTCACACCATGCCTGGCCAGCTTCTGCATACAAATGACATCTATTTGAAGCCGGTTGATATATCAAAAAAACATCTGAAGGGTGTTTAAAACAACCCTATAATTAAACATCAATTGTGATTGGAGGCAAATTGAGTGCTGTCGGAGCTATGCATTTACCACATCCTGAATGTGACGGTAGCGCTCTGTCTCTGTCCTTCCCTCAGCCCCTGCAAACTGCAAAGTCACTCCCAGAGCTGACAACCCAAGCTCTTCAGACCTTCTCGGGGGCCCCTGCCAGTGTGTGGGAACCCGTCCGAAATTCTGCTCACACCCCCACCGTGCGGGCCTCTCCGGACTGACAGGGGCTTGGCCGCGAAGGGTCCACTGCATACGGAACGGCAGGGCCGCGCGCGGGACTGCAGCGGAAGCTTCCAGCGCGTTCTGCAGTCGGGAGCCCACTTCTCCTCTCGTTCTGGTTTTTCGGGGGCTATTAAAAGCTCCCGATGCATGTCTGCTTCCCATCAGGATGTGGGGCTGTAATTACGGTGCCCAATTAGAGCGTGTGGAAGAGCGTTCCGTGTTGCTTTTCCTTTTTTCTTCCCTCACCCACCCCTGCTGCCAGCGTAAGGCTCTGAGGTTGCCAGGTTTCGCTGTGCAACAGGCAGGCATGTTCTGTACTGTCCACAGCTGAAAGGACTTGTAAAGCCACGAAACACTGTTTGATGAATGCAAATTGAAACATTTCCCACTGTATGAAAAAAAGCTTTGTGTCTCATATCATTAAGGTGCCCAGAAGAATTTTACACAGAATAATTGAGCTATAAGAGGATTAACAGCTACACATTGAGGGGACTACTTTGTCTTCTTCTGTAAACTGGACACATTGTCCAGCAGTCTTTTTGTCCAATTAATTCTGCTGAATTGGAGTAATTCTGTATTTTTTTTTGACCAACATTCATCTATGGGAATGGAGACGGCAATATGAATATAGATATATACATTGCCAGGAATATTTATAGCCACTCACTTGTTGTCACTTTCATGACTCTAGCACTAGTGTCGTCTGAGACACATGCCGACTCATATTGCACAAATATTTCAGTAGTCAATGGGGCAGTGTTGAAAGCTAGATCAAAGATTTGTGTAGCGAACTTATTCAGCATTACAGTCAGTTACAGTCATTAAGATGTCTGGTACCCATTCTGCCATTCTTGTCTTCAGTAGAGATGAGTCTGTCCTCTTATTAGTGCTTGCCTTCATAGCAGTCTCTAGTCCTGTGTAGCATGTAGAGAAGAAAATGTCTTCCTGGCGAGTTGAATGCATGTTTCTGCAGCTTCAAGTTCATATGCAACTCTTGTCTTCTAAATTACGAGTTGAAAAATTGTCTCCATTTTACAGAAAAACCACCTTGCTTTCCAAATGCAGGGATACATATATTTAGTAAATGAAAGTATGTAAACTGTGCAGATGAATTATATGAGTACTCTGCAATGTCAAGTCTAAAACTAATTATGCACATGGGTGGCAGGGTTTGCAATTTCTCCGGGAAATGAGAGAAGACAGAGCTTGACTTTCTGTCGACTGCTCATAAGAGTGTGCCTACAAAGTTTTAACTCAAAATGTATGAGAAAGTGAGGTACCTCTTCCTCCTTTATGCCAGTGCCAATCTATCCGTCTTTTCAGCTTTTTGAAAAGACTCATTCCTTTCCAGCAGAGAGAGGGGTGCTATTGCCTGACAGATTAACCCTCTTTTATGCATTCAGCCTAGAAAAATATATTTTTGGCAGAGCTGGCCACATTTTTCCCCAGTTGTCCTGGTATTTTCCTTTTAAGTTGGGGTTTTATTTTTTCTGTTGCATTCCAACAATCCCTATAGAAAACACTCACTTCCTGTAATATGGTGGATGTGCAGACTGTGGGAGGAAAGTTTAGGATTCTCTGTTGTGGTGATCACAGGAAAAATAAGGAAAAAACTTATGAGTTAGGCCTCTTAAGCCCTTACTTCTCAATATTTATTTCTGCTCTGAAAAAGCAGTGCAAGATTTGTCGTTCTGAGAAGTTCTGACGAGATACAGTGGGACATTCCGTTTCTGTTCCATCACCGTTAACTCCTCAGCCTTCTATTTCCAATCAAAACATGAAAACAATGAAAAAAACAGGGATTATTTCACTTTGGGACTGGGCTGCTTTGATTGAAGTTTCATATGCCCACATTCTCTCCGAGAGCTAAGCCTTCCATTAACAGCATTTAGAATAATTACAAGGAGATGTGCATACGTGGAGTTTTGAAAATTACATTTGTTTGCTTCAGTCTTTTATTTTGAACCGTATTTATAGCCCATTTCCCAATGGAAGGGGGAATGTGGTGGAAATGAATTTCATTACATATTTTAACATCATTATAAGATGATGATTGATGCCATAGAAAGTAATTTACATCTAAGAAATAATCCTAAATCAATTATGCATTGTCTTACTGTGACTTTGTAGCATGCCTGACTACAGGTCAGTAAGACTTTTGTCATTACAAATTGCACTGAATGATAATTATGAATACCTCAGTAATCCTTGGAGGCCCGTTCTCATGTGTGGTGTGTAACTGGTTCCATACATTTTGATCCTCATCAGGTCTTCCTCTGTTAGTGGAAACAGGACAACACAATCCTGGCAGTAAAATGCATTGTCTATAAGAAATGTGGAATATCATGCAGGAAACATTCAAGTACTAAATCTCTTTGGGAGCTGCAACAACCAAGCTACATTACATGTTCTCACAATGTTTCTGAAATGTTTTGTCAATGTTATAACAGGTTTCCCAATAGTACAGACAAAGCAGTGAGAAAATTGCATAGGTAGTTGCTGCAGGAGTCTGTCTTGCTTTGGATTATTGAGATTGACTGAGATAGAGTATAGCATTGGGGCAATGAAGTGATGTGGGGAATCCCATATCTGTGTAGGTTATAACTATGCCACCAGCCTAGCGCTTCAGGCAGTTTGAAATGGCTGACCACTTAAGTTATCAGTGTGAATAATACTTGCTATTTTATCGAAGTGAAACAACTATTCTACAGCTCATAAGTAATGCACTCACCTTAAATTTATATTTGGCAAGAATGAATGAAAAGGCCTCTTAAATCTTATTCTTGGTAACCATGAAATGATTAAACATGTCATTCCTTCAGAATGACTCGCCAGCAGTTCCTTTATTTTCATTTGTCATTATGGAAAGCCTTTTATTCCTGACAGCCCAAACTGTGCACGTGGGAAAAGACAATTACGATACAATATGACATGACATTTATTAGACGGAGGCTCTTACACAGAACAACTTAAACCGTCGTAGAGCAAAACCATGAACATTTCCGACACAAACAATGGAAACCTAGTCACTATTGGTGCAAGCTTAATACAATTTGTCAATACATATTCTGTTTGTGGAGCTTTTAAAAACACTTTTACATCAAGGACGTTCTCATGCATTCTTTCTGCTTAGCAAGCTCAGTAAACCATCGGGGGAAAGGGCTGCCATTTTTCTGTTATACCATTACCTTATGTCTAAAGTATTTGATGGCAGTAAAGTAACTGAGTGAACAGTGTCCCCTCCATGCGTGCTACAAGCCTTTTCCATTGGACAAAAGCCGAAAAGGTCCCCGAGATTTACGATCTGAGCATAGCTGCTTAAACCCTCTCCGGGGAGCGGCTGGAAGGGTTGCTCTCCTGTATGAGATGAATTGAACTAGAACCTTCCCCACATGTTGTGCTTGAGAGATTATCATTCTGTGCCTGTTTCATACAGGGAGGAATAAAAATGTTAGCATACCTCAACAGCGTATTCATTGCAATGATGGACGTCTCACTTTCCAGTTTCAAACTGTAATTTAAAAGGTGCACCGCTCAAAACATGGACTTGGTTTTGTCATTATGTTGCAAATCTTACTGACAATGACAGAAACGTGCCCGGGAGATTCTGGGATCAGAAGATTCAGTATACTATACTGTTTATACAGTAAATATGTACATGCAGGCACACACACACGTATGCACACACTCACACACACACACGGCATATCCCTGGATAGTCATTGTTGGCACCATACATGAGTATTCTAATGTATTTAACACTCTTAAGTTGTCTGCAGTGATTTAAGACCACCTGGTATTGCAATGTAGTGTTTTTTAAATGATCATTTTACAGTTCACAGGGTTTCAGAATGTCTCTGCGCTTCTTCGTTTAATTTCAAACTTTATACACTATTTAAATATTGATTAGAGGAACCACAGCTTTGCATTTTTAATTTTACACATGGCTTTGTTTTGCGCCTTATTTTTAATTATTTCCCAGCAGATGCATAAAGCTGAAACTTTGGCAACACTTGCTTATCCTTATGAGTTTTTAGTCCTCCTAAGACTATGACCGCATCTCTAAGTCGGGCACTGAAAGTTTTAACACATTACGTGTAATCCACAGTATTAACCCTGTGTTCTAGAACGTGCCGTCGGTTAGCTACTGTGTTCTTGTGGCCTGCAGTTTGGTGTCGCCGAACTGCCTAAGTTCCAAGGCCAGTCGTAAAAAAGGCTGTGAATGTCAGAAGCAGCTGCCTCCCTTTCATGAGGTCTCTAATTGGATGGATGATAGCTGTGCCCTGCGGGTTCATGGGACACTACTGTTAGATGCCATCTACCTCTCCCAGATAATTTCCCTGGGGACTGCTGTGATTAGGTAAGATGTAGCAGTGGCGAGCCTGTTAAACAGATGTCTGTAGACATTAAGCTAATGAACTTTCAGAGACCAGGCCCGCTGCTGATGAGTCAGACAGGACAGCCAGCTGACTCCTGGCCTTTCGGTTCTATTGTGAACCAGTGCTGCCTAGCCTTTTCATGCACGTCACACCCCGGCCTAATACAGAGAAGCCATTGCAATGATTACAGCCCTATCATCAATAGCCTATTGAGTGTAATTTCTGGTAGATCATTTACATTTACAATTAATAATAGGGTGAAACTATTGCAAAACATTGCAGAGTTAATTGTTGCAGATTTGGCAGGATGCCAGCTAGTGAAGAACGGAAAGAATAATGACCCATATGCAAATACGTACACTCAGCGAGCACTTTATTGGGAATTTATTAGACCTGTTTTTTTACTTATTAAGTCGTCTGCTGCTGTAGCCTATCCACTTAGAGGGTTGAGACATTGTGTTCAGAGATGCTCTTCTGCATTCCACTGCTGTAATGTGTGGTTCTTTGCCTTACTGTCACCTGCCTGTCAGCTTCGACCAGTCTGGCCCTTCTCCTCTGACATCTCCCATTAACAATGCATTTTTGGCCGCAGAACTGCTGCTCACTAGATGTTTTTTGTTTTTCGCACCATCCTCTGCAAATTCTGGAGATTGTTTGCATGAAAATCCTAGGAAATCGGCAGTTTCTGACATACTCAAACCACCCTGTCAGGCACCAAAAATCATTCCACAATCACATTTCTTCTCCATTCTGACATTTGGTCCGAAAAACAGCTGAGCCTCTTGACCACATCTGCATGCTTTTATGCATTTAGTTGCTGCCACATGATTGGCTGATTAAATATTTGTATTAACAAGCTGCTGTACAGGTCTACCTAATAAAGTGCTAACTGAGTGTATATTACTTTTGTCCTGACATAGTTGATATGATAATCTTTGTAACAAATACCGATATGAAGTACAGTATATCACAATAAAATTAACAGCAAACAGTGAGACTATTTTTCATTTCAATGTTACAACATATGAAAAAGAGAAAAACCAGTACTGTCAATTTTATTTTTGTACATACTTGAAGCTTCTCAATATAACAGGAACTAATAAATTTGTTCAACGCATTACAGGCAAGTAGTGGCATTCTCAAATGGACACGGAGTATCCATTAAAAATAATGATGTGAAATGCCTACGAAACTTCTGTATCTGCTGATATGTCTTTTGCTGTTTTGAAATCCTACATTTACTCAATTTATTCATTGATTGCTGTACTGTAACCTCTTAGATTGAGTTAGTCCATATTAACTGACAGTCTGTTGAGATATTTTAAATTAAGCTGGGGGAATGGCAATATTCTTGGCCTTTCAAACTGGTTACTGCCAGTTTCTGTCTTTAACTATGGCATTTCTGAACATTCTAAATCAGTCCAGTTATTTAAATAGTTGCTGATTATACTTTCCTGAGATATTCAATGTATTTACATGATGTCTAGACCATCTCCATTTTATTTAATTGCAATTCAGGGATGCTGCTTTGTTAAAGTCGGTATACGTTTATAGAAGGATGCTTCCTCATCTCAGTCCCTTAAAGCTGTTATTATTTAATGTCGAAAGACACTTGGACACATATTTTCACATTTCCATTGTAGCCATTCTCTGCATTATTGTATACAGTGGCCTATTCTTGTCTGCAGTACTGTTGGGATGCATACTATTGTTTCTCTCTGTGGAATTGAATACTGTGAATATTGTGTTATTGTCTTTGCAGTCCCAGTGTTTGATTCTTGATATTTTCAATTCCCATTTAACACTTCCTTTTTGGCATAAGAAACGCATGCATTGTCAATTAGAGCTCCAGTCCACAGTGTGAAAACATTGTTATATCTTCATTGTGAAGCTAGAAGGAAAAACAGGTTGACACCCTTCAGAAAATATCTGCAGAGGGACTGGGGGAATGCAGGATTAAAATGAGAACATATGGAGAAAGACTCAGGGGAGGATAATGGATACTCCACCACTTTGATTGAACCAAAGCCATCAAACCATTTATGAAGTTGCACCTTGCTGTTCTTCGTGAACTTTTGCACTGTAGTCCTGTTTCAGAAGGATTAAATCTCCACCGGCATGTAAGAGCATGCTACCCCCACCCCTGCAACACACACACACACACACTCACTCACACCAACAATTTGGGTTTATATGGTATATTAAAACATAGCAAGAGGGTGTTATTTAAAGTCTGATGAGTGATTCTGTACTGCTTGACTTATGAGGACATGAAATATGTCCTCATAAGTCAAACTGCCTTCATAATGCTGGTGAAAGTTAGGTGCAAAGTACTCATTGTCAGTAAAACCACCACACACACACACACACACACACACACACACAAAAGCAAGCACACACACATACACAAAATGGTCTTTACCCACACAACAACACATTAAACAAGATTAAGACAGGAAGAGATATCAGTGCCCTCTCCTCTCTCATTTTGGCTTTGGTCAGAGGACTGAATCTTTGCCAATGGTCAGATTCTTCTTTATTTTATCCATCATCTTCATCATGGTCCGCTGTAAAAGGAAGTACAGTAACAGGCATCCCTTTTTTTCCTCCATGAAAGGCTTTGAGTCATCGCACTGTAATTCAATGGCTAATAGCTCATACACTTTCTCCCTCATTCATGGACATATTCAGCAGCCCAAATAGCTGACAATGAAGGCAATTCAGCTCTGTGCAAGAAACAACGGTATTCACAGTGATGGCCCAGCAATTCTATGAGTGTCTCTATTGACAGAATGCTACTTTGCAGCAATGGAGTCAGATTTAAAATTTATTTATTTTTACCAGCTTTCCTTTCACAATGTTTGCTTAATGCCGCAGTGAAAAGGGGGTCATTTTGTTTATTTGTTTTTGGAGATAATGCTGTTGGTGACTACTGCTTCTTTGTTGTGTTATTGAGCTGTGTTCCAGTTCTGTAAAAGAGAAGAACTGAGTTAATGCCCTTTGGGATTGTGAAGATTCTTTTATTTCAAGAGAGTCTGATCCAAATCCAATTTGTTTGTTTTTTTAACATATGTACTTGTATATATTTTACTTTGTTGAAGGAAGATTATTAAGTGGCACATATTGAATTGAACTTTTCCCCCAGTAGATGAGGGTGACAGACATAATGTTGAAATAATTAACTACCTATTATTTGGTTTTGAGGATATGACTGACTGCATCCAACCACTCCATGCAGTGATATCGAACACTGTTGTACTGCAGGTAATTGGTTTGCTACTGTTGTTTTGGGCAGTTTCACACACTCCAGTTCAACACAGACATTTAAAAAAAAAAAATCCTTTCTTTTTTGTAAAACCAAGATTACTTAAAAGAGTTAGCAACATCCAGAATCAAATGTATGTTTCTCTTTCACTGTAAGTTGCATAACATTGAATTTATCAATTGAATATATAGAATGCTCTCTTTCTACAGTTAACATTTTTTAGAAATAGAAATATTACCTATTGTAAAGGCATTTTTTGGAAAAACTGATACAAATTACAAACACATTAATGCAGAAATACGCATTCAATAACATAATGCATTAAACAGTTGCATTGTATGAACAGACCCAGACATAGGGTAGGCAAAAGACCTAAGAAATGAAGTGAAGTCTAAGCATGTAGACATTTAGGAAGTAATTAGTGTCTGAAGATGGATGGCGCTGTTCTTCAGACCTTACAGTGAACCTCTACATCGTCTGAGTGCCCCGTTGCGTGTTGCATGTGCAATGGTATCTTATGTCCCAGACGGCTCAAGGTTAAAACGGGTCGCAGGGACGGGAGCAGAGTCCAGCTGAGGCACGCCGCAGAGAGAGGGGTCAGGAGCGGGATGGACAGCCACCCGGCTCTTTTCCCTGTTATCCAGAGCGGCCGCACGCTGGGGTCCCCTGTGAACAGGTGGTCTATTGATCTCCGGGCGTTGTCCCATCAAACGGCACTACATCTTCACAGGGGCCGCCTCCGCCACTCTGTCCGCCTGTTGGTTTCGGGAAGACGGGCGGCAAGCGGCCCAGGCTGGCCTGTGCGTTTCCAGGAAGCGCCGTTGCCATCGATTCGCTTCCAGGGCAGGGTTCTGAAAAATCGAACCGCTCCCAATATACTTGTTGGTATTAAACACAAGAAAACACATTAATATTGAACCCCTATCCTTGTTTTCCTTTAACCGGGCTAGAATCGTATGTCTCAGTTATCGAGTGACTGACATTCCTTGTTGAAAGGTACATGCGCAAGAAGGCTTTGGCAGTACGTACGACGTAGGGTATGATACTGTACCAAAGATTTGGCAAGCTGTATCAAGATGGCTGAGCGAACAGCTATTCCAAGTTGGCTTACATTTCAAGTCCATGCTAGCTTGCTAGAAGAAAGCAAGTAAACAACAATGAGGATTGCAGCAAAAAGATAAAAGTGTCTAACTTAAAATTACGTAGTGTTTTTTCAATTCAAACACCGCAACTAGTATACAATGCTCCTCTTCATGAATAGCTGGCAGTTTTTCCAGTAACCCACAGGTAGCTTGGTTAACAGAAAGTGGAAATATTTGCAAGCTATTGAGCTTGCTGTTGCAAACCATAGCTAGCTAGCTTGTTTGCTTAGTATGTTTCATTTGCAAAATCATTTAATGTAACATCAGCTAATGGCTATCTTCTATAGTTTACTACTTTGGATTCCATATTCATCACAACAAAACCACAATGCTCTTAAAGCCACAAAACATTCTGAGATGGACATGCTTCAATGAAGGAAGTACATGTACAAAGCCCATAAATGAGAGTTATATTTAACATTGCTTCTGGTCTCATGAGAAAGCAGTTTCATTTTTATTTATAATAAAAAATTGAGAGTGCGTCCAGTTCCACTTCTGCACAGATGGGTCATGGGTCAACTCATATAGTCTCTGCCACACATACTCTCCAGTAGCTCCATCAGGGTCCGGCTAAACCAGGTTCGCCTAGTCTTGTTTCCTTGGGGTTTTTCCCCTGTATCATTAGTCTTTAATTTGTTATTTATGGTACCATGACCGTAACTGCAGTTGTGGGCGGTGAGCTGGAACAGAGGAGGCTGGAAATCTATCTTTGAATTGGGGAAAACGTGCAGCCTGTTTCCATATAGTTACCTGGATCAACAATCAAGCAGTTATCAACATTGAATTAAATAGCTATTTCCCATTTTATTTTGTGATAGCACTTTTTTTCTACATCATAATTTTACATCTAACATTGATAGATTCTTTTAACTAATGGATTAACATGTTAGGCTAATTCCTACTTGTATTGCTTGTTCCATATGCATCACAAATGTATAATTCTATTGAGGAAACTGAGTTTTTGCAGAATGATACCCCTGAATTTGAATGAAAAGATCTCCCACCCCTGAATGACAGGGCCTCATGTGAGTGAACAGAACAGATCGGTGAGATCCTAAATTCTATAACTGTTTTGGCCGTGACATTGGAACGTCAGCAAGATAGTGAGGACGATTGCAGAGATGAGTCCTAGCTACACCAAAGTGAATGAAATTGTCTTATGAACACAAAAGTGGATCTCAGTAGAGAAAAAGGACCAGCAGAAAAGGAGCAAAAGTTGTCAAACTCAAATGTGGCAAAAACATCTGTGACCATTAAATACTGTACTACTATCAGTAACCTTCCCCGCTTCACTGTGAGCTTCAGTCTCCCAACTTGTGAAAACGCTTCTGCTGGAAATATCTACTATCGGTGAAGTAAGGTGTGTAGGCTACAGCACTACTACTGTTCATGACTTTTGCAATAGCGGAGGTCTCATTTTCTAAAAGAAGAACTATCGAAGGAGCAGTAGAGGACAGGAGAGAATGAATCCGTGCTGTAAAAAAGCTAGGTTTTGGAACAGCTGATACCTGGTTGACTAGTTCATACCAGCTCCCAGCTCCACATGGTTCAGCTGGTTGACCAGTTCAGACCAGCTCGAAGCTCAACATGGTTTGACCTGCTCAGCTAACGACCAGCTAACAGCTCAGACAAGCTACCAGCAGTAGCTGGTTGACCAGCTCATTCCCAGTTTGTCAAGCTAGCATTGCTAGATTTTACAGCATGGATTAGACTAACATTCTAATCAAGAGTGTCAGAGCCTGGGAGCTTATTGGTAATTTGGCTGGTTGGATGCTCTAACTTCAAACAAGTTAGAAGACAAATAGCTTTTCAAGGGGATTGCCGTTGGGTTTCAGATGGGCTGCTGTGCTTGCATGCTATAATTTGAATTGGGCCATTGTGCGTCTCAATAATTGTAAAATGAATAATAGTGTGAGGGTGCGTTTAATAAATAATCCTTTTGATCTTGAAAATTGCTTACTATGGATATGAAATGGATTACATGGTTACATTTTTATAATCCCCACACACATTATCACAGTCTAGGGGATCAATGTTCAACATAAATGAACTGCCTGATTGTTGACCCAGGTTACTACGTGGAAACAGATTGCAACTAATTACCAGTTTAAAGATTTTACCGTTTTTCACTCTCCCCTCTTCCAGTTCAGCAGCCACCACTGGTATATTGTACGTTTTTTAAGAATGTAAAAATGAGAACTCATCCCTTGGTGAAATAGGGAGGTATAGAGGCTCAGAGAAACTGAAAAAGTGAACCTTTTTGGAAAACAATGAGTCACAATTCATACATTTTTACTTCATGTATCTGTGCTATAGACCTGAACAATGGGTTCAGCAGTTCTGGTGCATGTTGTGTACGTTTAGTGTTAACATATCTGCATTTTATTGTAAAGGCCTTCTAGTCATTTTGATACCAGTTCAATTCCCAGTGACCTATTAATATTGTAATTATAGAATTAATAATAAAACAGCCCCTGCTGTCACCTGATAATTGACCTCTAAAAATAGTTTAAACAGGATAATACATTTTTGAAATCAGTCTCTTCCTTCTTTGATTGTAATGCTATCGAAGCAGAAACAATGCTATTGCTAACAGGAAAAGTCTGCTTCATTTCGAGCTTTGGCTCTGCTGGGCATGACACATCGCTGTAGATATTATGGATCTTCTGCTTTGAGCATAGAGAAAATAACAAGGGTAAAACAGTTAATAACACTGCGGAGGGGACTGTGGGTAATCGGTGTCCGGGCAGTCGAAAGCAGACACCTCCTCGGGAAGTGTAAGCCGCGGTTTTTCTCCACCGAGGAAACTCCGGCGTTGAGAGACGGCGCAGGAGTGATTATGTAAGCAGCGGGGCGACGGCCCATTTCTTCTTTTTGGATCGGAGAGGCCCGGCTGCCCACCTGCAACGAGGCACTTAGCAGATAATGACGCTGGCCTTGCCCATCTGTGACAGGGGTGAGGACAGCAAGCATGCTGGGTACCGATGCCCTCTCGGGGAACGGGGAGGCGCCGGCCCATCTGCTTGAGTTTGGCCTAATGTGCCAGGCCGGTCACAGCGAGAGGACCAGAAATCAAACAATAACAAGCCACATCACACCAGCAGGGCCACACTGATTCTGCCTCGAATTGCTGACTTTTACCCATAAACCATGTTTATGTGTCCCTGGTTTCATTCTGCTGCTAGCAGTAATAACTTCAGAGTTTCACAACAAACTAAATCGTAGCATTATACAGAAAAGAATAACCATTTCAACCTTGGGAAATCCTCTGCCGAGCTATTGGGTAGTATACAGGTCTGTCTCTCTAACTGAAACAACTGTCAGTTCTTTATCAAGACTGAACTTTAAACCTTGGGTGTGCTTCTCACTAACTTTGAATCTAATCTAGATATACTGTAAATGCAGACTTGCCCATTTTATGTACTGACATAATATCATACTATTTTCAGTATGCTGTGCACTAATGCTGTTGATATGCTAAATAGACATTACATGCCAGCATTAAAGCACTCATCTACTGATCTCCTGTGTATAGTACTGCAATACATATATATCCTGTATAGTTTAGCAATGGCCTACTATATACATTTTTAAAATTTATTTTGTTTTTTCTCTCTCTCTCTTTCTGTTTTCCTCTTGCCAGTTTTCCATGCTCAGATTTGCATGGGTTTTTTTTCCTTGCCCGAGGAGGGTGAGGGGGTTACTGGCTCTGCACCTGAGACCACGGCACCCCCTGGGGGAAGGGCCAATTACAGCACTCTCCCTCTCATGGAAACCCCTGCCAGGTGACAGAGGTGTTCTTCAGCTCACAATGGCACAAGATGCTTTTGTTTATATTTTGAATATATTTGGATAACCAGTAGAATTGCTGCATCATCTCCCTGATTTGCAGAAATGCAAATTCTGGGCTGATTCTCTGCGATGATCTCATGTTGGGATATTGCCGGCTGTCACCACAGACAGACACTCAGAGGCAAACCAGATGGGGTTTCTGTTCATTTGTAAATAAGCATCAGCTGGTTTTCTTGCAGGGGTCGAATCGGTTTCAGTGCCACTGGCTGCCAGAGTGTAATATGACAGGTAGAGTTTCCATTGTCATTCTCCCCCACAGATGTATGGCAAACACATCACATACCTCATCTCTGCTAGATACAATGAACAACGGCTTTCTGGAGTTGGCCAAAGAAGGACGATTTCAGTTGGCATGGCATGCCCACCTCATCCCAGATAATAGTGCTTCCTTTCAATTGGACATGGCCGCCAAAAGCGAACACAAAAAAAAATTGGCCGAGGACGTCACGGTGAGTTTCACTGGAACTGGACATTCAAAATGGGAGAATGAAAACAATGGAGGTCAAATGTTATTGTGAAAATCCAATTCAGATGTTAGTCCTGGCAAAACCTTCTCATTACTGATTGCAAACACACTACGGATCACAAAACTGTCTCCATGCCAACTTCGGGGTTATATCCAAGCAGAATGAGGAAGGCTAGTCACATATTATTGTGTTATGAAAAGAGGCTTACTCCTTTGCACCGTTGTGCTTCTGACAGTCCACTTAGTTTTTGACTTAAGATAATAAATGGGTATTATTTTTCAGCAGGACACTTTAGTAGTGTTTTGGTGTTGGGTGTGTCTGTTTCTCTATAGCTCAGAGGGGGAAAGAAGAACAAAGTACTGCAGAAAGCCAAAAGAAACACTTTATAAAAAATAAAGTGAAACTAAAGAACTCACCTCCCAGTTCAGCTTGTGCACAATATTTTTGTTTTGTCTGATAAAACACTGTACTGTAATGGCCATTGGCTTGTCCAAGCTTCGGCTGTGTGGAAGCAATGCATGCTTTTTCCCATTGAATGGTGTCCTTCCCGTTTTCCCATTCTCTGCAAGTAATTAAGCAATAGTAAAATGAAGTGTTCAGCTACCTGCTCTATCAAAATCTGTCGCATTGACCCCAGAAAGTATGTTGAGTTTTAGAAATTACTTGAAAGAGGATTTAAGCTTTCTAATGATACAAACTGTATATCTCAACTCCAGATATCAAGGGAGTTTGAGTACCACCATACCATGTTTTTGTGAAAAACATTCACTTTACTTTCACTTTGACACCTTTAAAAGCTTAAAAAAATATTTTTTTACTTTGAATTTGGCATTGAGGCCTGCAGATTATGAATGCCAAAAATGAATGAAAAGAAATTGATTTATGTGAAATTGGCCGCCACTACTCATAACTGATTATGATAGAATGGGTCACATATATGCAACATATCTGGGCCTTCAGCTACAGTGAAAAACATGTTCCACCAAATCGTTATTAATGAAAGGCAGGGGTCAACAAGTTTGAGTTAGGCCTCCCTCACAAAGAGTCACATCAGTCTGTGAATTATTATGCTGTCAGAGTCGAGAAAAACATGCAGGTCAAATGCAGTGACAGGTGCCGTACAGAAGCATGCTTTGTCCGGGAAGGCCAGATATATGCCGTACCAGGAAAATGGATGCCTTCATTACGGGATGAGGAGAAGCAGTGTGACGGCTGAATAATCCGTGTTTCCAGGGCCGTGCATACTGTATGGCTCCTCTTGTCCCTCCTGGAATGTGAACACAGAACATGCTATGTGTGTTTCCTTCCACTGAAGAACAATTGAACTATGGCACGATATATATTGAATGTAGTGAGCCTCATTTTGCACAGACCCTGTAAACTGTAAAGGATTTCGGTGTTTTATTAAGTGTTTAGGAAGCCGCGTATTTGCTTGGTCATTGGAAGGAACTTTTGATAAGTTGCCAAATTCAGTCTCAATTCAAAAGCACCAACTGTGGTGAAGCAACAAAAATGCAATTCAAATCGGGATGAGGTCCCTCACTGTGTTCCATGTAGAATGTGCATGCACACACACACCCACACAAATGACAAAACATTACTTCAAAGCCCTGAATACAAGCATAACATTCTGATCAGAATTAGGACTGAAATTAAGTCATGTTATCTTGCATTGTCATCAATTAAAGTAATAGATTTTATAACCCTCTGAAAAAAAGTATAGATCTCTATGCCAGGTGTCATTCACCTCTATAGCACAGATCTTTGACCTGGTTTGAAGAAATCACGTCACACGATGACATTTGCTCTGTGATGTCACAAGGACTCGGTCTGTATTTTAGTGGCATTCAATTTGCATCTTATTATTCTTGCTTGAAATTACTCTAGCATGATCTATAACGGCATACCAGTAAAACTGGACAGATATGTGTTTCAAAAATGGAATTGGCATTTTGTGATCTGATGTCTCGGTGGATAGAAATCAGTATTTTCAATTTCAAACATGAATTTTATGTGAAAACAAGGCACTTGTTTAGTTTTGTTTTTGAAATCTACAGCATGTGGAGTAAAGCGGCCCTTTACTGAACTGCTGGTTTTCAATCTCTTTTGTTTAATTTTCAATAACATTAAAGAAAGTGCCAGGAAAACAGAGATATAGATAACTACAGATAACTATTAATTTCACTTTCTTTCAAACAAAATGGGTTTTGTGATCTGATAGTTCGCCAAATTATCCCTTACAACAGAATACAGTCTGGGATTCTATGTGTGTGAGGTCACCAAAACATCTGTGTCTCCACACCCAGGCTCTCGGGCCAAACAGGGCTAATACATCATTGCTGGCTGCCCTTCCACGGAGCCAGGAAAACCGTCTCTGGGGGTGCGCTCTGTTAAACATGATTTCATTTTCAGCTTTCTGTCAGCCGTCCGCGGGTGTACTCCACAAGCCGTTGTGTTCAATCCTATCGCAGGAGGGACTTAACACGAGACCCTGCCTTGTTTTACACACATCCATAGCCCTACTGTCTCCCATCCTCATGAATGTTTCCTAAGCGTGACCCCCGGACCCGGCACCTGGTCGCCTTTTTCGCCGTGTTCCCTGCTTGTTTTATCGTTGACGAGCCACCTGGCTAAATAAAGGAAAAATAAATAAATATTGCGACAGTAACCGGCTCTAGCTACATCCTCTTTAATTAAGTCCAGGGCTTGGTGTGGTTTCAGTTGGAATGTGACCACCCTGCATTCCCAATGCGTGGTCTCAGGATTTCCATCTCAGATCCCTCGTGATTGCTGATTCACGCTTGCTTTCATTAATGCATTTATTGAGCTTGTTCACTGAAAATATAAATTGCATGCCAACTGTTTTTTTCACCCAAATGAAAATAAGCCTTTATTTTGGGCATGGTATAAAAGGCTTGAGCAGTTTCAAAATGTATTGCTCTCTGCTGTGGAATATGGTTGTTATCTCTTCTCTTCAAGAACGTAATTTAATAATTGTATTTAACTTACTTGTTTTTTCAGCTGGGCATTATATTGTCAGACCCTTTTAAATTGAATTGCAGTAACTTCCATCTAAGCCAAATTCTAGGAAGCTTTCTCACACATGTATTTCAGAAGACATGACTTTTAACCAATATCGATATTTGTTGGTGATTTTGGCAGTGATAATGTGATATGTAAATCCTGCATGGAATGAATGAACAAAGACATTTTCATTTTCAAGAAGCAGTTGAATTTTTCAAATGATTCAATTATAACAGCCAGCAATGGAATGTCCTATAAATTCCATGATGTGGTGTCTGAAGTTCCTTCCATTGTGCAGATGGTCCCACTGATGTTGACGTGTCATAACTGTATGATTTGCATCATAAATTACTGAGAGCAGATCTGAGAAATCCCGCTCATGTCAGTCCAGTTACCATACATCCGTACCAAGAGGACAATGTTACTTTTGTCTGCTTCGCTTTAAAAACAGACACAGACAGTGCTAGTGCTCTCTATAGGACGTTGGAGGTTTTTGGTGGGAGTGAATGTCCTTTTGTGACAGCGTTCCACAAAAGCACCACACATCTCGTCAGACAAGGGTCCGCAAAATAAAAGTGCATTATGCTCAGATGTATTGACTAGTACCATCTGGTGTTCTGGCAAGTGACAAAACGATCATTTGGGCTCAAAAAAAGAGGTCTCTGTTTAATTTCTGTCACTTTCATTGGGATGAGAACAGATTTATATTGTCCATGCCCACAAGGGAAGTCAGTTTGAAAACAATAGTGTAAACCAAGAAAACCAGTCGGCCTAGCTGAACTGTTTCAATGTGAATATGCAAACTAGGCCGGCCTCATCAAAATTGAGAGAGGTTGACTCAATCATGGCCAACAGTTTCATAAACAGTTAACAGTTTTACTGCATAGGGATAAATACAGAAGGACCTGCTGATGGCAAACACCTCTGACTGGCAATAGAATGCATAATGCTTTAGAAACTGCCCCCACCTCACTTTAGGCAGTCCATGACATAGCAGGATGAGCCTAGCCTCAGCTGAGGCCTTTACGGACTCGATCTACTGTGGATTTTCTCTTAATTATGCACCATTTGTCATTGTTGTTATTTGGCACCATACAGAACAAAAAGGCAGCAGGTACTGGCCCCTCTGCTGGAGCAGGCCCAAACAGGAAGTGGGACTATTAACAACCTGATCCTGTGTGCTCTGTCTCCCACCGTGGCCCTGATGATGAATATACAGCCATGTTGAAGAGTCAGCTCGCATGCATCACACAACACATACCTTCACATGGCTCAAGAATGTGAAAAGTTAAGTCTCATGTATCACATATTATAACTGGATGCGGTTGGATCAGAGCTTTATGTAGAATCCTCATCATTTATAGTAAAATTTATCTTTTTTTATAGATATATTCTCACTCTGAGTACAATCAGCCTTACCTCATTTTTTATATGTGTGATGAATAAATGTAATGAAAGTATACTGTATACTGTATCCAACTCTACCTCTACATTATGTTTTGCTTAAATATTCATTAAATATGAAGACCATCTGCAGTGGAGGAAGAATTGAGTGTTAGGGTGCTAGTTATGTGTAGCTCTTTTGGAAGCACTTCGCGAATCCCCTAGGAGGCAAGAACAAGGGTCTCGGGAAGGTCGAAGAAATCATGAAGATTTCCTGAGTTAGGCGATCACCATGACAACCTTGCAGAGTAATCATCTGAGATTTGAGACGGTCGTAGTGCTGAAGCGGCTGGAGTGAAAATGGCCCCTGACACACACGGTTCCATCGCCCTGCATCACTCAGTCACACTAGAAGAGCAGCAGTAACTGAAATCTCAATTCAACAGTCCACCCAAAACTTTTACTGTCATGGAGTGAATGGAAATAGCAGATTACACATTCTGTTATTTCTGCCTTTCCTATTTTCGTGTATGCGGTAGGATAAATACACCCAGTGCAGTAGATATGGGCAGCTATTTCTTTATTTCAGTCATTCAAGTCATGGGTGAAGAAAGCTGAATACTGTGCCTCACATCAGGACACAAGTAGGTGTAAATAATACAACACCTAATCCTGTAGCAGTGGGGAAGTGTTGCTGCTGTGGGGCTTTAAACAGATGGCTTCTTCCCAACAGCCCATTTCTCTGAGATGATTAAAAAGAAAAGGAATAGTGGGTTCAAGAGGCCATTTAATGAGTGATAGCAGTGCAAATCAACACCAGCATCATTGTTGCTCGCATTTATCATGGCCATTGATTATTTATGTCTGTGTGGGCTTTTACAGTGCAATGTTTATGGTGCAAAATCATTTAAATTATCCACAGTCACTTAGCTTTCCATTTCTTATCTTACCGTTTATCAAACTCCATTATGTACCTAATTTTAGATGGTCTTGTACATTAGCAATGGTAATGTCAATTACTCAGGTACCCATGCTGTTGGCAGAATGGAATTCGATTAGCATTTTATGTGTACTGGACAAGCAATGCAATTATGAAGATTTGACAAATCCATCTCAGATGCCTCAGGCTTTCATCGTTAGGGATTGTTGGCTCTGCAACTCCAAGTTTTTACTATGAGTGCATTACATCACGTTACAGTCATTTAGCAGATGCTCTTATCCAGAGCAATGTACAATAAAGTGCAAATCAGAACCAGGGACATTGAAGACCCTAGAGGAAAGTACAGTTCCAAGTCCTAGAGTGATCGCATAGATAAAAGTTGAACCCTTGAAGATTAAATCAACTTTCCAAGTAGCATACCAGGGTTGGCAGCTTGAATACCCTGAATACTAAACTAATTATACACAAGTGCAATTATAACCTATAGCATACACATGGTTATTATAGCAGTGAGGTAGGGAAGGAAAGGTGCAGCTTGAAGAGATGAGTTTTCAGTCTGCGCTTTAAAGTGGCCAAAGACTCTGCTGTTCTGACATCCACAGGAAGGTCATTCAACCACCGTGGGGCCAGAACAGACAGCAGTCGTGCAATCCATTAGTCCTATCATTAGCTTTATCTAGTTTAGTTTATCTAAACTTACATTCAATTCTGTCATGAAACCAAAAACGGCTTTGCATGTATGCAGTTAAATGGGTTAGAATTACATTCTATTTCAGTTGTATGTGTTTGCAAACCCAACAATAACACTGTCTATATCACAACAGCAATATCTACATCATTGATGGTGACACCACCACAAGCCACAGCTATTGTTTATAGAATAATCCATATCCTTCCGTTTAGGTTCTCATTTTAACCTATAAAGAACTTGACCTGCTACTTATTCCACCCTCTGTGCTAGTATTTCTGGAAACATTTCATAACTAAGTAATTGAATTACTGGGGCCAATTTCATTAGTACGGGTAATACTAACCTTCCTTTGCTTTGGCTATCTTTTACACCATTTCATTTCACAACTTGATAAGCAGTTTTTTGCATCAGAAAATTATATGGGTGTAATAAAAACTACTGCCATGAATAGGCATCTGTTACTGTGTAATAATTAATCTCTTGATGTAACACACGCACGCACAAACACGCGTACAGGCGAAGCCAATTGTCACACAGTGAAACAAGTGAGAAATCCACTTCTTCCTGTTCTCAGAAGTGACCCCTCAGCACAGGAAGCTCTTTGCAGCTGCGTTGTGTTGCCAACTGTGACACCAGAACTGAATGGCAGGATGTCCTGTTTGGAGTTCCTCTGTGTGTCTCTCTGAGACCTGACCGGGATGAGTCGGTTCAGTGACCACTGGAAGACTCCCTGCGGTCACGAACGGAGCTCTCCCATACCACACATCTCAAATGGGTCTCACTATCAGGTTATTGCGGAATTTGACTGCAGCAGCCCACTGATTTTGACCACCGGGCACTTAATTTGGCTTACTGCGGGCGTGGGCGCCGGTCATTGGTAAACTCGAGATGGATCGAGGAATGTCTGAGTTGCCATGGCATGACCTGCTGGGTTCTGAGGGGCGATGTTTCACTGAAAGCAGGGTGAAAGGTTCTTGTGAGAAATGGGGCTCTGGAAGCCGGGCCCCGGCAGGAAATGTGCGATACCCATCTGCAGGACATTCCTGTGTACGAAACCCCATAATCTCTGGGGATCTATTTTTACATGGCTGTCTGCCCTGGAGGAACCTCCCAGGCCACCACTAAAACATATTTCTTGAGACAGTGTAGGAATAGTGCGCTTACCGACTGGATTATTTTATGTTTTTACATCGTTTCTGCTTTTGCATGGTAGATTGATCCCTGGAACCATTGACCTTATTATCGTGCCTCTGTTGTTATTGAGAGGGTACCAGTAGTCCTGGTCACCCACGTTTATACACTTAGTGCTATCAGGCATTAGACAGAACCTGCTGTGCAGTTACATCTGGACTAAAAGCTGTCTGAAAGTGAATCGCTCTTTTCTCGCCCACAGCCTGAAGCAGCTGAGATTGTGCGCTCTATATTAGGGTCTTCACTCAGGCGGGGGTGAATGGGGGCGGTGTGAGAGGACTGAATCAGGTTCCTGTTTTCCTACTTCAGTCGAAAATCGACTGGGCTGCCAAGTTCCTGGCCTCTCTTGAATGTAGATCGAAAGGTTCATAGAATGTAGAACTGAAAATGATGACCATGAGCATCACTTCCTTCATGTATCCACAGTGGACTTTTTGATTTTTGTTCTACAATGCACAAACAATACTTTATTTGAGGCGTAATGCTTCTGCCTGTACAGGTTCATCTTGGTGTTTATTATACTCATCCAAGGACAACTTTACAATATACGCTTGTACCCCCTAAGCAGGTGTTGGCTCCACACTAGACAGTGAAGCACTCATGAGCTTTTCTGTACCCAGAACCACGTTTGATTTCACAAGACTTTCTCAGCATCTTTTCTGGTTCAGTGGTCTGGGGCTTAGAGTGTCTACCCCGACACCGGAAGGTTGTGGGTTTGTTCCCCAGCCAAAGTCTTTAAGAATGACACCCACTGTTTGTGTGTTTGGCACCCTGAACTAAAGAAGACAGACTGACATAATGGTCTTGTGATAAACTAGTCTCCTGGCCAGGGAGTGATGTTGTAAATCAGACTGATTTACACAGTATACCCATGAGCTAGGACTGGGTATGACTTACAATTACAAATATAACCACCACAGTGTCAGCAAACAATATATATATTTACTTTTTTACTATGAGGTAGACCAGCTATTTAATCAGCCAACGTGGACCTGCATGTGGTAGCAACTAAATGCATAAAAGCATGCAGACTGTTTTACAAATGTCAGAATGGGAAAGGTAGTGACTTTGACCGTGGAATGATTGTTGGTTTGAGTATCTCAAAAACTGCTGATCTACTGTGATTTTCAACCACAACAGTCTCTAGATTTTCCAGAGAATGGTGCAAAAAACAAAAAAACATCTAGTGGCATTGTTGTGGCATTGATGTAGGGTAGGTTATGACAGGATAAGGAAGGTGAGTTTAATCCCCCACCCCCCACATCCCCACCAAAACAAAAGAAAAAAGCTGAGCTGACCAATGGGACCATACCTGCAGTAATTGGCCAACGCTTCCCCTGAAGTGGTCTGAAGGATTGAGGTTGTTAAATTGTTGCTAAATTTGAGAAACAACCTCCCTGGTGCTAATGTTGATTTGTCTGTGACCTCTGTCACACTTGGCGGTCTAGTGGTCATCTACCCCCTGTAGGGTATAATTTTCCTCATACTTCAGTGTGTCATGCACATTTTCTGTACCTTGTCACTTCCATCAATAACTTTCTCCTCATGGCCAAGCTCGTTTTTCTTGTCTTTGTACATTGTTTTGCCTTTTGATAAAAGCTAAATTGACATAATCCCTGACTTGTTTCATGTCATGGTTTTTGCACTGATGATAAAACTTCAGCCTTTTAGCATATTGCACTCCAAACCAAGCAGCCCAGGTGACCGAGAATTGCCACATACTGTAATTTAATGTACTGTCTGTTAACTGCGTTTGAACTTGTGCAGGGCTGAAATACAACATCAACAGGGCTCTGTTGCTCCAAACCTCACAGGAATGTGTGGTAAGTTAAAAGGAAACCATTTCCAAAGTAGAAAGGAAAAACATGTATAATTAATCACAAGCTGCAAAGGTTCCAAATCATATTCCACCAACAGAACTTATTTTCCATAAAGCCTGGGAATATGTTGTTTCTTCATTTTTCATGTGGCTAAGTAGAGGCAGTTCTCAGATCACTTCAACTTGCTGTCAGTCATATCTTCTGGCCACCATGACAGCCAGAACTGTGGAAGGAAAAGCTGGCTCAGCATTGGCTCCAAACACTACTCGGCTTCCTCTGCAAAAATGGAATGTACTGTAGATTTTCACTTGTACAAAATGTCAGTGATGCAAAGAGAGCTAGTTGCTCTTAGAGATTGTTCAAAGATGCATTAAGCTAAACTGGGGCAAGTCTAATTGAGGGAATCAGCTCATTTTGCAGCATCTCACCTGGCCTCCATTGATCCTCAGCCTTTCATCACCCTATCAAATGAGCAGCCACAGTAACTGAAAATGTCCATTCCAGAGTTCACCATTGCCTCTGTAAATAATGTTCACATAAAGAATGGGTTAAGAATCAAGAATAAATGCAATACATGCAATGTATTCAGTGCCATAATAGAGAAGCTGTAGGTCTCATTATTAGTGTTTGTATCTGTAGTTCTGTTTGAATCTTGAAACAGCTTTTCAAGATGTCTTTTGTATCATAAGTAAGGATAGGGGTTTGCCAGAAAATATTGGATTGGCTAAAGTCACAAAGCAGTCATGGCAAAGTTGTTTAAAATCATGGAAAGCTGACAAAAAGCGGCAGAAATCACAGACTGTTTAAAAAAACATGAATTTGTGAAATGAATTAATAGATCTCATGTGCAGCAGTGGGAAATGATTGAAACAACATTACTACAGTGCTTGAAGTTTCAAAAAATCAGCAGCCAATGGGTCCATTTTTGTTTTGGTACAACATGTAGTACTGTGTGAGATCTGAGTGCTTGATGGAACCCCTATTGTCACTGACAACATTACTGTAACAGGATGAGCACTCAGCATCAACACTGTTGACAGGGGCCATCATACATTTTCTTATTTGCCACTTCTTATTCAAAATACACAATTAAACGAAAACAATCACCACCTAGCATCCAACCAGAATGGAGTATTCACCCAGACGGTGGTATAAAACTTCATAATGAACTTGTGAAGGAGAAAATTTAGGGAACGTCTGTGCTTTCAACTGCATCGGGCCTGCCTGCAATTGAACAGCAAAGAAAGGTCCGTTCTCAGACCTAGAGTATTACATTACATTACAGGCATTTGGCAGATGCTCTTATCCAGAGCGACGTACAGTTGATTAGACTAAGCAGGAGACAATCCTCTCCTGGAGCAATGCAGGGTTAAGGGCCTTGCTCAAGGACCCAACGGCTGTGCGGATCTTATTGTGGCTACACCAGGATTAGAACCACTGACCTTGCGTGTCCCAGTCATTTACCTTAACCACTACGCTACAGGCCGCCCTAGTATTGCTTTCAAAATAACATTTCTCACAGCGTTCACAACCAAACTTGAAGGGCTGCAGTCAATGATTGCTGAAGTACACGAGCGCATGAGTGTATATCCCTGGGTTGACAGCTGAGAGTATGAATGATGCCATTTTCATTACTGGCACACACTGTACATTAGAGTGTGCACTCTGGCAGTGGAGTGCTTTAACAAGTGTCCGGGAGTCACGCTGCGAGTCGAGGACGTTTGTGATTGCATCTAAAGATGCCCAAATCACAGATATCGTGCAAATAAGTGGTTGAATGGATTATAACCTTACTGAGAGGGACGGTCTGGAAGCCGGAGAGCCAGTCTCAGTGATTTCGGCTCTGTCATTACAGATGCTTCGAGGGGCCACAGATGAGATGGCGCTGACAGAGTAATGAAAGGTGCCAAAATGTGATTCATCCTCTGGCCGTGGCACTGCATCCTGGGAAGGGCTGGTGTCAAACACTGCCAGCACGCTTTACAGACACCCCGCAATCTAAGAGAGGGCACACTACTGCATATGCATGCTTTTGCATTACCGCTTTATTTATATGTATATACTATGCTGGTTTCTGTTTGTGTGATTGTGGGCATAACCTTTAGTGTATAAATTTGAAATACTACTCAAATACTACTTGAAATGATACTCTTTTTTTATTGCACAAATTGCCAATCTTAATTGTACATCATTAACAAAAAGAACCACAAACTACATTTTATTCCCTTGGCTAATTTCTACTTGAGTGTTTTGTAGTCCAGCCAAGTGCCATCTCTAGTGGTGTACATAATACTTAGATGCATTATGGGCTGTTATTGCAATGTATGATACTGTTGCCGGCAGCATGATGGTTCTGTTAAACAAATGAATCTAAGGGGAGCAATCTAATGTCAAGCTGATGTGACTGAGTCTGCTCTTTCCTCCGAATAATGCTGGCGTCACTCTCCAGCTCTCATGCTTTGAACAGAGCCACAGTTGATGGAGGGCAACGCCTCGTCTTTTAGGACTTTGGTCATAATCTTCTGCCTTCTAGGTCAGATCGTTTTGTATGATACAGTATGTGCAGTGAAAAAACAAATCTCTGCGGTACAACCAAAAGCAAACAACATAATTGTTGCATTGAATGAATTTGTGAATACATGGCTGTGTGCGTAAACAATCATTCATATAGCAATGTTCTTTTTATTTGAATTCAAAGGGAGTCTGGTTTCAAAAGCTAACAATGTTTCTAAAGACGTGAGCAGTATAGTCATGAATACAAGCAAGTAAACACCATTTACGGATGCTTTTTATTACTGGATTAGGTTTGTTTTCATCATTGTCCCTTTCGAATCTTTAGAACATTCTGGCAACAATTATGCGGCAATGGGACTGGGGGGGTGATTTTCTGATTGGAGCAAGCATTCATACAAGTGCAACTTGGTGAATGTGTGAGTTCACATGAGATCGAAAGAGCATGTAAATGGTCTGAAACTATAACGGAGCCTGGGAACATGCTCCAACGTGCTATTGATAACAAGGTTGGTTCTAATATCCAAAATGAATACAACAAATGCAGTAAAGTTGGCCATTCACATTAACCAGAAAAAGTACATGTCTGATCTCATCGTACTGTTCAATAAGATGGTGAATGAAAAACAGGTTGACAGGTGTATCTCAAAGACATACTATACCGTAGCAAAATTAACTGGTTTGCAAATCACAAACGTGCTTCATCTTCTGAGAGCAGTTCATGCAAGATGGTGGAACCAAATCCAAAAATGATCCAGACAAGAGGACCATCACCTCTGCAGACTGATACTTATTTTTTATTTTCCCACCTGATTTTTACATCTATACCACTGGGCATGGGCTACAATATTGTGCATGGAATGCATGGCTTTGTTCTAAATTATAAAATTATACGTGATTATACTGCCCAGCTATAAAAGCTTACGCAGCTCTAGCTTTTGATGCAGCTGGTAGCTCGTTGACCAGCTCAGACCAGCTCCCAGCTCAACATGGTTCAGCTGGTTGATCAGTTCAGACCAGCTCCGAGCTTGATATGGTTTGACCATCTGAAGCTATTTTAAACAGCTGGTTGACCAGCTATCACCTCAGACAAGCTACCAGAACTAGTTGGTTGACCAACTCATACCCACCTTTACCAGCTTTATGACCAGCTTGACAAGCTCAATTTTCATCGCTGAATTTTATTTTACAGCAGTGTGTACATAAACTTGTTAACTTTTTGGTTCCATTTGAATTAACAACATGCAGTTTTAGTTGCATTTATTTGCACTGCATGAGACGGGTGCATTTGGACCCAAAATGCACGACTCAGAAACAATGGTGTAGTAAAGTCCTGTCAGGGCTTTATTCAGGGAATATCCAGAGAGCGTAGTCCAAAACAAGCAACGTAAAATCCAGCCAAAAAACCAAAGCGCAGTACCGAGGGAGAAGGCAGTCTCGTAATCGGTACACCATGCAAGAAGTCCAGTAGCCAGGAAAGCTGTCAGCGGGGCAGAAGTACAGGCGGGCGGTAGGCAGGTTCAGGGTCGATGACGGCGCAAGAGTCAAGACCGACCAAGTCTGCTCCGCGGGGCAAAAGTACAAAAACATCAGGCAAAGTAGCAGTACAGGCAGGCAATGGTCAACAAAACAGAAGTCAATAATCTTTGGTCAATAAACAGGCTTGGATCGTAACGGGTAGACAATGGCTTGACAAAACCACTCAAACGGTGCACTGACGAACAGGGGGGCAACAATTTCACAAAGACATGACGTGAATCTGAGCTTTATATGCAGGTGTAGACAGGTGTAGACAATTAGCTTGAGAACAGCATGAGAATGGAAATCAGGTGTGGAGGATTGACAAGTTAACAAGGTAATTAGTAATCGTTAGTAATAAACCTATCCTGCCCTAGCGTTAGTAAATTAGTAAATGACATGCACAAGAAACGTAAGGTAACATGAACACATGGTTAGAATGTTAGTATTACCGAATCCTGATCTATCGTTAGTAGATTAGTAAGAAGACAAGGGAAATTGAAACAATTACGGTGTGAGTGACAGAAAGGGAGAGAGAGAAAGCAGGAATGCAAGATTTGCAGAAAGACACAAAAAAGTGTATGCTAATCAATGAACAGTACAACATAACATGAAACATAAATTGTGACATAACAAGTTTGCAAAACTATGACAATGAACTATATTACGTGACATGACAAAACTAACATAATACGTGACATGACAATAACATAACCAAGACAATAACTGAACATAAAACATGAAATGTGACACTGCAGTTATTTTCATAAACTGAAAAAATTATATTAGATATTTTTATACATACACATTGAACAAAAAATGGCTGCTATACATTCTTAGCTTTCAGGTTGAGATGCTGGTGCTGGTTTTGAGCTTTGGTGGAGTTTTCGGATCTTATTGTGGCTACACCAGGATTAGAACCACCGACCTTGTGTGTCCCAGTCATTTACCTTAATCACTACGCTACAGGCAGCCCAGTGCTGTCATCAGAATGTCCACAGGGAACATTTTAGGGCTGGTGTGTGTGTTAATGCTGACTTTGTGTGTGTGTTAATGCTGACTTTGGCCCATGTGTCTTTTTCTGCGTAACTTCCATTGGTGCCGATGTGAAAGTTTGCTGTGCCCCGTGCTATCTGGTGGACAGCCTCCACATACAATCATGGTAACGGAACAACAAAACATTTGAAAAGCCGTTTTATAAAAGCAATAGACAAATATTTTCTCTTTTTCCATGACCAATCTGAAACAAAGCTTTGGTCAACAAAGCAACTATTTCACTTCTTCTTCCTTGCCCAGAAAATCACGGCTTAATTAGGCGACAAATGAAATGGTTTCTATGGCAGTTCACACTGGGGATGGAGATTGCAGCCAACAGGCCTTATCTCTGTAGCCCAGATTTCACTGCCAGAAGGCCGGGGACATTAAATTTGCATCTCTCTTTCTCCGGGGCCATCGCAAAATGACCAGAGGAGCAGCTCATTGTGACAAGCGTCATATAGAAACCTCTTGTAGTGTCAACAGTTTTCAATTTCCTATGTAGATAGATGCTGAAAAATAAAATACATTGATACATTGAATGCAGAGAATGACACACCAACAGACCAAAGCATATGTTTTCCCATGTGACTGACTCCCTTCAGACTTCATCACAGACTGTAAAACCACAATACAGCTTGTGATCTCAACTCTCCTGGCTATCCAGGGGGAACGTTCAACATGAACATCAAAGTGTTGTGTTTAGGTTTTTAATCATTTGTGAGGGGCCTTTTGTGCATGTTTCCATAAAGACTCAGGCACCGTTCTATGCAGGGGATTGCAGTGATTCACCGACATGATGCAAAGCTCCATTTGCCTTCAAACTGCTGAGCTTGTGACTTCATAAAATGTGGGAAAGCGTTTTGTTACTTTTTTAGTGCCTCTGAATATGCATATTTGCCATAGAGCCCATTAATATTTCAGTGTGATTCTATATTTTATGTATAAGGAGCCCTGGCACATAGCAAACAATGGATGCCTTGCCATAATCTGGCTCATATTTCAAGGCTTTCTTTCCCTAAAGCTGCTTATCCCGATCCATATGCCCCAGTCTGCTGGGAGCGCAGTGTGTTGACATAACAACTATTCCAAATAAATTCCTGCGCTGTGAAAACAAACGCCAGGTATCGGAGCACCACGGATGCCACGGCAAGAGAATGCAGCCGATACTTGTTGATTCTGCCAGATTTCATCTGGGGGGAAGAAGAAGGGGAGTAATTAAAATGTTTTACATAAAACCCATCGCGCGCAGTCCGAGCTGTGTGGCTCATGTAGAGCAATTGGAGCATTGCTAGATTAGCATTGTAGCTGGAGCGGAAACCGCAGGGCTGTCGCACGCAGCCCCAAGCGGGCGTGAGGGGCCTACGTGCCGTGGGACAATGTGAGCGGCGCTATCCCGCCATTTGGACCCCGGTTCCAGCGCTCCGCTGGCCTCCTACGAGCTCCTTTCCTGACTTTGAGTAACGTAAGCGGGCGTCTCTTCTTTCACTGTTTGCATAACATTTTCATTCACTTCAACTGTAGCCAAGTTTGTAATGAAAAAAAGGACTTTGGATTCAGTTCACCGCTCCACGTCAACGGCAAAACAGTCGCCACACCCCATGGGAACAGAGGAAGCACCAAACTTTTCTTTGTCTCCAAATAATGATGAACGAATTAACTTCCCCTACAGATATGCGACAGGTTGGTGTAACTGACTCTGCGGCGGGGTAACGTGGGTGGGAGAAGGGGGCACCTGAACGTAGCTTAGCACGCAGGATTATGACAAGTCAGCGCAATGCAGTCAGAACGATTAAAGAGCTTTTCTCCTTCCTGGACTTTCTTTGTCTTTTTTGTTTTGCAAAACCGTTTTTACTTCTTTTGACCCACTCAATGAAATTTTTTGCGAAATTACCTTGGGGCATGCAGCACAGTATCATTAGGCATCTAGTTCAGCTTAAATAGGTGTGCAAGAGAAAAGTACTGAAAAAGCATAACTTACACAATACGTCGGTTCTTATGGGAATGCAGCAAAATGCTCAGGTTTGTAATTTAAAGGGGCAAACAAGCTTGCACCTGTTGGGGCTAAGCTCATTGATTTCCTAACACAAGTGATGTTTCTGCTGTTTAGAGAGAAGATGGAGCTGACTGTGTTTGGCCGAAAGAGTCAAAATGAAGTGCTACTGTCCTGCACTGAAAATAAGTCCAGTGAATACAGCAGATTGGTTGATTTCAGTTGTTAGCTTAACATTGTGAGTGTGTGTGTGTGTGTGTGTGCGTGTGGCAGAGAGAGGGAGAATGAGCATTTTTTTCTCCTGTTGCTTTGCTCTTCACGGTTTGCTTTGCCTTACTGATAGCGAGGGGCAGGAAAATGAGGTAGAAAGTTATGTGAAGCAACAGTAACCCTGAAGCCATGTTCAGTGTTTTGGAACAGCCACAAGCACGCAAAGTCCCCTCAGATTCTTACCAATGTGAATGTATAATTCAGGAAAGCAATATGAAGGAAAATGAGCAACAGACTTCTTAGCTTTAAACTTTATTACTTTCTATCCTTTACTATTTATAGAAGATGTCATCTTCAAAGAATGTTCTGTGGATGTCATTTCAGCAATATCCTCATTTAGATCTTATTACCTGCCACTCTGTTTGAGATTGGCGGATACTTAATACTTTTTTTCAAAATAAAGTCCACTTTGGAACAAAGCAGAATATTATTTGGATTTTTATGAAGCAAATAGGAAATAAAAAGAAAACTATGTCGCCAGGCAGTCAGTACAGTATATTGGTAGCACACTGTCATTCTAGTGCCCTCCAGTCTGTGGGCTGTAGTAGGCTAGAATCATGTGTATTGAAGCTCAACTTGCATAAATCTGTTAACATCCACATACAGTATAAAGGTTACCTTTACCTTTATCTGCTTTCATTTACACTTAATCATTTACAATAATTTTGCAGGTTTGAAATCTGAGCAGAGATTGCTGTACACGTATCCTGTAAGTGTTGGGGTCAAAGGTCATTTGCTCGATTGCAGTATGCTTGCTGAGAGAGCGTTTTGATTTCTAGTAGCTTGGCCATAAAGTGGTCACCTGTTGGCTTAGAGGAAAGCCATTTCCATAAAATGCTCAATAATACGCCCAACTTTGAATGTTTTACTAGGATTTTCTTTCACTTTGTTTCACTATGAAGTTCTTCCATTTACCACAAAGAGCTGTGCTGCTCAAGCCAAGCGCTAGCATGCTTCTCAGATGGTGCAATGGAATCTGGACGTCGTATGTCACGTTTTTTTTATGCACAAATGAAACGGGGGGAAGCAGGTTCAGTTGCATTTGCTTCAGTTTGTGCAGGCACTGACATCAAACAGCAAGCTAGGGAAAGTTTATTATCTCACACAGCATATTCCCCTCCTAACTTTTCCGTCCATCGTACAGTAACCGCCGCGCTCCGAAATACAAGCCAAGGGTAAAATGAAGTTCATGGGTTTTTATTACCGCTGCACACAAGTCGGAGTCTCCTGCCTGCTCGGAGCTTTACTTGGCAATGGCTGTCCCCTGTTTTTCCAATTTGGCAAATTCCATGTAGACGTGGCTCTTCAAACGCATGACATAGGCAGATTTGTAAACGCTTGACTCGCCTGTATCGGAGCCTGCTTCGCACTGCAGGCTGCTTTTAAGGAAAGTCAGCTTGCGGAAATGCTTAGCTGATTGAATTTAACTGCATAATGTCCTAATATCTTTCAGTGTCTTATAAAGCTGCAGTATTGGGTTGAGAAGTCACTTTGTTCATGGGGCAAAAGCGAAAAATAATCCACCAAAAAAAGCTTAGTTGGTTCCTGGTTTACATCATTGTATGCAAATGAATGGAAAACCCCCGTCAGACCAAAGGGCACCACTTCAGTATGATATGTTTGGCTTTGTGTTATATTACAAAGGCAGTCAGATTGGTTAGGCCACCATAAGTGACACGTGGAAAACAAAGCAAACCAAACGAGTTAGAGGTCTGGGTCTTGAAGACAATCAAATACATACAAAAAAAAAAGAGACTGGTAAACAAGTCTTGTGTCAGATTTAAACAAAATTAGAAATTAGTCTTGCCCGTTCATAAGCCATGCTGATTTTGTTTCCTTCCCCTTGGAGATTTTGTTGATTCACGTCAATGCGGTTACGCTCGGTTCCCCGTAACTGTGTGGGGGAGCCGTGTGCATGTCTGATTGTTTGGCACAGTGAATGCCTTTGTGCCAGAAACACAGCTGTGGCATTCAAAGTGGACGCCACGGCAGTCCTGTGATCTGCGAGGTAGGCACTCGCTGCCCCCCTCTCTGTCCACCCCCGCAACATAAATTCCTGAGCCCTGCGAGAGACAGGCAGGCGGGAGCTTTGACTGCACTCCCTGTGAAGAAAGAGAACGAGGTGAAACGGGGGCCGTATCTGTCTTGCACGGCCCATGTAGAGGACTCGCTCGACTGCCCTACCCTGGAAAGTAAAGTGTTCACCTGATCACCCACTGGGAGAAAGGGCAAGCCTAGCAGTGCTCAGGTATTCACGGTACTCCACAATCATGTGCACAACGTGCGCTTTCTAACAATGATTATGGCTTTTGAAACGCCCCAAAACAAACCTATATAAGTTGTTATTCATAAGAAACAATAGATAAAGCAGAAAAGCTGCAAAACAAGTATGAGGAAATATCATTTATGAGTCAGGTGAGGTCTTGTCTGGCTTTAGCACAGATCCTAGGACACTGGAAATGCAAGTCTTCTCACCACTACTTCCACAATAATAGCTTTGTCTCTGACAAGGGAGTCGGAACCAGGAGATCAAGAGGAGGCCATTTCTGTGGTCCATGTCTGGTTAGCCAAGCCATTAATCACATAGAGAGGACAATCAATTATTGCCTCTTTAAAGTGTCTCCTAAGGAAATGAACGATGACAAAGTTGTCTTCCAGAATGCAAAAGCATGAAAATATGGGATGGCATACTTTCCTAATTCTCAGTACTTTTGTCATTTCACACACAACCTTAGCCAGGAGCAAACTTTGTACTGGAATTTAATTTTAAAAAAATTCAGAGTGCTAAGGATTATTGTGCCGGCAGTTGATTTATCTTATGTCATTTTAAAGGTCGGATATTGTGGAAAATTACATTTCCCTTACAATGTGGATTCAAAAGGAGTTGAAGGTGCCATAAAAACACTAGTATCAAGGTATCAAAATGCATAGTCCCCTCATTTGCATATCTGTGTGTGCTCATTTGCATTTCTCCGCCTTCAGCATGGCCCACCTTGTAGCCACAAGAAATCCAAGCACTCGGCACAGACGGCGTTCAGATCAATGGAGCTAGAAAAGAGGTTAATTGATATTAATTAGCCTTAAAGAAACAGTCACTAAAACAGCCGTTTCTTGGCAAAGCTCATGAGAGGCACTGGAGAATGGACATGTAAAACTGCATAGAGACTGTTTTTGGTACTTAAACCCATACACACGTCTTCTTATGGATATGTATCGTGTCTCCCAAGTGGTTCAGTCTGCAAAGGAGTTTGCTCTGACCACAGACTGAGCCCTATAGCTTTGACAAGGCTAACTCAATCCTGGATTATATCATCAGATGCTTACAATCAGGTGTTGACAGCAGCACACAGCAGTTGAAAGCAGTTGACAGCAGAAGGAAGGTGGGTTAAAGGCAGTCTGTGTTCCTCAAGTCACATAGGTGCAAATATACCTTCATTCGGGTTTGCACTGATGACAATAGCTATAATGCCCTGTTCCTCAAATCACGGTTCTCAAGGACCAAGACATGTTGGTTTTTCACAATGCCATTACCGGTGAGCCAGGTAAGATGGCAGTCTGGCCGATCAGCAGCACTAAATGTTCTGTTAATTATGTGGGCGGAATGAAAAGCAGGGCCGGATTTGAGATGCCTACCAGATCTGGGTTCAAATAGTATTTGTTTTGTATTCAAATACTTTTCTGCATTTGACTAAGCTTGATTGGTGTATTGGAACAAATTAAATGATTTACAATGCACATTTGTCCAAAAATAATTCCCTATATTGGAAAACATAATGCATTCACAGTTCCTATAGAATTATGTAAACTTCATTGTTATCTTCAGCAGTACATTTTAGTTGACTCATATGTTGTCTACACTAAATCTGGATCCCAGTAACAGCAATGATACATACTCGCAGCTATGTGCAGACTTTAATACCCCACCACAAGAATGTGAATGCAGTACAACAATGTGGGTTGTGGAACTGACTCATTCAATTATTGTTAAAAGCCCTGCACAATATTGATTTTCAAAAGTTGTTCAACTCAATCATTTGTGCAAATCAAATAACTGCTATTTCCACGATAAGGGGGATTCTATCCTATGCTTTGAATGCCTGTTGCGATATAAAAGGATTTTTGCAGTCCAGCATAATGATTGGTTCAAACAAGTTCAAACATTAACTTCATGGCCTGGAAATGCACAAAAAATTGTCTCAATCTTTCACTGTGAATCAAGGTTGTAAATACTAATTTAATTTAAAAAGAGTCTAACAAGAAATAGGTCCATTAAGAATCCTTCCATTCCATTTCACATGAAGATAAAAATGGCCTCCCAGGCAGAAGGGGAAAGGCTGCTCTGCAGGATTGTGCAGATGATTCGTATGTAAATCTGATTTCATTGGAGCATGTTGGCCTGCTTCAGAGACAGGCGCAATCACCTTGATTATCTTTCCGACTGCACAGACTCCCATTGGCCAGGCTGCGAGACTCTCAGTGCCTCCAGTCTCCATTTCAGTGTGGTAAAGCTCAACGATAAGGCAGCCAATGAAAGCTACAGGTTTCCAAAGACATATTATAGGTATTAGAAGAATACTCAATATCACACCTTTCATCTCTGCTGGGTGGTCTACAGAGAAGGGATTCAAGAAGATGTTTAATGAATGGCAAAATGGGACTGCAGCGAGGCAGGGTTGTGGTTTTGTTGAAACACCATTGCAGGGCATGGGTGGACCCACAGTTTGGGTCTGAATCCGGAACTTTCCAGTGCTGAATGTGGTCAACAGGCCTGCAGGGAGGCATACAATTAGCACTAGAACTGTCCAGGGGGAAGTAGGTTGTCAGGCTGGGATTCACAGCATCTCTTTAGCTTTATTTTGAGACTTTTATTTTGACGGGAGTTATGTTATGAAGAGAGGTCAGGAGGAGTGGGGAAGGTGACCTGGCCCCAGGAGGGAGTGAAAAGAAGAATGAAATAAAGTTAAACAGCAGCCAAATTCATCTGAGCCTCACACTACTCTTATGCATGAACAGCCTATCTTTTGAGTGTCTTCCTCTGAGTCACATCTGTGTGACCCTGATTTGTAGACTTTGGTGCAATGAGAAGCAGCGACTGACATCATGTGCTTCTGAAGAGAGTATGTGCTTGTTTGTGCTCTCCTGAGGTAGTAGCGAGGGTCACAGCAATGAGCACTCACTGAAATTACACTTTTTTTAAAATATATATATATATATTTATTTTATCTGGTTGATAAGAGAGAAACACCTTGTGCATGAAGCTTTTCTTTACATAAGCTGCTGGTTGCAGCAGGAAATTGTTCAAAACACAAACTATATTACTGGCCTTTTGCAAATGGAACACTCAGACGTAATTGCACAGTATACAGTAATCACACAAAGGTTGCAAACAACATGTTTCAGTGTCAGTTCTTCAGGTTCCCACCTATATCATATCAGTATTGAACTGAACATCACGGCTACATTATAACAACATAATCCAGGTTTTATCACCGATACCATGGGTGCTTTACAACAGCACGGAAGTATAAAGAGCTTATGTTTACCAGCTCTGCGGCAGGCATTCAGAGAACAAGGTTTAGTTATAGTAGCTCACATGGAACTCGCGTTATAAATATTTATTACATTTTTGTGCGAATGTGAAACACAGTATTTGTCCTGAGAATAGGGAAAAGAACGTTCTGTGACAGATCATAATAAAAACATCATGATTCATTCTGCAGTTTCAAGGCTTTTCCGTGGCTCCCATTTCCTTTGCATGATGTACAACTTCTCAACAATAAGTGAGAAGTGGTGACTGGAGTAATATCATGAAGGAAATATCCACAATACGTGAGTCTATAATCAGTCATGTGGCATATCCTTAACTTTTCACCAGCATCGAAAGCTAATGTATACAATATAATGTCACAAGTTGAAACTGTTTCAATAGTTTCAAAACTGTTTTTTTTTTTAAATAATGCGCACCATTACAGAGGCCTTATTAAGAATGATAGATACAATGAAATTGCACATTAAATTTAATAGTATTAGCAGGCTTAGTTCTTTTATGCCTTCACTAAATCATCAGCTTTATAGTCTCCCCATAAAGAATAATGTAAAATCATACATCCTTAAAGTTTTGTTTGTTAATACACGTCCATGACCCCTGAAATGGTTACAGCATGGTTTATGAATGGATTAGGTCACAGGGGACGTGGATCCGGGTTACATTTCAGAATCAGAAGGCTAACCAGCATCACTAGTTTTTTCAGTTATGGATTAATACATGGGACATATTGGACTATTCAAGAGAGGTGAGAAATTATTGTCCTGATGGGCCAGGGTCAAGGTAGGGGGGGCAAATAGTATACCCAGAATGGCTGCAGGTGTTGCGGCCGCTCTGACTCTTAGCGAGTGTGGAGATTACACAGCTTGACAGCAATTTAAAGGTAATTACCTCCCCCTACTCGCCCAATGTTACAGCCTCTCAGTGTGGATTAGCCACTGGTGTCAGAGCTTACCGCGGACTTACACCACAGTGTTTAAAATGGTGGGCTGCTGCAACAGAAGCCAGACGAGATCTGCAACAATCTTCCTCGCATTCCTAAACTGCCTACCTGGAAGCTGTGACCCCCTGGTCAGCTGCTGTAGGCGCCTTGTTCTTGACCTCTGAAGCACCCTTTTGGAGTTGTGAAGACCAATGAACCAATGAACTAATGAACAATTATGCAAAAAAATATGAAGTCATATTTATGAATACATAGTTGTAATAAAATCACATTTGTAATAATAACCCTTATTAGTTTTTGTGTAACCTAGCCCCTCAAATTTGCATGTATTCCTTTGTGGTAGCAGGCATTATTGGGGGGTAATTCTATTCCCTAATGTATGAGTAAAGGTTCAAACATTCATTTTGTGCTCCAAGAGGAAGTATGATAGCGTGCCTAATATTTACTTACAGTAACAGAAGGCAAATGGAGGCTTGCTGTTTTATCCATGCCATTAAAAGCCTTGCAGAAAATAGCAGGTGAAAATGTATCCTCTTAGAGGCAGTCGGACTTCACCGAGCACAAAGAAGAAACACCTAGACTGTTAGGTTCACTTAAGATGCCATACCAAGGTACAAATAGGCACCTTCTTTTCAAAAAATACTTTTAAAAATCAAATTAATTTTGTTCTGATTGGTCAGAGTAAGGGTGCTTTTTTTGACAAGTTTGGGTGATTAATGGCCTCATTAAAAAACAATATTTAATTTGCTTTCTCGGGTTGTATAGAATGACACAATATCCTCTCAGGCAACAAGAAATGGGGTGTGTTGCTAGTTTGAAAAAGATTAAATAAAAGGGCATGCTTTTATTCTCTTATCTCTGTTATTCAGTCTTGTAAAAAGGAATTGTTTTCTGTTAATCCGTAACTGAAACCATGAAGGGAATAGTTGATAGAAGAAAGAGAACAACAGAGGTTTAATGACAAAATCTAAAAATCATCCATAATCTGGTAGAGAGGCACAAGACAAGATTTGATACGAGTGCTTTCTAATCTATGCCTTGAGTTATATCCAATATATACTCTATACTATAGTTACACTCTCATTTGAATGCAATTCCTTCAAAAGACATTTTGAATTCTTCAAGACCAATTCCTTCAAGAAACACAAATTCAAACAACCTTGGTGAGATTCCAGTTCAAGGCCAAAAATACCATGGGGGATATAGCTCTTGTGTCTGTTTGTGTGTGTGTATGTGTGTGTGTGTTTGCAAACCTGTAGGCCTGTAGGTGTGTGTCAACACAATGTCAGTCAAGTAGCAGAAATATTCAATTTTCCTCCCCCTGTACTGTATGGCCCAAATACCAATTACAATCACTTGAACTTATAATTTGTTTAAAATATTAGTAGTGATAGTTGCTCCTGGTTCAATCAATCGAGAAAAGACCTAAGACACCTAATTGGTAATATACCATTCTGCTGATATGGGTTACTGATAGTAATATTAATCCAGAGGATATCCTGTAAGGCTTGGACAGAAGCAGATTGATCTGTGGTTAGGCCCGCATGGCTTTGAGCTCCAACCAAACTAAAATCCTGTGAAAAAAAGAAACACTTCAAAAAAAGTTTAACTCTTGATTGCACAAGCCATAAAAAGATTCATAAAAAACCCTGTGCAAAAATGGTAGCCTTGAATTCCACTTTTAAAGAGTATGTTTAGGCATGAGCACATGAAGGAGGAACATGGAGCTGCAGTGTATGGCCCTGTGACGACATGTTGTTCCGCAGTTGTTTCAGATCTCAGCCCGTGTGTGGGTTCGGTGCAGGAGCATTGTAGTGCGCTCTGTGCAAACAGCACAGGATTTGGAATGGAGGCCACTTTCACCGGGCTGAAAAAATATCCAGTCTTTAGAAGGTTCTAATCCACCCGCACGCAAGTCGATACCAGAGTTAATGCGAAAAGGAAGCGTTTGTCCAGTGCAATTAATTACAGGATGAACTGACCGATTTAATCCATAAACACATTACAGTATGCTGGCAGCTAGCTCGTCCTGATACTTGTCGATACTGTTCGTATAGTAGCCAATGTGTAAATAATTGAATTACAAAGAGGAGCAGCTGCAAGAGCTGAGAAGAGCTGACCAGTAGTCAATTAAAACTGACATAGACCTAATGTAGTAACACCAATTTGAGGGGGAAACATACTTGCAAATGTTTATGCTATAATAATTATACTTCTGATATTTACCACTTAAATGTAATGCGTCACAAATGTGATCTTAACTGCTGTGCAATTACAAGTTTGACAAATGTGAATTTTGCAAATGTATGTATGTATGTATAAAACATCATGGCGTTTGGCTGACACGGGAATTGAGAAAATTCAACATGGAAGATTTGTAAATGTGTGACTCGGGTAAATAAGGACACGTGCGTGACGCACTGAAATTGAACAATGGTGGGAGTGAAGGAAAGAGAACAGACAATTCAAATGTGCTTTTATTACATCTCAATTCTGTGGTCTTGTGGAGAGTGCAGCAATTTTTTGCAACCAAGACATTTTTGGACTGTATCTTACATCTCTCTCTGTCTTTCTCTCCCTCTCTCTCTTTCTCCCTCTCTCTCTCCCTTTCACTCTCTCTTACTCTCTCAGGGGCACAGAAAGGTTTTGGGAGATGAGTGTGTGTAATGGTGGTCTGACGCATGCAGTTTCAGTCGAGTCCCCTGTGGGGGTTTTCCCCTGCTAATTCTGAAAGAGGCTGTGTTTTCACGTCTTGCTAGGAAATGCATAAAAGAATTTGGCAACCTCTAAACTTGTTTGAATGAAGTCCCCAGTGAGACATTTATGGCATTTCAATAGCAGTCCAAGCACATGCAAATTATAGAGTAGCAATGAATTCACATAATAAGGTGGCTGTGTCGGAATCTTAAGCATGCTGTCTTTCTAATGACTGTTGACCACACAAAGCTCCACTTTAGGAGTTCAGTGTCCTGAAGCTATGAGCAAGCATAATGGATAGAAACAACTGCAAACAAAGGAAAGAAACAAATGGTTAAATAGTAAATCTCAAATGAACTTTCCATAAACAGAATATGTTCATTTTCTTTGGCCCATCCATCACACACTCCTTTCACATATTTCTTCTATCATAAAAGATGGCGGTTGTAAATCCTCATATGGAAACTGTAAAAAGTGTAATAGTGCATGTTTGTGTGAAGTCTAATCATTAAACGCTATCAGACACTATTGCCTTTGCGGCTCCAAAATGTAAAAAATTATCAGATAAAACTATTTGATATTATTAGACAACAGCGCTCTATGCAGTAAAGGAAGGGGAAGCCTCAACAGACAACGCTTGGATTCAAGGCTAAGAAAGTTCTGTGATTGAAATAAATCGTGAATAGATGAGAGATGTGAGATGTGACATGCCTTAGAGACAAGTAAAAAGGGATGGCATCATATCCGGTCGTCTGTGGAGAGATCTGTAGTAAGTGGGCCAATGCTGCCTTGGTCTGGTCAGAAATGGGATAAATGAGATGCTCTGTATGCAGACAGTACCCCATATGTCAGTATGCCAGGAGTCTCATTTCCCACTGTGCATAAAAAATACCAGTCAATTTTGGCCTTGAAAGAACCGATTAAATAATCATTTACATTTTCCTCACAACCTACAGTAAACGAAGACTACTGTTTACGACACCAATATTCTATGTTCCATGTTTTCACAAAAGGATTCTTCACAGTTCTTCAAATTAAGAATTTCAAATAAAGCTATTTAAATGAAAAAAGCTCTTATTGTTTACAGTATACGATATACATGTTTGGCCAATGTTGTATTTTTGCTTTAAAAAATAGGTTTGGTTGAGAGTTGAGGTTGAATCCATTGGCTCATTGGCTCAGTTGAGTAAATTAATTGGAATTCAGTTAATGAATAAATATATATATTTTTAAATATGACAATTTTTCTGTTCATTCACTGAATTTGAATTATTTTCAGTTAAATGAATTAACTGAATCAAAATGGAATTGATCCCAACTCTGGTTTGAACATTACTCTCATTGTTCACAGTCTGGGCAAAATGAAGTTATCTTTTCTTTAGCAATTTATTCCTTGTTCTGCCAAATTCGGATTTGGCAGTTTTCAAATCCCTCTTGAGCACGCCCACTCTAGGCGTCTGGAGGTAAAGCTTCTGAACTCCTCCAGTGCTGTTTCCTGCGGGCCACTGATGACTCTGTGCCCCACCAGCTCCAGCAGAGAGGTAGAGCAGGTTGTAACTCTTACAATCCTCACTTGACAGCTTTTTCGACACCTGCCATGTAATTTGGAGGAGCCAAACCAGCAGAAAGCTATAAGGCCTGAGTGAAACCTGCAATACCCTCGATAGGATGACATATCCAATCCTCAAACCTGCAGCTACAGACTGCACTGACAGAGAACACTTTTACTGAGTGGAGTACCAGGGAGCTCGAAAATGCAACAGCACTCCACTAACTGAGCAAGCTGGATTGATTTTTGCAAGAGGCTGTAATTAAAAATCAAAGCTTATCGACTTTTCCCTGTTTGCATTTAGCTTTAACGTATAGGAAGTTCATGGGAACACATTGCCAAAACACTCAACGTATATTGTATCAATGTCAAACACACTCGTCGTCAGTGTCCTGGCATCAATCAATGAAGCTATTTGTGCTAACGTTATTGTAGCAGTGAGTTATTAAATACTGCCGACTCCACCTAGTTCTCCTGCTTTACCATTCTCCTTCAATATTTGACTTGCGTCCAAGAGTAAGCGACTCTAATACATCAAATTTCCCTAGAGTTTGAATTGATGTTTTTGCAGTGCACCCTTTCACACATGTAATAGCAAGGATAACAACTAGCCAATTATGTATGTACACATCTTTTGCTTGACAGGGGTGAAAAAACATGTGCAGACTGTGTAGGCATGTGTGTTATACAATATGTGTAAAAATGTGCTAAAGAATGCAGTACCTTCTTTCAATGTAATGTGCTATATGTTCAAGCTGCAGTTTCCTATGTGATTGAGCAGAATTTATGTGGGTGTCTACTCATCAAGATGTACCAATTCAATATTATCATTTGCCTTTAATTAACGTGTGATTGATTTTAATTGTTAAAGCAAGGAGTGCACCTGCTTTTAATCTTCTTTAACCACTGTATGTTGCTATACCCATTCTTATTATCTATTGATGTGACTTGTCATAATATCTGTGTGTACATGTCAGGATATTTTAATATTAATGGGACTTTCCTGGCAAAAGAAATAAAGTAAAACAATACATTTATTGGGAACATCTTGTCTTTTCAATAACAACCTGGCCAGGAGAATGTAACCTGAGATCTCTCCTTCAACGTGATCTGCTCCTACACTGGAGAACTCATGCAAGCCGTGTGGTGTCATTAATAGCTTGTAAACCAGCCTTAATTGAAATTGAATTGCGGAGCCATCCACTGAAATGCTTTCATTCCCGTCCCAGAGATGGAAATAATGCACCAAATCAGAATGTTCAAAAGATATTTTCTTTTTCAGTGGATTCGTAATTGTGTTGTGGTACATTCGGTGCAGTGGTTCAATATGGAATGTGTGGATGGCAGTCGTCATTGTAAAGAAGTATACCCGTTCTTAAATGTATGTGTTTTGGACTGTGATTTTTAATTGTAAAACCATTCACTAAGGCTTTCGAGCTTTATCAAAAACATTCAGACAGCTAGTAAAGAAACGGAGGGTGTAGCTCTTAACTGATGAGGATCTATTCTAATTGGATGATATGGATAGCGCGGCTGATCTCTCTCTGAAAAGAGACGGCCGGCGCTTTGCAGACAGTGCGGATCTGCTTTGACGGCGCTGCGGTGCCGGCTCTCGGCTTGTTTTCCGGGAGACCGGAGGATTAGCCGCGCCCGGGAGCTTGTGCAGCGTAAGCCCGGCGCTATCGAGGCCGCCATCTCCGCATGGCGTCTCTCAAAGGCTTCTCCTTAATCAGCACTATTCGTTTATTTCCCGCTCGCCCCTCCCCCGCTATCCCAGCGCCACCCTCTCTCTTCAGCTGGCGGCTGTCGCTAAAGCTCGAGCCGCGCCGGGCAGGTGCGCTTCCGCCATCCCGTGGTCCGGGAAACCGTCCGCGGTCACCGAGCCGTTTTTTTACCCAGTCGGCCGAAAACTGAAATCAGACTGCTCTCCTGCCTCCTGCTCCCCCCCCCCCCCCCCCCACCCCGACTCACGCACACCCCACCCACAGGAGGCTTGGCTAGACGTACCATGCATTAGCATGGGGGAAAACAAACCTCCCTCCCCAGGGGAGATAGGGAGGGGACGGATAATGAGCTCGCGCTGTCGAGCAGGGGCTCCCATTGTCCATATGGGCGCCCTCTTGAACCCCCTAAATGGCTGTTGTTATGAGAGGTGTTTACAGTCTCTTGGTTACTGTCTGTTTTTGTTGGATGTTGGAGCTGTGGTAATCCTCGGATGCTGCAGGCACCCTGACCTCCTTTCTGTCTCTCTCTCTCTCTCTCTCTCTCTCTCTCTCCAGGAAAAGGGGGTGGGAAGGTTAAGGACAACACACAGCGTGACTGGGCCGCAGTTGTCTTCCCTCGCCATCCTTTGTGTAGAAAATAATAAATAGAAGCTTTGGTTACCGGAGTGGTGACTGGCAGGTTGGAAAAGCTGTCTTTGTACTTACTTTGAAGCGGTCACCACCAGTCCAGTCTTTGATGGGGAATATCCTTACTGTGGGGTCTCCTCTTTGATCAATGCACTGTACAAACATGTAGTTACATGGACAAAAAGCACCGTCTGGATCTGGATTTAATCTCCTGGACATCTCATGGACCCCCTCAAGAGCTTGTCTCAACACCACAACTGCTTCTCTGTATAGTTCTCTGTATAGCATTTTCTTTTATTTATTTATTTCTTTTTTGCAGATTCCCTCAGCATGTTCCTGCGAATCAGTTGCATATGCTTCCATAGAAACAGAATATCCATTTGCAAACAGCATTATTATGGCATTTATTTCAGTTCTACTGAAGAATAGGGTAACAGCCGGATTGGACCTTGTTTTCATTCTGCCAGAGAATATATCAACACGTCCCTGGTCTGTGCTGTTTCTTGTTCCAGCTAATCACAAAAATTAATGGAAGCAATTGAGAATGCACACGTACTTCCATGATTATTCAACTCTTTGCGCAGAAAGCAGGCTTATCTCATTTCCAGTGTAATTTTCATAGCCTTAATTTCTCAGGGGGAGTTCAATTTCAGTAACCAGGTGTACACAATTGCGACATTGTGACTTTTCATGTAATTCAATCAATTAGCAGTCTGCCGTTCTATTAAGAGACTTTAATAAATCAGATGTAATCTTAGGCATACAGAGAGAAAGCATGCAGTTGAAGGTAGCACTCACAAAGCTTATTGCACCAGCTTTAAAATGGTCACTTACTTGTCAGGGACAGCTGTATTCTCTTTTAGGAATAGAGAGAGGAAGGAAAATGCATCTCACTCACCGCCAAGATATACCCCCATGTGTCACTACAAGAATGTTTATAATAAGGGTGTGCAGAGAAATCCCTACCTATATCCTTTCAACATGCTGAACTATATGTGTCTATATTAGAACTTCAGGGGTCAGTTCAGCATGAAACATGCATGAAAATGGGTTTTCCATTTACTACATGTGCAGCTTATACTAATCTCATTTTCCAAATATCTTTCAAATACCAGTGGTCAACTTCTGGGTGAAAGAAAATATTTGTGTGAAATCTCTGATCTTTGTGGATATAGGATACAGCATTTGTGCTTGCATACAGGCCTAGTTTAAAACTTGGGGATGAGTTTTATATAGAAATGCATGAAAATTGATGTTAATTTTCCATTTACTACTCATACTCATGCAAATAACTTTTTTTAAATATCTTTCACATACCAGTGGCCAACTTCTGGGAGTAAATACAAATTCTATGGAGTGTATTATCTGTGTATTTTGGGATACAGCCTTCATGTTTAAAATATAGGCCTCATTTAGGAGGAGACCATGCTTTAACGTCACATCATGAACTGACAACTAAATTCCAGTTTCTGAGAATAAATGAAAACCTGAAATTGACTCAAATTCCTGTTAAGAATCAGAATCGCTCTGGCCCTCCATGACAGTGGTGCACTATGCTAGAGTTAACGTGTTTGCCATGGGTGACAGAGGTCTGTTGACTGCACAGCTGTGGAGAGCATCGAGTCAAAACAAAACACAATGGCCGCCATTGATTTAGCGGGTCCTTTGAACCCCAGAGCCGTAAAATGGAAGATTCTGTTCTCCCATCCCCAGGAACTTCTTTTACTCCACAATATTGTGTGAGATGGCTTTCAATAAATATGTCAGGTGTCCTTTGTGATATAAAAATAACAAAAAATATGGCTGTCAGAATGTAATCATTGTAATGTATCTTCTCTCTGCATTGATGATACACTGTAATGGAATTTAGAATTGTTTTCTAAAATATGAACCAACCACTCATATTTGATATATATTTTAAAGTAGAGGGACACTGCAATATACTTTTTCTCGTTGTATACCAAATTGGAGGTCTAGATTGGGTTTTATAAAAAAAAAAAAAACATTTTGTAAAAAGAACATTAAGAAAGTTAATATAAGTTAAGAAATGCAAAAAAAGGAATCTGTATACAATTAAGTAACAGATCGCCATATTCAACTTAAAGAGCTTTCCTTCATTACTGTTCATTCCCACTGCTTCAGAAGAATGCAAACATGAAGAACAGTTGAAAGCTAAATATACTCTTACAGTACATCAGAGTACAGGGTGATTCTGCATTCCCCATGTAATGTAAGTATAGAAACTGTGATATTAAAAATAACAATCATTTACAAAGCACAATGTCTATATGTACTGTTTCATTTCAAGTACTTTATCAGTGCCTCTTTTTAGATATTTTTTAGAGAAATAAAAAAAGCTTTAAAGTGGTATATGTCAAAGTGATTTCTCTTTCTTTGACTTTGTGAACCTTACAAATTGATGCAATATTGTGGATTTATGATATCCTTTTCAGTTTTATGCTCACAATCATAAATAATATGAACAATCTGTTCTTAGAGTGTGCAGGCTATTTCATGTTTTGACCTTGCCTCCTCCGTACTTGATTTTGTATAATGATTCCAAGTGGAACACTCTTTGTTACAGGGAAGTCTTTGCATTCCTGGTGAAGTATATAAAGAAAATTCTAGATTTATAAAATTAAGTCGTGTCTGAGCCAGTCTGCTATCCATCACACATGCTATTATAAATACCTGTAACTAATCTAAGATGAGTCTGCGTGTTCTAATACTTTATGGTGCAAAATAATCAACCCATATGGTTCTGATTACAGCTATGATCTCACCCTTACTGGGAAAAGAGCATTTTAAAACCAAAGTGTTTGTTCACCTTTACCACAAAGTTAGTTAGTTTTAGTAACAAAGTTACTGTTTCTTTTTAATTAGCTCTGCTTTCCCTTTGATCCACATCACAGTGGCAGGAACAGACCATTCCTGCAAGCGGGGAGGTTACACTTTACAATAAGGTCATATGAATTGGTATTAACTAATGTAGTTGTTAACATGAATGAATGATTTACAAATGCATTAATTAAGCATAAAATTAAACTCTTCTTCAGTTAATGTATTTCTTCACAAACTAATATATTAGCTACATGAATATTTATACCTACAATTAGTTAAGCATTAGCAAATACATTAACTGGTTTTCTCAGTCCAATATGAATTGGCATGAACAAATGTAGTTGTTAGTATGTATTAATCAAGTACAAATACATAAGCAAAGCTGGACAGCTCAACTTTTCAGTAGTTAGATAGTTACCAACTACATTAGTTCATGCCAATGCATGTAACCTAAGTGTTTCCGCGAAGGAACTCGTACAGTACAAGGCGGGTCTTCTGGTGCTGGGTCTGGAGAGAATATCAAATGACTGTTTGGCCAAGGGATCCCTTCCCTCTTAGCCACGTGATTCGTGGGTTTGAAGTGAATGGAATTTAAGTTTTGTGGAGAGAAATCCTAAACATATGTTTGTCATTTTGGGTTCTGGGAGGAGAGCCAGGCGCCAGGCAGCTGAACTGGGGGTGAGCATCATAACTCCAGTCCACTCAGCTTTTTCACAGAAACTCGGCAGCCGTCCATCGGCCCAGAGGAAGAAATGACTTTGGAGGCTCAAGAGATGTACATCCCACAGATGGAGAATCCATTTTATGGGCTTGCTTTTTGCGGCCATAACAATGCACTCATACACCAAATTCACCTAAAATGAAGAGCACCCATGCACATTTAAATGTGACCATTTAACATTTTAATGTGACCATACCCCTCAAGAGTGCATTTTAATGTGACCATACTCCTCAATAGTGCATTTTAATGTGACTATGCTCCTCAGTATCTCCACAAGTTATTTTTGTTTGCTTTTAGGTTTGCTTTGTTGAAGACTAGGAAAATGAAAGTGAACTCGAAACTTTATTGGCAAACAAGTTTATCAGTTAGGAAGTGTGCAGGCAGTTTGGAAATACCTTGCCGTGCTTTTGAGTTTGCTGTCTGCTATTGGCACTATCGAGAATTAACTGTGGAACTGCTGCGTAATGACTGCTGGGTCTATCTGTGGAAGAAAGCCCTTCGGAAACAATTTACTGTGGAAATGCAATGCAATGAAATCCAGCGAGGCAGAGGATACTGAAGCAAAGAAAAAATCTCATGGTGTGGTTCCATTTTGGCCTCTTTTCCTCCATTGACTTCTGATGATTGCATTTGTTTCCATTACTGCAAACATGCTGACTTCTCTTCCCTCTCAACTTTATTAGTTTTATTAGTTATTGGTTTTATTTACGTGGCCAACCGGCCAAACAAACTAGCTTTGGAAACACCCTTATTTTTGGAGAATACAGTGATCTCTGTTGGACATATCACTCTTGTCTCATTGTGAATTTACAGTTTTTCACTCACAGAGATTATCACTGCTACGCCAAATAAATTGAGCAAGAAAATAACCTACTTTAAATATATTACTGTGGTTGTCGCTCTGTTGAAAGATTATTATTTTTTTGGTAGACATATGACTGCATGACTCATAGTGCAAAAATGTGTTTAAAAGACCAAATTATAACAACCACCATATGTTGCTGTTATAGCTATAATTTTGTAATGAATGCAAAAGGAAACAAGCCAGCCTTTCATGTGATGCATTTAGAAATGGCATCACCTCTCCTGCTCTCCGTGTTCCATGCTTGTTTTTATAATAACTTGTTTAATATAATAACTTTGGAACAGGAAAATCAGCAGTTCCATATCAGCCACTCTTTACATGTGGTCCCAGTCGAATGCCAGAAAACATTTTTTTGTTTATGTGTATGTGGTTGAACCCAATTTGACACTACAGGTGTTTTGGCATAACTTCAAGTGTGCTCAGTCCTTATATCACCCGCTGTTTCTGTTGAGCATACAGTAAACATCTTTCCTTTTCAAAACATTGCGAAGCACCACATACTCCTCCAGCAGTCCAAGATCATAAACAATTTCCTAATTTTTATGGGTGGATAGTTTTTGGATCTTGAGGTCCATCTGAGGTGAAACATCTGATATTTTACTTTTATTTCAAGCAAGATGAACATGCTCTTCATTCTGTGATTTGATTTGAAAGCATGCAGTAACGATGCAGAAATCTGTTGACAGAGACGGGAAATTGACAAGACTACAATGTCAGCTGTCAGGGAACTGTGCAGAATGCTGGCTGACAGAATCCCATGCATGCTCGCTGTCGAATGGAGGTGCTGGAATGTTTAGAGCTCATAGTACATGTGTATTCCTGAGAGGTGACAATTACTGACTGAAGCTCTTTCATTCTGGGGAAAAGGGGTAGTTGCGGACATGCTGTAATTATGCCAACTGTTAATTATTGGCACAAAATAGCAAAATAGTTTACTAAGTCTGAATAACAAATTATAAACAACTTAATCATACACATCTATGTATTAAATCTAAGCATCATCTGATGTGTGGTGCTTGGTGCAATCAGCCAACTGCAGTAGGCTAATATCCCTGGGTCACAATTTAAATGACTAATTTTCCAGAAAGCCAAAACTCATTTTCATTGTTGCCAGTGTGTTCCTGTTGTCTTGCAGCTGAACCGCAGAATCCTGAATTCCAATCGCAGCTATGCAGGAGGTAGCGACAAGACAGGACATGTTCAAGATAAGCACACTGAAATAATCTCTTGGATTCTCAGCTCATCAGCCTGTATCATTGCAGCCAGATGCAGGTCTCACTCGCTGAAAGCATTCACAGCACGTTACACTCCAGCCACGACCACGTGTGCTCAGCTCTCTCACTTCCTGCGAGATTATATACGGCTTGCATTGCAAATGCATCAGAAAACACATCTGAGCAATATTGAAATTTACAGATTTTAGATAATAAATTGATTGAAGTTTAATCCATTATGTAATTATATTGTTTCAGTGACAAATAACCCAAAAAGGAAAATCTAAGGCTGGCCATTTTTCTAATTTTGGCCATTATTCTATTAGTGAACTAGCTAATTGCTAAGTAGGTGAATAATTTTACATTTATGTACATTTAAAATTATATTTATGCAGTAATAATCATTGCCAATGTATAATTTAGTATGGACCTGACATTGACATGATTATCAGACAAAAAGTCTTGTAAAGGGAGGGAATAATGCGGAGGAGGGGGGGAGTAGTCAGGACGAGGAAGATCCCTCAAATTTGAACATTATGAAAACTTTCAGGCTTAAAATCCATTAAAACTACCGTTACATAATAGTTCTAGTGGATTTTAAACCAGGACATTTTCACAACGTGAAAGCTCAGCTTTATTTGTAGCTTAAATACAGACTTTTACATTATTATGAAATAATAATTCATTATTATGAAAAATACATGCTGTGTTCGAATAATAAGCCGCAATTTGAGTTCAATCAAGCTTGTCATTATGTGCTTTTTCAAAGCTATGCCAAAAAAAACCTGAATTCAAAATCTGGATTATTTTCAAAAATTGCATGAAAATGGTATCAAAATGGAAAAGTGATAATCATTGCCAGCGTTACTCTCGACCAAAGATTGATTTACCGCAGTGAATCAGCCCAGGACTGTTGTGCAGGCCTTCTATATGAGAAGTGTTCTGTGCCAACAACTCCCGCCTGGCTGACAGCAGTGCTGAGTGCCTGATCCCATGGAGAAAACCACGTCAAGCTAACATGTCATTACATCCTCACACGTGTGTCCCGTCATACAATACCCCACTGCTTGCGATGTGGCACTTGGAAACACGCCTGGTCTCTGGAAAGAGAGAGAGGGAAGCTTCCTAAGATCTGTTTCATCAAAGTGTTTGAGATTTGATCGAGAATTCTTTACTCCACGTGGTTTAGTTTCCAAGCTGAGTGTCTGGCATGCAACAATACAGCTGGGGTCATGTGTTCTTAACATCTCAGTAATCAATTTATTGTGGACCAGGGTGATCACCTGCATTGCACTTGGGAATATAATAAGTAATTATCAAGCAATCATTCTGTTCGGTGAGTCCAGCAGCAGAATTAGTCAACCAAGTAACTTCAAAGTGTGCGGTCAGCATAGCGTGCTGTTCCGTTGATAGCTATCTACATTTATTTCAGATGTACTTCCTTGTGGATGGATTACTGCCAGATGGGTTCTGTTTGTTTTCAAAACACCATGTTCCAGAGAGTGTTCTGTGATTCAAGTTGTTGTTGTTTGTTGTTGAATATATTTGCGATTAAAAATGTATCTTGGTACAGTACTATTTCATGACTATTACTCAATCACAGGAAATTAAGAGATGCAAAAGATTCCATTGATAAACACAAAAAAGGTTATCAATACTGAGCTCAACAGTAAATGGGGCTTTACCAATATTGTGGTTATTGTGGCTTTGAAAGGTATTAATAGTCATTAATGCCACTCAGGCTATCATACGAATACAGGTTTCTTCTTACTGTGTTAACTGTTACCGTGCACTGTTGCTATGCTGTGCAATTGCTATGTGTGGCGAAGGTGAAATTATGATACCCTGCTGCCTACATTTGTATTATCACAGCATGGTGATGTTTGTATTTCAGTTTATGTTATGTTAATGTTTTCTAATATTGCTAAATGTGTTCTGATTACAGGATGAGAGAAATGAGAAAAACAGTCTATCATTGGGCTGGTAACCTGTATGGTATATAGTGCCTATTATAAAGAATAATATAAACATAGTGTTAATATTTTGAATATTGGTAGTGGTGATTCAGTTACTATTTCAAGTTTGTTGTACTCGAAATATGAATTCCACTTATGTTTTAAGAAAATAAACGCGTTGCCCCCATTGTTGTTACTGAAAATACTGGTCTTCATAAGTGTTGAAAAAGTGTTGAAAAATTTGTAGGCAATATTTTGAATATGTTCCTTCCTTGAGAGGAAAGAGCGCAGACCAGTGTCCCTATTTGTATTCCCCTGAGGAAATATCTCACAAGTTTTGTTTTGGGTCACTAACTCGTCCCCAGATTGAACCACTTTGTAGGCGAATTTGCCCCAGAGTTTAGTGAAATTTAGGGCGCCGTGTCCCCCGCAGCACTGTGGCTGCGGGACTGGAAGAAATGGGAGTCAGCATTGCGTAAGACTGTCGCTCTGCATCACCACTAACCCAGTGAAACCCCTGCGACCTGCCCGTCAGGCCCCGGGAACGACGGCGCTCGCGGTCGCGTCTGAAAGCTGAGTCACCCGACGAGGGAGGCCGCAGCTAGCCGACCGTGACACGAACGCTCGCGGTTCGCCGGGTCGTCGGTCGCGACGATTGTTGCGGATTCCGAGCTCCGTTCGTATTTCCTCTTGTGAATTTTCTCCTTCTGAATTCGCTGCGATGCGAAATCGTCATCTGGGAAATGGGAGGCTGGCACGGTTGTCTGATTTATGCCGGTTCTTTTCCTCGGTCCATAAACTTCAGCGCTACGCTTGTCGGCGTTGAAACATCGCAACCTTTAACTTTGTGTTTCATTTAAAGCATGCCAATGCATCGCTCTGCTTGGTTTCCGGTCCGTTTCCTTGTGCAAATGTGCAGCAATGGCTACACAAGTGTGCTTACATTTCCAATAATTTACAAAATCATTTAACTAAAAGATGAGTCTGGGTACACCAAAATGAGTAGAAATCCTACGTGACAGTAGATGTGAACATTCGTCGTGCCTGAAAAAAATTCCTTTTCAATCCTGACCAGACAGGATTGCATTAGCATCTCAAGGCATTAATGGGTACACATTATCTACATAAACCCCTGCAATGAAAATAAATAGAATCAAATTGGTAATGAAATTTCTGTTAGTGGTAATTGAATAATATGTGACATTGTTGACATTTTGGACAATTGAATCATGCTGCACAGTGCAATGTTTCACAGGAATGTACTGATTTTGTCCCTGATTTCCATTTTAGTCTTATTACGCAACACAATGATGACCGTCAAGTAAAATAATGTGGGCTGGGCAGTATCACACAGGAAATGTACAAAAAGAATGTCATTTATTATTAGTTCGCTGCCATTGTGCTGAATACCAGGAAGTTACTTTTCCACCTGGAAATAAGTTTAAACAAGTTTGTGAAGTGTAACCGATTCTCCTTTTTCTCAAGGGGGATGTAGGCGGAGCCGTCACACAAGTGCTCCTCTGGACGCCGTGTAGCGAACAGTGTTTACGTCATTTTTAAACAGTTCTCAAAAGGGTGCCATTGTCACTTTAAGAGCTGTGTATACACAAGGGAAACAAGACAAGGGACACCCAAACTGGGTGGGTCAGTCTCACATCAAAACTGTGTCCAAAAATGTTACGGTCAGTGTAAATCAAAAATGATTGCTGTACCACAAAGCCATTGAGTGGGAATAATCACCAAAGGAATTCACATAAACACCTCATCCTTCTAGATCATTCTTTTGTAAACCTGGCACACACAGAGATGGCTCTGAAATGTGCATTTCTCACAAACTGGAATCCATGTGAATCACATTACACAACTCTGTGGTCTATTGCAGCTATGTGTAACTCAGCTGTTATGGTATATTTGAAGTGAACTGGTATGTATTTATGGATGCCAAAGTAATGGCCATGCTATGAACATTGAACATTTTTTTCAACCCTCTTATGTAAGACCAGCCTGGTCTCACACTAATTTGACGGAATGTTCTGATCACTGAAATCGGCCTCTGTGTTCCAAAATCTGAACATCCGTAATATCCTATAGTTAAGAATATGTTCTAATTCCACAACCAAAACCAAATTGCTGGAATGCATGTTTAAAAAAAACATTTTTGTCTCTGTGCTCAATTAATATTGTTAATGTTACATCTTAACCCTAACCATAACCTGTTTTGCTAAAAGAAATTCAGTTTGCCCACGGGTTATGTGTAAATATTTTATACGCATTCGATTTCTCCTTGCAATTGCAGATTGTCATCGTGGGGTGATGCTTATCCAGGATTCGGTATATGTGAACCGATTTCCAGGGCATGAAAAATCAGTGCAAGATCATGTCACTAAGACAGCAGTGAGTCTATGTTGATATGAAGTAAATGAGAGATGAACACTTCCTTCATAACTGCTATCCAGTACATTTTCCATTTCAGCAGCCGTTTGCAATGATTGAACAAGCCATGACTATAGTTCCCTCAGTTCAAATGAAATATCAATATTATCAATATTATCAATATTGTCTAACAGCAGTTTCTCTGTGTCATGAACCAGGTCTCTGAACAAGTATTCCTATCTTTGGACCCACTCACCTGTCAAGCTCCCTGAAATCTATGCATTTACCTCTGATTTCCCCTCTGCTTCTGTACATTCTGCAGAAACACTTACAGCGAATTAGTAAAGAGAAACCATATGTGCCGTTGACCCAAAGTCTAACATTTGCAGGGGCAGGGAATGTACAAAATACTGTGAAACTGTCGATGGGCACCAAGCCATTTTATTGCCGGAATGTTGGTAAACTGTAAACCAGTGACTCACCAGTTGAGTCATTCGTTCACAAGTCTTAAATTACTCTAGAGTGCAGCAATGTTGTCTGCACACGGCACACTGTCATACCCTAAAGCCTCATGATGTTTTTTTCTACCAGTTCTTAACACTCACCAACTGCCTACAGCCTCTCTTCAATTGCCTCTGGGAGCTATGTGGATTTCTTTTTTCTTTGGTGTGTTTTTGCTGTGTTGTGTGCGAACATGTCTCATGTCGTCTTAGATAAAGGTACTGACCAAGGAAACAAACGGATTTACAAAAGAAAGTTTTGGAAATGCTTTTGGTCAATTACTCATTCAGCCCGACACAAAATGTCTTAGCTCTTTTCTCAATCACCATAAAAATCCACCAAATGTTCCTGTGCTTGCTGTTTTCCAAATGAATCCCAATTCCCCAGTATCAATAAAAAAGTACCACAGATGTTCAAAACACAGAAAAATAAAACCCACACATTACACTTGCACAGCTGTTAATTTGTTTGGTAGTGCTTTACTTCAACTACTGTGTATTCCATGAAGTGTAACATAACATCTGTCATAACAGCTATGACAGCATATTTACATCTTATGACACATTTGTAAAGGTATGTTTATTGGTTATTAGAACCATAACTGACTCAAGATTGGCACTGCATACATTATGAAAGTGTTAGAAGTAATACACCAAATATGAGGTAAAACTGTATTTCAAACTCATACTGTAGACCGCTTGCTTGTCCCACTGACTGGAATATATCTGCTGTGCTTCTATTGCTGAGTGTATCATATTTTAACGTATAGGCAAGCCTTTGTGCAGAGGCATATGGACATTCCGTACTTACAGTATGCATTGTTCATGTGTTTCACCATTATATATGTGCATATATTACATATAAGCTGTAAAAAATGTCTGAAAATGCAGAAAATGCAAACAATAAACAGCATTGTATTTGCTGATTTTATTTATATCACAGACATTGTCAATTTCAAAGGTAATTTTCCATTCAATTTTGTTTTTTGAGTTTTAAGGGTCAACATTATCTTATTCTACTAATGTTTACTTGGATGTGAGATACATGTTCTTTGCCTGTGTGACTTACTGTAATGTATTGCAGTAAGCATGCACATCTATATTTAAAGTAAAGCAATCTAGCAATTAAGCCCAGTATGAGGTGTGGTTAGACGGATGTAACAACTGAAGTGTAAAATTCAAACAAATATGATGATATAAGCTGTTTACGAGATTCTTATGAGAGAAACAGCAAGGTAGTATCCTAAAGTGATCATATAAAGTGGTCGACGGTCTGTCCCAACGTGTTTATATTTTGTGGAAAAAGGGCAGAAATGGCTGGAGCAAAACCACACTCGAGGAATGTGTGTGTTGATTGCTATCTCACATGTCATATATACATTCGAGGGAGGAATGTCGCTGGTTTCTCCAACTAAACGGTAACAGCTGTTTCTGAGCGATGTGTTTGATGAAGGTTGAGAGTGGCCGGCCTTTATTTGCTTTGGCTGCAGGCTTGGAAGGGAGGGCTTCAAAAGGACACGGTCTGCCATCAGACGCCAGGCCGGCAGAGACATTCCTGGGTTTCCTGCAGCAAAACATGCCATGTGCTCCTACTGCCATTATTTTCTATGGGAAAACCCCTGTTTGCATTGGGGGGGGAGCTTGGCTGCCAAGCCTGTAATTTTACTATTCAGCACTTTTTTACGTAGAGGATACATAAGATTAAACAGGTCTGGTTTCCACTGGTCTCGGAGCATATGGTGCCTTGGCTAATTTTACAAGAAGCCTATATATTGCAGAACTCCACAGATAGATTCAGGAGGCCATCAATTTTTGCCACTTTCTATTCTGAGGACATTTTGTCATGAGTATAATCTGGCTGTTTTGACTTCCCAGAGGTTGCAGCTGAAATTGTACTTCCCTCTAGGGTCTTTCAGCGCACTTATCCCTGGTTATGGGTATGCACTTTGCACTTTGTTGTACGTCGCTCTGGATAAGCCATTAATGTAATGTAATGTAATGTCCTGGGTCAGAGGAGAAGAGCCAGACTGGTCAAAGCTGACAGGAAGGTGACAGTAACACAAATAATCACACATTACAACAGTGGTATGCAGAAGAGCAACACATCAAACCTATAAGTGGACAGGTTGCAACAGCAGAAGACTTAATAAGTCTAAAAAACAAGTCTAATAAATACCTAATTAAGTGTTCACTGAGTGTACATCAGTGAATATACAAAGGAGCTTCCTTTGGGAAAATACAGTGTTGCCTCATAGATGCTGTTGGAATTTGTTGGAACACTGTCACTATATTGAGAGAAACCAATGCAAATCATTTTCTGAGGGAGGAGTCAGGAGAATTGTTAATATAATATTAACTATAATGCTGATTATTATTTTTATTGTTGTCGTTTGTTTCTACTAGAAGTAGCTTGTGATTTGTGTCGAGCCTGTCATACCATGTAGGCGTACTACACTCTCATTACACACGGTAATGATCAGCCGCTTTGCATTGTTCCTGTGTTAGTGGAGCTGATGGCGGTGCAGTATGCATGGTATGTGATCTTTATCATGCTCTGGAAGAGTGGTTTCTTGTCAGGATTTTAGCGCCGTTAGTATTTCACAACCGTACACAAGCCTCTCACGTGCATTGCATTGTTCTGTTGTGAAAAGGCGTGCCTTTTGAAACCAAACCCTGGACAACCGGGAGGAATGCAATGAGAGGTCCAGGTCTTGTTTAAACCAGATGAAATATAAACACGGATGCCTGTTTCTCTGATAAAATAACTAATGTGAATGAGACATGCACGCACAAAATACAAACAGGGCTAGAATTAATGGCCTTCAATATTTGCATGAATCTAAATGCATTTAATTCAGCCATTTGGAATGTTGAACTTCACCGCATACGGTGAATTAAGCAGCAGTGAGAACGGAGGAAAATTATTAACCAAAAATAATTTTAGCTGGTATTCTAGTGTTAATTCCAATGTGGAAAACATACCTTTAGTCATATACAGTATATTGTGCAGATGTTTCTGTTCAGTGTGAATGTAGAACTCACAACATGGGTATGCTTTGAAAAAAGTCATATATATGAACCGTTTGCAGATGAATGAGATGAATGAATGAATGAATGAATTCATATGCATTTTCTATTCCTTCATGAATCAGTATCCTGTTAATCTGAAGATGGTCCAAAGCATTTGACAAAACAAGTGGGATTACTGAAAGCACTTCAGTCTGCCACGATAGCCTTCTTATTATGCAGTTTAATTGAAATAATATTAGTCAGCAATAATGGTTGGCGCCTGGAATGTTTTGTAGAATCACAGACTGATTTAACTTCTTGCTTGCATAAATTTAGTGTTGTATAGTATACAATAGTATAGTGATGGATTTTGGAATAATGATGAATCTTGCTTGCTATGGCGGCTATGCCTGGTCCAAAGTTTGTCCTCAACATGAGTCTTTATTCACTATTCATACTAAATAAAACAAGTAGCCTGATTGGTGGCTTTCAGATAAAGCTAATAGAAGCTTCTAATTTAAATTTGAACCATGAGATCAGATGTGTTTTAAAGTTTCTGACCCAGTTTATAACCCTGAGCGCTTTTTCTTTTCGCTTCTAATTAGGAATATCTAATTGTATTTCTAGGCCAATCATGTTCTGTCAGACACTGCTTCTTTTAACTCTGCAGTAACGCACAGTCAGTGCACCTGATGCAGACAATTGCCACGCTGCAAAGTTACTTCTCATACAGGGATCATCGATCACGGTCCCCAAGGGCCGGGAACGGCTGGTTTTCAGGTGTGAAGACCGGTCTGATCAGTGTATCAGTATCAGCTCTCACTGGTGTGTCAGTAACAGTTAAGTTAATTACCCAGGAGAAAGGAAAACCTGGGCTGGAGTTGGATTTGACGGTCGGAATTGATGATTTCATACAGTGTCATTTGAAGAGGATCTTGATGGTCAGTGGGGCGCTGAAACCTGAAGACTGAAACCCCCCAACATGACACTACAGGCAATTCTGTGTCACCCACTGTATGCAGGGTTTGAGTGACATTAAGCCAAAACTGGTAATTACTCATCATTAATATGTATGTATATTGTTTTTGCATACTGTATGTGTACTTTCTATTGTATGTGAATTAACTGCGCATTTCTACCCGCAGAACTGCTGCTCACTGGTTGTTTTATGTTTTTCGCACCATTCTCTGAAACTCTAGACTGTTGTGCATGAAAAGCAGTTGCTGACATTCTCAAACCACCCTGTCTGGCACCAACAATCATGCCATGGTCATAATCACTGACCATGATTTTTCCCCATTACTATGGTTGATGTGAACATTAACTGAAACTCCTGACCTGTATCTGCGTGATTGTATACATTGTACTGTTGCCACATAACTGGTTGATTAGATAATCACATGAATAAGTAGGTGTACAGGTGTTCCTAATAAAGTGCTCTGTGAGTGTATAAGGTGCATTGTATGGTGCCAGTAAAAACAACAGTAATTAGCTGAGTCCTTTCTACAAGAAGGTTATCAGATTCACACAGAGGACACATTTTAGAAGGGTAATATATTCCATTAGAATTTTTGATTTATGTGAGGTGATGATGGGTGTGTACTGTAAAAATATTGAAATTAACTGCCACTGATATCCCCAATTAGGAAGCTGGGGGAGGTTTATTTCAGCTACCAAAATTGACCTGTGACCTTAGTGCTTTTATGTCCCAGGCTTTTTTCAGTGAAAGCACAGAAAACAACTATGGCACACTGAAAGCAGTTGTCATCCGGTATGTACCGCACCCCTTACTGTGTCATTGCTAAAAGGAGGCTTAACACCAGCCTCTTTCTAAAGGGAAAATAAGCTTCACTAAAAGGGTTAAGGTACCTAATCTTTCTTACGGTTGGCTTTGTACGTGTGGCATTTGAGTTGGGTTTGATCATTATTCACGCAGGGGAATATACAGTACGCTACCACCGCAATACATCAGCGGTAGCCCCGGCGCAATAAACATGCCACACCGCAATGCGTAACAAACCGAGGAGAATTGCAGGAATTGTTTGGATAACCCAGTGAGAAAGATAACCCAACAAAAGACTGGTGTTGGTCTCACAAAGCACCAGTTTCCTGTCCTGGCCCCGCCCGCTTTGATTGAGTGGATCGGGTTCAAAGGTTCAGCCCATAAATCAGTCCTCATACCTAATGCTTTATTCATGTCCTGGCGTCTATTAATATCTGTTTGTGTTCATGTATGTATCTGTACGTATACTCCTGTGGATGTATTGCATGTATTGTAACTGGCATAATGATAAATTAATAAATGACAATCTGTATTCAACCCACTTCTCTTGTTAACAATCCCCCATAACGTCTTATTTAGCTGTAATATCTTTTCTAATGTTTCCTGCAGATATATGTGCTCAGAACATTATTCCAGGTTGAACCCGCTTAGTAGCTCATAGATCCATATGGTAGATCTCATAAAATGCTTCTGTTATTACACAGTACAAAGAGACTTTAAAGAGGTAATAGAGAAAACAAGACTGTTCTGAATGTGCCTATTTCCCCCCCATGCTCCATTCACAGTAAATCCCACTATGTAAATGAGCTAAATTGTTTTGGGTCACCCAAGGAAACCACGATAACCCATATGCAACCAGTACTGAGTTTGATTTTATATTTAGTTGTCTTTTATGTTTGTTTTAAATACTTAAAGCTTACAGGGTTGTCATGTATCCCATGATGTTGAGAAGTTTAAAAGAAAGGGCGTATTTAATCTTCCCTCCGAGGAGTCGCATGTGATATAATGAATAAATTAGCATGTAATAATTCTAAGACGGTGTTAGGCTCTGGAATAACAACATATTGACCGATGAATCAAACCTCGAAGTGTGAGATGTCCCTGCATCAATTAATCTGAGAATGTGAAACCGGTTTCAGGAAAGCAGATGCTACTTCACAGATTCATTGGTGACCATGAATGCAGGCTGGCATAATAACAACCCTACGAGAGACACCGCGGTGAAATACTGTCATTTTAGTCCAAACGCTTGATGCTTTTTAGAAGCAGGCACCGGAAATTTCCGGAGGTGGGTCGCTGTTGATGAAGACCTGAACTGGCAGTTCAGACTCCCAGAGCTCGGTCCGACACTGAGGGGAGGACAGGTCGAAGTCTAGACAGCATTGCAGGAACAGAACAGGCCCAGGGGCCTCAACTCAACAATGCAGACGAATGATGGTGCTGTTTTAAGTGACATCTATATGGGCCTTCACAGCTAAATATGTAACACAGTGCTTAGTTGTGTGGGGCTTTCAAATGTCTCCCTGCAAGTCTCTGGAAGAAATATGGAGAGATTATGGAGACTCGTCCTTTGAAGACACAGACATTTCTATGGAGGAACGGCAGGGAGTGCCAGAACATTTATCATGCCTACACCATCACTCTGCTCATGACTGACCACTGGAAAACATATCCTCCTCACACCCACCAAATATTTTTACACAGTAGTCTAAGTGTCTTGATTGCCATGTTGTGGCAAAAATATTTTCAAAACTATTATTTATTTTATTTTTATTTTTATTGCTGGCTCTTAGGAGGATATAGATATTTCAGAGTGTCCAATAATCTTGTCATAGTTATAAGAAATCAAAAGGAATCATCTTTAATAACCTTCATTATTAAATTGTTCTGACATGACTGGACAATGGAATTGATTTGCTTGATTTGCAATGGAAAATGAACAATGGAATACTGCTCAATCCTACATTCTTAAAATATTAAAAGTCTCATTGCCTATGTGGTTTTTAATGCATTCCCAATGTTGCACAGTTTTATGAGGGTCGGATTTGATGATTCGGGTTATACAGTGCCATTTGAAGAGGATCCTGATGGTCAGTGGGGCGCTGAAACCTGAAGACAACACCAAACCCTGAGTGGCCCCACAATTATGTATGTTAGAATTATTAAAAGTATTTGGTGCACAATGACACATCCGGCTTCTGAGGTGAATACTGATGCCCTTGGTTTTGTTTTAAAGCAGACAAACCCTGTATTATTCCATTTTGTTTCCTCTGTACTGGTTTAGCTACAGTCAGTGATTATTGGTACATCCTGAAGCCTAAAGCAACAGAGTTAACCTCATTGACTTTATTTTACAGTCTGAATGGAAGTGATTGGGGATATTTGGGTCATGGAACCAGAAGGAAATAAACATTGGCAACCTTCATTCATAACTTTCATAACACGGGAATAAACAGTGAGCTTTTCTTTCAGGCTCACATTCCACCTCTACACGGTATTATCATTTATCAAATGATGTGCTTGATTGTGCAATTCCAGCCTGGAAGACCAAATCCAAACAATCAGAAAAAATGATATATGTAGATATGCTGCAGATGAAAAAATATATACATATTTTTGCATTAACTATCTCTTTAATACTAGTACTTGCAATAATCTCCATGAACCAATTTCTCCAAATATTTTTTTTCAGGATAGATTTATTCAGACGAACAGGCTTAAAGGTCATTGTAATATTTAAAACTTTCTGCAATGTGTCCATTACTGCTACCTTTGTGGAGATTACATTTCATTAGCCCAAAAGGAGAAGAGTTCATTTTCCTGTGAAAGAAGCATACAAATTTTTAAATAATGCCATGCACTGGCCTTCATCTCAGTCTCCTCAGAAACAGTTTCTAAATGGGGCCCACTGAAAGAGAATCATTCTGCAAACAGCTACGCTGTCATTTTGAGAAAGGAAACCACAATGGAATGCACATTTGAATGAATGTGAATATGGTTTCATTTTGCAAGGAAAATGTTTTGTTAGAGGGTGGGTGGATAGACACACCAGTTAGCACTTACCTCAGATTTTACCAGTAAACACAATTGTCTGTTAGTATGTGGGAACACGGTCGAAATGGATCCTCTCGTTGTGCAGACAGGGTGCGTCCACCAGAGTTTGTGCCCTGTCCATGGAAGTGTCCGGAATGTCTTCCACAGTGCTTTTCTATGGCCTATTCCTACACCCTCCAAAAAAAGGCCACACCAGCCAGGACCTGGAGCCCACTCCAGAAAAATGGGGCAGTCAATACCACAAATTCTCCCAGAGTCATTGTTTGGACATGAGTTGTAATTTCTCAGCATATTGCAATGTAAACAATTTTTGCGGAGTGTCATAAAAATGAGAAGTAGTTTGACATTTTGATCAAAGAGGCCATGTAGTTTGGCTAAATATTATGTTCTCAATAGGCAGCTGTCAACTATGCTGAGCATAGATTTAAAGAACATGTTTAACGCATTGAATAGAAAAGCATCTGTTTAAAACGTTCTATCCAATATCCTTTAATTACTGACTGCTTTACTTGACTGATGTAGTCTGAATTTGTGGGGTCTTAGGTCATCAGTGTGTCATCCCAAACTATTACCTACCACAGAATAATTGAATAAGCTGAAATACTTAGAGTCCATAATGAGCTGTAAGTGCTTGCGTCAAATGAATACCATCTGCCAAACTGCACCACTCATGTACACTTTCAGGATCTTTTCTCACGGAAAACGCTTTGCCGGTGCGTAATCTGGGGTAATGCACAGATAATGGATTGTGCCTTTGAATGACCCATGCATTCATGGTTGTGCTGACAGAAGTCAGGGACTCTGGTCGATAACCTTAACCGATACACTTGTTTGAAGTGGGATGTGAGGTTATATTGCCCTGTTTTCTATGGAGATGTTCCATCCACCATTATCTGAGGAGGAGGGGGGTTAGAGATAACACTGACATTTGACATAGGGCACCTCATGCCAATTTTCCTAATGAGGCCCTGCTCTCTCACCAGTGTCAAGGAGCAAGCCAGTAATGTATAATTAATCCCACATCACCGACATGCCCCACAACGTGCCACCTACAGTCTGCTCATAGGCCACAAATCTGACAGCAGAACAAAAGCAAGTTTTAAACCCAAAGAAGTGAGTTCCTAATTCATTTAATACCCTTGAGCAGACTGTATTTTGCAGGCATATCAAGGACAGTGAACCTCGCAGACTGTTGATTAGGTTGGTTAGATGGTGCAGTTTCCACAGTGCTATTCTGTTGCCTATTCTCTTAAAAAGGAGCACTTTGTCATATCAAGAAAGCTTACTCAGATATATATGCCAAAAGTATGACTATTGCAACGCTTGTGCCATATTATGTGCAATATCTTGTAAAATACTCTGGCTTATTTGGGTGTGCACTGAGACTGTAAATTAAATGTTTTATTTTCACATATTCTACACATGATGGTGCACACATGCATTAAACATAAATATACTGCCCTTTAAGGTGTGCACCTTTCAAACTGCACCTGTGAATTATTAATACCAGCACCTGTTTCTTTATGAAACCATCCTTGGGGTATATAAAACAAGTTAGTCCACTAATTCAAACTAACTACCATTGACAGCTGCAGATGCAGTCAGGACTGCATATTTCAACTAGTTATTATTACACCCAGGATCTTTCCCCTGGCTGAAAACGTGTTAACACTTGTATACTTCCACAGTGAGATTTTGCACTGATGTTGACATTACAGCACGTAGGTCACAATCTCCTGAAGATTGACAGTTGCTAATTAAGCTGCAGCCACCTTCAACTCCAATTCCCATTCCACACACCTCATCTCTCGAGTTCTCACTCATGATTGGCTGTTCGTCCAATGGGAGAAATCCAATGGGAGCAATATAATCTTCACCACTACCCCCAATCAGGTCAGGGCCACTGGTGTGGCAGATGAAAGCCCCGGCAGGGAGCCAGCAACCAGGTACAGTTATGTGGGCCACATGGACCCAAGTGACATGGATGGCAGTTCACAAGGTCCTTGAGAACCACTCTCCCTCCTTACATAACTGAAGAGAAGAGCTTCAAAAGCCTGTAACTCCCTACTGGCCAGTATGCATAATAACTCAAGAGTCACAGTTGTCATTATACCTGTAAATCATCAACTGGCTCCTGATTGTAATAGACATGACATGGCTGCCTTTCTTCAACTTTCTGTCACCCTGGAAAGTGGTTCCATAACAGATTCCATCACCCTTAAACGGCATGGTGCCTGAGGATCGGCAAAATAAGTTATTTTCAGGATGACAGGTTATGTCAAGTTTTTGAAAGATTTATGTTTACTTTCGACTTCTGAGGACTCAATAGCTATCATCAGGTTTTGAAGATGAGGCTGCCCACAGTGCCAACGGGGAAGCGCTCCGTCATAGGGACTGGTTTGCCTCAGCACATCTGAAGGATGTTTATTAACAGATATCCATCTTGGAAAAGTACTGACGTTTCCTCCACTTTCTCCAAGAGGATACGGCTTTTGTTTGTTTACCATGCTACCTTTTGGACTACCACTCATTCCTCAAACCCTCGCCAAACGCAGGGAAGCAACGCTCGGCCCACTGTTCCCATGAGGACTGAACATCCGGTTGCCTGAGAAATGAACTTAAAAGAGCATCCATCTGAGCACAAATAACAAACTGGGGTGAGCACGGGGAGGTGCCCCTGGGACCTCACCCCACCAGGCTGTTGCTATGAGCTGAAAGAAGCCGTATACTTTCAAAGCCTACTTTGCCCACTTCTTCCAACACACACAAACGTTTGTTTGCGGCTATGTCTCAATACTCTTGGTTTGACATCCATTGGTACTGCCAGTGTTACTTCTGGGGGTTCCATTCATTTATCCAGTCCAGTATAGCTGCCTAGCTCTAGGTCCCCTTAGAGACTGTAGGCTCTGGGTGTGGTCGCTTGGAGGTAATGGACTCCTCAGCACTGGAAGAATAGCTTAACGGTGGGCAGCTACACCCAGTGCTATGACAGCAACCTCTAACAGCCAATGTGCTTCTCAAAGATTGGTATAGCATGTGCAGGTAGCAGGTTTATATATTGTTGGGTTAAAGCCTCTGCACATATGGAAGCAAAGCTTAGTGTGACTTATACAGTGTCCATGTTACATTCCACCAGTGCTGCCATAATCCTGTGCATGTGATATATGTTTCTCTCTGGAGACTCTTAATCAGAATATTGAGATTACATTTACAACTTAAAATTCACGAATCTAGCTGAAGTTGATGGAGGCCTTTCATTAGACTACATGTATAGTGTAAACGCTATTGTTGTAAAATGTATGTAGCTCTGTCATTTTTCAAGGACAACCATGATTAAGATGCATTATTTAGAGTAATAAAAATGGAAAGGTACATTTGTTGAGCCTGATTAAAGCAGGTAGTTTTAAATTCATGCTGTGGTGTGCCACCATTTTTGTGAGGTCAAGATATTCCCCATAAACAGAATCACTGGAAACATGTATGTATAAATTACGTGTATGGTGTAAATTATCCTAGTTAAAGGTGTCTGCGGAGCAAATGAAACAGAATACTTGAAATAAAATGAAATAAAAGCCTATTCAGGTAAGATAACGGCATTGTCTCAATCTGACAAAGCGTGACGTTTGCTGGCTTCGCGCACAAGCCCATCAAAAACACATAAGGCCTCGGAAACACAGCGGTGGAGGCCCAGGCAGATGGACAGCCTGATGGGACAATAACTCACAAGAGCAAAGGCTTCCCAGGAATAGCTCTGTTCCCTGATGAGGAGAACCTGTCAAGTGCACCACTAAGCCAGCTGCAATGACCAATAAAACCCCCCAACAAGATGCTTGAACATCTATATCCGTAAGAAAAAAGATGCTCGGAGCGAGAATAAATGAGGTGTGCAGGGATTAGGATTTTTTTATGTGCTCGATGTGATTTTATTAGCTGAAAGGTTAAATTAAAACTGGTTTTAAAAGCATCTTGTAACCATTTGTTAGCACAGCACTGAGCCAGTGAACTATCTTCACTAAATATGTCAATCTCATGACTACATCTGGTTTTGTTTATTGTACATGTCACGTTAAAGCTTACTGCGGTCAATTTGAGGTAAAAGTAATTAAAAGTAAGTAATTAGAAATAAGTAGAAGACACAACAGGCCACATTCATATACAACAGACATTATTCCAACTCAGTGATCAATATAATTTTACTGAAACATATTTTATTAGGTCAGTTAATTGTTTTAGACAGCGCACGCTAGGGCTTTATATAATGTGTATGTGATCACTTCCCATGCAATGCGATGAAACTAAAAATGTGTACAATTTAAATTCCACACTAATTATAAACAGCCTGTAACAGATCTTTTAATGAAATTGCCTTGTTTTCTTTAATTTGTCCATAATTTAACCGGCCTGTTGGACACTCAGTTCACCCAGTACACTTGGGGGAAAGGTATAGTTCAATTTTAAAGGTCAAAATCCCCTTGGGGACCAATTAAATATTGTTGTCTGCTGCTGGTCTTGTAATTTCACTCTTTATCACCTATTAAACACTCACTTGAGTATTAGCACTGTTACATAAAACCACAATAATCAATTGCCCATTCATTTGGATGCTGCACATAACTATTGGGTTATATGTGAAACCTGGGTAAATTGAATGCTTCAGCTGCTAGTCCACTCCTGAAAAGGAAGAAAACCCTAAACGTAAACCGTGGCCCTTTCACAACAAATTTTGGAGTTGACATGGGATATTAAACCCGGGTTAAACCCATGTTTGTCCCGTTCACAACACATGGGCCATGGGCCTCATGGTGCATAAGCAGAAAAAAATGTGTCCCCAAAGATTTTTGGATTTACAAACGATGCACAAAATATAACTTTGGAGTCTGTGAGAAGTGGTGACTCCAATGTATAGTATAGTATAGTGAATGGACTGCATTTAGGTAGCACTTTTATCCAAAGGGCTTTACAATTGTTGCCTCTCATTCAACCATTCACACATACACTCATGCAAAAATGGTGATAGGCCACCATGCAAGGTACCAACCGGCTCGTCTGGAGCAATTGGGTGTTAGGTGTCAGGGACACAACACAACCAGGGTGGGGGATCTAACCGGCAACCTTCCAACTGCCAGACGACCACTCTTACCTCCTGACCTTATGTTGCCCCACATAAGTATGACATACAGATGTTATATTGGGGACTATATTCATAATTTGCTTGAATATGGTTTCCATCATTTATGTAGAAGTTTTGGAACATAATTTCTGCTTGAAGGCAGCTGGAGCATCAAACTTGGGCCAGGTAAACACATGACAACATCAATAGTCAGTCGGCTAACCAAGTGTATCTCCTTTCATTCTGAAGCTGAGCCCTGTCAAACCCATGTACAACCAAGGTTGTGACTAGGGTTGTGGACCCGGGTCAGATAAAACAGGTTGACCCGTTCATACCTGGGTCATTACTTTGGTGTAAAAAACGGTATAAGTGTAACAGCTTTGACAGTATGTTTTTCACTCTCCTTATACTCGGCGGCCATCTTGTATAAACCCATCACAAAATCAGCTGAATGACTTCACTTCCTTAGCACCTTCTTGACGACCACTTTTGAACTATTCTAGGTTTCACTATTCTGATTGACAAAAAAATAATGCTGAAATATACAGCATTATTGCTAATATAAATGTCATAGTATTTAAATATTCACGAAAAATATGTATAAAAATGCTTGTCAATTTCTCACTGTTAAATTACATGACCTTTGGCATTAACTGCATCATAGTGTGGCATGACTGTAGCCTTATCATGTTTGCCCAGACACAAACTGTTGAGCTGAGTGAAAACAAAGCCTGACCTTTCATGCAAATGAGTCATTCAGAATAGCAAACATAATGAGCAGTTTTACCCAGGGTGAAAGCAAACCAATTTCCTACACTTTGTTGCACACCACAGTGACACATCAGATGGCCAAAGGGTAAAATTTATACTATATATAGTGGCCGATAGAACTTCCTGCGCTCTTTCAGTATTTCACAGAAAACAATAATTTACGCCCTTTGCCTCAAAGAGGGTTAAACAGATTCCAATAGTGTTCGTTCTACCCCTAAGTGTTGCAAATCAATGTTCCTATTTCGCATAATGGAGTCTCAGGGGTAGCGAAGGTCGTACATTAGCCTGACATCATGGCCACCGGCTCCCATGTAGGGACACAGAACCGCTTTCATTATAGACGCTGTCACTGGGCCCTGTGTTAGCGTCAGTTAATCAGGTTAAATCCCTTTCTCCTATCCAGACCGTGATGTAATACTCAGAGAGAGCAGGCAACAAGAAAAAAAAAAAGAAAGAAAGCTCTATCTTCATGTCATTGTAATCCGGTTTGTCATGTGAGTGCCTGTGTAAACAGAACAGTGCAACTGGGCTTCTGAGTGTCCATTTAATCACAGGCGAGATTACTATCTGCACATCAGACATTGTGATTGCAAGAAATAAAAAAAAAATTTATCCATTCATGTATGTAAATCGAAAATACATACATGAAACTTCATATCTTCATATCAAACTTAATATCAAAATGTCTGAATGCTTTCATTGTTGATTGGCGTTGAACGAAACATACACTTGAACTGTCACTGACTGTGGAAAAACAGAACTGAGGGATGGCCAGATACACTGAGACCAGAGTGCTGTTAATTTATAAAGAGGAGATGGTACCTGTTTACTGAGGGAAAAAATGAAGCAAGAAATTGAGTGTATTCTAAAAATAAACCTTAATCCCTGCAGGTCTTTAAAATTACATTTCTGTGTCTTGTATATTACATTATGAATATTTCATCAACCATCTCGCGCTCTCCCTCTCTCTCCCTCTCTCTCTCTCCCCTTCTCTCTCTCAACTCTCTCTCCTTCTCTTCTCAGCCTGATGTCTTCAAGTGGAAGGATTAATTAGACAGCTTTACTGACTTTGATGTGTGGCTGTTTAGTTGGGTTTCTCATTTTAACCTCTGGTCAATGTCAGATCCACATTTGGCTGACCTGCAACAGTGGGCAGTCATAAAATAGCTGGAAATAGTCTCCCAAACCGGGCTTAATGTGCACCAAGACTCCGGCCGGCAGTTAGGAGCATTTCCCGATATTCCAGGTCAAGTTTACTACAGCAGAAAACACTTAGCGAGCTGCCTGTTTTTCCTGAATTATTGATAGGAAAAAAAAAACATATGAAAAATTCATTTTATGCGCGACGCCACACTCTGGGTCCCTGCAGTCAGCTGGGGCACGCACATTGACGCCCTCACAGTAAGCTCAGTCTGCAAGCCATCTGCAGCGGGGAACATCAGGCCTATTCATGTGGAGGCCCCGTACCACGCAAGTCAAGGCGGTCATCAATAACTGTCACTAATTGGTTTGATTAAGTGTTGCGATGATGTGTTGTTTAATTCAAGCTACCATCCTCCGCCATATGGATGCCTTGTTAGTTTAAAATTTGATTGATATCCTGAAACTATGAGAAAATACTTTCCCCTGAACTAAAAAAAAAAGGTACATTTCCACTTTACGTTCTGTGGTTATTTGACTTTGGTTGACTTTTGCTGAGGCAGTCTTTGAGTTCGTGAAATGTTGTTCGAAGGGACATTTACAGTTCACGAGAAAGCTGCTGTTTGGCACTTGCTTATCAGAAGTTAAATACCTGGAACCATATTTGACAGATGCCCCTGATATCCTGGGGGGATTGCATTATCAGCATGGGGTTTTGGTCATATGTGATTAGCAGGTGGGTTAGCTTTGATTTTCCTTCAGAGTACTCATTTTGGTAAACAAGCCTTCTTTCGCCACGAGTAATCAGTGTATCCACAGACAATCATTTGCCCTTGACTCCTGAACAACTCAATGGTGACAGAGTAAAATACTACATTCCTGCATGCCTGCTCCAGCTGTTGTTGATTGTCTCTGTGCCTTTCAGTAATGCTGACGCATGATGTGTAACAAAGGAACTACTTAATTATTAATGTATATAAAATGTCAGCTGAAAGATGTGACAATAAGTGTCATAAAGTGAGTATCTATACTCAGTAGGACATTATATCTGGCAGTTGCTGGTTTGTTACCAGTTCATGGCTTTTGTTGGGATGGGTTAGGAACTGATGTCTACTGATATTTCATGCTGTGCCTTTGTGGGGCTCTTCTACAACCATAATATTATTTTCTGAACTTGTGGTCAATGTTCATTGGGAAAATCAATGGCAAGAACATGGAGTTTAACAAGAATGGTAACTGACAGTCTGCAAATTTAAACCTGAGAATACCCCGTCTGTTCACCCCAAATGGCACCCAGGACATATGTAGACATTTTCCAGATTACGTTAACTTCTGTGTTGCCACTCTTGTTCCCGCAGTAGCTAATTAAGACATATCCCCATAACAAGTCCTGGATAACAAAAGACTTGAAGTCTGTGTGCAGCGAGAAGGAAAGCCTGTAATGAGGGTAATTGGGGAGGACTGGACAGTTCAGCTTGGCATTGTTCGCGTATGTATGAGAAGAAACAGCACAGTTTATTTGTTTTATTTGTAGTGCCCAATTTAACCCTCTAAGTGTCATTCTCAGTGTAATTCCAGGTCACGGGGAAAGAACACGCCTGAATTGCCAGGGATTGCTGTTTTATTTGAGCGCTCATGATGCGTCTTGCTAGCACGCAGTTTTCAATGTGGAACCTCAGCCTCTCCAAAGATTCAAACCAACACATGAAGGAGTTCCCGGATACGGTAATAACTTTTGTTCAAATTATTTTCATTATTGTTTACGTTCATCCCAGATGAAATTGATCTTTTTGACTTTGTCCTGGTTTTTCAAAGAATTTTCAGGCCAAGGTTACAGAATCTAGATTTGCTGTTGTTGGATATCCATCTTCCTGTTGGTCAAAATAATGCAACATACCATTAAGACAAACAGACATGTTTGTTTTTATTCAGTTGGTGGGAGGAGCTTGTCTGAATTCCAATGGACAGCACTATATGTGTACCAAACAGTGAATGAATTTTTCAAACAGTTCTTCATAGTTTTGGTGCATTTTGTGCCAGACTGCATGTTGGTGCAGAGAGCTGTATGAAGAGTTTTGCAAAAGTGAACTCTGCTTTTACAATGTTACAATGCTACTGTACAATTTTAGCGATAGTAAACCAAACTGTAGAACAATGTGGCATAACACATTTAGGATACTAGTTTTTTATCTTCCTGGTTAGGCCTTTTGTTCTGTATGTTAGGCCTTGTGGCAAGCTGCTCCTGTTCAACAGAATCCTTTCCATCCTCAGGGTTCTGTCTCCGAATGCTGCCTTTCATTGGTAGCCACGGTCACATGACTCCTGGAGCTCCACGTTCTGAGTTGAGTAATAAATCACTATCCCCAGCTGCACCCACAGATCAAACAGAAGACAAATGGGCTTTTGTAATGCCTAACTGATTTTCCAGGGTGGGAGTGCCCACCTCCAGCTCGGGGGGCAGGGTCCCCCTAATGCATGGCACAGCCTGTACTAGATATATCTCATGGTTCCCCTGGGCAGTACTTAACCTCAAGGCTCAATTCAGTGCCTATCCCACACCCTTACAGTACAGCGGTCAAGAGTGAGAGAGCGTGAGTAAGGAGAGACAGAGAGAGAAAGAGAATGAAAGGGGTATAGAGAGGGAGTTGGCATGGGAGTTGTTAAATAAAACATACACTAGAGTGGCCGATGATTCCGATAACCGAAGAGTCCATTCTCCTCTTTAGTTTCCCATCACTCTTTCTCTCTCTCTCTGCCTCTATCTCTCCCATCCTTTTTTGTTAGCCTAATGGACGTTATGTATACCTCTTTGTAAAGCAAAGCAGTGTCTGTGTAGTATTAAGTCTACCATGGGCAATAAAACGAAGCACGTTTTGGCAAAATAACAAACTAATGAATTCATTAAAACAAAATTACAGTTTTTTAGAGTACCCACTTGTGACGAACTCATAAATAATGCATACATTCTGCTGATTACCAGGCCTGTGAAGCCTCCCTATTGATCACAGAGGTGGGAGAATACAAATGGGGTAAGATGTGCTGCAGACTCTCCTAAATTACTTTATGAAACACCTACCCCACAAGAGCATGAGCCCTGGATAAATGAATCAATCTCTCATTGAAGATTCCGTTCAATGTTCCTAATTGCATCACTTACACATTTAAGCCGGAAAATTGAATGGCACCTTGAAGTCCTGTCTTTGCAACTACAAAACTCAACAAGGTTCATCAGCAAAAATGTTTTTATAAGTGATACAATATATAGGCATCTCAACTGAACCACCTTGGAAATTGTGTGTGGGTGTTCTACAAGGATTAGCTTACATCAATTAAAATGGTCAATCAGAAATGCATGGTATAGTGGCTGTTCTTTTCTCCTGTCTATAAATGGCAACAGCGTTAATTCAACTGAAAGCGGCATATTGATTATCTGAAATTGGGATGCTTATTACCTCGGGTGGACAAGAGCGAACGTGTCAATAAACATTTCAAAACGCTCTGCATTAGCAGGGGTCTAAAATCTCATTTGAATCTTATATCTGTAATTATGGTTAAAATGAAAAGATGTTTGCAGATGCTGCACGTGCTTTACATAGATTCCAACTTTTAAAAGACATTTATGTTCATTGTTTCTTGTATCTCTGTTGTAATTCTGTTAGCGTTGTTATTTCCTTTGCGCGAGTAACAGACATTGAAAAAAGTAAAGTTTTTCAACAGGAAAGGGAAGGATTTTGAATTAACTAGCCCAATGCACTGATTACAAATGGCCGGATGAAATGCTTTTATCTGTCCCTGATTAAAACAGTAAATAAACTTTGATTAAATGTCTTGCTTTCCCTTAAATTGATACAGATATTTAGAGATAAAGGACTCAAAGGCTGTGTTCAGTACAGAATGTAATAGGACTCTTTTAAAGAAAACAAAGTTGTGTTTTCACACACTTTTGCAACAGCCTTTTCTGTTTGGAACCATGGGACACAGCCAGCATTGCAATCTGCCAGTCAAATATTTATGTTTACTGGAAAAATCGGTAAAAGTGCTGTGAAGAGAGCTTACTCTGTAAATGTCTGTACTAAGCATTTTAGAGATGTTTTGTGCGCTTGGTTAAATCCATACTTCATTGATAGAATTAGGCAAAACAGTTGAAAGCATGTATCATCACTGAAATGGGACTAAAAACATGCTTTATTGCTAATTAGCAATACCATTAATTTAGCACTGACATTCAACATGACAGAGGGAAAAAAAAAATCCTGTACAGTATCTTAATGTACAGCACTACTGAAAGCTCCAGATGTGTAACAGACCCCTCTGGTATGACAAGATCAGTCATCAACATCCTGAATGTTATACAAAAGGTGGAATTACCCCTTTTCAAAACTCACCACAGAGGCATGTTAGCACAGGCCTCTGCACTCATCTTCCTCCCCAAATACAGTAGAAAAATATTGTGTTTATCTTCAAGTATGTGCTAGCATTTGTTTTTGTTTTTTTTACGTCCAGCTACATAGGCTACTAGACTTGTTTTGCAGGGCTACCCACCGTCGACCGCACCTACCCTATGATTATGCTAGTTCTTGCACATACAAAGTTCTTTATGTGTGGAATGTGATTCTTCTCACATTTCTCACTCGACAACATAATAATTACCTGCAAAAAGCGTTACGCAAATAGACAGAATGATACATTGACAGACAACTGCCCCTACTACTGACTTTTGGTGGAATTTAAACCACCCTGTCACACTTACAAGAGAATGCAAGTATTAAGCTTTTCTCAAAGGCTCCTTTAGGTCATTTGCTGATAGCTGTACTCGCCAAACAGTGTTTTTTAAGAAGAAAATAATCATTGTTGTTAATCAAAGTTAAGGACAAACAAATGATGACCCGACCACTGTTCATACTGTTCTCATGGGCAATACATATCTTTGAGGCCTCCGAAATCTACCCTAGTCCTGTTACCATACATCTATATCTTCCTGCTTCCTGAAGCCTGTATCCCGAAGCAGGATTACTGAGTAAGGTGGGTAATCTTACTGCGTGATACAGCCCCCAGGACTAAGGATTGCAAGCTCAGAGTACTGTATCTAAGGCTTAAAAGTCTCAAATAAGATTTAACCAGTCAGAACTGGTTATATTGCTTGCAAATTTCGGAAATCACAGTTTAGGCTTGTACTTCTGAAATGGGGGGACAAAGACTTGACAACGATGATTTTTATATTCATAAATGATAGCAGTATTCCTTTGTTTTCTGAATGGAATGTCAGCAGGGTGGGTTTTATTTCCATTTCTGGTACCCTACAATCATAATTTGTGCACGAAAACAGCGTAGTCCAGACGTTGATGTGACACTTTTCTCATCCCCGGAGAGTTGAGCAAGCGTACGGCAGATGACACGGCTTGTGTTCGTTTGACTGTGTGCACATGAACATGGATTACATCGGCCTTGTTGTTATTTTAAGCTTTAATAAAAGCTCCTTTAATATCCGCAGTAATGAAGATCGCATACCACTGAAGGGGTAACTGCTGAGAGACCGGGTTACCACGGCAACCGGTTACTCAGCTACAAGCTGTGCATAGAAATCCACTTAAATTACAACAATCTCATTACTCTATCTCTACCCCCCCCCCCCAACCCACCACCTCCCAATTATCCTCCTCCTTCTCCCCCTCCATTTAAAAATGTAAGTTTGTTAGGAGCCTAACAAATTCAAAGTTATTTGTTACGATTGAACACAAATGTATTCGTGCCTATGATTAAAGGACCGCAAATGAATTTGGATTTTTCCATCAATCACAATACGACGGATGTTAATGGATCATAATTCCAATGCAGGAATCCCTAATGAGCCATCCGTTGGATATACCATTTTCTGTATGAAGAAATTTGATTGATCAAATCAATATGTGCGTGGTACACAATTTCATTGCGAGGCTTTTCTCTGAAACCATAAACACAGTGCTGTAAAAATAAATGGAGTTGGAACTGTTATTTCTTCAAACAGTCCAACGTGCCTTTTCTATATAAGGCGGAAAAACAACTGATGCAGTACATGCACATTCATTTTTACCCCAGGTATTGGGAGAAAACCGCACAAATGAAGTCATACTCCTGTTCCCAGCTCCAAACAATAAATGAGAAGCATTTATTTACAAGTTGTGCAACTGGAATGGCATTTGAGACATTCTCTCCACGGTACCAAAGCCACCTGCAAAATCTGCCTCTTGAAAAAAAAAAAAAAGGCTGAATACTATCCAGGTTTCCATGGCAACATGAGGAGCAGAGCTGAAATGGAGGGCCTTGCTGTAGCAGCGCTTTTTTTCTGGATAACGGAGAGTGGTACTCTTTGTGGCGGGGAGGAATGTGAAAGGCAGCCTCATTTGCATTCTAGTGCGTGTACCAACTCAGAGATATTTTATGCATAATTGCTGGCTCCCAAGGCTACTTTGCAGGAGGATTTCTCCCTTTTTCCCCCTCCCTTCCATTTAAACATCGGCACTCATTCCAGCGCCGACGGTTTTTTCAAAGGAACACTTCCTTAGACAATTAGGAGGTATAGCAAAAGTACCCGATCACCGTAGGTCTGAAATCTCACTTTTAAAAAGAAAGCTTAGATGAAAGCGATTGAAGGTAATGAGATGTCGCCCTTTTCTTAGCGGGGTTCGCTTTATTTTGGAAGCGCAATTATTTTTCCGCATTTGACGGTGGTGGTGATTATGTAGACAATTGCTGCATCATTGTATACGTTTGTTTGCGGTACGGAGGTTGGCTGTTTCTTTTGTTTGGGGTTTTAAAACATCATCGAAAATGTGCTCGGAGGAGCACATCTAAATGGAAGTCCCCACGTAATATCAGTGAGCGGATCTGATTGGATAAGGGGTTGCATAGTTTGGATGCTTCTGTTGGTGCAGAGACCAACCCATTTGGGTAGGGGTAACAAACAACGTTGGTAGACACCAAACTCAAACTGGAAATTGCAGTTAGCATGATTAAAATACATGCGTTGCACGTCAGACCTGAATATAATTGCTCCATGAAAGAAAGTAAATAAAATTGAAACTTAAGAGCCAGAATGATTACAGAGTTAAAATTGGAGACAAAATTATGTTTAAATTGATGTTAACATTTGAGATGCATACAATAATTCCCTATAGAGGACATAAAAAGAAATTCCAAAAAGATCTGTGACTGAAGCTATGAGGTGCACAGTTGATCATTAAAAAAATAAATCATTTTTTACATTTTCATTTGAAAAAATGCAAATAAAGTGCATGCCTATTTTATTTATCTTTACTCAATTTTAATTCATCCTTTGTGTATAATTTTTTCAATTGTTCACAGCACAACATGACAATCATCAGAAAGTTTTATTATAGTTAACCAATTTGTTTCCTATAAAAAGCCTATAACCTCAAACCCCTGTATCAAAGAATACCCAATAACTGTCAATTAACTTTAAATATCTTCCAAATGCATTTGTTTCTAGCAGGCTTAAATATGACTCAAGATGCATTGCCTGCAATGTTTTCTCACCTTTAATGCATTCAGTGAAATAAACAAAAGACTGAATTAAATTCTCAGCTCTGACCCAGTGTTCTGTTTCAATGCTGAATAGATCCGATTGTTTCCTGGATTTACCAGATTGTTTGCAAACATGTCTATTCTTGATCTGCCGGTAGACTGCCGGTTGGGCAGTGGGGGTGCCAGTGTCTTAGCCACAAGCCAATGGGAGGCCCAGGTGGTGCCCCGGGTTCAAGTAAGATTATGAGATCAGCAGGTTCACCGCAAACACAGATGGCTCTGACAGGTATACAGTATGCAAAGGGCTCTTCCATTAATCATGTCATTTTATTGATTGCAAAAAGAGAACAAATGAAACTCACGGGACGAAGTGTAAACTGAAGTCACAAGTGCTGGCTCTAAGGCAGCCTGCTTTCCTTTTTTTTTGGGGGGGGGGGGGTTGTTCATTTGCCGAGCCAACGCAGCAAGAGCCAGCAAATACCACTTGAGTTGCGAGGAGGGGCACTTGCAGAAAAAAGAGTTAAATATGTCCAGACACATACCCGCAATTTTCACAGAAGCCAAACTTCACTGAATGACTGCAGTTCCGAACACTGAGGTCTTGAAGTAGCCGGTGGCCCCTGCTAACATCAGGGCAGTGGGCAGTACATCCACGCATTTTGAAGATTGGAGTGTGGGGGAAGGGGGCTGCATTCTGTGGCACAGATGACTCCCGAAAACTTTGAGATTTAGAGCAGAAAGAGGCTCTCTTCTGTGCCTCTGCCCAGTGTTGACCTGCGGGGCGAGCGGTTGACCTCTCCACTTTCTGGGGACACAATGGCTTTTGATATGAGATGGTGGGAAAGCAAGCCAGAGGCTCATTGCACATTCAGCCGGGCTGCAGCGGCCTGGCCAGACTGCTCGCAGCCTTAAATAGACGCTGCCATTGATGGTTAAATCAATTTGGGATGGTGACAGCGTGGCTGGGCCACAGACTGTAACAATGGTGGCCTACAACAGGGGTACTCCCCTCCCCCACTCGCAACCCCAATGCGCGCACACACACACACACACACACACACACGGCACACACGCGCACACACATGAGCATACACACGAGTACCCACATGAGCGCACACACACATGCACACACACACATGGCGCACACACACGGCACACACGCGCACACACATGAGCATACACATGAGTACCCACATGAGCGCACACACATGCACACATGGCGCACACACATACACACACAAGCACACACCCACACGGCACACACACGGCGCAAAAACACATGCACACACACACAGCACATACACACACGAGCGCACACACAGACAGCACACACACGCGTGCACGCACACACTCCATTTTTTGAACTGTAAATGGACAGAGACACAGCAGAGGTTGGGGAGGGTGAGGATGTGGGGGAGGTATGAGTGGCAACAATAGGAAGAAATCCTTCATGAAGAGGCGAGGGGTTAGAGAGTGGGCACATTCTGTGCAGCTGGCTACACTGCGTCCTTCCTCCTGTTTGGGAAATTCTGAAATAGAAGTCTTCTAAGTGTGGAGAGGGAAAGACACGTATGTCTCTTTCCCCTTTCTCTCTCTCTCTTGCTCTGTCTTGCTTTCTCTCTGTCACACTGTACAATGTCTTGCTGCTTGCTGAGAGATTTTTGATAATGTTTTGTTAGGACTGGAGGGAATGGAGGGCGGTCAGCAGGGTTTAAATCATGGCAAGGGATTTTTGGAAGTGGGTGGGTGGTCTTGGATGGCATGTTGTGACACAGCAGGTTTGCGGGGAGGTGGGGTGGAGGGGTTCGCGAGGAAGTGTCAAGGCGGCCGTATGACAGAAGTCCAAGTCTGCCCTCTTCAGGTTGTGCCTGCAATACCTGAAAACCCAGCAGAGAAAAACACAAGAACTGGCAAATGCAATAAAATCCAGGACCGCGCAGGGTAAAAAATGGAGGTTCGGAACCAAGGGTGAGACGACAGCTTTCAGCAATTAACACCGATTTTGTTGACCCAAAAACAGCAAAGTACAGCAGACCAGCATTAGATACAATGAATAAATTGTTCTAAATACTAAAATGAATATGAGCTGACTGAAGCTTTGAACAGCTTCAAACACAAGAAAATTGTATCATGCAGTCAGTGTGCCAGTGGTGTTTGCTACCGGTGGGAGTGGAGAGAGAGTGGTTGGCGTGTGGGGGAGGGTTGGGAGGTGGGGGGGCAGGGGGGGGGGGGGGGCAACAGATGCACAAGGAGCCAGAGGTGGTCCACAGTTGCCATGGAAACCATGTGGGCTGAAGGAGCTGTGAGCATATTGAGTATGCAGAAAAGCGGTCCCATGGGATCTCTGAATGGATTTAAGATGGCTGTCAGAGGGAGAGAGAGGAGCCAAGAGAGAGAGAGAGAGAGAGACAAAGAGAGAGACAGAGAGAGAGAGAGTGGGAGAGAGAGAGGAACACTGACTGAGCTTCATTTGCCATGACTGTTCAAAAAGAGGAGCAGGAGGAGAAACACATATGGAACCGTGCAGTGAAGACGCTTTTTTCCCCCTTTCGTCACATTTTAAACGGACAAATTAAAGCTATTTAGTCATTACTGGTTAATTTGTTATATATTTTATGCTGAATGTGATCGTGGTATCGTATGTTTTTTTTATTGTCAGCTAGAAGATATTTTCGGCAGAGCATCTTGCCAGCTCAGTCTGCTATGAAAAGCTTCCAGTTTCCATGGTCACTGTAACCAAGTGACAAAGCAAAGGAGCGGGTGATATCTTTTCCAGATGTAATCGTTTTTTCTTACAGACAGGAAATGAAAAGCAAACGGTTCCAACATGTGGAAGTAAAACAAAACAGTAGAAATACCATTTTTTATTCACAATTAAAAATATTCCAAAAATTATACCAATAATTATAAATGATTTATTGTTTATGTCATTACTGAACACATACAATATCCATGTATGTACACTAATGTATGTTATACAGTCAGCCCCAGAATTATTGGCACCCTTGATAAATTTGCACAAAAAGTGCTGTAAACTAGAAAGATAATTACTGACATAAACTTTATTTGCCAACATGTTCCCAACAAGTAGTGTTGTCAACAAGTAGTGTGTTTTATTAATGATTCAATGGAATCACCCATTTAAATTTATACATATATTTCCCCCAAAAAAAGGTTCTACAATTATTGGCACCCCTGGTTTAATACTTTGTGCAAACACCCCTCCTATTTGTGATGCGAAGTTAGAGAACACATTTGGAGGGATTTTTGAGAATTCCTCCATGCAGAACATTTCGGAATCATTGATATCCTCTTCAGACCACATGTTTTCATGGGATTTAAGTCTGGAGACTGAGATGGTCATTGCAGAACATGGTTGTTGTTTTCACTGAACTATTTCTTTGTGGATTTTGATATATGCTTGGGGTCTTCTCCTGCTGGACTAGGAGACTAGGAGATCCCACCAAGACACAACTAATCTTTGCAATTCTTATACTGCGATCTTTGGGTTACTTGTTGCCTCCCTCACCATCTTGCTTGCACCTGCGTCCTCTTCCTGGCAACCATTCCATAAGTTTTACACCTTTTCATTATTGCCCTTACAGCAATAAGTGGTATGTTTAACCGGTTATGTTTTTTTTGTACCAATTACCATTCTTGTGATGGTCAACCATTATGTCAGTGTAGTGCAAAATATTTAGTAATTAGTACTACTCATTTTGTAATCCTGTTTCCAAATGCACTTACAATATATCCAATTAGATAATATTAAATGGTTGGCATTTATATAGCGCCTTTATCCAAAGCGCTGTACAATTGATGCTTCTCATTCACCCATTCATACACACACTCACACGCCAACGGCGATTGGCTGCCATGCAAGGCGCCGACCAGCTCGTCAGGAACATTTGGGGGTTAGGTGTCTTGCTCAGAGACTCTTCGACACAGTCCGGGCGGGGGATCGAACCGGCAACCCTCCGACTGTCAGACAACTGCTCTTACTGCCTGAGCCATGTCACCCCCAAGGATTCAACAATAGAAATCAGCATTCTATGGTATGCCCGCATCAGCCAAGTAAATAAGCAGACACTTAACTTCTCAATCTCATTACTCGAGTTTATATACTGTAATTGCCAGAGGCGACTTTAAGAGACTTAAAAAGAAAAGAACGTGGTGCCAGTGTTAATTTGACTGCTTTAGCAGCCAGTGAGAGGGCTCCTCTTGTCATGGAAATGCAGAGGATGATAATAACCTCTGTGTCAGCAGAGTCTTGGTCTGAAGGAACTTCTGCGTCAGTCGCCTTGGATAGAAACCAGCTTATCAACCCAATGGACCTGCTGAACTCCAACACAGCTCAGTGCATATTTATAGAGCTCTCAAGCGCAACATTACCGATGCCAGTATGTAGCCGGCTCTCTGGCTCTCCAACATTAATTATAGATGTACTTTTTTTGTGTTTCATTCTCTTTTTCTTGTTCTTAGTATTATATTTTTGATATTATAACATTTGGCACATTTGAAGCATATTGATACTTTGAGAATACAAACAGACAGACAAAATCCCTTAATTTGTGAAGGATTACTTTACCCTAAATGTGTGTTATGCAAGTACAACCAGATATCATAACTTTAAGTTTGAGTCATTATCAGTAAAAAGTTTAATTTTTCTGCAATGTCTGAGTGAACTCAAATAGCACTATGACATTATTTGTTCTCGTTATAAAATTTAGGGAAAATTGCAGTACCATATGTTTATGCCTTATTTTTCAAGGCACCTGTTTGCAGTTAAGAGTCTGAAAAATAAACGGGACAAACATTAAACAAAAATACATTCAAGTACGAAAAACATCCATTTTGTTTCCCCTCTATTGTGTACAAGCTGGGCCTTACAGGGACCAGTTCCCCTTAATTCCACTTCACCACAAGTGTCCATTTTTACAGTGCATAATGCCATTAAAGAGTGCTTTCAACTGTAGGGGTTAGCCCGTAAAAAAGAAATCACTCGCGTTCTCACTTCTGTCCATTGTTAAAACAGCTGCTAGGCGGTTGTTCGTGGGCTACCTTTCATCGTCCTTGGAGGCTGAGACTGTACATGCGCGTTGTTTAACGTGCTCGAGATTCTCCGGCTCTGGAGTGGGCTGTTAAGGTGGATGCTCCCCCCCCCCCTCCCCCCCGCTTTGATTTTGCTCTTTCTTTCAGAGCAGAACTCTGGTAAATAGAGGTCGACCGTACGATTTATTTAACAGACGGCATGGAGAGGAATGCAGCGCAGCTGGCCAAATGGAGAGGGAATGTAACACAATCGCTAATATAGAAAGGAAACCGTCAGAACGAGTACGACGCGGAGGAGTGTAATTTAGCAATTAGCCTGCTGGGGAAAGGAATTTAATGCTGTACTTAGCATGGAGAGAAAAAGGAATGCATAAATAGAGAGGCACGGAAGGCAGGCATGGAGGGCCTTCGGCCACGCAAGTGCAGTAATTCTCCTGGATTAGCTCTTTAGTGGAAAACCGTTGAAACAGAGTCATGAATTGTTCACAGCCCATGTCTGGCTGCTTGTCAGTCAAACATCTGTTTGAAGGAAGCACAGATTTTCCTTCCAGTGTCATGTTCTTTCCACTCAAATAAGGAGTGCCCCTCCCCCCCAACCTTGTTTTTCCATTGGAATATATTGTACTGGAATTGGTATTGCCTCAGGGGCATTTTTCATATCACCTGATCTCTTTCAGGTGTATATATTACCATGGCATTGTTTGAGGATCGTGTATCGGGTTATACGCTAGGGGCTGATCTGTATTTGCTTTTCGTGGGCAGAATTGCATTATATTTCATGCCAAAGAGTCAATACTGTTTGTTAAGAAGAAGATAAGCATCCTAAGGGGGAGTGAGAATTGAGTTCGGAGTTCGGCAAAGAGCTCCACAGGAATTGCAAGGATGGTTTCCAAACATTTTAAGAGCTCTTATAGCTGTGTGTGCCCATGGGCAACTTTGCAAATTCACAAAGGTTTTAATAATATGTCTGTTGTCCAGTGCTTATCCTGGGTAAGCTAAGTTTAAGTTAAGTAAAAATGTACAATGGAAAGGTGCGCATTGCTATAATACTGTGTTGATTCATGTTAATCTGCAGGATTATTATTTGTTCTAGCATTTGCTGTTCTATGGAATGCTTCAGTGGTTAAAAGTCTCAACTTCAGTGTGTGTAGTATGTGCTCTCTCTCACTCTTACGCACACACGTACACATACACCGAATACTGTAACATGAGTGCACATGTGCACACTGACACGCAAGTGCATCCAACACACAAGTGCTTAAACAGTCTTCAATGCTCTCTCTCTCACTGACACGCAAGTGCATACAACAGACACCCCTCATACACACTGTGCTCCCACAGTTACGGTATCTATTATCTCCACATAACTGAGACTAATGAAAACAAATGTGAACGGAAAGTGTATTTCCCACAGTCCAGCTGGAATTCAATTCACAAAGTGAACGATTCTTCTGGCTATCTGACATCACTTGATGGCTCTTGCTTCAAGTGAGCGGAAAGAAAATTCACCGTGACATTTAGAGACAATGTCCTTTCACTTCCACCGGGGTGATGCTCTCGCTCTCTCTCTTCTCTCTCTCTCTTGCTCTCTGCTACACTGAGCCATCACATACAAGGTCAAAGATGCTGTTCACCATACAGTCAGACGGAGAGACACTGAGATTAGACACCCTGAGGCAACGCTGAATGCTCCTATTAATGTTTCTTATTAATGGAGAAGGAAGTGAGTGTGTGTCTGTTTATGGTTTATAGCTGTCCGTCATCAATACATTTTAATTATCATTGACAGTATTGTAATTGCTGGAGATGATAGTATCTACATTTTTGGGCCTGGCTAATACTATATTTTATTTGAGAATGACAGTAAACCATCTTTCAATTTTAATTTGAGGACATACAAGAGAGAGAAGAAACAGAGAGATGGAGAGACAGAAATAGAGCCGCACAGACAAACGAAGAGATGGACAGAGGGAGAGAGAGAGAGACAGAAGAAGCAGAGATGGGGAGACAGAGAGAGAGGGAGAGAGATAGAGCCACAGAGAGAAATGGAGAAACAGAGAGATAGAGAGACAGGACAAGCAGAGAAGGGGAGACAGAGAGAGGGAGAGAAAGATAGAGCCACACAGAGAAACAGAGAGATGGAGAGACAGAGAGAGGGAGAGAGAGCGAACCCCTCTGCCCCAGGTCAGTGTGAGCAATGTTGCCCCATGAGCCCCGGGGCCTCCCTGCTTCCTGCCCCTGGGAGCCAGAGAACACCAGGCAGCCGAGGCGGAAAGAAAGCATTCACCCACTGTGAAATATCTGCAAGGTATTAGTATGAGTGGGCACAATGGCAGAGGCCCGCACACAATGCTGGGAAGTTCTGCACAGCAGTGCGAGATGACACATCCGGACCAGCAAGAAAAGAACACATCATCCCATTGTCCGACGCCATTGTGTGGCCAGGGGGCTGGGGGGGGAGAAGAGAGGCAAAGTGTCCCTTTTGTCTTTGGGCCTCACTGTCTTAATCCCTGCTCTTTTCACCGGGGGGCTACCCCAGGCCGGCAGTCCGCCGGCTCCTGAAAAGGGGGCCTGACAATGGGGGAGCAAGACGCTAGCCCCCAGCTCCCATTCCTTCCCCCAGTTCTGGAATCTTCTTTTTTCCCAGCTGCCCCCGTTTGAAAGGAAATCAAACCTGGCGTAGCTTCAACAGCAGTTACCGAGATCCGACTGTCAGTGAACTTGGTCCACTTCTTTTTATTTATTTATTTCTCGCTTCTTTTCGTGACCTTTTCTTTCCCTGAGAAAGTTTTTGCGGCGTGGAGCGAGCATTCGTTCCGTTCTCACGGTAGCAGCGCGGCATCGTGATGTTAGCTGCTGTTTTACTTACTGATGCTGAATGTGGCTGTTTGGCCCTTGGGCTAAAGCGAGGTCCTGTTAGAACACAGTGTGACGGCGAAATAGAAGTAACTTGGAATCAGTTCCACTGTCAAGAGTACAGCAATGACAACAGCGCCCATTGAAGGGTAATTACAAAACTATCCCATTCACATGGGGCTATTGATCAGTGAATGGAACCCAGTCAAGCAGTTGAAAATCACTCACGCATCACCATTATGCTTCATGTTATATCATTGTTTATTGCCCTCATTGTGCGGAATGTACAAGAGCCCCAGGGCTTGTGAAATCACTCTCATTGTGCTCCTGAGGACCGGCTGCTTTGCACTGACACTGGTGCCCTGTCACTAGCTCTGTGGGAGTTCATGGGAACCCGTCTCACCAAGTTCAAAATCACATTCAGCTGGTAATAGCAATGAGAACACAAAACTCAGGTGTCAAAGAGGGGTGAGGCTATCCGCCAACCTGGGGGCTTATAAGGTAAATTAAAACCGGGCTGCATAGCAGTTGGTTCACACCTTTTGGCTGATAGCTCGACATAGGAACATTACTTCTTTGCGTTCCTAAAAAGCAGGTGTGCACCTTCTCTTCCTGTTCCCACAGCTTGTCTCCACGCAGATGAAAAGAAGGCAGTTTTTTTTTTTGCGGGTTCCCTCTCGAATTGCAAAAGCACTTGCCAGCGTGTGAGGTCGTGCACAGGAAGCGTGTTATAAACTTATCTTCGCACCGACAGACAAAAAAAACAAAAAAAATGTTGTTCTCATAATAAACATCTCAAATATTTAACAATATACTCCGGGTTCAGAGTGCACTGGGTTATGGGGGAGGGGGCTTCCAGTTCATACCCATTAACTTCCTGGACATATGGAAAAACACAAGGTAAACATACAAGATAACGTGGTTAGCACATCCATGCTAACAGCATGAGAAACCTGTGTCCCCAGGCTATGCCATTAACCCAATGCCCCTGTGAGCACGGATAAGGTACGTCTCTGTGTGCCTTAATGTCCGCTGGGAAGCAGGTCACGGAGGGCGTAAGAGCTGCCACTGACGTGTAACGTGATCTGCAATTAGAGGAGAGAGCGCTTACCTCACCAGGTTTTACCTGTACCTCTTTAAATAAGGATTACACGTAAGCAGAGGATTAGTTTTTACATTCGCCGATTCTGTCCGCGATAGTGCTACCTTCCAGCGCTTGGAGTCATTTTTGCTATAATGAACAGTTCCTATTATCAGGACACTATTATTAATACAATTGTACTTTAAGGTAATTTGATCCCATTGTGATATGTGAAAAGAATTCAATAGAAAAGGCACCAAGGCACATAATGCAATAACATTAGAAGACGCAATTAAGTAAAAAGGGTCTCTGCTGCTGAGGGGGGCTGAAATGGGGGGGCTTTTGTGGCTTAAATGAAGAAGCTCTTTAAGAATGAAAAGTTAATCGGGGAACCAGAGAAGAACAATAATCGGTGGATTGCTGAGCGTGACCAGTCTGAGCACTTGGTGAAAATGATTACACTCTGTCTGAACCCACCGTCCCCTGCCCTCTCAACCCCGTAACTGACACACACACACACAGTCAAAGACACATGTGCGCACACACACACAGTTAGACACAAATGCGCGCGCACACACATGGTCAGACACACACATGCACACACACACACGCAGTCAGACACACACATGGTCAGACAAACATGTGCGTACACACACACACACAGTTAGACACACACATGTGCACGCACACACAGACTAGTGTGCTCCTCCTACACAAAGCTAGGCCCCATCAGGTGCTCGAGCCCATCCATGCCTAATCAGGAGGTCAGACTAAGGGGCATCACTGGCAGTGCAGTCTGATAAGCCTCAAGCAGAAGAGAAAGAGTAGAGTAATACTCTTTGATTCATGAGTCAGCACAAAACACCTCATACCTGTATGAACAATGCACAGGAATTCCCCTCACAGTTTCACACAAGCACTACGTACTGTTTTCAGTGAAGACTGCTGTACGGTAGAATTAACAACTTTCTTGCAGATTAGGAAGTATCTTACAAGCGCCAGTAATTAATGATTGATTAACAGTTAAAAGAAGAATCGTTAATTCTGTCGAAGGCAATTACCTCTTCTAATACAGTACGGGTGACTGTAACGATAATGATGTTAATCATCACCTTCATGGTGGTAATTAAAATGGCCGCTGTGAGCCGTAATGGGAACACAGGCAGACCGGGCCTGCTTAGTCAGCCCACAGCTGTCAGCAGAGTCAGGCTCCTTAAGAGCGAGAGGCCAATCAATGGCTCTGTCTTTGGACCGGTTCCAGCACCGGCCGGGGCCACACCAGTAATAATAACGGGAGGGGTATTGATTTCTCTGACTCTGTGTTTTCTCTTCTCTGCGAGTATCTTCAAACTCGCAGGCACAGCTGTGATAACAGGGAGAATTCAGAAGGGTTCGGTGTGGGAGAGTTGTACAAATCAAAGTTTGAAATGGTCCTGTGTCAGCTGCGATTATCCAACCAACTGCACAATACTGTACAGACAGCTGGAAGACATTTTTGCATCAGTTGCATGTCACTGGAAATAAAATATTAATATTTTTGAACAATACTGTAAAGGTTTGTGACTGTTTGGGAGACTGTTGGAGAAAGCTCAGAATGTTGTATGTTGTATGTATGATGCATTTTAAATGAAAACATCAGTAGGGATGTCAGACATTACATTTAAGTATATTAACTTGACGAGAGGTTGCACACCTGCTTTTTAGGAACATAAAGAAGTAATGTTTCTGTGTTGAGCTATCAGCCAAAAGGTGTGCTGCTCGGTTATGATTTACATTATGGACACATTGGTGGATAGCCTCGGCCCTCTTTCACATTTGCGTTTTGTGTTCTCGTTGATATTACCAGCTAAATGTGAGTTTTCAAAAACATCATTAAAAAAAAAAAATCTTATTGGCATTATTGATGCCCCCAAAACAGCACAAGGCAAGGCCATTTCCCAAAATTATTGCACTTAAAATCAAGTGGTACTGTGGGGAAGGGGGGTAGGTACTCCAAAATGGTGTTCTATAATATTAATGTATGGAACAGGAGTGGGAGTGTATTATCTTGCCTTTTTTGTGCCTTTCTTTGTTCTCAGTTTTCATGTCCTTTACCTTAAGGTATATGTTTCCCTCCCTTCCCTGGCAGATGTGAAAATATGTTCTCTGTTAAACATCTGTTGGAGGAATGTGGGGACAAAGAGACCAGACGTCCAGAGAGCGGGGGTAACGGCGTGGGGCACGTGGGGCACAGCTGGCAGCCCCAAAACCGCACCTCCCAGGAGCAGGGATGCAGGAGGTGCGGGAGGAGCGTAAAAGGAAGCCCACCAGAGCATTACACAACGACGCCTCCTTTTAATCAGGCCGCCGCTGACATGTTTATGTTTTCACGTCCCGCCCACGCCACGGCCCTCTCTGATTTATCCGCGCGTTTAGCCAGCGGCTCGTTTCCGCCAGGCCCGTCCCTCCGCGTCACTTTGTCGCTTTAGCGCGGTTTTTATTTGAGTTATTTGTCGAAGGCCTGGTCGATTTGCACGCCGTGTTCTGCTGCGTTCGGCGGGTGAAGTGAAGTGAGAACGATCTTTCTCAATCACCGCCACTCAGGTACCGGCTGAGGGGAACGGGGCTCCTGATCTTGTCTTTATAGCATTAGGGCAGGTCCCGCCATTCTGATGACACTATACTTGATTCATTTGATGAGACAAGATTTGCATCTGTTGCCCTTGCCAAGCCGTTTTATGAAGCCGGGATACGTGTCCCCGCAAGGTGTGTTATAAAAGAAACGGAGTGTGTTTTTTGTTTGCTTGCTTGCTTACTTGTTTCAGTAAATTTCCATCCCTGAATTGCAAGTCATTTGTGCAAATGGACACCAATGTGTAAAATTGTGCCAGTGTCGTTCCCATCAGAACTCATTACACTGAGAAAACGATCCAGTCAGTCAGCTTGGGAAGGAATCTGCGAGCAGGTGTGAGCTAGTGTGTCCAGCTCAACCTGGCTGAGCTTCCTTCTTCTCTCTACAGGACGTGGAAACCAAATTGGCCCCTCCTAGATCGGGCCCTCATCCTGAGGCAGACGGACAGAGGGTCTGGGAGTCACAGCTCACCATCGTCAGCCATGATTGGTCCCGTTTCTATATGGATGGCCAGTGAGGAGAGAGCGTAGCTGTGCAGACACCGAGGCCCTGCTGTTTGCATTCACCACACACACAGTCCAAACACGTCCAGCTGGGCCCTGCGGCCTGGGCTTCATCACTCATGCGGAGGCCCTGTCATCGGCTTTCCCAGTCCGCCGCACAGCGGGTCATCACCCGCCGCCACCTCTGCACCCGAGGACCCGGAGGAAAGGCGTAAACAGTGCCTGCTCAGAATGTAAATAAGACCGCGGAACGGAACGTAGCAGCGCCGTACAAACCTAATAAATCTGGGGCCTGACAGCTGGGTTGTGTAGTGAGCACATACTGTACAGTGCTGGAGCGAAGGCAAAGATTACAGTCAAGTTTTATTTATTTATTTTCGTACTTTCTGTATTTGGTTTTTATCTGAAATGCTCTTGTGCTTGCTTTTCTAAAACTTGACTCTCACTAGTTTTTGCCAATGAGGCACTCCCAGCCGGGGCCCGCCCGCAGATAGATCCGTGGATTTAGCGTATTTATGGGCGATTTCGGTTTTTGGGCCTGATGATGAATGACCCACGGGCAGGATGGGCCAGAGGAATGTGCCTGGGCCTGGTCCAGAGGATCTGGCTAGCGGATCGGATCGAGCCGGGGATGGGCCTCAGGCCAGACCCAAGCTGTGAATGTGGAGGGGGAAGAGGCCCAGGAGACTCCGAGTGGAGGAAACCGCGAATGAGCTGCAGGCCTCCACCGCGAAGGAAGGGCCGCTGCCCCTGGGGAGCAGGGAGGGCTGGGATTCACTGAACGAAGTGTGGATGAAGCTCAGCTGCTTCAGAATGGGAGAAGGCCCAGAAATCTGCAGTTCGGTGGAGGGTCACAGGCGTTGAGAGAAGCGGGAAACACATACAGAGCAGGTTTACACATCCATGAATTCTTTTTGTTTCAGAATTGGGGGTTTTCATACCTATTTTATATTTTCATTCATGGAGACTTAAACCACACAAACAGCTCTCAGTCCACCTGCTTATAGTATCCACGTGTCAGGTTGGTCAGAGACAAGTTGCTTACCTATTTTGTCTCCAAGCCAAAAAAGCTCCTCAACTGGACAGCAATCACCTTTATACCAAGCACTTCAAGAAGCTCCACCAGCACAGGGGAGTGAACCTAAAGCAATGTGAAAATCAATGTATGATCTTTTTTTTCTTACGATATGCCAAGTTTCATTGATTGACCACTGTTTCTAAATGTAATGCTAAAGCCTGCTACTTTAACATAGATAACCAGTAATCATCATGCCATGAGCAGTATACATATACTTAGCTAAGGTTTAAATAAAACATGGAGAGGTTGACACATGACACATGTACAGTAATGCTCTCTATATTAATATTTACCTGCTGAAAAGGCACAGGGAATGGTGGTGCCACTCTGGTGTTACTCACTGTGAAGTACAGTTACACTCCAACCCAGATTTTAGTACTTCTTTCATCTGACCTTTTATTCACTTTGGTTTGGGGAAAATAACTACTAAGTTTCCAAAGGCACGCCTTTGCATTTACTTCTCCTTGGGTGATTTGGCTGTGTGCATTTCAAATATGGACACCACAGGACAGCTAATCTGAGTTGATCGAGGGCCATCTTCTTTCCAAGCAGGAACATTAAGTGATTTTCCAGCTTGTATATATTTTGTGCCTCAGCCAGACTGCGATCATGACTTCTGGCCTTCTGCTGTAGGTGATACCGGAATCTACTTTACCGGGCTCTGGCTAAGGAGTAATCCCATTAAAGGGTCAACATAGCAGGGACTTAGTGCAGTAGGAGTCCTTCACAGAGATGAGTCAGAAGTATAACTTGGCCATGAATCTAGTGGCTGTAAAGCGATATTGCTGAGAACTCGCTGAGAACTCACACAGCTTGTATCATTGACATGACACAGCCACTGTGTCACTAGTTTCCAGCAACTGAAACAGGACTGCCAATAATAATAATCCATCCATCCATCTATTTATCAATCCATTATCTAACCTGCTTATTCCTGGTCAGGTTTGGGGGGGGGGGGGGGTGCTGGAGCCTATCCCAGCATGCATTGGGTGAGAGGCAGGAAAACACTCTGGACAGGCCACCAATCCATCAAATAACAATAATGGTATTTAAAACATATATCATATACTGTATCATTTTAAAAAGATTTTTAAACCAAGACTGTTTTCCTTATGTTTTCCTCTTGTACCTTTGAAATCATGAGTCTTCCCACAAAACAAAAAACATTTTAACGATAATGTTTGTCCAGAGACTGAGGTGTTATAATTACTAGCAGCTGTGGATGTGCTAATTGAGCTCTTGCACATTATACCTCAAACGTGGCTCAAGTCTCAGCCCTGCCGTTCAAACCATGAAGTCTGCCGCCAACGGTTCCCTCATTGAAGACCATACACAATGAGGCTTGATGCAATTTCACCTGTACTGTACCAAGCAGAGCAGAGATGTTTTGATAATTCAATACCTGGCTTGGCATAGTGCTAGGATGCACTCTATGCCATTGTCTAGCCCAGTAGTTCTCAACCTTTTTACCCACAAAATCACCCCCCACCCCTCCAACGTCCATAGAAATATTCCAGCCCCTCCCCCCAATAAAAAGAAAAGTTAGAAGTTCCCAAAAAAAATGTCATACAGCAAACATATGAGAGTGTGACATCTACAAAAAGTAATAAGGTCATTTTACTGTCTATACTATTAATTGCTTGCTTTGTGCTATTTACAAGAACGATCATCTCAAGGCCCCCCAGGCCGTGTCCTGGGGCCCCTTTTGGGCCCTGGCCTCCCTGTTGAGACCACTGGTCTCGCCTGGAGGCAAAATCACGAGTGGCCTGTACACATAATTAAGCTTTGTGTTCTCGTGTTGTAATATGTCAATACACATTTTACAGCACGTGAAATGTGTATGACCACAATATGGAAATATTTTTCCTCAGACAACTAAGAGTAGAAAAATGTGATAGAATATCACATTCATTTTCATGTCAATGTTAGGTTTGATATTAAGCTTATGAAAGCTATTGAAACAGTCAAAATGCAATTTTCTAAATCAATGAAGGGTATCGTTTGACAACGAGATGGAGTGTCACACCTTTCCTGAAGTCATATGATAAATATATGTGCAAGAAAGCTATTTAATTTCCATTTTGTTCAAAATTGATATTATTCCCCTCTCTGGGTATCACAAAACTGAACAGTATGAGATACAACAATTTTCATTTTTGTACCTTTTGAAAAAAGATTTTCTCATAAATAATTCAGCTGCTGTCGATAATTTTAACCACCCCTTAAAGTCAGCTTTATATTAATATACTGTGGGAAAGTGTTTGAGCAAGCTGCTTCTTCTAGAGCTAGGACTCAAAATGGAGGGTCTTAAAAGAAACAGTAAAATGAGAGCGGAGAGATTAATCAATCACTGAGGTCTAACATGGCCGCCAACCCTGACCTCAAAGAGCTGTTCCCCATTTTTGAGACATTCCTCTCCCAGAAGTGGCAGACAAAATCTATACATCTGTTTCTAAGCTATGGCAGTTGATTCCTCCTGCAGCTGCCGCTCTCTCTCGTGACTTGGCTATGTGCACATAAAGGAAAGTATGTGTGCGTTCACACAGTAAATACAGCCTGTACAGTTGTCTCTCTGCGATAGCCCCTGTTAGCAGCCATTTCGGGCCTTGCAGGCCTGTGTCGCCGGTCCCACTGGTGTGTTTTATTTCCAGGAAGGCCCACAGCGCATCGGCCGCTGTCGTTCCTGTCCTGTTGCGTCCATGTCCACAAGTGACTTTTTCCCTCCGGCAGCTCTCCGCGACAAACTCAAACTCGCTCTCCTTGTGAGAAAGGAATGCTTCCTTCTCACTTCAAAAACAAGCACTGGAGATTAAGTATCCCAAAATGTTAAGGCTTATTTGAAGTAAAAACATTCTCCATCGCAGAGAATTATAGACCTGTGCGTCAGATACGTATGCGAGGAACTTTGATTGACTGTTATTAAATTAGGTTCTAAGGATAACACACCACCTCCCTTGCAATACTTTGAGTAAATATTGACAATAATAGGAGTGGACATCTCTTTATCCTCTCTCATATATCCTTTGTAAACCATAGTCCACAATGTGCAAAACCTCAACAACCAGTCAACACTGACCAACAGAAAAGCAAAGCATTCCACTGCTCATGTCATACTTTTCTTGAGCATTCCCACATTGTCTTTTTCCTTCTCATGTTCGCTCATAGAAAGATCAAAGCAATTGGCGATATCAAACATTAAGACTTCTCTTGAGTCCTGTGAGCACTTTATTAGGTATTTATTACACAATTAATAAGTCTTCTGCTGCTGTAGCCTATCCACTTAGAGGTTTGACGCGTTGTGCATTCAGAGACAGTGCATACCACTGTTGTAATGTGCAGTTTTTATTTGCGTTACTGTCACCTTCCTGTCAGCTTTGACCAGCCTGGCCCTTCTCCTCTGACCTCTCTCCTTAACAAAACGTTTTTGCACAGGAATCCAATACTTCACTCAGAGATATTAACTCTTCAAAATAATCCTGATTATATTCTCTCTGATAAATATTTTTCTGCCAAACAGGTGTGATAGGTGGGGATACGTCTTTGTATTCTTTGCAGCTGGTCATACTGTATATTCTATGACAGCATACAGTAAATCGCAAACACATAAAGTTCCCAGAGCAGCAGAGATCTGTGATTTCATTGTGCTGTTTCTGTGGTATCTTTCATACAGGAAATGAAAGGATGCAAACAACAGTTTTTTTTCTCGTATTATCCTCTCCATAACCTTTCTGCTGTAACCGAAGAAAGCATCCATAGAAACGGTCTTATTGTGTGACTCATTCTGGCACTCGCTCTAATACTCCCTCCCTCACTCACTCACCCACTCACTAAGTCAGAGCGTTGGTGTGTGTCTTGCCCCCAGATCATTGATGTTAAACCGACCAGTCACAGAACACAGCCTTTTCAGTTCTTCTTTTATCGATATGAAGCCAAATGCGACTCGACTGATGTAATGTGCATGGCAAAACAGAATAATTATTTTAAAAGCTTCCCCGCTTCTTCCCTCTTGACCCAACTGTGACCTGCCCATGTCGGCATGCGATATTGCAGTAAAGGCCTAAACTGACTATCAGTGAAATATGTAGCTACGTGTGATTATGTGTCAAATATGATAAGTCAAAGCAAATCCCAGTCTGTTCGTCTCTGAGCTGGAGTAGGTGCCTGATTTGCAGTGAAGGGCAAATGGAGCCTGACGGATTTGATCCTCTGCTGGTGCGACAGCTGAATAAGTGTAAATCTTACTCCGATCGCAGGGGGATAGGACGCAGTTTGACAAGAGCGTCCGCCGTTTGATGTGTCAACACTACCGCAGAGCTTAGGACCCTCGTGAGACATACTTACAGTCGTGTCTTAACTCTACATTTTTTAAATCAACACTGGGCATGTCAACATTGACTTAACATTTTCCCCAGGAAAGCAGAATAAAACTTGGAAGGGATTATTGCATGATGATGTTTTAAAAAATATATATATATGTTTCATTCCTTTCAAAGAATCTCACGATTTAAAAGGTCACATTTAAAATGTCTTCTCAGCCTCCTAGTGAACCTGGGTTTGTGTGTGACACTAGCAGTACCTTCTAGAAAAGGAACCTTTAATTTCTGTTTAAATTGCTTGTTGTTCAAAAAATACTCTTTGCTTGCCTCATTCCCTCACCGTAAACAAGAACAAAACAACAAAGACAGCATCAAGCATGCCTAATTCTGCTATTTTTTACATCATGTTATTTCACATAGTGAAATTCCGAAAAACATCTTACAGTATCGCACAATTTAAAAAACATATTTTGCATAAACTGGAGGTTCTATGATTTTTTACTCATTCTCATCCTGGCGTGTGCTGTTTGTGAGGAGGCTGGCATGGTTCCCACCCTGCAGTCAGTGACTGAAAAACAACAGGGGGTAGAGTGCCACCCTTTTTTACTATCACGAAAAAAGGCCAGTGAAACTTACTGCCGTGGATCTGGTCAAACAGTGTGCAACACTGCCACCTAGAGTGTCTGGCGTGCACTGCACCTGCAGTGGGACACGGGCCAGACAGACATGGCTGTAGGCTGGATGCTGTGAACGTAGTACAGTCGAATGCGATGCTGGCTGTTAACGGCTCGGACCTTCTCAAGGTCAAACAAAGGTGTTTGCTTCAAACGCGGGGCTTTACGATGACATTCTCAGCGAGCTGTTTACTGGTGTGAAGGGAAGTATGACTTCCCATATGGAATAATAACATTTTATTAGTGTCGGAATAAAACGCTGGCGAATAAACACTGTGGGTGGAGTAAAATAATTGAGATTACAGCTTGGAAATGATGCGCAATTGCTATCGTCATGAGCCTGGTGTGACACGGTGTTATTATGTTTTCACTGTGGAAGGATAAGTGACAGAAAATTAAATATGATGAGGCCGTTCGGTGACCACGAGTCACCGTGAGTGTTTGTCCTCTCCGGAGACCGTCAGCACTGAGCTGCATAAAAACCCATAAACTCATTAGGCACTACTGGCCGTCTCTTCACCTGGGACCCCGATATTACAAAGGCATTACCGTTTTCCAGTTTGCAGGTTCGGCGGATTAGTCCGCTTTGAAAGTCACATTCATTATTTGCATATGAATGTCTGAAATTAAAGAGAGCTCGTGTCGGGGAAGTTAATCATCCGAATCAACGAGCTAACAAAGTCGTAATCAGGTTGAGTCGTAATGAGCAGCTTTAGCTGGGATGGGAGCTCTGCGCTAAATGTTAGCGCTGCTTCACCTCTTTAAACACAGGGAACACAGCTGTTCATAAATATTCCATTTTCATCATTTGAGACCTGGGGACTGGCATCGCTTAAATTATGTTCTACGTCAGTAATCCCCTTAATGGGGATATTTTTTTTAATATGACACATGGTATGAAATAATTGAGTACCCGTAATAGCTCTTATTGCAAGGTACAGCATAGCAAACTAGAATCTGCTGCGAACAGGACTGCATTAGGCACAGTGGACTGTCCATGACAAAGAGGATGACATAACACCTTTAATAGAATAGGACCTCTTCTATTTGCTTGACAGCGGGAATGAAAACATACTTATCACCTGGGTGCCTTACACAAAGTGTGTCATTTATCCCCAGAAAGCTCCATGCTTGCAGAATGCAGGGCACTCCTGAGACAGGATCTCAATCAGACTCTAGATTAGATGGAGTGCACTTGTCAGCCTCGCTCCATTGGTTAGAGAGATAAACAATGGTCTTAAAAACCACTGTATGTTCTAAAACTGAGCATGTAACATTTGTCATTTTCTATAGTACTATAGGCAATAGTGCAGTTTGATGGGTCCCGTGTATTGTGTGTATAGAAAGATTTCCGAGATTGGTTTGTTTTGGTCCATTGTGTTTGATTTGGACTGGCTGGGAGGATAAATTGATTCACTTTGGAGGACTGACCATCTCCCTGAAAAATAGCTACCTTTGCCCTTTTTCAGGCTCTTCTTTTTAAACTGATAGGATTGTTTTAATTGACCACACTCTAGTGCTGCGGTGGCCAAGAATTACAGCTCTCTTGAACAGTGGTTCAAAGCAATGGCCAATACTTTTCAGGGTTTTGTGCGAACTTACATAATTATTTTATTTGCTTAATCATATCTTGATCTGACATTTGTACAAGCACCAGCTACAGCCCCAGACGGCAAGTATATCCTAATGGTTTTACTGTGCTCAAATACAGGAGTGAACAGTTCATAGAGCTGTTAGAAAACTACAAAAAGGTAACGGAACAAAAGGAACAAAAACCAGTATGGAGACCAGCCTTCCAGAGCGGGAGTTGTGTCCACTTGCTCTAGAACCATAGACACATTTAGAACCAAGAAAGTAGGTGAGGTTAACTCTTAATTGATCTATTACGATGAATCGCAGTAAAGCCTGTGGCTCTGGTAATTTTGTTAGATTTGTCTTGTGACACAAATTAACATTTTTCAAATTACATTCTGTTCAAAATATATATACTATTTTTTAAAATAAACCTTTATATGGTAGGTTACATAATGTTATGAAATTCTGTTGAAAGTGTGAATTCATGTGCAGTGCATCCATGCAACTTGTACCAAATACATCTGTGGTGAAACCGAATCATTGCACATGACAAAGTATGTCGCAACCCAAAAAAGCCTGCATGTAAGCTCAATAGGGGATTTCTTAATAATACTGCTTTGGAATTATTCATACACGTTTTAATTTCAGATTAATTTCATGATTATGTTTGAGACGGGACTGTAGATTGAATGTTACATTTCACATGTTTTAAATGTTAAATTAAATGGTTCATTATTTATTGCTGTGGTACTATTATGCCAGATGTCAAAATGCAGCACAGGGCGCTGTTCAGTTATTCAACGCTAGAGGGCCCCGTTGTAGCTGAAATACTCTATTTTTACTTGATGGAAAACCGGTTTTATCTTGTACTAGGTCCCGTCGGGTACATAAATTAGCTTAGTTTGATCAATAAATATGTGCTGACTTTTTCTGTTAATGCAAGATATTGCATTAAAGGACACATTAAAACTTCACCCTGTGTTATTCACAGCTGCGGAATAAAAAAAGCAATTCAGATAGAGGTAATAGACTGTACCAAGTCACTACTTAAATTCTCCTCGTGATTTATTTACAAATGAACAACATTTCGACCTATACGGTGTTCATCAGATTGAAAAGATTGGATTATTCATTCGGAAACTGTGGCGGATCAACAAGGGTGTCCCACGGGGGGGGTTGGAATGGGTATTTTATTCAAGGCCCATTCCGGTCTAGCGTTCCAGTGTTGTCGGGCGCATGGTGGTAAATCTGTCCCTGTCACTGACAGCTCCTGCAGGCGTCCCGAGATAACAGGGCCCCATTATCTCAGCCGCTGCGCGGAGGCAATCAGCACCCTCGGTGCGACTGCCTGTTTCGAGAGGAGCTGCTATCTCGTATGTACCACTCGAGTTGAGATTGTGCAGGAACGCGCTTTTCAAACAAGACGCTTCCTATCTTCCCTCTTTAGGATTTCAACCGTTCACGTTCAAAGCCTGGTGTGTCTGCAAGTCTGTAGGCTACTCGATTCATGTATAAGCCCTTTGTAGTGAAGAGAGGGATTTAACAAGCTAATTCAAGTTCCATTGCTTTAATGTGTACAATATATTAAGCACTTAACAGACATTTTGTTTTGTTTTATGTGGTGGCTATATACCAGACTGAGGCATAATTGTGAGTGCACATCACTATGGTTACAGAAAATATGCTTACTTAGTGTACTTTTACATGTCTGCCATGTTCCATTTCATTGTTGTCTCAACTTCTTTCACCTCAGTCTTCATTATATTATTTTTGTTATTGCTTTTTCATGTCTTGTTTGTTGCTGTGATTATCGTAAGACATAGTAGTTTGACCAGTACTTTACCCTCTCGCTGCCATATACTTTAAGTCTTTTAATATTCCTCCACGCATTCAAGTGGCGAAGACAGCCCCTCTATTCCAGCTCTTGTCCTCTTGTCCCGCTGAGGTCATGTGACCCCAGGTCACCTGGATGGAGTAGAAAGAACAGCTGAATACTCGTTATCCTGTAAGACATCATTTCACCGCACTGTACAGATACAGCTGTTCGCTGCCGTGGTAACACAGCTGGTGAATCTGGCCTGTGGAAGCATGATTTACCGGTCAGGAGGAGATGAATGGACGCATTCATAAATAATTTCCCATTATACGCATTTCTGTACACTTTCATTACCGTTAGTCTTAAAAACCTGTGTCCAGTGAAAATGGAGGCTTAGGAATGTGGTTCAATTAAATGCGGTACAAGGTTGTGATTTAATTAGAGACTCACAACGATGCTAATATAGGACATCTGTATTTCCGTAATTCAAAGCGGACACAACAAACCTAAATCATATCGTAGCCACTGAGCAAAGTTTTTAGCTTTTCCGCTTTTTCAGGGGGCAAAGGAAATGGCACTAACCAATGGGGATTCTACTGCATGTCAAGACGTCTCAGTCCATCCAGGCCTTGTGATAACATAGACGGCATACTGTCTGGACGTATTGGTTTTCAACATGGGCCGATTCCCTGAGACAAGGGTCGGAATGACTCATTCTCCCATGGAGCCAGGCTTCTTCTCAGGGCCTGTGTAAAAGTCCATTCCCACACACACACACATCCCCCCCCCCTCGCCCCTGCCCAACGGCGTCCCCCGCCTTTCACATCTGTTTTTAATCACCAGCGCAAACCGATCCCGTTCTCTCCTGTTTCCCCAAGCAGAGGGAAGCAGCTTCACAACATATAAAACTAACAATAAATAGCATTCCTTTCCCTTTATTAATAACAGCTCCTTCAAAGTAATACTGTGACACTTTATGAAGCATGTGTAGATGCTCGTGTAAAGGACTGTATGGTTATGGTGTTCATACCTGTATGCATTTATAACTGTTTGGCCCATGTGCAAACAGTTATCCAGTTTCCTTCCCCAGATATTAAATCAATGTGATACAACATTACATTTATACAATCAGTCCCTTCAGGGTAACAAATCATATTCCAAGGCCTCAATTTCAACACATGATGTATACGCAGCAGAATACAGGACGCAGGTTTTCTTTTGAGAAATCATGCAGGCATTGTACTGTCCCCTATGTTTAAATTTCAAGCATCCACCAGGCTGTTATCGTTACTGTAACAATCTAGTAATGGAGGGTTCAGAAGGAGCTCACCGATTGGATATGTACTGTACTCGAAGATATAAGTATTATTATAGGATGATGGCTAATAGACAACAGCCAACCCAGGGTTCTGAAAAACTCCAAGAGAAAAAATAAAGAGATTAGGGAATTTCATGCTCTAGAAATCCTGCTAGATATATTCAGGCTTTGGAGGAAAAATAAGCGATATGTGATGTTTATTCTCTCAGTAATCACTGTGCCTGTAGTTCACACGAAGGGGAGTTCATAAGTTTGTAATGTTTGATTTATCGTAAATATGTGGAGGGGGTAGAACACCCTGGCTCTAGAATGCTGTACATTTCTCTTCTGCCTGAGCTCTTAATTATGCCATCCAGTGAATTATTACCTTACATTAATAACAGCAACCATGTGGCTATGTGTACGAAGTAAAGCCAAAAACTACTGCTGTCAAAAAAATGAAATATGCACAAAAATAAGTACGCCTGAGTGAGTGTTGGACAGGCATTTGTTCGGTGAAATTAATACCCACTCCTAAAGAGCTAATGGGGGCCACGGAAACAGAAGGTGACCATATTGTGAGTAAGGTCTCCTGAGAATCTATGGAGATCAGAGAGTCTGAGGGGAGCCTTTAGACGTCTACACTTACCACACACAGCTGTGCTTCTGAGCGGGGGGGGAGATCGTCTTTCCCCTCCCCTGAGCCCCTCCGAAAAACTCCACTGGTAACAAACTGATATTAATTTTAATTACGATGGGTCACAAATGCTCTTGCCGAGAAGAATAACGATTGCGGGGCCTTCCGGGGGCCGAGTAGATGAGGAAGTGTCCCCCCTCAGTGCGCTGGAACATCTGCTCTTTTTGGAACACAAAGGTGAAATCCAGATGGGGAGAAAAGGACACAAACTTCACCAGGGTTCAGTTTTATGTATCCATTGTTTTTAGTGTTTGATGGACCTTTTTATGGCCTTTCGTGTTATTAAACATTCATATTGTAACAGTGTCTTTCAGAAGCGTATATATTGTGCACATGTGTATATGTGTATATGTTTAGTGAGCAGTTTATTACACTTATTTTTTTATTTACTTTTTATTATTCTTATTAACTAATTTCTTCTTATTGCTTCTTTTTTATACGTATTGGTCTTCTGCTGTAGCCTATCCACTTAGAGGTTTGACACAGTGGGTGTTCTCTTCTGCATACCACTGTTGTAATGTGTGGTTATTTGCGTTACTGTCACCTTCCTGTCAGCTTTGACCAGTCTATCCCTTCCCCACTGACCACTCTCATTAACAAGGTGTTTTTGCCCACAGAACTGCTGCTCACTGGATATTTTTTGTTTTTCACACCATTCTCTGCAAACTCTAGAGACTGTTCTGTGTGAAAATCACAGGAGATCAGCAGTTTCTAAGATACTCAAACTACCCTGTCTGGCACCAACAATCAATCCACGGTCAAAGTCACTTATATCACATTTCTTCCCCATTCTGACATTTGGTCTGAAAAACAGCTGAACCTCTTGACCATGTCTGAATGCTTTTATGCACATAGTTGCTGCCACATGACATATATGCATTAACAAGCTTATGGACAGGTCTACCTAAAAAACTTGTCACTGAATGTATATAGCATGCACATATACATAAGTGTGTGCATGAGAGAGTGAGTGAAAGAAAGAGAGAGATGGAGAGAGAGAGAGAGAGAGCCCAAATGTTTATATTTATTTTTCTGTGCAAAATTGTTCCACTCTGTGAAGTACAGTACTTTGCCTTATTTGCTTAGTGGGCAGCCTTGTTCACAGCAGCTTATATAACGTGCACCCCTTTTCTTCCATGTTAGCCATTTATACAGCTGGATATGCACCAATGCTCTCAGGTTAAGTACCTTACTCAAGGGCATAGCAACAGTGTCCCCCCAGGGGTCTGAACCTGCAGCCCTGTAAGCATGTAAACCTAACTCCGAACCCACAGTACTGCACTGTCATAATATATCAGGACTTTGAATGTAATGTATTAACCCTCCAGAAAAAGAACATCTTGTAATATGTATATGGCTGGATGTATACCCAATATAGTGCAGTGCGTGTTTATGTCCTCTTCCTTCAAAACCACAGGAATTCTTCAGAAGATTTTTGTGGAATGATGTTATTCTGCACTTCTTCCAGGACCATCCCACAATTATGTAAGTTGGGACTATGTGCATCTTTTCCTCTGTTCAAAAAGTTGCAGTTTAAAGGACACAGAATATTCACTTATATTCAGTTTCCTTTTGCCGTAAATCTCAATTTCTCTATATGTTTCTATATATAATATAATAATTTACTACATGAGGGTTTACAGTATGTGTAAAGTGTAAAGTGGTGGAAAGAAAGCGGACCGCACGTTAGTCCTTGTAAAGACTGATATGACTACTCTGTCAGAACTGTATACAAGAAAATTAAACAGAAAACAAGAAAATGTTCAAAGATGAATGGAATAGAAGGTTCATTTGTGCTTGTCTCCTGCACTTCCTCTTTGTGTTGTTTCAGGTGGTCAAGATCATGATGGCCAATAACCCTGAACTAGAAAGGAAGCCAGCACTAAGATCAGTCAGAAAAGCATTAGAATCACCCCCAAATATGTATTATGGACGAGCACACATAACCAAGTACACATTTTAGAAAAGATCCATTGACCAAAATGAGTGAACTTGCTGAAACTGTGAAAATGCTTACTGCTTAATGCTCACACTGTCTTTGTAGGGCTAAAGAGGGCCTTGCAGATTGCTTGTGATTGATACTCATTGGTTTTGTAATGATTTAATTTCCAGTGTGGCAAACGTCTTATTATTAACTATAAATCTGCAAGACAGCAAGCCATATTTGTATGCTATGGATACCAATGTTAAATTGTACAAGCATGTTTTCCACAAATACAGTATCATTTGGTTCCGGTGAATTATGCTTTGTTATGCTTGTTTTAATCATTTTCACAGAGGGATAGGACTTTGAGTGTATGCAGCCATGAAAATAGCTGAGATTTGTTTTTGAGTGTTTGCTGTATGTTTACTTAACAGAGTTTTCTTCAATGCTATTTTAAGCAGAAGGTAAAGGTAACTGTCAGGCTTTTATTTATAGGTTTAAAGTATTTTTTCTTTCTTTCCTTCAGCATTATTTCAGTGTTTTTGTTATGACTGCGGGTGTGTGATTCTAACACACTTCTATCAGTGCATTCCTCTTGTTTACTCTACTGTGGGAGACCAAGGCAATTTCTCCGACACGCATGAAAGGAATCCGATGACCTGTTTATTGGTCATCTGAGACAGCCGCGCCGTATCCATGGCAAAGGCCATATAACCGCTCTGCATTTGGAACCGCTAACAACACGTCCTTTGTGCGAAGGGGAGAAAACCCCTCATTACAATCTAATGGCAGACCAAATGAACTGCATCTGTTTAGTCATGGGTTTGTGTTGTAAACACACGGGTGCACGCACGAGCACACACGCTCGCGCACACACACATACACACGCACACATGCACCCACACACGCATAGATACTGGTACTGTATTTGTTGAATGCTCTTCGTCTTGTCGCCTTGCTGAATGGATGGTACGGCCTCTGACACGGTTTTAATGAATTTTACACCTTCTTTGAGACTTTTAGGGGTATGACCTCGGAAAACAAACAGAGGCAGTGTGTGTGTGCGGGGAGAGGGGGGGAGGGGTGCATGGTGCCCGTTCTGGGTGAGCGGACCAGGGGGAGGAGCCTGCAGGGCACAAGGTGAAGAGTGATGGTCACGGGCAGAATGAGTCTGCAGCCGAACATGGCCTCGGAGAAATCTGCATAACTTAGCCTGGGGGTGTGAGGTGGCATGGAGGACAACACAGGCTGTCTGTCAGACCATCCCTGCCTGACAAACTCTCTCTCTCTCTCCCTCCCTCTCTGTGTTTCTCTCTCTCTCTCTCCCTCTCTGTGTCTCTCTCTCTCTCCCACACTGTCTATGGTCTTTCCTTCCTCTCCCTCTTTCCCTCCCTCCCTCCCTCTAGCACTCCTCTTGACTTCCCATCTGAATGCGATTTAAGATCAGGCACTGGGGAGGCAAAGTTTTTTTCGGGGGGGTTGGAGTGGTGTGGGGAGGACAGAGGAAGTGCATACACTACAGACTGCTCTACAGGACAGGGCTGGGCTGGGCTGGGCTGGAGAGAGCGAGAGTGTAGCACCGCATCTGGAGGTCGGGCCAGTGGAAAAGCTAAACCGACCGGAGAGAGAGTGAGAGAGAGCGAGGGAGCAGCGCTCGCCCCTGAGAGACTCCACCACAGCCAGCGGACTGAGCGGACCGACGCTTTTCTGGACGAGCAGCGAGCAAATGGCTCTCATTCCCCCGCCCTCGCTGCGCTTCTTCTGCGTCCTCGCCAGCCTGGTCTGCCAGGCGGGGGCCGCCCGGTCCTGGGAACAGCAGACCACGGTGCTGAAAGTAAGAGCGCTTTCTCTAACCATTACATGCCCGGGTGCAGTCGCTTGTCTAAGAGGGGGTGGTGGCCAGTGTTATATCAACTCTAACAGAGTGCATATGATCCCTATTGTGCTCAGTACAATATGGGCTCATAGAGTATGTGCTGTGCTGTTAGAGCTGAATTAATACTGGACATTTTAACTGTGAAGTGTGCATGGGGGATAACTGGTTACTTCTCTTCACCACAGAAACTGTGTTTGAAAAAGTTGGGAGCAGGCACAGGCAGCCTTAGTGGAGAAGTTAAGTTAGGACTGTAGTGTTTTCATTGTGGCTGTAGTGCAGGTGTGGAACATATGAGCTCCATCAGTGTTGTTTTTGACATCAGGTTAAACGTAGGAGGACCTGGGGCTGTAAGTTGCAGACAGAATGAGTGAGTTTCCTCAGTGGGGGGTAGCGTAGGGCGGTGGTCGGGGGGGGGCAGGGTGTGGGTGCCCTAATGGGAATCAGGAGGGCTCTGTGGACCCGGGGCTTGATCTCACGGCCCTGTGGCCACAGCTGCTTTGACTCAGCGATGGATTCCGATTGGACGGGCTCTGAGCTGTACACAGTGGCCTGTCTCAGCTCCGCTCGGCTCCTGGCAGAGCCGTAATGGAAGCCAGCTGCTGGGTGTTGAGCAGAGTCGGAGTGAGAGAGAAGGAAAGAGCAACGGCGAGCAGGGCAGGGGAAACATGGAAAAACGTGGTGATGCATTTATAGTGCAGAGAGTGAGGGGGTTGATGTTCCCCATTAACATTGCCAAGAATAGATCCAGGACTGAGGCCCCCTTGGTGTACCAAAATGCTACAGCAGGACAGAGTCAGTGTGCATTTTGCCTAGCTCTTCATTCTGCAGTGCCTGATAACAGCCTCTGAAGAGGACAGCCAGAAATAATAATCTGCTTTACGTATTCCCACAAGTACAAGGGGCAACAAAAGACAGCACTTGTTCAATGTTTTGATTCTGAAAGAGTTTGGTTTGCAATTATGAACTGTACTCGACCGGGAGAGGATCGTTGTAGCCTGTTCGTAATTCGACTAGCTGTGAAGGCCTGTCGTATTTGGCGAAACAGTCCGTGGTAGAGAGAAGCAAACACGCCCTGTGTTTAGCCAGAATTCGGCTCCGTGGGGAGGGCCTGCCAATAAACCCAACGGCTCTCCAGCTCGGTGGAGCCAATGTAAACAAAGCAGCCGCGGCGCATTGTGAGGGATGGGGTACAAGCAGGGCTGCAGCGGACTCTCCCTCACCGTGAGAGGAGATGATAGCTCTACAGTCCCATGACCTCTGACCCAAGGGATGTGTTTACTTTGGACAGGCCCTCCGGCGTACAAAAACCCTCCGCTTGCTAAAGCCAAGATCCCTCTGCATTTTTACAGATCCACTCTGGTTGCACAGGCTCAGTACGAGACCTAAATCAATGTACCTCGTATGAAGGCTCAAAGCCTGTCTGCCCTGCAGTGTTGAGGAGGAGTTCGGACCAATGGAAGCACGATGCCGTGACAACTTAGGGAAAGAACCACGCATAAGACAGAGGGCAGCTATAGAGCAGGATGAATGTCATCTTTGTTCTTTGTACTCGTGGGCACACGCTGAATTGGAATTGCTCACATAACAGTACGCGTTCACAGATGGACGATACAGATATTATAATTTGTGTGGAATTCTAATGTAATTAGGAATGGCTTAGAATCGCTTCTTTCTTCTGAAGGTTAACAAATGGCAAACTGGCCTTGTTTAGAGCTATATTGAAAGAACTACAGTAAGCTCTCAAAGGGCATGAATTGGTGGCTAATTCAAATACTTACACATATTTTTCTAAGCAAGACAGATTTGGGAGGTTCATAGTTTCATAGCCAATGACAGCTGAGTAGCAATTTGAGGCCAGATCTGAGATGATAGGTTGATGATAGCATGAAGTGTTTCGCACAGTTTGGAACTTTCTGGATCCCGCTGCTCAAACATCTGCCCCAGTTTCCCACGATCCTGCATTCGGCGAGTTGCAGATGTGTTACATGGCCCAGCTGTTGAGTCGTTCCAAAAACTCCCTACAGCTGGAGATCATATCAGACTTCATTACTGCTTGGCAGATGCCTGAAGGCGCCCAGAGGTCACCGGAACACTGCTTTTAGCTGACCTGTGTCTTCAGTGACTAAATGGCACCGTCAAACAAACAGTCCACCCAATACACACACACTCTCACACACACACATGCAGTATACACACAACCACACACACATGCACAATACTCACACACAGCATACACACACAAACAATACACCCACACATACACACACATACACATGCACACATGCAGTATACACACAACCACACACACATGCACAATATACACGCAGCATACACACACAAACAATACACACACACATGCACAATATACACATATGCAGCATACACACAAACACAGAATACACCCACATACACTCACAAACACACACACAGAATACACAATACACCACACCCACACATACACATACACATACACATACACGCACGCAAATTCCATAAGGCCTTCCCTAGCCTGGCTGCAGTTTCACCATTGGCTTTTTTACATACGTGTAAAAAGATTGATTGTCCCCCATTCATAATTCACATGCGGCTAACGTGAACTTGCGTTTCACGTTGCGGCAGGACGTCAGTGAACCCTCGCATTCCACCATCAACCCTTCAGATATATGGGCCGGGGCTGCTGTTTTACTGCGGGTGAGTCCGGAAAACTGCAGGAAGGGGTTACAGGAAAAATCTGCACCGCCACAAAGAACATGAGAGCAAGGCTGTTCACAGGATGTTTCGCATTAGTTCAGACAAGAGCCCTTTCTTTGTCTGAACAGACCCAAAAGCAAATAAATCAGGGGGGGAAATGCATCGCAAAAAATGCAACTGGGCGCATATTCCAGAAATGCCTGTGCTATGGCGAATGCCGAACGGGACATAAAACTCCGATTCACTGCCTGAGACGACGGGACTGGACCCCGCATTCCGGCTCGCCAAAAACAAAGTGGCATTGTGGGGAAGGGGCGATCTGTAAATAGGGCCACAGATTTCCCTCGGACGGAGGTTAGGGGTTGCAGACCTTTGACATCACGCTACAGTAGCAAAACCTCGCCTTGGGCTTCGCTAACGAGAGCCGCGGAGGACTAGCTCAGGATTACACTGAGACATGTCTTCTCCAGTATTTTGAGACCAGCGCCGTGCCCTTACTCATACCGGAAAGAGTGGGAGAAAAGAGTGTCTTTATGCGGACACCTGCAAGCCCAATATGGCCAGTTACGGGATTAGGAAGCGGATATCCAGGCACGCAGGGGACAGCCTGTTTGTGGCAGCTGTAGGCATGCAGGTGGGCACGGTGGCACTGGGGCAGTGAGGCGATGAGAGGATTTGTTTGATGAGGTTTTGGAGTGAGTCTGGATGAGCTCCCAGCTGGCACCGGATTATGAGGCTAACAAAAACATGCAGACTTATGCATCTTGGAGTGTTAAGTACACAAAGACTACAGATAATTGTTTGGCATTGCTAAATTTGCATTGTCAGTTCAGGTGCACTAAAAAGATGTGGACAAAACCTAGACCTCAGATTCATTTTTTTCAGACATTCAGCAACCGAGTAGACTACCTCCTAGGCATGTTGCACAGTAAATGTCTGTCTGTAAAGATAACACAGATCCCTATCACCGTAAACTCAAGCACATAAACACGTCATTCTTTAAACACATATAACCCACGCCCCCCACATAACCCCAGTTGTTCTTCACTGCTAATGTACACATAACCATGAATCAGTGGAGTATCTCTTTCTGAACTGGAAATACCGTGAACTGTCTGATCTGCCATAGCTGTCAGCAGTCACTTAGGGAAATTAAGATGTTCTGATGATAACAAGGTCCTCCAGACCTCTTTCCTGAATACAATATGTCACAGTTCACAGGCAGTCCTGTCTCCAGAAGGGTAGGTAGGTCAACCATACACCCTCCTCTCTTATGTTAGGATAAACACAATGTTAGTGTTTAATGCTTACAGAGTCACTATCACTGGACATCCATGTAGCCACAATTCCAAAGAAAGACTCAAGTGTGACTGATAACATGCACATAGCACGAGCAGTATAGCTGGGTCAACCATCCTAGAACACAAAGACGAGCTTATCTCATACTGTGTATTTTTGCAGAAGTACAAACCTCACTCACTCTCCTCCCTTATGTTAGGATAAACACAATTTAGTGTTTTATGCATATAGACGTTTACAGGCTAACTATCACTGGACACTTAGCCATAGCTCCAAAGGAAGAGTTAGAGTGTAACAGATCACATGCACATAGCGAGAGCAGTGATGTTTTATAGTTCTGGATGCAGCCTGTCTGTGTGCGGAAGTATCAGTCACACTGCTGCTTTTGGTTACAGGAGGCTTTGAATCTAGACCAGAGCAATATTTCATAAGCTGATATGATGAAGTGTTTGATGCCAGTGCAGAGGATTCTGCCCCTGTGAGCGCAGAAGCTAAAACCAGCTTAAACTTTGAAGGCGTATTTCCAGGTGCACTTTGGCCTACTTAACTTAAAATTGCCTGCGCGTGGTTGTATGGTTCGCTAGACACCGGCAAATTTAAAGGAAAAAAAATCTTGCCATCTTAACCTGTGAGTCAAGTCATGGAGAAGTTGAGGGCCGTACATAGTTTGTCTGTTTTAATAATCTAAAGTTTCTTTTCCTTCTTAGGTGTGCGGAAAAGGATATTTCCTCAGCGAATTAAACAACTGCCTGCCATGCAACTGCAAAGGTCATTCCGACAGCTGTGAAGACATCACTGGGATTTGTATAGTAAGTCTGCTTGATGGTGTCATTTTGCTAACGATGGTAAAATTAAATCGGATATCGTGTTGTAAAATTGAAATATGTTTGTTTGCAGTTACTTCCACATATATTTTAGTACATCATTTTAAAGTAACACAGTATTGCAAAATTGAACAAAAAAAAAAAATGATTGTGTGAAAGGTTTGATTTAGTTAGGTTTATTATGATTGTGGGTTTTGTGCAATTGTAAGACTGACCAGAGTGTGTAGTTACACAGTTCTTAGACACACTATGTTTAAAAATGTATTACACTTATAATGAGACTTTTCCTAAAACTTTTGTTTGAGTTAGGTGCTCGCATATCACGAGGGATGTGCAGCATGTGATCACTGTGCCAATGGGGGTTCTCTAATTTGGGAGAGAAGAATTTCCCTGAATCTGTCATGCTGGGATGGGCTGTCTTTGGGCATTAATACCGAGTGTAAAAACCCCCTCGTGGAATGTGTGGATTCCTGACTGTTTTTGGGCTTGTTGTAAAGAACTGCAGGGACCACACCACAGGAGATTTCTGCGAGAGATGCCAGGATAGTTTCCTCCCAGATACCTCCCCAGAGGGGCATCACATCTGCCGACCCTGCGCCTGCCCTATTTCACACCCCTCAAACAAGTAAGTGGGGGTATCGATGAGGGGGCTGCATTTTACCCGGGTGGTAGGGGAGGGTGTGTGTTAAGGACTGTTTTATTCATGTTGCTTTTCTCTGTGTGTCCGTAGCTTTGCGGTGCACTGTGATAAGAGGGGCAGATCCCTGCGCTGCATGTGCCAGGAAGGCTACGCAGGACACTACTGTGAAAGGTCAGTGCCATCAGGGACCAAGCCCAACTACTGTAGCAATGGGGCCCAACTACTGTAGCAATGAGACCCAAATACTGTTCCAATGGGGACCAACTACTGTAGCAATGGGGACCAACTACTGTAGCAGTGAGGCCCAACTACTGTAGCAATGGGGCCCAACTACTGTAGCAATGAGGCCCAACTACTGTACTAATGGGGCCCAACTACCGTAGCAATGGGGACCAACTATTGTAGCAATGAGGTTCAACTACTGTTCCAATGAGGCCCAAATACTGTTCCAATGGGGACCAACTACTGCAGCAATGAGGCCCAACTACTGCAGCAATGAGGCCCAACTACTGTACCAATGGGGCCCAACTACTGTAGCAATGGGGACCAACTATTGTAGCAATGAGGCCCAACTACTGTTCCAATGAGGCCCAAATACTGTTCCAATGGGGACCAACTACTGCAGTAATGAGACCCAACTACTGTTCCAATGAGGCCCAAATACTGTTCCAATGGGGACCAACTACTGCAGCAATGGGGCCCAACTACTCTAGCAATGAGACCCAAATACTGTTCCAATGGGGACCAACTACTGTAGCAATGGGGCCCAACTACTGTAGCAATGAGGCCCAACTACTGTAGAAATGGGGCCCAACTACTGTTCCAATGAGGCCCAACTACTGTACCAATGGGGACAACTACTGCAGCAATGGCAACCAAATACTGTACCAATTTGTTCCAAATACTATCCTAATGCGGCCCAAATACTCTGCTAGTTGGTAAATCAGCACCCCAGTATTCACGATACAAGTGCGCTAGTTAACAAATCCCAGAAACTCCACTTGAATTGATCTGAAAATCATTACAATCATGATAATGACGACCATAGTCAAACTGAAAAATATGTGCCAGATGAATCCTCCCAGATTGGGCGGTTACTTACTACACCTCCACTCCGTCCTGCTAGATGTGCTCCTGGTTATTACGGGAACCCCATGATAGTTGGCGACTCCTGCAAGAAGTGCGACTGCAATGGCAACTCCGACCCCAACCTCATCATCAACGAGTGCCACAACAAGACGGGCCACTGCCTGAAGTGCTGGGACAACACTGCTGGAGCCAACTGCGAGAAGTGCGCCCCGGGTTTTTATGGAGACGCCATCAGTGCCAAGAACTGCAGAGGTGCGTGGGCTGGGCGTGGGATCTCACTGTAAATGACCAGTATCAGCAAAGAAGTTAAAGGTTCAATATATAAGATTTTTGTGTTAAAACTTTGTTACAAGACCATTGTAAATCCCTTCCTATCATTGAAAAAGGCTCACTGACATGTTGACTCACCCTCTGCCTGTGCTTATAGTCCTTAAATTTGGGTTTCAAAATATACAGTTGACACACCAACATTCTGTACCAAGTCATTGTACAGCTGCACAATAATTCAAGCTCATTGGTTTAACATTGGTTCTCATTGCCACAACCAATGGTGTTTCAACATCAGTGCAGTCACAGAGAAGGGGGAGGGATAAACAGTTTTGGTTTGAGGGTCCTCTCTTGACCGAAATGACCTATTGCACCTTTAAACAGTAAATAAGAGGCACGCTCCTAGCTCACCATGGTGTGATAGAGCAGAGGTTGAGCAGCTGGTGATTCCATCAGGTGAACTCCAGATTGTATCCTGCCTTTGTTCTCCAAAGCTCTTTGAGACCTTTTCCTGGTGTGTCTTATTAAGCGGTGCTGTGAGTGTAATCTGTGAAATGAAACACAGGAAAATTCATTAGATGTGTTTATACAGTTGTCCCGGCCGCATTGTCCAAATGTCAGTCCTATTCTAGTGCCACGAGCTCTGGATTCCTCTGCTGCACCTCCTTCGACCAGCAATGTATCTCCTTTTGTGATCTCTGGTGTGAGAGTAGTATTGTTAAATGACATTGGTATAAAAATCTTTCTTGATATTTTTAAATGGATAATGTAATCTGTACCATATTAGTACTGTACTGTAAAAGGATATTTAAACGCAAATGAATAAAAATCCCAAAAGGGTAATAGGAGAAGTTTAACCTCCTGAATAAAGTTAAAGATTAAGGTTAAATTTTGTGGCTAAATTCCGCAGCAGACCAGAACTTTGACGCCAAGGGTAAAGTATTTGTTAAATGTATAGTGTTTCCTTAGCACCATTATCTACTCAACCGATGAATGAACAATTTTATTCTACTTCTGAAAGATTGTATCACTATTTCTGAAAGAGTTTACTTCTATTTCTGTAGAGTGCCGATGCAATAAGTGTGGCACGATGTCATGTGACGACCGGACAGGAGTGTGTCACTGCAAGCCTGGGGTGACTGGCCCACTGTGTGACCAGTGTGAGGTGAGAAGCTCAACCATCTTCCCAGAGACCCTACCCAACCTTTCCCACCATTTCTGCAGAACTTTCATTGGCTCATTGTATTTGGAAATTGGATTTAAGGTTTGAAAATGCAAAATTGCCTCCATACACCCCATCATTATTTATTTCTTTTTTTGTATTATCAAAACTTATAAATATCAAAATGCCAGTGTCTATACAGCAGATATGTCTGGAACAACACACACACACATCACATACATACACACACACACATCACATGCACAAACAAACACACCGCAGATGTAATCCAAATATTTTCCGTGCGTTGCAGGAAGGCTACTCTGGTTTCAGCAGCTGCCGGGGTTGCCGGAGGTGTGAGTGCAGCATGGCCTCTCTGCAACCGATCTGCCACTACCTCACTCAGAGCTGCCTCTGCCGCCCGGGGGCCGGAGGCCGGTACTGCGAGCGATGCCAGCCCAGCCACTGGAACTACGGGCCCTCGGGCTGCCAGAGTGAGTAGAGCGCGTTCTCCAACCCGCTGAAGACAGCGAATGGTAAATGGGCTACATTTATGTAGCGCTTTACAATTAATGCCTCTCATTCACACACACTCACACCATGCAAGGCACCAAGCAGCTCGTCGGGAGTAATTAGGGATTAGGTTTCTTGCTCAGGGACACTTCGACAAACCCACAACCGCTCTTACCTCCTGAGCTAATGTTGCCCCATCTTTGTAAATCTGAAAGATGGTGCGGTCTCAGGAGCTGAGCTGATGTGAGAGAGTTGTTGGAACTGTGCCCAGTTTTCCCCAACCCGCTCCTTGTAGTAGCATCTTATTCCCACTCCCAGTCCTCTGGGATGTCAGGAATGCATATCCGCAGCTCCGTGGCCCTCAAGACATCTGCACATGACTGCAGGGATTAACGCAGATGAGTGTCCCGTGACATCACCGACCCGTTCAGCTCCATCTTACTTGCGCAGCTGCCAAACCACTAAACCCACACTACAGGCCAGACAGTGGAGCAGATGTATAAGGTTCTCAGCCAAGAGACCCTCTTTGGGTTTCATATGTTAGACATTTGTACTCTACTGTACATCCCCTACGTCCATTTCAAACTGCGTGTGGAATGAAAGCTTGTCATGCACCCAAAAATATTTTTATTTTATTTGTGAAATGCAGGCTGTGATTGTGATGGCGGGCCCTGTGACATGCTCACTGGGGAGTGTTTGCCGGAACCTTCCATCATCCCACAGGACAACGTCTGCAACATCAGTGAGTCTGCACTTAGCTGAGCTAGTTATTTCATCTTTGTCTATGAAAAAACTGCTTTCAGTGTTTTGCCATCAAAACAGTGGCAGTTATTCAGAATGAATCATTTTACATATGACCAGGGAGAAAAATTATTGAAGTTGAAATACATTTGTAATCCAAGACCTCTGCCTGCTGTTTGACCCTCAAAAGATAAGATTGCCCAAACTATCTCAAAATATCTAATTTCAGGTTGTAATGAGTGCATATGGTACCTCATTGGTGACATAAGGCAGTCCAACAAGACACTGGATGAGCTCAAACTCAGTGTAATTAACATCTCCACTGGAGCTGCTGCCAATGACCGCCTGAAGTACTACAACTACACTGCCCAGCGACTGCAGGTAAACAATTGCTGCTTTGTTACCTTCATTAGATCGAGCTCTGGCAAAGAAAACTATTGAGAGAAACATGCAATTCATCCCAAGGGGCAAGGTTTTTTTTCTTTTGTGATGATACATGTTAGGAAATTGGGTAGAATTGTATATTAGAGTCAGAATGCATTGCTGGATTAGATTACTGGAGACGTGATACACGTTTGTCTTGTTTGGTTGACAGACTCAGTTTGTGGGGTGGAGAAATAAATCGCAGAAGATGAGAGCCCAGACAGGTGAACTGGAGGCAGCCACAGCTGCTCTAGTGTTTGACATGAATCGACTCGGAAAGAAGGTACATCTGCGCCTGAGCCCACGCTGAATAAGCGTCTCCTGTCCCGAGTTACTGCATGAATACAGGACCAGAGTTTGAGGAGAGGGAAAATAGTGGCTTTTCCACTTCAATTCCATGACATAACAACATTTTTCTATGCTGTTTATCCATTTGAAAGGTAAAAGCTTCACTGTACAACCTCATTATGTGGGGCCTGTTTATAGAATGTTCCTGAAGAAATACAGGCAAAGTACATTTGTCTCACATTCCTTCGGACTCAATTACTCGAGGCTATTTTACATATTTTAAGCAGTTTAAGTTTTACATCAGATTCTACATGGCAGTGCACAAAACAAAGGGTTTGTCTCAAAGAAAAAAGTATTTTTAGCCTGTCTCCTGGTGTGACTGTGATGTTTATTTCTGCATTGGTGGCTATGACAGGAGACCAAATTGAAGACTCTGAGAGATTCGGTGGATGCAGGCTCCCTGCAGAGCTACAATCTGGCCGATGAGCTGGCCACAAATCTGACCACACTCAACATTGTGATAGAGGGTAAAGTACCAGCGATACACTACTTTCAGACTGAAAGCATGCCTTGCCATTAATAGAATTGTCATACATTTTCATCATACATAAAAATAAAGTATACGTTTAATTTAAACTAGTTATGTTTTTGTGATCCAATGAAAATAACCCTTATTTCATTACTTGAATGTCATTAAATGTTCATTAAAAGACCAGGCCCTGAAGCAGGCTTGATTGTAAGGTTAAAGACAAGCTGAAACAGAAGTTACTGGAGAGCAACATTAGCTTCGGTGATACGATGTATACACAAGGGAAACAGATATTTTGGGGAAGGTCGGGGAGTCGATTTGACGTCAAATGAGGATCGGATGGAAACAGGAAATTTGACATTTGACACGTCTCCTGGTACACAATGACGCCATATCTCATAAAATCATGTAGCCCAGGAAGCGGATGGAAAAAAACGTTGGTGTGAAAATACCAGAAGTATTGCAATTTTAAATATGTTTTGGAATATATACTTTAAGTATGGCTATGAAGAATTTATTGTTCAACTGTTCTATTTATTGAGGAAAAAGTTCATCTTGATTTCAGCTTGTCTTTAAGGTAATGTCAAGACCTGTGTCTCTCTACATCACTTGTTATCTGGTGCCTGCTGTCTTCCAAAGGTATCTGTTGCTGTGTTACTGAGGCTTTGCTCTCTCCCTGAACCAGAGATGATCAGTGATTGGGAGCGTTACAGTGTGCACCAGGACGTGGACCCTGACGTGGTCAGCCAGAAGACGGCTCAGGCGGAGAACATGGTGAGGAGGATGAGGAAACTGGACCTGTCCCAGAAAGAGCCCATCACAACTGACGAGTCGGCTGAAGCTCATGAGGGTGAGTGTTGAGGGCAGGCTCAGAACAAGAGATACAGGGTAATTGTATGTGTGTGGACAGTGTGTGTGTCTGTGTGTGTGTGTGTGTGTGTGTATGTGTATGTGTGTGTGTGTGTGCGTGTGTGTGTGTGTGAATGTGTGCGAACAGTGTGTGTATGTGTGTTTTGGTGTGTGTGTGTGTGTGTATGTCCGTATGTGTGTGTGTGTGTGTGTGCATGTGTCCGTGTTTGAGCACGTGTCTGTGTTTGCACCTTGCCTCCAATTCTGTCACTGGCAACTGTCCATCAGTGGGAGATAGGAGACCTGCTGTAGCATCAGGTGTCAGAATGTAGATCAAGTGGGGCGGGGGGTTCACCTTCAGGTTTACAGTATACTGTATTCTTCCTATATTTGCCTATATCCTTCTTCGTAACTGTTTATGTACTGTATGAGCATGGGTGTTCACGACTGTGTCTGTGTGCATGCATACTTGTGAGTATACACGAGTGTGCAATTGTGTGCATTTATGTGTGTGTGCAAATGTTTGTGTATGTGTGCCTATGTGCTGGTGCAAATGACACCAGTGTGCACACTTGTATGCACAGGTGTGTGTATTTGTACATGTGTTTAAAAACGTGTTTCCCAGTCTACAGACGTGTCCGTCAGATGGAGAAGAAGCTGGTCAGCACCAAGGGACGTCTCGCCCCTGTGCGAGAACGCTTCTCTGAGTACAGCAGCAAGCTGTCCGACGCCAAAGACCTCCTCCAGAAGGCCACGAGCACCGTCCGTCAGACTGTGGGCAAGAACAGAGCCAACTTTGTCAAATTCCTCAACAGTGAGGTAACCGTCCCAATGTCCCGAAATGCCTCCTCCCTGATTCTAACTCCCCTTTAACTCCCATCTTTTAGCTGTCGGTGTAAGTCAACATGTTAAATTAATGTGATGGACCCTGGCAGTGAGCCTCTGCTTCAGATCAGAGGTTGTGTTCCCTGCTGAAAAAAACAGCTCAAGCTAGGTTTTGAAACAGCTGGTAGCCGGTTGATCAGTTCAGACCAGCTCCCACCTCAACATGGTTTGGCCAGCTCGAGCTATGTTTTGAAACTGCTGGTAGCTGGTTGACCAGCTACTATTTCAGACAAGCAACTAGCACTAGCTGGTTAACTAGCTTATACCCAGACCGGCTTTTTTACCAGCTTGGCCATGCTGGTTGACCAGCTCATACCCAGCTTGACCAACTCAATTTTCAAGCTAGCCAAGCTGGCATAGCTGGATTTTACAGCAGGGTTTATACACAGGGATCTGATACTGTTTAGGCACTGAGGAGCAGTCCGGCTTTTTAGCTTTATCGCTTCTTTTATATGTGGGGACTGTGGGGATTGTTTTTGTTCACTCGGTTTGCAGGAAAGCAGTTACCTACGGTGATTAGGAGAAAGTGAGCTCACAGGAACAAACTGCCGCAGACTGTTAAGATTTAGTGGGTGGGTGGAGTGTTTTGCTGGGCAGACAGGCCTCTTTCCATTCCTTTAAAACCTGTATTTACAGTCTGTGTTCCACGAGTAGCAGTGTGCTCTTGGTGAATCAGTAGAAAACTAAACAAACCCAAGGAGGTGAGTCATATGCAGTCTGTCCTTAACTAAGACCAGGTTTCAATCAACTTTTCTCCGTAATTAAATTATATTCAGTGAACTCCATAATGTTTGGGACAAAAACATATTTTTTCTTGGTTTAGCTATCTATGTACTCCACAATTTTACATTTGGAATTGAAATTGTGCCAGGAAATGGGGGAACTATGTATAAAAAGTGCTGTAATTTACACATGATGAAACCAAAAATTTGAAAAAATAAATTTAGAAAAATACAAAATACAAAAAAGCAGGGAATCCGCCCGTTCACAGCCAAATAAAGAAAATTATGTCTTTGCCCAAACATTATGGAGCTTACTGTATACAAAAATGCGTGTGTTTTTTCATTCACAATTAGTTTTACAGGTTAAAAAACCATTTAATTTGAACTGGCTTCACGCACGTGCAGATTGTGAATGAAATTTCTGGACAAGCCACTGTGTTTGCATTCGCTGATCACTGAACCGCAGTCTTGGCTATCTGTGGTCAGATCTCCACTATCAGGGCCTTTGCTACCACATCCATCAAAATCCCGAATGGGGCGTTGTCCAAACAAAAGGCCTCCACCTAATCTGGGGCTCTCCTGCCCCCAGCCAGAGATTGGTCTGCATTGAATTCAGCGCATAGTCAGACATAAAGAGGGGGCGACGTCACCTGACCCTGAGTTCAGTTACAGTTCTGTTGCTGCTTTCAGTGAGAAAAAATGCATTTCAGTGTAAGACAGGACCCAATGCAAAGTCAAGGAAGTCAAATAAGGTTAGCGAAGTATCTCCACTGCACACTTATTTGCTAACAGCAGATTGGAAATACATTTAAAATGTGACGTGAGAAGTGGCTTTCCACAAAATGTACACAAATGAATATGCTATGAATACATGTATTATACATGTATTGTATAATGTATTATACATTTTGTGGTTATTGGACAAGTACAAAATAATTTTTTTTAAATGTGTGCAGGTGTCTCTTTTTCCACATGGTTCGGCCAAGCCTGTTGCATTGAATGTGTCATGAATTATAGTCAGTTTTTATTTGATGAAATATCCTTTTTTTGTGTTTCATAATCTAATGTTGGAGTAAATTTCAGCCAAATGTGCTTCACATAGTGCTGTGGAATGCTTTTTTTAAAGTATCATGTATATGTATGCATTTTTCAAATTCTACATCACATATTAATATTTTACCATTGCATAAGGACAAATAGCTACGGAAGTTATAGTTGGGTCCATAAATGAAACTGGAAGAACTCTGCCGTCAGGCCCCTGGGCAAGGCCCTTAACCCCAACCCTGCTCCAGGGCCCTTACAGCTGTTCTCCCTCTCGCTCTCCCTGCTTGCAGCTGTTCTCTCTGGCATTTATCCCAGGGTGTCCTTGGAAAAGGACCTCCCCTGGCTAAATAAATGATAAAAAACTAATTTATGTGTTTTTCAGGGGAATTTTTAGGAGATATTTCTCTTCACTCATAGTGTGAGTGAAAAATAGTTGGGGGCCTTTTTGATAAATGAGATGTAATCAAAGAACACAGAGTACCATAAAGTGGCGGTGGATTCATCCAGTTTTGTGAATTCACCTGCCCCCTTCCCACCCTCCCCATCCCCATCCCAGACCCAGAGAGAGGCACAGATAAACAAATTTGGGGACGTGAATGACATCTTGCAGACAGCCAGAGACTTCATCAACGAAACCGAGGGCATATCTGCTGATATGGATGACCTGGTCAAGGTGAATAATCCTCATTAACAGATACATACTGCAGCTGTGTACCTGGGATTCTACTGCTTGTATACAGTACCTGAGTACAGCAAAGTTATAGTTGAATTAACATGGAATATTCTGCTGTATACAGTTTACAGTAAATTAAGTGATGTTTAATTCATTGTCGGCATTTGTGTGATATACTGTATTATGCCAGCATTTTGAACATTTATTATTTGCATCTTGGCAACAGTTCAATTTTATGTCTGGATTTGAACTTTGTGTCATAGGAATTCTCGATATCTCGATTGCTTTAATGAGTAATGGGGTTAAATAAGGTGTTGTTCTGAATTATTGCTTTCTTTAGAATGTGTCAAAATACCACGCCGCGATTGATGGAGCTGGCAGGCTACTGACAGAGAAAACACAGAACCTGTCCCTCGCCGACAGGGAGCTCGTCCAGAGAGCCACTGGCCACGCCCAGCAACTGAAGAGACTGGCAGACAAACTGGAGCTGTGAGCACAATACTGAAAGTGTAACGGGTTACAGATTTGCCTGTGCCCGAGGTGGGATTTGAACCCCTGCCTCTCACTCGTCCAAAGATTTCTTAGACAAACCCGTTACCAGTCAGCTAAAGGCAAAATCGTCTCCTAGCCAAGGGCAACAACGTTATTTTTAATTTGAGCTATGACATCAGGGAGCTGCTACAAGCCTGTGCTCCACCTTACTCTGCCTTTACTTAAGAAATAGCCAACTAACACTGCTACAAAAGCACTACACCACACTGGACCTACACTGATTCACTACACACTGCATCACTCTGTCAGCACCCTGCAAACACCCCCCCACCCCCACCCTACACACACACACGCACCCACCACACTGCAGCTGCTACATCAGACAACAGAAATACACACACTGCACCATGACTGACATTGAATCAGACAACATCACATTGCAAGCACACATGATCAGAATAACACACTGCCTAATATAATATACTGCATACCATAACCCAAATGAACTGAGATGGTGTCTCAGGCCAAATACCCAAGACAGAATGTCTTGTATTTTTCAGTGCATTTGATTAATAGCTTTTAATCTTGAAAAACACATTTGCTCTTTTCTTTTAACTCTCAGAAGTGTTTAATTCACTCAGTGGAAAATATGAGTAGAGATACAAAATGAGGCGTGAGTTGTGTTTGAGCCAAGTTCCTATTTCCGGTTAATATTTTTCTTTGTTCAGGAATCTGAAACACAATGATGCCAATGGATATGTGCAGAAGGCCATTGACGCATCCAATGTGTATGACAACATTATCAAGTACATCGATGAAGCCAACATCACTTCACTGACAACCATTGAGTTATCCACTAGAGCTGATGATGTAAGTGTGCTCCATCCATGCATTCCTGCATGTGTACAGTAATGGCATTAGTGTAAAAGTATTTTAAACTACAATAAAAAACTACATTTAATGTTGAATATCCACTTGTATATTGAAGACCATGAAGGATTCATTCATTAAGATTCAATAGTGTCGGCGGTGTCTTGGTGGCGCAGCCTGTAGGGCCCTGACCGCATGCTCTTTGGAAGCCGCGACGTCGGCGGTTCGAATCCAAACATCCGATTTTTGTCGCATGTCTTCCCCTCTCTCTCGCTCCCGTTCTTCCTGTCTCTCTATACTATATACTGTCCAATAAAGCTGAAAAAGGTCAAAAAAAAAAAAAAAAAAGATTCAATAGTGTCTTATAATTTTGATTTTCTTTTTTTTACTGCATCTTGTTATTTGCCCTGCCTGTTTGGCATACCATTCTCTATGGGACTTTTTAACTTTTTAACTTACTCTTTATATTTCGGTATTCAGGGATGTTTTCTGTTTACACAAATGTGTCTATAATGTGCATTTTAACTGCATCCCTCTATATTACATTGTCACATGACTTTAATAACTTTTTATTAACAATGCTCTTTTTTCCTTTGAAGGCCATCTCTGGAATCAACACACAGCGTGGCTTCTTGAAAGCACAGAGTGACAAATTCTTCAAGGAGTCTGTCAGCCTGCACTCAGACCAAATTGGTAATTCATTGTTTTTAATGAATTAATTACTCAATCAATATGAACCATGTTCTGCATGGGTAAAGAGGACCTCGAAGTGTTTGTTATTTAGAAGAGATCTAAAAGGTTTTTTGGAATTAAATAAACCTGTTTATCTTTTCCAGGGGTGGACTCTACTGTCCTTGACACCACTAAATATTTGGAGGAGACACAAGAGACAATGGCTGATGCTAAGAAAAAACTGACGAATATTGTGAATGATTTAAGCGCACTTGAAAAAGGTGAGTAAAACACTGTTAAGTAAATGAAAAAGCTTTGTTAGCAGAAAGGCTGTTAAAAGTTGCTTTTTTCTCCGACCAATGACTAATAACACTGCAAAGGTTAGGTCCGCGGATATGGACTACAGTATGTAGGTTGAGGTTAATGTCTTTTGAAGCATTACACAGATAATTCATCTTCTTGTATTTTGTATATCTTAAAAGACACATCTCCTTACAGTTAAAAAAATGAAACCCAGATGAGTTTGGTTTTATGCACAAATATTTAGAAGTCAGCCTTGTAGAGAGTGAGTACAGTAAACACCAAATGTTAAGAGTTTCTTCTTGATATATTTCTCAAACTGGCTCTCCACAATTGGCCAACTAATCATGCCCCCACTCTCAGACCAAGATCCATTCTTGGAATTGGTTGGAGTGGTACTCGTTTTTACAGGAAGATGACAGTTTAAGAGTTTTAATTTGTGGTCTAAATCTTGCATTTTGCCTGCTATCCATAGGTAGGACAACGCAGCGTCTGCAGTTCACCAAAGAGGTGGCGGAGAGCACCCTGAACCACTCCATCGAGGTCCTGCAGGAAGTCAACCCCATGAAGGAGCGGGTGGAGCTGTGGTCCAGCAACATGAACAACAACGAGTACTCCGCCGCTGCCTACGACCAAGCCGTCATGTCCGCCGGAGAAGCAGGTACCGCACCCACGCGCACTCACTCGACAGCTCTATCTCCAAATGCCTCAAGGCCCAGGCCCAAAGCGATAAGACCCCGGATTGTTTTTGGATCTGTTTAACTGAGTGCGCGATTGCTCATACTCGAGATTTTTCAAGTATCATCGCTTTAAACTGCTGGCCGGCCATCACATTCCAATCCCATGATTCCCTCACAATAACAGGCAGAGCTCGTAAATGTACCGTAATTCAGAAGAGCAGAGACAGCTGTAAGCCACCTTTCCTGGGTGTAACATCTGTCTGTTATTTTTTCATTTAATTTTTTTCCACAACACTCACCTTGCTCTGTTCTCCAGAGTGTTCATGCTGCTTTTGACTACAGGCTTATTTTGCTGGAAAAAAGCACATTCTCTGAAACATCATTTTTGTCAGCATGTGCAAAGAGCCTGACACTAGCCCACTGCTAATATTGTTATTAGTGATCTGCATACTAGACACAGAAAATACAAAAAAGGTGGAATACATACAGTGTATAATGCATAAAACAAGTCCCAGTATGTTATACGGGCGATGTATTTTCATATTCCAGCATTGTAATTTTAAGATTGTAATTTATTGAATTGATAAAAAAAGAAAACTTTTTACCGCCATAACAACTACATGAATGATGTTTTGTTTATAGTGAGCAACTTGTCAGAGCTGGTCCCAGAACTGTTGGACAAGCTTCGGGTGGTGGAGGAGAAGACGCCTGTTAATAACGTGTCCACCAACATCATGCGCATTCGAGAACTCATCGCCCAGGCCCGGAGTGTGGCCAAGAAGGTACTGCATGAGGGAGCCAAACAGGCTGTCTGGCCAACAGAGAAAATAGAGCTGTCTCGCTATACCCAGCAAGAGCACAAAATGGCTTCCCGGCCAAAGATAACACATACAGTACTGCCATTATGACCAGAAAGTACAAATAGATTGTTTGGCCAGTGAGAACACAAGTGAACTGAGCAATTAAAATGCATGTTCACATTCTGAGCAATGAAACCTAAAATAAAATGGATTATTTAACCAATGAGTGCACAACTGAACTATTTGAACAATGAGAAGTATGACTCTTGACACTGCTGTGTTTTATTCGGAATAAGTTATTGGGGGTGCAAAAATAGAATAGTAACTCCAAAGGCACTCAGTCATTTTTAAATCATGAATTCACAAAAGCATTTATTTACAGAATAGAAACATACACTGATAAATATATCCCTTGGAAATCATGGGTTAAAAAAAAGAATAAAAAATTGCCTCTGTTTTATCCCTCAAGGTCCAAGTGTCGATGAAGTTCAATGGTCAGTCTGCGGTGGAGCTGCAGCCACACAGCAATCTCGAGGAGCTGAAGACGGTCACCTCCCTCAGCCTGTTCATGAAGGTGGACACTGACAACCAGCCCACGCCGGACCGCTTCGTCTTCTACCTGGGGGACAGAAATGTGAGGAGGCCCTCCATTCCGGCTCTGACACAGAGCCACAGGCAGCACAATAGTGTGCCAGCTGCATTGATGTGGGGCCTTCGCTCTGACTGTGTGAAAGGGAGGATACGGAGCGCTGCGGAGCCCCAGATCAGCTATTCACACTTCAGAAGCTCGGGCCTCAAGGACAGCCAAGATAAAACAGGAAGGAGATGAATAGCTTGTTGTGATCTTGAGAACAGGAAAAGTCTTTGAGAGCTGACAGTTTCCTTTTCAAGGGTTTCCAAGAGACAGCTACAACGATTGTGTGTGCGCCTTCAAAGAGGCCTCATTTGCATAACTATCATTAACTCGTATACACACAAACGCATGCACACACACGCACACACACAAATGCGCACACACACACACGTTACAGAAGCAGGAATTCCACCATTATAGTCAATAGTGCCAGCTCTCGGCAGCTTTCTATATGAACATTTACACATACTGCATTATTTTGAATGCACATATCATTCCATTGTAGGCTAAATTAACCATTTTCAGGGTTAAGATTATTTATGTTCACAATATTTTTTTTTACTTTTCAATGTAAAAATGCATATGTAACTATATTTAATTCCCATATTTACTTGATTAACACAGTGATAAAGCCTAGGTCCCATTTCACCCGAGAAAAATGCAATATTAAAGGTTTAATAAATGTTATTATTTTTAGGTTATTATAACTCAGAATAAGTACGGATATTCTCCCTTACTTATCTGTGAACACAGCTGCCTTATATACGTGCATGTATATAACATTCAAATGTTGCTCTTGTCCACTGTAAAAGGGAGCTAAAGACTACATGGGCCTTGCCATAAAGAATGACCACCTGGTGTACGTCTACAATCTGGGGGGCGAGGATGTGGAAATCTCCCTGAGCTCCAAGCCTGTCAGCACGTGGCCCCCCTTCTTCAATCTGGTCAAAGTGGAGAGGTGATGCGTCCCCACTTTTATCGCCACACACAAGGCAGTTTATCTCTCAAGCCGGTCGGGGACATTTTTTTTCAATACACACTTGCAGCTGTGCTTGCAGGAATCTGATCTTCTGCCCCCTTTATTTTTCCATACATAGAAATCCAGTATATTGCCACTCTTGTTTTTTTAATGTCAGTGACAATATTTCCTGATATTTTCCTTGGGAGTTTGTACATTTGCACAACAGTCACTTTACATAGGAATCTCTTCATACTGTACATGCAGAAGACTGAGTTATTTGGTGTGACAAGGGTGCTACTGTTACTGCTACAAGATAGAAGAACAAAGGGTCGCTACCTTGGCTTACTTGAAATGAATGGGAGAGCAACATTGGGAGCTAGTCCATACAAAAAAAAACATTAAATACACGACATTCAAGTCTCAAAAGTAAAAACTTAAAAGACCTTTACTTCATGGCTGTAGAAGCATGCTAACTGCTAACCGCTAACTTGTCTGCCTCTTCAAACAGGCTCGGGAAACATGGCAAACTGTTTCTGACCGTGCCCAGCCTCAGTAGCACAGCCGAGCAGAAGTTCATCCAAAAGGGGGCGGCCCACGGCACCGACTCCCTGTTCGACCTGGACCCCAAGAACTCGGTGTTCTACATGGGCGGCGTCCCTCCGGATATCAGGGTACGGTGTTTCTTTCATCTTTCCTCCTTCAAGGCTGCTGATCCCAGTGTGGGTTTTCAGAGGCCTGCAGTGAGCCCCAGCTCGGCAGGCCCTGCCGGCCGCAGCTTGTCGTGCGGCGATGGACACAGTGTTTATTGTGTCTCTCTTTCTGTGTCTAGCTGCCCGCCACACTGAACCTGCCCGCTTTCAAGGGCTGCATCGAGATGGCCTCCATGAACAACGACGTCATCAGCCTGTATAACTTCAAGCAGACCCACAAAATGAACGTCATTACCGATTCGCCTTGTCCCAGGTGATGTGCTTCCCTTTTATTTTGCTCCATCATAATAATGATCTGTTATTTAGCTGACACTTTTATCCAACGTGACTTACAATTGATTAGACTAAGCGGGGGGAAATTCCCCCTGGAGCAAGGCAGGGTTAAGGGCCTTGCTGAAGGGCCCAACAGCTGTGCGGATCTTATATAAACAGTTTACAGGGAACCACCAACTTTCTGGGTCCCAGTGATGAACATTATCCACTAGGCTAGTACACCCCATGACTATATTTATGTGGTATCCGCTTAAATGGGATAGAATAAGAGATGTATACTGTACTTTTCTACCAACAACCCATAATGGAAAGACTTCTTCAAGCATGCAGTTGCAGTACTATGTATGTCTGTTTATTTTTGCCCTGGTGGAGGTCAGAATAGCAGACTGTGAATCACACAGAGCTTTGCAAACAGCTATTTGTACATCTTATTTACTCTTCTTCCTGACTTGTCATTGCTGGAATTGTGTATCCACCACGGATCATTTGTGTTTATTTTAAATTAATTGATTCATTTAACAGATGTGGGTGGTGCCTTTCTAGGTGGGCGGTGGGTGGTTGCATTCCTAGGGACAATTAGATACGGTGTTACGTTAACCTCCTCTTAACCCCAAATGCTTCAAACCGACTTCAGATGGTGCCCTAAGAGTTGCCCTTTGATCTCTGCTTTAACCCTTTAACAGATGGATGCGACCTGCGTGTTACATCTCCCTTAACAGACCGATGCGATGGCAGCGTCATATTTTATCATATGACCATTTTTCAAGACACATGACCATTGAAATACATTGTGAATCCTAGGTCTTTCTATGGGTATTCTTTAGGGCGCCTTTGTCCATAATGGGTTAAAATAAGTTAGAGACTATATCCTGATACAGGCAACTTTTTGGGTCAGACGGACGAGAAACAAAGAACAAATAAACTAATAAGAACAAAGTATAAATGTACTGTTATTCGGCATCAAATTCATTCCCTCCTGTCTTCTTGCCTCCCTGACTTCCTGGCACTACAGGTACAAACTGGCTTTCTCACAGAGCCGCGTGGCCAGCTACATGTTCGATGGCAAAGGCTACGCGCTTGTCAACAACATTGAGCGCAGAGGGAAGTTTGGCATCGTCACCAGGTTTGACATTGAAGTGCGAACGGTGGCAAACAATGGTATCCTCTTCCTGATGGTCAAAGGGGTAAGCTTTGTGAATGTGAACAGCACATTTATGTTATCCTTTTACAGTAGATTACACCTAAAGTGAATTTTACCTTAATGTTCGACCTGTAAAAAGCCAAAATTGTCGTGGAGCCCTGATCAAAGTGTGCAAATGGGAACCAGGCTAAGTAATGACTATGCCTCCAACGACATAGTAACAGAAAGCATTTGGACCCTTCTTTCTTTTTTGAAACCATTCTAGCACAAACTTATTATCTATTCGACATATTATATCGCATTATATTGCTCATTGTGTGCACTGAGTGAGGGCAGTAAATGGAGGCAACTCCTTTTTCTCTTATTTTCAGGACAATCACTTCATACTGGAGCTACATAATGGATTCCTGCGTCTCATGTATGACTTTGGGTTCAGCAGCGGTCCAGTTGTAATGGACAGCAAATTACCAAAATTGCAGATCAATGATGCCAGATACCATGAGGTAAAGCACCACACTGCATGGCCCATGCACCATGTAAGATGTAAGATGGTGGTTAGACTGCTTTAAGAGAGAAAGTAACCTGAACTTGCCCCTTTTTCAGGTGTCCATAATTTATCACCATTCAAAGAAGGTCATCTTATTGGTGGACAGAAGTCATGTCAAATCAATGGAAAATGAGAAGAAAACGTTGCCCTTCTCAGATATTTACATTGGAGGGGCACCCTCAAGCATTTTACTCTCCAGGTAATTCTATAATCATGCAATAGTCTAAACACAGCTAATGCTGACCTTGGATTTAGAGGCTTTGGACAGTCATTAATTAAGGCTGTCTGCTATCTTGCCCATTGCACTGCAATTCCTCCTAAAACGGGAGTCATGCTTATACTGTATGTCCAATGTTACTGCATTCCCAACCTCCCCCAGGCCAGACCTCTCCTCCCTGGTGGGGCTGAAGGGCTGTGTGAAGGGCTTCCAGTTCCAGAAGAATGACTTCAACCTGCTGGAGGAGCCAGGGACTATTGGAATCAGCAGTGGCTGCCCAGAGGAGTCCTTTGTATGTAGAATTCAGTCACAAATATGACCCTAAAGACCTCATCATTCATGAGTGCAATCCAGCCTACATATATAAACTTACAAGGCTGCCCATATGGGTATTTTACATGTACAACTCAGCCTACAATTATAACACTTTAGTATTACATTGACTGTGTTGTATGTGATCTTCCGACACTCAAAAACAGGCTGTTCTTCGAAGAGTTTTCATATTTCCCTAACCTAATGAACAAAAGGCCTACTGAATATCCTGGTTTTGTGTTTCTTCCACATCTGCCAGATGTCCCGCAAAGCTTACTTCATTGGAGACGGTTTTCTGGGATCCTCAGCGAAGATATCTCCCTTTGATACATTCGAGGGAGGCCTCAACTTCCGAACACTGGAGCCTAATGGTCTACTCTTCTACCACAATGAAGGGGTACAATGATGTTTGTGTACTGCTTCACACTGGCTTTACTATTATTATTAGTTCAGTTAGTTTTTTGCAGTATTTAGTAGGATTCATTCATGATCTTCTTGCTTCTTTTGGTGAAATGCAATAGTGGTGAGCTCTGCATTGTGTGTTTTAGTCTGATGAGTTCTCCATCTCACTGGAGAATGGAGCAGTCGTGCTGAACTCCAGGAGTACCAAGGTGAAGACCCACAAGAAGCACTACAACGACGGACGTACCCATTTCCTGGTGGCCTCAGTGACTAAGCAAAAGTAAGTCTGATCACCCTTGAGTAATTTCTTTGATGTTTACACAAGAAATGAATGTATGCTTATATAAGTACTGCCTGAGATAATTGATGCAGTATGAATGAATTCTTCCAGATATCAACTGGTAATCGATGACAAGGACAAACAAGAGAAGAATCACGCGGCCTCGTCTCAATCCTCCATCACTTCACCCAAGACCTTCTATTTCGGAGGCTCCCCCAGTAGCACCATCAGGAACTTCACGGGCTGCATCAGCTACGCCTACATCAGCAGGTGAGCACTCACACAGTTGAGGATGACCATGAGATCATTGCACAACATAGGGAATACTAGTGCACACTCATTTTTTGATTAATTCACATTCATGTAGAGGAGATGATATGTCTTCTTTCTTGTACCAGCTTTACCAATGAATATAAAATACAGTCTATTTTATACCATACTGAATTTTATCTAGTCCCATCATTGGGTGCAAGCCAAAATGGACTAAACCCCCATTAAAAAAAGACTTAGAGATTAGATTTTGAGTATGTTGCTCAAAATAAACGGAACCCAATAGAGCGAAAGATTTCCCACTCAGTAGTCCTGGAAATATAAATACAGTTAATCTGCATTTGCAGTCGCAGGAAATTGTTTTTTTCGGCTTTGCCATTTACTTGTCTCTGGATCTGACTAGAGAGCAGCCAGCAGTATCTCTGAGTGGACTGAAGCCAAGTGCACAAACAGAACTGCATGTACTCTATGAAGATGTGGGCTCTGTTACCAGGGAGACGGTGTTGCTCTGCTGTGTAAGCGCATATCCCAAGCTCAGCTCGGCGCGGAGTAAAAGGACTTGGAGGCAGAGAGAGTTTCCAAAAGTCAGCGGCCTTGTTTTTCCCTCTGCAGGCAGGACAGGGACATCGAGCCAGAGGACTTCCAGAGGTACTCACAGAACGTGCAGGCCTCCCTTCAGGACTGTCCTGTGGAGGGGCGTCTGGCAGCACTGCACGCGAAACAGGGCAGGAACTCCTCCAAATCCAAGCAGGGACATTCCAGGAAGGTAAGAAGACACCGAGCAGGACAAAATGTCCAACAATGTTTTCCAAGGGTATATGAACTGGGCAGAGCTTTGTACTGTATATTGCAGTACATATCATATACCAATAGCATATACCAATCGATCATGTTATATTCAACCAAAGTCATAGGTTTCAGTGTCATTTTTGATTGGATTTGAGGGACCTGAAAATGTCAACTAAATCTTACAAGTACTTGCAATTATTATAATTTTTTTGTTTATATACTTATACTAATTGGTAACAGTTTATTTTTAAAGTCCATCACTGGATTCTCTACAGCATGTCAAATAAGTATCAGTGACATGTTAACAACATGATAATCATAGTTTATTAGTTGATACTGTGGTCTGATGACACTACTTTGTTGACAATCAGCTCACACTTTGTTGATCAAGTCTACACTTGAGCTGCAACTTATTGTCTACAGATATTTGCTTGAATGTCAGTTGAAAGGTAGTTGAAACAATCATATTGAGAGTCAATAGAGAAACTGTTGACATGTTACTAATGTAACTGATGTTGACATGCCGTAGAGAATGTACAGATGGACTATTGAAAACTTTTAGTGTTAGCTAGCCTACCTAATATTTATTTACCATTCTAAAATAATCCTGCTCTGAGTGACATACATCTTTCTTCACCAGGTGAGCAGAGATAAGTCTAGTGTCCCAGAAGCCCCAGTAGGTCTGAAGATTGACCCACTGGAGCAACCCGAGATCGAGGCCACGCCTTGTTACCTTTCCCAGAAGCCTCAGGCTGCCCGCAATGCCTACCACTATGGAGGCACCAGCAACAGTCGACAGGAGTACGTGGACATCCCAGAATCCTTCAGTGAAAGGTCAGTCTAGTGTGAAGTCACAGATATTCTGGATAAGACAAGCAGTCCCAGATACATCCTTTCTGCAAGTCTCTGAGCTCCTTCTTAATAACTTAATTGAGAATTTGGTTTTGTGTGACAATTTGTGTGTTTCCACCACTATAAAGCATGGGTAGATTTTACCAACATTCCCAAGAGTAAAGTATTAACGGTATAATAGGTAAGATTTGATTGTTACAAGACTTCCTATTGTTGGAAAAGGCTCACTGACATGTTGACTCACCCTCTATCTGTGTTTATAGTCTTTAAATTTGTTTTTCAAAATATTGACGGCACTGTACCAAAACATTGTATAGCTGTACAATAATTCAAGCTCATTGGTTGAAAATTGGTTTTAATTTCCACAGCCAATGGCGTTTCAACATCAATGCGTTTACAGAGAAGGGGTGGGATGAACAGTGTTGTGGTTTGGGCGTGTTTGTTGCAGCAATTCCTCTCTTGACCGTTAGAAGTCCGAAATGACCTATTGTGCCTTTAATACATAAAGGTTACATGCCAGTGCCATCCTGCAGTAAACATTGGTCTTGTTGTGTTGTTTCCACTAGGTCCCACTTCTCCCTCTCTCTGAAGACAAACTCCTCCTTTGGCCTCATCTTCTATGTGTCGGACGAGGCCGAGGACAACTACATGGCTCTCTTCCTGGCCCATGGGAAACTGGTGTACACTTTCAATGTCGGAAGCCACAAAATCAAGATGAAAAGCCAGGAGAAATATAACGATGGAATGTGGCACAATGTAAGCGCAGGGTTTCTTTGTGATGGCACACTCAGATAGAGCTGGCGCAAGCATACCTCAGCCTGTCAGGGTGGACTTTCAATGATCTGTATCCGCTCTCTTCCTGCAGGTTATTTTTACCCGCGACGGGAACGTGGGGCGATTAATTATTGACGGTCTGAAAGTGCTGGAGGACCGGGTGCACGGTGCCAATGCCTCGTGGCATGTGAGCAGCCCCCTCTATTTGGGCGGAGTCCCCCCCGGAAAGGCCCAGAAAAACATCCAGGTACATCCAGAGACTGTGGTACAGATGTTCTGCAGATCAATTTTTAAATAAACATATTCTCGCCAAAGGTATTATAGTATTTATCCCTTTTAGGTGTAAGATCACAAATATGTGAACAGAATGTTCTTAACTGAATGTTGATATCGCAATCACAACCTAGGGTTAAAATATGTACTTGACTCAGGCCTGTTATGAAATGTTGCGTTGCGTTTAGAGAGGGGAAAATGGACCATCTGCCAATGGTTTGCCTTTGTCCTGTTTATCTTTTGCACAGAGATTTATATACAGCCATTTATCTCTCTTCCCTGCTGGAAATACTCATAATCTCTCCTTCACTCTTTCCCTCTCTATCTCCCCAGAGAAGCTCTGTGTACAGCTTCATCGGCTGTGTGGGGAACGGGCAGCTCGACGGCCAGTGGCTGTCCTCCGTGTCACAGACCTTTGGGGTTACCCCCTGCTTTGAGGGGCCCTCGGAGCCCGGGTCCTACTTCTCAGAGGAGGGCGGATATGTCGTATTGGGTAATTCACGGCTTTCTCTCTGCCTAATTCAAATGAATCCCATATCCTCAGGCAGAGGTTAGAGTACTCCTTGACGTGCGTAAGCCAAAAGATTTTGGTATGATATGACTCTCCCCGAAGCCCTGAGCATTGTGTGCTTTGAACTAAGCTGCTTCGGTTAAAATGGAAAAAACAGCAGCGTTGGCAAATACCACGCAGAAGGGCTACAGTCCTTCTCACCGCAACGAAAGTATCGTTCGCATTGTGCTCATTGTTTTTCATGGCACTGATTTAGCGGGGCCCGACTTGGAAACAATTTGTCTGATGTATGTCACCTGACATTTCAGATTTCCTGTGTAAAAATATACAAAAGCACACAGGCCCACAGCTGAGAGGGGGAAACGCAGGCTCTCATTAGGAAACTGCAACATGATATCCCCCCATCGCTGGGACAGAAATCTGGATTGGTGGGAAGTGAAGGGCGAGGATGATAGCTTTGGACCCGCAGGCCTTGAGAGGAGAGCCGCAGCTGTCGAATAAGCGCAGAAAAATTTCACACCCTACTGTGGTCATCTAAGTTTCACACATGCGCATAGTTCTGAGCCCATAACGCTGTGAAACATTCCAGGTCAGAGGCGTGAGAGGTGAGGTTCAGCATAGGGACATGCCGCCTATGACCTGTTTCCACCCCCCTGTCTTCTTCAGACGACTCTTTCAACCTGGGGCTGAAGTTTGAGCTAGTGCTGGAGGTGCGCCCTCGTGTGGTGTCTGGGGTGCTACTGCATGTCTACACTGCTGAGCGAGAGTACGTCAGCATGTACATTCACCAAGGAGAGGTGAGAGGAAAATATAAAATACTCCAAGCCCCTTAAATCTCCAAACCTATACGCACAAACACACATGTTCAGACACGCACTCACACAAACATGTGCACACGCATATACACACACTTGCAGATGGCAAGCTTTTCTAGTTAATCCATAATTTCAGCCTTACAAATGAAACTGTTGATTAATTGCTGTTGCAGGTTGTGGTTCTGGTCAACAATGGAGTCCGTGAGTTTTCCACACGCGTGTCTCCAAGACAGGGTATCTGTGACGGTAGCTGGCACAGAATCACAGGTGAGGATATATAATGCCGCCTCACAGATGTTCTCTCTCTCTCTCTCTCTCTCTCTCTCTTTCAAACATACATTTGTTTTTTCAGCTTGCCAGAAAGATAAATGGAAACATGATAAAAATCCTCAAGGAAATTTTATTTTTAATTAAGTATATTTAAACATGTGTATAAATGCTTCATCTGTCAACAATGAGTTCTGTGCTCCCATCTCCCTGTGCATTTAACTAATGTGAAATATGGAGGGGCTGTTCTGATTAGCATGCAGGATTAGCATCTCTCTGTTTTCTACTTTTAGTGATCCGAGATTCCAACGTTGTGCAACTTGATGTGGACTCGGAGGTGAACCATGTCGTGGGTCCCCTCAATCCCCAGGCAGTGGACACGAGGACCCCTGTGTTTATCGGTGGAGCCCCAGGTCAGTGGCACCAACTGTATGAATGTCCAGTCTCTGTTGCTTCCCAGTCAGTGATAAAATGTAGCTTATGTGGAGTTACTGGGGAACATTTACTGTCATGTAACACGTACTTACAACAACATAACAATAAAAGAGTAGGATATGGCACTGCTTAATGTGATGTCTTTTTGTTCCTCTGTCTCCAGCATCCCTGATTCCACAAAGTCTACCCACCAGCAGGCCCTACACGGGCTGCATGAGGAACCTGGCTGTCAACAATACCCCAGTTAGCTTCAGCAAAGCTGCCCTAGTCAGTGGGGCAGTCAGTGTGGGCTCCTGTCCAGCAGCCTAACACTGGGCTTAGGGCAACACTCACACCACAGCTCCAGAGCCAGCCCAGAGTCAGAATCACCATGCCATGTCACTTCTGTACCAATAAAAAAAAGCATGAAATCAAATTGTCACTCTTTCTTGGCTGTACCAATGTATTTACTAATATCTATTATCCCTGTCACTGTTTTGATTAAGAATGAAATGGGGAATTTATTCCAGGTCGGTAAACAATCATGTATCTTTTTTTAACCTTGGGAGTTCTGTTATATGTCATTTGATTTGGATAAAGGAATAAATGCAATATATGTTTTATTGCTCTGAACATTAGTGTTATGCTGAGGTTTCACCAATAAAATACATTTGCATATGTGTCATGCTTGTAAAAAAAAACTTAATTACCCACAGTAGTAGCTGAATTATGCACTACTTAATCCCCACACAAACGTTTTTGTTTTTTTTTACATATTTTCATTTAACATTTATGAAGAAATTGGTCTTTCCTTTTGATTAAAACAACAAAGAAATACTCCAACATTCCCTTAAATCATAGCCTCAGGAAAAGACTTCCTACTACGAGACTATGCATTCAAGTTTCATGATTATTGCTGCTTTATAGTCTCAAAAATATGCGTTCTATGCAAATAAGTAATGATGTGTTTGCTTTTTTTAAAACCTTTTTTTCTGCAGATTAAATTGAATACTGTAAGCTTGATTTGTGCTGGTGGTTTTTAAGTAATAATGCACCACATAAGAAAAGCATTTTCCACTTCAAATGAATTTCTGTGAAACAACTTTCAAATGCATTTGAACTGATCAACACTCATATTTAGTGTTGTAGAGGATCCGATATAGCCTAGTTTGTTGAAACCTGTAATGTAAAATAGTGTTAAGTGTTTTTATTATCTAAACTTAAAGAGAACAATTGATCCGTCCCCATTCAAAATGGTGCTGTTACTACATTGACCTATAATCGCATTTGGTACTTACACACTAGTGATATCAAAGCTCCAAGGCTCATGTGAAGTACATTCTCTGTAAATGCGCGCCATCTAGTGTGCGTCCCGCGAATGCAAACAATACATGGAAAAGTTGTTTTTCTCTACGGATACTCTACGCTGTCTTTTTTGATTGGTCTTTAGGCGCCATTTTTAACATTTTTGACCAATAATAGGATTTGTAGCAGGTCTAACGTCATCACCATAGGACGAGTAAAGTTTTGTTGTTTGACTTGTGGGCGCGGAAAGTAGAAAATTAGCGCGATAGGTAGGTTAACTGTATATGGATTTAGGTTACCCTGGCAAGGAATTTTACCAAACATTAGTATGTTGATAATGGCAACATAAATTGGTGTGATATAAATGAAAATACAAATACGCGTATAGATGTTCTCGTGTTGCTGAATTGTGTTGTGAGATGACACAGTCTATAGTTGTTCAAGGTAAGTCGGCACAATATGATATAGGTTCGCTAGCTAGAATTCCAAATGAACAGTGACAGTCATACATTGTAGCCAGGTAACCGGCTATTTAAAGATTTTACTAATTTACTGTGATTTATTGTGTAATATAGGATCACAGCTTACTAGCATTGAAGCTAATGTAGTTGCCGATTAGTCAGTCGCGTAGTAGCTTGTTAATGTATATCTTTACCCACCATGATCGCTAATGTAGTCAAGTGTTCTGCAGGTATTGCTGAAAACAATGCATGAATAACATTTATTCGGAAAACAAATCCAGAGAGAAATTAGTTTTGTTCGCTGCTGTTAACTAGCTCAACAGCTATGTTGTTCCTGCCTTTATAATGCAACTTTATTCATTAACTTCACTTTTTTGTCAGTTGGCCAGTGTGGCAATCAGGTGGGCTGCAGATTTTGGGACCTGGCTCTCAGGGAACACGCTCATGTGAACAAAGTAAGAACCTATTTGGTGTTGTAGATTTAATTTAAAATGGATAAAATTGCCATTTTGCCCTCAATTTAGAATGTTTTGCAAATTCATGAGGAATCAAAAACCGAAATCTCTTATTTACATAAGTATTCAAACCCTTTGCTGTGGCACTCCAAATTGTGGTCAGGTGCACCCTGTTCGCTTTAACATCCTTGCAATGTGTCTAGAACTTGATTAAAGTCCAGCAGTGGCAAATTCAATTGATTGGACATAGTTTAGAAAGGCACTCACCTGCGTATTTAAGGTCCCACAATTCACACTGTATGTCGGCAGAAAAACCAAGCCTTGAACTCACTGTAGACCACGATAAAATTGTACTGAGGCATAGATCAGGGCAAGGGTTTAAAACCATTTCTAAAGCTTTGAGTGTTCCCAGGAGCACTGTGGCCTCAATAAGTGTAAAATGAAATCACCAGCACTCTTCTTAGAGTTGGCCGTCCAGTCAAACTGAATAAGTGGACAAGAAGGGCCTTGGTCTGGAAGGTGACCAAGAACCCAACGGTCACTCTAACAGAGCTTCGGGAATCCTTTGCAGAGATGGGCGAACCCACTGGCAGCGCTCCATCAATCAGGCCTTTATGGTAGAGTGGCTAGACCAAAGTCACTCTTGAGTGGCATGTGACAGCCCGCTTGGAGTTTGCCAACCAGCATGAAAAGGACATCAAGGAAAAAGATTTTCTGGTGTGATGAGGCAAAAATGTAACTCTTAGTGCAGAATTCCAAGCACTATGTCTGACGAATAACAGGCACTGCTCATCACCTGGCTAATACCATCCCTACGGTGAAGCATGGTGGTGGCAGCATCATGCTATGGGGGTGCTTCTCAGCAGCAGGGACAGGGAGACTGGTCAGAATTGAGGGAAGGATGAATGCCGCCAAATAGAGAGAGGTCCTTGAAGAAAGCCTGCTCCAGAGTGCACGCGACCTCAGACTGGGGCGATGGTTCACCTTTCAGCATGACCATTACATTACATTAATGGCACTTGGCAGATGCTCTTATCCAGAGCGCCATTCAACAAAGTGCAAGATGCCCTTGAGGGAAGTACTATTTCAACTGCTAACAGTGCAACAAAGATAAGGCCGATTTTTTATTTCTTTTTTTAATACCGCACCACGCAAATATGAATGAACAGCTTACCTAGCCAAATAAAACTAGCAAAGGTATCATCCTAGCGTAATCACACAAGTACAGACAACGACAACAGTTAAGGTTTACAGGGAGGTAGGGAGGGGTGGGGAGAGATGCAGCTGGAAGATGACCTGAAGCATACATACCTCAATCTACAACACAATAAAGTGTGCAACAACTGAATACTTTCTGAAACCACTGTATATACACATCTGTGACAAAGAGATGAACAGTTTTGTTTATCTGGTGCAGGAAGTCCACTATTAAATTAAGCTGAGAACATGATTTTATTATTATTATTCATTAATTATTGTTCTTTGTCATCTTGTTAACCATTCTTGTATCCAACCATTGGGTGCCATATCAGTAAATAGCATTTCAATTTTATACCACATGATGTGGCTTTGAGGCACATTTTTACATTGTGACCACTTTTTTGTAGAAAGGAATCTACGATGAAGCATTAAGCAGTTTCTTCAGGAATGTCGACACCAGGTACCATTTCCAAGCAACAGTTGTTTTCTTTAATTAAATCCACACCAGTCTGAAAAAATGAGTTATTTGTCAGATACTGATATACCGTTGTCTATTTTTTCTCCCAGGAGAAATGATGGCGAGGGCAGCGATATCGCTGGCGGAAAGATCCGGTGTCTCAAGGCCAGGGCAAGCGGCTTCTGTTGTGATTTACTGTTGACAGACTATTAATCCTCTGACTCCGTCAGCACATGTCAGCTCCATCTCACCAACATGCCTCCTCACCAGGCTGTTCTCATCGACATGGAGGAAGGAGTGGTGAATGAGATTCTGCAGGGGCCACTCAGAGATGTGTTTGACAGTACACAGCTCATCACCGACGTGTCAGGGTCCGGCAACAACTGGTGAGGGGAAGGCACTAGCAGAGTCTCACAGCCCAAGCCTGCCTGTTTCTATGTGAAACAACCTCTCCCCCTTTTTAAACTGCATGTGTTTTTATTTCAGTTGAAGTTTCCAAGATTATTGGTCAACTTGAATTTTTTTTAACTCAGAGTACATGTTTTTTGGGGGGGGGGGGGGGGTTTCACTGAGCTATAAATGTCACTTGAGTGAAGCAAACACATTAACTGGAACAGATTAAATGAAAGTGTCTGTAATTTTAACCTTTTAGTCACTGCCGTTATTGGAACTTTCTTTTAAAGGAGAGTGGACAATTTGACCGCCTTGTCAGTTTGTATTTGTATTCTTTCACTTTATCCAGACAGGGAAAGCAGAGAGTCAAACCCACAGTCACATTGGGTTGGGAGTTGGCTGACTTGTGTTCTGAGCCTATCACATTCAGTCAGTCACAGAATGGGCTATTCTGTCAGAGGTTTTTTTTTTTTTTTCATCGGTTGCCAGAGCTGCCAGCTCTCTTCATGCATAGCTTCATGAAGTGAGTGGTCCTCTTGGCATTCAGCATGTAACCTCTGCCCTGTCTCCCCAGGGCTGTGGGGCACAAGATGTATGGGTCGGCGTACAGGGAGCAGATTGTGGAGAGGCTGAGGAAGGCAGCGGAGCACTGCGACTGCCTCCAGTGTTTCTTCCTCATTCACTCCATGGGTGGAGGTGAGGCTCCTCGTCACACTGCCAGGAGGCGTTGGGCTCATTCCAATCGCCTATTTTTCTCCTCTTTATTTATTTTCCTTACTCCTTTCACCCATATCGCCCAGAGGTTAGAAAAAGAAGTGAAGATGGGAAAATCGAGAAAAGGTGAATTAGAAGAAGAAAAAAAGATAATAGACCTCGATAATAGCTCCTTGAAATGTCAGTTTGAATCCCCGTCAGTTACAGACGTGGCAGATGGGGAAAGGTGGATCTAAAGGTTGATCATTTACATGTTACGCTTTCCAACAATAATGCTTCAACAAAGGATGTGCTCATGTTTGCTCCAAGACAAGATTGGGAGTTCCTCATTTCTAATCCTAGCTCCTAGAAGGAAGGAACTTTTAACGCGTTGGAATGTCCTTAAAGATCGCTTTCCGGGTCAGGAGCAAAGAAAAACACGAGGAGAAACCTAAGTAATTGGAATGAGCCCATAGTGTGTGTCCTTCCTCCTTGTGTCGAGGTTTTCAATTTGTTGTTCCCCCCCCCTCCAATGATGTGTTCACAAGGGACCGGTTCTGGACTGGGTAGCTGTGTGCTCAACCTCCTGGAGGAGGAGTTTCCCGATGTCTGCAGGTTTGTCACCGCAGTGTACCCTTCAGTGGAGGATGATGTCATCACCTCCCCCTACAACAGTGTCCTCGCCATGCAGGAGCTGACGGAGCATGCAGACTGTGTTCTACCTGTGGAAAACCAGGTCAGTGGGACGTTGCCTTAGGCCATCTTTTTTAGTCCGCATATACAACATGTCAAGATAAACTTGTCTTGACTTTAAGTTATGTTGTTGCTGTGATTTCCTGTTGCAACAATAAAGTAAAAATGAACACTCAATCTTTAAGCTCTATAGTTTTTAAAGTTTAGTGTTCTGCATCCAGCTTTAGTTGCTTCCCATTGTTTTTCTGTGTGAAAAAAACTTCTTTAAAGTATTTTCTAAATGAATTTTCAAAGTCAGCAGTTGCCTGACTTTGCATTTTTATGTCTCTTATCCAGTCATTGGTTGACATAGTGAATAAGATAAAACACATGGCCCACACTGGAAAGCCTGGTTCTGTCATCAAGAAGGACAGCACTGTCATATCTGGGCAAGGTGGGGTCAGCAAGTCTGAGAAGCCCTTTGATGCCATGAACAACATCGTGGCAAACCTGCTGTTGAATTTAACCAGGTACAGAAAAAGTTACTGCTTACAGTCCATGTAAATCTGAGAGTGCTTAAGCCTTTGAAGAGTTTTTAAATGTTTTTTCAAAATTATTAGTCAGTGTCCTTGAACTCCATTACTTTCCTTTAACAATACTGTTTGTTTAATTGGCACTAAAATGTTCAGTTAAAAACATTCTAATCACATATTTGTGCTCTTGCACTTTAAAAAGTTAAATTCCCCTGTCAGAACTATCATTTAAGTTCTATTTTCTACAGTGTAAAAACTCCACTGTGAAACCAAACCTCCTTTTGCCTCAGAGACCTCGGTAGGCTGCTGAAAGGAAGTGATTGAGCGTTTGAATGATGTGGCTTTAATCTCATAAAATGCCTACCGCAGTCTAGGGAAGGTCATTTCAGGACAAGCTATGAAGAACATCTGTCAGCATCATTGAAGTGTTTTTAAGTTTTCAGTGCATGCTGGCTGTATACCCAGGCTTGAAGGGGCTCCTATGTGTTTCCTTGTGTTTCCTTGTGTTCCCAGCTCTGCCCGGTTTGAGGGCTCACTCAACATGGACCTGAACGAGATCACCATGAATCTGGTGCCCTTCCCCCGGCTGCACTACCTGGTGTCCAGCCTCACCCCGCTGTACACGCTGGCGGACGTCAGCATCCCCACACGCAGGTCCTCCGCCCTTCTCAGCCGTGTTTTTACCACTTCCTGTTTGGACTGTGTAGGAAGTCAGGATATTGACTTTATTGAGGTCCCCTCCCAAGCCCAGCGAAAGGCCCCTTTATTTACTGTACAGCTATGAATAAGAGTACTCTCAAAGTGTTTTATGAGGGCTGTTCTTTCTTGTTATTTGTCTAAGCTTGAACTTTTGTGATTCTATACCAGAACATGAGAACTCTGTAGTCATTGTTTTTAGCACAGTCTCTATGTGTAAGCCTTAATTGGCAATGAAATAAATAAAAAAGGTTTTCTAACTGGTGAATTGAGAGTAATGTCAGAGTAATTCAATAGAATATTAATCACAAATGCAATTAAGCGTTATTAAATGGCATGTCATGGCATAATCTTTTGTTTGGTAGATGCCCACGTTCACAGAGAGAATTAAAGGTACAATAGGTAATTTCGGACATCTAACGGTCAAGAGAGGAATAGCAGTAACAAACACCTTCAAACCACAACACTGACAATCCCTCCCCCTTCTCTGTAAACATGCTGACGTTGAAACGCCATTGGCTGTGGCAATTAGAATTAGAGTGTCAGCCCGTCAACTGCATATTTTGAAACCCGAATTTGAGGACTATAAACATAGGCAGAGGGTGAGTCAACATGTCAGCGAGCCTTTTTCAATGATAAGAAGGGATTTACAATGGTCTTGTAAGAATGTTTTAACACAAAAATCTTATCTATTGTACCTTTAAGTATGTTTTAATGTGCTGGCTATTTGTCAAATTTGAAACTGCAGCTTTTCTGTTACGAGATTCTAAGTGGTTATACGTCAGTTGGACAGTCAGTTGGGCGACCGATATCGTTTGCTTAAAATCCGCTTTGGGCGTGTGTTATTATGCAGGCTAGATCAGATGTTCACGGATGCCTTCAGCAAGGACCACCAGCTAATCCGGGCTGACCCCAAAAACAGCTTGTACCTGGCCTGTGCCCTCATGGTCCGGGGCAACGTGCAGGTGTCGGACCTCCGCAGGAACATTGAGAGGTAATGGGAAGGCTCCAAACTGTTCCCCTTCCAAGTCCCCTCTCTCCTTCAGCTAATGTAAAGCCATAAAGATTACCTTTCCTGACCACTCAAAAATAGAGTTTCCATTCACCGTGTGGTGCTTGTGCAAAAGAGGAAACTTTTGCTTCATGACTGAGCCATTCAGCCAACTGCAGGCTCCAGGTTTGGAAGTTTGTCAAGAGAGGCAGGAGTGTGAAAGGGTATACCTGTGTGTGATGGAGGTCAAAGCCAGGATAGCACATTTTTGTCCGTTTCCTTATCAAGCAACTTGATATTTGACATTAAAACCTTTTCTTTAATGACCAAGTGTGTATTTGTATCATCACAATCAAAACCAGGCCTGGGTCAAATACTTAATTGTTTTGGATACAAATACTTCTCTGTGCTTGATTGATCTTGCCTGGTGCAATGAGCCAACCAAGAGGACCAGAAGATACGGTTTGCACGTTTTGAGAGTATTTAATCGGTAAATCGGTGTAATACACCAGGCAGCCTCAGCAAAGCAAAGAAAAGTATTTAAATCCTGAAAAGACCTATGGTGTTCAACAAGAGATTTTGTTTTGTCTGTTCCGGGAAGTTCCCTTGGGGGTCTCAGAGTTCTGTTTTTAGGGACTCTCCTGTTAGCTCACCTCTGCCTCCTTCACCCTACAGGCTGAAGCCCTCTCTGCCCTTCATCTCCTGGAACCAGGAGGGCTGGAAGACGGGGCTGTGCTCTGTACCTCCCGTGGGCCACTCTCACTCTCTGCTGGCCCTGGCTAACAACACGTGCGTGAAGCCCACCTTCATCGACCTCAAAGACCGCTTCATGAGGCTGTACAAGAAAAAGGTTAAAGCAGCAGGACGCTCTGCTTATAATGATCATTTTTTACATTTCTATAGTGATTTCTACACACTTTACAGTAGTCAGAGGGGAAACTCGCCTCAACCACCACCAATGTGTAGCACCTACCTGGGTGATGCACGGCAGCCATTTTGTGCCAGAACGCTCACCACACATTTGCTTGCATCAGCGTCTTACACACCACTCTTCTCACTTTTTTAAAGAAAGGCAAGAAATGTGGAGGAGCAGAGTTTGTTGACAGGACCATGTTGACACTCAGAGAGAGAAGAGGGCAGCCTTCTTATTTGCTATGGGGGCACATTCTACATTCTGTGTGGACTCTAGTTTCCTTTCACTTCAATTGTGGTGTTAAAATCGGTGACCAGACAGAGCAGCTGGCTGCCTGACAAAGGGGAAATGCATTTTTGCCAGACTGCAGATAAAGCTTTTTTCTTCCATCATTGATCTTGAAACCATTAAATTGCGTTGAATTGTTTTAATGAAAAGTATTCATTCAGAGAACTGCTTCGAGTGTATTTGTGCTGCTGCTAGTAAATGATTTCTCTCTTTCCAAATATGAACAAGACCATCATGTCCTCACAACTGCAGCAAACAGCCAGGCAGGAAGACAGAGTGTTGGCCCCTGTGAACTAACCCATTATATTTAAATTCTTTCAGGCCCACCTCCACCACTACCTGCATGTGGAGGGCATGGAGCAGGGCTGCTTCACGGAGGCCTTGTCTTCCCTGTCCTCTCTCATAGAGGAGTACAGCCAATTAGACGCCACCAAGAATCTGCTGGTGCCTGATGCCCCCAGAATGAACATAGCCACATGAAGGCCCTTTGCTCTCAATCAAGCACACTACATTCACTGTCAGTCTGTTATCTAGTTAGTGTGTGTTAGTGTGTGTCTGTTTGTGTGTTCATTTTTTACATGATTCAGTCTGAAGACCAGTTTTTACACTGTACTGTAGTTCATGTTTATTTACAAGTTATAGAGCACTTTGTACACTTTAACAATGAGATGTGTTTTCCAATGCAATAAATGTGTCTTGTTTAAAACATTCGAAAGCACTGTGATCTTGGCTTCGCAATACAAAATGTTATACTGTTCATGGTCCTTCAAAATAAATTAGCTGAAATAACACCTAATTTACAAAAATTTACCAAGAGGAAATATAAAAAGGTAGTTGACATACATTAAAATAGTACTACTAGATAACTTCAGTTCCAAAGGAAAAACTAATCCTTTTGCATTTGGCAGCATGAATAGCTAGCAGGTGTTTGAATTCTCATCAATGTCTTCTGGAACTAGAAAAACAAATTGTGTTATTTCATGGTATTTTACTTTGTTCTGATGATGTGCTATTAGCTCTAAGGAGAAGACCGATATTTTATTTTAAAAATAAAAACCAATAAGAGTAGACATGAAGATGGAACTACTGTTTCAAATGTAGCTCAGCTTCAGAAAGAGACCAATTGCTGCCTCTAAAAAGTTCACTACAGTAATGCATTGAAATCATAGTTTATGTAAAGTACCAAAATATATTCATGAGGAAAAATAGTTGACATGATTTGTAGGAAAGGTATGTAGGAGGCATGTATCCACTACACATCCACCAAATATACAGTATATTCAAAGTAATGTAAATAACAACAAATTTCAAGTCAGACAAAATGTCAGGATTGTATGGGCATAGTCCCTACTGCCTCACCACCTCACCTCCCTCTTCAACTCTCAAATTGTACCAGCAACAAGTAAATTGTATTGGAGAAGGAGGGAGACTGGTAGGGGGATAAGGTTGGCAGACCTGAAATATAGCTAAATGCAAACTCCACACACAAAGGCCCCAGTCGGGATTTGCGCCAACATGTTTGTTGTGGGCCGATGGTGTTATCCACTGCACCACCGTGCTGCTATATATATCTCACACTACAGATCTCTATAAAAAAATCTTACACATGATACACATGACATAACAGCTCCCAAAGATGTAACTTTGACTGATGTCAATATTGGAATGCATTTGATTTCTAAAATTCTGCTGATGGTTAATACATCCCATAATAATCCCATACCATGTAGTGAACTGTCTAATCTAAGTCTCTCAAATTCTGACCATTTTGACATTCCTTGAATTATTTCTTAGTGTATGAGTACGCAGGCTTGGTTTACCCCATTTCAGAAACAAACTGCATCATTATCATGGTCAGTTCAGCACCAAGTCCATCACATCTTTTTATTGTGTTTTATTTTTATTGAACGCCTCAAACCTATTCCTGGAGAACCACCGTATCATTATGTTTTCTTTGTTACCCAGCCCTTGACTGATCAGTTAAAGCAGTTGATGCCATGGTTAACATACCTCAGAAAACAAAAAATTAGCAGTCTATGGTTCTTCAGGACCAGGGCTAAAGGAGAATTGCTCTATGCCCAGCTCTCATCCTGTAGTTTTAGAGCACACTTCATTCAACAGTTGTGGTTCTTTCTAATCATTTATTTTTCACCTCCTATCTCCTTGTTCTTTTCCTGACCTAGAAATTCCAACCAGTTAAATATTCTTTCTAAGAGCGAGAAGCTATCAGTTAGGAGGCTCATGAACTTTACTTGAGCAAGGAAATGTCATCCTTTTGCGGAACTATTTTTCCGGAATGCGTGACGTATATACGATCGACCTGTGGATCCACCTCTCCCAATCTGCCATGTGTATGCCACATCTGTAACTGACATGGCTTCGAACTGATCTTGATTGATGGAGCAAGAAGATTCCATTTGCCTCATTCATGTTTTCCCGATTTCCCCTGTCTTCACTCCCAATTCTTCCTCTTCTTCTCATCTCTCCAGATGGCTGGAGCGAGGAGCACACAGAGGAATAAGGAGCTGAAAATTAAGCGATTGAAATGAACCCCTAGAGATCTCATTGACCTGCTAATTATAGTTGAAATGAAAACTTACAGGATGGTAGATCTCCAGAAACAGGGTTGGTCGGCCCTGGTCTATTGCCTTCAGAAACCCTGCAGATTTGCCTAGCCCTGATATGTTTATTTTGGGGGTGCTGAGGTGCCTAGAGAGCCGCAGGGTGTGCTGGTTTTTCTTTTCACCTTAGAACAAGCAACAAAGATACAAGGTGATGCGAGTTAACTGTGTAATCAGCGGCTTTCATTAATCAATTAAGTGCTGAGTAACAATGAAACCCAACACACCCTGCGGCTCTCCAGGACCAGGGTTGCCGACCCGTGGCCTAGAGGAACCGAAGCTCTGAGAACATATCACCGGGGTCGTTGCATTTCTTCTGACACACACAGGAAGTGATCCACTGCATCTTCCACCGGATGCTACTCCCCTTCCCGCAGCTGAAGTCCACGGACACCATGCGCGACTTGTTGGGCACGCAGCAGCGCTTGTCGCTGCAGACGCCGCAGTACGTGGGCCGGTAGCTCCGCTTGCTGGTGCAGCCGGACAGGATCAGCTTCTCAGGCTTCTTGGCCTGGAACTTAGACCTGCAGGTCTTGCCTTTGGGTATCTGACAATATAGAGGTTGATGTGGAAGGAGGGAGGTTTGCTTTGTTATGGGAAATATGGGGAAAAGCAATCAAGTGTTTCACTTTATTAAATAAGTCCTTTTTAAAGTAAGTACCGTAATGTCATTCATTATTGAAAATAACGTGATAAAAAATTATGGTTCTGGTATGAAACACGTTTAGAAATGTGATACCAAGTACAATGTGATACCAAGTACACTTTGGTCTACTTGATACATTACATTCACTGGAGTATGAAAAGCTAACCTTTTCCGGAAATATTCATTAAACATGTCATGGTCCAGGACTACCTATTAAATAACAATTTTACAGTTTTACAGTTCATGCAAACAGATCTACATGCTCCATAGAACAGCTGACATTAAACTGACAGCACAATAGTGCATAGAGTCGTGTTTTTACGGCCTGTTGTATTAGAGCATTAAAGGGTTGTGTGTTTGTGGTCTGTTGTATTAGATTGTCTACAGACAGCATTAAAAAGGCATGTGTTTGTGGTCTGTTGCTGGAGATCTACCGTCCTAAAGGTTTAGATGGTCTGTAGACAGCACTAGAGGGGCGCGTGTTTGTGGTCTGTCATTTTGGTCACCTTCACGCTCTTGAGGACGCTCTTCTCACACGGCCTGAGGAGGCAGAGCCTCCGGTCCTTCCTCATCTCACACTTGCCGTTGTCATTGTTGACACGGACGGAGATGCCCAGGCCACAGGTCCGAGAGCACGGGCTCCAAGGCGTGGTCTGGACCAGGCAGTTCTTCTTCCAGGCTAAAGGACGATCCCTGTAAGCTTTCATTATTACAGTTAAAGGGCACCATGTATTTATTAATTTGTTCATTTTGCTTGCTGGTTAGTTCAGTCTATTATAATGTGCAAAATGTGTGACCAAAAAGTGTATATTCTTTAAAGGGTGTTGATTTTCAAGAAAGGGGGGGAGGTGTTGATTTTCAAGCTCCAGTGTTACTGCTGTTCTACTGTACCTTACATAGCTTCTAATTGCCACAGTTTATGTGCTTTGAAATGGTAAATAAGAAGCACACCACCCTCAAATACCTCACAGTCGCACTTTGTAACTGTACCGATACTGTACGTACATAAAAATCTAAAAACGGGTAAAAACATTCAAAAGTATTGGAGCTAATGTAATGGACCACCCATCACATTGGGCCAATTGAAAACCCTCAACCCCACCCCCTCCCTGAAACCTCACATGCCCTTTCCACTGCAGTGCACATTGGTGGCATTGCACATTGTAAGCAGTTAGCATTGGTGGTCGTTAGCCTTGTAGGCAGTTAGCATTGTAGGCAGTTAGCATTGGTGGCAGTTAGCATCATAGGCAGCACATGCAGTCGACACTGGCCTCTTTTCTCAGTTCTCTTTACAGACACACACCTGGAACGGCCCTGTAGGTGGTATCCTGCTGGTGTTTCTTGGCGCTTTGGAGAGAGCCCGGCGGCCCAGCGCGAAGAGGGGCGGGCCCCAGCAGGCCGGCGGGCTTCTGGACGAACGCCGGAGTGCAGCCGATAGCGCCGGCGATGCACGTGCACTTGTACATCGGGCTGGGCTGGAAGGCCTGGCCATTATCGTAGTAGGCCCCGTTCAGCTCGCACCCTACGCCCATCATATCTGAGAGACACAGAGAGGGAAGGAGCACCATTGTTAGTGCTAAGCACACAGTACCTTCACGTCTCATGATGTGTCACAAGATGGAAGACCGCTGATATAAATACCTTCACATACAATACCAATACATGACCTATTGCAGTACAGTGCAACAACGCAGGCACGAATTGAGAGAATGTTGCCATTTTCTTTGAATATTTTGGTCTGTATGGATCCGAAAGAAAATCTTTGGCTGATAATGGCATGAGTCAATCACAGGAGCATGCGGTGGTGTAGTACCTGCATTTTTCTTTTCTTTTTTATACAATACAAATACAAATCTAATCAAGTATTTTTTTTATGTTTAGACTTAAAATCTTATTTCTATTAATTTTTTGCTAAATAAGCTCACCAATGAAGTGAGACAGTTACACTCATTTCAAAACAAGCTAACATTGTCTGCTTGAGTCATTTCAAGACTAAAACACTTTCAAGACAGACTTTTTTTGCAGTGCAGTAACAGTGACTGACAGTTAACCACATGCCTGCACGCAGACGATGAAATATGACCGCTCGCGCATACAGGATTCACACAACAGCGGCGCAAAACCTAGCGGTGGTTTGGACCACTCACAGGCACAGACGCCGACCTCAAAGCGCGGCCGGTCGGCAGAGTAGTCGCAGTACATGCCCTTGTGGGGGTCGCAGACGTCCTTCTCGTTGCAGGCCTTGCCAATCTGCCGGGCACAGGTCTTGCAGCAGCCGCAGCCGTCCAGCACCGTGCTGACCCCGGGAGCACAGAGCGGTTTGGACCGGCACCGGCAGGGCCAGTGGCAGAACTGTTTGCGCTCGGCTCCGGGCATCCCGGCCCTCAGGGCCGACATTTGCCCCTGGTTCTGTGCCCTGCAGAGCAGCTTGTTCACGACACAGCAGTGAGGTCAGAGACATTCCCAGATACAGCTTCAGCAGTGTTTACTTAGCATTATATCTTAGCATTAGTCCAGAGAACACTTGAAATATTCACTCTGTTTATGGGTATGTGTCTGCGTAAATTCAAACTTTTAATTTTTTTTCCAGAACTACTGATCGCATTTGTTTTTCAAACAAAAATATTGTCATTAAAAACATTTATTTGCAGTAAATGCCTGGTCAAAATGCAAAGAAATATGGTGTTTTATACATTGATTAATGTAACCTAAACAAGTTTATGCCCATGAATATATAACACAAATAACTGTCTCCCCTTAGGAAGGGTTCATCTTATCCATGAAGTCTACAGTGTCAAATGTGGAATATAACATAGTGAGCTATTAAAATGTTCACAAAGATGCACACATATGTATTATAGCATACCCATGAATCTGAACATAAAGTCACCCATAAGTCATTTCTCGAAAGAATTCTTTAAACAACTTATACATCAATACAACATGGTTCCATTCATGGTAGCATAAATCTTCAGGTTGCAGGAAATGGAAATGGTTTGTTTCCAAGCTTTTTAAAATATGTAAAAACATAAATCTTATTTTTGTAAACCCTTGAAGGTGAATGAAAGTCCTTTAAAGACAAAAGCAAGTATAGAGTGATATATTTTGAAAAAACCTGCAATCAATAAATGTAAATGTATGTCAGTTAATTCTGGTAATATTATCACCATTGGTACTGTTTTATTTATTAATCATAACAAATCACTGGCCTTTTACTCACTCACTTGAAAAAGAAACTCTGCTTCAATGCAGTTATCTTTACTCATGTACGCTTGGGAACCCATTCAAAATGGCAGTACAACAAATCCCTATCACTGTCATTAGAAAGACTGACACTGATTTCAATACAAATTTCCTCTTGATTCTGAAGGAGTCAATTATGTTATTTTGCCTATGTTTGACGATATGAATGTAGTTAGTCATTGATACTGAGCCATTATTTATTTAGAGTAAATAAAGTTAGCATTACCACGAACCGACAGAAAGTCCACCGAAATCCCCCTGGTATACACAAGTAGCCCCTTTGTACATGGATAGTGAGCACTCTGTGCTGAAACCCACCTTCCAATAATAACATGCATTGGCCTTTTAAAAATAATGTCATACAGAGCCTAGTCTGTTTTACCATCAGAAAATCTAAGCGTATGAAAGTGAAACGGTGCCCTGGCGGAGGCTTTTCTGAAGCAGATAGTTAAAGAGAGGGCTTGTTTACTCCTGCGTTGACATTAGTGCACCATCGTGAGGGAGACCGCTCCTGAGGCACGAGGGCTTCCCAGGGTCAGGGGAGGTTGTGCCAAAAATGTCAAGCCTCTCTGTCAAGTTTACAGAATGGGCTCAGATTTATGATGTGAGAACTGATCAATTGAAATGCACAGTCGCCTTTCTCAAAACATCCTTCTGATGGGACCTCCATTCTTAACATTTCTCCACAATAATAAAAACAATCTTTTTGGTGATTTATATTATTACTATTTATTTATTTATTTATTTATTTAACCCAAAAGCACAACACTCATTCCGTTCTGAAACTTCTGATCCCAATGCTAATACACTGTACTACTATGTTGAACTACAACTGTTAAGTGTTGTAATCAACTTGACGTTAATGAGCCACTACTTCTGTATCACATCATTCCTTACATAGACACTGACAACTTATCCCAGGTACTCAGCGAAGTAACCTCCATTAATGTCAGTAGATTACAGTATGCTCATAACATCATTACTTTTTACAACACATGACCCAGAGCTAGCAGAGAAATGGAATAAATCCATGTGATCTCCTCATCAAAAGGCAGGTGTCATCAAAGAGTACCCCATTAGGAAGTGCCCGGGGTGGCACATTTATTACGGCAGTTTAGGAAGGCCAAAATGAATGTGTCACTCTTACCTGCTCAGCGAGTATGATGAGAAGGGTGTTGTAGAGAAGCAGCAGCATCTTATTAGCACCCAGGTTTGAGAGAGTTGTGCAAGCTGAGAGAGAGAGAGTGTGTGCAAGCGAGAGAAAGAGAGAGAGAAGGAGGGAAGGAAGCAAGGCAAAAGGGAGGGGGTAATGTAAAAGGGAGAAAGCTAGCCTTCTTGAGAAGAAGAGGGACACAAAGCTCTCCTCTGTCTCCTTTCCAAACACACCTTGTCTCGGTTGGCACACAAATTCAAACGTGAAATATTTTCCTTCATAACTGGCCTCCAGCCTCTGCTCTGGCCTATATATATATTTCAACACTATAGCTTTAACAGAACAGCAGTTGCATTAGCAAAAATAAAATGTCTTAAAATGTTTGATCTCTCAAGCCTGTCGAAGCTTTTCAGTTATTGTAACTAAAATACGTGCAGAAAATGTTTTATTCAAATCAAATAGGCCTAGTTGCCATGTGCCTGTGAAAGCATGGGGTTTGTCCTGTTGAGTGTAATGTTCAGTCTCCTGTTTTCATGGTCTTAAAGCCATACTATGATGGATTTCTTTCCTCGCTTCCCTCCTGTGTTTACACACAAAAAAACATCTATGCCCCCATTCTCAACCCTGCCTATACCCCCAAGATGATTCTGGCTAGCTGTTGGTAGGTTTGTTGGGCCGTTGCAGACTTCCGTGTGATAACCAAGATAGCAATGAGCAAAGAAAACCGCAGTTTAATTAATTAATAAATGATTTGTACATCTGCTTTAGTTGTCCTTTTCCACACAAGCCAGCTAGCTACTTATGAAAAATATATTGAATTTGTCCTTGATGGCTGTTGTGCAGTTGGAAAGCTTTAACTTGTCAATCATTCAAGTGCCAGGTTATGTGATTATGATAGAGTTGAGGACTATACTCCTAGCCTTTTTTCTGGATTGCCAGGTTATTTGATGTCAGTTAAGTAAATGATTGGGAGGAAGTGTTTGGGTTCATATACCATGCAGCTTTAAATCAGTGATTTTGTATGTACAACCAACTCAATCTATTTAAAACACACTACAAAGAATGAGCTTCCCCAAAGCGTGTCTGTTAGATAATAATTGGTTCATTAAGTGAGCCTGCACACAGGAGGAATTTGTTTGGAATGTACTGTCAGACCCCCAGAATTTGTGTGTTCTAGTGTGGGTCAAAGGTTACTTGAAATCCGGACTGCACCCAGTGAGGTATTCTCTCTCCAACTGTTTGGCTTTCCTGTGGCTCAGCACAGATGGTCAAATTGGTCTGGAACTGGGAGCCCACCATTTGCAAAACCACCCTGTGAACACAATGTCTTTCTGTTTACTGTATTAGTAACTTTGGTTGTACCCTTTTTCCATTATGGCAGATAATATAATGATGTTATGGAGTGATTAATTAAAGGGCGCTACAGGTCCCATAACCCATTTCAACCTGGATCTTTGAAAAGCTGAGTTTTCAGAAGTTGTTTGGAGATCTTAGCCGCAGTCCATGTAATGTAAAGTAATGTAAGTAAACCAACTTTTTCAATAACATAGCCAACACAGCAACTATTTTCATTCACCTAAGTGTAAATCATCACGTTTATGGAGTGCAATAGCCTTAGAAGGTCAAATAAACTTTGTTTTATTTGGAGTGCTTTGGGAAATTATTTAATGTGCATTACAGTAAATGAACCATTCAGTCGAATAGATAAATAATAAATTAAACTCAAGCAAAGCTTTTTTTGAAGAATAAGTTTCACCACATGCAGTACCATGTAATTCCAATGGAGGGAAGAAGGGTGAAACTGATGTAGGATTAGATGCCATGCATTTTTAAATATGATGGGTGGTCTTCATTTTTTTTATATATGAAAAATTCTGCAGGTCCTGGAGCATGTGTTAAGATGGCATTATCATGAACACTCGTACGTACCATTTTCTTTAAAAACTTTTGAATGCAATTCAATTATCTGCTTATATGAGTACATATATCATATAATGAAATAGTAAGTGTTTATAGTCAAGTTTATACAGTTTAAATAATTTTTAATCATGAAATTTTAATGTTGTGGCTGATCGGTGTATAACAGCGCATTCAGACAACTGGAAGAAAAGGGGGAAAAAGGATAGACTTGTTAAACAAAAGGGATATTTGCAATCATATGCAATAACAGTAATGATTCAGGCCAATCTTATATGTACAGTGGGCTCCATAATCTTCGGCACCCCTCACATTATTGGCATCCCTTTCATTATTAAGTATTTTCTGTGCATTGTCAGTTAACGGTGCCAATAATTCTGGAGCTTACTGTACATCTTTATTGTCTTGAAAGATCATCATATGCAATGATGAACCGTGTTCTTCAAGTATCAAGTATCAATTATCACCAGCTAAATTTAATACCATTACCATGGTTGAGATGCATTGCTTTTTTGCAGGCTGTGTGTGGTCTCCATGGAAACTGCACAACACAAGCTCTCTTTGACAGTGAGGAAGCTGGGAAGATACAGAAGGTCTTGTCTGCAAGGAGTGCCCAAAGAGTTCTTATATCATCAGCTGAAGGCTTACAGCTCTCGTCCTAAAACCCAAGGCATTGTTATTTGGACTGTTTCAAATGGAAATGCCTATTGTGTTCAGACGTTATCTTGCATTGGCTTTGAGAAATGAATTTCTAGCCACCTGGATGTTATTAACCAATACAAAAGCTTGCATTCCTTTTGAAAGTAGAGCATTTTGTATGCTGATCTTTTGAATGAATTCTGATATTATGACATTTATGTCGTTGTTATTTTTCTACTGTAAACCAATTTGCTGATAAGGTATTACATTTAAATTACACTATGGCATATTGAGACCATATAATTATTAGGTTCGAACTGAGATTAATTTGTGTCATAAATATGTTGTACGGATTTTGATATTGTACATTCAGAGTACTTTCAAGGTGTCTGTTATTTCGATCTATGAAGAACTGCCTTGTATTTCAGTTTTGTTGTGTAGGATGTGAACGTTTTGAAGCTCAATGTCTCAAGATTACTTTGAACACCTCTTCAAGCAGCACCTCTCCCCATCCCTCCCTACCTCCCTGTGAACCTTAATTGTTGTCTTTGTGATTTACTTTGTGTTTCGGTATTTTTAGTTGGCTAGGTAAGCAGTCTTTGGATAGTTAAGTTTGGTCACTTTTGCTTTGTTGTTTGTTTGTTTATTTGTTTGTAAAAAAAATTAATTTGGCCCTGGTCCTTATCTTTGTTGTACGGGTAGCAATTGAAATTGTACTTCCCTCTAGGGTCTTTCAGCGCACTTATCCCTGGTTATGGGTATGCACTTTGTACTTTGTACGTCGCTCTGGATAAGAGTGTCTGCCAAATGCCAATAATGTAATGTAATGTAACACAGATAGAACCTTACAGTTCCATGGTCATGACTTCCTCAACTTCTTGTAAAGAAGTAAAGAGTTGGGTATTTTAGCATATCAATAATATACAATACGTATGTATGGTACAGTAGGTTGACAGATTTTACATTATATCCATGCGATAATGTTGCTAGAAAGTCTCAGTGTGACCTTCGGGGGACAACGGTTGAAAAGTGAAAACAATCCCAGCTATTTGATAAGGTGCAGATGCAGTTACGTGGTCTACTTCCAAAATTCCACAGGAGCAGCACTTTGACTTGGAACAAAGAACAGAAAAAAAAGATAGACAAAATTTCTGAATTCTGTAGAATGAGTGAAAACTGGTCATTCATCATGCCATTGTATTGGTGACACACTGCTATTATATATGAGCACTCTTCTGCAGTTGTAAAATTATATTGTCTCTCCAGGGACAGAGCGGACAGTTTATGAGTTATGAAGAACAGTAGCACAATGCGGATAGATTGCAGCTCTCACAAATGGTAAGACAGGCCTCTTCACTGAGACCTATAAATTGTATTCATGCGACAATGCAAAGGTAATTTTGTGATCCAAGAATTGTGAAGGGGGTTCCATCATCTGTAATGCCAATCATTTCATATAGACATTATCATGTTAATGTGGTATACAGGGTGAGGGGAAAACAGGGTTGATTTCAAGGTCCTCCTTTCCAACCTACAAAGACCCTGTCACAATCTTACCCTCTAGTGCATCTGTAGGCTACTCCTGTTTTTTTTCCCCAGCATGCATCTATGGTCACCAGACTCTGACAAACTCAACTACTGATGTTCACTCAGTGAAAGTCCAGGCTTTCAAATCTCTGCATTCCTGTAGAAATTAGGCCTCCGGACTAAAATAAATCTCGTAAGTCTTCCAATTAAAACTAGAGCCTCACCTATGTTTAAACAGGCCTACAATCTAGACTAAACTCGTGCTGTACTTACAAACTTTGTATCCATCACCAACATATACCATACCAACATTACCAACTGGTGATGAAGCACTTTGCACATTTTTGCTTTTATTCATTGTATTACAGCTAGTTATATATGTTCTGCCTATGTACGTGGATAAATAAGGAAGTCATTTACGTCAATTCAACTTTTTTTTTGAGAGTTGCAAGTCTCTCCTCCCATAATCCTACATTCAGAAATAAGAGAGTTATTTGACCGCGATTAAAGGGTATGCTTTTTGATGCAAATTGCGTCATTAGGCTTCAAAGGATTATAATACAAATATTCCAATGAGCACATCAGGTAATAGTTTTGATTATACATTATCCAAAAATACATTTGTTGTAATATGAATACAATACAAATATTTTGTTATATACACTTAATTTTATGTTATTATAAATTTCATTTAAGATATGCAACAACAAAGACACCTTGGTAAAATTGTTGTTTTTCAAGGTTAAAATGTATATTCTGTATTGATACATTTATTAATCATTAAATATTGCTATACAAGATACTGTAATGTATGATTTGAATTTAAGGAATTGATTGTTACTGTTATTTTATTCTGTCAATAAACAGACAGATTCATCTTAATTGTGACTGGCCACTGCCACCCATTGGAGAAACAAGGTATTTCATGTGACTGACGCATGTCAACCAAAAGCACGGTACTGTATGCATTCACACCAGATTCTGAGTGTCAATATGCTGCAGTTTCTTTGCATCACAATCACAATTAAAGTACAGTATTTTGATAATATTGAAACAAAATAATGAAATGATAGCATATTGAATGTTATTGTTTTTTATTCCTGTTTAAACAGTTTATGAAATTATGACATAATATCCTTCAAAGATATAGATCTAAATTATTATGATTATGTGTGCGCTGTTGTTTTTTCATCACCAAGTGCCAATTTTCCAGCTATGCGTCTATGCCTCAGTAGCAAGTCGTTTTAAAAGTGCAGTTGACCGCAAATTGCTTGTCATGAAAATAACCAATAAGAAACTATTAATATGCATTAGATATAGTGTCACAGTTCAAAAATGTGACTGGAATAATGAGACCATAATGCGATAGAAAAATATTGAAGAATATCTCTCGGCTATAAATAGCTGGTGTCGGTTGTTTTAAATGTAGCCAGTTTCATGAAGGGTAGAGGATGTGGCTGTGTGCCAATATTCTGGGAAAGTACCACCTGGTCTGGAACAACTGATAGATCTGTCATATGCATACCAGGCACTTGCATGCATGGCTGTCAGAAATCTGTTGCTCCTAAAACATTAGGCAACAACTGCCATTTTAATTATACTGATACAGTGTCCCCAAAGCCTGGAGCAGCTGTGCTCTGCCCCTAGACCAGTCTTCTGTTAGTGAATATTATAGGAATTATAGGGCTGGATTCTATATTTAATATATAAATATCTGTATTCATATAATAATGGATCAGCTCAATACACAGTGCTTTCATACAGATTATTCTTATCTGGGACTGAAAAAAAAAATCGATTAGATCAAAACAATACGTCTTTGCGGCATTTTGGCGGCATCCAGCTATAATTGACTTATGTCACCTGTGTTGAAGACTGAATTTTCAATTCAGTGAGATAGACAATAAGGTCCATAGCCTGCTAATAAGCTTGTGAGGCTTCAATGTCTCTGCAGTTTTCTTCTGCAGTACAATGGCTTTCAGTGTTTTAAGGATTATCGCGGTTTGAGCATTTTATGTGAACTACATAGGTGAGTTCACAGAATTAAAAATAGTTTAAGATCCATAACAGAAGAGGGCGCCCAAACTCAACGTTTCATGATTGCAATTAAGACAATGATTCAGTACATTTTAGTAGGCTCCTCTTCTGCTCTTCCCCCCATAGACTACTGGATACAAATGTAATCATACAAAGTTGATTATGTTTTTACCCAGACGATGTCTCCTTAAGATATATTTGTCAATATGCTCAATGTAATCATCTAATGACACAAAGCTGAATGTTTTATTTAGGCTGCTCTAAATTTATTCATTTAATTAGCTTATTTACTCTATTGGTCTATTTGGTGGTTTGTGGACCTGTTCTCCTTAAACACAATCTAATGGACAACCTTGGGAAATAAGACGGGGAAATGCGGTTAGCAATTGCCTACAATATTTTCTGAGAACTTGTGATAATTCGTTAAACTGTTCAACCTGGTGTTTAAACCACTTGACCACCAAGTGCAGGCCTAAAGACCTACTCGCTGGTGAAACTTCCTCTTAATGACATTTCAGTTAAGGAAACCAATGGTTCGGAATGGCATGTAGCCCATTTAGAAAAATATCTTACAATTTCGATGAAAAACAGAATAGGAATTAAAGTTAACATCATTTATACGTATATTCTGTCCGTGTGGTTTGGTTTATGGCGCAAGCATTCCACACCAAATACAAAAAAATACTTTGTATTGCAGTAACTGTACTGTTCAAGATCGTGTCGGTTCATGTAATATTCATATAATATGTATGCATATATTAGCTGGGTGCATGCAGGTCCAGGTTAGGCTACTATGAATTGGTACAGGTCACCAACCACACCACCTAACTTGTTTACAAATCCACCGCCCCCCTACAGGAATATATCTGACAATTCAATTGGCTCCGCGCCTTGTCAGTTACGCCATTGGTCCCGTTAGTTTCATTGTGGATCTGCAGCAGCTACGCCATCGTCTGTTACGCTCAGCAGCAAGGGCGAGGAACCAGTGGAAGCTTTATTATAGCCTAAGCGAATCTGTAAAATATTGCAAACTTGAAATAATATCCATGCAGAAGTATTTACGATGGAATACCTATGCCTAATGTATTAGACGGCTTCGGTTCGGGTAAGCGGCTGTTTTGTCAATTAAACTAGCCAGTTTTGCAACCTGTGCTTCATTTGATGTGTTTGTTTGCTGGCCAGCAAGCCAAATCAGTCAATGTCTTTAGGGTGAATCCAATATATTATATAGCTAATGGTTTTCAATGAAAGATTGCTTAATGAGCCTACTGTCTCACGTAGCCCAAATATTAGCCTTGATGCAGGCTATCCCGTCAACGCTGTGATGTTCTCTTGCGTGCTGAGATTTCTTTGAACGCGGCTTTATTGCAGTTATGCTTGTGCTGAAGATGGAATATATCGCGTAAAATTCATGACATTTGGGACTTGAAGGAAAAAAACGCTATCGAAAGACCGTCTTCGTCTCAGTAGCCAAGGAGATGTGTTGGTGCACTGTCTGCAAACGCAGAGCAATGAAACATGTAGGCTAGCACACCGCATTCAGCTATTTAGCTAGCTAGTGCTGGGATTGTTGATCAGCAGTTCGCTCCCATTGTCGTAAACTTGGTCGCTAGGCTATTTATTTCAGACATGTAGGCTATTCTATTGCTGTCTCGCTGGGCTTTTTTTCCTCAGTTGGTTAAATCACGATGTGCGCCTTTTTAAAGTGTGATTCTCTAATGGGTCAACTGATGGTTAATTAATGCTCAAGCCAGCCAGCCAGCCAGCCAGCTAGCTAGCTAACTCTGCGTAGGAGACACATTCTTAGATGCTGTAGCCTGATGACATTCCCCAGCCCACCCTTGTCCCATTAGACAATAGTCTACAGTTTGTTAGTTTGTGTCCTTAACAGCATCCTTATTGTATTCAAGGCGGTGGAACTTGCATGCGCACACCCGGCCAGGCCGTTGTGGGAATTTAAAAACACTGCTATGCCAGTTCAATTGACCGTCTTTCATTAATATACAATGAATATTGTTCATATTAATATTGTTTTCCGGTTAGCGAAATTATCTAGAATCGGACTACGCATCACTTATGTCTATTGATCACAGTGGCACATGACATAATATTTCAAAACATTTTCATGTCAATTTATGTGGGCAATAGTAACCGCTGGCATATGTAAATGTTCAATAGACATAAGATAAGGCTCCCATAATGTAGGCCATATGAAAGTTGCACTTCACCTCCAGATTTGTAAACCGATGATGCGTTTCTGTTCCCATATCTAAAGTAGCTATATGTTACACTGTTTCTAATGGTTTCCAAAGTTCAAACGCTCCCTCGTCGAAATAATTTGTAACAATATATTTGTCTGTAACGTTAGGCGTCTGGTAGATTATATTTGGTTTTATACCTTCTATATATTAACGCTTGTCGCACGAAATATGAATGTATATTTTCTTGGTTGTTGGATAATACTGTAAGTGGAAGTGTGAGTGCACAGGGTGTCAGCTTCCTTTTTTAAGATCGGCATTCCTCTTGTAATTGGGGTCAATTGAGATGGCAGGCCCTCGCATCCTCCTTTCCAGCATACATCCTTCCTTTTCCAGCCTTGATGAACATTTAGAAGGTCACTTTCTCATAGCTTATGCCTTTGAGATGTTGTTTCATCGTGTGTATTGCTTTTCCCAATGAGCAAAATAGAATATAGAGAGAAACTGAACGAAATGCAGAGAATAATAGGCTACCCTACGGTTTTTTTTTGTATTTCATATTAAGTTTATGCTGACGCTGCAAATATTGCACTTGAAAGTCGGATAGCCAAATTTTCTGGATAGGCTACTGGGTGCCAATTTTGTAATTGGTGAATAATTGACCTTAGCAGTCAGTTGTCGTGCCTATTACCTAAAATTACCTTTATTTTTTACCTGTTTGAGTGACTTTCTGCAAGGGAAGAGATTTCAGAAGTGATATCTTGTCTCTGGCCTGTGGATTTCCGCTTGCTGTATCTGCAGCTCCTCACAAACAGTTTACATGTGTCATGGTATTTTACTTTTGCTAGTGTGCTTGAGAAAAAGTCACAATGATGCCTGCAGTTAATTCTTCACTGGCTTATAGGGTTCGCATAAAGCCCCTCAATATTTAGATAATATCTTTCAGTTCTGAACTCAATTGTTTTACTTGAGTTTTACCCACAATTGTGAACCCCTTTGCATTATACTACACTTTGGAATGGATATTTGATGACGGATGTTCAAGTTCCATGTACGGATGTTGTATTGCAGTATGTAAAGCTGTCCAGTGTGGCATCTGTATGTGGTATACAAAGGTAACCAAGGGAACCTTTAACTTCATTCTTTGGCGTCGCCTTACAAAGCTCTCCACAGACGCACTTCTGCAAGTTCAATGTTGGCACTCAAAGTTACAATCCTGACACATGAGACCGAATGTGGAGTATAGCATTTAAACTCATTTAGGTAACATCATTTCACCAGGTTGCTTGGTCAGTGATCTATGTTTAGTGTGCTAGTGTGCTTAGTGTGCACCTCTACAGTCGTAGTAGGCCTGCTTTGACCCAAGCTAATATACAAATGGAGGCATTCAAACTTATGCTACAAAAAGTGAATTTGGCTTTTAAGTACTGCTGTTGTACCCTTGAGCAAGGTGCTTAAGCTGAATTTCTTCAGTATTGGCAATACCAAGCAGTATAAAGTCTATAAATGTATAATGTGAAAAAATGTAAAATTGCCGCTTAAGGCAAAAATTCTGCTCAGAGTGTCTGCTCAATGGCAGTAATGTAATGTGTTGTAATTATTAGTTTAAATCATGCTGTGTGTGTGACCACTGAAGTGTCTCTTTATACAGTATAAAGTATACGGGCAGCCTGTAGCATAGTGGTTAAGGTACGTGCCTGGGACCTGCAAGGTTGTGGCTAATCAACTGTAAGTTGCTTTAGATAAAAAGCATCAGACATGTAATGCAATAAAGGGACAGTGCCTTTCTGAATGTTATTGCTATTTAAGACGGTGATGCATGTATCACTTGCATCTTATTGTTGGAAATCCTAGGAGAAATTTTAAGAAACCTTAAACATTTAGATTTGTTGTTAACCTCACAGGAACTTGTATTCTTATTAGAAGAACTAGTTTGATTATATTACAACAAGAGCAATGTCTACTGCATGTAAATGAGCTTGTATTACACACTATTTGTGCCCCAACTGTATTGTATTTAAATTAAATGTATTCTGTGCAGTAGAAAATGGTTATCTTCAGTACTCACTTAAAAGGTAACCTTTTGGAGCTTGTTTTTTTTTTTTCCCATGTGGTCTCTGTCTGGTTTGGGTTGTTTGGCTCGAAAATTAGACATTCAAATCTAGCTATATGAAAATGAGTTTTAATTGACACCAGAAGTGATAATTTGAAGTTTTCCATTATTCCATTTAGTTGAAATGCCACTATTCATTAAACAAACCTGTGGCAATGTCCAGAAAGCTATCAGTTTGGAAATGGATGTAGGAAATGAATACACAGTATGAATATTCAGATCCCTTCTGAGCTTTCTTTCACTCAATAAATGGTAAATCTGTGTCCTCTCGTTTCTCGAATGTGACCTTTTGTGGCACTGTTTTAACGCTGGAGTTGTACTTGGAGAGATGTCAGGCTCAATATTTCTGCCTAAATGCGTGTGTTCCACATACACTTTTTCCTGCGGAGAAAAGAGCTTTTCTTTCTCACTGATTTAAGCATGAGCTGTGAGTCCCTGCAGCATTGATTCACTATCTGCACCCCGAGCTCAGTCAAGAAGGGGGTAGTTAGAGCAGATCCTGTCTGCCCCATTGGTTGCCCCATAACCCGCAGTGTTCCTGCACACCATTTAGTCCATGAGCGCAAGTTCACATTCCATGCTCCTGAGAACGGTAAAACACGGAGGCAGGCGCTTCGCTGCCATGGCTGCTTATTGTCTCGTGAGCCGGCCTCATTCCTGACAGCAGTTCACAGCTTTCCCATATCGCCGGACGAGCTGCTCCGCCTCTTCCCTGTTCTTGGCAGCCGCGTGCGGCTTTCCCGTGCCCCCGGATCGAATGGCAAACCTGGGCGGACGCTTTGAACGGAGCAGAGACGCGCACCCGGGTTCAACGCTGGTCTGCGAAATGGGGAAGGTTCCGGAGTGCCGTAAGCTGTGATGAAGCTGCCCACCTCCACTCTGCTGAAGGGGTCATTGTGATGTCATCAGCGTGGGCCCTCGGCCTTGTCACCCGTTCCACCCACTGAGCCTGCTCCCTCCCACACTGCCTCTCTGTAGCACTCCTTTGTACTGCCGCCTCCCCGTTACTATTGTGACCTCTCTCTGAACGCGCGCGCCGACAGAGGCCCGTTTCTCACTGCGTTCGCATCACTTCGCTATGGTGCAGCGCGAATGGAACTCGATTCGATTTGCTGTTTCTTGCATACGTCTCCGGCTGAACCGCAGACAGGGGGGCCTAAATATCAGTGCGGCGGATGATTAATAAGGTAACTTGAATATCAAGTAGTTTAACCCACATTTATGGAGTGTAGGCTGTTGGCAGGGGGCTGGGGTTGATCATGGAGCGTGTGGCGCGGCCTCGTAACTCCTCTCCCGGGCCCCGGCTTCTGAGGACACGGGTCATCTGAGCTTCAGCCACGTTTACATAAGGCCGACAGGCACTGAGTTTTTACGCGAGGTTACTACGCTCTTCTGACTAACACAGAGGATACATCTTATGGTTTCCTGTGTTCTCTTGTGGCAGGAGGCGTAAGAACGGAAGCATGGTGTGAGCGCTCGATTTCTCGTCCAGAAGAACAACATTTGCGTTTCTGCTCCACCTTTTGCAGTGCAGGAAGCACGATGCTTTTATAACCGTGCCACTTTTTTTTGCATGCGCTTCACGCACACGCTGAAAACGAATGCGCACTGCGCTTCAGTCTGGGACACGCAGTTCGTATGTCCCGAAACTACCTGCGCCCCCGATTAGAATACCAGGTGTCCCATCTGCTTCTGTGATGCAACCAGAGAAATGTATCAACATGGCTCCTGGTGTTCTATAATCCCGCCCACAGTGTGGCCTGTACAAGCCAGTGGCTAGTGCTGATGTAATAGCTCTGTGGCTTGCCCTCACGTTCACTTGGGTCATACTGTACAGACACGGGCTTTTCTGACGGCCTTTTCATTCAATGGCACTCTAGCGCTTGGCAGCAGGGAGTCTGAACAATGCCTTCTTTGAGGGCTCTTCTGGTGGGGATGCGTAATGTGTATGTGTGTGTTGCTGGTGGTGCACTGAGCAATTTGATTAAGCTCATGGATGGGCAAATATCATGCTGATATGGGGATTGGGAAACCCAAAGGCCTATGTCTGATATTGGAAGCAAATTTGCATTTCTTATGGTATGCCTTCAGGAAAATTCCTCATGTAATACAATATAAGTTTGTTGTTGTTGAATATTACAAAATGTATCGGAAAAAGTCCACTATCCATTCATCAGGAATAGGAAATGCCTGCTAGGTCACTAATATTGTGGAATCGGTTACTGTGTAACTGATATGTTTGCATGAAGGCCTGTCAAAATGAGCCATCGTCTATGGCCACCTCGGGAATAGTCTTTCAGTGGGATTCAATTAAGCAGAACAGTTTGTTTCCGTCAGGACCCCCTGAGCAACGGTCAGATTGCACCACGGCAATTGGGTCTTATCAGACCACCATTTTCATTGGGAGAGAATGTGAGAAGACACGTGTGGTTGAACATTACTCTGGGGAACAGGGGGGAACAAAGCATCTTTACCATTTTTATATAATTAAAAAATAAAAAATTTAATGGGCTTGAACACGTTGCAGTCGGCTTGCAAGATGGAGACTGGTGCTGTTATGGGATGTGTGGATGCCACTTCCATTACAACCCGAGCAGAAATGTTAAATTACTTATTTAAAATCTTTGTAATGATTCACTTTGATACAAGTTTGAATGATTAAGACTGTTAGAATATCACCTTTGTGTGGTGCTGGCAATAAAATTACACCATAATCTCATTCAGAATTCTTGACAATTAGTTGATTGCTGCTCTAATTCAGAATGTGACTCTCGTATCAAGCACAATAATCAGAATTTTATCCATTAGGTAGGCTACATGTTCAACACCACCAAATTCTTTTTAAACAATCTGTGTTTTCAAAGAGGGCATAGCTGAACTTAAAATAGCCTGATCCTTAAAAAGTGTTGCAAATATCACAATGAGGAAAATGCTCAGTATATTATATCTAGGATTAGGATCATTATTTTGATGATATTTGAGACAGTTTTAGCGTCTGAACATTTCAAATAATTAAGCCTCAGTTTTCCACATATAGTGAGGTTCTCCAGAAAAGAAAGGTATAAATACATGGTTAGCTGTAGTCTTGGCCCCAGATATGCCTACTACTGCTGAACTACTGAAATAACAACTGTTGGTTCCTGAGGTAGCTTTCCACTAAATGCTGTTGCTATTCTACTTTGTATTGCTCCTGTGAGTATGTAGAATAAGGTGCAAGGTGTGGTTAATTTCAGTCAGACTTATAATTTGCTACTCACACTTTGTTCAGACTATTTCTTCCTAAATTTTTCACAAAGAGAGTAAAGAATAGATAATGGTTATCTGACAGTGGTGAAAATCTACTCCTTAATACATTTATAACATTTATATTTTATTCATAAAAGAGACCTATACCAAAGGGGTAGTTGGCCAAAACCTCTCAAGCTTCTTAATGGCAATTTTTGTGGGTAAAATTAAAAAGAATACTGAGGCTGTTGCAGAAACTAAGCCATGTGCGATTTTAAATAAGGTTTTTTTGTGGTTTTGTAAGACTTTGTAGCCGCTATTTAGCATTCGCAACTCAATGTGTATTGCAGTCCCTTCAGACATTTTCTATGCTATGTTCCCCGGGCACTGCCGCAGCATGTTATGTGTTAATTTCTCTTTTTAAAGAAAAAAACAAAAACAAACAGTCTTCATGTGTGTTCCTCTAGAGACATTCATACATGTTTAATCTCGTGACTTTGTTTGTTTTGTTTAACGTTGTGTGTACATTTGTGCCACTGTTACTGCGTTGGCATAGCAGTGTACCAGACGGCTGTGAGCACTGACAGAATGTTACAGAATGGGGAAAAAAAACGCTAGCGTGGTGGTCTCTCTAACTTCAGACTACTGTAACCACAGCAGTAAGCTATGGGTAGCGGTAACCTCAAAGGCCTGCACTGCCCCCTGTCACCCTTACGACCGCTCTGTTGCCATAGAGTCCGTTCTGATTATTTCTGAGCCCATGCGCAGTGCTGGGTAACTTATCCCACAACCACAATTGCATTTTGCTCTTCCTTACAGCCGCATCGATACGGCTGGTCGCGGTAGCGTGCGTCTTTCAACAAAACACATTTATGAAGGCTTAGTGAGTATTTAGTTCCATGCAGAATCTATGTCTGAGTGACTGAGAGCCTCAGGCACCTCACTGTCTGGACCTCGGTGAATTAAGGGTATCCGGGACCAGATGGAAGCTCAGGGCCGCTCTCCGTTCTCTCCCCAAGATTACCTGAGAATCTCCCGACGTTTTTCCATCAATTCCTATTGCACCGGATAAAACCACCGAACTGGAGATTGGATAGAGAGTACCGTTTAGCCTGTAGCCTACACTGTGCCTATGGCTTATTCCATACCTGTTGGACTGCAGTTACAGAAGGTGGGGTGGAAGTGAGGTGGAAACTGAGAGAAAAGATTATTGGTAAAGATTGCCAGTAATAACCTGTAAGAAGCTATATAGGCTTATATAATTGCCGGAGCCGGGCCTGGGTGCCCTCTATGCTAAATAGGCTGACTCTCTTGACTCCTGAATGTAATTTCAGGACTGATGCAGCTGTCCCAGGCTGACAAAGCGGACGATTGCTCGCCCTGCCGTTGAAATCCTGGCACACACACAGCTTAAGCCTTCAACTTCCCCCACATTAAAATTCTTCAGCGATATCGCAGGATAAAGAAATATTGACCGCCTCTACCTTTCGGAATTTTGTTGAATGTCAGTGAAGATTATTCATTTTAACGCCACCTATTAATTGCTCCATGTCCAAGGCCGTTATATTATGCAAGTGCCGGCACAAGAATTTAACAAAACATTTTTCTATCACATCATTATTGTTACATTTGTATTTAGTGAAAAGAAGCCTATTGCACACATGGACACTCTTGATGGATTGCAGTGCAGTAGTGATGCAAGCATTTATAAAGGTGATATTCCACTAACAGAAAAACATGAAAAATTGTGGCATTCACGGTCCTATTCTGAATACAGATACTTGTAAGTTTTTTGTTCTATGAATTATTTATGTTCTTCGGTCATATTGGAGCAGAATCCCATTCATAATGACTGTGGCTTCCAGTAAGGTCAGTGTGACCTATTTTTCAAGAATAGCTATTGCCTCTAATCTTTTTTTATTTTTATTTGAATATTTGTCATTTCCATTAACAGTTTCAGTGCGGTGCATATATTAGGTGGATTATATCATTGAGTGTCACTGCCCACTTTCAATCTGTAGTGAATGCAGACCTGCGTTCAAGTAGTATTTGTTTTGGATTCAAATACATTTCTGCATTTGACTAAGCTTGCCTGGTTCATTGGAACGAATTAAGTGATCCTGAAAGTGTAAAACCCAGTAATCTCTGTTGGGCGATCTCTTGCTTCTGCGTTCTGTAGCTGCTCGTAACAGATCAAAGATCCTGGCGCCCAACCCTGCCAAGCGTAGGAGAGGGATGCGCACAGTATTGAAAATGGAGGATTGAGGCATTCTATCATCAAACGGCATGCCGTTTTATTCACCTGCCCAGAATTCACTTTAAATTCAGCAGTCCTTGCTATTAGCGTGTAGCAGTTCCTCTTTGCCGGGGTCTGTGTGAACCCTGAATGCAGGTAGGGAACAGGGAAGCCATGTAGCCTTGTGGCTAAAGTGCATAACTGGGACCTGGAAGGTTGGTGGTTCAAGCCTTGGTGTAACCACAGTAAGATTTGCATAAAATCCCCCCTTGAGGCCCCATTGCTCCAGGGGGGATTGTCCCCTGCATAGTCTAATCAATTGTAAATTGCTTTGGATTAAATAGTCTTATTGTAATTATTATTATTATTATTATTATTATTATTATTACTATTATTATTGGGTTGGGGCGAGCCAAGGCAAAGAGCCAGGGGACAGAATGGGGATAGGACCCCTCCCAGACTGAGACTGTAGGGAGAGGAGCAGGGGTACCTCTCCCAGGCTGATATTGTCAGCAGAGGAGCAAGGATACCCCTCCCAGGCTGATATTGTCAGCAGAGGAGCAGGGATACCCCTCCCAGGCTGATATTGTCAGCAGAGGAGCAGGGATACCCCTCCCAGGCTGAGGCTGGAGCAGGCTGTGTACTGTACTGTGGAGCTCACAGTGCAGTCTCTGTGCCAGTGCCACATGCTAGCTTTGTCTCCCCAGCAGGCGTTCTGGGGACTGTTCATCTGGGCCCAGTAAATGGCAATAATAATATCACTGCACTCATTGTGCCAAAGGGGTGATGTGACCAACCCCCCACCCCCACGTGTCACTATACGACTCTTCCCACACAGCTCTCACCCATTATCTTTTATTGGGGGGGCCACAGATGAAAGGGAACATGGTGTTGCCCCCGGGTTCCCCTCACGATGAGCAAAGCCTTCTGGGAGTTTCTAGTTTGAGGAAGAAGGCCCAATAGTAGTGATATTTGGGATAGCTAACTGCCCATTTTCTGCTTTCAGTGGGCAGAAAATCATGTTGCCCTGGTTTATACCCGATGAGTATGTTGCAATTATTGTTCCTCCACACAGTTTCATCCAGAAATGTGGGAAAATAAGCAAATAAAGATATATTATCATCACTTCTGCTCACCTTTAATAATGTGTTTTCGTTTTAAAATGATGCCTTTCAGAGTGTTTACGCCGCTGTGAATGGTGCAGACAAATTACGGCCATTTTCCCTTAATAGGATTTCAGGGGTTATTTTATGAATGATGCAGCTTGCGCTACAGACAGTTTCTGTTTTCTTGTTTGTGATTCTAATCAGATTTTGCTACCACCTCTTCAAATTGAACAGCCTGTCTTGTTCAATAGATGCAATGAACACACTGCATTGTGAAGGCGAACAGATTATGTGTCTTAATTTCTGCTACGGCAGAGTATCTTTGTCATTTTTATAGCATCTGTTGGTAAAGTATGACCTCACTTTACAGGTCAATGGAGAGATTACTTTTGATTTACCTTTTAACGTATTTAATATTTATAATATTATAATTAATTTCCACCATTATTTTTTATGAAGGGCATTGTGAATTCATATTTAATTGTTTGTCTGTGTGCTTTTGTTTGGGGCTGCACCAGCCTTGGATATTTGAGTTTGGTGGCATTTGCTTGGCATTATTCGTTTATGCATAGATTCTGAAGTCATTTCACTAAAGGCTGCATCAGTACAAAAATGCTAATACAGATTGAAGTAGTGAAGTTTGTCCCTATGCGGCAAGCTTGTGGAGAATGCATGAGTATTGGTTACTAACATATTTGGATTTGTGGACACTGACACTCTTGATTAAAAGTTTTGCTTATGTTTATTTCTCACTTTCACTTTCAACCGAGCCTGACCGTAAACAGCTGCAGCTCTGGATTACCAAATTTCTACCTTTCATTCCTTCACTTCAAAGTTAGTCATTTCTTTGATCATTGATTTTGCATTACAGGACAATTTCCTCAAGCAGAAAGAAGTCTCGCTGCAACGGTGTCACTTACTGCGGCCTAACCAGCTTTGTCTGAATGAGCTGTCATAGACTTGTCCAAGCCTGCTCTCTCTCTGACCAGCACCGTGTCTTCAGTATACTGGGTGTGATGTTCCTTTGGCTTATTTTAGCTCAAACTTGGCATGTGACGTTCCACTGTGGTTTGGGAAATGGGTTTGTGAGTATTCGTGCTGTACACGCTTTGTCAGTATGTGTGATGTGCACATTGAAAATGTACACACAAAATGGTTGTGTTGTATTTTATTGTTAGCTGTTTTGGTCTTCTTATTTAGAAGTGTCATTTTCAGCTTAAAGCCTGATGTGGATGAAATGTGGATGAAACTTCTGTTATCTTAACCGTTTCCTTATTGCCCGCTTTGATTTCCCTGGCCCTCAGCCCTCAGCACTCACTCAGTTGGTTGCTTGATGTGACAGACTAGCTGCAACCAGCAATTAAAGTCAGTATAATTCCATGTGTCCAGGATTGGCAGGAAACTCCATTAAATACAAAGTGTTGATTTTGGTGTGCTATTTATGAATTAAGTACCCCCGTTTCCTCAGACTAGAGAATGTGATTTTAGGCCTGAGTGAAGGATGGGGTTGGATACTTGACCAAAGAACATACCATTATCCTTATCACTCCATTTGATGTTGATGATTTGAGTCTAGGTCTTGGTTTTCACCTGGTTTACATTTAAGCTTTGGACACCAAAAAATGTCTTTCTGTATCCATTCCACGAGTTCCTGGAATAAATGTGAACCATCTGAAGAGCTTTCTCTTGATCTCGACATAGCCCTGCCTGCCAAAAAACGAACAAATCCAATCTGGGACCAAGGTGCGTAAGCGCCCACAACACACGAGGCCATTGCGTGTAGTTCTTTACTGTGGTTTAGCCTGGCACGTTACTCAAACCCGTTTGCAACCTGTTGTTTACAAAGCCATGCGCATTGAGGTCACTGTTGAGCAGAACCACTCCGCGTGTCCCGAACACCATCGGTATTATAGTCGGGCAAAAGTAAACGGCGAGAACCATTTTCGGAGCGGAGCGCGAAATGGCTTTCGCTAGCGCGTGGTTCATATTCATGTTTTATTGAATGCGCCGATGAATAATTAAAGTTTTTCTTCTTTTCCCCCCTGCAGGGCCTCTGTTTTTGCTGTACACAAAGCGATGTGGAGCAAATAAAGATCCTGATACGCTGAAACAAGAGGTAAGCACCGCCACTTTAATTACCGCTCGCGCGCCAGATGGGCTCCTGTAGGGTTCATCACAGGCCGGCCGCGTTTTAACGGCTGCAAACCAGGACCGAGAGCTACCATCTATTAACAAGATAGTCACACTTGGCCAAGTCTAATTGAACGCCACATTAGACAGGAAGTTTTTTTTCATGGTAGGGAAAGTGGATTATGGTGTTGCTGGGAAAGGATGTTCCAGTTTCGTAAGTATCCCTGTTCTGGGAGCAGCCTTTTCCTTCTTCGAAGAAATCTATTCCGCAGCTGTGCGGGTTAGAAATGTATGGCAGTTAAAAAAAGTGGATGTGAGAAGGGCCTCAGGTGTAAGTCATGTGCCCTGTGACGATGGGAGGGGTCCGGCAGTAATAACCTGAGGCTGAGAGCGGCTTCTCCCCTTCATTCGTGGCCTGATTTATCTCTGTAGCTCTTTGTTCCTGCAGTACGCATCTGATCCTCCGTGCCCCGGGCCACAGGCATTCTCTTCCCAGAGCGACCGTGACAAAGCTAACTGGTTTCTTTGCGGGGGAAAATAATCAAACCTATATGCGCGTACTGTACCTGCAAACACTCCCAGCTCTCACCCTGCTGCACAGACACATAAAAATACGTGTCAGTCACTGGAATAAGTGCAATAAATTGCCCTGGACAAGAACATCTGCTGTAAGCCAGCAATATAATGCATAATGAATGAGCTTATTTTTAGGTTTCCCGTTTCTAGCCTGTCATTCTTTTTTAAAAATATATATACCCAAAGAAGAGCAATATAACATTTGTTTTTCTAAACACAAGTTGTCGTTCGACAGTGGTTGTATATTTGCGAACGTGAACGTGCATAGTTGTGAACCTGAGTGTATGTTTTTAAAGTGTGGGGGAGACGTGTTGCACACTCCATAGGGCAGCTAACTCTCAAGCCATATGTGAAGCCCCCTGTATGGGCAGGGATTCGGTTCCCCCTTCCCCTCTACCATGGCACCTCTTGAGCTACCATCCTTTCTCTAAATGTCACTCTGCTTTCCCCCCATACCAAATAAAAAAAATGAAATGAAAGTAAGTGAAAGATTTGAACAAATGTGGTGCTTAGTCACAAGGCAGGTGTTAAGGCGAGACACGCATGTTTGCAAGTTTTCACGCCCTGCAAGAGGTAGACGGGCCACGTTGGGCCAGCCGTTACCATGCGACTGTTTAACACTTACTGTGCGTGGTACTTATGGGCTTGTCGTACAGATGCATCTCATAACATTTATTTTGAGTCATTTAACATTCATTTTGTGCATGATGAATATTGAAAAGTGATCTTTCGCCTCCAGGGAGAGACATAAATTGAAAAAGAAGCCAATAGATGTACTTTCAAAAAGAAAAATTTGTGTGTTTCGTGTCATTGAATGGGGTTCTTTTTTCCAGCTCATTAAAAGTTACTGCACGGCTGCCATCTTGCATTTTGCCAATGTGAAGTCATTTGCTTTCATGGTTCTGTCTTGTTCTCCGTTTTGGAAAATAAACTCTGGAGTCTCCCTTTCCTGTTTCAAGCTGCTTGTGCAAACCATTGACAGTCGGAAAGGCCCACTGCGGGTAGTCCTATGTAGACGTGTAAAAATGCTCTAAATGGAAATTATTTTTTTTTTAAAGGAATTTTGTTTCAGCATTCGCAGCACAGAGGGACATCTTCTCAGACAATGCCTAAGAAAAGGCAGTTATGCTGTCCCAATGCTTGTACTGTACATACTATGTTCCATTTTAGTGAGCAGGTTGTGTTGTACTGGGATTCTTGTCCAAAACAAACATGAAAGGGTACTGAGGTTGATCATAATGGACAGGCACTGGTGACCAGGGCACGGTGCCGGACAGACTGGAAAATCTGATTTTGATTCACTGACGGTATGTGTGGGGGAAATGAAAATGTGACGCTCTGACGCAGCCCATTCAGAGAGGAAGTGCGGGGTCGCGACGCGGGGTTAGTCATGTCATGTTGAAATTATTACGACCCGTGGCGGTGTGACCGCTCGCTGGAAACCGGCCCACCGCCTGTTACGCGTTCAGGGGGAAGAAGTCTGAAAATGATAAAATGACTCACTCATTCCAGGCAGTTTGCTGGATGCCGAGACCTCCTGCCACCACCCCAGGCTTCCACAAGCTCCCCAAAGGCTCCTGCTCGCTATTAAACACAGCTAAAGCCCTCATATTTACATCCCAGCACTTGTATATGGGTCGCCGCTGCAGATTAAGACACAGGGCTAATGCGTTCTGAAAACACCGCTGACCTCGGTTTGCGTTCTCATCCTGACTACTTAAAACAATGGCAGGCCACAGCGTTCATCCCCCCTCGGTCGGTGGGGGGAGAGAGAAGCGAGATTCGCGTTTCATTTCCAAATGGCGAGCGGACTTTGGGCTTTACTGGTGCTTTTAAATTGCAGCGTTTACTTTCCGTCGAGCGGCGGGCGGCTCCCTCCCCCGCTCCGGGATTAGAGGAGATGCGCCGATGGCAGAGGGCGGCCCGTTTTAGCTGCGGCTCTCTCGGTCGTCACATCTGTTTGCGTTCTTCATCCGCACGCGCCCTCCGTCCGCCCAGTTATTTTAACGAGGGAGTTTGTTACTGAGCAGGAAGAGACAAAGGTTGCCAGTTATGTCCCTGCTCCCCCTCGGGGCTTCTCCTGACCCGGAGCATGACTGTGCAGGAGAAGTGCACCTCAGTAACAGTTCTGTCCCTGGGTGCACGCCGGGACCAAACTGCTACGTACCTCCTCTCCTGCGAGAGACTTTGTGGCCTACAGAGACCACTCTCTATGGGATTTAGTGCAGAGGGTCTCTACAAGAGAGTTTTCCTGCATGCCCTACCCCCACGGTCTTCCCCACATTTTTGAATGGCCATTGAGGGGTATTTGCGGCAGACAGTGTTCTGATGACTTTTTTTTAGTCTTTTTTTCTTCTTTTTTATTACCTTTAAATGTTTACAAGTAGCCAGCCGAACAGAGGTCTGTTGTCAGCCATTTTGTGGGATTGTGTTGTGTTGTCTGTGTGGGATTTAGTGCCCTGGGTCCCTCCAAGAATATCCCATTTTCCTGCAACCCCCAACCCCTGGGGTCTTCCCCGCATTTTTGAGTGGCCGCCAGGTGAGAAAAGGAGCCAGCGAGGAGTATTTGCGGCAGACAAGTTGTTATGATGTAATTCTTTATCAATTCGCAAACTTTAATTGTATGTCTAAAAGTAGCCGGCTGAACAGAGGGTTGTTGTCGGCCATTTTGTTCACCACCGGCACTTGGGAAGCTCCTTGCACCCCCCCCAAAGCCCAACCCGTGCCCTCGCTTCCTCTTACTGCGGGGGAACTTTTGACAGCTCCCAGCCGACGTGACTGTCGCAGTGCCGAGGGAAAAATAGGGAACAAGACGGCGGCGAATAAAAGCTCTGGCGCACATCAGCCGGTGGGAGGCATGGGCTCTGGGGAAGATCAAAGGCCCTGCCGCCTTGGCTTTCAGGAGCCGAACCCGCTGACATGAGAAGTGCCTTCGCCATCTAAGGAGCGTTCGGGGGTCTTAAAGGGAGTAATCGATACCCGCGACACCCGCCGCAGCTTGTTAGGCTGAGCCAGAAAGCAGCCCTCCAACCTCGGGGCGGACCGCATTCGGACAGGGCAGGAAACGAGGGGGTCCAGTGAAGGATTGTGCCCGTGGTGATGATCGCTGTAATCCTGTCCTGGACCAGAGAGAAGTGGGTCTCTGCCTCACCCCCCCCCCCCCCCCCCCCATCCCTCCTTCCTGACACTTTTACAGTGCCGAGTAGAGTCCTGTTTTATGTTGTGTTTTTCTGAGAGGCGAACGTGGGCGATCTGTTGTTTTATTTGTTTGTTGTAATTGGGGAATACATAACGGCCTCGGGCTGAAGCTCTGTGGTATCACAGCCTGTGTGTTACCTGTGTGCGTGCGTGCGTGCGTGTGTGTGTGTGTGTGTGTGTGTGCGCGCTTGCCTGTGCGTGTGTGCTTGCCTGTGTGCTTGCCTGCGTGCGTGCGTGCGTGCGAGCGTGCGTGTGTACATGGTTGTCTGTGTGTGTGCATTTGCCTGTGTGTGTGTGTGTGTGTGTGTGTGTGTGTGTGTGAGTGATAGATCATTCAGTCCAACTCTGTAGGTAGAGAATGCAGAATGTAAAGCGGAATGAGTCAGCCATATTGGTTCTGTCCAGTCCATTGAAACCTTCCTACCGTATGCAGTGTTTACACATACGGCTCTCACACGACTTTTCACTCGCAGAAAACAACATTCTACAAATGTTTACTTTTGTACTCTGGAAGTCTGCAAGAGAATGCTGTTATCTAAAATGCTTCCCAGAGTGCATTTCTTCATGTGTTATTGGAGCACAGAGCTGAATAACAGGCACTGGTTACAGTGGAGCATCACTCTGCAGTCGTTTTATTGGCCAGCGTGAGAAGGCTTTTTTGTAGACATCTGAGTCGGGCACAATGGGAACTGCCTGGTTCCTTTGTGGGGCATAGACTTACTGCACACCCTGGTGAGAGGCCTGATAGGTATATTGTCTGAAGTATTCAGTGCAGGCTTTAAACTGGCCCAGGCAGACTAATGGCTTTACACATCGATGGACTTATTCTGAAACGAGGGAGGGTAGTGACAATCGTTTCTTTCACTCGCCCGGGACTCGACTGACACCCTCGCATGGTTCACTGACGGGCTCCAAATTAGCCTCTAATCTGTACGATGCTCAAAATGGCCGCCCATTGTAAAACCACTAGAAGCAAAGCACGTTTAAGGTAATAATTCCACTGTAATATCAGCAGAAAGGGATTAGGGAGACTTTAACGATGACCCGATTCACTGTTGTTGTGTCTGCTTTGTCTTAGAGAACAACATTTGTGCATAATGGCTCACTGGAAAATACCAAACTAATTTTCCCTCCCCTTTAATATAGTATTGATCCATATTCAATTGTGTTTTTGTACTTAAAACAACACAAAGTAATTTGCCCTCTTTTTGTAGGTTTTCATCGGACATAACCAGACTAAACTTCCTTGATCCACCTCCCATTCTCTGCACAAAATCAAAATACATACTGCAAACACTTGTGTGACACTCTGTTTGTTATCTTTTTAAAATGCATCAATTTTTTTTTTTTTTTTAACAAATTGCTTTAGTGTTTTTGAAAGGCCATATTACATTGGAGCTCATATAGAGATTGGGCAAAAAAAATGACTAGCTGCAGGAAATTAATAATGTATTGCCGTGTCATAATGTATTCCTTTATCACACGTTAATGGTAAAAACAAGTTCATTGTTTTGAAATATGCTTGTATTCTAAACTAAAAACTAAAAAACATGTCCCCATTTAAACGATGAATGAAATTACACTTTGAGATAGATTAAACTATAACTGCTGTTATTATTGTAGCTCAGTCAGATAAAACCGTGCTGTTGGGAACAGTTTGCAGATGAGATCATTAGTGTCGCATTTGTGTCAACCTTAAATTAAGGCCTTGAGAGGGGGGCGGGGGGGGGGAATCTATGTTGGTTGCTTGATTGAACCCGTTCAGTTGAAAACAGTATAGTTTACCTTTGAACCGCCAATCAAATAAAACCTCTCCCTGGTATAATGGCTGATTACATCAGCCCATTTCTGCAGCCATAAAGTTGATGTACAGCACGCTTCTTCCGGCTGAGTGTGGAAGGCCGGGAATCAATCTCCTAAATGAGCAGTAACTCACGGGTTCTGAGGAGTACAGATGAAGTGAATTTCACAGCAAAGTAACAACAGCAGCAGCAGGAGAAGCGCCACAGGGTGTGTGCGTTCTCCTTCAGCCCCGGTGCTCCTGACGCAATCGGAAACAAACCTGCCATTCGCGTGTGAAGCAGGGAACGCGCTAAAACCGTAGCACCAGTGGTGCGGTTGTGGCGAGATGGGCTAGTGACAGGGGTCCGCTCATATGTTTCGTTCATGCACTGTTAGCGCGCTAGGCTATCGATTTAACAGGGAGCAGTGTGGGATTTCGGACGGCCGCCCCCCTGCACAAGTGTTGAGTCTGGCTGGAGAACCAACCCCCCCCCCCCCCACCAGCTGACTCAGAATGGTTCTTGCATGCCGACCAAAATGGAATGGAAATTTCCATTGGAAGTTCTCAGTCGGGGGAACCCTGGGTGTATTTGGGCCCCCCCCCGCCTATAAAACTGCGACAACCTGTAAATCACTTTCGGAGACCGCAAACATTTTTTTCAGGTAATGATTTAATGGCGCTCGTCTTAGCCATATATGTTTGTGCAATGATAAAGAAACGTGTGCGCACCATTGGTATGTTTTTATCACTGTTGATAATTAATTAAGAAATTAGTACATAATGCACTAAACCAGGAGAAGGAAACTCAACTCCTTTGTTTCCATTAGCTTTTTGTGCATTTTTATTATTGAATTTTTATTGGTTGGTAACCTCATCACTTGTTGGGTGCACTATACAGCAATAATTAAGAATCGTAATTGAACTTATTAAACTTTAGTATGTGGGGCAGATTGCTGTAATCTAATGTCTAATTTATTTACTCATCTTTAAAAGAACGGAGAGGGTAAGTAGCCAAACTTGTGCGTCACTGTATTGATTTTCCCTTAATGAGTTGGAAAATAGCACTCTGTCGTTAAAAGCAGTGTCCCATGGATATTTGGTAAAGAACGGGGTCAACAAAGTCCTCTTTGTTATATTACGTAAGCAACCTTCATCATACTATCATGCGCATTTCCACATCAGATTTTTGTTACATTTTTGATCACTTCTAGGAGTTTAAAGCAGGCTTGTGTCGGATTAGGTCATATGTGATGGGAATGTAACACGCACACACACACACACACACACACACACACACACACACACAGCAGCCTGTAGCGTAGTGGTTAAGGTACATGACTGGTTGGTGGTTCAATCCCTGGTGTAGCCACGATAAGCTCCGCACAGCTGTTGGGCCCAAGAACAAGGCTCTTAGCCCTGCATTGCTTCAGGGGGCATCAACTGTAAGTTGCTTGGGATAAAAGTGTCAGCCAAATAACATGTAATGTAATACACATACACACACACAATTGTTCCTTCAGCTTTCAAATTGTTCTAGTCCTGTTTGCAGCATGTTGTATGTGTTCATTTGAACACATTCCAGTGCTGGTGTGTTTGAACCACATTGGAACTATTTTGTTGTGTTAAATAATGGATAACAAGTATCTGTGGTCCAGCTTTCCTTTCCGGGAGCAATTGTGGAATTGAGGGAGGAGGAATGTGCGGTCCGCTCTCAGCAGCTGCCTGAAAACAACAGCTGCCCGAGTCTGCTTCATCATAACATTTATGGAGCGTTTTGTATCTCGCCGTGCCAGATCTCTGTGTGTCCGAGTACACACAGAAGAGAGGAAGGAGGAGGCCTTTACCTGAAATGAAAGAAAATGTAAGCCCTAGCATGCAGTGGACATCACTGGGGCCTCATGCAGATGCTCAAATGCCGGGGCCTAAGGGACTCTGAGGTGCAGCCACACGTGGCAGTGCCCAGGACTAAGATGGCTTCTGGAATGATCTTTGAAAGGAAACCCGTTATTAAATCTCCAGCCTGTCTCGAGCCAATGAGGGGTGTCTTGGCCTCGAACAGAAGGCTTGGAGAAGCATAATTTTTGATGCACGCCCTCCGTTTCCATAAAAATAAGCTGTTTTAAATCCAGAATCATTTCTGTAGCTACATCTGTCCAGGACCTTTTTCAATAAAGTAAACTATGCTTTTGTCTTCTTTCAAAATTCTTAAATTAGCCCGTATCGGAAACTGGCTACAGATAAATCAATTTTTGACATACAATGTGTCTGTGACATTCTAAGATTGAATTCTGACCCTTGATTGACCTTTTTCTGTAACAAAAGGTTTGTAAGATTGGGTTGTTCAAGCTGTTCAAAACTTATAGACACACAATAAAGTAATTGATTAATTAGATTTTTGGAGTGTATGAATCATTCACATTTCGGAAAAGTTTGTACTACAGTTAATTTTGTTACATGACTGGTATGTCACTTACATATGTGTGTGGGTGGGTGTGTGTGTGCATGTAGGTATGCGTGTGTTCACATGTATGCATGTTCACACGCATACATATTGACAGGAATTTCTTTATATATGGCTGGATATTTATTGTTTTCGGCTAAATGGCATCCATCCTATGTCTCTGAATTCAAGCCATTAGATAACTCACATTATTATTTGCAGGCTATGATATCTGAAGTGGTATTGAAGGTAAAAGAGGCGAAGTTCAAACATTTCATTGTCATTATAGGTCAATGATGATGAACTAATCTACATGTTGATCCATTATATTTTTCTGCTCCACACTCAGTGACCACTTTATTAGGTAGACCTGTACACCAGCTTGTGAATGCAAATATTTAATCAGCCAATTATGTGAGAGCAACTAAATGCATAAAAGCATGCAGATGTGGTAAAGAGATTTAGCTGTTTTTCAGACCAAATGTCAGAATAGGGAAGAGATCTGTGATGTAAAGTGTAAAGTGATCTAAGTGACTTTGACAGTGGAATGATTGTTGGTGCCAGACAGGGTGGTTTGAGTATCTCAGAAATTGGTGAATGGTGTGAAAAACAAAAAACAAAAGACATCCAGTTAGCAGCAGTTCTCCGTAAAAAAATGTGTTCTTAATGAGAGAGGCCAGTGGAGAAGACAGGACAGTGATGCAAATAACCACGCATTACAACAGTGGTGTGCAGAAGAGCATCTCTGAACACACAATGTCAAACCTCTAAGTGGATAGGCTACAGCAGCACCAATACGTCTAAAAAATAAGTCTTATAAATGCCTAATAAAGTGCTCACTGAGTGTATATACAGTACATTAATCAACCCCTAAACAGCAAATCATTCTTTTTTTTTTTTCTTTTTTTTTTCGGTAAAGTATGTGAGAGGCACATTCCTCCAGAGAGGCTGATGTCAGCTTGGTGACATTTGCATGCTGTAGGTGTGCAGAAGAGGTGTAAAATGTGGTTTTTTCCCCTCTGTGCATCTCAAACAATGGTGTTAAAGCTGGCACATCTAGCTACCGTTTGACTTTTTACCATGGTCCCTGTGTGAAAGAATCGACTGAATTTTGTTTCACGTTTTCTTTCTTTTTTCCGATATGATCTCACATAAGTTGTGTATGTTAGGGGTACAGCATGATGATTGCAACAGTGTCTAGAACATACAGCTGGCACCTCATAAAAGAACAGCTTGCTCCTCAGTCTGCTGGAGGATTTGTAAATGGCTCTGTGAAAAGAAGGTAAGAACATAAGAAAATAATCCTGTCTGTAGAGTGTCTTGCACTGTGTCAAGCCTGGTCTTGAATACTCCCAAGTCTGTGATTCTTTCATATGACCTGGCAGCATTAACAATAATCTATCCAAAAAATACTTTCTCAGATGGCCTTTTAAAATTGTATACAGACTCTCTTTTTATATATCTGTTTCATATTTTAGTAACATATTTCTTTATTATTTTTAGCGTTATACATAGGGCTGTTTTTTACATGTCAGGAAGACAAGGTATAACATCACCTACTGATAATGTTTAAAAATACTTTTTAAACTAAATGAAAGTAAATCATTTTGAACACTACACTCCCTCTGCTTGTCTGCTCATATAGTGTGTGTATATTTGTGTGTGTGTGTGTGTGTGTGTGTGTGTGTGTGTGTGTGTGTGTGTGAGAGTGTGCATGCAGCATCGATCAATGACCCAGTTTGCAGGCTTTTCCTCCCATTTCAGCTGAACCAAAGAGTGGCCTAAAATAAAAACATCCACATCCACGAACCGTGCCCTGTGTGTCGAGGACCACTGAAGGGGCTGCATCGTGCTGTTGCCGGCCATTTTAGCTGACAGAGGTGATCCCCTAGATTGATAATCACATTTGCTAATGTCTCCTTGTGCAGAAACCTAATTCGTAAACAGAAATGACTGCGTCTGATAAGCATGCAAGCGTTGCATCTCTTCTCAAGCTTTGCAACTGGGTCATGGCGGTAACTCAACTGGTTTGTTTATTTGGGGGGATTTTTTTTTAATGCGCATACAGGAATTGTCTGCTGTCTATTGAGCGGTGCAGTGTAGCACATGGTGGTTAGGGGGGGGGGGGGGGATTGAACACGCCCATCGTGGGCTGCAGTTGTCTCTGGTCTTCTCAGGCCCTGCAGTGGCCCTGTACTCTGCCGCACAGCTGTCGCTGTCCCTGGGCCTCTACTACGTCTCGCCACTGAAAGCCGTAACGGTTCTGCTGGGAGGAGTACCTGGTGCAGTGGAATTCCGTAACCTGGCAACAGAGCTAGAGTGGCAGATGTTGCCGTTAGTCGGTGGAGGGAGGGAGGGGGCAGAACATGCTCCAAGCCTGAAATGTCTGCCTTTAGTGAAGCAGGTACAATGCATAACATTACGTGCAGTGCATTGATGTCTATTTCTGTAGGTATGGGAACGGTCTTAGGTTCAGGAGATCAAATATTTCCTGTCCACTATGGGTAGAAATGAGGCCGGGGATATGATGCTTTAGTGAAATTTTATTTTCTTAAAAAAACATATAGGGAATGAAACTTTATATATTTATGTTTTTAATTATTTCATTTTATTTATTTTTTTACACTTTGTTGCCAAATAAAAACCTTTGGAATATATTCACCTGAAAGAATGGGTCAGCTTCCTCTGTATTAAGCTGGTAGTCATTTGGCTAACGTTATGCAAACTGTAGGATAAAAGGCTAATTCACACTAGTTACTGTTACCCGTGTTGTCGAATCTTTTCCATTTCTCCAAAAGTGGTTCAATGATCATGTGAAGATGCTAGGTAGAATGCTTTTCTGTCGTCTGGTGGGGAACCATGTTATGTAGCACAACTTGCATCCCCTTTTATTTTTGTAGATGCTATTCACAGAAAAGCAAATGGAAAGTAATTGGAATGTGGCCAGCACGTGAAGGTTAACCACATCCACCCTGCAGCCTAATCGTTTCTGTAAAGAGACGATGATTGCAGAGATAGACAAAGCTTGCTCATTTTGTACCAAACATAGGTAAAAAAAGAAGGCTGAATGGTGTTTCAGCGAGGAAACATAGATTCCATTAACCTTCGTGATCAACACAGACCTAACATGAGTAAAATAAGATGCTGTTTAAATGCAGTGTGGTTGTCACCGGTTGCTCTTTTCTTTTTTACACGGTTCGTTTTCATATGTCTTGCGTTGTTTTCGTTTCTTTTTATAGCTCAAATACGTGGTGAAATGGGAAGCATTAAAAAAGATGATGTTAATGCCGATTAACCTAGTTAATATCCCCTCGCTCTATATCCTGCCCAGCCTAATGTGCCGTTTCTTCTTTTAAAAAACACTCGCAACGGGTTCCAGGGTTCAATTAATCGCATTGAAATCGCAGCCCACATAGCGACAGAAAAATAAACCGGGTTCAGCTGCATCGTTAGTTTTCTCCTGGCTGGTTAACGGTGTCTTTCTAATGTACGCTTTTGCTTGTCAGACTATCCAAGAGTCCTCTTTTAAAGCCGTTTCCATTACCGTGTGACACTGGAGTTCGATGTTTTCTCACACGGGTGTTTACCTGTGGCTACGTTGCTTGACTACAGGGCATGATTACGGATTTCTTTCAAAGAAGGAAAGTCTCTTGCTGATGTGCTGTCACAACATCGTACAGTATCACTAGCTTCCTCTCTCCTCTCTCCTCTCTTCACAAAGTGCTCTCTCACTCTCCCTCCCTCTTTTGCTCTCTCCCTCCTACACCGTAGCCTGTCTCCTTCCTCTCTCCTATCAAACTATAGTCTCTCTCCCCTCCTACACTTGTCTCTCTCTCCCTCCTCCTACAGTGTAGTCTGTTTCTCCCTCTCATCTCAAACTATTCTCTCCCACTCCTCCTACACTGGTCTGTCTCTCCTCCTCTCCTCTCAAACTACAGTCTCTCTCTCCCTCTATTCACATACAGGCTTTTCTTTAGAACAAAGTTACAAGATGGTATCGATGAAATGGTTGGCTATAATTGGAAATGCTTTTCACTTGCTCATTTTTTCAGAAGAATAAGCGTATTAAGGTATTCTGGTATTCTTGAAATACAATTGCCTGGTTTTTCCTTCATTCACAAAGATGGTTGAATGCTTGTAATAGGTTCTTAACTGTGGGAAGATAAGACTCAAATCATGACTTTTATGGGAAGAAAATCTGTACAGTGACTCTGCTGCGGAGATTAAATCTGCCTTAACAATCCTCCTTCACTAGAACTTTACTCATTTAGAAAGATTTCTGTTTCCTTGTCTTGCTCCATTTTGATCTACGAAAGCTTGCAGACTAACAGCACTCCAAAATAATGTTACCGCTTTCGAAAGTATGGAAATACCCATGCCAATGGGTACCTTTTTTAATTTCTTTTTTTCAACTGTCTCATGGTCGCATATCTGGAGGAGGCTGAGTCATTTCTGGTAAAGCATCATTTTTAGTTTTCATGAGAATTTCATTAATAGATTCTCCAGGAAATATTTGAGAGGGTCATAAGTTTAAGTTAGGCGGCACGGATGGTGCAGTGGGTAGCACTGCCGCCTCACAGCAAGGAGGTCCTGGGTTCGAATCCCCGTCGGCCGGGGCCTCTCTGTGTGGAGTTTGCATGTTCTCCCCGTGTCTGCGTGGGTTTCCTCCGGGTACTCCGGTTTCCTCCCACAGTCCAAAGACATGCACGTTAGGCTGATTGGAGAGTCTAAATTGCCCGTAGGTATGAGTGTGTGAGTGAATGGTGTGTGTGCCCTGCGATAGACTGGCGACCTGTCCAGGGTGTATTCCTGCCTTTCGCCCAATGTATGCTGGGATAGGCTCCAGCCCCCTGCGACCCTGATCAGGATAAGCGGGTTCAGATAATGGATGGATGGATGGATGGATAAGTTTAAGTTGCAGATATATACAGTCAGGTCCATAAATATTGGGACATCGACACAATTCTCCTCTTTTTCTGCAGTTAAAGCACATTTTGTTCGTTTCATTTCAAATCCATTGTGGTGATGTATAGAGCCAAAAAGATGAGAATTGTCGATGTCCCAATATTTATGGACCAGACTGTATATATATATTTTTTAATGGAAATTGGCCCGTATCTTTTTAAACTGTGAATGTGCATTTGAGGTGTTGGGTCTATTTCATGAAACGTATCTTTCTTCATGATTTATGTTTAAATAGTTTTGATAACTTTATTTACCGTTAGTTGAAAAGGGCATAGGGTAAATTAATTTCAAATTAAACAATATTATACAACAGGGAAGAGAGTGACTTCCAGTACGGTAGGCTAATCCTCTTCCATTAACTGTGTGTGTGCTCGTGTTTGTGGTTGTGTATTTGTGTGTGAAATACGTATTTGTGCCATATTTAACTTGAACTTGTGACACCGCCCTCTTTGTGTCACCTCTTCGTTTAGAGGAAAGGAAGAGAAGGGAAATTCCATTGGAGAAGTCCCCCGCGTTGTTTCCTGTGCTGTTTTTCTGTCTCTCCAGTGGTCCCACAGGTTTAATAAAAACCTGATTCTCGGGCGCAGCTAACACACAGCCGTCATCCAGGCCACAGAAATGGACAGGGCTCGTTAGTCACGCTCTCCACTGACTTACACGTTTTGGTTATTACAATGTGTCCTGTACATGCAACAGATATCACTTCCTTACACTGAGTGTCTCATTGGACCTGCTTACTCATCCTAATACAGAGGTATAGCCTGCCTAGCATCTCATACAAAATGGCCGCTTTCCAATGGTATCATAATGAAGGATTCACTTATGGTGCATGAGTTAGGCTCATCCTCCATTTGCCCTCTTGTATCAGTCATGCCTGGGTCAAATATACATTTCTTTTGATTCATTTACTTTTCTAAGCTTCACTGAGCTTGTCTGGTGTATTGAAACCCATGAAATGCTATCTAAAAGTGCAAAACTTGCCTTCTGGTTGTCTTGGTTTGCTTAATTGCACCAGGCAAAATATTTGAATTCAAAACAGTTAGGTATTTGACCGAGGTCAGGTGTCAATGTTAAGATATTCACTGAAACTTCCCCCTCCCTCTCTCTTTCTCACGAACAAAAAGACCGGTCATTCACACAACACTCCATAAATAATTCAACCTCGCATCCGTGCCCACCTCGTCCTCCATAATGAGTCCAGACCTTCAATTTTGTTCTGGTCCATTTTTCATCCTTGGAAAGTTTCAACTTGAAGGAGGTGAGAAAAGTTAGCCATAGCTGAATTTGAAATGAAGTGGAAATTCTGAGATGTGCCACCTGCTGTTTGGCCCCAGATGTGAATTAGCAGGCGATTGTGAATAGGCATACCCTATTATAGGTAACGGAGCAGAAGGGTGGGCAGTAAATCATTAATTGCTGCGATTTGCTTTGCACCGCGACATCCGTCCGTTTTATGACCTCAGGCTTGAATTTAAAGGTAGTTTAGCCTGTGAGGAGAGGACATTTTGGCCTGAAAAGTAATAAATATTTCATTCTGCTGGGCAGCTTTGATTTGTGCGGTGTCTGATTTATATGGCGTCCTGCGGGATTTTGAATGCGTAGGTTTAGAGGTCAAGCCCAGGCCACGGCTGTATTGTGAATACAAGGTCACCCTTTCTCTCTCTCTAGCTCAGAATTAGAAAAGTTGGCTCTGCGAGCAGTTTGACACAAAATGGCGCCCTTTTATGACCCGCGTGGGGTCATTGTGCATGAGAGAGACCCACTTATGCGTACGTTTGTGTGAATGTTTTTTATGCCTTTCCGATCTGTGACTTAATTGTGTTTGCTGATATTGTACAATACCAGGTTTCAAATTCAGAGAGAACTCCCAATTCTGAGGAGCCCTTAAAAAGCTATGAAGCTTGACACTGAGATCCAAAGAGTTGTAAGTCAATTGAACACGCGCACACAGAAACTTGTGCAAGCTCTCACACACACACACAGAAACACACATGTACAAGCAACACACACCTACATGCATTTTATGCATATCCAAACACATGTACACGCTTATTTACACACACACACTCTCTCTCACACACTCACACACACACACACACACACACACACACACACACAGACAAATCATTTGTTGTCTCCCACAGTCCCCCTGCACTCTCTTTTGGTTGGGGGCTGCCATCACCAGCATTGATGTTGAGTCGCTGTGACATAATGGTGCCAGTGCAGAATGGACCGCACGGAGAGCCCTTCCCCACAGTGGCATCCTTCCTGCCGGGGCAGCGGAGGAGGAGGTCGGCCCAGTGTTGTGATCCCTGCTCAGGCAGTGGAAGCGATGCGAAGGAACGTGCGTCCAATCGGCACTCTCCAGGGATTGCGCCTAGCTAATGGGGCCACTATCGACCTGCCGACTGCACCCAGCCCTCCCAACCACAGGGGGCGCTGCAGCCCAGAGCGCGAATGTGCGGTTAAACAGCGGCTCAGCGTAAACAAGGCCCTTCAACTCAGAAAGAAAGCGACTGCACCGTTACTCGAGAGAGACAATCTCCCCAGTGTTACTCGGAGAGAGACAATCAGGCGCATGAAGGGCCTCTTATGGTGTCCATGGGGAAGAGCATTAGAGAGCGAAAGGGTTTGTTGTAGGGAATGGGACGGTCCCTGCCTACTATTTAATTAAAGAATCTGAAGTGTCTCAGAGAACCATGTAGCGGGAAGGTACGGAGTCCCATATACAAGATAATTGAGAACGAGGGAGGGAGGAAAGGGTGATTCTCATCTTCTGACGGTCTCGAAAGACGACGGTCGAAGGAAACCATGTTCATTCTCCTGTGGGTCAACGTTAGCAGAGGCCTCAAGCGTCCAGCTTGTGATTCCCGATCCAAAAGGGATTGTTGTTAGGACGTTACAATACCACGTTTCTTTTTTCACCACTTTTCCCCTCCGTTCATTTTGCTTTCTCCCCCTATCCCGAGTTCCGACAGGGAGTGAGACTAATCCGCTGCTTCACGCGGGCCCTCAAAAGGCGAGGGAAGCGCAGCATGCTATTTCTTCCTCCTTCCCTTTCGGCCCGGAGCCGGTCTTGGGAAAATAGAAAATAAAAACGGGGGGAGTGAGGGTGACGGTGAGGGCGGGGACAGGCCGAGCACTCCCCCTTGTGGACTGCAGGAGAGGAGGGGCGAGTGCTCCCTTCTTTCAGACGCCCCAGCAGCGGGGTGGTTTTGATTACGCCCCGCTCAAGCGCCGGCATTGTGCGCCAGTGTTTCCCTCCAGCAGTGCCAGGCGACCCCCGCGACCTCCCGGCAGTGGGCCAGTCCTGACAGAACAACTGGCCCTCAGAAAGAGAGAGACAGCCAGCGCAGTCAATCCCGGAAGGGCCGCTAGCTCCCGCTTCCTCTGAGCCCACAATGAATAAAATTAAACCAGGCCATTTACAAGCCACGAAGGGGGTGGGGGGGTGGCTGGAGGTAGTGGCGCAGGGAGGGGGGGTCGTTAAGCTTAACATGTGAGAAATGACTGCAAACATGGTCAGGTTTCAAAATTCTTATCCGCACGTCTGATCGAGAAACAACCGCCCAGCTCTCAGTCTGGACGTTGCCACGGCGATGCGTCGACAGATACGCAGCTTGCAGGGAATTGGACAGTGCGCTAATTGCTTTCGCTCTGTTATTGTCTTTGTTGTTGTTGTCGTTTGGTCGGACTTGTTTGTTTTTCGTGGGAGCGGGCGGTCCGGGCATTGTTTGACACGAATGCGGGGGGAGGCTGAGCGTCGGTGTGATGGCGTGACGCAGAGCGGGTTGTGACTGCGTGACAGGGTGTCGCAGGGTGTGGTGGGCTGATCATCCCGCTGCTCTGTGCAATGTACGGTGCAGCAAGGAGGGGAGGCAGACTCACACTGCTCTCCAGCTGCAGACGGGCGTTGTCTGTTCAGCGGCGATCTATCTGTCACATCCCTCTTCTTCTCCTTTGCCTCTCTCTCTCCCTTACCCTCTCTCTCTGTTTCTCTCTGCCTTATCCAGTTACCTCATCTCCCCTCGTTTTCTCTCCTTTCCTGTTCTCTCTGCGGTTTCTCCATCATCCCGTCTGTCTAAAAGAGCTCCTGAAAGGTATCGCCTGGACGTGGAGTCTGCCCCAGCTGTAGCCGGGCCTACGGGAGACCAGAGAGCTACGCTCAGCACACTCCCATCACGTGTCCCGCGTCTCAAATTAGCGTCCATCTTGTCCACTTCTCCTTCCATTACTCCAGTGGTGTCCCTCGTGTCAAATGTGCGTCCACGGCCATCTTGTCCACACCTCCTTCCAACACCCCAACATGTGTCCCCGTCTGAAACATGCGTCCACAGCCATCTTGTCTGCTTCTCCTTCTAACACTCTCAAGAGTTGTCTGTGTCTCAAACCTGCATCTACAGCCATCTTGTCTGCTTCTGTTTCCAACACCCCAACAGTTGTACTGCGTCTTAAACCTGTGTCTACAGCAATGTTGTCTGCTCCTCTTCCTATCACACGAACACGTGTCCCCATCTCAAACATACATCTACGCCCATCTTGTCCGCTCCTCCTTCCCTGATGTGTCCTATTCAGAGACGGCCCCGAGGAGGAAGGCGAAAAGATGGTCTGGGCCCCCAGGGGCCTCTTGTTTAACCGACGCTGCACCTGTGATCTGGCCATGAAATATAGATGCATTCTGGGAGCTTTTAACAGCTTGTCCCAGTGTGGTGGCATACCTTCAGGTTTGAGCAACTGTTCCATGAATAATTCAGGAGTGTGTGCGTGCGTGTATGTGTTTGTGTGCGTGTATGTGTGTGTGTGTGTTTGTGTTTTCCTGCTTTTCTGCTGTTTTGTGTCAGTAACTGGTTGTGGTATAATGGCTTGCTACTATGGGCTCTATTGGAGCATTGATGTTTTTAGGTTACATTGAGTATTTTAAGCATCTTAATGCAGTTATCAGTGAGGGATCTTTCTGGATCTTTGCTTTGAGCTGTCTTACGGAGTATAATTATGTTTTGATAATATTATTAGCTAGTGTAATAATTCAACAAATATTAACAGTAGCAAATATAATCAAGTAACCATAACCTTTCAAATCTGTGGTATAGACTTCAGAATGCAAAACATTCTGCATCCATTCTTTTCTTTCCAATCGTAAATATCCACGGTCGCCTAACTGGCTGAAAGCCCACTTCCTCTTCCTGTTGAGCGTGGGTGACAGATGGGCTGCTCGGTTCTCGTAAAACCGACCGGAGAAACCGACGGCTTTGTGTCTGAATGAATGCACCACAACAAAGTCGCGAAGAGGAGCGCTGACTGTGAAAGGTTACACTGCAGAGGTCAAAATGTTCCGGAACAAAACATAATCCGCGCCAGCTAAATTCTTGTGGTGCTCCTTCTGGGTGCCTTACTTTGCGTGTTTGTGAGAGATGAAATTTGGTGTGTGTTTGTCCGCAGCGAAAACCACCTGCGCACAGGTGAGGGGGGGCTCGATGCATCAAAAAAAGGAGGGGGTAAATAATCGTGGAGAGAGATGGAAGGGGAGAGAGATGAAAGGGGGCCGAGTCCATGTATAGTTCAAACGAAATATTGACTCAGCTCGTTCCCATCTTGCAGTAGTCCCAAGGGCCTGTTGCCTTGATCCTGATGTAGTACCTGTTGCATTTTTCGGCAACCCTCTTCGCATCCAGCCACCTCCCCGCCCGAAATGGCGCGGCTCCCCCACAGCGGTCCCAGCGGGGTCCGTAATCTACGCTCCGCTCCCGCACGGTGGGGCTGGAGTCTACCGCCCAGGAAGCCGTCACGGTTTATCCCTCGTCCTTGCCCCCTACGACGAGAAATGACCGTGCGTGAAAAAATAAACCTCCCGCTTCAACCTCTTAACGCTCCAAGTAACCGTTTTTTCACATTGGTAATGACGTTAAGTCCCCGAAAGCCATTTCCTGGCGCTTCGGAGTCATGAGTCGTCTCTCGGGAATGGGTTGAGGGTATTTGAGCATTTCGATCGAGCTTTGGGCCGAGATTCACCCAGATTCTGTATGCGGGTCCACTCCGGCCAACAAGTGCTATTAGCCAAAGAGCTGATGCTGCTGTACCGTCCTGACTGCTGAGTTATACAGTGTCAGAGATGCTGTAATGCTACAGGCCTGGTCTAGGTGCGGTTCGTACTGTTGTGTATGACTGTTATTTCAGAAGCATACTATGGGCCCATGTGCAGTGGCCATGCACAGCTAGCACAAAACATTGTCACAATGTTTCTGCAATGTAATGGTAGTCTTATAACATTGTCAAAGCATTCCAAATAGCATTGTGAGAACATTTTGCTTTAGCTGGCTCTGCCTACAGCTTTTCCGCCACCTGGAGAGAGCCGGCCATACACACCGCAGGGGAGCTCTCTATAATTATAATTTGTTATTTAGCCGACACTTTTATCCAAAGCGACTTGCTTTTGATTAGACTAAGCAGGGGATAATCCCCCTTGGAGCAATATGGGGTTAAGGGCCTTGCTCAAGGGTCCAACAGCTGCATGGATCTTGGCTATACCAGGGCTTGAACCACCAACGTTCCAGGTCTCAGTCAAGACATGCTGCCCTGCCCTCTGAGAGAAGCCCTCTCCAATTAGCATAAAGAACTAAAATTACTTGCCCCACACACACTCCCCCCAGTCACAATTACCAAAGCGGTGTCACCTCAAGCCAGATATGTGCAGGTAAAACCACCTCTCCCACCTCATGCTTTGTCCCACGGAGTGACACACTTCTGCCGTGGGCCACGCCGGATTCTTCTTTTTCCGGCGGTGTGTTAATTTAAGCTATGAAAAAAAAACATTAGTCTCCGACTTGGTTGCTTTGCTGTGCATCAGAGGCAAGGGTAAGTCTCGATCGCTTGGTAGCGCTCCACCGCCTTTAATGCCGCTAAACCAATCACATTCAAGGGGGTGTGGTTAGCAGTTTATTAACATTTGTGCAGATATGATAAAGAGCTTATTTGTTAATGGGGTTTTTTTTTTTTTTTTTTTTTTTTTTGGGCTTGATTGACACTTGTTTTCCTCCTGGGCGTTGGGTCAGGAGGTGATGTCAGAGGAGAGGGCCGGGCGGTACGGGTGGTCATTGTCTCCCAGTCAGACCGCAGCCATACTGTTGATTAACAGAGTTAATTTTTTTTTTTTTTCTCCCTGTTTTCACGTTGTGTTGCGGCGAGGAGGGGGGAATTTCTTCCTCTCTGCGTGTGTCTTTGGTTCTGCTGCTTCCTGCTCCTCTCGGGCCGTAGCCGGGAGAGAGTGAAAGAGAAAATCTGTCATTGAAAAGAACTGCGAGTGGCATATCTGGGATTGTGCGCAATTTCTGTTTAGCCCTTCAGGGTCTTTCTGTCCTCCCGTAATTTGGGGATTTATACCAAGCGTATCACCGCTGTGATGCACTGCGCAAGCAGCTATGCGCCCTTTTTATTGGAAGAGCAGCGGTTTGATGACGCCGTTTTCCCAATGCGCAGTCACACCGCCCGGTGTTTATCTCCGTCTCCAATGACAACGGGTGATCAATAGCAGAGCCCTGCTGAGCAGAATAGAGCAGCCTAGTATTTACCAGCGAACGTGGCCACACGAAAACCGACTTTTTAGCAGGACCGGCGAGAATGATGTTACCGCGTAACTAATATGAATGTTTCACTCTTCACGTTGTTCACGCGGTTCTTATTTATGGACCGCCATTCACGCCAGTAAAAGCAGCTTTGCAGGCTGAACGCAGGACGCGTGAATGAATCGACAGTGATAAGATTACGATCTGGTGCCCAGTGGGAAACGGGCAGGGTCTTTTTCTCTGAAAGCGCTGCTGCACATGAGCGGTCATCGCTGAGATCTGCCTTCTGCCTTTATTGCGTACAAGAGGGTCGATGCCAGCGATGCAATCATGGAATAATCAATGAGTAAACATCGCTCTCCTTTGGTTGTGCAACCGGCTTGGTGCGCGGATGCAGTGTGTGAAAAGGTTTTTTTTATTTTTTTATTATAATTTTTCTGTTCGCAATTTGCAGACAACACCCCATGTTGTTTCAGAGTGCTGTTAAAATCACGCACACACACAAACACACACACTTGCACACACCAGTGACCCACTGTTGCGTTTTTTTCTCTCCTACATAATATAATTGCCTTAGTTTTCTCCTCCATAACATAATTGCTTTAGTTCTCTACTCTAAAGCATAATTGCCTTTCATGCCACTTTTTTAGCTGCAGTCATCAGCTTGGAATTATTCTCGCTAAAGTGATGATGTAATATTTTAGTCAAGGTTAATAATACATATTAAATACATGTTATGAGTACAGCTGTATCGGATGAAATTTCAGTGCAAAAAAGAATATCACTGCATCATTGTTTTGATGTTAATACCATCACTTGTTGAGTGATACCAACCCTCATGTTTGTAATTATTGGGTTGTCTAATGTTTCTAAGCTTATAATAATACACATTTTGTCACTATGGCAAATTCATTTGTCAGTTAGTCTACACTTTAGATATTCTGCATTAGCATTGCTAAGACATTGCCAAAGCGCATTTGTTAAAAGATAAACAGAAATATTACAACAAGGAATGAGTAGTAGCAGTAATAAATTGGCAAAAAATAGCAGCAGTAATATTGTGAATGTTGAAACGGTTTGCTGTAGATCCTGACATTGATCGACGTGTCCCCTGTCTGTCTCCCTGCAGAACATAGATAATGGGCTGTGTGCAATGCAGGGATAAGGAGGCCTCGAAACTGACGGACGACAGAGACACCAGCATCTCGCAGAGCGCGGGCTACCGATATGGGGCCGACCCCACGCCACAGCACTACCCCAACTTCGGGGTCACCGCCATCCCCAACTTCAACAACTTCCACGCGCCCGGGGGCCAGGGGATGACCGTCTTCGGCGGGGTCAACTCGTCCTCCCACACGGGCACCCTGCGGTCCCGCGGCGGAACAGGTGGGGTAACCCCGTCGCTCCTCTCCCCGCCCCCCCCGCCCGCCCGCCGCCCTGCGGAATGTCCGGTCAGCGGCGGGGCTTTGAACCCCCCGGCTTTGTGTTGGCAGAGGGAGCGCGCGGTACTCAGGAAATCCTCCTTGTTTTTTACGGCCCTGCCCCAACGAGCCAGAAAACAACCCCAGAGCTTAATGACCACGGTATTGACCCTTTCAGTCCCAAGCCCAGTATGAAGTGGCTATTCCACCCAAATCCCAAGAGGTTCTGGCTTTGGTCGATGTTTTAATAGATGTTCAAAACAATAGTATAGCGGTCATTTTGATTGGTATAAAAGGTCGGGGGTGCCATGTTGCACTCAGGATTTTATGGTACTGGGACTGAAAGGGTTAAAGCCCCACTCAGTTATTTCCTTAGAGGTTTTGGGTGCTGTAACCTGAAAATAATACATTTTATTTATATTACATTCATACATATACACGTTTTAAATTATATCGACATTTTTTGTGAATACTAATGTAGTGGGTGTAGCAATGCACAGTGAAATGCAGTAAAGCGAATGCCTAACAGGTCACTGTGATGGCACACAACACAATTGATTCAAATTGATGTGGCTGCCCTTGGCTAGGGACGCCTTTTGTCTGTCTGGTAACGCTTTTGCCTATGAAATCTTTGGACGACTGAGAGGCCGACTCATTGCACTAATAAAAATTTGACAGAGGAGCAATTATTTAAAGCGAACCCTAAATTGATATCAGAGGACACAGGGGTCGTGGTTGTTAATTCACACTCTCCGGTTCTTTGTGGGCGGGACCGGAGTGTTGTGCGCGAACAGGCTCTTTGCAGGAGAAGACGAGCTCAGCCAATAAGAGCGCGTCTCCGAAACGCCCCCGCCCGTCTCCGCCGCTCGACACCGTGTCAGAGGTGTCTCCGCTCCGGAGCTTAACGAGCTCCCGCTCTCAGCGTCGACTGCGCTTCCTCGCCCCGGGTCCGAGGCCCTTTGAAGTCACCTGTGTGAAGCAGTGCATGCTGGATCCTGCCCAGGAGGAGGCCCTGCTCCGGCTGCATCTCACCTCTCATCAGCTGTCTTCTCTCTCTTTTATCTCTCCCTCTCTTACTCCCTCTTTCTATCTCTTTCGCTGTCCTAATCTCTCTCCCTCTCCCTATCCTTCTCTCTCCCTCTCTCCTTCTTAAAAGTCAATACTCTCCCTCCCTCTCTCTCTTCCGCCCTAGATCTCTCCCTCTCTGTCTCTGTCTCATGAGTATAGGAGAAGGCTGCCTGATCGTATTCACTGCTTGTAGTTTCATGTGTGGTGAGAGGCTATTGTATACTGAAGCAAAGCAGCTCCCTGATTTTACTTATGTACTTTTCCCCTCTCTGATATTAGGTAGCAGTGGGGTGGGAGGCAAGATGTCACCTGGTTAACCCTGTCAACAACAGCCTGTTATGGGTTGTCGGGCTCTATGTCATTCTTCCCTGGTTCTAAACTTGGATGCATTTGCCTTTCAGAGCAGTTTTATGTTAAAATAGTGGCGTGTGTTGTGTGTTTCTTTTTTCCACCAGAAAAAAACCCAGCGTGGGTGACATTTCTGTACTTTCCGCAGATAAGGTGTCTGCCGCTCCATTTCAGTATTCTGACTGCGGTCGGTAACAAGCAGCATAAAATCCAAAAAGTCTGGCTTTGGCTCCCCCTCAATCTACAGTCCCCCCCCCCCCCCCCCCTTCTCTTCTGAGGGGAGACTAAGCTTACGCCACTCTCTCAGTACATCCAGGGTGCAGTCTGACTTTGTGGCTAATTTGTTCCTAATTGTCGGCGTGCTGACTGCTGCTCTTTCTCTGCCCCTCCCCTGTTCCGCAGGAGTCACACTCTTCGTGGCGCTTTACGACTACGAGGCCAGGACTGAGGACGACCTCACCTTCAGGAAAGGCGAGAAGTTCCAGATTCTCAACAGCACGTAAGTGTGGCTATGCAGCTAACAAGCCAGTGTCCTCAACATCTATGGTTCCTCTGGTTCCAGTTCTTCACTTTCAAAGATGTCAGTATTTACACATGTATCACTGTCGAATAGGGAGTGTTCCGGGATGTGGCATAAGTGGCGACATGGCTCAGGCAGTAAGAGCAGTCGTCTGGCAGTCGGAGGGTTGCCGGTTCGATCTCCTGCCCGGGCTATGTCGAAGTGTCCCTGAGCAAGACACCTAACCCCTAAATGCTCCTGACGAGCTGGACCTTGCGTGGCAGCCAATCGCCTTTGGTGTGTGAGTGTGTGTATGAAAGGGTAAATGAGAAGCATCAATTGTACAGTGCTTTGGATAAAGGCGCTATATAAATGCCAACCATTTACCATAGTTCTGTAACCCAGCGTTATTTACCCTGGTGTAAAATACCAGCTACCAGCTGTTTCAAAACCTAGCTTGAGCTGTTTTTGTCAGCAGGTTAAACCTTCATTTAGACAGTAGTGGCAGGCTTATTATAGCTGGTTATTGTACATATGTACAATGTGCTTTTGTGTAGTAGGATTTCAGCTGTCCGGATGCTGACTGGATGTGTGTTCCTGTTGCAGAAGTTTTCAGTGTAAATTCTACCTTGTCGAGAGTTGCTGTGTGGTGACTTGTCTGTTCCACGTGGGGTTCAGGTCTGCATTATGCTTTTGAGAAGCTGACTGAGCTGAGTGTGCTCTCTCTTTCTCTCATTCTCTCGATGGCTCACTCCCACGCAACAAGCGAGCGGTGAGGCGCTGCGTTGTTTTTGAGCCCTCTGCTTTTAACCATGACAGGAAGTGCCACCGCCTCATTTCCTGCCCCTGCCGCAGCCTTGGGTACCATTACCCTTTGTCAGCAGTATTTGCCGACCCTGGCTCTACATTAGGAGGCCACGGAGGGCCAAGGCCCACGGACAGCTCCGGAACATTCTCCTCAGAACACATGTCGAGACGTAGACTGCACAGGCAGATAAATCAGATGGGGAGGGACGAGACTAAACCTCAGAGTAGGAGCAGCATATGCTTGTATATGCACTTTCTGTTAAACCCAAACACTCCCTGTGTGCTGTTTATTTTACCTCCTGGCATGCTCTCAATTCCTCAGGCTGCAGGTTAGGTTCTGGGGTTTTGGCTGATGGTCTGTGAATACAGGTTTTAAACTGGTAGCTGTGTGTCTGTAGGCTGCAGCCCCAACCCCCCTCCCCCCACTCCCCACTCACGAGGAGCAAGAGCCCCCTCTGCTTGTCTCTTTCTGTCGTGACAGGAAGCTCACCAGGCAAGTGAAATACCTGTGTTTACAGGAGGGGGAGGGGGAGGGGGCTAGCATTAATCATTAGCATTAGCCCTGTTTCTCGTGTCACGTTCATCGAGGGCTGGTTGAAACACCTGGTTTTCCACCCTCCTTTTACCCGGTAGTCAGGTGTGTCAGACAGTCTGACCAAACGGTAGCGCTAATTGTTGAGTTACTTACCCGGGAGGAGAGAAAACCAGGATTTGGATTTGAGGGCCAGATATGAGTATCCCCGCATTAGAGCATTCTTCCTTCACACGGGCCAGACAGAACAGCATCTCCAGCCCTCTCTCCTGCTCCTCGTGTGGGCCCTGCAGGGGAAGAGAGGAATAGCAGGCACACAGCCCTCCTCAGCATCACCCGCCTCCCCTCGCCCTCTCTCCTGGGAGCCTGGCGAACGCGACATCACAGACGCCGCCCGCGTCCGGCGGTCACATGACGGGCAGGAGGTGATGTCGCTGCGGAGCTACAGAAGGGAAGGATAGAGTAGCACCAGCATCCCACAGAAGTTTCCGGTAACGTTCGATAGACGTTTTATTTTACGCAATTATAAATGAGCTCCTCGCAGGAAAAGCGCTAAATCGCCCGCGGTTCGATAAACGGTTTAGCGAGGTGCTTCTCTCCGGGCATTTGCAGATACGGGGTCGTGGATGGTTCAGCAGAACTGAAAAAAAGAAAGCCTTCCTGCTTTACTGATTTTATTTAAGCTCTGGGCATCTGTGATCAAATCATCAGAACAAGGCAGTGTTCGCCCCATAGTATTTCCTTTGACAGTATAAGTGTTAAGTAATACACAGACTCCCAATGCACAGATTGCTAATCTCCTCCCTTCCAGTGAGACGGATTAGCTTTTTCGTGACCGGTTTTTCTTTAGTTTAGCACCCCACCGCTGCCTCGTGTTGAATACAGCACATCTCCAGCGGAAAGCCAGAATGTTCTTCTGTGTGCTGTTTATGGGGGCCAGTAGCCACTCTGCCCCAATGGTGCCATTTTGTGTCCAGAAGTTTATCTGTTGTGTTTGACGAGACCCTCTGTTCTTATTTATCGGCGCTAATGAGGATCTCCTAGAGGGAGATGGAGTCGGCCTGTGTTTAATGCTGTTCTGGTCCTTGTGAAGCCGGGGTAGATTAAGGGGTTTGTTTAAGGCAGGAAGCTCGTAAAAACGGGGACCGTGGGGGTCGGAGCCCCCTTCCACCGCAGAGGCTCCCCATAAACTGGGCAGCTGAGCAGCAGGCTGGAGCCTTTCTGTCCTTTTTTTCTGATGTTCCTCCAGAACCAAAGGGTATAAAATCACATTCACATCTTCAGACTGCGCAGCTTGTTTTGCTGTTGAAATGAAAGGGTGGATATGGCTCCCTCCTGCCTCTCATCACAGCCCGTATAGCCTTCTGCTTTCTGCCCCCAGAAGGAGCTCTGGCGTGTTGGTGAATGATGCAGCGTGATGCTACTTACAGGGTGGAGTGCCTGGGGGCTGTGGTGTGTCTGTCCGTGCGTGTGTGTGTGTGTGCGTGCATGAGTGTGCGCGCGTGTGTGTGTGTGTGTGTGAGAGCGTGTGGGTCCATGTGTTTGTGTGGGTGTGACTGCATGTGTGTCTGTTTGTGTGTGTGTGTGTGTGTGTGTGTGTGTGTGTGTGTGTGTGTGTGTGTGTGTGTGTGTGTGTGTGTGTGAGAGCGTGTGGGTCCGTGTGTTTGTGTGGGTGTGACTGCATGTGTGTCTGTTTGTGTGTGTGTGTGTGTGTGTGTGTGTGTGTTTGTGAATGTGACTGCTTGTGGGTGTGTGTGTTTTTGTGAGTGTGTGCGCGTGTGTGTGTGTGAGAGCGTGTTGGGCCATGTGTTTGTCTCTGCATGTGTGTCTGTTTGTGTGTGCGTGTGTGTTTGTGAATGCGACTGCGTGTGGGTGTGTGTGTTTTTGTGAGCGTGTGAGCGTGTGTGCGTGTGTGTGTGTACACCAGCACATAGTTGAGTGCTCCCGTCACTCATTCAGCCTGTGACTCATTCGCATGCCGAGCCGAGGAGGAGAGGGAGGTGAAGAGTGGGAGAGAGGGTGAGAAAAGAAGGAGATGATAGAGGAGGAAGGGAGAGAAGAGCGCGGGAGGCAGGAGGGGAGCGGAGAGGGGAGAGGGGACTCAGGGAGCGGGATTCAGACCTGTCAGTAATGGACAGGCGGCCATGTCGCGACCTTCTTCAGTCAGCCCTGGACAGGAGAGCCACTCCCCTCTGCAGCAAGAGCACAGCCTTGCTCACGTTCAGCTACTCCAGCATCACGCAGCTGTCCCTGCTGATTCTGCGTGAAACGAGCACAGGGTGTTGTGCCTTTAATATTCAAATGTGAGATAAATAATTGAATTGTGCTGTATGTAGCATACAGACGAGGGCCTCCATAATGCATGAGCGAATGCACAGGGCTCTCATCCTACAGCTTGCCCTTGGTTCTCAGGACTGACTGTGTTGAGCAGAACGAACGCTCATGGGATTTTTTGTTTTCTTCGGTGCATTTAAGAGGTTAATCACATTCTCTCTCCCTGTTCCTGTCTTTCCTCTTTCCTTCAACTCTCATTCTCTGACCACGTGTTGATCTCTACTCATCTCCCGTATTCTCATGGTCCTGATTCCCTTCCCTTGATTTCACTTCTCACCTTACTTCTGTCCTTTCATCTCATCGCAAACTAATTATCACTGCTCTCTCTCTCTCCCCTCTCTCTCTCTCCCTCTCTCTTGCTCCCTCTTTCCCTCTCTCCCTCTCCCTTTCTCCCTCTCTCCCTCTCTCTCTCTCTCTCTCTCTCTCTCTCTCACACACATTCTCTCCTTCCCTCTCTCTCTCTCTCTCTCTCACACACATTCTCTCCTTCCCTCTCTCTCTCTCTCTCTCTCTCTCTCTCTCTCAGTGAGGGGGACTGGTGGGAGGCTCGCTCACTCACCACCGGTGGGTCCGGCTACATCCCCAGCAACTACGTGGCTCCGGTGGACTCCATCCAGGCCGAAGAGTGAGTACTCTCTCCTCAGCCTGCACACACACACTCACACACACACACACACATGCACACACACCTCCACTTACACACACACACACACACACACACACACACACATTTACAGGGCGGAGAAGCTTATAGCTCTGGTTGGGAGCAGCACAAACATTTGCCGGTTTTCAGAGAGCGCGGTTAATGGGGTAGGACGTCTGTAAAAAGAAATGAAATTACAAAGTGATTTATGCCTCTGGACCGCCTGCAGAGGCGTGTGCCTGCTAATGTGTATTTTATTCGACACGGTTACCTTAAAATTGGGTTAAATGCAGGATGTTCAGGATGTAAAGTATGGTACAACATGCGCCGGGCCCTTCCCTGCATGACTGTACAGCCTGGTGCGGTCACGTGATCCAAGGAGTTACTGCCTGCCCAGCTACCCCTCGCCGGCTCCAGCACTCCCGCAGATGATTAATGATGCGGCCATTTTATTGGTACACAGCGCGACAGCTCATTATGCACACGGTATAGCTGGCTGAGAGTAACCGCGGGCTGGAGGGTGGGGATGATGCAATTTCCAAACGAACAAAGGGCTGTCGGGCACGTGGGAGACGTGTCGCGCCTCTTGAGGGTTCCGTTCACTGTTAACGGTGGCTGTCATAACAAGCGTTACTCTCAATTAGAAAATATGAGCTTGTTTTAAGTTGATGTTTGCTTGACAAGTGAAATTTTCTTATTCCCATGCCAAATCTTGAAATGAGTCAAACTGTCTTTCCTCAGTACAATGTTTGTCTTTTGTAGCGTAATGGTAAAAGAAATAAGATTTTAAGTCTTAATATAAGACTAAAATGCTTGTTTGTTTTTTGGGTTTTGTAGTGTTTATTACCCGTCTGTATTTTAGATTCAGTGTGGGCGTGCCTTTGGCGAATAGTAATTTTGTCCCTTTCGTGTGGTGTTGCCATGTAAATTTAGCAAGCCTCAGTCTCTCAAAGAAAACAAAATAATGGCCTAGGCTGTCCCAGTGTATGTTGGGACGTGGGTCTTCCCGCTCAGAGAGTGTTGCTGCTTCCCCATTGCTTTGCGCTGTGCACGGCCCCCTTAAATGGAGCCGTAATGGCCGTCTCTGCTTCCCATAGCTGGTACTTTGGGAAACTTGGCCGGAAGGATGCGGAGAGGCAGCTGCTGTCGAACGGCAACCCCCGAGGCACCTTCCTCATCCGGGAGAGTGAAACCACCAAAGGTAACCATGACGCCACACTCGGGCCGCACACCCGAGTGGCTCTTGTGCCATTGTCTACAGAGAATGAGGGACCAGGCAGTGAGGCACTAAGCAGAATAAATGAAAACTCACCGCATCAGGAAGTACATTTTTTAGACACGCTGCCAGATGCGCTTTTGAATGAAACGGGCCGAAGCTAAGAATGCGATCAAAGCTTGTGACGGCCAGCTTCCCAGTTTTCATTGTTGGAGTAAATCACTGAATGAAAAAGCCAGAACTGATGATGTATTGTGGTTTGTACCCTGTAGCCCGATCAAACTGATGCAATATTACAGTTCTGCTACCAGAACCGGTGATTTTTCTAAAGAATATATAGTTTTTGTATCGGATCCACTGGTAGTGATTATGGTAGTTGTATGTAGTTGGAAGAAATTGGCAAAATGCCGCACAAGACCGGAATTTATTCAAAGAACAGCTGTGCGCGTGTGTGGTTGCCTGCATGTTTGTGTGCATGTGTGTGCGTGTGTATGTGAGCATGCATTTGTATTTGTCCATCTGTTAGCATCCACTATCAAATCAGGTCAAATTTCTTGATTTGTTATTGCTCTAATGCTTCATTTCAATATGTTTCATTGGCTTTTGAAGCTCTGAATTGCAGAATGTCCCAAAAGTGTGCATTAAAGTGCACCTCATTGATCAAATATTCTTATCGACCTGCGTTTCATATAAAATTTCATACCAATGGAGTTATATTTACTCTGAGGGGAAACTGCTATTGGGTGTTCTGGTATGTAGTGGCAGACATCCGGGTGAAATGTAGACATTGCTGCGTCACTGTTTCCTGTACACAGGGGCATCACAGTGGGGGGGCAATAATGGAACTGACTACCCAGGGCCCAGGCAGGAAGGGGGCTTGGGGGGCTAAAAAGGGAAGGAAGACCACAGAGACCATGTTAGCCCAGGGTCTAGAATTTTGTGCTGCACCCCTGGCTGTACAGTATCTACTGTACCCAGCCTGGTTCTAAAATGGCTGCCCCTCAGTGTCCTCTCCTCTCTTCCAGGCGCCTTCTCCTTATCCATACGAGACTGGGACGACGTGAAAGGAGACCACGTCAAACATTATAAGATCCGCAAGCTGGACAGCGGAGGGTATTACATAACCACCAGGGCCCAGTTCGACACACTGCAGCAGCTAGTGCAGCACTACTCAGGTGAGACTGGGAAGAGGCCACCATGACCCTGTTCAGCTGTGGTGTTATGTCATATGTTATGTCAGTTATGACTCGGACAGATACTGCTACCGTTCCACCAATGATGTCATCGTTAAATAAAGGGCTGTGGGCTGTGTTCGAAACCGCATTCTACTTAAGTGATTTTCATTGAAATGCAGTACGAGTAATACGCTTAGTATGAGGTTTCGAACACAACCAAAAAGTGTAACTTCCCGTACAGGCTCAGATTTGGACATATACTGCTATTTAGGTCTTTTTCTTATGTGTATGTAGCTCCAGCAGTTTACCTGGTCACCATTTTGTCTATCTGTTTTATCGTGCTGAGCAGATAATGTAACAGGGGTCTACTGGGACCTTTTCAAATGGCACAAATTTTAAGTAAAATGAACAGCAGAAGCCATATTTCCGTGGAGTTCAGTGCCCAGACAGACAGGGTGGGAAGATGGTAATCAGTCTTGTTCCACGGGGCATGAATTCAGCAGTAAATCACAAGGAACAAAATCAGCACTCTTTAATGTCCTATAATGTCATATGCAGAACATGTAAACAGTCGTATTTGCTAACGATAGTCCCTCATACGTATCCTTGTTTTGTGTAGGCCAGGAACTAGCGGAAGCTGCTGGCTGGACCATCACTATGATATGTCAGCAGACTGCGTTTGTGGTCACGTCTGTAATATTAGAGAGCTCTTTCTCTCCCTCGGTCTCTGTGACACAAAATGGCGTGGTATTTTTTTTCAGCACGCTCCAGTTAGCACATTGACATATTGATGTTTTAATGCTTTGAAAATGAACGCCATGGATTTTTTTGTTCGCTGTGCATTGTAAAGCGCATTCTGTCGCTTATCAGCCAGCGTCTACGCACCGTCGCTTTTGTGTTTCTTTGAACGCCCTTCGCTTGGGTTCGGTAGTTTCTCAGCCGTTCCACGAGAGTTACTTCATCTCGCAAGCTTTCTTTCTCTCCATCTCCGGTCTTTGTCCATGTGTTGTGTGGCTTCTCACTGTATACTGTGTTTTACATTGTTACACATACAAAGCTTATGCGTACAAATTTCTCTTCTTGTTGTGTACCCAGCTTTTCATTTCAACCTGGAAGTATGACCTCACTGTTTGTTGTACATGGAGCATTTCCACAACCCCCCAAGTCAATATTCCTGTTCAGACCTGGGAGATAGAGAAAAGTGGGGGTCACTATGTGTACCTAGACGGCGATAACTGGAGACATCCTGCCTTTTTTCGCTGCGTTCATGCAACCCACTTAGCCTCCCCGATCCATCTTATCGACAAGTTTTATTACAGAAGATGAGACATGAAGTGCAGCATCGATGCCCACGTCTGCTCTCCGGCCCCCGAGCACAGATGGGTCTAATTGCGGAGGTGTAAACCGGCCGAGAGAACGCCGGCCTTATCTGGGGTTTTTACAGCCCGGAGCAAACAGCTCCATCCATCCTCCCAGGTCCGCTTGGTCGAGGAGGAACACACGTTTTGGTTAAATGCCAGGGTGGAAAACCAGTGAACACCAGGGGGTAAAACCTGTAAATGTCACCCGGAGCGGGGCAGTTGGCTTGCAAGCCCCAAACAGGTGTTTCAGTAAAGCCAAAGGGAGACATTTTTGGGCACCATTTTGATGCAGAAGCACAAGATTGAGTTCTGATTCCAGGGAAAAGAAACAACTGACATGTGGGTCAAGGTGTGGAGTGCGCAGCAGCTAAAATGGATGTTCTAGTTGTTACACGCCATTGTCCCTGACCTGAATAAAATAGATTTATCGTGTTTTCTTTATTCTCCAAATCGCATAAGCAGTTATGTGCTTGTCGAAGTTTTATGCCCACATCTGTATAATGTGACGTTAATTGCAATACGCAGTGGACCGTAAGCAGAAGATGGTGGGCGTTAACATGACACATTTTTTCTGTCATAGTCCGGAGCAGCAGTCAGTGTTAAGACAAGGCTTTAAGTCATGAATGTCGTAAAAGAAATTTAGCCCGTGTTTGCTGACATTGGTCCATCTTAATAAACCGTTATGTTGTTATGTCCGGTCTCATAAATGTTTAAATGTTCAGCGCGAATCATGACATGAGTTTGAGCGGCTTTGTTTTCGCTGAGATTACGAGTAGAGATTAATCTCCCTCGTCCAGATTAAGACTCTGTTACCTGGCAGAGCACCTGCAGTCGAATGGAAATTAAAGGCATGATTAAATCTGTTGTATGTTTGTAACCAGCGGAAATGAAACCACAGAACAGTGTTCAGCCTCGAGTCGATGTAGTCAGCAATGGTGTTAATACACTGCAGCTTTGAGCAAGGCTTGCTGTGTTGGGCTTTGCTGGCGAGAGTGCTGTCACTCTGCCTTTCCCTCTTTCCATCTTTCTTTCCCTCTTTCAATCTCCCTTTCCTTCTCCATTTCCATGTCCCCCTCCCCCTCCTTTTTTACCTCCCTCTCTCTTCCTCTGTCTATCTTTCCCCCTTTCCCTCTCTTTCTACCTCCCTCACGGTTTTTTCTGTCATTATCTTTATATTCCTTTCTCTCTACCTCTACTCTCTCTTTCTACCTCTCTCCCTCATCCTGTTTCTCTCTACTTCTCTCTGCCACTCCCTTTCAGCGTGTTTCCCTTCATTCCGTATGTCTTTTCCTCTCCGTCTTCCTGTCTCTAGTTCTCTGTGCCCCTCCCCTTCTGCATCTTCTCCCTTCATTTCTTACATTACTCTCTCTTCCTTTCTCCTGTAACTCCCTCCCTCATTCCTGCTGTATCTCTGTGCTTCTCTCTCACCCTCTCCTGTCTCTCCTCTGTAACTCTCTCCCTCTCTCTCTATCTCTGTGCATCTTTCTCTCTCCCTCCCTTTGTATCTCTGTGCTTCTCTCTCTCTCTCCCTCCCTCCATCTTTATCTCTGCTTCTCTCTCTCTCCTGCCTCTCCTCTATAACTCTCTCCCTCTCTCTGTATCTCTGTGCTTCTTTCTCTCTCTCTCCCTCCCTTTGTATCTCTGTGCTTCTCTCTTTCTCTCTCCCTCTCTCCCTCTCTCTCTCCCTCCATCTGTATATCTGTGCTTCTCTCTCTCTCTCACCCTGTGCACCTATGCTTCCTGTGCTTGTGTGCAGAGCGGGCAGCTGGCCTGTGCTGTCGCTTGGTGGTGCCCTGCCACAAAGGGATGCCCCGCCTGGCCGACCTGTCCGTCAAAACCAAAGACGTGTGGGAGATCCCGCGGGAGTCGCTGCAGCTCATCAAACGTCTGGGGAACGGGCAGTTTGGGGAGGTCTGGATGGGTACGGGAAGAATTACCACAGTAATGTAACCACCAGAGGCTATGGAGGTTATGGTCTGGATGGGCAGGGTCATGTGACCAGGGTACACCACTCCGGGCCTTTCTCCCTCCTATGTGACCTCACAGAACAGAAATTAAATCACCAGGTGCACACTGGGAAATGTAGTATTGATAGCATTTCAGAATAGAACATATAGACTTTGGAATGATAACTGGGAGACCACATTCACACCAAAGAGAAACGGGGAGAAAGGTCGTAAGGTGGTTACCGTGGAAACTGCCCCCTCCAGCCCCAGACGATACCCCTCCATCTCCCTCTTTGCATGTTCCTCTCCCCATTAGTTAACCCTCTTGCCTTGCCTTGCCTTCCCTTCCCTCCCTGTAGTGAGTGCGGACGGTTTGTGCTTTAATTTAACGGGAGTGTGTGTGAACGACTCGCCTGACACTGTGGGTCTGGGCCACGATGCCTGGGAGGTTTCCCGCGACTCCCTTGTGATGGAGGTAAAGCTGGGGGCAGGATGTTTTGCTGAGGTGTGGTCTGGTAAGGCAAAAAAAGTTCAATACATTCACTTTTTTTTTTTTACTGAGGGATATCTGGGGAAAACGTCAACAGCCCACGATGGTTAATAACCATTTAATTGCCACCTGAATCCTGAGGTGCGCTACAGCAGTTTAGAGACACTGATACTGACAGGAAAGACAATTTCGTGATAATAGCATGGGATTGAGAAGAAATTCAATGTGGGTTATTGACTTTTTCACAGATACACTGAAGTCTTCCAGTTCCAACCTTCAGAACCTCCTTTCCATACTTTCTCTTTTTATTAATATAAAATGTATATAGTCATATAAATATTACAACCTGCTCATACTTTCCCTTTTTCTCTTAAAACAATGGCAAAAATGTAATGTTATGATTTCATTATCCCAGTGCTATTACGCTTTCCCATGTACCCAGTGGAGAAGGTGGAATTATTTGCTGTTGTAAAGCTTATGACTTAACCCCAGAGGTGTGGCATCAGCTAGCTCCACAGCTAGTATGAGTCTGCCTGATGGCTCCCTTGCCAATGTCCCTGACACCATCTGCAGCAATTTGCAGTTCCATTACTTCATAGAGCCAGAATGTGCCTTTAGAAAGTTCCAACAGTTATTACAGAAGAATATAGTTGTGTTGTGATCATATGGACTCAATAATGGGCGTTACTGTTCAACCCACCCCCACCCCACCTCCAACTCAAAAGTCTGAACCCAGAACAGCATGGGAATTATTTCTTAATTATGGACATTATACAAACAGACCTTTAAGCAACATTTGCCTTAAGATAATTACATTGGTTCTTCACAAACACGGTTCCGTGCATTCGGAAACTGAATTTGCAAAACTGTGTTTGTGAAAAGAAAAGCACTTGCATTTAACTGGGAAATCAAAGTTAAGGATGAATGTTGATTGGATCCAGACTGAGCTTGCTTGCCTTTTGTTGTCGTCTGTTGTTATTTTTAATCTACATCAGTATGAGGAAAAAGTTGTTGAGCCAAAATGGCGTAGTTTATTAGCAACTGGCCTTGCAATGAAAATGTGTCATCTCTCCCCAAGCTGTAGCAGCTGGCAGAGGTTCAGATAAAGGCATTAGGGTGCCTATTGCTTTTAGTAATCATCCTACAATGGATTATCCACTCTGACACGGGTGCTTTGTGTATGTGTATTTTAATCATGGCGGATCTTCATCTGGTCTGCTTACTGATGTTAAAGTTAGTCACACTTGCATACATTATAACAGCTTTGGCAAATAGAAAATAAAGGCAAGCAAACTCAAACCCCCCTCTCCACCCCCCAGTTTGCATGTTTGGTACTTTTTCCCATGCAAGATGTGCCCCCTAGTTTTCCAGCAATCAGTTTATTGCAAATTGTAGATTAAACTAAATTGGTCCAGTCAGGTTTTGTTTTCCTTTGGGGACCAAAGGAAAATCTGAAAATGGGAGGCTAATCTTGCACTGGTTGTTGACTTGTTTGTCATAATGTAACATATTTGATTTTGTGCATGCATGCATGTGCGTGCGTGTTTGCGTGTTCTTGCGCATCACGCTAACCTGTGCCCCGCTGGCGTTTGGCAGGAACGTGGAACGGCACCACTAAGGTGGCGGTAAAGACCCTGAAACCGGGCACCATGTCACCAGAATCCTTCCTGGAGGAGGCCCAGATCATGAAGAAGCTCCGACACGACAAGCTGGTCCAGCTGTACGCTGTGGTGTCCGAGGAGCCCATCTACATCGTCACCGAGTACATGGGAAAAGGTCAGAGGTCACCGACTGGGTGTAACCCAGCCACCGGTCATATGTGTAGAGGAAATGGGTATAGTGGGTATAAGGTCCCATATTGTGGAAAATGATATTTCCCTTGCTAAGTGTATTGTAAAGGAGTTGAAGGTGCTATAATGAAACACCGTGAAATTATCAAAACCAATCAGAACAGATGTTCATTGATATTAATGTGCCTTAAAGACACAATCGCTAAAACAGCCTGTTCTTGGTAAAGTTCATGAGATGCACTGGAGAATGGACATGGAAAACTGTACAGAGATTGTTTTTGGTACTTAAAACCACATAAACGTGCTGTTCTTATTCATAGTAAAATAAAACACTGGAAATGTATACAATATGGGACCTTTAAAGATGTGATTGCTTTTTAGCAGCGCATTGAGCTAAGAGAGCTAGCAATAAAATTAAATCCAGACCATGCCAGGAAGCTATTGCCAAGAAACCCAGAAAGTGATTCACAATTGCACATTGAAGGGAGGGATTCAATCAACTGGGTATGGTCCACCCCCTTGCACAACAGTGACCCCTCTGGTCATTCAGATATTTGCAATCAGCATGCACTGTTCACTGTGTCCCAGCAAAATAACTGCACAGCTCAGCTATTGGAGTGCAGAGAAGTAGTTAGACAGGCTGGGTTCATTTCAGAGGACATTCATGCTGAGGTGATAGAGGACATTGGAGCAGTCAGTGACTACAAGCTCAGAGTCCTAGACAGTGGCGTGGCTGAAACCAGGACTGACAGGCCAGAAGAGACGGGTCCAAATATAGAGTACGTGCCAGTCAGCCAAGAAAATCTCCCTGTAATTGAGTCAGGAATGGACATAGTCCAGAGCAGTCTGACATTTCCACATATAGAATCTTGGTCGGATATTGAAAAAAATGGCCACAAACCACTGAACCAATCAGAGTGCAAGAGGGTGTGGCTTGTGCGCCATTAGAGTTCCCACATGATAAACACTGCAGTAGAAGCAGCGCTGGCAACATTTCAGCATTTACTGGAAGCAACCATGCACTATACCTAAAATAAGTTTGCAATGCTGCATTTGCAAGGCTTAAATATAGGCACTTGGATGCAAAGGCATTCGTGAAGCCCTTTAAATTATACACATTTTAAGTTGCACATTTAAATAAAATGTCTTCCAGTTGCTTGGCTGTGCCGCAATTGGCATTACATTTGCATGGTTACTGAATGAATAGGTGACTGAGTAGGTTTATTTTCCTTACATTCAAATTTTTATGAGATTGATCATCTGCCATGTGTGCCGTTTTATTTAGACCAGGGCTGCCCTGCCCTGTTCCTGGAAGTCTACGATCCCTGCAGGTTTTCACTCCAACGCCAACGACGCACGCCTCATTCACCAGCTGGAGATATCATTTAACAGTTAATTAGTAGAATCAAGTGTGCCCAAATTAGGTTTGCAATGAAAACCTACAGGACTGTAGATCTCCAGGAACAGGGTTGGGCAGCCCTGATTTAGATCTACCGGTACAGATAGTCCCAGCGGAATCAGGAAATAAACAGGTTGGCCTTTTCTGCCCTGGTTCATACTGTACTGTACAACATTGGTGATTCGTTTCCAAGATATTGAGTTGGCATTTAACAAGGTCCCAAAGTCTGCTCAGGCCCAACAGTCAGTCGGTTACTTACTATTATAGAAGTAGTTGAAGGGCAAAGGTTTTGATTAAATCCCACACTGTTTTTAAATGGATTGAATGGAGTTTAATGAAACTGCTGTCAGCATTTAGGGTATTACCAAAATAGCCCTGATATTAATTAATGGCCCTAAATGGAGTGTGTTGGTCTCCTGGACTCTGCTTGTGCTAATTAACTGATTTGCTCATTTCCAGCAAAAGAAACAGAATATATTATCTGCATTCCAGTACAAACCTGGAAATGAATATACATATTTCTCATGTAATGATAAAACGAAGTACAGCTTGGGTTGACGTGGAGGAAAATGTGTTAACTTTGTGGCCCAGCGATGTATATGCAGCGTAAAACTCAGACCTCAACATCCTCTATACTCATCAAACCCTTCTCCTCTTTCGAGAAATAGACGGTCCTCTTTGTCCCTCGAGCAATTCCCTCGGAGTGCGTCACCGCACTGTACTTTTAACGTTCTCTGTTTCGCTTCACTCTGCACCGACTGCACTCAGCGAGCCCATAATTAGGCCCCATATTTAACTTGGGTGGAAGTCTTCCAGGAAACTGCCACTGCAGAGATCCACATGAAACACGCCTCTTTAACTATTAATGCATATGCAGGCGCACAAAGAGAAGGAGCGAGAGGCGGGTTAGTGTTTGATATATTGATATATATTATATAGCTCGACGCCCCGGCTGAAAACCCGGTGTTGACATTCAGGCTGTGATCTCGCTTCAAAGGGAAATGCGGAGTTAATCGGAGGTTTGCGAGAGGGCTGATGTGAAATTTATTTGCGTTGTTGCTCTGCACTCCCCTTCTCAGGAAGCTTGCTGGATTTCCTGAAAGACGGAGAGGGTCGAGTGCTGAAGCTACCCAACCTGGTAGACATGGCGGCGCAGGTAAGTGCAGCACTGCCGGACTGTGGTCTGGGACCACGTGAAGGGCCTGCCCATTTCGAATTCAAGAACGAAAGGTGGGTTTTTAAAACTGGGATATCTCCACACTACATTTCCATTTTCCCGCCTTCTTGCTTCCAGGTGGCCGCGGGCATGGCGTACATCGAGAGGATGAACTACATCCACAGGGACCTGCGCTCCGCCAACATCCTGGTGGGAGACAACCTGGTGTGCAAGATCGCCGATTTCGGCCTGGCCCGGCTGATCGAGGACAACGAGTACACGGCCCGGCAAGGTAGAGGAGCTCCGCGGCACGACGTCAGGGGGCGTCATTTCATTTCTCCAAAACGTCCCTGGGGGGTCACTTCCTCATCTGTACGGTCACCCCACCCCTGCTCACTCACCACTGGCCCTCGAGCCAGCTGCCTGAGCTCACTGTGGGAGAAGCTCCAGAGGCCATCACAGGGCCGCTCATGCTGAGAACATTTCCCTCAGTCACCCAGAACATGTCTGGGTTGGTCTTATTTATTGTTTTCCCTTGCACAATGTCAGAGTGGCCTCCCATGCAGGTACACCAAAGCCCTTAATAGCTAAAGGCGACCAGTGTCCATTAGTCTTGGACCCGATGTGTCCTATCTATCAGGCCTGGTCCTGGAGCAGCACTCTAATCACTGGCTTTGCTAACATCTGGATTCTGTTAATCAGGATAGGCCATGGTTCAAATTGAATTATGCTTGATTTTGAGAAATCTTGGCAGGTAGTTGATTGCTCTGAAACTTAGGAAGTGTGTTTTATGTAAAACGGTAAAGGTAGCATATTTATATTTACTCGAGTAAATACAGGCGAGAAATCTCAGTTTATGGAGCTTAATTGCCCGTTTAACTGTTCAAGGACATATTTAATTGGTAGAACTAATTAATGTTTGTTCATTACTAATTGCTTTGATGGTAATCTTTACTGTTTGTCTAAAAGGCGTAAAGGAACAGTAAATCACGATAACAATGTCAATTTCAGATCAAGTGAACCAGCTGTTGAAGTTTATATTCCAGAAGTAACTAGAGCAGCATGCACTGTGGTCTTTTATTAATCTCTTTTTGCTTTTTAACTTTTGAATGAACATTGAAAAATAAAGAATGAATTTAGCACCTTTAGCCAAGTGCATCATCTCTTACCAGGTCGTACAGATATGGCAATTCTCTAGTACCTGCACACACAGAAATCCACCAGTCCCATATTGGTGATCTAGCACGCCAAATATAAGACAGCAATGACAGTGAAGGTCCAGTTTATAATGACTGAAATGGCATCATGCATGACTCATTTCTCATTCCCCTCCCTGTTGCGGCTTCAGGCGCTAAATTCCCCATTAAGTGGACAGCCCCGGAGGCGGCGCTCTACGGGAAGTTCACCATCAAATCGGACGTGTGGTCGTTCGGAATCCTGCTCACGGAGCTGGTGACCAAAGGACGGGTACCTTATCCAGGTGAGAGGGCTGATGTTCAATATCAGTGGGACCCAAATCTGTGAAACCGTGAAAACTCATGTGAGCACACTGACATGTTGCTGGTGGTAAGCTTTCACGTCACGTGTTCAGTGTACGGTTTAACATATGGCCATATTGCTGCTGGCCATTAGCCATGTCCATCTCGGTTGAGTGAATGGCTGTTTTGAGTAGACCGGCTTTGAGGTTTAAGTCACGTAATCCAGGTCTTGCCTTCAGGAGAACCACCCTCGTGTTGATGATAAATGTGTAATGATAGCCACATACTCGGGCATACTGATGTCAGGGAGGGCTTTCCAGGAGGAAAACACATGTTTGTCCAGATGGAGTGCACTTGGCTGGTGTGCAGGAGCGAGAGAAGGGAGTTGGGGGGAGTGAGGGGGTTTTGACATCACTCTGGCAGATGTATCCGTATATTTCTTATGTCTGGTCCAGATGCTTGTTGATGTTGAGGTCTCGCTTGTGTCAAGTCCAGTATAAATGCGAGGACCCTTTCAGCAGGCAGTAGTCATAATGACCAAAAGCGGCTTCCTCATCATGAGTCATGACCTCTGTATCCCCTTGGTGGAGAAGGTTTATGGTTGTTCTGTGAAGCTGTGTAAGATCTTTTGCCTTACCACTCAACCTATGCTTCTTCTTTGTTACTTTTTTTCCACTTTGTGTGTGTGTGTGTGTTTGTGTCTCTGTGTGCATGTGCCTTCATGCGTGCTCATGCGTTTGCACTTGCGTTCATGCGTGTGCACATCTCTGCGTGTACATGTGCATGTCCGTACCCATCCATGTGTGTGTGTGTGTACATCGCGTGTGCGTCTGTGCGCGTCCTGGTCCGCGTGTGTCCTCACGCGTCTCGCAGGGATGAACAACCGGGAGGTGCTGGAGCAGGTGGAGCGAGGGTACCGGATGCCATGCCCGCAGGACTGCCCCAGCTCCCTGCACGAGCTCATGGTCCAGTGCTGGAAGAAGGACCCCGAGGAGCGGCCCACCTTCGAGTACCTGCAGGCCTTCCTGGAGGACTACTTCACTGCCACCGAGCCACAATACCAGCCCGGGGACAACCTGTAAACCGGGCTTCCGGTACCGCCATGGACTGCCCCCGGCCCCCAGCGGGGCTGCGGGTACAGCGGCCCCCTGCCTGTTGAATATGTACAGTACAGCTTCCAAATCTGTCCATACCTCCGCCCTCTCCCCCTCTGCTCCCCACACACAAACTCTGGCCCGGGGGAGGAGCGGACCGAACTGACTTTTTCAGCCCGGAGGTGTTTGCGGTTCTGGTGTTGGATCTTTGTAGGTTAAAGGGAGGGGGGAGGGGTGGGTGGGCTGGGGATCGGGTGTTGTAAGGAGTTTGTGATGATGCAATGATGAAATGCCTGTATTCAGTGTAAATATTAATTGCTTGTGTACTTATCCTTTGTTTATTTGTCAATGGTTTTTTTCCACTTATATGTCTGTCGTTTTGATTTTGAATTTTTTTTTTTCTTTCTTTTTTTTTTTTTGTCCAGGACAGTTATAATGACAATGGTAATCATTATCACAAAAAAAGTTATATTCATGAGATCTTCGGTCTTGGACGTCTGCCAATCCTCGTTGCAATGTTAGGAATTTTTTAATTGTTTTTATTTTATTTTACGTAGAGAAACTGGATGAATTTCCACTTGCCATTTGTTATTTTGCCTTTTTCCATAATGCTCCTAATATGTAAAGAGAAAAGTCTTAAAAAAAGCTTACCTCTACATTGTATTAATTCTCTTTTTGATTTGCTGTATCTGACTCACAGGTGCTTCAGCATGACTATGTCCTCATGATTTTGCACTGCCTTTTACCTTTTTGGTTTAGCCATGTAAAATAGCCGTTCCTCTCTTTGAAAGCATAGATGTTAGGCTAATGCTGTAACAAAGTTATTTTACAAATAATATATGTTACATTTTGTAATTACAGCAAAATGTGCAAGAATGATACTTTTAAACATATCTCTCACAAAAATGGAAGAAAAAAAAAACCTAGCAGTACTGCCGTAAGGTAGGAATGCCACCCGTATAACTGGAATAATGCAAAACTTTCTACCACAGATAATGTAGTGTATACTGAAATGACATGCAGTTTATTTAAGAAGAAAACAATGTATGGTTTCCATTGAACAATCTTAACTTTACCCTGTACAGAGTAACATTTTTAGCCATTCCCACAGCGGTCTCATTCTTTGTTTACTTGGTGTGAAGTGTAGCGATGTTGAGAGAAATGTTTATTGGTTTCGCAGGGATCGCCATGCATCCTCTTGCATGTGCACCTCAGTAATCATGTCTCAGTCTGGGCCTCGTCAAACCACTTCTTTCGTAGTTTCCTTTTTTGTTTTTGTTGAACTGACCATGAATATTAAGTCTTAAGTTTCATAATATACGTGTATATTTAACCTGATTCAATAGACTTTTCTCTGTTGAAGATTTGGTTGGTTCCTAAAGGGTTGTTTCACAGGCTCTGGTTAACGCTGGTCTAGTCACTTAGGACCAAGAACAAATGGGGCTCTTTGAACTGCCTTTCTTTCCAGTTTTTGCATTACGTTTTTTGGAAATAAATGTCAATAACCTTTATAGTTTTGGTTCTTCCTTTTTCATTTTTTATCTTCGCCTTTTTTGTTAATTCAGTAATTTTCCATAAATGAAATAAAAACATGCAAACATTTTACACTCTTTCTGATATTCTCTTTTTTTTTCCGACAGATGGATGTTCCGTCTTTCTGTCAGGAAGTGGTCAATATAATATATAAAAGGCCAAGACGAGAGCACTGATGATGTAGAGTGTTTACATTTACATCTGCATTTCACAGAGCTGCAGGGAAGGAGGCTGGGGGTGGGTCAGAATTCATAAAGATGATGACTGAATTATCTGTTGTAGAAGGATGAGAGGGGCCTATATCTCAAAGCAGGATTATTGAGTAAATGTATGGATAGCTGCACTGAGTAAAACTACCAACAGCTATTCATGGATTTGATGCTTTTCACTTGTTGAGAAACTTATGCACTTGTAAATCGCTTTGGATTAAAAGTGTCTGCTAAATGAGTAAAATGTAAATGTGCTCAGTCCAGTTATCCAGCTAATCCTGCTTCATCTAAGTGAAGTGAGTCAGATTTCTCTAAATCAGACATCACAACAGAGTGGCCCTGTTTCTGCTGCATCAGTATGAATGACATCACATGGTCAGCATGACATCACATGGTCAGCATGACATCACATGGTCAGCTGGTGAGAAGTGGCCTACTGTCACACCAAATGAAGCCTACAGCAAGAAGGCGTCCAACAATGATGTTTTGGTGGTAATTTTTGTTTTTCCAAATCTGTTAATGAGAATTCCCATATGCGGTACATCAGTTCACACATAACTAGTAACAAAATGCGCCAGCGTCACAAACCAACGATTATTTAGGCCATAGTGATTAGATCACTGTGTCGTTCACATGTTTTCTCCAGTCCAGAAGCTGTCACCAACCCCAATGGTGTCTTTGAGGTAGGCCCAGCCAGATAGCTCTCCTTAGCCGTCTACCCCTTCTCTTTTGTTGAACGTAAACAGAATGCTTATGTATTACCCACAGTGGCCTATTGGGGGTGCTAGCATGCTGAGGCCAGTGCCATTTCAGTCGGACAAAAAATAAAAATTGTATCTGTAATATTTGTCCTTTTGTGGCATATGGTTTTGTCCAGATGGGACTGCAACCATTATGTATTTGCTGTAAGTGAAATTGTGTTTGATTGCATGTTTGTTAGTTCTATTGCTTATGCTTGTCCTTGTTTTTTGCAGGTGGAGAGATTGCATTGTCCTGTATCTGAATGTTATTTTCTCTGTAGGCCACAAGAGGGAGTCTCACATATTGTGTAGCATGGCTCTCAACATGTGCCTCATATTCAAGCAATCTATTTTCTCACATATCACCCCATGAGTACCACATACATATACATTTTCCAAACCGAAAAATATTTGATGTACATAAACATCACATACAGTTAAATGCAAACATATTTGGATAGTTAATCTATTTTTGTTGTTCTGGCTCAGTATACCAAATGGATTTGGAATAAAACAATGAATATGTGGTTATAGTGTTGACTGTCAGCTTTACTTTGAGGGTATCACTCATGTAGGGATCAGCCCTTTTTATACATAGTCCCCCCCATTTTAGGAGAGCAAAATTAATTGAACAAATGGACATAATCTGAAATAAAGTTGTCATATTTAGCACCTGTTTTCAAATACTTTGCATTTGATGACTGCCCAAAGTCTGCGACCCATCGACATTACCAGACAGTGGGTGATACTCTGCTATGCTTGTACTGCTGTTTTATCTTCCTGTTCCTGTTTGTTTGTGGGATGTTTTCCCATAAGTCTTGTCTTTAGCAATTGAACTGCAAGTTCAATTGAATTCAGGACAGGAGATTGACTTGGCCAGTTAAGAACATTACACTTTTTTTGCCTTGGAAAAAGTCCTTTGTTGCTTTTCAATATGTTTGGGGTCATTGTCATGTTACAAAGTGAAGTGTCGTCCAATGAGTTTTGAGGGATTTCATTGGATCTTTGAATACGCAGTCCCTTTCTTTCTCCACACTTTCTTCTTTCCATAACTTTGGTACAGGTTAATACTTGTCTCGCCTCATTCATAAGACATTGGTCCAGAGCTCGACAGTTTTTTTTAAATGTATGTTTTAGCAAACTCAAACCTGGCCGTCCTGTTCTTGAGCCTTGCGAGTGGTCTCCATCGTTAGGCTGGCCTGATCTGGTAAATATTCTACCACAGAGAGAGACAGATCACACAGATCAATTGATGTGCACACGGCTGATAAAGATTATCTCCTGCCCTTTCCTGTACTGTACCATCTACCTACCATCAACATGATCATTTGGCCCCGCCCCCTTCGTATGGATCACCCACATCGGGGGAGGGGGGGTTTAAATGAGTCACAGTCAGTCCCTTAGTCTTTGCCTGCTCATAACCAACCGTCTATGTGGACACCATTCACCTTTCCAAGTGTGGCACTGTCTACCACCATGACCCTAAAGTGTAAGTACCACTTTATTCTGCCTCCAATGCTATAGCAGTGACTAAAGTTTATCTAAATGTGTCTCAGACCCACAAAGCAAAAAATGTTTAAGGGTTTTCTTGATCGTGAAATGAATTATTGTTTCTCTTTGGTGATAAAATCATATTGCAGACTGTATTAGTCTTTGGTATTATTTGACAGTTGAGAATTTGCAAATGGAAAATTGCTTTTATTATTAAATATATTTTCCCCAAGGATGGTAACAGTTGTTATCTGCAGTGATGAAATGATAGAATGGCACTTTTACTGGTAGAACACTTGCAGAAATAATATACAAAAGCTACATTGTAAGATAATGGTTATTTATATATTTATGCTTATGTATTGTCTCCATTTAATCTGATTTGAGTATTGACATCATATTTATTTATGGAAAATCAATTCTTGGAGAAAATGAATCCTCGGGAAGGTGTTTTTGGATGGACAGATGGTTATAAATCAGGTTGTTGAGACTGCTTACCTGGTTTCTGCTAAGTGATTCCAAGAAATGTGCATACTTGAAGGGTCCTGGCAACAGGCAATAGTGGTATAATCCACACTTGTGAACTTAATGGAATCATCCGAACGTGTTATTGAGACGTTACTGTGACGCTTATATGGTTACGTTGACAGCTAGGAGTTTTTTATGCTCATGTTCTTGTTCTGAGAAAATGGCCATTAGCCCTGGAGAGTCCATATATTTCATTTTCCATTACAGAGTTAACTCCCCCTCCCTCCTCCAGACTGTAAACTGCAAAATATTCTCCCCAGCTACACCCTCCAGACAGTCACGCTTCACTAGATCTGTTAGAGATTATCTTCATTGCTGCTTCTCATTTCTTTTGCAGTTCCTTCCCTGCATCCAACCCTTCTCAAATGCTCAAAGCATTTTCAACCTATTCATTATGACCAATCTATTGAGTTACTACCTATTAAATGCTCGTTTTTGTGGCAGCTAGTGTTTAAATGTGACTGTGAAGGAGAATAAAATAGAATAGTTTCAGCATGACAAAGGATACTAATTGAGATTTCAATCCAAGTGCTGTTTGTCCAGTGGTAGGTTGAGAGGCTAGAGGGCTTCCAGAATTATAAAGTGTTGAAAGATTGTGTGTAGCAGCTGTTTACCATGCTGTGTCACAGGAAATAATCAGTACTTGAATGACATAACATTGCTTGCTCATTTGTTTATTGCACTCATTATACTTCTTGTCCCTTCACCTCTTATATCTGTAAGGGCATCACATTTAGTCTGGTAATGGTTTTATTGTAGGCATTAGCATGGCTGCTGTTACCAGGCATTGAGAGGAGATGAAAGAAAAATGGATGGGACTAACATCTTTATCGCAGTTCAGAAGGTGTACTACCCCCTGCTGTGCATAATGGGTATTCCAGGTTTGTCACTATTCTTTCTATTTTTGTCCATTCAGATTCATTGTCATGGTAGCTATATTGGGCATTTTCATAGCTGATTGATTAAGGCCTGAAATTCTTTATTGCATTTCATCAGTGAACGTATGGATTCCAAGACAGGAGTGCATCTTTGCAAGAAAGATAAATAGTTACTGCATTGCTGTTTCAGCTTCAGGAAGTATCCAGATTTAATGCATCAGAACATTAAGAACACATAATGATAGGAACAGGCCGTTTAGCCTGTCTACGATTGCCATGTACCTACAAACTAGAGTTTCCAGCACTTGCCATTTGCTAGAAGCTAGAGAGTACCTAGCACTGTCTCAAGCCTAAAAACCCCTGGAGTCTCTCCCTATACTACATGACCAGGCAGATCATGGACTACATGGACTATGTGAAAATACTGGCCGTGTACAGTATGTCATAAAGGATAAGGGCAAATAACTGCAGATTATTTATTGCACTATTTTGTTGCTATTTTGTTTTCACAGCCAACCTCTTCACATTCTACATGATCTGCTTTCGCAAATGTGGGATGTCTGAGACAGCCATCATCTACCTGAGCTTCCTGGCCATCGTGGACACCTTCTACCTGATCTGGGTGATCCTCCTAGATCTGACCCTGACATTCCTGCAGGAGGCGCCCTTCTGGCACTCCAACCCCTGGTGCGGAATCCTGGGGTTCCTGCAGTTCGGCTCCCTCTACAGCTCCTCCTGGATCGTGGTGGTGTTCACCATCGAGCGATATCTGGTCCTGAGCATCACCGTGGCCAAGCAGCACTTCTCCCAGGCCCGGGTCACGGTGCTCACCTGCGCCACCATCGTCCTCGTGTCCCACCTGGCCTCCGTCCCTATGGGCTGGATCAACGCCGTCACCCCCGCCAACCTGACCCTGCCGGGGGGGCAGAACGTGACCCAGCCCCGGTGCCGTTACAGGGACGGGGTCTACGCCACGGTCATCGTGTGGGTCACCACCTTCCTCTCCGGGGGGATCCCCATCGTCCTCATCATCATCTTCAACTCCCTGATCGCCTACCACCTGACCCGGGCGAGCAAGCTCTTCACCAAGGAGGAGAGGCGGACCATGAAGGGCGTGACCACCAAGGGCATGGTACGGAGGACCATCCTGCTGCTGGGCACCGTGTCCGTCACCTTCGTGGTCCTCAGCCTCCCGCGCTTCGTCACCTACTGCATTCTCCGCACCGTGCACAACGACGACGCCTTCAACAGGAACGACTACTCCATCCCCATCAACGTCATCAGCGACGTGGCCAACATGCTGCAGAACCTCAACTCCACCACCAACTTCCTGCTCTACTGCATGGTGAGCAGAAGGTTCCGGCAGGAGCTCCTCTACCTGCTGACGTGCAAGACCAGGGCTCGGAAGCTGGGCTCCCTCCTCACACAGACTACCATGAAGGTCTTCTCCATCGTGGACCACAAGGCAGAGTCCTCCAAGGAGGCCGGAGGCATCGTACTCACTAAAGTGAAACAAGCAGAGTAGACCAGGCCTACCCAGGGCCTTCAACTAAGTTTCCCAAGGTGCACTGCAAAGGGATGCTTGAAATAATCGGACCGGTCACCCTCATCAAACAATCACAACAAAGTTTTTGAGATGGCATAAATATTAAAAAGTGACATCCTCTTTTATAAATAATTGTTATTTGTCACTTGTTGTCTTGTCAGATTTTGTATATATATTTAATTGCCAAATGTTGAAGATTTATATGTGGAGCAGAGATGAAAATTTAAGCTGCATGTTCTCTTTGGAAGGTCATATATGATAGGCATTTACGCTTCAGCACAAATGCTTAAAATGCAGGTACATGGAGCACATACATGATGTACCCCAAAGTGAAGAATGAAATTAATTACTGAATGTGAGTTACTGAGAGCACCCTAGGGTATATAGTTGGCTGTAACATTAACCCCCTTACTGGGGAAAAAAACCTTTCTGAATCTGCAATGAACTTCATACATGCACTCCTGACGCACCAGGATCACAGCCTCTCCAGTCCATTGGCATTCTACAGCTTTCTCTGGGCCACTGGGGAAGTAAATATTCAGTCTGCTTGCCCCAGCTGACACCTTCACTGAGACGGTCCAGAGGGTGGCTCAAAGGCCTTCACGTAAGGGAGATGAAAGCTACCCTGCCAAGACAGCTCAGAGTACGCAAAGTTATGGTATAGTTGTGCACAACTGCAAACAAGACCTATATTGTACAATATTGTCTTGCTTGTGTTGTTTGCACACTACCTTTCTTAGCAGACAATTGTTTATCACACTCATCAGTCTACTCAGATAAATTGTATTTCTTGGCATTTGATTCGCAAATGTATGAAAGGTTGAATCAACTGTATTTCATTAAGAGTTTTGTCCTTTTTGTACAGAGGTGTTAACACCTGAATTGTGTATTGAAATTTAATTTCATGAAATAAATATTGACTTTATATGCATAGACACATTAAGGTGTTGTTGTTCTTCTGCTTAGTGTTGTTTATCTAATGAACTCCAAATTCAGCCCACATCAGCAAGTCTTTAATCACTCCTTCCTGTGAGGTTATCAGCAGCAATCTGAAAAACAGTGCAGTACACAAAAGGATTCCAATCGCAGGAAGACAGGGGTCACACTAAGAAGACCTAGGCCTGCAGTCTATCAAGACCACATTCATCTTCAATTAAATGCAAATCTCAGAAAGGTTTGAAACATTGTCTTGACTACAAACCAACAGGACACAAGAAAAATCATCCCACCCATCACCACCTCCTCGACTCTGCCAAGCAGAAATCAGAAGTAAACTGATACCAAACAGGGTCCTGCAAAATACGGACCTATTCCAGGACTACAAGATCACCTCAGCCTACAGAAAAAGAAAGAAAACATTTCAAGGACCATCTGGTAAGGGTAAGTAGCAAACCACCAGAGATGAACACTGTACCCACACAAGGCCCAGTATTTTACAAACAGGCCACTACAATACAGAACAACCACAAGCACAACATACATAATCAAACAAATACAGTCAACACAAGCATTTGGCCATGTGTCATAAACTTAGTTTTATTTATTTACTTTTTTTTTAAAACCCCTACCCAAACCCTAACCCTAAAAACCCCCCAAAAGTATTTGTGCTATTAAAAATATAAAGTAAATTAAATTAAATAACGTCATTAGAATTTCAAAAATGTATACAAATGTATTATGATTATCATTAGAAACCTACGCTATAATGTATTTTCTGATGTGCGCCCTCTTGTGGTACGTCAGTGTGCATTAAGTATTGATCATCATTCTTCAGGCTCCAGGTGCAGGTTAGCTCCTGGTGCAAAACTACAAGGCTGCAAACCCTTCTCTATAATCTCACAGGAGAACACAGAGAGTGTAGGTCAGGGAAGTCTGTGGGGTGGGTATCCACAGAGGAAATGTTTAGTGTTCAGCTGCCAGTTACACTTCAGACTCAAAAACAATCAAACATCCAAACGAATTATGCCACTGCTCTGAGACAGGCAACACTGAGTACTCACACAAAGCAAAGGAATGACTAAGATCTATTACCTGAAAGAGAGGAATGTGTTATATTATACACAAATATTTTAGGGTCTCATCATTCTTTTAACAAATCACCCCCCCCTAAAAAAAAAATCTTTTAGTTGAAAGAAGTTTCATTTCATTGCCATGGTTGCATTATTAGTCTTCCAGTCAGATATGTATTTTATTGGATGACAGACATGGTTAGATGCATATGGAGATGAACCCATATTTTGAGGACACAGCACCCTGAGGGTGCAGGAGAGACTGCACGTCCATTTTATAACAGCAGGGGAGCATGGGGAGAACGCTGAAACAGCTTTGAGGCATGGGTGAGTAAACCTCTTCTCTACTTTTTTATTTTCCTTGCTCCTGACCCGGAAAATCGATCCGGGGTCCACCATATTTAAGGACATTCCAGGAAGTAGAAGTTAGGAGCTCACAATCTTTCCTTCAAGCAAGAAAATGTCAGCGCATCCTTTGCGGATACTTTTTTGGAAAGCCAAGATGTAATTTCATTGGGTGTAAATATCCACTTAAAGCAAAAACAAAAACAATGAGCATTATAATCATGGTTCCCACCTATATTAGTGTTGAAATGGTAACCAAATATGTGGTTATCTTTTGTTTAGATAAGATCATAATGTATAACCAATGGGTATGGGGATTGCCTGAATGGGAGTAGTAAATACTCAGTATGAATCATGCATTGGGAGCTTTGCTAGTCTTGACCTTTGAACTAGTAACCAGAAAACCCTCCTCATGAACAGGAAAGATTTTGACTTTCTTCAAAAATCCACATGAGTGGAGTTAAAAAAACTAAATTGAAAACCCAGCAGAAGTTACTGGATCTTTGGTCTTTGACCTTGTGACCTTTAAATGTATGGGGTTCCAGCTGAACAGCAAGGAAAGCGTTTATGTCAGTTGCAATACAGACCCATGTCTAATTGGTTGAGTGAGAGATCAGGAATCATAAACCAGCTGGGAGCCTCTGTGACCTTGAGCTTTGATCTTGTGACATGAGAACAGCGTGTGGTCTTGGAATTAGCAAGACCAACAGCTGGGTCACTTTTCAAGTCCATGCAAAAATTGCCATGTCAGAAACGAGAAACCATTGCTACAGAACCATGAAACTACACAACAGCCCCTGAAGAGAGGGACAACATGTAGTGCTATGAATCTCTTAGAACAGCACAAAGCCTGTGGTTCATTAGGAAGGTCCAAAAGCCAATCAAACCAAACGGGTTAGTCGGGTTTGAATATGTATCCACTCAGAAAGCTTTGTCCAAATGAGCCCTGTTGCTTCTTTGTGCCTTTAGTTATGCAATGGATATATTCCTCAACATGGTTTTCACTTGTTCACTGCTAAATGCAACACAGATGTGTGAGTTCAGTACTCTACAGACACATGAATGGTAAACGCATCCTTGGGAGGAAGTAACTGATTAAGATCATAGTGGCGACATGGCTCAAGCAGTAAGAGCAGTCGTCTGGCAGTCGGAGGGTTGCCGGTTCGGTCCCCCGCCTGGGCTGTGTCGAAGTGTCCCTGAGCAAGACACCAAACCCCCAAATGCTCCTGACGAGCTGGTCGGGGCCTTGCATGGCAGCCAGTCGCCGTCGGTGTATGTATGAATGGGTGAATGGAGAAGCATCAATTGTACAATGCTTTGGATAAAGGCGCTATATAAACGCCTGCCATTTATAGTGGGCTCAGCTGATCAAAAAAAATAAATCTGCTTGAAAATAAATAGCAAATTAGGTATTCAACTATAAGATTTCTCTTGAAACTATTGCCTCACACATTACTTTTAAGAAGATTACTTGTCTCAGTGAGGTGGAAAGGCATCTTGGATAGTTTCATGGAATTTAATTACTTGTTTTAAATGTAAAAAATAATTAAACATAGAGCAAAAAATTTGCATATGCGTTTATTATATTATATATTAAATGTTAACTTATTTTACCTTTCCATACTGATATTATTGTGGTCGTGGATTAACATGATTTTAATTATTAATATGGATTACTGCAGGAAAATGTCAGAAATACAATACAATGTACCAAGCTAGACATCTCATTATTATGCATTATTCATGTTTTCACCATCTCACACATTAAAATGCATTGCATTTTACCGCTACATGTTCTGCATTAGCAATGCCAACATACTTGCAGAACCACCAATAGCCACAAGTGGGCAGTGTTTATTTAATGATTAATGTGGAGTGATCCAGATTTCTAGTTGACATCTGGTTCATTCTTAACCGAATACTTACCTGAGTCTAATGCATTCCAGTTACAGATTTTTCTTGAATATGGAATTTAAGCAAACATTGGCATGTTATCTGATATTTTCCATCTGTTAGTGGACCTTTACACAGATGTTCTACATATGCACTGAGCAAGAAGATTACAGAATACTTATCTATTCAACAGTGCTCTTATTTTCATATCAACTATTTGACAGATAGGTGACTCTTATATTTTAAGTGAAATAAGTACTATGAAGGAAAAGACTTACAAGCCAAAAGGTAACATTCAGGAATGCCAGCATATCAGGCAGAAGTACAAGAAAGATACATCTGAATGTTATTATCAGTCACCCACAGAAATGAAATATTTGTTGATGATTGCACATTCCAGTCCTTCCCAGAATTCATGACAGGACATTTCCACTTCTTATTTTACTTCTTGTACAACTATTTTGTTGAATGCATATTGTTGCACATATAATGAAGTGGGTGTGAAAATACCTTTGACGGGAAGTTCTGTTTGTATTACCTGTGATTTATATTACTCTGGAACAACTTGCAAAAGCATCAATCTGTCACCTCCTTCCATATCAGTCTCACACGTATCCCAAAATTCACCATGATGCATTTTATCTGTGTTTCCTTATCTTATGATATAATTACTATTGTATGGATGTACAATAAGCCGAGTAATAATTCTGCTGCCACTACAATCAGGGATGAATATGAATAGATAATGTATGAATTATTTATGATTTAATTCTTGGTTTTATTAAAAACACATTAACAGTGAATACAGAATGTGCTACCACATCACTTAATGGCTTAATCTTCAGTTTTATGGCAGACCTATATATCAAAGAATATGTTTGAGTTATACCAAATATTGAATTCATACTTTTGTTGATAGATTAATGAGTAAAAAAAATGGCCAGACTTATTCTGCTATGATATAGTTTGTTATGGCACGTTCCTCAACAAAATGCTCAGCATAAATTCTGTAGTTTCCTGCATCCATAAATCTCTTCCTTTTGCAAAAGCAACAGTAGTCCTATTCAAGAGACCACAGGCTTATCTGGACAAACCACGGTGACTAAGACAGTCTACCTAAAGTTAAAATTATTTGTTTTGACCTGGAATCTGTCACCTTATCAGAAAGGTGCATGATTGATCTTTGGCAAACTTTGGCAAACTGAACTGGGCTACCTGATAAGGTTCTTGGTAACAGTGAGTCTTCTTAAGCTTATGTATGGTATCTTAGACCAACCACGGCTAAACCCCAGGCAACATAATTAGGCCCTCGCTGCAGGTTGTTAGAAAAAAGTTTGCACACAATGTGTACATTCAACAGTGAGTAAGAATTATGAGCTTAAGAGGCAAAGGGAAGGGGCATTTTCTCTCACTACAATGAGGCTGAAGTACTTGTGAAATAGCACAAGCTATTACCAAAACAGCCAATTTTCACAGGATTTTAAGTCATCCCTGATATCTGAAGACAAATAAGTTAAGGCAAAAAAATGCAGCGGACTGTGAGGCAAGTGTAACATTTCTCCCTGGTGCTGATTGGTTTATGGAGAGACCGGGCCGTCCGCCCTCAAGGTCAGTCAAAGCTAGCTTCGGCAGCCGCCCGCACTCAGTCCAGATGAAATGCAAATGAAACATTTTTCATCATCAGGAAGCCATTAAATGTGACGCGCCCGGTGTGAACCAGGGGCTCGGTGAGGTTTATGCTTCTCTCTGGAGCAGGGAGGGAGCTTTTTTTGCAGTACAGACTGCAGTGAGCTTTTTGATTTTAAATCAAGAGGGAATACCTGCAAAATACCTGTGTCATGGGTCACGCCATTTTGTATAAATCTATGGCACTCCTTCTCCCTTTGAAATAGAATGTCTGTGTGCAAATGTCCCTTTTAAAAGCAATACATCAAAAAGTCACATAAGACAGAAGAAAATTAGCTGGTAATGGTAATGCAAATACATATATTCCATGCTTATTGCTTTTCACTTAATAATGAATAGTTAAAAGACTTAATTATTAAGACTTAATAGCCTTTACTTAGCACAAACACTTGATGCTACATAACTGTATCGATTTGTAGAGCACTGACTTATAACAATCCTCATCGCCCCTCCAATCGCATTCTGCAGTGATAAGCCACGATTTCCTCATGAGGAGTCAAGTGGCTGTTGGATTAACTTGGCGCCCCGCTACAACTGCGCGTTGCTGCACCCGCAGATCCATCTGCAGATATGTGACGGAGGCAGAGGAGCGTGCGCATGCGCAGGAGCGCGGAGGGAGGCTGAGCGTGTGCTCTGCGCATTGTCCTCATGTGAACTACATGGAATGGGAGCGGAGCCAGAGAGGTACAAACGCCAGCCTCCCTGCTAACCTGCTCCAAAGGGGAGGGAGGAGACAGGGCCTTCTGCACCTCAGTGCGAAAGGGCTGCTGTGGAACTGACAGCTACTGTCTGCGATCCGGAGCGCGGGTAATGAAGCCTCCTTTCCGCTTCCTGGGCTTGTTTTTGAATTATATTACTGAGGGAAGTGGTCTTAAGAAGCGGCAGAGAGCCCAGGCCCCTGGAGTTACCGAGGGGGCAAGCAGGCCAAACTGCTTATACAAACACACACACAAGGTGGGATCTTCCAAATTGTTATAAAGTAGGCCGATATAAGTGTCCACTTGATGAAATCATTTCAGAATTCTGAGTGCACTGACTGTACTAGAAAGATATTAAACTGGATTTGTATGGTCATATAAACCATTTTGAAAGCACATTAGTCTTGGAAATGTATTGTAATTCGGATGTAAACATTTCATTTAAAATAATGAGAGCTTTTGATCATATAAACCATTTAAAAAGATCTTTAAAAGTTATCGTCGTATGGAAATATTAAAAAAATATTTTCCAACTATTTGTTATTTACAAATGTACAAATACTGAACCTCTAAGTCTTACATTTAACCCGCTTCAATAATCCTTAAAAATATATTTTACTTTATATCTTCCAGAGTTTTTAAAAGTAATTTAATGTGTGAAGGACTAGTAGAATTCTACCAATCCTTCAGCAAGTGTACCATTGATCTAGTTCATCATTGGCCTTGTAATAATGTTACTGAAGATGGTGGTGAGTCATCGATAAAACTAGGCTGCCTGGTGTACAGTGGAATGTTCATTATAAACCCTGCCAGCCTGGATCCTGGTGTAATTATCAGACTTCTATTAAATTTGCAATGGCAAATCAAAATGTAGACACAGTGATTCCTAAATATTCAACCACATTCAATTTCCTGGAACGCCATAGAAGTTAGAGGTAGTCATTAATCATCTGGCACCAAACCCAGTCTGCTCAAGCCCTCCAATCCTGGGAAATACTAGGTTTGATTAAGATCTCCCCCTGTCAGATTCCCAGAAACAGTTGACATTGGTACAATCACCAAGCTATACTGCCCATTACACCAGTAAACACAAGTGGGTACATGTGAAACTCTGCTTTAGCTTATTTGAGTAAACTAACACAGTATAAAACAGTAGCTAAGTAGTTATCTCCTTTAAAGCTAAACTACAGTAGTCTGTTGCTAAATTAAATTAATGTAATGTAATGTTTTCCAATGACTTTAACGTTAATAGACCACCATTAGAAGGTTGAAATAGTTCTGGTCCAGTTTTGTCTCGTATAGAGTCTCACCACCCATGCATTATTCCTGTGACAAATAATACCTCTAGAAACAGAATAGCTTCCATTGTTACACTCACTCACAAAAACATAAATAAAAAAATGTCACCATGTCTCACACAACCATGACCAATCAGACAAAATCTAGGTTTCTTCATTAAGGCAAATAAAGGTAATATAAAAGTAGTACCATTCTACGATTGGCCTGGTGAGAGGTTTTAAACTGCAGAACAAAGCTTTAAAATAGGATGTACAAAATCCATAATTCTTTCTTCAGCTATTCCTTCTATCCAGCATTTGAAGACATCTTGTCAATCAAAAGTGCAATCCAGAAAATGAAGTAAGAAACGGACAAATATTTGCAAATTGCATTTGAATTAAAAACAAAAGCAGTCATTAAATATGTAACTGCAGTAACAATATAAGGCTATAAAAAAAGCTTTCAGGTGAGCTGAGATGATTGCTAAAAGAATTCGTAACAGTTTTAGCGGATTGTAAGAAAACAGTCACTATAATATTTAGTGTTTTAATCCAATATAGGAAGCCTGTCATATTATCAATTTTACTGTTCTCAGCTTGGAATGGCATGCATTTCTGAATGTACCGTAAAAGTCCATTACTGAGTGAATGGGCTGTAGAAAACATACTGAAAACGTTCATGTAAGCATCCTCAAGGTCACCAACCCTGGTCCTGGAGAGCTACTGGGTCTGCTGGTTTTTGCTGTTACTCTGCACTTAATTGATCAATTAGAGCAGATGATTACACAGCTAACTCACCTCACCTGGTTACCTGGTACTCAGCAGGGTGCTGATTTTAAGGTGAAAACAAAAACCAGCAGACCCAGTAGCTCTCCAGGACCAGGGTTGGTGACCTCTGCCTTAGAGCATTGTCCAGACCAGGGCTGCCCAACCCCCTTTCTGGAGATCTACCGTCCTGTAGGTTTTCATTCCAACCCTAATAGAGCACATCATATTCACCAGCTTGTTGAGCTCCTAATTAGTAGAATCAGGTGTGTCACATTAGGGTTGAAGTGAAAACATAGAGGATGGTAGATCTCCAGGAACTGGATTGGGCAGCCCTGGTCCAGACACTTTAAAAGCATGAAATTATGGTCACGTGAATTTACGTTGTGCATCATCTTGCCTCATGGAAAAAGCTTGTGAAATATGAAAACGATTCATTTGCCGTGATAATTCAAGTTCACGAGAGCATTTTAAGCAACCGTAAACTTACAAACTTGAGCTAAGCCTTTTGAAGTAGCTTCCACTTTCCCGCGCTATATCTTGCAAATCAGAAGTTAATTTGTTTTCAGTAGTAGGCAACTAACATGTGATTAGTTCCAACTAGCTTGCAACACTAACAGCAAATTTAACTGACTAGCTAGAGCACTGCTCATCTGATCAGATCTAATTTAATGTTGCTAGCCATAACTACGTAACATCATTAGCTTGCATCGATTAAAGCTAGTATTGGGAGATTCCCACATATGGCTTTCACGTGTTAAATTGGTTAACTAATCAGAAAATATGCCTTATTTCTCTAAAATGCAGGAACAGTTCTGTAACAGAGCTAACCCGTCATTCGTGTAATAGCATCCACAACTAGAAGCCCAGCCCTAGCAACCGGTTAAGGGGTGTGCTTTAATCGGTTTCAATACATTTCTGTTGCCTTCCTTTTCATAACCGGAAGTGTGTGGCCTTGCGTACTGTAGGCTTCACGCCCCGACTATGTCCAATCGCTGCGCTAAGAATACACTAGCAATCCAATCATACACACTGAGAAAATAAATCGCTGAAAAGAATAATAGTTTGTCCCCGTATTTGCCGACGCATGTGTCTCACAAAATGTCAGTCAATGTTGAGAGCCAATCGTTGAGCTGCTGGGGATAATTTCCAGGGAGGGCATCTGGTACTCTGAGATACCGTCCAGTCCCGAACGATAAACCATGAATCATCTATATCACCATCTTTAATTGGTTATTTACGCAAAACTCATTGTTTGATTGGTCTTCAATCAGGGACGAGAGTCAACCTCGAATTGTATATGGGTGATCCAGTTCCGTTTTCAATGGAACTATTTAAGGGTGCATTCATGATTATGGATTAATGATTTTGACGTTTTACACCACCACAGAGGAAGAAGCCACTTATCTAGTAAATGTACAATGAAATTCTTAGTTCTATTTTAGCAGCGAAAAAAGCCAACGATACGGTTTCATAACAGTAGGCTATACAGAATTCAATGTGTGTATGGAAATCATAAAGTCCCGCCTCAGTATACATGTAACCAATGAAAACGCAGATATAGCCGTAAAACAGCCAATTAAAACACGAGATTTAGATAGTTCTTAAATCATGAAACGGGACTGGATGATGACTCTGGTGACCTGTGTGTTGTTGAGAATGCTGCAGTGTGTCAGTAGCTAACCAGTAGAGGAGGAGGATAGGGGAGGGTCTGCCGGAGAGGAATGGTGTTGATTAGGGTTACTGAAGAGTGCTGTGATCATATTACAGAGAAGGGGGAACATGCCCGTAGTGGCACATTGAAAGCACACAACCAAAGGCAGAAGGGCTGCCACATTGGATTTTAAACCCTAATGGTTTTTCTTTCGCGCTAGCTTGCTAGCTGTGCTTTCTTTTGAGTGAAATATTGCTAGAAAGATTCCAAAAGGATAATCAAACAATAAAAAAAATGTTTCCGAGAGGATCTGCGGTAACACCCGGACACAGCGAGAGTGAAAAGAAAGTGATTTCCGATTATCTGAAGACCGAATCCTCGATGTTAAAACTATAGGAGCGCCTGGTGGAAACACGTTATTGTCCCCGTTATCTATAGCTAAGACTGGTTGCAGTTTTGATGCCGAAAAGTCGGGTAACATCGGTCCAGGAGCAACATAGCGGTAGTGGCAAAGGAACCACCATTACGGTATGATTTCAACAGCTGCAGCTCGGATTACTCCTACTTCTTAGCTAGAAATCATGTTTGTCTCAATAGGAGCAACTCCGCGTGCCCCCTCTGTGAAAATATCAAGGATTTGGTTTGCAATTATTAGTTGTACTTAAAAAGCTTGTAATTATACATTGAACCCAACTGGCCAGCACTGTCATCGGGACAAAGAAATCTCGTTTTTTCCTGGATGTTGCCCCAGTTTATACTCTACGTGCTCGTAGTTTTTAATCTCCACTACAATCATGTTTGCAGTCCGCATCGTTACCGCAGACTACTACATGGCAAGTCCGATCAAAGACCTGGACGTTTGTTATTCTGAATTCAGAGAGAGTGATGTGAAGAGGGTGCCAGTGGTTCGGATCTTCGGGGCAACACCGGCAGGTATGTGAGCCAATTTCGTTTTTAATTATAAGGGTCACCCCTACAGTTGCATGTTACCGCCACGCGCTTCACGCCTGTTGTTGTTGAGTGGACAGCCAAGTTATTGCTCTACATTTCAGAAAATATTAGTTTAATATGCCTGTCCACGTGAATCGAGAATGCCTTTGTTTTAGTTCTCAACTTAAGTTAGTTATTTTCTCTAAGTTAGTCAATCTGAAGAGCTACCCAGCTAACGTTATTATGTCTAGCTAGCTAACCGTGTGACTTAAAATATTGTGCAAGTCTATTTTTCTTGACGGCATAACGCTTTAGACTACGAAAAGTTATGCAAAGGTCAGGCGACGTTGCATTGAGCATTTTATATAGCCTAGCTACCTATTTGGCGCATTCTTCCATGCTCGCATTGTTAGTGAGTATTTTCCAGGATTAGAGGCTGAATGTCTCTCCTTCAGTTGAGTTAGCTGTGTTTTCCTCAACGTGTACGGTGGATGGATAGCTATCTAGTTAAGCTAACTGGCTATTCCAGTTACCTTTGTTGCAGCCTGTTTAAGCGTGTCTTGCTACTTATTTGAGATATTAATGACACTAGTGGTGCTGTTTGCGATTAGTTGAATGATGTGCTTAACACTGTAACGCGTTATTTCAATAGCATAAGAAAGGGTATAAGATCACGAAAAAGAATTCGCTAGCTAGCTAGTGAGCGGTTAACTGGATCCGCCATACATAAGAGGGGCGGGGGTAATGCATCGCTAAAATCGATGACACTTTCAGCTGATAGCCTTCGCATGAAGCTGATAACCTTAGTATCAACGTACAGTGAAATATTTTTCAATTGTTTCTTTTGTTCTGTTTAAATACAATCTCTTTAACCTCTTGAACCACTCTTGAGCGCAGGCCTCGTTCTGCTGTACGGTACTACATCATTATTTTTCTGTTACTGTGGAAACCGGTAATTGTTCAGGGACGTCTGCAGATTTCTACCCATATATCTGGCATCTACATAAAAAACAAAAAAAAGGCGGACCCACCCATTTTGGATTTGATCATATTCTTGACATTGTTGCGAGAATGTAGCTCCTCAGCGAACATGGCAAATTTGTTTGTGTCCTTACAGTGAACGTGATAAAATTTGGCCCATACTTGAGGACTTTCCACAACAGTGTTTCCAAGAGCAGCTGTGATTTTGGCAAGCTTAAGATGCTCCTTTCTCGAAGTCAACAAAGTTTTTGACCTAGAATCATGTCCTGTTATGACTGACTTGTGGGATTAGACATTGAACAAGGTATCCTAACATGCTGTAAGGACACTGCAATTCATTAGTACAATGTTCTGATGCACTGGATCACCATGAAGCATACAAGGACTGGTATCTCAGTGCAAGTCTGTTCTTATGACCTGTTATTCAGTGACTATATGTTAAAGCATAGGTCTAGTTGATCCTGATATGCCAATCTGATTTTTACTTGGAATTGAGAATATTTGACACCAGTTTGTGGAACGTTATAACAATGTAAAATAAAAATAAAAAGTACATTAAGTTTACACAACTATTAATTGTATTTCACAATATGAGCAAGTTTGTGGCTAAACCTCACTGCAAATTTAAATGTATGTGGTGGTGCCTGTCATTGAAACAATAAATGTATTGCGTAATATTTTCAATGATGTGTATGTACCAAACTGCTTCTGTTGTATCTGACCATGCCTTTGAATAAGAAAAATAAACAGGCTAAATAAAATAGCCCTTTGCTTTGTCTTCTGTGAGGTAGTTTCTCAACCAAAGGTGGTCAGTGTTGATAAATGTAGTGTACCCATTGCCCATGAGGTGAAGTGGTCCCAGAGGACTTCTACAAAGGTTTCACAAGGTTTTCAGGTTGTAGGTGTAGGAGGAAACCTGGCCAAACATGTACTTAAATGTTTTGCACTTGAATTTTGGCCATCCTGCATAAAACCTTTGAGGTTAATGGTTACAAAATAACCATAACTTATTGTCATGAATGTCATGTCATGTCATTATCATCTTTCCACATAAGTGGAATGAGTGTCATAAGCGTCCTCTTGAATGGGAGGCTGTCCATTAGGAGAGAACATCTTGCTAGGTTTCCATGTATGTTATAATCCCCCACGGTTGCTTTTGCAGTATGGACAGATGTTTCTGGAGGAAGGTTTTGGTTACATGGTAGTCTATATTTTAACGTTTGAGTTACTGGAGCTGATTGTTGCCAAAGAGTTTAGTCGGTGCATTGTTTACGTATTTTAAGTAGGCTATAGAAGGTGCCTGTGTTTCATATAGGAACATAATTGCCCAGCCTATTTTTGGGATTTTTGTCACAGTTACCCAATTTTGATATGACCTCCTGGTCAAGTTGACACCCACATTGCTTGTGACATTTTATGTTTTTGTTTTTCCTGAACAATATGCGTTGCCATCTGGAAAGAATAGATGGTCCAGTGTTTTTGATCATTTTGAAATGTTTTGCAAAAGTTGGCTGAGCTGGCCACTTGGACTACACCCTCCTGGCAAAGAGAACACACTGTATGCTGTAACACTGACATTAAGAATCTTGTCAACATGGCTTCAGTATGCGCTGTACATTCCTGTACCAAAGGAGTAGGCCTGTACCAAATGCATGTTTTCCCCCTCCTCTTCCTGATTATCATTGGGCTCATTCCAATCCCAAAATTTTTTCTCTTTTTCCTCCTCCTCTTGCCCCTCGCTCGACCCATTGGGAGAGGCTAGGAAAAGATGAAAGAAAAAGAAGTAAAGACGGGGAAGTCGAGAATGTGAATTCGCCAAATAGAATGCCCTTATTGTCTTAGTTGTTTTTTGAGTTTGTCGTGATTTTTTTAAACGGCAAAAAAGATTAGTGTCAGCGAATTTTGTATGATGTTTCATATTCTAAGTCCAATTTTCAGCCATCATCATTGAATTTAATTGCTTAGGCCTTTATTGTAATTCACAGTTGCTGCAACATTGTCTGAGGTAACCTAGGAGTAAAAATATTTAACATAAATGCTGGTCTGTTAGTGAGCTTGCTCAAGCAAGAAATGTATTCTTGAAATAGGCCTATTCCTTACCACTCAAACCCTCTGAACCAAATAAACAAATTGATTGGGTTTTAAAGAAATTGGCATGCTATGCTCTCACAGAGATTGAGATTTTCTATGGTCTGATGATAATCTCTCACAGAGATTGCGATTCTCTATGGTCTGATATGGCAGCGATCTACCTCCGGAATATTTGGTTGGTGTTTCTTTTCAGGCAATCAATCAATCAAATTAGTGTCGCTTTTACACAGTATGGCCTTTTAAAGATATAATAAGAATGTATCATTTGTATCCTCAATCTAAGGAAGCCATTTCATAGAAAACAGACTTGGCTGTCAAGCCAGTTCATCTGAATGGTTTAAATTGTAATTTGCACCTTCCCCACTTATCTGCAAAGACTAAAATTAAAGCTGGAGCTTTAGATACCAAATAGCTATTGAGAAATAAATCATCCATTTGTGGTTCTGGCTTTCCAACATTACCAACATGAAAAACACTGTTTAAATAAATGCAAAACCTTTTAATATACTCTTTGCTTGTGGGTGGAAAAGAACCTCAGTGTGCAAGGTTATGTTTTCTATTTCTATAGTCGTGAAATGTCGCCCCCCTGCCTGAGTTCAAAGGCTGTATTGCATCAAGATATGGTTCATAATCATAATCAGGATTAAGAATACATTGATTTTTAAACATGAAGGAATTCCATAAGGAATGATATTATATATTATATATATATATTAAGAACCTAGTGCACATATCAACATTCTCTATGCTTTATTTGTGAAAGTCTCATGAGCGTATGATTATTCCCAAGTATAACTTTTCGTTCTTAAATATCTATTTTTCATAAATGCCAATTACATTCATATTTGGGACATAATTGTGCTAATTTAGTTTTTCTTGCATTCTGTATATTTAGTACTTAATACTTAACATTAAAATCCTCACATAAAGTAGATAAGTTCCAACCTTGCAAACTGGAAGCCATGTCAGAAATTATTTATTATTTATTTATTTTAATACACAAAGACTGTAAGAAGTATCTGGAAAATTGGGAACACAAGCTTGTAAATCCTGTTGTGAATTTTGATGAAGAGACCTTAGGCAATAGGGATAGTTGATAGATATTTGAAATCATTATTAATTTGGAACATGATGAATCACTCCTGTAAGTATAGGTGGGAAAAGCTGGAATAAATATTCATTAAAAAAATCTCAGAGTTTACATTTTTACGGGAACGTGCCCTTATTGAAACCCATTTCTTTGAGTGCTTCTGTTTGTAAGTGACGTAAGCCTTATTTCTCTCACACTGCCCTGTCCTCCCCTGACCTGAGCCAAGCTCAGGCATGCCAGAACACAACCCACCCCCCCCCCCCCCCCTTTCCTCCACCCCCTGGCCATCCGACACCACTTTTCCTGTTTGTGCCTTGTTCTTCATTATCTGCAGGGCTCCACGTGTGGGAGACTGCTGCACTCTGCTCTACTCTGCTAACACTATACCTCCCAATATGCTGTTGTTAAGGAATTCCACACAGTGTCCAGATGTATTTGAGTCTGTCCTTTGTTAACTTGATATATTTGGCTTTGGCTACTCAGACATTGCTGTGGCTGGTAATTAAGAAACCTAAAAATACAGCTGCATGGACGTTCACTCAACATGGAGTTTTTTTACCCTGAAGCTAAGAAATTAATGAGTGACTGAGGAGCCACTGAAGTTTTCCTTAAAAAGAAATGGACCTACTTACGCTCTCCTTTGAAGGAATAATGCTGCCCTTTCTGGTGTTCAGGGCAGGCAGTGCTTGTGATGTGGGATTGGACACAGCCTGTTGTTTTGCTCGTCTTGGTTGAGGCCTGATAGGCCTGCACTTGTGTGCAGGTTTAGTGGAGGGAGGGAGGGAGGGAGGGAGGGAGGGGGGTGGGTGCACTGCACAACCAATTGACAGAAATGAGAGGTCAAGCAGTCGAACACAGGGATTGATAAATCGTGAGGCCCCAACCCCCACAAACTCATCACACCGGGAAACTTTAATGCCATCTGAAGGAATTCCTCCCATATCCATTAACAGGATAATGGAGGGGATTTAGAGACTGGATGGTTCATTAGTGGGAAGGTATTTGTCTCTGTAGAAATGACATTCCCGTCTTTATTTTAATTGTGTTATTTAGCATTTTCAGGCTGTTTATTTATCATCCGAATGTGTTGTATGATGGCATTCGAATCCTTTTTTCCCTGTTGTAAAGCATTCAGGGAATGCTGCATATCACTGTGCCTGGAATATTTTAATTCACAAATACGCTTTATTTGGTCTTCCAGAAGTAGCTTCAACGTTTTAGCACAAGTGTACTGTGTCCAAATCATAGATCCATAAAATACAAAAGGGAATCTTGGTCGGTGCCCTGGATAATCCTCCCAAGCCTGTGATGTTATTGTGCAGAAACTTGGGCCGAGATCTCTCGTGACTGCGGTGGCAATTAGCAGTTTTAAAAGCCTATTTGAAGAGTTAGGAGCAGAGACCTTGTTGACCCCCCTCTCTGCTGGCGTGCCTGGCTTTATTAACCATTAACGCGACCTGTCTGTTCCGTGATGATATTTGTGGCCCTCCACCATACTGCTGCATTATTTTTTTATGATTTGATCAATGATTTTTATGTCCTTTTCAATGTTTGATGAATGTACTGCTCGCAAGCATGTGCCAGTACTTCCGAAATGACTTTAGGCCTGTGTGGTAAGCTTTTGTGTGTCGCTAGAGGAATTTTGGAACTCTTTCACAAAGTTATCTGGTTTCAAGGGGTTTTAGGATTCCGTGATGGGCCACTGCACTCTGAGTTTTGAAAACAAACTTTCCATATCCTCAAGATATCAATCAATTCCAGTCTTTTGCATTGTGTTTTTTTCATGATGTGGGCAGCCTTTGTAGGATCATTGTGAAGAATTTTATTTATATTTTTAACTCTTGAGCATGAAAAACCTTGTTGCATAGAAATTGTCGGAAAATGTGGTTACCTTTTTGAATTGCCTTGAGCAATCTACCGAATACTGAAGGCCTGCCAATGGAGGGCATTATTTAAATAGGAAACATGGACAAATCCCCTCCTTTGTATATTTGAGAGATTTCCCCATCACAATTCAGTAACAATTCCGTTTTTGTTTGGGCTTTTTTTTTCTTTCACAAGCAAAAATTATTTAATTCATTCTGGTCTAAATGATTTGATATGAACATTTCAAAACAGTTTAACAGACCAGCACATTTCCGTTCTTAATATTTGTAATTTCCAGACTTGTATTATTATTATGTTAAAAAGTAAGAATGAGGTCGTTTTCCTCTTAAGATTGACAGGGCAGTACATTGCGAGAATTTGCTAAATTAACTTCTTCAGCTGAGTGCTGTCTACAGTATGGCTAACGATAACCTTCTACCAACAGCACCTATGTGGGGAGTTATTCTACCTGTGTGATTTGGTGTCAGTGACTTCACGACCACACATTTTATTCATGCATTTGAATTAGCTACTGCTGCATTGTTCTGAGCCGGTGCTCGAACTTGGCACTGGCCAATCTTGTTCCTGGAGATATACCATCCTGTAGGCTTTCACTCCAACCCTAACAAAGCACACCTCATTCAACGGCGATCTCACTGATTACTGCTAATTAGTAGAATCCAGTGTGCCAAATTAGGGTTGAAATGAAAACCTACAGGTTGGTAGATCTCCAGGAACAGGGTTGGGCAGCCCTACCCTAACTCCTCAAGTTTTCATCCTGTGTAAGTGGATCCATGCAGTAGTTTATGGACATAGGAATTCTCTCAGTAGAAAGATAGTTTAATTATTTGTTTAAAATGTATTCCCATTCTTCCAAATTTGAATGCACAGTCATAATTTTAGGCCTGCTTCATCCCTTCCACATCATCTTCAATTCCAGGGGAGTGCAGACTAGCATGCTTTTCTTTAAAAATTAGTGCAGTCACTGCAAGCTGTCAACTGTCCCTTGTTGTTATGGTTACTGTGTGACTGCCAGGCAGGGAACAGCGGGGTCACAAGATTGATGTAGTCAGGGATACCCTGCCGACCAATACCCCTCTGCCCTGGACGATGCTGTTCTGGCTGCAGTTTGAACCAGCGCCGTCCAGATTTATGAAACACAAAACATATCAAATCAAAGTGCAATGTGATAGAACCAATCAGGTGTCCAATCAAAAACCTAAGGTGGTTGGATCATTTTCAGTAGGAAGTGCAGGCCTGATTTCCCATTAAGACCGACAGCATATTTTGTTTGGTCAACGACTAATTCTTCCCTTTTGTTAGACAAAAGATATTAGTACAGAGCGAGAGGAATTAAGATTGCCTTTCTCCAAGCCCCTTGGACTTAGCTGAAAAATATAATGCGTTAGTATTTTTATTTTTATTTTGGTGAGCAAAATAGAGAAAAGTAAAGGAACTGGTAAGCCTTGAACCTAGGTCTCCCGCAGCAGAGACTATGACACTAACCTCCACACCAAATCTGCTGGCTGGCTGCCATTTCAGCATACGAGGCTGTTGAATGCTGACTCCACCTCCTCCTTTTTTTGATTGGGCGCCCGATGGAACCAATCCCATCTAATGCTGCCCTCATGCAACACATTCCAATGAATGTGCTTCCTCCATGGTGCCCGGAGCTTTCCTGCCTGCTCTTGCCGTGAGGTACCCCTGCTGCAGTGGCGGGTCTGCAGATTGATGGTGTGAGCTGTTCGACAATAGAGATTTTAAGGCGGCTGCAGCAGAGAGCTCTGAAGGCAAACGAGAGCGTCAGAGCTCCAGTCGCCCACTGTCCCGTGCTCCAGGCTCTGCCGGCCTGTCTCGGGCTCCGGCTCGGACCGTGGCCAGGGGATCCCTCCGGCCGCAGGAAGCAGGCAGTGCGCAAGGCCCGGCCTCACCGTGAGTCATCCGGGAAGGACGCGTAATGAGCACGTGCGGGCCTGCGTTGTTATTATTATTACCGTCTTAATTCACGGCCCACGTCCTTAATTCGGCTGGAATTAGAGGGTTGCAAACCGTGTTACGGAGCCGTGACCACAATAATAATGTTTGCCTTTTTTAGCATTACGAAAAATGGAAATGTGATTGGACTACATGCACTGGATCTCAAATTACATCTTGCTTCTTTGTTTTCATACCCGGCAATCCTGATATTTGTGCCATTAGGCCTCGTTGGTGTGATTTGCCACAGTGTGCTTCGCAGAGACCTTGCCATGCTAGGGGAAGGGTCTTTCTGCCCGCTTTTTGTAATGTAAACTAGTGCGAATATGACCGCTTACAGGACCAGTCCCAAGTGTGCACCCCAGTCTCCCCTCTCTGCACGTCTCTATGGTGATCTGAAAGGCATTGCTTTACGGTACATTCCATTCCATTACATTACTACATTACATCACATTTAGTGGTTGCTGTTTTCCAGAGCAAAAACAGCAACCACTAAAGGAGCTGCTGTTCTTCATCCATCCATTGAATTTGTAGACTGCAAAAATGATTTCTCACCCAATTTGATTATTGAGAGTTTCTCGAGCCCTCCGACTTTGGCAAGGCCCAGTTTATGTGCTATGGAGCAGCATTCCCCCTCTCCTGTGAATCTGCCATCAATTTTCTCAGAATTGACTAACCTGGATAAATTATGAATGAACGCTGCATCTACATACTGAGTACGGAGATCCAAAGTGAAGGTGTGGGTCAGAGTTAAAGAGTGTCTGGGTTGATAGATTAGCTTGTAGGGAACATGCTTGATGAATATTCGGACTGGCAGGTTATTGATGTGCCTGCTCCTTGTCTTGGTGGTGTAGCTGTGGTAGTGCCTCCCCTTGCCCTGTAAACTCTAAAGCGGGAGCCAGTGTGGGGGGAGGGTAAATGTACCGTTCATCTTTGTTGGTAAGAAACTGACCCAGTGCTTCTGAGAGCTATATTGGCTTAGAGAAGAGCCATTGTTGTACGGTGTGCGGTAGCTTAACACGGAATTATAAAGAGAAGGTTCTTTCTCTGCTCCGAGTTGTTTGGAGTCTCGGAGCAGAGACTTGATCGATAGATGTGCCATGTTAATCCACACAGGCGGGTCTGGGGGAGTGGTGAGGTGTGTGTGTGTGTATGGGAAAGGGGGGTTGGGTCAGGATGTGTTTTCGGCTGCTCGATGCCTCCGCTGTCCGGCGCTGCCTGTGACTGGCCGAGCCTCCTCCGCACGGCCCCAGATCGACTCGCGTCTGCGACCGTTTTCACAGGCAGGCCTTAAAAGGCCTTTGTCTGCGCTGCCCTGTGGGGTCTCTGCTTCCTGTCCGCACCGCGCCAAACTCTGACACCGCACAGTTGTTCTCCAACAGCCCAGGCTCTGATTGGTTAATACCGGGCCCGAGCGAGCCAACTTCTCTGCGTTTTGGTCAGGGCTCCAGCTCTGCCCTCGGCTGTGTTGGAGGCGGACAGGAAGTGACTACACTGGGACTGGAAATGAGCTTTCACTCTCGTCGCCGGACGCGGACTGAGGAAAGACGAAGCACGAAGGGCTTCTCTGTCCCAGCTGTTGTGCTGCAGCTAGCATGCAGCACGCCGGGGAGACACCACAGGAAGTACGAACACACTGTGTGTGTCTGTCTGAGTCACCGCATCTGGGTGGAGAACAGGAAGTTGGGCTTGCGCACGTGAGAGTCTGCTGTGACTTGCCCTGACCCTGACCCATCCAGGCCCTGCAGACTCACCACAAGGCATTCTGGGACAGAGCTCTCACCTGTATGTCTGTTTTTTTAGAGATCAGACGCGTCTCTTTTTCACCATTAGTGTCGTTTGTAATTTCAGGCAGATTACAAGCTAATTTTTTTTTAATTGCCAAAGATTTTTGGTGGCGAGGTTTTACGATTTGTAAAGTAGAATGCTTGGAATCCATAATTCTCTGCTGGAAGTCATATCTGGATGTAAATGACACGGCTAAATTGCACAAAAAGAAGCGCATAAGTAGTGGGAAAAGGAATGCAAATTTGCTTTCATCAGTGCATTTTGGTATCACTCAGTGGAGCCTTTATGGAAACTGCCTCCATCATAAAAGATTTGGTCTAAGACAGACCTCTGCCTTTTAAACAAATGTTTATAAATAAAACCGTGCACCTTTATCATGTGTTATTCTAAAGCCACCGGTTGTCGTATCCTATTTCCTTATTTCCGTCCATTGGAACTAACCTAATTGTCAATTTTTTTTAGTGCTGTAGCCCTCAATGCAGTCTGTTTGAAAATAGGCCTATTTAAGGGGGGTCTGGAGGGCTGCCTCTAAAAATAGCACGACTTGTTTTTGAAATGCAACCAAGCTTGCTTCTGACAGTGCTGTGGGAGTATAGCATGGGAAAACGCATATTACACATAAGCGCTGACCCGACAGCATGAAAACACGCAATAAGCATTTATTTAGAAATCAGCAGCATTCCCTAAGCTTATGTTTCACAGCTCCTGTTTAAAAATAGCGTCTAAATCTGTTTTTGTGTGGAGAGATGGGTAAGCTGCCCCCCCCTTTAACTGCACCCTGATTCGTCTCCACAGCAGTATTTCAGCTGCAGAGAACCGCGTGCGTGCGTGTACCGCTCACGTGTACCTCTCACTCGCCTAATGCACCAATCCCGCCTCCCCTACGCCTTCTGATGTGTGGCAGGGAGGCATGCCATGAATATCAAATTTACTCGAGCAAGAAAAAAATAAAAAAAGGCAGGCAGGCAGACATGTTAAAGGAAAATGTGCTGTTGTCTGGCCCGCTTCGCTTGATCACACCACTTCACAGCAGACGGTCTCTCTCTGGTGCTGTGGAACGTGCGAGCGGCTAAGATTCGAGTCTCAGATTGCGCTTTGATAGCCGCTGTCGCACCGGACCTTTTTTATTCGGCTGTCCAATGAGTTAGAGCTGGTGGCACTGCTGTATCAGTGCGTATAAATCATCTGTATTCTCCTAGCCTGACATACTGCTGAACGTTTGGAAAGCAAGACCCATTATGGTGCATGCCTTCAAGGACATTTTTCTGTATTTCAATGGGAAATAAAATTGTGGAAGTGTTCATTGAAAATAATTTTTGATTGAATCTGCTGTCCAGGGATGTGATCTAGATGGATAAGATTTTCTTTTTGGGGGGGGGGGGCCAACAACAACACATCAGTTGTCTTCTGTTAGCCTAGCAGTGGTCAAGCATGTTTTTCATGGTCACCTGTAAAATGGTAGGTTGAAAAGGTTTTTTCCACGATTCTAAGGACACTATTCTGCCGCTGTGAGACATATTCTGCACAATTAAAGCGTCCTTTGATACTCAGGCCATTCAAGTTCTTGTCCTTTTTAAACTAAACCTTCTTTCCTCCTTGACGTGAAAGGGACCATTTCCTAATTAGTCAGAGGCATTGTGTAAACTGGCGGGCATGGGGGTGGCGCTAGCTGCTGGAGCACACATTCTCCCTGAACGCGTGACACAACACATTGGCAACGCTTAATTGGGCCATAGTGTTCCCCATGGAAGGACGGTTCGGTCAGCGTGTTCCCTGACAGGAGCACTGCTCTGGTCTGTTGGGTACCTGTGTTCGACCCGCACCAGCTTCATGGGAAACGTAGTTCTCCAGTACAGTGACTGCGCAGCTCTGTTGGTCTATTGCATTATTTTCTCTAAATGCCCATGTTTCGCGGTTATTTTCAAACTGTGTTTTTACTCTAGGCTAATCAAGCAGCTTAAATTGAAATGGTCAGGAAAAAGAAAACGATGTTGTTGAAATGTTTATTTTAAAAGTGCTGATACGTGGATTTGTACATCGTAAAATTGTAAAAACAAAAAGGGACAGATTTATTGGTTTATATTGAAGGAAACCGTGAACTGCTGGCACTACGTCAAACCATTGCTAGTCCCCTGCTGCTTCGCTGAGGGTCACTCTCTCATGTCACTGTACTGGATTCTGCGGTAAAGAATGACAGATCCGGCTTATTCACATCACAATGAAAGGTATCAGAGCACGGTGTCCCAGAATTCCCTCAAACGCAGTACATCTGGGTTTTCAGACATGCACTTTATTCAGTGTATGTCTGAAGCATTTGAGCCTCACAGACTGCCAAATTGCTTGAGATATGCAAATTAAATGGGTCAGCAAACAAAACCTTTATATTGTTTGAACCATTTGTTTAAATTGAATAATTTTATTTTAAAAGCGGCGTTGTATAAGTGCAGGCTGTATTGCTTTAGTAAGCGGTGAACATCTTTAAAAAGCAATCAGAGATGGTGGAGTCTTGTGGCAAGCACCGAGCTTTGTACTCTGGCTGCATGATTATTAAAAGAACCATGCTGTGTTTTCTTTTCTGCTGATTTCAAACATCAGGGCCCAAGGGACGCAGGTTTTAGTGTCCTCGAAAGGAACATTGCAATGTTTAGAGCCATTGAGATTTCTGAGAAATTTTGTAGCAAAAATCTATTTTCTATTGCTTGGCTCAGCTCAAAGATTAAGCTCGTAGTGTACGATACTGAAACATTTAACGCAGTGTCCTTCCAAGTGAATTTTCTTTAAACGATGTTTATTGAATACATTTTTAAAAACGCCTGTATTGTAAATGTCGTATTTAGCTTATGTCTTGGTTTTAGTTTCTTTTCTGATTAATTCAACTGAGAGCATGCAGACTTGCACTCAGAGACCGTGTCATTAGCCAACTATGCCCAGGAGTTCACAGCAGCAGGGAAACTGTTTGGCACCAGCAAAGGGTAGCGTCATCCCTGTACTGGACACTCAGCAGTGCCTGCTGAACCTGCCTACGTGCCTGCCACGATCACAGCCTCCGCCTGTCTGCTCTGTCTCAGAGGTCCGACAGTCACTGCAGTGTAGTAGCTCCTTACGCCACCGGTCACGGTCTGTGGCACTCTGTCTCCTGCCACCCACCGCGCCACTCGAAAAACGCTCACCGGCGATGAGGCTTGGCCCAGAGCCGGCAGGTTCTCTGAGTGAGTAACTCGTGGCGCCTTGCATTCCCTTTCCCAGGGCTTCCACAGCTCCCTGCAGTGAGTCGGGTGTGTGACATGTACAGGGCCTAAGCTAGTGTCAGACCTCTATCTAATATTGAACCACGCCGATCATCGGCCATACTACCACAGTGTGAGTCGGTGGCGGAGATTAGCAGCAGGCCGAGATGCGGCTCAGCGGGTCACAGACACATCGCTGAAAGCTTCGGGCCAACATCCAGTCTGTCGAGATGCTCCTGAAACGAAGCCTGGAATCTGGGCCTCAGTGTGTCAGGGGGTAATGTCTCCAGCTTAGCTGCACCCTAGGCCACACAGTACAAATGGCAGACTGAGGAAAGGTTCATGACATGCAGAGGGCTCATTCCAATCGCTTATTTTTTCCTTTCCTTGCTCTTTTTCTACTCATAGTTCCACCCATTGGGAGAGGCTAGGAAAAGCGTCAAGAAAAAGAAATGAGGACATGGAAATCGAGAATGTGAATTAGTCAAATGGAATGTCCATGCTCCTTCAAACGTCATTTCGAAGCCATGGTCAGTTAGACGCGGCGGATGCATGGCAGATGGGGAGAGGTGGATCCACAGGTCGAACATTTATACGTCTGGCATTCCGATTAAATTCTGCTGTAAATTATCTGCTGATGCTTTCTTGCTCAAAGGAAAAATTGGGTGTTCCTAACTTCTACTTCTAGCTCCTAGATGGAAAATTCAAGTGGTTAGAATGTCTTTAAATATGGTGGACCTTGATCAATTTCTGTGTCAGGAGCAAAGAAAGGAAAAAAGTGGAAAAAATAAGCAATTGGAATGAGCACAAAGACTGGTAGCCTGTGAACACCTGGAGAATTGTTGTGGCAGCCTGAACCTGGTTGGATGGAGGCAGTTGTTTTCCAACAACTGATATCTAAGAGGCTTCTGACTGCAGTCTGCAGGAGCGTAAACCCAACCATAACACATCCTACCCCCTAGTCCATCGGAGAGACTGGAAAGCCGGAATTGTTTTTAACCAAGTGCACATAACAGTGGGAGGGGTTTGATGTGAAACCCTGCCCCTCCTGCATCATGCAGTCATATATATTTGACCACTGCAGCAGGCTCCCTGTCTAATATTGTAGAGATGTGAACCTGTGACGTCTTTGCTGTTGGGCTCAACCTGTGCTTATGGCGAGTGCTCTGATCCTGTCGAGAGCCACTAAAGATTTGTGGTGGTGGGGTTTATTGTTTTTAAAAACATTTTTATTTGTTGGCCTAGGTGATTGTGTTTCTTCAGCTTTAGGAAGGGGATCCATATAAAGAAACCACCACTATGGAAAACACTGTTTAGCTTAGTTGGCCTGCCTGAGTAAGGCCTTATATTTGGCAAAAGTTCCTGTGGAGGTGCGTGGCATACACAAGCTGCCTGCATGTGCTCCATACAGGTGGCTGCATATGTGTGCATGGAGGGCTAAAACGCACCTGATTAACTTGAGCTGTAGTGTCAGACCTCGATAACCACATTCCCAGACCAGCAAGTAAAGCCACAACAAAACTAAGGCACCAGTGCAAGTGTTAACCAAGGTACAAATTCTAAATGCATGCAGACTACATCCATAAGAAGCCCTAAGAAGAGGTTACGAGAAGCGATAAAATGTTACTCGAAACAATAAAAATACTATAAACCTTGTAAAAGGTTAAAGGTTTCAAGGGGAGGGATTGCTATGTCGTGGGGACAGGCAGTCTAAAAAGGTGAGTTTTCACTCTCTTTCTAGTGCCTATCCCTGCCCTTCAGGCTTCAGCGGTGGAAGTCATGTTATTATGGTAGTAGTATCCTGGCGGTGATTCAGTTATGGCCTCACTCCATCTCCCTGGACACTTGCTCACCCTCACCTGTGTCCTCCCTTTGAGCCCAGTCATTAATTGGAGAGGGAGAGAGAGAAATCGTTTTGGATAAAAAGATGCTGCTTTGTGTCTGGAAGATGTGGACCAGGTTCTTCCATTTACGCTGATAACTAAAGCAGACTGCTTTCCGTGAATGAAAAGTTGTGGGGTGGTTTGGTGGGAGACACGGCTACAGGTGACAGCAGGGAGATGCAGCATTCAGCAGATACATCTCTCTATTCGCTGCTGCAGAGATGGAGGAGTACCCCTCCCTCCCCTCTCAAGGGACCAATCTGGTAAAAGCTTCCATTTACCACTCCTGCCGCACTGGCCCAAAATCCCTGTCAAAAAAAAAATAATGACGGGGATATTTTTACCGTTCTCTCTTTCTTTTGTTGGTTCACATTCATTTCTTTATTGCTGCTCAGAATAATGACAAATAAATGCCGCCTTTGTCTGAAAAGGCATTTATGGATGAGCAAAGGCTCCTCCCTATTCCTAGTGATGGCTAGATAGCCCCAAATCTGTGCACGGCAGAAGAGCTCTCTCAGGTGTGGATGGTCCACCAGCCCAGCAGGAACCCACGGGTGCCCACGGTCTCCCACGGTGGCATCAGCTTTGCTGTGGTTCTTTTACTGTAACCAATCCCACTGTATCCCTGACGAACGTGTGCGTGCTAGTGACAGGTGAGATGGCGTGAGGTGTGCTCTGGAGAGAGCGACTGTGTAAGAAGGTTGTGGAGGTGTTGTGGCTGCCGCAGTGCTTCCCCCAGCTGCTTTCGATCTGCCTTTCCCCGCCGCCTCCACTCCGATGGGAAATCACTACGCATTCTCCATGCAGAATGTGGGGGAGAAATGTGCTAAATGTTAATGTCAAAAGAAGATGATATGGATTTGAATTTGGATGTCAGAAATGTTTGATGCGGTAGAGAGGCTCTGTTTCTTAGTAAGCATGCTCTTGCCTGACCTAGTGAACAGCCCTCTGGCAGTTCCCGTGACCTGCAGACGGACATCCCCCAACACGCCTCCCCGTCCCCACAGGGACCAGTGTCCTGGTGGCGGGTCACTGCGAGGTGACCGTTGAGCCCGTGCTAATCTGAGCAAACATGGAGTGACCCCTTCCGATCGGTCTGGGTGCGTCTGCCTGGTCAGCCATTTTGGGTCCTCTCCCTGGGCCCCGCCTCCCGCCGCCAGGCTTCATCTGCGACTGTTAATCAGTGAGAGGGATCGTTAGTGCCTTTTCGCCGGCAATTGATGAATGAACTGCACCTTGTCAGACGAGTCATATTCTTCCCCCGGAGATGGATGGGAGGAGTATCCGAAAGGTTATGGAATCTTACAGCTGAAATTAATTACTACGGTTGCAGAGGCAGGGGTCCAATAGGGTGAACCTGAAGACGTGCGGGTGTTGCGATGACAAGTACCGGAATTGTAAAGCTGGAAAAGGTAGCTTAAAGAAACGCTCCATTCTTCTGTTGCTTAGCTTTTGTAATTTAGGCCAACACTGATTGAGCTTGGACTTTTACATTTACGAAGTGTCTTGTCATGATGTACGTTATGGGTGTACTGGATGTGTACCAGTCCGGATATATGGTTAAAGTGTATTTTGGGTGAAGCGCTATACGCATTGGGAGCACTGTTACGGTGTATTCTGAGTTTGGTGTAATATCTGTCCAGTTCAGCTTTTATGATGTATCGACTACTGAATGTGGTGCTGGCAGCGGGGTGTTATGGTGATATTACCAGTCCAGGTGTGCCATTATGATGTATATCGCTCCAGCTGTTCTGTTATGATGTATAGCCTGCTGGGTGTGCTTTAACTGAAGTTTTAACGAGTCCCCTGCAAAACTCTGGGAAGCTGGACAGGCCCAGCTGTTGAGTCTCATGCATATTTAAGGCTGGGGCTCCGTGTATGGCGTTCTGGATTAACTGACTCATGTACAGTTCTGCTGTACAGTTCCCTTCTTGCAGCTGAAGACACTCCCAGCTAACCCCGCTCTTCCCTGTGAGGGGAGAGCAGTTGGCACGCAATGTTCCCTGATGCCTTCCATCTGTCTTTCGCGAGTGCGAGGTGCCATGTACCCTTCGGACCTGAGGGTGGCACTACGGGCAGGGCCCGACGTGTAGGCCTGGGCTGAGCCTTGCAAAAATGACAGGGGGCCTAAGATGGGAGGGAACACCGTGGAGATTCCGGTTCCCTCAGGGCCTCACGGTGGAGCTGCGCAGAGGGGCTCCTCTCTGAGCTCCTGTGCCAGCGTGTAATCAATACAACATGGGGCCGGGCTCTGTTCCGTTCTGGATGCTCTGTCCGCCGGCTCCCGGCCAAAACGGCGTTGCCGCTGGAAACGGGCCCCCAGTAAACATTGCAGACAGTGAGTCTCAGCAGGGTTTTGGACTCAATTCGCATCTCTCTCGTGGAATGAAGAAATACAGAGGGGCATGAAGGAGCCAGTCACACAGTCAGACTCAGCGTTTCGGGGAAGTCTCCTTTCTCCTCGTGGCCGTAGATGGGTGACGGGAAAGGGACGGGCCCCAGACCATGGAAAACCTGAGCCTTTCATAAGCCTGGAACTCAATGCCACTGTCGGTGCACCAGCAGCAGTTGGTTGTGGGCCTTTTGAGAAAAAGTATCTCATAAACGGGGAATTTCTGACTCCCAGGAGTCTCCCAGGAATTTGTATGTGTAAGTTAGGTGAGGAATGGCTGGCTGTGGGGTGGGGTGGGTGGGGGGTGGGGGAGGTTTGGATTTGGGAAAAATGTTTGAGAATTTGTCTGGAGCAGATGATTCCGTGCATCGTCTTGGGCAGGGGATAGCACCTGCAGGTCTGTCCTAATAGATTTCCTGTCCAAGAGCTTTCTCCCCCTCCTCCATAAAGACACTGGCTCCTTTCAAGCTTCTGTTCCAAGCTGGGGAAAAATGAATTGCCCTACACTTTCTGCATGAAAAGCAGGCTACACTATCAAACGCAGCCCCCTCAGAGGAACAACACCAGGTCACCGGGGAGATTGTTTGCATTTTAAAACGACCCGTCTGAATGTGTGAAGTGGCACTGCGGATGAGTGCCTTTGTTCTCTTTGCAAGTAGTCGTACGGGAGGAGATGAAAAGTGATTAGAACAGTCATCGGGAGGCGTGGAACTGATTGCTTAATTTTCATTAAAGCGATTAATCAGCGGCGTTGTGCGCGTGCAATGCTGTTTTAGGGGAGGGGTTGGGCTGGGGGGGGGGGGCTGCGGCAGGCACACCGTGCCGGTTAACAGCCTCAATTACTTGAAAGTGAACTCTGGGGAAATCGTTTGCCTCGACACGCCCAGCATATACTGAGTGGCCCTTCGCTGACCTTACGGTGGTGACCTGGCTCATAAGTTTTTGTTATGTCTGACCCAGGCACGTACCCTATGTTGTTTTATCTGCTGACCCACCCTCCGTGCCATTTAATCTGGGTTCCTCTCGTAAGGAGTCGTTCCGCACTCCGGCTGCCTTCCCCAGCTGGTGTACGTGAAGGGTGTGCTGGGTTGCCCTGCTTTCGGGGTGTAAGTACGGCTGGGCAATAAAACGCTGTATCCTGTCCCCTCCTCCTGGTAGGATCCCCCCTCGTGCCCTGGGATCCTCTGCAGCAGGTCAGCAGACTTCGTGCTGATTGTGACAAAAATAGCTCCTCTCTCACCCCGGCATCTGTGCCAGCGCAGACTGCCAACTCCCCCCTGCACCACTCCCACCTCCATGCACCACCCCTATAAAGTGAGGAGGGAATTAGCATTTTCCTCTACCACTCTGCCAGTCCCGTTCACTTCCATGATCCTGTCTTGGGCACGCTCCCAAGAGCGCAGCTTCATAAATTGCAAGCCTGGCAGGATTTCAATAGTCTCGCTCGGACCGGCTCTAACTACAGGGTACGAGGAGACCGAGGGCTCTGTAGGATCCCTGGTTAATTGGTTTATAAAGCGAGGCGTAAATTTCTTGTTTTCGCAAAGTGATTACTCTGACGAGGACACCCCAAGTTAATTTAGTGAGCCAAAAGATTGGAGGAAATCCATTGGCGAGGGTGTGTGATTTAGGGGAGCACTGGAGGTGTCTCCCCCTCCTCTCCTCTCTGCAGGGGGAGGCGAGGGTTCCCTCCTGTGCTGCAGGATCCCTCCGGTGGCAGGATGAATATGATTCTCAGGAGCCCAAACATCGCCCCCCCCCCCCCAAATCCCCTCCCCCTGCCATCGCGCCAGTCGCGTATCATACCGTAAAAACAATCCGGTGCAGTGCAGCGAATCGACCTCAACCCGGTATGTTTTATGAAGATTAATGCTCACGCTAATGAGCGAAAAACAAAAGCAGAAAAGACTGGCTGCTTTTGTTCGGATGCTCGCCGTAATGCGTTTGGAACGACCTGGTACTGCAGCGGCGAGTTATAAATCACCCGTCTGCAATTAACTCATTAAAAAAAATGAAGTGGAGGATGAATTATGGTGAAAATCCCACGCCGCTGGCGGAAGCCTTATTGATTGGCATGTGAGTTCATGCGGCGCATATTCGTTTTCAGAATGCGTCGCACTGCTGGTTCTGTGGCTGCACCGTAGAGCGCATGCGTGCATGTGTGGTTGCTTCTGCGATTATGTCTGCTGTTTTTACTGCGCCGATGCATCCGCTGGATTAGTGAGGATGGAGCTGTCGGTCTGCATAAGATGGACGCATTAACGTGTTAAACCCTGTTGTGGACAGGAGTTGATGGAATCAGAAGTTTAATGCAGTAGTCTTGCTTCCAGGGGGTTTTTCACAGTAGCTCCTCCTGTTGGTTGGAGGAGCAAATGCCACTAGTTTTAGCTGGACACTGACAGACATTCCACATTCCTCCCTGATTTTGTTTTGTTCTGCAGGTACACTGTATATTTGCCACTGTTTGTTTTAGAATTGTGATACCCAGGAACGCCAGCTTTGGTGATTTGAGGAAAGGGATGTGAAAGGAGGTTTCTTAGCAGTTTTTTGACACGAGTAGGCTTCATATACTGTTCCTCTACGTATATTCCCTTTGTGCATGAATGTGGTTCTTGGCTACAGAGATGGTGCAGTCTTTTTTATGATTCTTTCACCAGCAGTCATCTTTTAGGTTCAAGGTAGGGATTATATGACCAGACTATTTAAAATGTTAATGATTAGCACAAACTACAAATAAGCATTTTTAAGCTTATTGATATTGTATTTCAGACAAGCTTGAAATTACCTTTTTGGTAACAAAAAACAACAAAAACCCTTCAAAAGAAAGTATTCAGACTCACGGAACACACAACTGGCCATAAACGGTCTCCGAGAATGATTTATAAAAGCCTGGAACGTCCAAGCGACTGCCTTCGCTGGGAATTTGTGCTCTCATAGAACAGCAGCAGGTGTCTTTTCATGGCCTCTGCATTGCTGCAGTTGGAGAAGCTCCACTCAGACTGAGAGCTCCACAGTCCTTTCAGCCTCAGCAGGAGAGGGTTAACAAAGGAGACTGCGATGGCACACTGTAGCGCTGTTATACGGGGCCCTGGTCTCTACAGTGGGCAAGCAGTGCAGGTGGCGTGGCACGCAATATGGTCGTTTTTACTAATAGCGGGCTTTGCTTGCCGAGGGCTTGCTGTCCAGTACAGAGGGAGGGGAGGAGTGGCTTCAGTCCTTCCATTCGGCGCTTATTCAGGATGCAGTTTTTGGGGCGGTTCCGTCTCCCCACCGGGGTACAGTAATAAAGGAGCGGGTACAGTAGTAAAAGGAAGCTGCCGGAATGCTGAGTCATTCTGACGCTCGGCGAAACCCAGGGAGGGAGGGAGGGGGCCGGAGAGCTGTCGGAACTGAGCAGCACGTGCACCTGGTCCGTCGCCGCTTGCCCCCCCCAGTCAGGGTGCCACTGCAGGCACACCTCAGGGCTCCCGTTCATTCATAAAAACTGGAAGAAAAACAGCACGGCGGCTCGGCAGCTGACGGGCAGCCCGGGGAGTACTCCGACAGGAAGAGCTCCTGAGAGACGGATATCGCTCCCCGCCTCCCCGGCCAGCTGGGTGTAAAGAATGACTGGTTTATGCCTTCCCCTCTGTCTGCGCCCAAGCTTGTGCTCACCAGCGCGGTTGCCTAGCAACTGCAGCAGTCCGCCAATGGCGCCGGGGATATGTCTGAGTTAACACACGCGCGCACACACACGCGCACACGCACACACACACACGCGTGCAAGCATGTGTGCAAGCGGGCCCTGAGAATTCTGACAGTCTGTTGCCTTTGTGTGCGCCTCAGACTGTACCGGTTCACCGAGGAGTCACTGTTTCGACTTGGTATCTCGACCCCTTTCCCCCCCGGACTCCTCGGGGGGTCCCGTCCTGCAAGTGTCCCTCTCAATATTTGTCTTGAGAGAAGGAACAAACAGAGTGTTCTTTTTTTTATTTATTTAGTTTTATTCATTTTTATTATTATTTGCCCATGTGGTTGCAGTTTATTCCCGGTGATGAATGATGTGTGTGATAAGGCCGAGTGCGTGCTGTGGGTTTTCTCCTTTATCGCAGCTCTGCATATTTCTGCATGGCAATGAGGGGGGGAGTGCAGTGCTGTGCAGTGCGCGTGCCGAGGGTTTGAAGAGCGCTAACGGCGCCTTGTGGGCGTGCTCCACTGCCTGCCCTCTCCTGGTTGGCTGCAGCCGGCTCTGCGCTTCCGTGCGATGCTCAGGGAGCTCTCCTTTGATTGAGACGCTCTGTTGGTTCTTTCCTTATATGGTCCCATTGACAGCTGTAATACTGCATGCCACTGGGTCCTGCTATAGGTGATGGTTTTATAGGTGGTGCTGGCTGCGGTATAGATGGTGGCAGGGATGGCGATGACAGTCGGGTAACTGTGTTGAATGAGATGCCGAATTAGAGTGCTAAGTCAGGAGGGAGTCTTTGAAGGTCCCGGTGGAGAGGGAAGCTCGTCTGTTTGTACAAACGTTCCCAGTCGTGTGGCTGTCTAGACGGGCCCTGTGACGCTGTAGTCCTGAGAGAGCAGGTTGCGGGAACCTCTTCACCATGGACTGACTGAGTAGAGCAGTAATTTAACTCTGAGTGGATCCTTGAGACTGTGGCTCCCTCTGCATGTGGTCTGTTTTCAGTCATGTGCTTCAGGTTCATTCAGAGAAAGAATTGGCTAGGTCTCTTATGTCCCTCCCCTTTCCTCCCATTTGCAATCATCAGCCTTGATTGACTTCTGAAGAAGTAGAGGGGAAAAACATTTCATTCAGCAGTTCAGTTGTTTATATGTATCGTCATTTTTCTAAAAAGACCAGGATGATTTGATTCAGAAGTGTTCTTCAACTGACATGTCTGTATGTTCCATAGGTCGATGTGTTGCTGCGGTGGTGTGGTGCAGCCACGCGTGATATTAAATGTATATTTCAATGAACTGCATCAGTGTTCTAACAAACGTGTCCACAGTTAATTAACACACTTGATTATTAACACATTCACTGTGTGTGATATCTATGATATCTGCGATATCTATGCTGGAATAAGGAGGAGGATGCTTCATTTTTATTCTATCAGCACATAGAATGAAAATAGATTTACTCATTTTTAGTGCAGTTCCTTGAAAACAGGAAGATTTTCAAGGGTTAATCAGAGTTACCCATAAGCAGGTCCTGGGAGCCAGATGCCTTCGAAGACTAATTTGTGTTTGAAACTGTATTTCACAAACATTTTTCAAGACGTGAGGCCATTAAACAACCCAGGTTTGTTAATGGGATTAAGGCGGTTCCAACCTAAAAACAAAACAAAGACCAGTCTATTTTTGTTCAGTTTTATCTGCAATATTTAATGCCAAGGTGTATAAATAAATTCCTGCAATACAAATTTGAACAGCTGGTTGTGTAGAAACGCAGAGTCATAGATTACAGTAATAGACTGTAGACACATGGGGTCTGCGCAAGGCGGACGGTCTCTAGGTACCATGCTGGTCCTGTCCAGCAGTACAGTCAGCAGATGCTGCAGCCTCCAGGATAATAGGGAGCGTCTGTGCTACGCGCGTACCACAGAATGCGGTAGAAAGCCATTATGAAAGGTGCAGATGTGCTCCCACTGTCCATTTATGTCTCGTCTGTATATCCGGTTGTTTCTGTCATGAATGATTAAGGACTGCCCTGAGAATTCTGACAGTCTGTTGCCTTTGTGTGCGCCTCAGACTACCGGTTCACCGAGGAGTCACTGTTTCAACTTTGTGTCTCGACCCCTTTCCCCCCCGGACTCCTCGGGGGGTCCCGTCCTGCTAAAACCTGTAGCCCCCCTCCCCCACCCCCACTGTGGGTTAATGTGAAAGGATGAACACACAGGGCTAGGTTTTTTGTTTGTTTTTTGTTTGTAAACATACGGAGACCAGACCATGTATTGTTCTGGCTCTGTCTGCCTGTGGGGCCGGCTTTATAAACGACTCCTTACCAAGCTAATTAGCGCAGCGCTCTTAATTGTATGTGGCAGTGAGGAGAAAAGACCTGTCTGGTTGTGACATGAGTCGGCTGAAATGCAAACCCGATTTTGCTTTTCTCTTGTTAGCTACATTTTAACGGCTTAACAACGCATCTGATTTTTACACTGGCAGATTTAAATGAATCCGCTCTGAAAAAATGCAAATATTTCCGTGTTTGTAGACTGTGCATCTGATTTTATGTATGCTTACATCATTCAATCTCACAATCTGCTTTGCTGTAAATTTAACGTAAAGATTTTGCCATGGTTCAGGTTGAAACAACTTGCTCAAATTCTAGCATATTGCACATTCTAGCCCTTCTCTATTTCAGACAAACCCTCAATTGGCTGTTTTACTGCTCGTAATGCTGCGATGATTAATTATTCCTCATAGAGTGCATTTGCATTCACTGACATTGTTTTGTCCTGTCGGCAAACAGCGATGCTGCATTCATTTTGATTGGTTGGTAATGTACCTTTTTGGCATTAATTTAAGATCTCCTATTACCTTTTTTTAAAATTTCTATAATTTTTTCCTGTTTCTGAGTAGAATGGACTCTGAACGGCACTCACTGCTTCTGAAAAATGGCCTTAACCATGCCAATTACAGTGTCACATGTCCATGTTTGTTCCAAGCAACATACTCAAGCCTTTTCTCAGCCGATTAAAGCAGGGATATGCTAAGACTGCACCTAAAGGCAGCTGCAACTTTGCAAGCTTTCTGTTTTACTGCACAATCTAGCTATTGGTATGGCTGTCTCCTCACACAGTCTCACCTAATTCAGTGGTTATGAACTCCGAGCAGAGACGCATTGATGGGCCACCGGAGAGGTTGAGATGAGTGGTGAGATACAGAGCAGAAACATATTACGCACATATTGCGCTCCTTCTAATCAAACTCAGCACTCTGCTGGCTCGTGCACATGTGTTGAACAATGCACAGGCAGTGCCATATGGAATAAAATTATTTAAATAGATTTGAACAAAGACTACCTTTTACAAGTAGTTTGGTCACAGAAAATGTATTCATTAATCAAGTGCAGCAAAGACAAACATTTTTGGGGAAACTCTGATCTAAATCATCTGTTAGATATCATAAGTCATGTAGTGCATATTGCTTATGTTTGCTGTTTACTGAAGTCAGCCAGAAACAGCACTCTGTTTGGACTTGGAACTGCAACCTTCCTGCGGCAAATCCAGTTCTGTGTTCCCCACTCTACACATCTGGGCCCTTTGTAACCCCATGATCCTCTGAGAGTGGCTCACAGGCAGGCCCATATACATGCCTGAGGGGATGCATTGCTGGACAGACAAACAGGGAGTGCCTTTTAAAGTGTATTAATGCCAGTTGCTCAATACTTGGCTAGCTCCCACTAGTGGTTGGAAGATTCAAACAGTTTTACAGCTAGGCTTTTATGCAATCATTTTGCGTTTAATTTGATAACTGTGTTCATAGTGTTATTTAGGGGCATTCATAAGTTTTGTGAAACTAGAAATGGACCTTATTACTGGCCTATGTAGTTCATTGTGTTGTACTATACGGAGTCAAATTGAACACAGCTATAATCGTAAAAACAATATAAAACTGTCCAGGAACCGAAATGGGGAATTGGACCTTTAGATCTCAACAACCCAGATTAATCTATTTAAAAAGAATTTTACTTGCTTTCTAATGTTCTGTCCTGTGCTTAATGTGTTTTTATTTTTGTACATTTTGGTCATGATACAGCATAACTGCCGGTTTGAATTGAAATAGGACTGCAGGAGGCGTAGCTGGAACCTGCTTTATAAATAAATATGCTGCATAGATGTGCTATATAAATAACATTTATGATTATTGTTATAATTATATGTGCAGTATACATTCAGATGATATGGTGCAAACTGCATACTATGATGATTTACTGGTCTGCAATCACTAATCCTCCTTGCAATAATGGGGCAAATCGCCAAAAAAGCAATATCATTGATACTTCAGCTAATGAGATACTCTTAAGATGATACTGGCCATTAAGAGAGACTGCCCATTAACTGTAACCCTGGAACCAACAGCCTTTTTCCCCTTCTTAAAGAGACTGTTAACATGACTACCTTTACACATCATGCCAGGCAACATCCATGCAATTTTAATGACATGTTTTCATATTTCAAAACGTTGTGCGTTATGCATAAGAAATGTTATATCATATTCATATAAATCTATATATGTTTAGATAAACATCTTAACATTTGTTAATATTTTCATATGTCCAAGTGGAAGGTACTGAAATCAAGGAGGGCATGAAAATAGAATAATAACCTTAAGCAAAAGAATGGAATAAATAGATATTTTATGGGTTGAAGACTCTTTTTTGCTATGTATTTTGTACTTAATATTGCTCTCCTGTCTTGCAGGCCAGAAGACGTGCCTCCACCTCCATGGTATTTTCCCTTACATCTACGTCCCCTACGATGGCTACGGACAGGAGCCCGACCGCTACCTCCGCCAGGTGGCCTACAGCATCGACCGTGCCCTCAACGTGTCCATGGGGAACCCCTCGTCCAGTGCGCAACATGTCTTCAAGGTTGCGTTGGTGTCCGGGATGTAAGTCCATTCATACGCCTGCATCTCTTGTGCTGTCCCAGATTTTACAGTAGTACAAAGTACTTTTCCCCCTGTGTATATTTGTGCGGATAATACACTATAATGCCTGTTATGAATATATAAGATGTCTGGAGGTCTTTGGGGCCAGATTAGCAACATGGGATCGGTTCAAAACTAAATATTTAGTGTTGGTGATTGTATAATAGATCTAAATTTAAAACCACGAAGAGTAACTGCGCACTAGAATATTCACAGAGTGCCTTGACCTAGCACTACAGCCTGCTAACCGTTGAGCGCATAACACCCTGATAATGAAAAATGTGATAATAGATTCTACTTACTACTTTTTCATTATATATTTACCCCCTGTCTGTGACCCCTGAACATTATAAGCTGCAGCATCCAATTGCCTCACAGTTGAGTGCACCTCTGTCTTGAATCTTAATACAGTATATGTCCCAGGGGCTCATGAGCAAAAAGCCTAAAGAGGAGATGCACAAGGCAACAGTTGAGCCTTTGATTTTCACCTGCGACCACATTAGCAGAATATAACCATGGGTATGTCTTGTCTGGCTTTCGTTTTCGTTTCTTTCTACCTTGAATAGAGTGAAACTGCGCAGTGCAGCGATCCGTTGCCATTGATTTAATACGGAAAACATTTGCCTGTCTTCCCCAGGACATGACTGGACACGAAGCCAAACAAAGCACACGGTTATTCCAGCAGGCTCTTGTAATGGCTTACAGGAAGATGAAATGGTGTTATTAGGAAGAGTAAATGTGAGAAGGATCGCAAAAGAGGAGGCTTCATGTGGTATTTTATTTATTTATGAAGTTCAGATGTGAAGATGTTTCACGGTGGAATATAAAAGCCCTGTGTTAAAGTCCCAACCACCCCTCAGCTATAAGCAAAATAGAAGGGGAGGCATTCTGCCTCTGAGGTTTGGAGCAAAGCAGGCTAGTTGTCCTATAATATCGATGTCTAGTCGGATTCTGCCAACACAACACAGTCTGGACACGTACACGACTGATCGTCTCTTTCCCTCAGGCCTTTCTACGGATACCATGCAAAGGAGAAGCAGTTCATGAAAATCTATCTCCACAATCCTCAGATGGTTAAAAGGTGAGCATCCTTTTCTCCGTATGCAGAGTTTATGTGCAAGAGCTGTGGTTAGGACCACAGATTTTCACAGAACGAATCCTTTTTTTCTTCTTTTTTTTTCTTTTTTCTTTCCACACGATTCAGCCTGTATTCACATTGTGTGCATGTTAATGTGGGTTTATATCCATGGTCTCCAACCCTGGTCCTGGAGAGCTACTGGGTTTTTGTTTTCACCTTAAAGTCAGCACCCAGTCGAGACACAAGTAACCAGGTGAGGTAAGAGCTGGGTAATCACTGCTCTAATGGATTAAGTACAGAGTAACAACACAAACCAACAGACCCTGTAGCTCTCCAGGACCACAGTTGGAGACCACTGGTTTATATGAATGGCTTGGCGGGCCTTTTGAGTGGTTGCTGTGTGTAGCCATGTTTTTTTTTGTACATGAGCCCAAGGGCCTTGCAAGGCCACAGAGTGGCAGTGACGTAATACTGGGGCAGTGTATTGGTTCAGGGACTGGGCTTGTAACGGGTTGCGGGTTCGTTTCCCCGAGAGGACACTGCCATTGGACCCTGCACACGGCGCTTCATATATCTGACTGTATAAAGGGGTTTACCGTGTAAAAATTAGGAAGTTGTTCAAGTCGCTCTGGATAGGAGTGTCTGCTAAACGCCGGTAAAGCTCACTGGCATACAGATTCAAGGTAGCAGGTTTTGTTCATGATTATACTGATTCTGAAGGCAGTGAGAGAGAACTAGCTGGAGTTTCTGACATTTCTCGCCATTCAGTCCGTGAACAATTCATTCCCTCCGTTACAAGGCTCTTCAGCTTTGTGCAGTGAATTCCAGTAATGGTGATTGGTGAAGGTGCAGACTCCAGTGCTGCCTTTTATGCCTGAATTAAACCAAGCTCTTAAATGTAACGATGACCTTGGATAACAGAAACCGCTTTCCCTTCTCATCGGTGCACACGCTTAACCCATGAATCCCTCTGTTTCAGGGTGTGTGAGCTGTTACAAGGCGGCGCGGTCATGAACAAGAGCTACCAGCCCCACGAGTCCCATGTTCCCTACCTGCTGCAGCTCTTCATCGACTACAACCTCTATGGCATGAACCTGGTCAACCTGGGGGCGGTCAAGTTCCGCAAGAGCCGGCGGAAAGGTAGGGTCCGCTCTCTGGGACTGGCAGCAGGGTTACTGCCTCTGCCCCCTCCAGTGAGCCAGAACATAAACATCAGGAGGGGTGTTCAGCTGGCTGTTATATCTGTATATTTGGGTTGGTTGAATTAGACAAACCACAAGGAATGTTGTTCAGAACATTTAAGGGTAATGTCACTCTTAAAATGTAGTTTAATTAATGTAAATAATTTTTCTGAGCCTTTTTTCTTTTTTCAAAGATTTCTGAGCTCAACAGTAGCCAGAAAATATTAATTCCTTTTTGAGTTCCGATAACTGGAAAGTTATGCCGTTGTACGTTTTCTTTCTAAGGTATCGGTATTCCACAGACCAAATTTATTTTAATTGCCTCTGACCGTAGATTCAAGGTTGGTCTTGGGACTATTCACTGCAAGTTTGTGGATCTTTGAATGCCAATTTATTTTAATTTTTTTGTATTTTTCTCCACTAATATAATTTTTCCTGGTTTTACCGAGAGCCATATTGCAATAGCTAAGTCCGTTGCTCGGTTTGAGAAGGTGGAGACTCAAATCCCTATCATGGGGCTAATCCATAAACTGGGAATTGGGAAAAGTTGCCCAAAGAGCTAGAGAGAATTGAACTAATAATTAGTGACTAATCAAAATTTGCAACTACAAACAAGTGAAAATTATTGTTTAAGTAGCAACTGGGATAATGCCCACAAAAAGGAAAATCCCCTGCATTCCTCTGGAATTTTAGCAGAGGACGATAACCCCAGACTGCTGACCCCAGAGTTGTTGAGAGGAATTTTAGAATACTGATTAATTGGTCAATTGGAAAAGGGGCTGTGTCAGAGGGCAGCTGCTCCCATAACATATCTGGCCTACTTTTTTCCATTAAAAAATAAAAAAAAGATAGCGAATGGATTCAACCATCAGTTGTGTGATGCCAGGGGAGAGAAATTAAGATTTAAATTAACAATGACGCATTCCTTTTCTGAAAACTGGGAGCATCCTCTGCGAATACACTCTCACCACACACTGCTGACTCATACCCTGCTGTGTATTCTGTATTCGTGTAGGCATTAAAGAGCAATGACAAACATCTTAATAAATGCATCAAATATACAGATCTGCATATACATAAATATATTAAATTGCGTTAGTAGCAATTATTGACACGCTTGCAGTGTTTTCCCTCTCTGTACTGTTTAATACTGTGGCTCAGCAGAATGCTTTGCTCAGTCATGAAGGATTCCTGGTGTTTGATTTCAGGCAGGGCTTTGCTGGCCGTGACCGTGACATCGCACATCGATGTTTCCTCCCTGTGAGGAGTCACTACGTGGGGGAACCTGAAAGCCCAGGAGCCCGGGTCTGGAGGTTTATCTCAGGTCGACCGGCAGTACTGTAAACCTGCATCCGCGCCCGCTCGCCAGACCGAATCTCCTCTGTTTCCCCCAGCAGTCTGTCACCCATAGCCCCCCCTCTCCCCTCCCTCCCGCTCTAAGCCTCCCGCCGTGCGGCACAGTCCCCAGACAGTGCAGTCTGTGTGTCCTAGTACTGCCAGCCGGGGATGTGACGCCACATGCAGAACGCCGGCTCTAATGCGACGCAGTCCTGGCAGCGAGCGCTAGGTTCACCGCAGGACACTCCTGCCGCTCGTCTGCGACTGCTCGCCCCCTCCCCCCACCCTGGTGGAAGGCAAACGACGAGGCGGGCGGAGACGGAGCGTCGGTCTGAGTCCGGCTCTGACGCGGGCCCCTCCCTCTCCTTCTCTCTTCCTTCCCTCTCCCTCCCTCCTTTCCTCTCTCTCCCTCATTGGTAGGCCAGGTCAAGGGGAGGATAATCGCTTTTTCTGATCCCACGCGTTTGCTGGAAACCGGAGAAAATTCTGGACAGTTTCCAGCACGCTGAATAAATGGAGAGCAGGGGAGAGAGAGAGAGAGAGACCGAGAAAGAGAGAGAGACCGAGAAAGAGAGAGAGACCGAGAAAGAGAGAGAGACCGAGAAGGAGAGAGAGAGACCGAGCAAGAGAGAGAGACCGAGCAAGAGAGAGAGAGACCGAGAAAGAGAGAGAGAGACCGAGAAAGAGAGAGAGAGACCGAGAAAGAGAGAGAGAGACCGAGAAAGAGAGAGAGAGAGACCGAGAAAGAGAGAGAGAGAGGCCGAGAGAGAGAGGCCGAGAGAGTGGGAGACTGAGTGGGAAAGAGTGGGAGACAGAGCGAGGGAGAGAGAAACTGAGCGAGCGAGAAAGGGAGGGAGAGATATCGAGAGGGAGGGAGAGAGCGAGAGAGACAGAGACCAGGCAGGCTCTCACGGAAGAAAAAAAAAAAAGCTTGCCCGCCAGATTTGCCATTGCTGGCTCAGGCCACGGCACCCCCACCCCCCTCGCTGCCCTGGAAGGCACGTGCATTCCCCCCCAACCTGTTTAATCCCCTCCTGCTAAGACATGTCCCTTCTGCACTGCTCCAATCACCACACACAGAAACATAGCAAGACTTTTACACTACTCCTCACGTGTATGCGCCTCACTGTTCTCATGAGATTCAGCTTGCCACAGCCCTTGCTTTGCACAACCAAAACATGTAAGCGAAATGGCTTATTCCGGGCCCGCCAGTGAGATTAGAGGAGTGCCTTGGAGTTAGATTATTGGCAGCAGAACAAATGGGAGAAGGTAATCTTCCACTATAAAACTTTCTCGGCGGGGGCAGGAAGGTGGTCGTTTTTTTCCCTTCCACTTAGGTTTCTGGTGGCCGACCTGTTTCTTTTCTTCACGGTCAAAGCATATGAATAGAGTTAGGGACAAGCCCTTGGCGTTTGATCTCCGGCAAGCCCTAATCGTCCTGGGCTGCTCTGAGGGACCGGTATCTGCTGCTTTTGGTGAGCAGGTTCCCCCTCTCCGCGGCCCAGGGGAGTTCCTCTGGGAGGCCCAGCGTGGAGCCACAGCGCATGAAAAGAGTTAATGAATCGGCAGGAAATCTCGTCCTGAGATTAATGGCTTCTTAAAACTTTCATGCACCGCTCTCCCCAAACAAAGGGCAGATTTTAATGGTAAATTCACCTTCCCTTTGGCAGAAGGAAAAAGAAAGGGATTTTCCACCCCACCCTACTAAGAAGAAAGCCAGGCAAGCGGCTACCTACAATCAAAAGCTCAGTACACCTCTCAACATTCTTCTTTTTCTCTCTGTTTGAATGTGTCGGATGCCAGCAGACACTTTTAACTCTTTGTCTCTGCTTGGTAATGACTGGAGGATTATGAATCGGCGTGAGATGAAGAGGGGGAAAAAACATCTCAGAGAACAAGTTCAGTAGCCTAATCTCGCAAGTTCAACCCGTAAGCACGTGGAACTGGAATTCTGATATCATTTTTTTTTCTTCTTTTTTGAAGCTGCGGATCGATTACGGTTTTTTGACTGGACAGCTAATCTGAATTCAGAATATGATGCTCAGTGCATTTTTGGTCCAGAGAAAAACCCAAAATGGCTTTAAAATGTATAGGAATTTAATTTAAGAATTAAATGGGCTCTCTGGCGTCTGTGTGTCTCTACAGAGGAGTCCTCGGGCCAGGGCAGATCGGAGCCGGGCGGCAGGAGCACCAGCCGGCTGGGGAAGAGCCCCTGTGCTTCCAGACTGGGTGACACATCGCTGGGGGGAGACTCCACGCTGGGGGGGACCTTCGTGCGCTGGGAGGAGGATGCCATCCCCTGGTGAGCGGGGGGGATGTGTGTGTGTCTGGGTGCGTGTGTGCATGTGTTTATCAGTGAGAAAGGGGGGATGGGAAAAGTAGTAGTTCTGTGAAATCTCTCTCCTTCCTCACATATTTGTCAGCCCCATTTCCTGTTTGTGATGGACTAAAACGTTGTGTGTGTGTGTATGTGTCTGTGTGAGTGTGTGTGTGTGTGCATGCGTGTTCAACAGCGATAGCGAGGGGGGAGGGAAAACTAGTAGTTCTGGGAAATCTCTCTCCTTCGCACATTTGTCAGCCCCATTTCCTGTTTGTTATGGATTAAAACTGTGTCTGTGTGTCTGTGTGTCTGTGTGTCTGTGTGTCTGTGTGTCTGTGTGTCTGTGTGTCTGTGTGTCTGTCCTGCAGCTCACTGGTCCTGGAGGAAGTGGAAAAGCAGAGCACCTGTGAGCTGGAAGCAGACGCTGTGGCTGCAGACATCCTCAACCGTCTGGAGATAGAGAGTAAGCCTGTCTCCTCCGGGGACACTGCCGAAATCACTGAAACCCAGAGATATTGAACCACCGATGGGACGGTCCATCTCTGCCAAAAGCCCGGGGAGATACTGATCGGAGTCTTAGGGAGGGGAAAAAGGGACATTTGGGTCAATTTGTTGCTCAGGCGGATCTGACCGAGAGCCCAGACCCAGCCGATTCTGGCAGGCAGTGGGAGGCGGAAGGTTCCGGGCTCCCCCTCACGATCTGGCAGCGCAGGAGGAACTCCAGAGGCCTTTTTAGATCAAAGCGTCTCTGTAAGTTCCCCTCCCGACAGCTGCCCCCGCGCTCCTATGCATGGGATAAGTTTCTGGCCGCCACGTTCAGCCTAAAACAAACACCCTCACTGCCCTCCCGTTCCTCCCTGTGAGATGTCCTCCACTCGGGGAGAGTGAGAGAAAGTGAGGGTGGGAAAGCAAGGAGGAATAATATCACATTTATTTTATTACTTCCTTTTTCATCTTTGGGAAATTGCTCAGTGTGCAAACTTCATCTAGTATGCCAGTCAAGTAATATAAACAATGCATGTATGTATTAGTAAGGTTGTTGAGATTTTACACAGACCTGTTTGTCGCTGGTCATGGTTGCTTTGCTTTGGCAGTTTGTATTAGTTATGTGTCATGCGAATAATGCGCAGAAAATGTGCAGTATGTTATTGGTTGTGGTATTGGACAGTGTGCATCAGAGGTGTAAGCTCTGTGGTGTTTAGTGACTTTTAATAACTTAATCATTCTTCTGCCAGTTTAAGTGAATGTGGCATTGCAGGCATAGCAAAGATATCCAGCTTGCATGGTGGATTGTGTTTTCTGTTCGCTGTGCGTGGATCCAGGGCAGCTGGCCATGATCTCACACATTATCAGAATGGGAAGGATTTACCAGATGTGCTTGTTTCCATCCAAGTCCCAAAAAACTGCCTGACGTGTTGTAGGAGCCAAGCTAATCAGGAAGAGATTCACTGAATCAATGTGTTGGCTGCTCTAGAGGTGAGAAGGAGAGAAGTGTGTGTTGGCATTCTGAAGTTATGAGCTCTAGCCACATTCTGTCGAATAACGTAGTGCGTTGGAGTCTGCGGAGGTGCGCTATAATAAATTCAGTGTGCAGGTTAATACAGTCTGTTGGACTCTGTGGAATGGCACTGCATTAAATCCTGTATGTAGGGTAATGCGGTGTCTCTGGAGATTGGTATTAGTAACTATGGGTGGTACGACAATGGATGAAATTCAGTGCATGTGAGGAGTAAAGGCTCATCCAGACCAATAACGATAACTATAGCTATAAATATATTGTTTTGAAAATAGTTCTAACCAAGTGGTTGGCGGAGTCCACACCACAACTATAACGACAATGACACTGGCAACCGGTATCGTTGGGATCACTTTCAGAGCAATTTTTTTCCAGCTGCCTGAACAATTAAACCCTGTTATGTGGTCAACATCCAACCGAATTTACAGGGCGTCATGTACAAAATGGCGGCTGACATACTGAGAGATTATGTACAGAACGTTATCGTTCGTCGGCGTGGATGCTCACGTTGTTATAGTTCTGGTTATGGTTAGATCTTGGTGTGGATGGGCCTTAACTGCGTGTGTTTCTGCTCTCCGCAGATCAGATTGGGAGGAACCCGGGCTTGCAGGCCATCTGGGAGGATGAGAAGCAGCGCCGTCGGGAGAAGAGTGAATCATCGCAGATCGAGCCTCCAGATTCTCAGGGTGAGCCGCAAGGGTTCCGGGAACCTCCCTGTGTCTTGGGTCGCCGTCACCAGTTACTGTACACGAGCTGCCTCGGCTCACCACTGGCAGCACTGCAGTAGTTGGATAATGGTTGTGGAAAGCAAAAGAATATACCTCAATTTTTATGTTTTCCCCCCCCAAAAATAGACTCATGACTCCAACCAACTCATTTTCTGTCATTATTTATTATTTGGTTACCATGGAGGCTGCCTATATACAGCCATTTCATGCTCTGGTCGTTGACTATAGGGTTTGACCTTGGTCATACTTTAATAATACTGACTGAGCTCTGTGTTTTCTAAAGGACTCTGACTCACTCTGCAGCTCAGGTATTAGTCAACCATAGGCAGGTTTTCCATGGCAGGCTGCCGGGGTTTTTTTTTAACGGTGGACGTAATTCTGTCAAAAAAGACTGGCATAGATGTGTGATCCAGTTGTAGGTGGATTCTTACCATTTAGTATATTTTTGGGTGCAGGAATAAGAAATCAAGTTTTTTTTTTTTTCAATGGCACCAGAGCTATCCAGAGCACTGATATACATCTTTAGTCACGATCCCCCCCAACAGAGACGGTCTGGCAGAATCCTTTGAGTTCGAGTTCCCATGACTTGCAACTGCAGTGTTAAACTTGGGGGGCAAACCCTGGTCCCAGCATTCCAATTCTCTGACACTGTCTCTCATTTGGTTACTCGCCTCAGATGTCGTTTGTGAACATGTCAACCATGTGTGGTCACAGATCCATATATGGTTGAAGTCATTTGTTTGCATGTCTTACTGCAGTTCATGCCTTTTTTTTTTCTTGGCCTGCCTTTTTATCGTGTTATGTTTATTATTTTAACACATTAGTTTAGATTTAGTTTGCTAGGCTTACTTATTGCATATCAGTACTGTTGAGTTATGCGTTTTGGTTTTATGTGCTGTTACGGATTGTCACGTGCACAGCCATCTACGGTATGTTTTTGAGAAAGATTTGGTATGTTTGGTTTTGGCACAAATGAAATTGTATGAGTTTGCCATTTTTACCCCTAAGTGGAAAAAATGTGTTCTCCTCTGACTAAACGCTAGTTGTATTATAGGATAAAAATGAGTTGTTTTCACATTGTATACACAATCTTTCCGAGCCCAGGCACAGAATAGTTTCAAGGGTGTTGCCAGTTACATTGCAGAAAGTGCTTTGCTCTTATTATTTTTTCAATACAAGTGCTCGCAATTCTGCCTGGTATCACATATTACATGTGCCATCAGTGAATCATATGGCATGTCCATATTCATGTTTATGAGAGAAAAGCGCAAAATAAGTGTCTGAAATTTGCATTGATGGAGTTGTGTGCTCAATCTTAAAAGTGTAATGGAATTTGTGCTGTGTCTTATTCCAGACCGAGGGCTTGTCACCTCTGCCGAAAGCGAGAAATTCTTCATGAAGAGGTTCAAAGAAATTCTGAAGGAAAATGAATTCTCCATGTAAGTGCTTACTTTCTTGAGGCATTTATTGAAATTGAGGTTTATGAGAGAACTTAATTGGTGGTAGATAGTTATGTGACTGGTTTAAATTGTTTAAGTATTCACTACTTAAATAATGCCATGCGTTTTTTGATTCGTTATTCATTTTGCTTGAAACTTGATCAATGGATGTCTGGACAAATATGTGAGTAAATGGATGAACAGCATCGACCTGAGTGACATGGCATCACAACGGCAGTTCTCAGGGAACGAGATTTGCACTTGGCATCAGATCACATGTTTTGGGCGCTTACTGGCTAGTTCATTATTTGCTAACTAGCTGCAGCTTGTGCGTCTGCTGGATATAAGATGCATAGGTGTATTTTTGGAGCAGAGATTTGAAACGGATGGCGTGAATGGTTTGCGGAAACAGTGGAGCTTTCTCTCAAATGCATGAATTGTTGTGGGTAGCAGGCTTTGTCAGATAGGGCAGTCGAAGGCAAATGTTTGAGAGAATGTCAGCAATGCTTAAACATATTTTTTCCTCAGTGGTCAATTGTGTAGGTTGTGTACAGAGAAATGCAACATCTGGGATGGATTGAATCCCCCCCCCCCCCCCCCCCCCCCCTCCACCCATGCTCGCCTATCAAATGCATTTCTCAATGTTGAAGATTCTCATGACTTCTAAGTCGGCAGAACAGTAGGACATGTCCTGTGCAGCGCTTCCTGGCACATCTCATCTGCAGGCTGCCGAGTCACTGGCGGGGTGGTGTTGGGGTGTCTTGGATCTGCATGTTCTCCTTCCTTCCTCACAACTCACTCCTCCTTTGTCGAGCACAAAGAATTTCCTGCTGTAAATACAGTACAGTTGGCTTGACGTGTCGGTTACATGAACCCCAGATGGGCTCTGCTCACAAAGGCTGCTGCTGCTGCTAAAGAAGGTGTGGGGGAGGGGCCCAGCCCAGAGAGCAAAATTAAACCAATCCCTCATACACTGAGCTGAATGAAAGGAGCTTGGCAGATGACAGGTCTGATCGCATGTGACACTGCAGTACTGTACTCCATCCCCTGCAGCTCAGTGCAGCTGAGGGCTCCTCTGGCGGCAATGCTGCAGTTTTGTTTAGTTTTTTTTCCTTCCATTTTTATTTATTTTTCATGTGGGTGTACCCCAGGATGTTGGTGCCGGCGAAGAGTCGGCAGTAAAATGTGTTCATCACGGCAGGATCTCCTGACACCTGCTGGGCTCCCCGATGCCTGGAGCCACCAAAGTCATTAGCAGCACAACTAATTAAGACAGAAAGAAATGGGCACCCGTATCCCCCCCACCCATCCCCTCTCTGGAGCCTTTCACTGGAAATATAGCCCCCTGAAACTGGAGGAACAGACGGGAGGGAAGAGATTGTTGATTCAGATACTTCTGAAGCAGATATTCTATTCTACAATGTCCATTTTAGCTGCCGACACTTAAGCTCGTTTGTGTGGCCTCACCAGTCAAACTGTGAAAGCACAGTTAAAGGGTTAGGGTGCATTCCCCTGAGGGCTTGTGGCTGTGCATGTAGAATATTTGGGTGAGTCCGTGGAGCTTCGGCGGTGCGAGAGTCAGCAGGTACGCGGGGCACAGCGAGAGTGAGTGCGGAGATGCAGAGAGCAGCCTGGAGCCAGGAGGCATCTGGAACCGGCCCAGGATCTGTTGGCAGTCTGCCAGCTTTCCATTCATCTCTCCGGCACACACTGTAACCATTTCCCCTTATTAAGAGAGAAAGGGATGCTAATAAAGCGCGACTGCGTGAAAGTGCAGTCCCAGGGCCGATCGCATTCCTGCCCTCACCCCCCACCTCCGCCCGATTCAGGTGATAACCTCCGCAATTAGACTGTGACAGCAGGGCTTCGCTCTTAATTGTTTTGTCTCTGCATGTGTCTAGGACTCAGTCGGGATCTGTGGGTGAAGGAGACGAGTCGGCAATGTTTCCTGTCGAACTCTCACTCCATCCCGACGTCCTGACTCCCGAGGCGCTGCACTGTACTCCCGCCAACCTAGTGGAGGTCCACAAGGACACACAGCCAGGTGGGCACCTGTCTCGTCTGACTCACTGTAATGGGATGGCGGTAATGCAGTTGTTTTTGTCTTTCTCAAAGTGCAACATGATTTATTTTCACTTCCTTGAATGTTTTTAATATTCCTTCTTGTTGACTTGGTAGTTGTGTTTTTACATGTGGGATGCCTTGTGATCTGAATCCTTGAAATCGATCTGTTCAGCCTGTTATAGAATACTCAGATGAACCCCGACAGTCAGAGATGGCACATGGTGAATTGGAGTGGTGTGGGGATGTACTTAACACAGTAGCCCTTGTGTCAGTACCAGTGATCTTTTCTCTAAATTCTGTTTTCCCCCATGTAGACACCAAGAGGCACAGTGTTAAGGACTCTGAGGTGGCTATTTTGGACGAGGAAGCCATCCTGAGCCTGTTGGAGACCAGCCAGACTTTCCTTCCTTTGTCCCAGAGAATTGTCCAGTCCCCCATTCTTGGTACAGTGTGTCTCAAAAATTCTACAGTTCCTATCTAATTCCCTGACGCACGTGTAGGACCTAATTACTTCCTTGTTTTATTAGTCTACAGTTGTAGTTTGAGTGAAGAGGACCAATCTTTTATTATCTGCATGCTGGACTACTGTGCAATGGACTTGGACTACTATGAGAGCAATGAATAAATCCAGGGATGTTTAAACCATTAATGACAATCTCAATCTGGTGTCTTTGTGTCACAGATACAAGCCAGGACCGAAGTATGGTTGCCCTGCTGGCTGGGCTAGAGGATGATGGCTACCAGGCTGACCTGCCCAGGAAGTCTTCTCAACAGCAGCTGTCAGGGAGCATACTCTCTCATTACAACAGCGATGAGGAGGAGGCGGCGCCCGAGCTCGAGAGGCAGGACACCGAGCTCAGTCTGATGATGTCGCAAAGATGGGACAGTGACATTCCGGGACAATCCTCTAGACAGAGGTATTGCATGGCTCCCTCAAGAGTATCTATACCATAGAAACTTTTTTTCTTGCCCTTTGCAATACCTAATCACAGTTTATAGCCCTTTTCATTACTGCAGAGTCCTCCGTTAATCCCATACAACAGACACAGCTTGCACCAAAACCTTTGCAGCGCAACCAGTGCTTCTGATTGCTCTGCGGTCTACACCACCCTTTCACTAGAGTACTGCAATTCCTGCACTATTAGAGCAAGCAGAGTGCAGATGCTCAGATGACCAGAGGGCACAGTGAGGCCAGGATTCTCCACCAACTGACACCCTCCCAGTCAGTCCTATGGCTATATTATATTTTGCTCCTTGGGACTGCCACCCACAGTTAGCACTGGCTTTACGTTCTGGTTGGGATTCATTTATAGACTGGTTATACAGGCAAATATTTGAATCAGTTTATTATGTGTTGTGCTTTGTGTGAATTGTTTCTTCATATTTAAAACAACCTTCTCCATATCCTCTACAGGCTCTCCATGAAGGAAATAAATGACAGCTCTAGTGAGGAGCAGCAGGACTCTTCAGATGAAGAGATGGACTGGAGCAACAATAACTCTCTTTTTGCCAACCTGTCCATCCCTCAACTAGATGGAGCTGCAGACGAAAACAGTGGTGGGTTTTACTATGGTCAATGCAGGGGACTGCTGAAGGCATTCATCTTTCACTAAACGCTTCTAATGATCAGTGCCATCACATTGATTTATGACAGAAATAAATATTTTATTTCCCCTCAATAGATTCATCACTGACTGACAAAGGCTCCAGAACTCACTCGTCTCTAACAGCCACTGACAAGATGTTGGGAAAAAGGAACCCGTTCCCAAGTGAAACTGTCCATTTGGAGCCCCCATCCTCTGCCAAAATCCTGCTGGAGTGCAAACACCCCGAGCACAGACAGACCCTCTCCTTGGACAAGGAGGAACCGGCAGACAAGCACTTCCTCTCCAAAGGCACCATCAGCCCAGAGAGCAAGGCTGGCTCAGCTGGGCTCAAGATGAACAAGGAGAGTCCCTACATCCAGCCAGTTAAACACCCTATTCCCTGTAGCATCACAAATAAGACTGACATTTCCCCAATGGGTGCTGACGAAATGGACGTGCACCCTCTCTACACTTACGAAAAGAAAGCAATCTCCCTTAACAAGCCTGACCCTGACGGCTTGCCCTTTGGAAATGGGAAAATTACACAGAGCAGGAAAAAGTACAGCAGTATTAAAAATGTGGAAAAGAATCGCCTATCCATTCTACAAAATCACCGGAGTTTTTCGCTCTGCTACTCAGAGCTGAGAAACTGTCCTACCAAGGTGGAACTGGAGCTGTCGCAGAAAGAGGGAAAAGGCCCTCTGCAGAGGAACCTCAATTCAGCACCAAGCCCCATGGAAGAAGATGACCCATTGGCTCCTCAGGAAGGTGAAACAGGAAGGAACAGTGAAGAAGGGGACATGGGAGAGCTGAAGATCAGGTACGAGGACTATCAGGAGAACAAAACCGAGAGGACAATAGTTGCTCAGCAGGAGGCACACTATAAGTTTTTCCCCAGTGTTATTCTCTCAAATTGCCTCAACAGGCCTGCCAAAAAGTGCATGGGCAATAAGCCTGTAGATGGTAGCAACAAGCTTGAGCAGGAGAAACGGAGATCAAGACTGAAACTGGGCAAAAAAAGGGCTGGTTCAGCCAGCCAAAAGTCCAAGTTGGCTCCTGAGGAGGACACGGGTTCTGTGAGCCCGGATGGAGCAGCCTTCACATCCATAAATGACAAGAGTGAGGAAAAGGAGAAGGTAGAGATGGGACCTTTTCCAGAGCCAATTCGAGATCTCCCTGCTCCTTGTGGCTCTGTTGTTCCATCTGTTGAAGAAAGACTCTTACCCCCCATTGATCCCCCTTCTAAGGTTGGACACTCAAAACCCTCTGGACCACCAGGCAGCAAGTACACGCTAAGGGCAAAGCGCAAGATGAGCTACGACAGCGAAGATGGAGAGGCTTCAGGGGGCTCTCACCACGTTAAGCCTGCCCTGACCTTAAGAGATGATTATTTGCTGAGTGGTCATGAGTACAAGTATCAAAAACGACGAAAGATGTCAAAAAAGGAACCTCCTATTATCATTAAGTACATCATCATCAACAGGTTCAAAGGACAGAAGAACATGTTAGTGAAGATGGCCAAGGTAAGTGCAGATGAACAGCGAGTGACACTGACACCAGGAAGGCTGGAGCTTTACAAAAAACTTGCTCCACTAAAGGAATTTTGGCCCAAGGTACCGGAGTCGAATGCTGTCAAATATCCATTAGTTGAGCCAAAGGCAAAGAAGCACCCAAAGCGTAAAGCCAAGGTTAATGCCACATCCAAGAAAACAATCTGCAGCCCTCCCAAAGCCGGATGTCGGCAAGGATTTAGAATTAAAAGGACTAAAGGCAGTAAGAAGCCATTAACTTTGCCTACTCTGCCACTTCCGACACCGAGTTACAATGAACACACTGATGATTATTCTTCAGAGTACACTGATGTGATGGTTCAGCTTGGTTATCTGTCTGACAGAGCTCCCAGCCCTACATGTTCAACACCACCTCGGTGTTGGTCTCCCAGTGGTCCCCAAATGGACACAATCTCTGCTGATCAGTTAATAAACCCATTAAATGACCCATGTCTTAGCTCCACATTTCAGGAAACAAGCACAGAGTCATTAGGCAAAGGGATTCGCAACAGAGGCCGCTCAAGCAAATGCAGAAAGGTGACCCAAACTATCCCTAAAAGAAGGGCCAAGGCCGCAACTATGAATTTGGAAGAACAGTCTGTCAAGAAAGAGAGTGCAAAAAGAAAAACCTGTAATGCGGCAGAAAGAAAGAAAAGTAAAGATCCAGATTCTATACAGGAATCTAGCCAGGGAAATGCACAGTCAATCCCTAAAACAACCAAGAAACCACGCAAGAAGAAACGGCAGGTTCAAGGGGCTGAAAATCCACTCTCAAATCAGGGGACTGAGAGCTCCCAGCCTCCACTTCCCAAGGAAGACCTGCCTCCCATGGAAGAATCATCTGGAGACCTCCCTCCCTTTCAGCAGCCAATGTCTGACAAAAAATGCAAAGACGATACTGACTCCCAGGGTGTCACTAGTTCTATAAGTCAGCCCTTGCCATTTGATATTGAACCAAAGCCAGAGACCTGCAAGACTTCCATCTCTGAAATGAGCCCAAGTCCCTGTGATACACATGGTGTTAAAAGGCAGCCTGACCTGCTTCAAGGCGGTGGCATAGGCAATACCCATGACCCCACACTAGCTTGTAGTTCTCCAGCGACATCAAAACCATCAGATGCTGGAAAATCACAAAGCACTTGTTCGACACCTGTTGTAAAGAGCATTGGCTTCCCATGTTCTGTAATCACATACAGTAGGTCCAACTCAAATACACAGGTGCAGAGTTCAAATCTTGGTTCACAACAGAGCCCTAATTCAATTATAAAGACTGAGACTGAGACCTCATGCCAGATTCCGTTGAGCTCTGAGGAAAGCCAGAATTCCATGCAGCCCTCTGAATGCAAGACACCAGCAAAGGCCAAACGGCGTCAATCAAAAAAGAAGGAAAAAGAAGACATGGCAGTATTGCAGTGTACATCACTTAAGGCAAAGCCCCTGCCAAAACCCAAGTCTGGTGAGACACCGAAAACTGCCAAAGACTGTTCACCTCAACCAGCCCCCAGGAATGGGGAGAGACTGCTACTTCCTGAGACTCCATCTGGGCTTGCTGTCCTTAAAGAGCTTCTGCAGAAAAGGCAGCAGAAGGTTTCTGAGGGTGCAGGCACCTCTGAGGCATCACCTATTCTGGCTAATCCAGCCAACAGTGCTCCAAATCTAGAGAGCAAGCCTGCAAAAGCCAAAAGGGCTCCCTCCTCTACCCCTCGTAAGCCCAGGGCTCCTAAGGTGCAAGTCCCAAAGGAGAAAAAGCCTAAAAGTAGAAAGGGGAAAAATTGCAAGCAAGAAGAACCAATTAAGTCAGAACTTCCCCTGTCAGATGATAGCCCAGTGTTCCTTTCTGACCCTGGTTTCGATAGTTGCTACTCTATCGAAGACAGCTTGTCTCCAGAGCTCCCTCACAACTACAACTTTGATATCAACACTGTAGGCCAAACTGAATTCTGCGGTCTCTACACAGGCAGCCAATTTGTGTTGGCTGACAAGAACTTGCCCCAGAAGTTCCTCAGTGACATAATCCAGGAGCCTATCCCAGCACTAGCTCGGGGATTTGAGAGCCTGCCTGAGAGGGTCCTAGGCTTGGTGGACGAGCCACAAGGTGGAGCAGAATGGCACAGAATGGGTCCACTCAGTCCCGACCTCTTTGACAAATCGGCAGAAACCAGAGACGGACTCCCAACTCACCTGTCAGCATCTTTATTGGACTCGGACAGTGGTCAAGAGCTTGCTGCTGCCAGGATTATGAGGAGCAGGGAATGGGGGTCTTCCCTGAGCAAAGGTCATGGTCTTAGTCATTTTCAGGGTTTTCACTGTGAGAGAAGAGACTTGCTCTTTTCTTTTGATCCCTTCCTTCCACTGCCATTGAACTCCACGTCCTTCACAGATATCCTTAGTTCTCATTGTGTGGATCTAATGGAAGGGAATGATGCATTGACAACAACAACACCCAGCAGTTCACCTAGGTCAGTCAGCTCATTGTCACAGGTTAAGATGGGCAGTCAGTCCCAGAGAGGTGCAGGGGGTGCCCATATCCTGAAGCCCCTTATGTCCCCCCCGAGCCGGGATGAAATCCTCACCACGCTCCTGGATCTGGATCTCTCAGAAACCACCTATCAGGAGCCCTTCTGTAGTAATCCTGCTGATGTTCCAGGAAAACCCAGGTATGTCTGATTAATCAGCAGTGTTACAGTGAAATAATTTGCCTGACCCTAAAACACATGCTTAATATTAGATACGTATTTTCGTAAGGCAGAAATTAGGTCATGGAAATACTTCAGGTGGTGTAAAGATCAGTGAACATGTATTCACTGTGGTGTGTCCATCTGACTCTCTTGCCTTCATTTTGTTCTTTTCCTCTTAAATTTTTTGTCGACAGGGAGATTGGTGGTCGCAGACTGGTGGTTGAGACCAGACTAGCTAAGGAGCTGACAGAGTTCTGTGGGGATTTTTCCTCAGAAGGCCTGCAGTTCTGGAAGGCCGCCTTTTCTGCAATGACACGTTCAGGGTCTCCATCAGCGCCTGTAGTTTCGTGTATGGAGTCCCTCAAGGGGCAGCCAGATCTCAGTCCTGCCCCTGCCTCTGCCAGTGACCAGAAGGTGGTTCTGCTTCCCTGCAAAAGTGCGCCTAGCAGGGAAAGGGTGCAGCTGTGGCTACAGGCCAAGAGGGAGTTTGAGCGTCCTCAGAGGGAGCATGCACATGCTGGTGAAGAGATGAGGGGCCACTTGGACTGGGATGGACATCAGAATGTGGGTGGAACTGTGGCCTCGACAGAAAAATTTGAAAGGGCATGTGATCAGTTTGAGAGAACCAGCACGCAGGCCATTAAGGAGAGGAGGCAAGATATTTGTCTGGTGGACAAGGCTGAAAGCTGCACTGGTGGGCCAAGGATCCATGTTGCGGACACCGGTGCGAGAGAGGAAGAGGATGAAGAAGAGTTCTTTGGCAAATCCAGTTCTCCAGACTCCCCAGTTCTGCCGCCCTGGCAACAAACAGTTTGGCAGAGTCCTGGGGAGGTGAAAGAATCAGAACCAGACATAGCATCACCCAAGGTTGTTACTCCCAGTAGCCAGCCCTGTACCTCTCCAGAAAGGAGACCAGACAAGGAATTCCTCAGCCCGTCACCTTTCTCTCTCTCAGCCCAGAGGGAGGAGAAATCCCACCCCTTTCTCCTTCACAGCACCCCTGTCTACAGGAGGCGGAAAAGCAAAGTGGACCCTGAGGCCAACTGTAGCCCTCCCATGACTGAAGGTATCCACCGTCCTATTCCTTCATGTCTTACCGCATTAATTAAAAGAAATTACTGTCCAGCATAAACATTTTATTGAAGTCTCTTCAGAGTGGGAATTTCTTTTATGAATGCTATTAAAAGGCTGCGATCATGACTAATAGGGCATGCAAGAATTGTAAATATGTCAGAAATGCATCAAATTAAGTTTTTAATGGGGGAGGGGAGGTGTCGTGTGTGTTGTGTGTAATTGTTTTCAGTCCCTGGGAATGTTTCTGTTGGTCTTATTTCAGATATAGAGTCCAAGTCCCCAAGAGTGCAGCAGCGAAGAGGGGGCCACACTGACACCTTGAGGAGAGTGCTGCTCACCACACAGATGAAGGTCAGTGATTAGGCCACACACTTATGAATGTCCTGAAAAATCTTTAAATTGTCTGTAAAATGCTAGGAAAGCTCTATGCAAGTGAAATGCTCATGAGGCAGTCTTGTCTCACTAACAAGTAAGATGGTTAGTCATGGCATATAGTCACTGACCATGAGATACAGTGGAGTTTTTACTGCGCACCATTTAAATCACTCGAAGAATCTCCGGGAGTCCTGGCCCCCAATGAGGAAATGACATCATCACAAAGAAAAATTGACTTCATTCTTTTCCAGAACCAATTTGCTGCTTTGAATGTTCCAAAGAAAGACGGCTCTCAAATCGAAGGCCCGTCCATCAGCAACTCTTATGGTTTCAAAGTCAGCCTGCAGAATCTCCAAGATGCTAAAGCGCTGCACGAGGTGAGCTCTTGTCTCCTGTACCATATGCTGCACCCACTAGAGTGAGGCTCTAGAGAGCACTGCATTGTTGGGTTTCATTGTGGGCAAAGAGAGGTTTGGAGCACTTTGTTGCGTCATATTGCCATATGGCTATAATAAAAGATGGAACCATACGTGCCCCCCACCAACAGGTGCAGTACCTGACCCTGATGAGTATGGAGCTCCATGCAAGAACCCGACGGGATCTGGAGCCCGACCCAGAGTTTGACCCTATATGTGCCTTATTCTACTGCCTCCGCTCAGACGCGCCACTGCCTGACTCTGATCAGACCCAGCTGACTGGGGCCATTGTTGTGGACAAGGATTGTCACAGCTGGGGGCAAGGTAACTGAATCTGTCCACAGAATTAGCAATAATGCTTGTAAAATTGCCAGAATTTTTGCCCCACAGTTTGTGGTGTATATTTCTTGGCCATGTCTGGGATTTGTGGATACACTGAAAATGTATGCAATTGATGCATCTCTAAGCCTGTGCAGGTTCCAGAAGTACAGCACCTCTACTGGTCAGATCTGGAATTACTGGTCTACAAGTCACCTACACCATTGACGAAAAGCATCTCTTTCAAGAAATTGGCAACATAATGAGGAGGTTTGCAGCATTTCTTCACCTTACCTAAATGCTAGCCTTACCTAAATTAAGAACACGGCAAGAAGACACTTAATTTTGCTTTAATACACTCTAGCAGTGCGCGCACACACATTTTTTTCTATGGCATAACGTTTATGAAGGATCTTTATGGGTAAAGCTGTGGCAGGGACTGCGGCAAGCAAGGGTGGTTACCTGATTTAGGAGCATAATTTATTGCGGGGAGAGAGATGTAAATCAATCAATGACCTCTAAGGATCCAGTGCAGGGAACGCATTTTAGAGGGAGACAGAAAATTAAGATGGTGTGACAAAAAAACTAATTATTTCAGCAGAACTGCGTCACAGGCCGTAAAAGCAATGTGATAAAAATAATTTGTTAAGTGTCTGGAAACAATTGCCCGAATTCACTGAGAGTGAAAAAGGGGGGGGGGGGAAGCAATCCTTCTAAATGTGAATACGTTTTTTGAGACTGTCTTATCTCAGTGGTACACACGTTCGACAGGTTTGACCCAGACATCCTGATTGGGTACGAGGTACAGATGCGATCTTGGGGATACCTCCTACAGCGGGCGTCTGCGCTGGGCGTGGACCTGTGCCAGCAGCTGTCAAGGGTGCCAGGTAGGGATGGGTTGTGTGCCAGGTAGAGTAAAGTTACATACTTCCAGCGGTTCTGCCAGAAAGCCTCCCACTTGACCAAAGTGATCAGTGTGTGATCTTTTATTTTTGGGGTTTCCCAAAATGGAGAAAACATTCATTGTTAGATAAAGATATGTCCCAGCTTGGCAAGCAGCTGGGAGTAAAATGTGTGGAAGCCTGTGGGTTTTTGCTCTCTACTTTCCGCAACTCTTGGCAGCAAATGAGCCAGAGAGAAGACTTCAGTAAAAATCAATCCCGAACATTGTGATGATCATTTTTCCCCACAAAGTGGAAAAGATCTTTAATCTCCCCCAGGGTACTGTGAACTCTATTTCCGTTGGGGCCGACCTATGAGTGATATAATGGCCACCTGCCCTTCTCCTGCAGGCGACTCGAAAGAGAACCGATTTTCAGCAGAAAGGGATGAATACGGCGCTGACACCATGTCGGAAATCAACATCATAGGCCGCATCGTCATCAACCTGTGGAGAATAATGAAAACGGAGGTAGCTCCTTCAGCTTTAATGCTTAAATGCTGTGAGAATCAACTTTCGAGAAATGTAGAATGTTAGAAGCTTGTTTAACACCTTGTGCCTTCTTGTTCTATCAGTTGAAGTCAAATTGTTGGCAAAAATCTGAATTTGGTTTGTCTGAATGTATGAGAACTTTGCTGGTGTTTTATTTTTCAGGCGACGTTAAATCACTACAGCTTTGAGAATGTGGCCTTCCATATCCTTCACCAACGCTTCCCGCTCTATAGCCCACGTACGCTCTCCGACTGGTTCGACCACACCACCGACCTGCACAGGTGTGCTGAACCATTGGTTATAATTCTTAATCTGTAATTGTTTGTTCTGTTGTGTGTTTTCGTAATTGGCTTGGTTAACCATGTCTCTTGTCTGATGCAGGTGGAAGATGGTGGATCACTATGTCAGCCGTGTGTGTGGCACCATGCAGCTGCTCCAACAGCAGGACATCATCGGGAGAACCAGCGAACTGGCCCGGGTATTCGGCATCCAGTTCTACCATGTGCTGACCAGAGGGTCCCAGGTGAGAGCCCTATACTTGTGTGTGTGAGCATACCGTTCTGTCTGCAAAGTGGTTTCATGAAAAATAGACTAGATACCAACATCTGATTCATCTGAGGCAATTCAATCAATGCGTGTTAATGCGTTCAGCTGTATACAAGGACAACATCTGTGTGATATTGGCAGTGCACTGGACTCTGGTCCTATGGGTTATAGGTATCAGAAAGAGAGCTGGTGAGAGATTAGATTATTTTTACTCACCATCTCCCCCTTGTGCTCAGGCAATAGACTGAAACCAACAATGAGATCATTCCAAAAACAAGCTTTTATGCCAAATCCAGAGCAGTTTAAAATGTTGGGAGTCAATGTTTCATGTCACAGGATAAAAATTAACATTTTCCTCTCAATCAGCTGCCAATTAAGGCCAATTAAGGCCTTGATTCTTTAACCAATCAATGACTTGAATGAACCCAGAACACCCCAAAAACCAGCAGACACTACGGCCCTCCAGGACTGGAGTTTGACACCTGTGGTCTAGACAACCAAAATATAATCAATTTTCAGACCACGTGGTTCCCCTCCCATGCCCACCACATAATACTCCTTCCTGTTGTACTAGTTCAGATTAGGTATTTTAAAAATGTCTTTAGGTTTGTTCTTCTTGGGGCTTTTTATGGATGTAATCTGTATGTATTCAAGATTTGAATTTCAGATCTTGCTTATAACAATGTGTTAGTGCTTCAGTGTTGTTACATGGATACTTGCTGGTCTGGCAACATTGTTGGCCAGATCTGGCGCAAGTACATGCTTTCATAAATCATGTGAATGCATGTAAGTTCTCCTACATTGTAAATCAGTCTGGGTAAGCTTGTCGGCTAAATTAACCTAACGTGTTAACTGTTTGGAAGGCAATCTGCAGGACCTGAATCTTAGCCAAAGCTCTTATCTCCTTCCCCCTCCTTGCAGTACCGTGTGGAGTCGATGATGCTACGCATCGCAAAGCCCATGAACTACATTGCGGTCACGCCCAGCACGCGGCAGAGGGCCCAGCAGAGGGCGCCCCAGTGCATTCCGCTGATCATGGAGCCGGAGTCGCGCTTCTACAGCAACTCGGTGGTGGTGCTGGACTTCCAGTCCCTCTACCCCTCCATCGTCATCGCCTACAACTACTGCTACTCCACCTGCCTGGGTCACGTGGAGAGTCTGGGAACGTACGCTTGCTTTTATTCATCTCTGCAGCTTCTCTCGCGGTTGGCTTCCCGCGCCAGGACCGATATCACAGTTGACTTCTTTTGTTAAGAAGTAATTTTAGTCTCATTTATTTTTTACTGAGACGTGCACCGATTATGACAAGGGTAATAAAGCCTGTATCATAGCTGACATTCAAGTTTTTTTGTTTTCAAAATCGAAATTCTAAATCCGTGTGTAAAAGTTTGAAGCGTCCGCAGTAATCAGGCACTTTGCACAGAAACACAGACGTGTTTTGAATCGCAGATGCTTTGATCTGTGGTTTTGTTGAGGTTTGCTGTGAAATGTGGTGAAACACACTCTCTCTGCTGATGTTTCAGGCACGATGAGTTCAAGTTTGGCTGCACCTCCCTGAGGGTCCCCCCTGACCTCCTGTACCAGCTGCGCAATGATATCACCGTGTCGCCCAATGGTGTCGCCTACGTCAAGGTACCGGTCGCGGCCGATAACTGATTCTACGCGGCCTACTGTTACTGAGCTGTGCTTAAGATGACATGAATGCTTTCATCAGGTTATTCTAAAACCGGGGATGAAGATAATGAGCTTGTCTTATGCCATAAGCTCCTAAGTGCTGCAGATAAGATTTCTGGGTTTCTAAATTTAACAAGGTTTTTTGTTGAAGTGGTTTTTCCTGATTGCTTGAAATGGGTGAAGGAAGGTCAGTTTTCATCCCTGAAAATGTTCGCTTGAGAAAGCCTCGACATGCCGCTGAAGCTTCCTGTCTCTCTCTGTGCAGTCGTCCGTGCGCAAAGGGGTCCTGCCCAGTATGCTGGAGGAGATCCTGAAGACCAGGATCATGGTTAAACAGTCCATGAAGGCCTACAAGCACGACAAGGCCCTCAGTCGCCTGCTGCACGCCAGGCAGCTGGGGCTCAAGCTCATCGCCAATGTCACCTTCGGCTACACAGCTGCCAACTTCTCCGGCCGGATGCCCAGTGTGGAGGTGAGGGGATGGGGTGGGCACTGGCTGGTATCCCATGGTAATGAGCCTCCCTGTGCAACAATGCTCAGACTGCCCCTGCAAACCGTCTCATCTCATTCAATTAAGGCTCTTCTTCTGTCTGGTCTTGTTGATGGCAAGAAGCAATAAGCTGTTGAGCTGTCTACTGAATTAATGCATTTCTTTCTATCAAAAGAACATGGCTTGATTCAGCAAGGTAGATTTTCATCATGACTATCAATCATGACTGAGAGGAAATTCTCATCGGAGGGGAGGTTTCTTAAGAAATCACACACACACATTTAATAGGAGGGTTATAGTAAAGGAATGGCTGTTCTGGGCATTCTTGCCTCTAAAAAGCACTATATTCGTGCGTGGTGTTTTCTGGGTACTACTGAACACACTGGCCTCCCAGAGCACCTGAGGTAATGCAACGTCTCCCTGTCTGCCTGTTCCAGGTCGGCGACAGTATTGTTCACAAAGCCAGGGAGACCCTGGAGAGAGCCATAAAGCTGGTCAACGACACTAAGAAGTGGGGTGCTCATGTTGTGTATGGTGACACGGACAGGTAACTTGGACTGTTGGTGCAATGCAAAGTGGGGGGGGGGGGGGGGGGGGGAGACTAGATTTGCCAGCTAACTACTTGAATTAATGTTAGGGTAAAGTAGTATAGTGGCTGACATTAAAAAACAAAAAGCTTTTCTGAATACAACTATAAGGCCTATGAGCCGGAAATTATCTTTTTTGCATTTACGGGTTAGAGGGATTGGGTCTGTGTATATTTTGTAGAATGTGTCTAGCTGTGTCTAAATCTTTTGTAAAGAACATGGCCATTTGGAAAGCTTTTGCCAGAGCTTTTCCAATTGGTAGTCTTTGTATTTGTCTGTAAAATTGTGTCTGATGTGATGTCCATTTTCATGTTATTCAACCACCCATAATTCTGAGAGGAAAGGTTCAGTCCAGTTGATGGGGCTTCAAACTCACTGTGCTTAGCATAGGATGGATTTAAATTGGCTGTGGACTTCTGGGAGATCCATTGCTTGTTTGGGATGTGTCTCCAGATCCGTCTCACCCCCCTTGGCTTTTTTCCCCTCAGCATGTTTGTCCTGCTGAAGGGAGCCACCAAAGAGCAGGCCTTCAAAATCGGGAATGAGATCGCTGAGGCAGTGACGGCCACCAACCCCAAGCCGGTAAAGCTCAAGTTTGAGAAGGTTAGTTTTCCTCGCCAGGGATCGGAGAAGCCAGACCACAAGCTCTCAACTTTACTTTGTGCCCTTTCACAAAGGTTTAGGAGGTTTTGTTCTTCTGCATTACCACTGACGACAAAATAACATTTTTGCTTATAATTTGCATCTAAATGATTAGTCAATAATTATTATCATAATTATTCATCCAGTAAGGAGCAATCATAACAGATAGTTGTTTTCAGTGTATAGCTTCACAAAATACAATTGACTCATTAGATTTAAATGATCCTCTCTTATTCGCTCTTTCACTCTGCTGTGTCTGTGAATGTGTGTGTGTGCGCCTGCGCGCATCTACAGGTGTATCTGCCCAGCATTCTGCAGACAAAGAAGAGGTACGTGGGCTACATGTATGAGAGCCTGGACCAGAAGGACCCTGTGTTTGATGCCAAGGGGATTGAGACGGTGCGCAGAGACGGCTGCCCTGCTGTTTCCAAGGTAACCGGGAGAAATCGTCGACTCCCCCTTTCTGGTCATGCCAGAATTCACCAACACATGCACAGCTATTGTATAAGTGCTGTTCATTGTTCTAATCAAAATGGGAAACATTTCAGACAGGTTAAGTGCAGCGGTGTCCAATCTTATTTGAAAAGGGCCAGTATGGTTGGTGCAGGTTTTTGTTTCAGCCCAGGACTACACCCGATTCAACCAATGGAATAATCCATGGTCCTTAATCAAGACCTTGGTAAGTACAGTCATAGAGCTGAGCTAAAACAAAAGCCTGCACCCACACTGGCCCTTTTTGGATAGTTGATGACCCTGGTTTAGTGTCTGGCTGGGGTTTTCAGCAGGGATGTGGGGTTGACTGGGTGTGCAGTTAGTCAGGGGTGAACGCTGCTTCCCCACTGCTCATCTCTCACCCCCCACCCTCCCAGATCCTGGAGCGCTCCATCAAGCTGCTGTTTGAGACGCGAGACATCAGCCAGGTCAAGCAGTACGTCCAGCGGCAGTGCGTGAAGATCCTAGAGGCCAAGGCCAGCATGCAAGACCTCACCTTCGCCAAGGAGTACCGGGGCAGCAACTCCTACCGGCCTGGGGCCTGCGTCCCAGCTCTGGAGCTCACCAGGTACTCCCCGTACCTCCCCGTCAGTCACCAGTCTGGGCACTACCCCCACCCCTGCTTTGCTCTCTCATCCCCATTATACTGCCTTCCCTTCTATACGCATAATGCAGTTCAGTTACAAAGCTACAGGGCAATTTACAAAGCAAGAGACTTATTCTTAGGTCTGCTAAAGAAAATATCAATTTTCTGTGTGCCCCTCCCCTTTATACCTCACCCTTCTCCTTTATATGCATTCTGAATGCACCTCCATCCAGTTACTGCTTTCTCACATTCAGGGCCCTTCACATTCTGGTGAGGCTAAATCACACTCTTTCGGATATGAAATCCAAAAAAATGTTTTACGAGCCAGGTTTGTTCAAGGACAGGGTTCAACTTCTCATCCATGTACGGTTCACGGTTCACGGTTCTTTGTGTGTTATGTATTGTGTGGTCAGGGTTGTGTGCATTTCAGTGTATGTGTTGGTGCGTATCTGTACCTGAACTGGACTTCTTGTTTACCTGCGAAATCTTTGCATTTGAGTTGTGTCTTTGTTTGCCAGTGACCCTTCTATAGTCCGACCGTGTGAATGCACTCTCCACATCTCCCATTGTCTGCAGACTCCACCACTAGCCTCAGCGTACCTGAGACGGTTGCTTAGCAACTCTGCCTTTAGTGGGAGAAAAAAAAAAAGGAAAAAAAAACTTATTTCAGAGGCTTGGTTAAAGGAATAATATACAATTTAATGCATGAATGGTATGTGACAATTTATCTGAGCAGCACTGTCTATCATGTCTATCAAATTATAATTTTTTACTTCTGAATGAAATAATGAAATGCTGCTACTCATGCTTTTAAGTGAACTAATATGGTAAGAAGATTAACAATTAAATATTTTAATTAAATTAAAGAAAAAGGAAAGGGGGGGTCTATATTGCACTATTACTGATATATTATGCAGATACATTTGTAATATTATATTACAGTAAAATTGCCCATGCCCTCAGTTAAGTTTACCGAACATGTTTAAGGGTGTACGATGAAGGATCCTATTTCTTGTCCTGAGTGTTCTGGTGCTCCTTGCAGGCGAATGCTGACATATGACAGGCGTTTGGAGCCACGGGTGGGAGAGCGGGTGCCCTATGTCATCGTGTACGGAACGCCGGGCGTGCCCCTGATCCAGCTGGTACGCCGCCCCATGGAGGTGCTCCAGGACCCCAGCCTGCGGCTCAACGCCACCTACTACATCACCAAGCAGATCCTGCCCCCCCTGAGTCGAGTCTTTGCCCTCATCGGGGTGGACGTTTTCAGCTGGTACCAGGAGCTGCCGAGGGTGAGTGTGGCAGAGCGTGTGTTAAAGCTGGGATTAACAACCCCCCCCCCCCCCCCCCCAGAGAGTGGCCGAGTACCTATTCTCCCGCTCCAGCCAATCACTACCTTGGTTTTTAAATCCTCACCCCATACTTTCACCACTCTAACTCATGGGAAAGCTGGTACACTGTAACTCTGTGGACTGTGAATGGGTTATCACCATTTCCATTTTTGTCTGTATTTATACTGATGGTTTGTTCCATTTGCCGTTAAAAGTATTAGATAAAACAACCATGGTCAGGCTATTTGATACAGGAAATAAATTGCTTTTCCTGAGAAATGTTACTGCTCGTTACCATGGAGCCTGAGAACCTTGGAGGACATGGCAGCGGATTAGTGCAGTGCAGGAGCCCCCTGGTGGCCAACAGTGTGAAGTGGCACTGTTGAGTTTAACATTAAAGGGATGGTTCTCTTTCTGGAGCTTTCTTAATATTATTTCAGATTCAGTTTTAAATTGGCCCAGCCAGTTCAATGAATGATACTTTGGGTGTTGCAGACTTTTCTGAAGCCCCTCCAGCTTTACACTGGGAGTTATAGGGCAGTAAGGAGTCTGTGGTCTGCATCAACAAATACACTGCAGGTAACTTCAAAGCAGCTTGTACAGTGGCATTATGCCTCCAGAGGTTGTACTGAATGTACATTTCCCAATTATTTTTCAGAAAATTGTGTTTAATATTATTTTTTGGTTGGATCCATTTCATATGTTTCATTTGCTTAAAGATGTGCAGCCTTTAGAAACATAATGTCGCTGTACAAGTCGTTTTGAGGTTACTTGAGGTGTATTTTCTTGCTTTAGACCACAAACCCCTGAATGCCCTCTACATGCTATTGAAAGGCCACCATGTCACCAGACGCATCACAACTGGCCCAGCTAACTGTCTGGGCCAGTTAAAAACATACACTACAAACATAATAAATGTTTAATGTTTTAGTTTTAGTTTCTTTAAAGACATAATAAATGCCTAAAAAACAAAACAAAAAAAAATCAACAATGTGAACTATCACTTTAAGGTATTTATTGCCTTCTTCAGGCACTCTGCCTGCTCCAGACTGATTAACTTGGGCAGCGAGCCCAGGGCAGAAAATCAAGTCTGCAACGGTGGAGAGAATTGGCCAGAAAGTGCCACACTGCAGAAGAATACATCTCTTTCAGCCACACACTGCTGCCTGCCAGGCCTGCTAATACACGAGCGAACAAGCTAGCTTCGCCGATCATGATGAAAATGATGAATTTAACACTGAGACAGGAAAACGCTGATCCACTTTAGGTAAATTGAGCAATGGTCAGGCAATATATTGTATGGGCAACTTAAGCGCTCCTGCTCTTGGAGGGATGGGAGGGGGCTCGATATTTAATAAAACTCAAAACAGTTTGAGTCTTCAGTTAGTGGAGCTTTGCTACAGTTAATAACTCATTTGAATTGCATTAAAAGCTAAAGGCTATAGGCCATAGGCTATGAAGTGGTTCTGCATGTATTTCACATCTTTTTTTCTTTTTTTTTTAATGGCTCGAATGCTTTCAGTTACCAGTAGTGCTTGTTACATCACTTCTAAATTCCTGTGTTGCATTCTTGAATTTTTGTCATTTAAAAATCCAACCCCTGTGCTCGACCCTCCCCCCAGATACAGAAGGCGCACTCGACAGCGGGCGGAGGGGAGGACGTGGGGAGGAAGGGAACCATCTCTCAGTATTTCACCACCCTGCACTGCCCCGTGTGCGACGAGCTGACCCAGCTGGGCGTGTGCGAGCGCTGCCGGGCGGAGCCCCAGCGCGTGGCCGTCACCCTGCAGCAGGACCTGCGGCAGCTGGAGAGCCAGCAGGAGCAGCTGCTGAGGGTGAGCCCACGCGTCCGCACGTCGGAGCCACTTCCTCCTGCATCCTGCCTCCAGCCTCCAGTGCTTTTACTAATGGCCTTTTATCAGACCTGGGTCAAATACGAAATTATGCATATGGTACTTTTAAGGAAAAAGAAAGCTCTAGGTTTGGTTCTTTTACCAGGATTTAACCCTTTATGGACTAAGGCCCCTATAGAAAACCCATAGAAATGCCTAGGAATCACAATGTATTTCAACGGTCATATGTCTTGGAAAAACGGTCATATGATCAAATACAAAGCTGGTGTCGCATCTGTCTGTTAAAGGAGATAAAATGTGCAGGACGCATCCGCCCATAAGGGGTTAAATCATCAAACAATGGCTAGCATAACGTGTGGACCAGCCTGTAGTTATTACACAGCACCCCATTATGTTTGTCATATATAAAAGACAGACCATGGTCAGATATGTAATTGTTTTGGATTCAAATATTTTTCTGTGCTTGACTGAGCTTGCCTGGTGCACTGAGCCAACCAAGAGGACCAGGAGGTGGGGGTTTGCACTTTGAGAGTATTTCACAGGTTACAATACACCAGAAAAGACAGGTCTGCCTTTCGTTGGTATCCCACGTATCTGGGTGGCGTGTAATAACTAGAGGCGAGTATACGCGTTATGATTTAACGCCTTGTCAAAGAACCAAATCTAGAGCTTTCTTTTCCCTTTAAGTGCCGCATGCATAAGTTACCGTTATGATTTGCATGGGTTTGTTTCTCGGGTGCATCACTGCCCGTACCTCAGAGTGACTCTGTGTTTGCTCCTCCAGATTTGCAGGAACTGTAGCGGGGGTGCCGAACGCCAGGTTCCATGCGTGTCCCTGGACTGCCCGGTTCTGTACAAGCTGTCCCGGGTCACCCGCCAGCTCTCCAAGGGCCCCTACCTCCGGCAACTCTTGGACCAGTTCTGACCAACCGGAACTGCCTCGCACGCAGAGCTACATTGGTGCTAAACGCTGTTTTTAATTCAGCTGCTTTTGCGTGTCGTTTTTTTTTTTTTTTTTCTCATTTTTTTAAATGGTGCTTTGATTAAACCCTGTCGATTTACCATTTCGTCCTGTTGCTATTTGTTATACAAGTGTTTCAAGCAAGCTGGAGGTTGCTGGATTTGGCCTCCAGTGAAAAAGTGTTTTTCAGAGCTTGTGTTGTCCTCATTCCCATTCGCTGCATTGTTATTAGCTGCTATTGGTTGTAAGTGAATCTGTGTTTTCTCCGGACAATGAGCTTGAATTGCGGTCGGATTCGCTCCGTCAATGTGGCGTTTTGAGCGGTCCGATCAGAGGACTCTTCTACGATCACAACTATTTCATGAGCGCTGTAGCAATTTGTAAATGCTGGACTTTGAAGTCCAACCGATTTTTCCCTAGGGGGCCCCCTCCGGCTCACCAGGGCAACGAATTAAACCACTGTTTAAATTCAACTCTTTTTATATTAAAATAAAATCTTTTTGTAAATAGAAATTATTTCCTTGTAAAGTGGCCGCAATTTCTCAGTGTGCACCAGAATTTGCAAACAGTTCTAATGATAATGGGGGGGAAAAAATGAAACTTGTTTTTATTAATTCTGTTTCAGGGTGCCATGTGCTTTGTCTCCATATTTTCCCTGCCTTGAAAAGGATGTTTTTATTTAAGTATGTTTTCTGCAAAGAATAGTCCTTAAACTCTGAGCCTCCAGGAAACTGGGAGGGGATTGGGAGTGCAGAAACTATTACCTACGTGTCAGAGTTTTTAAACTTCTGGGACTGTTGCAATACTGTATTTTGATAATTTATGGCGAGAGTATATATTATTTCCTTGTGCAGATTTGTTTTTTACACACATTTCTAATGCTTTCTCTATGCTCAACGGTATATGTTCCTTTACCTATGTAAAGACTGATTCTATAATTTCCCAAACAATTGTACACAAGATCTGTGTATTTGTATAGTTGTAAAAAAAAAAATCTGAAGGAAGTGTGTTTTTTCTTTTTGTTTTTTGCTTTTTTGTTTTTAATGGACATTTCTGTGGGTGGAGGTTAAAGATTGATATAATAAAACTAAATGTATGAAAATACATTGCTTGCTGTTTCTTGAAAGCAAAATCTAGTCTCCAGTGATAGCACTTTGACTCCATCACTGAAGGACCGCATGTTCTCATAGTCTCTACAAATAGTATGTTCAGTTGCTCGACTGAAAAACTGTTCAACTATTCTGTTTTCACATATTTCACAAGGCAAGTTCCCAGACAGTTTTCTCTGAAATAATGCCTTTTGGGCACATTTTTACTGGTTTCATAGTGCTAAATGACACGAAGGATGAAAAACCATGTTCTTCCGATAAACTGGATTTCATGGACTGGACAATATATTGTACAACCCTGTACACCTTCACTCGCCATTCACTCCATTCTGTGTCATGAGTTTAAATCTTATTCTGTAAAGAGCCATCACGGGAGCAACTTGTATCCTAGTTGATCTGACACAAAATTCTAAGAAAAAGGTTCAAAGAACAACAAAGTTGTGACATAACTTAAATATCACTACAATATACACATTTTTATAGCACAATACACACAATATCACAATTCTCTTTTTAACATTTACACACTTTTCATAAATCTGCAACAAATTTAAAGAATACTCAATTCACTGACAATTTGCAAAAGAAAATCTATTTCAGGCCACAATGGCAACTTAATTTTTTGCTTTTGATCAGTTTTTTTCTTCATGAGAAATAAATGTTTTAAATATGGAAAATTAGTAGTCGTACCTGTGATTTAGTCACATGATTCCAGGTATGCCTGCAAGGTATGTTAACGGTAATAAAGACTGAAATCAAAGATCTGTTGTCTCAAATCTATTAAACTTATTCTGTGACACTTTGGTTTCCTCCAAATATCCCTAAAAGACATTCAAAATTCATAGAAAAAAATACAAGCATTCCTTAACTGGTCAGTTGACCACTGAGTCCACCCTTGGACTAGACCAGAGGTTTGCAACTCACACCATATCCTTTTCTGGATTTCATGTCAACTTGAGGCCTCAATTATTTTAACTAGCTAACATTTACGCCATCTGAAATTTTAGCTACATTTCTTGATAAGCGCACGAATGACAGCCAAGGACCCTAAATGAAACATTTTACAAATCTAATATACGAATGAACCAGTGTTGGCGTATACAGCCAATTAGCTCATTTAGGCAGACAAATTGGTAGAAACAAAAACCTGCATACACACTGACTCTCCAAGACTGAAACTGCCCACCCACGAACTGCATCAACAGAAAGGACATTTGGCTGTGGGGCTCATGCAGTGCTTTGGAATCAACTGATAAATATCTAATGTACCTCCACCTCAAGCACACCTGATAACTAACCAAGCCCTTGATTAGGTGTATTAGGTGTCCTTGAGATGGAACACCTCAAATACCTGGACTGGCTGGGGGTACTTGCAGTAAATTGACTGCAGAATTGGAGTAAAATCAGGAAAATTATGCTTGTGCTATTAGTACCGAACCACTATCAAATGGTTGCAAATTAAGTAAATAATATGTGTAACTGATGTGTACCCCAATCGAAAGCATTTGTGAACCATTGCAGTTAAATATCTAGCTTTAAGTTGGATGATGGATGCTGTCTGAAGCATGAAGGCTTGCACGTTGGGATGATGAACACCACCTAGGTGTGGTTTAACCCTTTCAGTCCCAAGAGTGTCAAATCACTGCAATACTATTGTTTTAACCCCTATTAAAACCATACTAAATCTTCTCAACTCAAAATTTTTCTGATCAAAACCCAACCCCTTGGGATTTGGGTGGAGCCACTTCATATTGAGCGTGGGACTGAAAGGGTTAAAGGCCACTAACAGAATCCAGATGTTGTTCCAATAACAAAGCTACTCCTAAATTATGTGACTCTTATGTCTATTTAAGGATCCCTTTTCAGCACGCAGTGGCACTCAGTCTCTCTTTTCTCTGTTCAGAGCGATCAGCAGTTTCTTACGCGGCGAGTCCCCCAGCAGGGTGACGGTATCATCAGAGAGTGAGGACGGGCCAGTCGGCTCAGAGGATGGGCCAGAGATGACAGAGGTTGTCGTGACAACAGCATGAGGGCTATCCCCCAAGGTCCCGACGATGGCAGTAGGCAGGAACACCTTGTTGGGCGAGTTCAAAAGGCCGGCGTCCTCCATTTCTATGACCTCAAAGTCTGCGTCATTCCACTGGTCTGCCTCATCCCCACCCGCCCCTCTGTCTCCCTCTACCCCCCCCTCCTCCTCTTCCTCGTCTTCGTTGGCACCCGAGTCCAGCAATGCTTGGCGGTACTCGCTGTCCTCAGGGTCTCGCTTCCCCCGGTCCCGGAGCTTCTTTCCGGGCCCGGTGTTGGGCTGCGAGGCTAGCTTGTACATGACAGGGAAGAGAATCGAGGTGACGGTGGCCGTGCCGAGACACAGGTACATCAGCACCGGGTGTTCCGGTATCCTCCCCAGCAGGAAGCCCACGAGCGCCGGCAGAACCATCTCGCCCAGCGCCGCCCCCACCACAAATATCGCCGCCGAGCGACCCGTCACCGTGGTGTACTGCTCCACCCAGGAGATACCGCTGGGGAAGGTGGTAGCCATGGAGATGCCGTAGAGGGCGGTGCAGGACCACAGGACCATCTTGCTCCCGCTGAAGAGGGTGAGGAGCAAGGAGGACAGTGTGCATCCCACCAGGCTGAGCAGGATCATGCTGCCCGGGTGCATGCATGCCGCAAAGAAGATGGCCAGTCCCCTGGCTGTGGCGAAAGTCCCCCAGAAGAGGGAGTTGAGTCCGGCCGCTTGGGTCTGGTCCATGTGCGCAAAGTCTTTGGCGAAGGTGAAGATGAAGGAGCCGTAGGCCACCTCAGCACCCACGTACCAGAAGAAGAAAAAGAAGAGCAGGAGGATCAGGACGTTGTGGCGCTTGGCCACCAGAGGCTTTCCCGAGGCCGCCTTGGCCCTCTCATGGGAGGGGCTGGTCCGGGAGTACAGGAGGAAGAAGAGGAAGGAAACCAACAGGATGAAGGCCCCGATCACTATGTAGGCCCACATGGAATTCAGGGAGCTGTGTGGGAATCGGGCAGCTGTCCCGAGGGCCTTGGTCAGCCGGTTTGTGTCCAGCGAGGACAATTCCACGGTGTTGGCTTCCACGGTCGTGTTCCCAGCAAGATCGTGACCGTCCCCAAACACCAGCTTGGAGATGATGGGCGAAATGAAGGCCCCTGCAGCAAAGCTGAAGTGCAGAGCCTGCATGTGCGGCCCCGCTTGGTCCCCCCAAGTGTTAAGGATCAGCACATTGCCACCTGGCAGAGCAAGGGACACAAGAATTTTTTTTTTTTTTTTTTTTCCTCTATATCAGTGCCAATGGAAAACAAAACCTTAAGCCAGTGAATGAGAACCAGTCACACAATACAAACATAAAAGTGCTTTGGTCCTGTAATCCTTACAACGCCACCGTGTGAAGAATTTTTTATGCACCAGAAGTAGAAACAACAATCATCATGATTTTGTTTCAGGCGATCATTTACCCTAACTATGAGGAAAAAGAATCACAAAAGTTCTGGTCTTACCTGTGTCTAAAACGCCCATGGACACGCCAACACTGGACATTAGAGCTGTGAGCAGGAGGGCCTTTTTACAAAACGGAATCGCACACATCCCAAAAGCGGTGACCAACATTGAGAATCCTAGGAAAAAATACGTTCAGGTATGTCATATATATTCTGCTGATAGAATCAATGGAACAAAACAGAAAGCAGGAATGTATACAGCGAGCACCATAATTAATGGGTTCTGTAATCTAGCACAATACCCTCAAATTAAAGCTGGCAGTCTGCTCTTCAACCTCATTGTCATTGTATCCTTTCAAACTCAATGTGCTAGATTACAGAACCAGGAGCAAAAAATGTGTGCTTACTGTATACACCTGTTCAATGTGCAATGTGTGTATATGCCTGAGGGAGCAACATTCCTTCAGTCCAGTAAAGCTACTTATTGTTCAGCTTCAGTTACATCTCAATTTGTGTCATATTACTGCAGTTAACTACACTTCTACATATAAAAGCACATTCAGGTCAAATTCCAGTTAACTACTGCACATTCCCTCCATTAATAATTAACCAAATTTAGTGTCTACGCCAATTGAAAATATGCATATCCATTGAAATACACATAGCTGAAGCTGTATACCACAAGGGTGGAAAGGCACAAAGGTTGTCCCCATTTCACAAGCATATCTGAATACTGTACGTATATGGTTAGCATTTCTGAAACAAGTCAGTAAATGTCATAAAATACATAGGTATATACACAGGTTAATATACCAAGCCCATACCAGGTTAAAATCATGGTTTATAAATGGCTGGTATTTTTAATGTTTTTTTGTTTGTTTTTACACATCAAACATCCCGTTAGCTTTGTACAATCACTGAACCGCCCTTGATTTCTGAGGGTGAGAACACATTACCTTGAGGGAACAAAAGCCAGAGTTATAATTTAGTTAAATTGTAATCCCAAATTCTGGCACAGAGCCTTCATAGAGCTCTCTGTGCCAGTAGTGCTAAAAGCTCGTTGGCTTCTCGGTAGCAGGGAATTTGCGGTACTGAAATCAGGAATGTACTTTCTGTTGGAGTCCAGGTATATACTAGCCCCCCCACCAACACAGTTCAAGGGGCAGTTCTATTCTGACTGTAAACACAAAACTCAAATGAAAGGAGAAGGGAGGTTCAATCAAAGGTTCAATCAAAGCATTTGCCTTACCTAAGAGCAGGTGGTGATTCATATGATCAAAGAGAAGCCCAGCCAGTACAGATCCTCCAATGTATCCCATAGAGCGACCCACAAAGATGTAGGAAATGTTGCTGATGTTTTTTCCGACGTTGATGGCCAGGTCCTCAAACGTGGGGCCCAAAACAGAGATGCTCATCCCCTGCGACACACCAAAACAAAGTAACGCCTTTCAGAGTTTCCAGAAGATTCCATAAGAGGGATTTTTGTTTCTAAAGAACACTTTTTCAAAGTGCACTACAACTTTTATGAAGAAACATTAGCTGATATGTATATCTAAGGTGCCCATGTTCTAGACCACTGGTTCCCTGTGTATGCTGGTTTTTGCTTCAACCACAATTGCAATCCCAGTATTTAAACAAACTGTTCATTTTCATGTTTAGAGGGATTATTTACCTTCTTAAGCCACATTACACTATACATAGCTTTGCAAGCCACAAAGAATAAAACTTCCACGTTCATAATGTGCTTTTTGTGATATATTTCAAACAATGTTTTCATTGATTAAATTAAAGACTGGAGATGAATGAATGGGTTCCCAATGAATGAAAATGGGAACACATGGCTACAAAAACTAACAGTTAGGTAGATGATAAAGAATTCAAAGACCAAGCAAATGATAACGAGCCAAACCTGCATTGTGTTAATATTATGAAGGGACAAATCATAAAAGAACTTAAATACCTGCTTTCAGCAACCTAATTAGGAGCCTGTTGATTCACCTCAGTCTTTAAATGAATCAGCAAGTTTTGTTACCGCTTTTTATGCGATTGTTTTCAATATATCACAATAAGCACAATGTGAATATTGGACTTATTATTCTTGGGATGCATAACTATTTCTGACATAAGAGGGTAAATAATCCCTCTAAACATGAAAAGCACTGAATTAAGAACCACCTAATTCAGATGGCCTGGAGTATTAGCAGCTGGCTGAGGGCAGGCTACTGTTGACCCACACTCAGTCAGGCCCCTCCAGCTTTTAACAGCACTTTCTATTGCAACCCAGTAAAACATTTCTGTTGCTCCCAGAGGAAACACCATTGGTGGGATAAGTTAACTTTAACGCCCATTGTTAAACATGAGATATAGACCAACCGGTTTTACAAGCATGATATACAAATATCCTTATATCTCCAGTCAAATATAAACCCCTCCACACTTTGCAAGCGGACACAAAATACGACATTTTCTTTGTAAGCACCGTTCCAGTATTACATTCAGTGTTCAGTACATTACAGATTGTTGTCCTAACAGGTGATGTCCGACCACCTCGGACCACAACCAGTGGAGCGAGATGTGACGTCATCGATGCAAACAATAACTTATGTATCGTAATTTTGGCCGCTTAGCTTTACGGTGTAGGTAGGAGTCACCGTTGTAGATTAATCTCTTAGTATATCGACATTACCAATCCGAGAAAAGAGCCACATAGTGCCAAGGTGATTATCCAGCGACTACATCCTCCAGAACCGCTCGAACCGCTTCCTCGCACAGCGACCCGGTCGGATCCCGAGTTTGCCAGCTTTCTTCCCCCCTTCATGACACTCTTTACACCTCTCCTCGCATCCTTTCGTTTGTCAAACAGTGTGTCCTCATCTTGGTCATCGTTATCATCGTCTTCCTCCATTCTGGCGAAACGAACTTGCTTCTTTTTCACTGCCGGCTCGCCGGTGGCCGAAGCAGACATGCTAGACTAATAAAAATGGAATGACTGGTAAAACGCGTCAGTAAGGTAGCTTCAAGGTTTGCTAGTAGCTAAAAACAAAAACACACAGTCCGTGGCGACTTGCGTGTCATGCGTAGGATGAAAAGAAATCGGCGCTAGTACGGAATGTAAGCTGCTGTCCTTTTAATTTCAACCAGGTCTTCGTAATGTTTCCTCATGTTCAGTCAGCCATAGGGGCCTGTCTAACATGATGACAGAGACCAACGCTTGCTGTGGTGAGTCCGACTGGCGTTATACAGCGCATCACTGTTGAAGGAGCGTTGCAGTTTACAGGAAGTGGAAGTGGTGTTCTGATTCAAGGGTTGTCATGTGACGTATAGTATTATTAATAGGTAACTGTGAAGTGGGATCATACCATAGTTTATATTTCATTACCTTATCGCTTTCAACGTGAATGCTGAATCATCTTTTTACTTCCCCCAGTTACCTTTTAGTTCCTCGTGCTGTTGCGAGACGTGGTTACATGGCTGCGAATAGGGAAAGTTGGTTTGATTATTGCTGTACAGATGACAGCGATGAATGGCAGTTTGTTTTCGTCTTGAATCTGGCGCCATTGCAACCGAACATGCATGCAGTGCTATATAATGCATTCAGGGGCGCACTTTTGGTTTTGGTCACCATAATTCGACAGCAGACCGTCCCCATCCCGGATTCTGGTGAGCTGGTCTGCTGGCTTTTATTGTTACTCTGTAATTAATTGACCAATTGGGATTAAACTGGTTGGTTAGGCTATATATATGCAATAAAAAAAAAAAAAAATTAAAAAAAACAGTTTAATCGTAGTTAACGCATCCATCCTTTTTAAGTGGTCATGCAAAACAGGCATTTTCATATTTAAACCGGCTTTTTGTGTACAACAACTATTAAAAAGTATTTTAATATTTTTAACTTTAACTTTACAGTGTGCAATGCACACGCTGCAATCGATGTAATAATCTTGTTTCCGGAACATTTGTGCATAAATTATTTGCTAATGAAAACAACTTTGGGATCATATTGTCACAGCTTTAGTGAAATGTTATTTTACATCAGGAGAGTATCCCTTCAAGGTACCATTGTATCATGTTAGCCAGGTCGTTAGCTTTATCATTTGCTGTAATTAGTTATATTCAGTGCAATCATACATCATAGTATTCCCTGGTGGGCATTGCTGTTGTACATTGACCAAGATGTTTAACATGAATTGCTTCAGTAAAGCATCCAACTGTATAGATAATATATGAGCAGCGTATGTTCCTGGATATTGATTCTGCTTGTGAATTGATTTTTTTGAAAGATATGCATCTCATCTGATCATAGCTCAGTCTTCTGTAGTAGGGGAGACCGGGGCTTGTTGTCACATGGGTAAGTTGTCACACTGTTAATATTTTCACAATCAGAGGGCGCTACTTAAAAGTGGAATACTAGTTTTGTGCCTCTATATGGTCTGATGTCATGTCCTGTCTGGGAAAACCAGAGCACACTGTAAAGTGAGGTGAGCACATATTTCCTATTTATCACATTGAAAAGTAAAAAAATATCAACTTGATATGTTTTGTAATAATCTTCTTCTAGTTAAAAATCATAACAATTATACATTTGCACTTGTTAGAGGAGAGAATAGTGTGTCTTGTTACACTTTAGCTAGTGTCCTGCTTTAAGCTAACATTGCTTACATTGCTAACATTAGCAAACATGGCAGTTTGGGACAACTTATCCGCTCATGGGGCAACATGTCACATGTTCACACTCACTATTTAAATGCCTATGAGTCTGTACTGAAACAAGATATGAAAATGAAATGAATACAAAATATATGCCTGAGACTTTGTTCTTTCATTTGGTATGACATTTTTAACAATATGATGTATTGATCCCAAGATATATAAAAGAGTGTAAAAAGTGTGACAACATGCCCCGGTCTCCCCTACTGTGCACATTTTTGAGCATAAGAGTCGTAGCTTGAAGGCAGCTATCAGAGGGGTATACATTTTTCTGTTGGTTTTCTCCATACCCAGGTGCCAGTAGAACAGTGATGACTCAAGAGCTGATTCAGATTGGGAAGAAAATGGAGGGCGGGGTGTGTGATTTTAAAAATGAGTCATATTTCTACTGTAAATTTGTACTGTAAATATTGTAAAGGGGTGAGCAGAACTGATAGAAAAAAAAAGCAATGGGACAACATGGTGAAATAAGAAACATTTTCCAGATGTTTAATGAAAAGTTGAACAAATCTTTACTTTAAAAATCTGTGATACACTTTGCAGGCTGCAAAATACATTGAATGTCACAAAATGAAACAGATTCATGCAACTGAAAATAAAAAGTAAACCATGCTGAAATTAATACATGAATGAAAGATTTAAATGATCACCAATATACAAGGTGTATATTTTAAATAGCGCTTAAAAGATACAGAAGTGCAGAAAAATAGGACTTAAAAGATCATTTTAAAGACAGAAGCAATATACTCCATTTTTTATGAAATCACAGCATATACTGTAATGTGCAGAGCAAAGCAGTGTACTAGAAGTAGACTTGGCTCTACTACCTGAATTACAAAATCCTTTAGGAAACATACGAGACTAAACATTTTATTTTGCATACAGGCTTGTAGAGGTGCAGTGTTAAATAATGTTTCTGAAGTTTCTACTGCCAGTAATACATGGTAGAATGGTAGTATTGTCATAGTTACTGGTGATACTGCTTATTTCGGCCATAAGCTACTGAAAATGCTGAATAAAAATGGTGAACATGTATGGTTAATTTATACATTTATAATTTTAAGTTACACCAATAAACATGTAATTCTTTGGATTGTTTTATACATTTATAATTTTACGTTACATCAATAAACAAGTAATTCTTTGGATTGTTCAATTGCATCAATACTTGGGTTATTTCAAAGGCTGAATCCAGAGAGATCATCTCAGAAAGGTGCCCTATCATAAACATTTAAGGAGGAATTACCGGCGGTCACAAAAATAAAGTGTGTTAAATCTAGTCTGTGGGGCAGAAAAGATTAGATCTAAATGATTGGTTCAAACAGAAACATGTAATTACTCTACACTGAAATGTGTTTTAAAGTTTAGTGAAAGGTAGACAGAGAGCTGCAGTCACCACATTTGCAGATAAATAAAATTCACAAATCACAAATTCAATCATTTTTATTCTTAGGATTAAGGTACTCTGGAAAAACTGCAGTCTTTTTAAAAGTTGAAGTGACAACAAAACATTGTTATCGGGAAGCCAGAGCAAACACAGTACAAACACTGGTGTGGAAAAAAAAACCAACACAGATTCCTGTCATTTTAAGGGGATTCTACAAGTCCTTTACATTCCTCTGTCATATTAATGGCAACATGAAAAGATGAAGATCCTATATAATTGTAAAAGGAAAATAAAATATGGCAATAATCAGTCAATGTGGTGTACACCAACTTCCGATCTTAACCCCAGAGCATTTCACAATGAAGAGCAGTCTATTTGTTCCCAGAGGTCTTCTGAAGTATAGGACACAGCAACCACATACTGAACTGAACAACTCCTGGGTATACTTTCAGTTTATTGCGGTTCCGTAGTGATGATTCAAATGGTGAATTAAAAGAAAACAGATTATACAGATATGGTTGTTGAGCTTTCAAGTATCATGGCGCTAATTCCACAAAAGGCTAATATTTACATTGTTTTAAATTCATGACGTTTCCATTATACTCGCGTCATAAAATTAAACCGGCTATTCATTCAGGCACAAATGCTGTTCTTTGAGAAGGCTGTGCAATACAACACACCCAGCCGAGCAAACAGCGCCAGCTCGCAACAAAGTAGTTCAATAGAGTATCCATCTTAAGGGCGGAACAACTTTTCTGTTTAGAAATGATGGGGTAAGTGTTCTCTACAAACATGCCGAGTAGTGAGAGTAAATTATTTGTATCAGACCTCAAAGAATTGTCATGAATGTGCACTGCAATGATTCCCTTCTAGTTTTAAGACAAAATTGCAGGAATTATTCATTTGAGGTAGATTGTATTGCAAGGGGTGTCCTGGAAAAAAAACAAAAAAACTTGATGAGACAAAGCAGATATGTGTGGGCACTTTCAGTTCTGTTCTGAATATTAGTAATGCGATCTGTTGATGTTTGTCATGCCCTATGATATAGAGTTAATTGAATTGTAGTTTTCCTAGACACCCCTGAATTATGATAACTACTATCTAGAGGTGTTTTTGGTGAAATGCTTAAAAAAAAAACGAATCAAGTTTTGCGGATGGACAAATGCAAGGTTGTTGGACGGACGCAACTGGAAAAACACTTCCAAAGCACTGCACTGTGGCTAATTTAAACTGATTTCCTATGACATTCAGCTTCTTTGTGCAATTCAAGGGTACCCATAGCATTTAAAAAGCAAAATATAATATACTTGACCATCAAATAAACTGTACATCAACAATATGTAGAGCAACATATATTCATTATGGCATTGAGTTCAATTAATGTAATATGTGAACTGTACTACTTAAAATTCTCAAAAAAGTACATGCAACTATAAATAGAAATTAGTTAATTGACTCTTTTCTGTTGTATATAACTGAACACAAAGACAATGGATAAAATGGCTCACATTTCTGATGTAGCAATATAATTTCGAAACTGGGACATATTGGTTAAGACATATTTGTGTCATTTAAGGTAAGCCTGCATAATATTCACTAAGGAGCTGGTAATACAATCCCGGCTTATTGATATGCGTTAAATTGAATAAAATACACATTTATAGACCACATCCACTTTTACAATGCAATTAATGCATCTTATTCCTTGTTTTTTACAAAAATCTGTGGCGAATCAATACATAGCGATTTCACATTGTGTTGCATAGAGAAATACATCTCAACCTCAAACGCTCGTAAAATGTGTGTAAAAGATTACCATAGTAATAATGGTTTAACACTGAAGAGGATTTCCACTCACTCTGTCAGCCACACTTGCCAACTCACTTGGAAACTCATAAAAAAAAACGCAAAGAGATCAATGACATTAAAAAGCATCAATGAAAGTCAGGTCCGGTGAAGACTCGTGACGACATTCTTCAGCTCTAGTTTTCGCAAGTACAGGACACTGTAGATGCTGCAAATGTGCTAAAAGCTGCTCTCTTGAGCCGTCCCAGCACCATCTAAACTCATAAAATAAATGTACTACCATTTTTAAAAAAACGACCCTACCCACCCACTATGTAATAATGCACTTCTTTGAAGTGATATTGTATGCCCAGGTCATATCATTTCATAGTCCCCACACATTGACAATCTTCGCATATTTAGGAGAATCTTATGAACCCACATATTAAGATTCACCTAAAAAGCAGAGGCAGATTGTTTTGCAATTTCTCAATTCCAGTCAACAATGGAATTCTCTAGGCAGCCCCTCAATTGAATGATGCTTTATAAACAAATCTATTTATCAGACTTCTAAAATATATCAAGAGATATTAAAATATCTTTATCAGTGTTGTGTGTTAGGCAAATGCCTCTCTTTTGGGGAATCTATTAGGATTTGGTAATAGCTTACTCCCAACTTATGGCAGACCCTGGAGTCTACACTAGTTACATTAAACCAGACATATACAGAAAAGCTATTATCGATTTCTTTGGCTACAAAAATATGCTCTCTCTTCAAAATCACCTAGGGTTGTTCTCTGGGAATAGGGAAAGTATTTGACTGGATTTATGGCACACAGTCAACCCTGTAAATCGACTTGGCAAATGCTTAGTATGTTCAATCAAACACTTTCCCTGGGCTTTATTTTTAAATAATGAATTATTTTTGTTTTAAAATGGAACAAATTACAAGCTCCAAACAGGAGCATGAACTCGATGGAAAATCAACCATCTATCTTTACCATAGAGATTAACCTCAATTGCCCATGAGGGAGATATATACATGTATATATACGAGGCTTTGCGGGCCACTGCTGATTGAAAGCCTCAAACTACTCTTAAGACAGAACGTCTTCACACAGTTTCCTCGTTAGGCAGCGAAGTGCTTTCAGCCTGAAAATAAATGCTTTTGGAAAGTGTGCTGTCCCTTGTAAGAAATATTTCTTCATTTCCATGTTTATCTCTAAGTTATTCTAAACGCAGAATACTCATGGGAATGTGGCATTGCGATGCATAGCTCTTTAAGATCACATTCATTTAAAAAAATCACTTGTGTATTACTATATGCTTTTCACTGAAATACATTAAGTTTCCCTAAGTTTTTCTGCAAGAGCAGCCATATAATACTGTCTATGTATATACATATACAGGTAAATATGTGTACTTGTGTAAGTGTGTATTATGAACATACTCAGCAGTTTGTTTAAATGGGTTTAAATTCACGCCTGTGTTCATGCATGCATGTGCATGGCGGGTGATCAGATGACAGAGTCGTGTTCTAGAATCTCGCTGTTCTTGTTGTAGTTCAGTTTAGCGTCAGCCTCCGCTTCCTTTTCCCTCCTCTTCCTCCTCGCCTCCACCCAGGGAATGGTACACAGCACAGCTCCCCCGATGAGGGGGGGTATACCTGCCAGGTAGAAGGCTACGTCGTAGGAGCCCAGCCTGTCCCTCAAGAAACCTGTGGAGGGAGAGACACGAGGAACGGAGGGAGAGAAAATTAATGAAATGGGTTTTTACACTCACAGAAAAAGAGATGCACACACACAGGTGTGGCCCCTACATGCCCCAAGTACATAGAAAATATGTTTCCTTATAAGAACCTTCAAATATTCATGATTCACTGCTTATCGTTAACAGATGTGCAACCATACATGACCTGCGTATGACCTTCTGAATGAAGAGATGAATTCCTTAAGCATGGAGACACAGTCCACATGTCTCCTGGGGCTAGAATCAGGACAACAATGACCCCCTTGTTGGGTCTCTTTACAAGTATCTCTGAGTATGTGAGCAATACAAAGTAGTGTGTCAAACTACTTATTTCCACCCCTACTTCTACTTGACCTTATTCTTTTGGACCCTTGAGTATTGAATTCCTCAGCCTGCTCAGAATTCTTGTAGTATTCCTGTATCTCATTAGAATTCCAGACTATTTCCCAGCAAAAAGAATGCATTGTCAGACAGCATAACAGGAAGAACATGACAGGCTCTCTAAAGCCAGGGTAGTTTATAAAATATACATTATGTACTACGTATAGTATAGCCCATTCCCTTCCATCCAAAATAAATGCCCTATATAAATGCAACATACATACATCTAACCTAAAATGTTAAAATAGGAATAATTGTACAAAAACCCAATCAACTGGTACATTGTATCCACATTTAAGCATAGTCTACATTCAAATATAGACAATGTATCTATCTATATTTGCCATGGTATGGAGCCATACTAAATAAAAGGAAATCGTGAAATGAAATAAAATGGCTGATCCCTGCAAGCAACACTGAGGTAATACTCTGTATGTAACACCAGGTGGTGCTAAAGAGGAAAGAAATGCACAAAGAAAAACAGCTCTTGCCTCCTGTTGACAAATGTTCCTTGGGAGCACAAAATCACAAACTAAATATGTTTATCTTCATAATAAAAATTAAACCAAAAAAGATATTTCAGATTATTTATTTATTCATATATAAAACAGTCTGTTTTCAGACCTTGTGTTGTACCGTGATTGTGTCAGTAGATGGCGCTGTAAGCCCACCGGCCCTGCACTGTGCCGTACCTGCAATGGGTGGCCCCACGGTCATGGGCACAGACATCATCCCGAGCAGGAAGCCGATGGCCTGGGACACGTCCTGGGAACCCACCAGCTCGAAGGCGATGGGGGCCATGATGCAGATGAAGCAGCCATCAAACAGGCCCATGAGCAGGCAGACGGCGATGAGCCCGCCAAATATCTTGCAGAGCGGGATCATCATGGACATCAGGCCGATGACTAAGAAAGACGCAACCTAGAGGGCAACAGGAAGGGAAAGAGCTGTGAGTCCGCAACAGACGTCTAATGCCTTTCTTAGCCTCAGGCTTTCAGAGTAGTAAAACGTTTTATCAGTTTGGTTTTAATGTGGGGGACCAGCTAATATGGGCCTTTCGTATATTCTATGATTATAATTTGTCATTTAGCTTACTCTTTTATCCAAATCGACTTACAGTTGATGAGACTAAGCAGGAGACAACCCCCCCCCCCCCCCCCCCGGAGCAATGCAGGGTTAAGGGCCCAACTGCTGTGCTGTGGATCTTATCGTGGCTATATTGAACCACCAACCTTCCAGGTCCCAGCCATGTACCTTACCACTAGGCTACAGGCTGCCCCTGTTCTTATAGATGTTCATTCATGTATTTTTATGTTCTAAGATCCTGCATCCAGGGCTTCTGTAGAATTGACAGGCTTCTCCGGCACTCCGTCTGCAGAGGTCTGTCTCTTACCTGCAGGTACACCTTGTTGACGCCGGGGACATAGTCCGCCACCCTGCCGAAGATCAGCCGGCCCACCGCGGAAGTTATGCCGATGCACATGAGGAGGACCTCTTTGTTGGCGTCCTTCCCGAACAGCTCCTCCACATGTTTCATCTGAAGGAAGGGGACAGACGTTGAGCATGTGACGCTTCTGACAGACCGAACGCGGCAGGTCAAAGCACACCTGCCGTACCAGTCTCTTTATCAGGCGGCCAAGGCCGCCGGGCCTTCCTGCTGTTTCGGTTTCATCATCCAGCCACGCTGCCATTGGCTGGAAGCGTCTCGATGCGAGACGAACTCAGAGAACATTCCTTCGCAATTACAAACCCGCTCACCCCGCGGAGCTCCTCTGTCCCACTGCGGCCATGAAAATGATACATGCACCACGGCTTAAGTGATTTTCACATGTTCAAAATCTGAATTGCATGCATTAAATGGAATGGAATGGAAGTGTTAAAAAACAGAAACATGTCACTGAGCATGCTCTGATAGTGCTGCCGCACTGCTCGTTCTGCTCGTTCTGCATGCCTCACGTAATCAGAGAAATCTATTGGAATGACATGTGTGTGTGATCGGTTATGTGTGTGTGTGAGTTCTGGTTGGGGGGGGGCGTTTCCTGGGATAGAAGGGGCCTGGTTCGGGGCCTGCACAGCCTGCTCCACTTAAGAGAGGGGGGGCCCCACCTCTTCTTTCGGCCCTGCGCGAGTTTAAGGCGAGGGGAACAAGGTGGAGTTTGCTCACACCCATAACTCACATTTACCGCATTCTCCATTCTCTACTGTTAGCCATTCATCACGGCCAAGGAAAGCGTTTCACCACACAGAGCTGGATATCTGCCTTTTTCATCTCTGCATGGAGCGCAAGAAATACGGTCCACGGCTTTTCCTGCTCCCGCCTTCTCCAGAACACCGACGCACAAGCTCCAGAACAAGGGGCCCGATACCTGGAAACCCAGCCAGTGGCGGCCCTCTGGGAATCAGAGTCAAAGACCCTCTGTGTGAACTGAGTTCTCCCATCCTGCCCTCCTGCTTCCAGGAAACTGGGTCAAAGGATGAACGGTGCACCTTAGACATGACACTAAAGTGACAGTGGAAGTACATTTTTGTTCTTGATGGATTACATTTCCCAAACGTACCCTCAAAGTACAGTATTGTTCTCTTAGGATACAAATTAGTTCAAATTAATAGTATATTGCTGGTTAGGGGTACAATTTATGCACCTATAACCTATGTCAAGTCATCTCTGACAGAAACAAATAAGGGGAGGACTGGTTTAAAGAGGCCCTCAGGTTATCATTGCATTAGCTCCTACCCCCATAGTCTACCCATCCTACAATCTCCTGTAGTACTGTGTGGCCCTCACAGGGGAATGCATTAGCATAGTGCTACCTGCACAGGAGCAGGGAATACACTGCATAGTACAGTTGCACAATTGCTGCTTCCAGTTTGGAGAGAAGTCAGAGGCATAGAAGAGCCAATGTGGGATGACCCTACGTGCGATCGCACTAGTACAACAATGAGGAACTCCAAATGCTGATTTCACACCAGGAAAACCCAGGAAGTAGTTCACTGCTGGTACTCTGTGAGCAGTTGTGCAGGGATATCTGCTCGTGATAGGCAGCTTAGTCCTTCACACTGGAAACTCTTATCAGGGGGGCAGGGGAACAAGCTCCTGAACATCTCTCCTTATCCAGGACAGATAATGCTCAGAAAAAACACCATGTGGGATTTTTCCCCTTTCGACAGGCAGCAGAAAGTCCACCCTCGAGCCTGAAATCTGACCCAATGCTTTGGAAAGGGCTCCCCGTTGGCCCCTGCTCTAACGGGTGCGAAGATCTAGAGGTCACGAGAGCCACCATCCTCCATTACCAAAGAGTCAGTACAACTTCAGGGGCGGAAGCTGCCTCAATCTTCCAGGAGATTTTCGTCCCACTTCAAAGGGCCAGTGACTATTTAACTCCCAGTCCAAAGCTTCATAAGAGTCCACTTTGTGGCACGTGCCCTCTTCACATACGACAAACGGTTAAAACATGCATGCATGGTCTGGTACTATAAAATGCACTTTGAGATTATGACCTGTCTAAGCATGTACAGTGCACTGAACCACTACTAATACATAACTAAACTAATATAGTAAAACACTATCAAGTTTGATTGTCGCAGAGACATAACCAAAGCACAACCCTCCTCTTTCCCTAGTTGAAAATCGTTCTGCCGCTCTGAATTTGTTTGCCCCCTGCCCCCCAAAATATATATCTGGCCACACCACTGGCTATCTTCTGAATAACCTCGAGCTGTATTGACTTTGAACAGGCCTGTCAGGAATGGCGTCACGTGGCACATGAATCAACACGTGGCCCTTTTTTTTTTGTATTTCATGATTTGCACTGCCACGCCTTACGAAGGCACATTTGAACTCGGTATCGCAGCAGAGTTGCACATTGAGTGCAGTTTGTGCCATAACCTCAAGCAACATTTCTCATTGGCTTGCATGATGTCCAAAAAGTTTTTATTCCTGCTTTTCTGTCATTCTGACATTTTCTGCTTTGTCTTCTGTACAGACTGCCAATTTGCCTCTCTGTATTAGACCAGGGCCATTTTAGGTGATGTCACGTTAGGTTTGAAGAGTAGGACAATGAGGACATATTTCCATCAAGTGCACACTCCTCTGGGTAAACAGCTACATTCCATGGTTTGCGAGGAGAGAGCCACAGCACCCAGTCAATGCCCACAGACAGACTCCTGCCCTCACAAACACAGGCACAGGCAGGTATGCACACAAGCACACACACATGCACACACACATACACACGCACATATACATACAGTACACCCCCACACAGTGGATCTGATGTTCCAGACTTGTCTCTGTTTTGTTTTTCTTTCATAAACCAAATTCAGGTGACATTCACCTCTGTACGCTCGTTGTTTGCACTAACACCCACAAGCTTCCTCCCGCATCAAGGTCTCACCCTAAAATTAGGAAACCAACTGTTACAACAGAACACAGACAAGAGATTCATTAATCATTTACAGCAATTCGCTCTCTAATAATTCTAATAATCATGCTCAGAGTATCATCTAGAGGTGTACTGAAAATAATGGCTGGAGAAGCCAAGTCACCACTCATTGATGTAATGCACTTCTGCCCTAGTTCAGACTAAAAGCAACATATTAAACTATCTATCCATATTAAAGCATTTAAACGTTGTAATCTTCCTTTTGGATGGGGTCCCATTCCACATACTTAATGTAAATGAGACGGTGTGAAAAGTTGTGTTATACTCTGTAATGTGTAAATTAGCCAAACCCATATAGACTGGATTACCTAACAGTATGAAAATCTGTCACATTTTGCAGTTGTGGCTCCCAGACCCGAGGTAATTCTGACTCTAACGCAAAGTCCACTGCCAAAGATGAAGGTTCCTCACCGAAGTGGAATTAGCAGGGGTGCCGTGGGTGCGGCACACCCATATGACACTAACATAGACACTAACTTTGGCTTCATTCATGAAACAGATTGTTGAAGGAGAGTTGACAAGTAACATTATCTATCGTTTGCATTGCAAACAATATATTTTAAATCAGAGCTGACATTGACAAGTAGTTCTATCACACTGTATCTTTTTAATTGACTTCGCTTTTCCTTTGTGTCATTATAAGCGGGATGCTCGGAGCAATGCAAATATCATCTGGGGCTGCTGTGTCTGGTGTTATCTGGCAGGTACAAGGTAGGCAGGATATAATCTAGAATACACCTGGTGCAAAAAGTGAAGAGAAAGGGAGAAAACTTCCAGGCATGTCATGTTTGAACATTAGCTTCTTAAATTTTTGACCGGCTGAAGCTATATACCAAAACATTTACTTAGGGTACATACTATCTAGGCTAACCAGCATAAAGCGACAAGCTAGAGCTAATAGAACAACAGAGGTCATGCTGCAGTTAATCATTCTCCAGTTGTTTCAGCACATTTACATTGTGATGCTGATGATGATTATTCAATGTACCCATTATTTACATCCTTTAATGACGCGTGTTGTCAGTATAGGCCATTGCTGATCAGCCTACTGTTTCCTGAAGAATATTCATCGAGGGGTATATAAACATTGTCCCTATCTGCTCCTTATGTGTCTGGAGCAGTTCGGAGATAGTATGAGAAAGGGCCGTCGGGACTTGATGTTGATAAGATGGCAGATCTGCCGGGGTAATAGCTGAGCTCATTGCTTTTGCTAGCGTGTCAGCAGAGATTGCAAAGGTCAAACATTCACCGCTGGGCTGACGCGTTGGTCGCACACAAGGTTTTCCTGAAAAGGCCGAAGGACTGCCGGCCTGCCACTGCGATCCGCGGCCTGTGTCAGGCAGGACGCCGCAGGGGCACGCTGGGAAGGACAGCTTTCTGAGGAGGTTCAGATATCGCTGCAGAATAAAGCAAACACTGATGGCTCCACCGGTGGGCCTAATCTCCCTTCATTAACATGGTCTTGGCCTCTCAATAAACACTGAACTTCTGAACCACTCACCAGACCACCCAGCCAAAAAAGAGATCCATCTCTCAATGTAACGCCTATGTAATGCAATAAATACTATGAAAATAAATAATACCTTCCTTTTTGCAAAGGGTATGGAATACTGTAACAATAATGGGATCATTTATCATAGTCACCAACAGAATTCCAAGAGCGGATTTTTTTTTCCAGACAAATCTACAATAGCCCCATACATTCTGTGCTTGATTTGTTTTTCACTTTCCATATAACTTTTACACTTACACATGAACAGGTCATGTGGACCAAGTACTTACTGTAAGTAAATATTAACGTTTGCCATATATAATGAGCCTTTTGACATAACAGAATATAGGCAGAATATAAATATAGAAGAGCCATCATTTAGCAGTTTTATATTTTCCCTGAACTACCAAAAAAATTCCAGTACTTCCCGTTATTCATGAACAAAATCTCAGTCCGTAGGCTATTTTATAACATTTTAATGCAGGCTGCTTCAAATACCACAGACCTAAAGGAAGCCTTTTTATGTTTGAGCAGCACCAGCTGTGTATGTGTCCTACGTCATTACACTCACTGAGAGGAATCAAACTCATAGAGGTCACTGTGTGATGGGGATGACTTGAATAATAAATGTGAAATAAATGTTAGTTTTTTCTTTAAGTTTGGTGTCAGTTGAATTCATAAAATGTGAAGGAAAATTGGCACGTGCATTAGTGTATACCGTAAGGCAAAGGAATTTAATGCTTATTGAATATAGGCCTATAGATTCACTATGCTAACTTCACATACATTCGCCATGTGGAGCCCCTAACATTTCTGTAGGTTTTGAAGTTGATGCTCTGTAGTTAAGAGTGAATTATGCTTTTTCCTGTTGACCTGTCAGCAACTCTCTGTTCCTCTTAATAGCAGTCATAGCAACTTCCACACAAACCTAGTCTCATGTACTGCACCGAAACAAAAATATTTTTAGGTCAACAAAATAACGTATGCTTTTTTCCAGTCAATGACCTACAGTTGGTGCGCATGCAATACATGTGTATGAGCCAGAATTTGACATCTATAAGACCGGTGGGTCGCATTCAAACAGCATCTCACACTGCTTCACTTTTTCTAGGTCTAAGACGTTCTTCCACTGGATCTAATAAACCCTTCCTCTGATTCATAAGCCTTAATTTCCTGCTGTCAATTCCACAGTCTCTGAGATCGAGATGACGGACATGTTGGAGACAGACACGGCAACAGAAACATAAGTAGCAACAGACTCGGCGAGAAATATGTGGGTTTTCTATTTTGTTCCCCAGAGTCTCCTTATAGTGTGGCAGTCATTTCTCCCCTTGCATATGCTGCATAGAAACAAATACTCTTGCATCTGCGAGACCTGGAAATAATCAACCTCTCATGAGCTGTCACGGGCAATGAGGCGGAATCAAAGCAGCCCTAGAAGGTCTAAGGGGTATTAGCCGACTCATTAGAGCAGTCAGCACTCGATGAGAGGCCAACCAAGAACTCAATGCCGTATAACCCTAACTGAACCAAACAGGGCAAACACTGTACAGGGATATGTAAAGGGAATATGTTTCTTTCAGGCCCAAATGTTTGTGCACTGCACATGCAGTGTGTAATGTGAAGACCAAGGGGCCTGTTCCACAAAGCAGTCCTTAGAAAAGAAAAACATAGGCTGTGGCATCCCAGGACCTGGATTGGAGGCTCTTTATGTAAACAAACCCAACAAATTCAAAACAACCAACTACAGGAAAAAAAACTCACCAAGTGAACGTACGGCACAAAGTATCCGTACAGTGCGGCGGGGATGCCGAAAGCCCAGATCCGGTAGCCCAGCGACTTCCAGATGTTGACGTTGAAGACCTTGTTGATGGGCGGGCAGCGGCTGCCGGTCTTGCTGTTGAAGGAGCCGGAGGGCAGGAGCGGCCTGTAGGTTAAGCCGGCCAGCATGAGCATGAACATGAAGATGCTGAGCACCCGCATGGTGTTGTGGAGGCCCACCTTCTCCAACAGGCCTGACAGCAGGAACGGCAGCGTGATGGTGAAGATGCTGCTGCCCGCCGTCACGATGCCGTTCACCAGCCCCAGACGCTTCTTGAAGTAGTGCCCCAGGATGACCAGGCTGGGCTGGTAGGCGAAGGAGCAGCCGCAGGCGAAGACGATCCCGTAAGTGAAGTAGAGGGGGCCCAGGGACCTGGAGCAGAAAAGAAACCCAAAACGTGGCGCACCAGCTTTTTTTATTTTACCGCCACATTTCTACAGCTTTCTTCCAACTCTTTTCCGTGCCTGAACTTCTCAAGCTTGCTGCCTGGGGAACGGTTGCCTGTACAGGCAAGAACTGCTCCAGGGCCATCGTACCCTGCCCCAAAAATCTGATGATTGATGGTGAAAAGCAAGATTAATTTGATTCCTGTGAAATACCTGCATCAGAGAGTCAGCCAAAAGTGTCTGCTACAGAGGGCATGCTGGGTAATATCAGGTCTGAGATAGCCCTGTGATGTGCAAGTCAGAAACAGGGTGCACTAGATGAGAACTGTGGTCAAAACCAAGCTACCTCAGGAACATTAGATCTGCTCCCTGGTTCCCACTTTCCCCACCCGCTTTCTTTTTCCAGGCAGTGTTTAAGACCAGAACGATACTCACAGTACTAAATAAAATGTATTTATTTGTCAATTACTTTGTCCAACTGATTTCTTGCCCTGTTTCTGGTTTCTCAAGAAACAAACATTCTACTACGGGTCTCAGGAGGATATGTGTGCCTGTGTGTGTATGTACGCTGTCTTCAATAACAAGCACTGTAGATGTAAACAGTGGTATGCATTGCTGAATATTGTGATTTTAAAGGCTGGTTTCACAGACACACCTTACCCTTAGCCCTGGACTAAATTGAGTTTTGTCTCCATTCAAAATTGAATTTAGCCCAGGACTAGGCTTAATCTGGGTCTGTGAAACCAGCCCTACGTGTTTTGAACTTTAAGCAAGAGGCATAAGTGTTTGTGTTAATATTGGCTTGATTTGATAAAATGAGACCACAGTGGAATAATGGAGTCTGGAATAATGTAATCTCATGAGGTGATTAGTCAGAATCAAGCAGAGAGAGGCCTTGTGTCCTTGAGTTCTTTATAACAAGAGCGAACGATCAGGCACGCTCCGTTGAGACCTCAGGGCTCGAGCGGGCCTTTGACCGGGGGCCATCTGCAGTCGCTCTGTAGCAGTTGTTCGACATTACAGTGGACACGCGAGACGGCGAGGAGGAGGAGGAGTAAGTTGCTTACGTGACGAAGGAGCTGGCCAGCAGTCCCACCAGCCCCACGGCCGCCCCACCCACTGCGGTAATCCTGCAGCCCAGCAGGTCGGTGAAGATGCTGACGATGGGCGAGCAGAAGAAGATCATACCCATGGACAGGGAGCCAACCCAAGCTGCAGGAGTCAAACACACGCACGGCAGCAAGGTTCAGACAGCTAACAGCAGCTTTACAACACTCCAGACCGTTTACGACACAAGGTACGTTACACAATGAATGACAGCAAATGAAATATTATATGACCTACAACGACAAAGTTGAGAACTAGGAAGGACACATAAGAGAGTAACACAACAGACAACTCGGACACTGCTGCTGCAAACTGCTTTACAAAGATGGCAGCATTGCTACAGTACACAACAGGTAGCCGCACTGCTCCAGCACTCTGCAGGCAACACTGTATTAGAACATACACCATCCAATTGATTATGTAGAGGTGGTGCTGCCATTTAAAAAATACATTCTTCACATTTTCAGGTGTATGTAATGTCAAATGTAATTTGATATAAAAAAAATATACATGTGCACACTTTGAAAGGAGTCAACAAACAGCCGTGACAAAAAAGAAGTAATAGACGAAAATGCCATTGGTACGGGACTTTCCACACTTATTAGAGCCATTCAGACCTCATCCTTAATTTGGAAAGACCAACTCAATGTTTTTTGGCAACTCAGGAGCAGCCAATTGAAAAGAACAGCCCAAAGAAGAAAATTCAAATGACAGAATTTGCATTCAGTTCGCATTGCAAATACCGCGGTTTGATGTACTGTTCTCGCGTAACGTCGGTGGGATTCTAGTTCTTGCTTCAACAATTTTCATTGTTGTGCCTATTCTGTATATGCAGTCAGCCCTCCATGTTCTTTTTAGAGCAGGTCTGACCCTTGCAGTAATATAACTTGGCTGGCTGCTGATGCTTTTGTACTGCATGTGCTTTTCATGGAAATACACCGAGCTGACACACATTTTTTTTGCTGACAAATTTTGGGTTCCCTTTGACACAGCTTGTGACTCATGATGAAATTGGACTGCACACACATGTGCTGTACACAAATAATGCATGCGCTCACCAAAATCTGTGTTGACACATTTTTTATATATATAGTTGGTTTCAGCAGGAGAAGTTATGTTGAAATGAAAGATTAATCTCATATTAATCTCTCATATGAAGATATACTACATTTAATTGCTTTTATTATTTAAAATAAAGATATATCTATGAAAATGTGAAAGGTCTGGTCCAAGCTTAATGGGTACGTGAGCTTAATAGGTGCAGTTACCCTACATTGACACTTTTGCGATATTTTGAATCAGATTTGGATTTGTTTGGCTCCCCAGAGGCAGCTAATAACCGCTTTCAATCAAGAATTAGCCTAACTCTTTCCCATCCATCCATCCATCCATCCATTATCTGAACCCGCTTATCCTGAACAGGGTCGCAGGGGGGCTGAAGCCTATCCCAGCATACATTGGGCGAAAGGCACCCTGGACAGGTCGCCAGTCCATTGCAGGGCACACACATCATTCACTCACACACTCATACCTATGGGCAATTTAGACTCTCCAATCAGCCTGCATGTCTTTGGACTGTGGGAGGAAACCGGAGTACCCAAAGGAAACCCACGCAGACACGGGGAGAACATGCAAACTCCGCACAGAGAGGCCCCGGCCGACGGGGATTCGACCCAGGACCTCCTTGCTGTGAGGTGGCAGTGCTACCCACTGCACCTTTTTCCCATCCATCCATCCATCCATTATCTGAACCCGCTTATCCTGATCAGGGTCGCAGGGGGCTGGAGCCTATCCCAGCATACATTGGGCGAAAGGCAGGAATACACCCTGGACAGGTCGCCAGTCTATCGCAGGGCACACACACCATTCACTCACACACTCACACACTCATACCTATGGGCAATTTAGACTCTCCAATCAGCCTGCATGTCTTTGGACTGTGGGAGGAAACCGGAGTACCCAAAGGAAACCCACGCAGACACGGGGAGAACATGCAAACTCCGCACAGAGAGGCCCCGGCCGACGGGGATTCGACCCAGGACCTCCTTGCTGTGAGGCGGCAGTGCTACCCACTGCACCTTTTTCCCATACATGTAAAAAGATGGTGTGCCAAATCACAAACAAATGAGCGAGTAACTGTGCTCTAACATGTTTGACACACGTTTACAAGTTTTTTGCTCATACAGTAACATTGTGTATTGTTTTCCTGACATAAAAGCACCAACACTGCTGCAACAATCATCCCCAAATCATATTACACTAAACCTGATTTGTAAAATTATGCAGGTAAAAGCTTTGTATTTACAATGTATCGCAAGTTAGCTTTTCATTTATCCTCAGTCTCCCAGCGAAAACAATGGAAATGGAAAGGCAATGGAAATACACCCATATAGATTAAACATGTCATCTTTTTCCCGGTGATGCAAACTGACAAAGCTATTCTCTTCCAAGCATGAGAATCGCAAACAGCAAAAGGAAGTTGGCTTCACTCAGCAGGAAGTGCAGATCAGGAAAAACGCCATCCACCAAACACGGATCTGAGTCGAGAGGTCTCTCATATGCTCAGGACTATCAGCCAAGAATACCCCCTGGCGTCCTGTCAACGAAACACATGGATCGAACAGAAATTTTGGAACAACACGTCCAACATCTGAAATAGCTGACAACAACTGCATAACTAGTCTGCCTCTATTAAAATAGAACAAATAAAATACATTTGAAACTAGAGAAGTCCTCTACAATTCTCTTTCAGATCCTCATTCAGTACCATGGTTATACAGATGAAAACAAAACCTCTAAGATAAGTGCCAGAAAACCAGAAAATATGATTCTGCAAGTAGACTTCCAACAACAAGCTACATGAAACCACTAAATCAGAAAGTAGACATGAAAACCCAAGGAGCCCAGGAACCAGAGGAGGTTGTTGATTGACTGGTTGCTACAGTGTAAGGTGCCTCTGCCCAAAACATCACACCGTGCTAATAAATAGTGAAGACCCCATGCTGGCCTTCCTTATCATAGTGCACTGGCCAAGGATCAGATAGCCCCAACAGTAACCTTATCCTGAGTCATTTTGTGGAAAAACTTATTCGGGGTCAGTGATTGAGGGCACCATCTGCTTTCAGTGCCCTTCAACAGTGGTCCTTCTTTTCTGACCTCTGGGCACCAAAACACAGGCGAGGAGCTCCCACCGCCAAAACTCCCAGCAGGCTGCGGAGGGACGAGTGAGAGTTTGGAAAAACGTCGGAAACAAGCCTGCGGCTTTGAGAAAACAAGCTCAGCATGGCACTCCATAAATATTGTTTCCAGCCTTTTTGTCTTGTAGGGAGAGACAAAGAAAACAAACAGGAGAGGAAGAAAGGAAAACAAGCAGCGACGGTGAAAGAACACACCGTCAGCGCTTGTGCAACAGGCCCCGCGTGCACTTTGACCGTTGTGACGATAACAGAAATAGTGCCAAGTGAAGGATATGTTAAGGCTATGTTCAGTCTGCTGGCGTTGAGCAACCCGGGAGCCTGCCCACACTGCTGCTTCCACACATTCCTCTCTGGAGAGGAACCTGGTTTCAGCAGGAAAGAAGAAAAGCTGCTTCACATGTGAAACTGCTTGACTCAGTGACGTCCACTTCTGTTTTTTACTAAGCTATGTGGAAGCTGCATTTTTAGATGCACCCCCTCCCCCCCTTTCTATAAATCACACTTTCTGACATCTGTCTGTACATCAGCAATGAAAGTACGCACTAAAAGTAAAAAAAATACAAAAGAAAACACAGACAGTGCAGACCTTAATCCAAATCATATACTTCCCTCGTGATATAATTTAGACATCATGGGAAAAAACCACAGGCCATCCTTTTCATATTTTCATACTTCCTTATCGAAGTACAGTAACACTAAAGCTTATATAACTTCAGGTATTTTACAGTAATTACGCATTTAACGACCAATAAACTGCTACTACCTGGCACTGACAATTGACAGTGTCAGATGATAAACATTTACAAGGATTTTATGAAATGCAGCTGAGTCAGGAAATGACCGTTGTGGAAGGTTAAGACTAATGTCTTGTCCAGTAAGAATGAGTGTAACTGGTTGCAGTAGACAAGTATACTGTATACAAGTATACAAGGCAGCATGTGGATGGGGCAGATCATGATAGAGATGCCTCCATGCTTAAATATGAGCAGGGTAAGCTTATGTTTACCTACTTCATGTTTACTTAATCTCAGTTCAATGACGTTCTCCTCTTCAATAAATATCTAATATATAAACATCACATCACTTTATTTACTGGTGTTAAGCAAATTAACATTTATACTGCTGTGGGCTTGTTTTACAACTGCATATGTAATCAAATGAAAATTTATATTAAATACTGAAATTAACGAGAAGGTGCAAGCTGTTTTGAAAAGTTTAAAACACCATTGCTGAAAAGGAATTGAAAAAAAAATTACATTGTGAATGCAAAAATCATCATCTGAAATTGAAGAGAACCACACTAACTTTGTATTTGCAAAGTTAAATAAACTTCCCTGCCTGAAAGAAAGTAAACCAAATAGTCCAAACAAATTCTCCTGAAGAAGCAGCAGAATGTGAACCACTTGCAAGCAATCTTGGTACAAGAATACCGAGGAATGTGCATCTAAAGAGTTTGACAAGAACACTACATCATTCCTCAAAGCATATCTCATGAAAAGAAACTCAATAAAAATTGAATAACCCTGGCTTGGGTTGACAAAATACCACATCAAGCCCTAAGATTCTGTTTGAGCAACAGTTTGGCAGAGATTAAATAAATTGATCTACTTATCTGTAGTCTGGAGCAAAATAGATTCATGATGCAGAATCATGGCTTTTTGTATAACAGTTTAATTATAGTGATGTTATACTGAGTCCTAAAAATCACCTCAAAAGATTGCAAAAGTGATTGACCACTTACTCACAAATTAGCCAGAGGCCAATGGCAGGGCAAGGTACTTGCCAACACCTCCCAAATCCTCTGCATTTCCACTGAAGCCTTTCTACAGCTAGATAACCAAACAAAGTAACTGTCCAATCACAGCACCGGAAATGGCTGCCGTTTTCATGTGCTGACGTATTTGAGTTTGAGACGAGGAAGAATCGAAAATATAACACTGATACTTTCTTTCCAGGTGACATCCCTTGATTGCTGCAGGCCTTGGTAAGATGATATTTCAGACTCAATTTCAGACTCAGACAGTAGGCTATTCGGTAGTTCCTTAAATGCGGACTGCAAGCAGGTGTAAGAGTTTGCCCTTTCCGCTTGAATCGTGATGTACAACATCACTTGGTTGAATTCACATGCTTACAGGCATTCAATCCTAGCAACAGCATAAAAAAAATCCCAATGTTTCAGAGAGGATTTTCAGCAGCTGCTTGGCAGATTGTCTAAAGTAGCTACCATCAGGCAGCATTAGTGGGGGTCTGTTCAGTACGTAGCTAAGGTTAATGAAAACTCTTAATAGCCTGAGCAGTTGTTTGACATGTACTGACACCGGGAAGCAATGTTTGCGGAGTGCTTTTCCCTCACAGGACAAACAAGCAACTCGCCGTTATACTGTTGGTCCAGGCCTGTCATCAGTTGCGTAAATTAAGGTTCAGCCAGGACCTCGGCTAATGGTCAGAGTGCAGGCCGATTATACGCACCATTGGCCGCCAGTGTCCCTTAACGACGCGCTCCCTCAGCGAAAGCTTTGCAGGTGAAACGATAAGGCCTGATGTGAAAACCCTGCGAGGAGCACATGTTAGGAGACCGAAGCAGGCCACAATGCGCCCACACATCCCCCGCCGAGCCCTAGTATACTTAACCCACTTCAGCGACCCGTCTCCTCCAGGAGAAATGTGCAGAACGTCCTGTCAGGTTGGATTCTGACATGCCCCTAACAAATGCCTTCTAAGAAACTTCGAGTACCAAGCAATGGCAGGAGAAAAAAAAAGAAAAAAGCCCATGTTGGAGAGGGGATGTTAATTGCCCTGTTTTCGTTTCCTCCTGGTGTACAGTAAGACATTTGGTCCCCTGAGTAGACCATGGGGTTTGTGGGCCGGGCCTCCCACACTGGTCCTCTCGCCCCAGTCCTGAGATACTTTCAGACGTAGTGCTGGGGCCTCGTTCCCTCCCCACTGACCCAAGGCCAGGGCCCGTTAAGTCAACAGCACGGTCTGACAACCTGTTAACAAGCTGGTAAAGAGAGTCGTTACACAGACCTGCTCTTAAAAACAGACAGGTTAAAAAAGCGGGCCCCAGGCTAACCGCCCGCGGCTCCTGAGGCTCGGGCCCCGCAGGGCCTCTCTTCTTCACGCTGATGTGAAACTAAGCTCCGGCCCCCCGAGTAGGAAATGGGCCTGCTTTACCTGGAAACTTTCAAATGAAATAGCGCATCCTCCTCCCCTGCTTGCTTCAAAGGATGCTCATAGCGGCTTTTTGAGGCCCAGAGTGGTCCCTGGGTTCCTCTGTGGGTGGAGCAGAGAGGCCATGGCATCTCATGTGACATGCGTCAATTGACCTAGCTCTGCTAAACCACACCCAGACATCCAGTGAGCTCGTCACGAGGCCTGATCCGCTTCGAACGCAATTTTTCATTAAAGCGCATACTGTACTCTCTCGCACCAACCTATCATCTTCAAACAACCGTGTCTCGCTGTGGGCTGCGAACACCCCGCATCACAGAAAGTAGGGCACCTGATTTCATAACAAGTGAGATTTTTTGTCTGACACCTAACCTCTCTGGGCTTATGCATGTATGCAACCCCTTGACCTGCACATCGAGTTTTGGGTCAGTCTAGCCTAAAATGAACCAAAGTCAAAGAAAATCATAGCTGAAAACAGCTGAACCAAGAAGAAGGTATAGGGTACTATCAAGTATAGGCCTTATTCCTTTAGCAGAAAAGATTAAACTATAACTAGAACTATAACAGCGGAACACAAATGTATCCTCTTCCATCTTCTGCCAGTTGAGAGCAGTGATCCACACTTCCTCTGAAGGTTTTAAAAAGTAAAACTTCTTTGAAAACAACGTCTCTTGTTTAAAAAAAAAAAATTGTTGCATGTGTATTTGAAATACACGATACCTCATCTAAATAAGGCAATTTTGGAGTTGCTGTTAGGTGTATTTCTTCACTTTGTAGGAGGTAGGCTACTGACTCCTATAAGATTCAAGTCTTTATGCTTTATTCAAGTCTTTATGCTTTATGCTAATCTAACAGATTATGTTAACATAGTCAATGCACAACAATGAAAATGAAATCGAACATCTCGTCTAAGTCCGGGTAAGTAGGAAAAAAGGTATATTTCTCAAAATGTTGGTGTTTTCCTTTAACCTAGTAATTGCTCAGCAATTTTCAAGCTGGTCAAGCTGGCATAGCTGGATTTTACAGCACGGCTGTAAGCCCGCATTGTACTGAACCATCCAGTATAAAGTCTCAAACAACAAGCGGATTTGTCACTAATGTCACAATCGAGAGTGTACTGTTACTGAACTTGATCTATTTTGTTCCCCTCTGTGAAATGCAAGCCTGTTTTTGGGAAACTAGTAAGATAACATAAAACTTGACAGTGCAGTAACATGTCACATTTGCAGCCAAGCTCATCAGCCTGCAGTACAAAGACTGCAGAAAAGCTATGTACGCAAAGTAAATGATGCTAAATGTGTAGAGAATGGAGAGCTGTGACCCTATCGAACTGCGTTGTCATCCAACAAAAGTTGGGAAAACCTCCAAACATTACATTAGCCCTTGGATTTCAGCCCACGATGTATTAAGATTTCTGATTACTGCTGGAACGCCTTTGAAGTTTATGCTATGGAATTAGAGGTACATAAGCCTTATAGAGGGGTCTGTCTTTACGGCCGAGCCAATGCCGACGGGGGACCAGAGCGCGTTTCCCGGGGCCTGGGTTTGATCTGGCTGGTTAAGCTTCCCGATGCTGACAAACTGGCGCCACTCCAGCCCCCTCCCACGGCGAACACACACGACCCCCCGTCCTGCGCTGGAGGAGCGGGCTGTCACCTCAGGACAGCGCCCGCTCCGACTCCACTAAGGGGAAGGCGGAGGAAACGGTCAATTACAACTCTGCGCCTGGACTGGTGCCCACATAATCCTGCGCCATGGCAACTCCCCCAGACGCTAATGCCAGCAGTTTCTAATTACAATCCTTCTGGCTACACCAGGCTTCTAATTATAGACCTATACCAGCATGTAACACACCTTAAACTCCAACAGAAAATACAGCACCCAGCAAATCTCCCAGACTGTGGGCATAATCATTTTGGGTCACCGGTCGGTGAGACTTACCCCCCACTGTATACTTTTCCCCCCAATTTCGTCACTGTCTACTTCTCCGGATGCGGTTTGAATTCTATTGATTCATGTGGAATACAAAAAGCAAGACATGAGGCCCCTTTGCTGAACAGGCCGACTAACTCGCACCGCCGTGTCTCATATTGATGTGCCCCAGGGGAACGTCTGAATTGGGGACACCATTCCACTTTGCATGCGGCTGAAACAACAACAGGATAATTATTTTTGCATAGATAATATATCAGAGAAAGGGCTGCGATGGCAAAACAAAGGGGGAATGAGTTCTGGAGAACACACACAATCTGTTCATTTTTTAAATATTCCTACACATTGATTTCTTGCCTGTTAAATGACCAGTATGCCCATTTCTTCATCGATAGGCAAGTATTGATTTTATGAGCTAATAAATTCCCTGTAGATTTGTGCAGGAAAACAAGTCATTTGGGAACATGTTTACAAAAGCAGCCAATATCCCCTGGGTTGCCAGGAAACGGAGTCTACAATGACAGACACAGTCCTGATAAAAGGACGTTGACAGTGAAATTAGCACAGACAACAAAAACGGCCAACACATATTCTATGACTGAGACCTAGAAGGGGTCATCAAGGACCGGAGAGGTTGTCCTGGTTGAACCATGACTAAACATTATACCCTCAGTTAAAATTGTACCGTTCTGACGCAATGGCTCTTGATGGTAGCTGTTCTCCACCTCCACACCCACCCCCCTTCCCCTCCCCCACCCTCCAAATCAGATCCCCTGTGATGCCGAGCATTAATGAGAACAGCGGCAGTCGTGATTAAAAAAGCCCCCCATGCAGAAATGGCACCAATCATTATTACTGGACCGGTTCTGTTTAATCTTCTCGGGGGCCCCATTCTGGCTCCATTGCTTCCTCCACATCTGGGCCCAGGCAGCACCAGAACTGCACCCCCACTTCACACACAGGCCGCTCACAGCTGGAAGGCATCATGCCATCAGCTCACGCGCTGAGGAATTCCGGCTGGGGCCTGGGTTTAAGCAACACTAATCCCTGACCTGAAACCACCCACCGAAAAAAAAAACCACATAATGGATGGGTCTGGTGCTCAAATGTGCGGATCGTTCTTAAGGCAAAACGGACAAAATCTCCAAATTACTAGAAAAAACAGTACATTTCTACTTTAATTCTGCCAAATAGCATATTACGAGCTATGTCAACTGCATGTCTTCTGAACACTTCAGGGCATCAAAAGGTGGAGCAGTGAAAATTAATTGTGATTGGACAGTTTCCTTTCCTTTCAGTTTCCTTCCCTTATATAGGGTATATAAGAGGCAGGTAAGAGATCATATGTAGCCTAGTTTTCACAGTGTAGAGTAGTAAAAATGGCTTTTTCTGAATGTTAACAGCTTTTCCAGCAAAAGTAATACAATCATTTATTTATTATTTTATTTCTGGGACTGTAGCCCATTGTCCCAGCAATACTTGGGATAAATGCAATCTGCCAAGTTTTTCTCATATGTACACTATGAGCAATGTACTGTTCAGGTCAGTCGCTTGTCGGGATTTTTTTTTTTTCAGATAATTCCAGGAACAGGACATGCCCATCACCGTTTTTTTGTACATTACGGAGGATATCTGAATACCCTTTTATGGAAGTGGGCGGAGCATATACAGTGACACTGTCCAACAGCTGTCCAAAGAGTGACCTAGGGGCTGGGTCTCAGGCACCATCAGTACAGGCTGGGGTGTTTCTGTTTGCCGAATCGGTGTGCTAACGGACGTTTCTGGAAGGCTGCCGGTATGGGTTACGGCCCTGCCCCAGAGCAGAGGCTTGTGCAGAAAGACACGCACCGCACACTCGCTTGTTTATCTTATCCCTGTCTTATCAAACAACCTTCACCCAACTCAATGTCACACTAACATGAGACAGAGATCAAACGTCCTCGTTAACCATTAACTGCAGTGCACTTGCAGTTCTTCAATGTTTTCCAAAAAGCTACAGCTCATGTTTTTGCAACCTCAACCCAACCAGGCTTGGTCAGGTTCCTTGATATCGTAAGTCTGGTTCACCTTTGACAGGAAAACAAAAATGGAAAAATAATCACATCAGTGAAGTCTTTCGTACTGGAACCAGCTTGAATTTGAATGTGATGACCCATGCATTTGACCCTTTGGGGTAGGGACTGATATCAAGATACACATAAAGTAAACTCTCCTTCTAGGTCCAAAGGTAACCTTGAACAATTCTAGAGAAAGCCATCTACCATAAAAACAGGCAGCCCCAGGACTAGCAGACTTCTTTGTCTATGTTCCAAGTGCTTTCTTTCACACTATTTGAACCCTTTCTTTCATGAACTCTAAAACACAACAGAGGTTGGGAGTATCAGCCTACTCCAGGCCTACTCCTGTACATCTGAATGGCTGCCGCATAGAGATTATCGAAGCCTTGCTTCCATTAAAGACACTGACAGAACACCATTACAATATATGGAGTCAAAGAGGACAAACCTAACTGTAAAATGTCTCTGGCGCTCTTTGCTCAGCTATATGTTCTAATTACTTGTGTAATTATTACTGCTGATGTTCAAAGTTTTATGATGGGCAATTTCATCATAAAACTAATTACACATTTTGCCAACAATAGCAAGTACTATTTATCACTGGATTCTTGTGTCATTCTTCTATTCCAGGAGTGGGCAATTCCAGTCCTGAAGGGCTGCTATGCATGCCGGTTTTTCTTTCAACCAATTAGATAATTGGCTGCATACGGTTCACCCACAGTGCTGCTGATTAGATCATAGTAAAATGTTTCATTAGGGATACAAGAACAGTCTTCAGTTGTCATTCATATGCTCATCGAGAAATGTAGGGAGAATATCAGATAGTGTAAACCTGGGGTGTCAAATCTTATCCGAAATGAGCCGGTGTGGGTGCAGGATTTTGTTTTATCCCAGCACTAAAGAGGTGTTGTATTCTGATATTATTTTGGCATTCTTTTGGTATTCATTTTCTTATTGATTGTCATTCCCACCAGAGGGAAGTACAGCACACACACACACACACACACACACCAGGACCACACACTTGTTTTTCATTTGCACTGTTGTGAAGCTCAATTTGAACTGGCAGTGAAAGTAAGTTCATATCACACACATGTCCTGTTTTGTCTACAAAGACAAACTTTTGACAGCATCAAGAGGTGAGCCAAGGGAAATGTCAATATCAGTTCTGCAGGTTAAATTTCATTTCTTAATGTTTTCTTTGTCCTTTGTTTTGTTGTTCTTTGATTAATATACACATTATGTAAACCATCCTTTAGAATGAGGTTAATTTCATTCAAATTTTCTGAATGTAAAGAGCATATACTACAATAAGGAAACCACTAATAGAAAGCAAAATTTCAGCACAACAAAAAGTATAGTATTTTCAGAATAGAAATCCAATTGGTTTTAGTTCCTTTCAGAACCTCTTTTATAGCACCTCTATATCTGGCTTGTTAGGGCACTGAGATTTGCCCTAGAGGCAGAAAAATGACCCCCTCTGGCAGGCCTGAGACAGGAAGTGGAAATGTGAAGGCTAGTCGCCTGGCACCTGAGCTTAATATTTACGTTCCCTTGACGCCCCCCTGACATCTCTCGCCGTGATTGGCTACAGCTCCATTAGTCGTTTGTCAGGCCTGGCACAGGTGCAGACACACAAAACACCCCAGCTGGAAATGATGTTGGGTGAGGGTGAGCTGGAGTGCTGAGGTGGGTGGGTCTAGGCTCTGATTGGTCCCTACCCCATCGGCCATAGCCCACCTCCAAAAGTGCCGTCCCCCCAAAATGATGTCGCAATCAAAAACAAAACTACCAGCTGACCTGTTCACTCACGAAAAGCAGTGTTCAGGATCTGCTGTGAAAACAAATCACATGGTACAAAGTGCACTCAACAAAATCTATAGTCCATTATCAGATTTTTATCTCTCAAATTCAGATCCAATAAGTGGCCAACAGCATCCAGGGATTGTGAGGAGGTGGATTGTCAGGATTGGGGGCTTACGAAAATCCAAAATGCCAAGTTATAATAATTATGTGATAACAGGATTCTACAAGCATGCAGTTCAGAAATGTTTGTATTGTTTGTATTGAAAAGGTATGAATTGTGTCTAAGGCTTTAACACAGAATGTTACCACCCGGGGAAGAGTATATTAGACTTTGTTTATACAGCATTCAAAGTGCCTCACAGTAAGTGTTTTTATAGAAAGAATAAAACCGGGAAAACAGAAAGAGACAAAAACACGGGAACAACTATTTAGAATGCATTAGGGAGAATTCAAAGTAAGAAAAGTTGGCTTTTTTTGTTAAAATGACTTAGAGCTGTAGATGTGGTTTGGAACTGCTGCGATATGAGAGACTGTGGTTTTGTAGTGAAAGCGGGAGCAAGCTGGAGCATGTTTGTGTAAAACACTTCAGAAACTGGAAAACAAGGTATCATTCAGCTCAAAAATGAGAAAAAAACATCTGGGACCCAGTGTGGAAGTGCAGATAACATGGTGAAGTTTATCTAAGGTAACTGGAAGCAAATATGGGTATATAAAATATCAATATAGCATGGAGAGGTTTACAACACTTCTTTTAACTTTTGTACACTTGTAAATCTGAATTAGACACATTGAGGCCATCTTCCTGGTATTAGACATTTTCCAGGTATTAGCCAGGTAGAAGGCTGTGTCAGAAACGAGTGCTTGTCGACTAGATGGCTACAGGTACTTGTCAGTATACCATTCTTGTTTTGTCAGGAAGACATTGTTCACAGTAATATATAAAAACTGTATTTAGAGTAGAGTAGATGTAGAGTACAGTACATTTAGAGTACAGTAAGAGAGAATAAGCTGGAAGCCCTGTGGCACACTGGCAGCTATAAAACATTTTATTTTCTAAGCTCTGAGAATGGGTGTGGCAAAGTGCCCCTTGTGAGAAAAAAAACTCACTGATATGCAGATGATGTGGTTTTCTGTGAAATTCCTGCAGAATAACTGCACTCTTCTAAAACACCTGGCTATGGTGAGTACAAGAGGTTGTGCAAGTGTGATGAAATGATCAGGTGTGCACAATGAGTGGGTGAATATTTTTTTATGTATTGCTATTAACCTCTAATCTCATTTTGAGTTTGTGGCAACTGATAAGAAAATGCCCAGGAAAAATTATATGCTGGTACAAATTTTATATGCTACAATTTCAACATGCCACAATACATTTCAAATTTGAGACTTGGAGGCTGTACTCGCTATACATGGGAAGCCTGCACAAGATCGCAAACATTTGCATGGGGGGAGGGGTGGAGGCGAGATCAAACGACACATGAGCCCTCTGAACCTCACGACCTCTGCCCTCTCTCACCCCCACTTGGCAATTAGCCCTCGATTAGCCAGCAGTGATTTGCCTGCAAATCAGGGCAGGATGAATGGGGTGGTCATGCCGCTTTCCAATTTTGCATTCGCCCTTAAGAGCCGTAAAAAGGCCAGGCGACAGCCCTGGACATTTGGACAGAATGCAGGACGAGCGATGTTAACTGGATTAAGAGAGACTCCCGGGGGATTTTCACTTTCTTTTCACACCTCGGGGAAGTTAAAAGTCATCCGTCAGCACCCGCGTGAAGCACTAGTCGTCCCTGGCCTATACCGGTGGCCCAATAACATGTTATTTCCCCTTATTTGGGGGGCCACGTGTTACTTCTCATGGTCTGAGCGACTGAACAAACAATGGGGTTGAAATGGGAATTCCTGCTCTTTGCAAAACAACACATGGACACAAGCATGGAAGGATCTGTGGAGTAATGTTTTCATGCACTTGGCTTCATATACTTTAAACATGCTGTTTGTCACTATCTTCATATTGGCTTAATGGCTGTGGCTTAATGTCCTTCATTAACAGGGCTGTAGCCTAAACCTTCCTTTCTACAAACTCAAAGTGTACCTTTACTGCATGTTATCATGTGTAATGACAGTAAAGAGCAACCCATACTAGGGTGTTGAAATATAAAATAAGGACTAACATAATACACAATCATAAAAAACGGAATATTATTTGTTTGAAAGCAGTCATTTCTGTTTACTTTTTAAATGTTAAAATGGGAAGAATGTACTCAATGTTATAAAATGCCTCTGAACGTTAACACATTTGACTAAATAAAAACATTTAAGGCATAACCCTTAATAGAAGCTCATTCCACTTTAAAAGGAGTAGTTCACTGTTGACAATTAAAACAAATGTTTACATTATCTGTATGTTTACACTAGGACTCGGAACTGTACTGTCCTCTCAGGTCATCTTAGCACTCATACTTGTGTTTGATTTGCACTTCATTGTACGTCGCTCGAGGCGGCACGGATGGTGCAGTGGGTAGCACTGCTGCCTCACAGCAAGGAGGTCCTGGGTTCGAATCCCCGTCGGCCGGGGCCTCTCTGTGCGGAGTTTGCATGTTCTCCCCGTGTCTGCGTGGGTTTCCTCCGGGTACTTCGGTTTCCTCCCACAGTCCAAAGACATGCACGTTAGGCTGATTGGAGAGTCTAAATTGCCCGTAGGTATGAGTGTGTGTGTGAGTGAATGGTGTGTGTGCCCTGCGATAGACTGGCGACCTGTCCAGGGCGTATTCCTGCCTTTCGCCCAATGTATGCTGGGATAGGCTCCAGCCCCCCTGCGACCCTGATCAGGATAAGCGGGTTCAGATAATGGATGGATGGATGGATGTACGTCGCTCTGGATAAGAACGTCTGCTAAATGCCATGTAATGTAATGTAATGTAACATACTGTATCTGTACCTAGATAGGTTTCTCTAAAGTTATGAATGTTAAGTAAGATTTAGGCCAAGTTTGGGTTCATGAAAAGTTTAATTTAATTTCATTGAACTGAAACAGTTCAGTCAGGATTTCAAGTGCTTTAATTTGTAAAACAGCACTATGACTGAATGTTTTCAGCTTTAATTATTTGGGTTGCTTCTGTTCGCATGGTTCAGTTTTGCACTTCATTGTTGGGCCCTCCTCATTTCCTGCCAGAGCCAGGTGCATCTGGTGTTGTGCACGGCACCAACTGGGTACTAATGTTGCATATGGAAGGAGATCATAAATTACCCAGACATCATTGAGATATTTACAAATCATCTGTTTAAGCATTTGTACTTTCTGTGTTTTAGAACACATCTTTAGAATGTACACTATACTGTAATGTTTAACAAAGATGTCTTCAAAAGCATTTATCTTTTGACATAACTGCATTTTGATGGATAGTTCCTGCGTCTTGGCACACAGGAGTTCTCCACCAATTCCAGATAACCTTAAATTCCATCTTAAGTCTGTGTTAATGTCACACATTCCACTGCTTCCCTGTCAAATTTCCAAACGGTGAAAAATCGTTTTCAGCGGGCACGCAGCCAAGTTATGTCCAATATGTATCAGGCCGTCCCCTCTTCAGGCAATAGAATTAGTCAAACTTTCACAGTCCAATGAATGATAACAAAATATAATATTTCTAGCATATTTGTTACTCTAACCACACATTTATTCCGAGAAATTAAGCACTTTATCTGCCTGAGCATAAGGAGGACACATACTATGCCTTTACCAATGATACAGTTCCAGTGGCGTCATGACCAAGGGCGGGGATGTACTTTGGGTGTACTTTGGGTATACTAACACAGGCAAATGGACAGCTACTGCAGGGCCGACCACCATAGCACACTACACACCGCTTCCGTATACCGATTCTGTGCATTTTCTGTAGCACCATTTGGGAGCTGACGGCAGCACATACTCCACAAGGTCACAACGTCTTAAGTCCTTCATTCAAATCAGCAGTTGACTGAAGAGTCTGCACACCATCTCCCCGAAGCCTAAACTGGCAGTTGACTGAAACCGCAAAAACCTGCAGACACTTGGGGACCAACAGGTCTGGATAAAATCAGAGATTGTGGATATGTGATCAAGGAAAATCTACAGACTTGGTAAACATGTTTGTTTCTCTCAGAGTAAGAGAGAGGGGTCACAAGAGGACAGAACACAGCAAGGGCCATACAGTGGGAGGATTGCACATTGGAGGGGTGATTACAGCTCTGATAACAGTGACCAGCACCATATGCATTCTCCAGATATGAACACAGGAAAGCGCAGACTGGAGTGCTACACAAACAGTAGTGCAATCCTCATTACTCCCGTCATTCAAACCACGCCTTGAAGCCAAGATTAAACCCTCCATTCCGACATTTGAGTTCCACCCATTCACATTTATCGTTTTACTATTTGTGTGCTCTCTCACTGTGAAACCTCTCCACTTCTCAAATTCACTCGGCTACTATGTGTCGTATACAAAGGAATAAAAATACCCAGGAGCACATCTCCGACAAGCACAAACATTCGGTATAAGGAAGGAAGAAAGGGAACATTAGCAAATTAATTTGTGCTTTATTACTTGGGAGGTTTCCGGTCTTCCATGCCAGGCTACAGTTTGAGAACACTACTTATCTGTCACCTGCCCCTTCCTGTCCCCTCAAAACTTCCTGTGTGGTAGAAGGAAACATCTGCTTTGCACAGCTTTCACATGCACAGTGTACACAGCACAGGAAGGCCAGCCCTGGGAGGTGCGTGGCTAACCCTCATCTCCGGTGTTATGGACCAACATCTTAAAAACATAAATATAAACAACTTAAGACACTGTGCAAACACAATGGGACCACTCCCTCCGAATCTCCTGCTAATGATGTATGGTGTGGCCTCCATCCATTATTTCTGAAGAGCATCCAAATATATCCATCCGTAGCAATAAATAACAAATTGTCTGAATTTTGCACGTCTGTAAATTTTGGACAATGACAATCTGGACTGGACTAGGTGGACAGAGATTTAAATCATGAAGATCTCATTTGATTAACTCTGTTAATTATCAAGCAACACTGGAATCAGTCAAAGACTTGAGACTAAGTGAAGATTTTTTGGACCCCGGTCAGATGACTGCCAAAACTGAATTTGCTGAATAAGTACAAAAAAAAAAAAAAGAGAAATCCTGCCAAAATCAGAACAGCGAATATTCATGACGCACCTACCATTACACAGTTTATTTGCACTTTCTTCATTGCTCAACAATGCCACACCAGAGAAATGCCATGTGGGTGCACCAAATTCATTCACTTTATTTAGACAGTTAGGCTAATGGGGAGATCTAAAAGTTTGCCAATAATTTCAGAGGTCAAATATACAGGACTATCCTATGCATGTAGATGGGACACTGTGACCAACCATGTCAGTATTCAACTACAATTTACAAGGCTGGCAATGGTGGCACCTGACAACTGCAGTAAGACGCTATTAATGTTCTGGGAAGACTAGAATGGCGAGGACAGCTGTGCTGTATGTATGCTGATGCAATCCCTGCCACACATTTCACCAGAAAAGCCTGATCACCCCATTCGACCACAGAAGCTAAACAAAGTGCTTCATGCCTTCAAAGGTCCTCAAACAACCTGCAAACTACCAACCATATTTTTGCTTATGAACTGTCTGCTTGGCCTGCGCTTACTGGAACTGCTCAGAACAAATGCTCTCTGTACTACGTCTTATATTACATTTCCGTGAAACTGGAGAACACCGTGAAATTAATGTTGCGATTAAAACTGGCATATCTTGAGTTATGGTACAAGATATGATTAGTCACAAGGAACAATATATTCTTTGGATTCCACCACATGGCCAGCAGCCAAACATGCAAACAAATCTTCTTCCCCCTACCCTGCAATCTCCTTGACAGCCTCTACTGTACCTCTGACCAGGCTGCTGTCTGCCTGCCTCCTCCAACCTACCACAGATTCCACTTTCACATAGTCTCCCCCTAAAACAGTGCTGAATTTCTGTATGAACCATTGGAACCAACAGTTTCAAATACAAGGCTCAGAAGTATTCCAAGTTGTGTTAAAGGTGTGGCGTGAAATCTACAGCAACAATTTAATCTTCTAATTTTCTATGGCAGCTAGAATGAATATATGGGAGTCATATAAAGTCAATTATCAATCTAATTATTAAGGCACACCATCCTGCAATCTCATCTGTTGGGACATAACTCGACGTGGTGTAAAAGTCAAGAAGGATAACTTACCTGCTTATAAAAACCGGCACATTTACTGTGCTGAAGTACATCACAAACCAAATTTTGTGAGGGAGAACAATTCCTGTTTCACTTACATCTGGAATCTCAATTGTACCATGTGTACCTACAGTGCACTGCAGTTGCCCGTATTGTTGCCCACACAGTACCAGCTACGCAGTGTACAACAGGAGACCTTGTGGTGTCAGCATGTGGACATCTGGTGAATAGCAAAGGGAAATATGCTGAAGTGAGCCAAGGAACTCCGGCCCACTTATAACCCCCCCCCCCCCCCCCCCCCCAAATCCTGGTGGGACGATGCCAAGTGTCCTACAGAAACAGGCTTCCTGTCATACGATTACTGACATAGCCCAGCCTAGCAATTTCTAGGCTAAAGGCCTCAGCTTATGTCCATAGCTTCATATTCAACTTTAATGTTCAGTTCACGTTCAACACCAGGGAATGCAACATCTCAGAATTGACTAGCTGACAAACTAATTTAAAAGTTTTTAAGAAGTTTCAGCTGCTAAGCAACCAACAAGCAATGCAATCAAGAACCTAACCACTCACTGATATTGACTGCTACATAAGACTGATGACTTCTGCTATCAGAAATCCAAATGGAATTACCTCAGTTGCAGGCATTTTGTTGAATGAGTATTATTCCATTAATTCCATTATCCGGCCTTAAAAGTCTACCAGGGCACTGTGCAGATCCCCTTGGTGTAGAGCTTATGAGCTGTCATGTCAATGAATTTCTCAGTACAAATAAATGGTATGCGTTATTGCAAAATAACTGTCTCCATGAAGAAATTTCATAACACGAAACCTGGCACAGTAACTACATGCTGAACAGTGTTGCAGGTAATATGCTAACGTGGTTGTCCGTATAGATATACCCATAAATGGGATGGGATTTTAGGAGGGGTTGCTATTTGTTGCTCTGAAATGTAAAGACCCTGCTGTCATGGAGCTTGTAATAATGTAAAACTGAGTGGTAATTGGACAGAAGAAAAGAAAGCAAGGGCTGATCAAGACACTGTTCTCATCACAGGACCAGCGGTCTCATGAGCAGACATAATACACTCAGTGAGCACTTTATTAGGTATTTATTAGACTTATTTTTTAGACTTATTAGTTTTCTGCTGCTGTAGCCTATCCACTTAGAGGTTGGAGGCATTGTGTATTCAGAGATGCTCTTCTGTATACCACTGTTATAATGCATGGTTATTTGCGTTACTGTCACTTTCCTGTCAGCTTCAATCAGTTTGGCCCTTCTTCTCTGACCTCTTGTATTAACAAGGAACTGCTGCTCACTGGAAGTTTTTTTGTTTTTCACACCATTCTCTGCAAATTCTAGAGACTGGTGTGTGAAAATCCCAGGAGATCAGCAGTTTCTGAGACACTCAAACCATCCTGTGTGGCACCAACAATCATTCCACGCTCAACGTCACTTAGATCACATTTTTTCCCCATTCTGACATTTGGTCTGAAAAACAACTCTTGACCATGTCTGCATGCGTTTATGCATTTAGTTACTGCCACATGTTTGGCTGATTAAATATTTGCATTAACAAGATGGCGTACAGGTGTATCTAATAAAGAGGTCACTGAGTGTACATTACATAAATATACACGACCCTTGGTTAAACATCCACTCTTAATCAGTTTCAATAGAGTTCACCCATTTAAACATGAAGGCTATTCACAAGCACAGTCAGAGGACAACAGAACAGTAATTGACCTTTCCCCCGTGCCTTTGTCCTCATGACTGCATTACTACAGGGAGACTTGTTTAACAAGACTAATGCAAACACAAAATGACACATCACTGACACACCTCAATGGATGGCAACAAAAAAAATGGCGTCAAAGGCCCCCTCCCTCCTGGCCTGAACATGCACTCTGATTTAGAAGTCTCAGAAATGGCTGAAAAGCCTAAATTCTCTCCAATAATGACTGCACCAGCCCTGCTTACATTGTGACAACCATGGCAAGAAGGCACTCTGCCAAGGAATCTACATTGAGAGAGTCCAGAGGCCAGAGTCAAAGTAGACAAGTGGGAGTATAAGCATAATGTGCCTCATAATGCACCTCCAGTGTGCAGTGAGACAAGTCCCTTTAGAAAATGCCAAGATAAATGTATCTTGTTCACACTTGCATGCAGGACGATATGAATGTGATATTCTATGCTCCGAAAAACAGTTAGTTTTGATCAGATACATCTTGTTAATGCACATAATCTGTTAGCACTTAAGACCTCAGTCGGAGAAAGACACCTCATGTGCAGCGTTGGGAAACAGACCCAGGGTGCCCAACTGACCAACATGGGTCACTAGAAAGCAATGAAACACAGACCCCTAGCTACCTGAACCCTACCATTCAGGGTTGCCTGACTGGGGAACTACTCCTAAATGTAAGGTATTTAAAACATTAATATGGAGAGTTTTACAGTGAAAATGCATGGGAGCCAATGACAGATGGGGGATTTAAAGGGGTGTTTGGGGGTCAAATAGAGATAAATTTGTATGGGAGTCAATTGAACAGGGTGGTTTGAGGAGTTTCGTTACGTGGAATTAATTCAGGCAAGTGGCACCTATCCCCTTTGGCTGACGTCACATTTGGCGCTGGCAGTCAGAATAGGAACCGCCACCCTGGGGTTCATGCCTATTCATGCACCAGGATGAGCCACTCAACAACCATGGTTAATTTTAAATAGGCTTGTTTGGAGTATTCTAGCTTCTAGCCCCGTCCACTCGCAAAACAGGCTTGCGACACCATCTCTAGCCAGATATGAGGTGAGTTTTATAATAATTGTTGTCGGGCTACCGATTTAAATGGAATGACGCGTGATAAGGAATAACATCATTCAATCAGTATTAGAAAGTGGCGTATTCTGCAAATCAAAGACCACTGAAGGAATCGTTTGTATAAGTAAAGCAGAAAATTCATAAAGTTTGCTATAACAGCGCTCTGACATGAAATTGGCTATTCTCTCCCTAGAGTCCCATACGTACACATAGACATATTTAGGCTAACTGCTCTAAATTATACTGATGACTTACTGTATACTCTTCTGTTCAGATTATGCCCTTTTGAGCCTATTTAAATGTTTCATTTTGACATGAATTAAAATAGAGTAAACTAAATTATCTGTGGACCAATTTGAACTTATAACACTGTAAAATGTGTTAATTAAATTGTAAAACATTAACGTGGGATACATGAATCCAATGAGTCATATCATATTTATTTAACACTCAACAGTTTGCCAGGTGCTCCTACTGAAGCTTATAGACTGCGTTTCTTTCTTCCTTTACAGCCCTTTTCTCCGACAAATCTATTCGACCATAACGGTTGAAGAAACATTCTTACTGAATGAAATCAAGAACGACATCACAGTTACCCACGCGCAAAGCCTGTCATATGAGGGCTATACTGCACGAAGCTATGGTGGTGGTTTAACTTCTGCAATCAGGAACACGTGAACGGGGACCTCAAGGCCCATTCTGTTAAACCTGTTCAAACTTTACACTACACGTATCGTCGGCTTTAAAGTTTGAACAGGTTTAACAGAATCTGCCTTGAGGTATCTCTTCCCAAAGGTGAATATGGAATCTAACGTTCAGCTTTACGTTATTCAAATTGCGGTGCCTGCTTCCAAGGTGGAAGCGCAACCGTCGTTTCTAGCCAATAATAGCCAGCGGATGTGATACTCGTTCAGTTCTGACACACATCAACTTTTACAATACACATTTTCCGATCGAAGAGGCTGGTGTGGACCGGCTGGAATGCGGCGATATGGGCAAGTGGAAACTGACCTGTTTTAAACCTGAGGTCTTCGTCCTTTTCGGAGCCGAACTCCTTCAGCAGAGACACGAAGAGGATACCGAAAGCATTCTGGATCCCAAACACCGACCCGTTGCACCACATGGCAGCCAGCATGACCACCCATCCCCAACCTCCCTCCGGGGGCTCGAATTCTTTTTCAGCAGTCTCGGGGACCTTTAATTTACTATCCCCATTCTCCTTCTTCTCCTCTTCATTCAAACAACTCTCTTCTGCCTTCTTCTCGTCCACCTCAGCCGGCACTGTAGAGATGTTGCCCTTTGTCGTATCATACTCATTTTCAGTCATGTTGTTCCCCTGTGTCATCTCTTGAATGTATCTTAAAATTAAGAATACCACCAAATGCTGGCAGTTAGCTGACTAACACGTAAAGCTTTTTTTTTTCTTTATGCCGAGATACGCTCGCTAACAGTTAGCTAACGTTCCAGCAATTCATGCAGCAAGCAAGATCCCAATCGCTGCAGTATGTAAATTCTGGAGGATCAGAGACTGGAAAACTGAAATGTGCTGCAGGCAAGTAGCTAGCTATGCTCTATGAATTCCCTGCAAGTGAATCATAAGTAACGTTATAACCTTCTCAAAAATCTCTCCATCAGGGGCTATTGACACGACGGCAAACTCCACTGCAACTGACAAGCAGTGTTGCGATATTGTATAAATAGGTACAGATGGGCGGAGCGAGCTCGTATTTTACCGGGTTTTTTTGGTAGCAGATTGGACATATTACCGCCCTTTAAAAAAATGAAGGCCACGCAATAGTGTACGAAATCCTGTACTTGGAAGGAAAGGGGCCAGAAAATGAACATTTTTAACGTAAGGCTACGTCTTTTGACTTAACGTTACATTTATATGTTCAAACTTAATGAAATATACATCATTGTCTGTATCATTAATAAAGGGAAATATTGCATTTTCCCTGATTTTAGCATTCTATATGGCGTTTATGAAAATGGAACATTGATAAGTTGATGTTAACTTGAATCTGATGAAAGGATGTTTATTCCAGGAACTTGTTGCACAGAGCTAATTTGTGAATTTTCTAGTTCTAGTTAACGAAATATTTGTGAAGTCTATTATTTCAATGACATTCGGCAGCTGTTCAAAATTTGACTCCGAACCGAAGGTCAAGCTCAGTCCACTCTATAGGTTACACAGCCAACTGTTCGAATTATGGGCTTTGGACGGAATTGAATGTGTCCATATAGAGCCTGTCGAAACGTATGGTACATTAGGCTAGCACAGGTTAGCTGCGTTAGAACATCTGTAGGTGGTCGGCCCTTTGCTTGATGTGATTTTAGCGACCTCTAGTGTATGTTCGTGTTCGTAAAACAATGGCAACATTAGCACCAATGAGCAAATTTGTGTTTTTGCAGTGCAATTCAATGAGTGACAGACATTCAGCATACCGTGGACGCACATCAGCGCGTGCAATTACACATCGTCATATTCCGATATTCCTGCATCAAAAAATACATTGCGAATACAATGTTTTAGGTATTCCAATAAAACACAATTCTGATACACTCGTTATATTTAGGGGAATATACGATTAAAATCTATACATGCTTACACGTACATTTATCATTCAGACAGTGTTTGATTAACTTGGTTATTAACCAGTAGCTATTCGGCAATTTATTGCTAATGCAACCATTGCAGTGCAATTTATTGGTTGTCCGTTTGAGGATGGCTGAGCACTTTAAAACATTTTTTTAAAGCGTTTGGGACTTGAGTGGAAAGTATGAAATTGATTGAGCAACTCATGCACCAAATCTACAAGGATATGATCAAAATAAGTGAAAATCAATGCTCAGACCGTTACAACGAATTAATGAGAAATCTGAAAGACTGATTCTACCAGAAGTACCACATTTCACAGTCAAATATGCAGCATTTTTGTAAAGACTTCATCAAACCGACCAAATATGGAGGCCTGATCTGCCTTCACTCATCCGTTTTGGTTTTTTTCAGAGACGCCTCCTCCTCTCCCTCAACAATATCCCCTTTTCTCTTCCTCAGACCCTTCATCTTGCGTGTCTGCAGCTTCGCCAGGTTCTGCTTCTGCATGTGCAGTCGTCCAAGCTTGGTGCCAAAGGCATCATGGGAAATGTTCTTCTTCTTCTTAGGCTGGGACAAAGAAATTACAGAAATGTAACTCTTTGTATATGATAATCAGAAAAATCTATCAAACATTTTATTATGCAATGTATAAATGAAGTACAAATATGAGTACAAAGTTTCAGGTACAATAAATGTGAGGTATGGGAGGTAAAGTAAAAATGAATCATTGAAATCACTTAAAGGTTTTATGACTCACTATGCAGTGTTGACAACAGAAAATTAGCAGTCTTTGGAACATTTGTTACATTGTTCATGATTGTGAATTGGAATGCATGCTTGCATTATATGGCATTTATTAACATTAAATGAGCGTGATGGAAAAAGGGAAAAATCATTTGTTTTGTTAGTACTGTATCTACTGGGTCATGTGTGGTCAGGGGTTGAGAACAGAAATGACAGTTTGGCGTTCCCCACCATTTGACATGATGCACATTAAGACAAATCATGCATCACCCTGTGAGATTGCTGACTGAAGTCAATGCTGACCTCAATAAACCAACCAAATTTGGCTGATTTATCAGAAAAACATTTACCGCTTACTCCTTTGGTCTCAATTTGAGTACTGTACCTTAGTGATTACAGGTCTTGCATGACCCCACAAATTCAAGAGAATAATGTCATCTTCAGATTATGCGTTTCTGTTTTTAAATTATTCTTTCCCACTTCCCACTTAATAATGCTGGTAACAGATCAAAATACCATGTTCCCCCAAGCCAATCAGGATTTTCTTGAGATTCTACAGCATAAGTGACATACACAGTGCTGTAGAAAAAAATCCCAGACAGTGCAATGGACTCATTTAGCACATTTCTCCTCACGGTTTACTGTAATTGTATACCTTCAGGGCCTTGGGTTGCCGGTGTGCAGCCTTGCACAGGTCGTCAGAGGCAAGGTGTGTTCTCCTCAGGGTGAAATCAAATGATGGGCCCATCTCCTCCAGCTCAATCCTCGGTGTCCGACACCCCGATTTCTTCAGAAGAACTCTGCTCCAAACAAAGAGCAAGACTGTGTATCCGGTATCATATGTGAGAACTAATGAGGCACAATTGCAGAAGTGTAGGAAAGTGGACAGAGTTAATTATGTATCAAGACAATTGCAAAGAGTAATTGTCACACAAAACAGAATCTTAGGGTTCCCAGAGTAACTGATCGACCATGTAAAGATTGGAAGCTTCTAATTATGCATTCTAAGTCCTCTGTGCGCAAACAATATAAATATAAATTGACTATCATGCATTAAGTAAGTGTAGTAAGTAAGGAAGTGGTTCCACAACCCAGTACTTGGTGGTTGTTGGTAAATGGAAGGTCTGACAATCACTGACATCTTCCAAAGTCCAGGCAGGGTGACAGTCTATTGTACACGTCAATGATTATGTGTGTCACAGGATGGTGCTGTGTACGTGTAAGGGAAGGAGGCTAGTAGTATTTGTCCCTTCCTGACTGTCTGCAGTCTCGATTACCAGCTAACTTACACATGCACCCATGCAACTCCCTGGGTTTTCAATGCTAAAAAGATTTAGGAATACTACTTGAGAAATACAGTTGGAAAACTAATATACTGGCCAGGGATGAAACCTGAATACAACCTAGATTCTCACCACCAATAGCAAAATATCACTCAGTACCCAATCTGTCAACCACAGCCAATATTAGTCACACAGCACCCAAATACCATAGCATATAGAAAAGTAACACGTTTTACATTAAAATACCGGTTCTACTCCTAGCTACGGCACTGACAAGTGGATATTTTATGCATGAATACTTCACGTGCTGGGGCTATGAAAAGCATGCGTCATGCCAGCATTCGCAGGGCAGTACGGGGCAGACAGACGGAAGGCCGTACTTGTAACTGCGCATGTAGATCTTCCCCTCGAGAGCAGTGAAGTGCAGCAGGTGCTCCAGGCCAGCCAGGCGCACGGAAGTTACATTCGGCCCTCTGAAGAAGTCTGACAGAGGGAGAGCAGAGGTGTGTCAAAAGCCCACATCACATGGGCTTACAGGCACGCACACACACACACTCTGGGACAAGCTGTTTTTATTGAACTGACAAACACAGGGTAAACAATGCACACGGCGCTATGCACTGAGCTCAATGGAAGATGTTCTGAAAACTCACCTGCATTTCTGGCCACACTTTACAATATGGTACATGATTGTAATTATTAGTTGTTAACATTAATTGAGATACAAATGCACTAACCATTTAAAGAAATGCATAAACCTAAAGATTACCCGGCATGAACCAATGAAGTTGTTAACATGAATGAATGATGCACAAATACATAAAGCGGCACAGATTGACTTCAGTTGCTAGTCAACATTAGTTCATTACAATACGGTTACTTGAATTGGCAAGTGTTACCACATTCACTTTTGACAGACATGAATCAGGGATATTTCCATGGAACTGACAAATGCAGGGTAAACCATGCACTCAGAGCTGTGCACAAAGCTCAAGGGAAGGTGTCCTGTAACCTCTATTTGTTTGGAATGTGCGGCAGAAGTCACGGGGCATGTCAACCAAATTGAGAGCCTTCATTCCACTATGGCCTGTTGGAAGGCCGTTCACAAAATTTGGCAGGACAGGAGGTTATGCGTCAATGACATCAGTGAATATGTGGATGCAGTACCTGTGAGAACACTCCGCAGACGCTTGTACTCGTTATCAGTGTCAAAGGCCTCCCCAGCGAACACCAACAGTGGCTTGGTACCTTCTGGGCACGTGCTCTTCTAGATTAATTCAAGAACAAGACAATTTCTGAAAAACAGATAAAACTGTGCAACCATAAGCAAACATGTTCCCACTTATTTACCCATTCCTTCATTAACCTTTTTGTGGCAGTTGTAAAGTTTGATTAGCTTAACATTGTGTTCTTGTGTCCCTTTAGAGTAAATACACACTTCTGCAGTTTTTGTTATTTTGAATTTGATGTGGAAAAAAACAACACTTTGAACCACTCACTGTTACTCCAAACAATTTGTATGGACACAGTCGTGGCAAGTAGGAATATGGGATGTGTGTCAAATATAGGCAACATCCATCCTTTTCTCAGCTCTGAAATTGTGTGCACATTTCACATTTCAACTCCAGCATACAACACTCGAGTGTTGGTTGTAATGTTACCTTGATTTCCTGAAGAGAAGCAAATTTCTCAATGCCAAGCTCAATCATATCCAATACATGGAAATCAAACATGCGACCTGAAATATGAAATTAAAAATTAAAAACATGATCAGCTTAAAAAAGAAAAAAAAGGTACAATTTGCAGTACCCAGTACATATAATATTTTATTATTAGTAGACCTATTCTTACCAAAAACTAGGTTGTTTGGTCGTTTCTTGTTGTGGGAGCCGAATAAAAACAAAGAGCAATCGGATTTCTTGGAAAAGAATTCCTGGAGGAAGGTACAATAGATACAGTTTCTTTAACTTGAACATGACAAAACAGGACATTAACACAACATCGTCACTTGTTCATTACTTTGTATTAAGCAGCGTATAGATGTCAACATGTGCACAAATCCAGATATGCAACCCGTCAAAAGACCTACCACATGACATGCAAAAGACCATTACTTTAAACAACACTACAGTGTCACAACTTGGATAATATCCTCAGGGAAACAGAGTGATAACTAAAGCCCTAAAACATGCCAATCACCCAAGTTCAAATTAATGGTGCTGGTCATGTGAACGATAACCATAAATACCAAAATGACAAAAATAACAATTTATTAGGACCTTTTGGTACCATTTAGCCCATAAGAAACTTTTAATATTTCGGAAGCACAAGTAGCGTTCTCATTACTGGCTGGGTACTCACCAATGACGTTTGATCTTCAAATGGCCGCGTTATATTTTTCCTGCAAGACAGATTCCTCCTTTAAATGAACCATTCTATGTTGGCAGACAAAACTACCTGAAATGACCATCTCTGCATGCAAAGGATATTTTCCTCAAAAAGACTCATTGACATTCTAAATTATATGTGATTAGGTAATCAGATTTGCTTTTACTAAAATTGTTTTGTAAAAGCAAATCTTACTAAAATGGCAATGTTCAGCCAATTTAGACAATATACACGTTTTTATTGTATTGTTAGTATGTAGAAATGCATTTAATCAAACAGCACTTGTTTGGATGTTCCATCATCACCAAGGAAATAGTCATTTAAAAATACTAATTTACCAAGTTTGGCTACTTACTTTTTGTACATAACAGCATTTGGTTTCTTCAGGGCATACTATGAAAAAAATGCAATAGAATGAATGAGAATTGCCTCTTTTTCTGGAAGTCAGGATCAACATTGTGATCAACATTTGTATTTAGGATTAGGTGACAAACAAAAGCAAGCTTTATTTCTTAATTACGAACAGTATGCAAGCCAAAAATATTGATATATATATACTATATACACTACAACAACAAAAACATATTTCTACTGTACATATTAAAAAAACATTAAAAATTTACATTTGAAAGGAACAGGAACTAGGACAATATATTTTAAATGAAACAGAATCATATTTATACATATATATTTATCTTGTTGCATGATAAACGCGGACAAAAAAGTGGTTACACAGGGCCTTTGATTCAATTTGCTCAACTAGATACTTAGTCGTTTCGACTGAATATCAGGGCAAGAAAAGTGACACTTACAATATCCTTCAGGGCTTGTGTGACCGTTTCACTTGTGTTTCCACCCTTCATTATCATCGCATTTTTAACATTTTCTATTAGTTTGGCTTCCCTGCTTTGAAGAAATCTTTTGGACCGTTTGGTTTTCGGTTTTCTATGAAGGAAAAAAGAAGCAATGCATCAGATACAGATATTTAAAATGAAAATGCTTAAGAAAAAGGTGCAGTAAATGAAAATGAATGAAGTGCTTAATGCAGCTGGTGTCAACGTTCCCTACTTTAGTTAGACAGCTACCATGCTAGCTCCATGCCAAGAATTTTTTTTTTTTCCCGCAATCATTAGCCGTATGCATGTTAATTAGAGGTGGCTAATTGTGGTAAGTGTCTGACACTTAAAGAAAACGCACATTATTTACAGCAAGTATCACGTTCATGTATAAGTTAGCCTAGTTACTGTTTGGACGTCTGCTAATCAAGCTAGCTAACGCATAGCTATCATGTGGCTTTAAAACATCAATTACCTTTGAACAAATAGCCATCTAAACACTGACTCATTAGAATGTAGTATTCAAACTTACACAATTCCGTCCCTTTGTGTCATTTTGATAGCTGTGTGTTGCGATACAGATTCAACTTTATCCGTTGAATTCCACGTGAGTTTTCTACGGAAGACCTAACAGGAAATCGGATGACGTATTTCCACAATTGTTCCACATCACTTCCGCAATAGCGCTTATGTCTTCAGGCTATTTGATTAAAGATGGTGTAAAATAAAAGATATTGCGCACACACCACAAATTGCTGAAATGCGCGCTTTCTAGCTCACGAAAAGGTTTGCTTTCGCTCGTGCATCCCAGGATTTTTTTTTTGGCGCGCTAAAACCCAATCAGCACCTCGTTATAACCTACGGTACATTAAATTCCAGTAGCCACGTTTCGATGGCACAATTTTAGTGGATTCAGACGTATTGTGGGGATATTCATCTATGTTTAAGATCTAGGATTTAGGATCACGTAACATATCATTCGGATATACCTATAGTATAGTAGGCGAATACAGTAAAAACGCAACGTAGGTGACCTGAGCTGGTGTTTTTCTCAGCAAATAATGGTCGCGTTTCTTGACACTTTGTTTTATCATGGCTGGTGATATCTCATTCTAAATGCCTGTCATTGGCGAATACCTCCAACAACAACATGAAATAGCCATAAAGCCAAAGCGTACGCATGCAGTGCCAAGTCCGTTTATATCCTTACATCATAATGTTAATTGACATTAAAGTAGCTGATGGGCAACATATTCTGTCTCATGTTGTGTACTATATGAAAGAACCACTAGATGTCTTCAGAGGCCAACTCTTTGTCTACAATTCCTTCCTTGAAAACAGGTTGGTAAGAGGTTTTATACATACAGCAGGCTATGCAGTAAAATGCAGTAAAAAATCAGTGGCCTGCTGATTTCGACCTAAACACAATTGCTTTGTGGTCTTCGTTGAGACTCATGACAGTTGTTTTAGACTTGCAGAATGACATGATATTGCAAATTGGCTAGTGCCAATAGTATGGATATGGAAGGATGATTTTAAGATGAGTAAGGCATTGATGTTGAGTTGGCCTCCCCATTGATACCAGGTTACTAACTCAAAGTGTGTTTACATTTACATTGTTTGATTTCCATGAAAAGTACAGGTTTAGTATCATTCAGGGGAAGCAGCACCAGACTGTTTAGGTAAAATGGCCACAGTATGTCCAAGTTTAAATACTATTTTATGCACACTATTTTATGTTAAATAACAAGTATGAAGAATGAAAATGGAATTGAAGAGTAGTACCATTTTATTTGAGTCCAAAATAGAAAAAAAAAAAAAAGATAGTAACAGATTGTCTGGACTAGATATGCCAAAAATCTTCTTTTTCATACTCCTATTTTTCTCTTTAAGACAGGGTTATTCAACTTCAGTCCTGGGGGACCCCTGTGTATGCTGGTTTTCATTCCAACCACAATTGCATTCCCAGAATTTGAGGTGACTCAATAGACTCCTAAGTGGTGAAGATGTGAACAAATGGCTAATAAAATTAACAATTTGCTAGATAATTAAGAGTTCAAAGACAGAGCAAATGATAATGAGCCAAACCTGGATTGTGTTAAATTTAAGGGGAAAAAAAATTTGCCTATGAAAGAAATGAACCGCACATGTTTGACAACCCAATTAAGAGCCTATTGAGCCACCTCAGTTCTGAATTTGATCAGTTTCATATTTTTGTTACCTTCATGCTGCTGTTGGCCATATAGCAACAGCCCAACAACTGTATTTAGGGTGAACATTTCATTTATCCATTTCCCTCTCATGTTAGAGCATATATATATATATATGGGGAGAACTTGCCATAGTTCTTTGGTTGCCTCCTTGCTTCTGATCTCAGAAAGCCTTGATCAAGTTTTTATGTAAAAAAGTAGTCAATTGCTTACAGTAATATATTACTTTTTTTAAAATTAAATACTAAAATGTCTCTGTGAAATTAAATCTTTTGGAAAATGAATATTTGGAATGAATATATCTCAAATGTGTTATTTTATATTAACACACACACACAAAAATAAACATATATATATAATAAAGTCTAGGGCGCCTAAGACTTCTGCACAGTACTGTATATATATATATATATATATGTAGACAGACATACAGAAGAACATTTACATCACGGCGAGATGTTGGATGACACAAATGACAAACACCAGGGGTGACATAGCTCAGGCAGTAAGAGCAGTCGTCTGGCAGTTGGAGGGTTGCCGGTTCGATCCCCCGCCCGGGCTGTGTCGAAGTGTCCCTGAGCAAGACAGGGACCTAACCCCAAAATGCTCCTGACAAGCTGGTCGGGGCCTTGCATGGCAGCCAATCGCTGTCAGTGTGCGAGTGTGTGTATGAATGGGTGAATGGAGAAGCATCAATTGTACAGCACTTTGGATAAAGGCGCTATATAAATGCCTGCCATTTACCAAACAAGCCATGTTTGATTTGAACAGTGTTGTCCTGTGTCTTCATGCTGAGGTAACTGATGTTGATTGCGCAGCGGGTGAACAGGATCGCTGACTTTGCTCTTTTCCAATTACTCACTCGTATGCTGATGCGACCTGAATTTAATATTTTATGTTAATAATCTTGTGAGATTTATTCTTGCTGCTTTAGGACAGGGAGGAGCTCCAGGCTATGAAGTAAGGATTCTCTTTCCAGTGCATCAGTACAAGAGTTTTGTCTGTGACTGCCATTCCATGTGTTAGGTACGTGGTTCACATGGGGTTGGGTGGGATGATCTCAGTTGTGCATTTAAACTAAAGTAACTAAAGAAAGTATAATTCTGTTCATGATTATTCATTGTATTTCATTTTCCTTCTTTTTATAATTCTTTATTTTCCTTTGCTGGGGTTTGAGTAGCTACATTTGCAAGGTATGAAATATTTTTAAATACAAAAAGGCATTCCAAGATAGTTTGTTGGCATCATCTTGATGTCATCATCAAATTAGTACTGAAACTTAGCATTAACCAGTGACTGTAGTAAAGTGGGCCTTATAGATGAGAGATTCTCATTCCTATAGATAAATGTAAGTTTTCTGATTTGTGACCAAATACTCATTACATCAGTGGTGTCCAATCTTATCCTAAAAGGGCCGTGGGTGCAGGTTTTTGTTTTAACCCAGCAGAAACACACCTGATTATACTAATGAACTAATCGTGGTCTTTAATCAAGACCTTGAGGAGTAGAATCAGCTGTCTTAGCCCTGCGCTAAAACAACAACCTGCACACACACCGGCCCTTTCTGGGTAAGACTGGACACCCCTGCATTACATGAAATGTAACGTGCTGGTTTCCTGCCAGCAGAAGGTGGTTCACTTGTGACCTTTATTGAATTTAAATTACTTCATAACTAATGGATGTTAAGATAATCAGATTCCAGATGATTCTGGAAATTACATTACTGTGAAATGTTTACAATGGTGAGCAAGAGGGCAGACCGAGATGAAACCCAATCTCTTAGACGTAGCGATTCCATCATGCAAGGCCGTTGCATCGGATTCCATGTGGGGTAATGACTGAGCCCATAACCTTGACTTGACAAGTTTATCCATTTTTATCATTCACATACCACATTGTATACACAAGTGTAGGCACATGAGGCACATTCAAAGCCCTCTTTCTGGATACAGAAAGGTTTCATTTGCACCAATCTTTACCCAAGTTCAGCAAAGGAAGACTTTCAATGGACGCAAGCAAATATGGGAGTAAACCGTACTTCCCTTTCATTTGCATTAGTCTTTTGAAATGCACACACTATAGCAGAATTGGCAAAACTGTGAAACTCAGATGTACTGCAGTATATACATTGCATAAGCAGTACACATATGCAACCAGGTACTGAGCTGACAGTTGGCATGTATGGAAAAACAATTTTCTTTTCAATAGCTGGCTCCCCTTGTGTAAATACATTCCCATGAATAATTTGGGTAAGTTCAATTAAAGTTAGATTTATGAAGTGCTAACTACTGAATGCAATGGGCAATATTTTCCAAGCATGCAAGGAGTCACATAAGGATACCTTGAGGACACTTTTTGAATGGAATTGCACTAGTGATGAAATTTCCTGCATTCAATTTAAAACATTTGCTGGATTAGCTTCAGCTCATATGGAAGTTCAGGCAGGCAGTTCATATGTGCGATTTTGCTGAAATCCACATTTCAATGAAAGGAAGCAGGGAAAAAAAGAAAGCAATATTTTTTTTTTATTAAAGCATCAAGCTCAGAGTACAGATATATATAGCACATCTTGACCAACCAAAGAATAGCAAGAGAATTAAAACACCAAATTTTCCCTTCAGTACATCCCAATACTTAATCCTGCAATGGCACCCTTCCTCATTGTCCTACAAGTCATATTATACCCCTTCCCCAGGAAATGCTACACAGAGCTAGTGGGTAAAGCAGAAGAGGGGTGAGGAGAGAGGAAAAATTGAACATCTCAATTTAAGAATGAATTGGTTTGGAACACTGGTTCAAAACAAAGAACAGAACAGTAAAACAAAGTTGGTCCGCAGCAGAATTGAATCCCTTAATTTGTATAGATTAAAAAAACCCTACTATAAAATGGAAAAGTTTGACCCCATTTTTTTCATTTTTTCCCCCCTGAAAGGTAGTCTTTTTTTTTTTCTATAAAAAGCAATGTTCCAACCCAATTCAACAAGACATCTCATTTAGACACTTTCTAATTTACCAATTTAAAGTTTGAATGACTTCACCCCCCCGCCCCAAAAAAACAAAACAAAAAAACAATCACATTCATGTTGTCTATGGATCTATGCTGCTGCTCCTAAAATGCTAGGACTCCAGACCTCTTTCAGGGCCGTGTGATTTAGGAAAGATCCCTGATCAAATATACTTCTGGTCAAAACGGACACCACTCCAAAAGCTACAACAGACATACTGGAGGGAAAACGTTTGAACGATCAGGTTAGCTTGATCCGGGAGCACATTTCACATTGGCTGTTCCTTTGTCAGAACTCTTTGAAACCACCATTTTTTCCTGTTCGCAATACCCCATGACACCAACAGTTCAGAGGAGTTTTAGGAGCTTCCTGAAACATCCTTCAAGTCACTCCTAACAAGGAAACAAAAACAGAGTAGTACAAAACCAAAGTGCTGAAAGCAGTCCAGGGCTGCCAGCCTTAAGTGCAGACTCTTCCTGCCGACTCCAGGTCCAATGGCAGAGTCTAGTTAATATCTAGTTTGTGGCAGAAGTCTCATGAACATGACAGAATAGAAAAACCAAAGGAAAAAAAAAGTTCTTCCACAACTGCCTGAACATATTATTTTGCTTAACCAAATATTTCAGGGCCTGCTTTCAGCACTACTGGATGTATAATGAAAATCAACCAAATTCTCAGGGAAGCACAACCACTTATTTAATATAACACGATACATTATCAGGATGTCTCAGTTTTATCTAAGTTACAGCCAATAAACCCAAGAGGAAGATTAAGCACATCGATTACCTGACACAGGAGGAACTGACTGCGGCATTACAACACTGTCAAGCAATACAGCACTAGTAGTCACATGCACCACGGTGTGACAGGATCTTTCCGTCACTGAACAAAAGGGCATTGACGCTACTCCAAAAAAAAAACTGCAATGGAGTCACATTTTGGACCAATTCACTGCGAAACGTCTGCGCACAATAAAATTAATAAAACGGCAGTATATGCAGCGGTTATGTGTGGAATGATCCGGGGTGACCCTGGCATGCTCAGATGGGTGGACGTCTATTGTGCGGTTACTGATTTCTGTACAGGGCGGGAAAAAAAGAGAGGGTGTATATTGTTTAGCGAAAGAAAAATGCTTTGCTGGGCAACCGCTGTGCTAAGCAAAGTGTCCGATTCATTATTTCCCCATTCAGGGCCGCTGCCTGGGGGAGCGACAGTGTCAGGCATCGTTCTGGGGCCAGTGGACGGTCTCGCTCTGGGCAGAGGGCCTCCTGCTGGCTGGCAGAGGGTGTTGCTGACCGACCACAGCAAACCGGGCCACTCAGGTTTGATTTGTAACATTCGATAGACACAGACTTCGATCCCCCCCGCTCCCCCCAGGGACACAAACATTCTAAAAGGGAACAGACTGCATAATTCTGTAAACATTCAAACACGGAACAGCTAAAGAGGGGAAACTATATAAAACTGTGGCTTCGTTGGATATCCTGGCTCATGCGTTCTTGAAATTTCAGTCCAAAATGGTTCTTGCAGAAGAGCTGAGATTTTAGTGATAGAGGAACCTTGTCCGCTGAAATAATAAAGTGCAAATTTACACGGTAGATACGTGTGTTGCCAGAAAGCGCCATTCCATTTCATAGTTTTGTAACATTCAATAAAATTGTGTAACTGATGGTGTGGTAAGTTTTCTGCCTTAACCAAACGAATAATCAAAAGCTTGGGGAGAAAAAAAGTGAACCAAGAAGAGACCAAGTGAACCGTGTTATACTGTATTCAGTGTTGTGAACAGCTTCAAAAACCCATGGAACGCCTTCAGATCGGCTGGGCACAAATACAATTATGTGGCTTAGTTCAGTCGGTCAATAACTTTACAGCTCACTTCCACAGAATTGGTTTTCATAAAATTCCTAAGTGAGTTGTAGGGGATTGCAGTTACATTCAGTGCTAAAAACAGTGTGGGGTCCGTCATTGTTTACAGGCATCCCAATGCCAGTGGAACAGCAAATGAAAGGCCAATGAGGTGTGTGTGTGTGTGTGTGTGTGTGTGTGCATGTATAAGGAGGGCATTAAAGTGCACTCAAACGACAAAAATGCATGAAGACCACATCTACAAATGATAAGAGTTATAAATCTAGAGATTCACCGTTATAAATGGTTTTGAGTGCGGTAACCGCACAGTAGAGACCGGTCCCATCTGAGCATGTCAGGGCTCTGGCCTAGTGGGCCCGGAAGCCCTGTCTGTGGGGAATGAGGGGAGACACCTGCAGGAAAGGGCCACATGGATGGGTGTGCGGAGCGGGGGCGAAGATCCTCAAACAGAGCGCGTTTAATTCCTCTACATGCACTTCAAGATCACAGCAAGAGTGAGCTAGAATATCGAAACGGAGAAGAGAGCTTTCATGCAAGATAGCTAAGTCGTAGATACGAGAATGCGTACGATTCAAAGTGGAGGTTAAACTAGGGTCGAGGGCACTACCAGAGCTGGTCAATTCTAAAGGGTAACAGCGGGCTGAAGGGCTGAGCCGGGGGCCAGGGGGGCCCCGCTGACAGACCGCTTTCTTTTTACGCTTCTTCTTCATTTCCGCGGCTCAACTCTGCTGGTTCTGCTGGCGGTTCTTGGCGTAACTGGTAAAAACAAAATTGTAGTCGTTGAATTGGGCCAACTGGCGGTCGAGGCGCTTGAAACCCTCGAGTTTCTGGGCGGAAGAAAAGACACTGCGACACTTGGAGCTCTGCAAAACACAAAGGGGAAGGTATGAAATGTAACCTCTCGGAATACGGTCAAAGGCATGGGGCAAAGTGCATCAATCAGACAGGCAGTAGAATCAACTAATAGAAATACCTGATTGACAAAAAGCGTTGTCACAAATTTCCCTGGCTTGAAGACATCCACCACCTTCCTGACCAGATCATCGTAGGAGGTCTGAGACAGGTTGGTTTCGAAGCTAACGTAGGAGAACTCTGGCTCTGGGGTGATGTGGATCGTCCAGTAAGTTCCCTGTGGAGAACCCCCAAAACAGGACATTTTACCAGGTTGATAACCTTTCGTACAGCCACCAAATCTGACATTCAGAGGAAAAGGTACAGGGGAAAAGGCCAACTTACATCAGTTTTCATTCCATTCATAGAATAGCCACAAGGGTTGAACATTGTGGCATCAATCACAGAACCTGCAATCAGGTCACGTATTCCACTCATCTGAAGGAAGAGATGCACATTTTTAGTCTTTCTTTTAGGCTGCAGAATGGTAATACAAACATCCACCATTTTAATTCAGTAGCTTATTGCAACAGCTCCATAAACTAAAGGCTGTTCAAACTTTAAAGACAGCGGTTATACTGACGGAACTTTCAGCCCCCCGGACAATGTGTACAATGAACACTTCACAACTGTTCTCAGGACTGATGCAGGCAAAGCCCCTTTTAAAAGTGACATGACTAATGAACACAATCTTGAGGAATATCTTAACAGCCATAAACCATGACGGAAATAAAGACCCGTACACGAGTGACGTCATTTGCAGAAACACCATCTTTCATGTAGAACTGGTCCATAACCGCTGGCTCAAGGTCACTCATCAGAATTTCCAGCGTCTGATCCGCATGCTTGTTCTCCCAGAACTCTGGCAGATCCAGAGTAAACAGGTACCTAGGAACAACACACAATGAACAACCAACGAAGCACACATACAGCGGCTACTCACCATCTCCTTAGCATTTTAAATAAAATGGGCAGTTAAGCCGTGTGCATGTGGATGGGGTGCAGTACAGTGAGCATGGTCGTTGATGCAACATCTTACCAGCAATCAGAATTCAAACGTCCCATGCAATAGGCTGCTCCATCTGGAAAAGACGTAATCAAAGGGGTTTGTCCCAGAACCTGTGGCTGTTGTTCACATACTATGTTGACATGTAGAGCACAAGAGGTGAAGTGTGCCACCGTATTGGACAGAACAGCTGCTTTAAGCAGTCACAGCAGGTAACAACAGCAGGGTACGTACTTGGGAATATCTCGCTGAGAAATTCCACTTCCTCCTGGAAGTTCCGGTGAGGGAACTCCTGATGGGTTGGCTTCATGAAGTTCTTGCGGGAATAAAAAAAATTCTGCAGAGAAGGAAAAAATAAATTAATAAAATAAATTAATAAATTAAAAATCAGTCATCAAGGAATGAAGGAATCATCACTTGAGTTTCATTTTGTCAAAAGAAGCACACACAATGCTCAAGAAAAAGTAAATGGCAAGTACCTAAATCTTAAACCTTGGAAAATGTAAAAAAAAAAAAAAAAAAAAAATTTATCAAAAACAAAACCAGAATGCTTTCAGAACTGTGTCATTAGCTTCTTCAGAGATTCAAAAGTATCAGTCTGTGGAAAAGACTGATGAAGTTCAATATAAAATTTTTACTTGAGTGTGAGCGTGCATGTGCGTATGGTTACCTTAATGGTGTCAAAGCCGCAGTACTCCCTCGCCAATTCCAGCAGAGGCACCAGTGCTTGTAGTAAGAGGGTGGTTCCACATGTCTTCAAAATGAAACGTCTCTTGGAGACAAACATGCTACTCTCACTGTCGGGAGGAGAAGATGCAGGAAAAGAATAAGCAAGGAAGGGCTCGGCATGTCAGGGCCATGTCACCCAAGGTCGCTGATCATAACGGACAAGATTCTCCCAAGGCTGACTATTCCTATAATCTGATGATTGATGACTCAGAATGATACAGTAGGGTGAGCCAAGGACTCCAGCTATCTCCCTGAGTCACATGCCCCAAGTTATCAGCAAGGCCTGCTTTCTAACAGCCCTCTTAATGAATCAAATCTTTTAAAAGGGCATGAAGACTTGGGCCGCAACTCAATGCATTTTATATGTAAACTAATCCTTTAGCTGGCATGGTTTTGAGGGGGCAACCAATGAAATATTCTTCCCTGGCAGAAAGTCAGGTGTCCTGCTCTAACCATTGTATGTGCCCAGACTTCCTGGTTTGTCTCGCCCAAGAGAGATCGCAGTCTCAGAGAGGATTACAGTTACGTCTAATCCTCGCTCTCTAATCTGTCGGAAAAGGGAAAGACGAGCGGTTTAAATCTGAGAGAGTGGGAAAAACAAGGATGCTCACCTGAGTATATAAGCTTCCTGCTTGTCGGTTTTTGTCACACTAATGATCAAACAATGCACATTCTCCAAAAGTTTGTCCCACTCAAACCTGAAAAACACAAAGACAAGTTTTGGTTATTATCAGTTAGGATTGGGCAATTTCCTTTGAGGTACACTGGGAGAATACGGTAGGTGGACAAGAACCTCTAAACACGTGGTAATTACAGGACTTGCCATTCAGCATTCTCATCCACCACTTGCCTGCAAAACACTGGCCATTGTGTATGTGTCCTTTGATGACTACATGAAGAAGTAGTCCAACATTGAACAGAGAACAGCTCAGAGACATTCAAATCCTTAAATGCTTCCAAACAATAGAACAGCCCCAATGTGGCAACATGAAATGGAATATGGTTGCTAGAGATAGTATTACAGGAATACATGGTCAAAGCATTTCATCCTGCTTTGAAGGTTTGGTTGTGTCACTTCCCCGCTTGTAATTTCTGAAACTTCAGAGACTGCTTTAAGCAAACCAAAATAATTTAACGTTAAAAAGAGGTTTACACTCATTTACTTCCAATACACAATTAATCATTTGACAGATGACACAAGGTTATCTTTTGGGATGACCCGACCTGAAACGTAGCTACCAGGGTAATTTAATATTTAAGGGCAAACTGATATGGCCATAAAAATGGCATCTTTTTAACTTTAACGTCACGGCTATAACCTGCTTATTTCTCCACAGAAACAGGATTCATGGCCGATCCTTCATGAGCTTCTGTTTAGTGGCTACCTCCTGCTGCACTTGCCCCTCAAGGACCGCATTTGTGTCAGGGAGATGCAGCCGAATTCCCATACAGAAGTGAGTTCTGCACGACTGCCCGCGCAGAATACACACTTTCACAGCCCGTCACGGACCACGGACCGCAGACCACAGCAGTCAAAGCACACGGCAGGGAACAGGCCAAGGACACTGCACCAGACAGACCGTGGATGGCAGCTTGGAAACTACATTTCCAAAAAAAAAAAAAAAAAAAAAAAAAAACAGGTTACAACTGATGGCAAAATCCTGTGCGCGCCACACAATGTCACTAAACAGTGTGGTGTGTGACGGTTTCCAGGAATAGCCATGCCATACCCACCCACTTATGTCCGTGTTTTACACCAGAGCGGTTGCGAGGTACGTTGCAACCAACTTAAAAGCGTAACACCGTCTCGAGAAAAAAGTCTAACAAAAACCCTCACAAAGCAAAAAGGCGGCTTTGTTTCCCGAGGGTACAGCAGTTAGCGGCACTACAGGGCATCTGGTTTTGAGAGCACTGAAGGCCCCAGCGCGCCCTTACCCCTTAAGAAGAGGCAAACAGCAATGAGGAGGAAGGAGATAGAGCCAAGAGCACAAACCTAATCCCGCGTCCCTGAATAAAACATGTGCTCGCAGCGCATGCTCGCTGGCGAGCAGCCGCACAGGAAACCAGCGACCGCACAACGAACGGACGACCGCCCCCAGCGAACTCTTATTAACTGTGGCACAGCGAGAGACCTGCGCAGGGTCAGGCTTTGCACTTAACCCCGGGCCCTGAGCGTACTCCAGGACAGGGTGGAGGAGTTCTGCGAAAAACGACACCGGGAACCTGCAATCCCCCAACCCCCGTGGGCCTGGCAACGGAGCTCCCAGGGGACGCATCAGGGTCAGCACACCCCCTCCCCCGACAGCACGAAACAGACACCGGTGCTATTTTTGGTGTCCAGGTGATACCCATCTGAGCACACATTCTGATCGCATGGTGTCAGAAGCCAGGGAGTGGCCACATTGACGCACGGTGTCATGGCTCACTTCATTCATTTTCATTGAGCGTCACTCCCAACGGTTTAACCCACTAATCACAAGGTTGTTTGATACCACGGTCTGGAAACAAGCAGCCAATTTATGTAGCCCTGGACTGCACGTCACTTGAAGATTCTTCAGTGACGCACTGTAGCAGATAAGACGGATTTACAAAGCAATGTTTACCGCACTGAAGATACACTTGACTATTTCTCCTGTGCCAGGACTTGAGACCAAAATAATATTTAACAATACTCTAGAGGAAATGTAGTCTGGGTATGCAGTCGTATTGTATCGTTGTAAATGCAGTCGTATCATATGCGGAAGGCGACCGCAATCCGTAATCTTCGTAAAACAGATTTACAAAAAAAGCATCCAGCCCCTTATGTAGATAATCTGAAAACCTGTTCATACTAAAAACTCAAGGCCATGCAGGTGGCATATTCGGTGAAAGACTCCAACAATTTGATTACATTCCATGAGCAGATTGAAAATGGATAAAAGAATGACCAACAGAATAAACCAGCTCCTGGGGCACTGGGCAGGGTGCCAGTTTCTTCATTAAGGAGGCCGTGCGTATAGCTCAGACCTGCCCGGTCACAGAAAACGGCAGTAATATTTGTGAATCCTTTTGGACTTACTTGGACATTGGCAAGTGTCCAGCTCCTGTGATCCTCTAACACCTCTCTGAACCGTTAATCTACCCCAGGCTGTGAACTACCACCCGTCCCCATTTACTCCTCAGGCACCTCTTAGAGACAGACAGAGCCTCAATCACAGAGCAGAGGAAATTAGGTTATTTCTCTGCAGTCCAGGATTCATGAACCCTGGGTCCACTTCCAACATAACAAGTAAACCTTCGGTCTTTCCCTGTTGGAACGTCCCAAAGTGTTGAGATTTCAGATGCTGGAATGCCTCGGTCCTCTTCCTCCATTTCCCTTCCACCCCCAATGCAGAACTGCTGACTCTTGGAGTCGCTGCTCAGTGCACCACACCCACACACCAAAGCTCAAGCGCATGCTCATCTCATATGAACTCACTTGTGAGTCAGCAGCCATTCGATACCCTACAATCAGCACAGTACTAGGGGATAGGTTGATCACCGAGCTTATAGCGAGCTTCCTGGAAATGTGAAGGCAATGGTACGACCCAGGATTGGTCAACAGCTGTTTGAACAAACAAATGGGAGAAACAACAAGCCATAAATAACTTTTATATTTCTTAATAGTTAAACGTATCCAATGGCAAAATAGCCATTTATATTAAGAATGCAGAAAATTCTGAAAAGTCATCAGTAAGCTCCTGCCAGACTGAAAAGAACCATTGGTACTGGAATTACAAAGAAACACAAACACAAAGTGTTACTTTCTAACAATGTACAAAAACCTGAAACTCATTACCAAGTCATCCGAGGCATGTCACAATGACCGACTGGACGTGGCTGTGACCATCAAGGTCCATGTAATGCAAGTACTGGCAATGAGCCTGGTCGCATTGCACAACTTCTGCCTTGGACACGTTGATGAATGACCTCAAAAGTACAACTAAAACTAAAACAGCTCCCAAATGGCTGGCAGCCTTTTTTTCTTTTTTCTTTTTTTCCCTCAGCCAAAAAAACAGGGACACCCTGTGCTACACCCTTGGCAGGAATAATAACAGCACTCAAAATGTGTCCACAGTGGCCTGAAGGGATATAATGGCAACCATTACTCCATGCCATGCTGATGTCATCAAATATGGTGAAACTTTTGGAGACTCATATTTCATTCATAAAATATCTTCAAATATCATGTTTAATTTTCTGTAGGGGAGCACCAGTTCCAGAGCTTACTATGCGTACTATGGTAGGACTAATCTTGTATTTTGATTAGTAAATGTAAAAAACATTGCGCCACTTTCCATTGAAATCAAACCACAGTTGTTGGGAATGTTATCTGGACAGTTACTTCAACCAACATGACAGGAACCCACAGAAAAAGTACCCACAGGGAAACTGAACTTAAGCTCTCAATTACTGCCCATATGAAGCTTTTGTTTGTACAGGTAGGTAAAACATCTAGAGAATTGAAAAAGGACTTTAAATTAGACTAACAGTATCCATAAATTCATGCAGGGACATAGCAGTAAAATAATTCAAGAGATTAAGGTTAAAGGGCAGTGCAGTTCACTAGAAGGCACAGTACTATTCTTATTAAATCTAATACAAACTTTCCACCAAAAAGAAAGAAACTTCACAATCCACATCAGATGAGGCAACAGCACGAACTAACTAGCTTGGTTCCGAAAGTAATATATAGTCTTAAATAAAAAAACCTGGAATTGTGCTGATTTGTTGAGAAATATTTTGCTTTAGCATCCTTAATTGTGTTATTATAGGACATAAGCAAGTCCTTCATGTGGGTGAACAAGTCTTCCAATTATGTTCAGCTTTTATCAATAGAGAGGTTGCTCCTAAACTTACTTTGTAACTGGCATATCTAGATGAAAACTTTGTGAATTTATAATACGAGAGTAGAAGATTTGCTTCATAGGTTTGAGGGAATCTGAACATTAAAAATAATGCTAAGATGATCCGAAACAAAAACTTCCTCCATTGCTATATTATGCAAACCCAATCCAAGAGTGAAAACCAAATCCAACGTATGGTCATGTTTATGGGTTTGGCTCGCGACATGTTGTATAGTTAATACAAGATTTAAGAAATCAGAAGCGGTAGTTAAAATCACCGACAACAATTAACTGATGATACTGATCGAACACTGATAGTACTGATAGACATTCAGAGACTTCAGACAAGCTAGTATTACGATTTGGTGGTCAATAGATCACAGCATACAGAACTAGTTCAACTTCAAGATGAATAGTAAACCGAAGAACTTCAAATGAGAAGGAATCATTCACAGTAAGGGGGTTATACTTTAAATTACTTCTGTGAACAGCAGCAAGTCACCCCCCTCACCCACTGGCCCTAGGTTTGCAAATGGATTCATAGCCAGCTGGGCATTGATCATTAAGCAAGCCTTGGTCTTCAATTTTCAACCAAGTCTCAGTTATCAGCTAAAATAAAAGTCTTACTGGATGGAGATCTCACATTAAGGAGTGCCATTTTAACCATCAGACCCTCTGAGATATTTGGTCATCTAAATTGGCTGAAACTGTCCATGTGCGGCAGCCTGTTAACTGATATCACCGTGTATAGGGTGGCTATTTTTTCTTCCAATTCTCACCCAACAATACAGTGGGAAACAAAGATAGAGGATCAAATGCTGGCCCTGTGAAATGACAAACATCCAGCCATGCAACCATGGCCCTTAGCTAGTAACTTCACAAGAGACCACATAGTTAACATGGTATTAATTCAAAATGTTTTCACAATATTGCAACAGTTCAGAAAGTTGCCATCTGTAGCTTTAATTTTTCAGAAATTGACAGCACTGCAATGTCACAGGGAGAATTCTGTGTAAGCTGAAAAATAAATCTAAATCTAAATCTCACTAAAAGCCAGATGATACTTGTGTTGCAACCAACTCTGTTAGTACAGAAACACAGGTTCTTCATCATATGGACAATCAATGACAAAATATTTTTTATTAAAGCAGTTTAGACCAGGATACTTCGGTACTTGAGACCAGTCTTTCCTTTTTATTTGACAGTTAATGGTTGATTACTGCCACAGATTAGCCCGATATTTAACTGACCTGGTGTCCCAGGTTGAAGGGGAAGGATGAAAACCAACAGCACTACAAGCCTAAAGGGCCAGATTAAATATCCCAGGGTTCCCAACCCTGTCCCTGGAGGTCTACTACACCTTATTCAACAGCTATAAATCATAAATCTTGTTGAGTCTAATTGGTAGAATCAGGTGTGACATATTGGGGTCGAAATCTCCAGGAAAATGGTTGGGAATCACAGGTTTAGGCCATGAAATTTTCATTAAACTTCCCATACTGTACACCTTTCCAGGGTTTGATCTTAGGTTCTGATATCCATGAAACATAAATGCAAGGTAAAAGTCAATACGATTCACCACATACATTTTATTTATATTCTTAATATACCTCTGCTGGAAACTATTTCAGAGTTAATACAATTTCACAATTTATGAGCAAATTAAATGTCAAACTCTTTTTGAAGAGCTTTCCTACTGCTTCAAAAAAACATCCTATTCAACATAAAAATGCTGATGCAATCCCATGGTCCTAAATAATCAGTGAATTTAGCATGTTGCAGTTTGCTTTAACACAGGGGTCTCAAACTCGTTTCCACAGAGGTGCTGTGTGTATGCAGGTTTTCATTCCAAGAAATTAATGCTGCCTTACATACAATTACTCATTCAGCTGTATGCATTTAACCGCATTAAAGCACAGAATATAAATAACGGTTATATCCATATTTAGACAATGCAAATAACATTTAACTTCATATACATTAAGTGCAAACCTACAGTTCAGTAAATAATTGAACTAATTGTATAATGAATATCTGAGGCTGGAAGAAAAACCCACATACACGCATCCCCTCCATGGCACCGAGTTTGAGACCACTGCTTTAACCAGCTCCTCCAGTTTGGATCATTTATTTTCACTGTCTTGGGGAACAAGGCATTTATCAAAAAATAGAATACTTTGCTGAAATAACACTGATAAAAATAAATTGTATTAAATTGGGTGATCCCAGTCATTACTGTGGAAATATATCGCCCACAGGAAATTAAGTAATGCCTGACACAACGCATGAAAATGACATGCCGTCCAGCCACTATTTTATGCCGCGGTCCCTTTAAGAAGTACCCGCAATTTTGTCTGTGCCCTTATTGTCGAAGACAAGCGCCTTGGGAAGCGGGGGTGAGTCAGTGTGTCGCTCCACTATCTGTCTATGGAAACCTACTGGCCAATTGAAGGTATGGGTGGAGCAAAATGGCCAAGAAAGGAAGAATGACACGTGCCAATGCAAATTCAAGTGACCGGCCAGGCCCAAATGCAAAATGACAACCTCCCATGAGCCAGCAATTCATTCATTGTACCCTGTAGATGAAATTAGTCTCTGGTCTTAATCTCAAGAAACATATGTGACCCGCTCAATCATAATCAATCGTAACTCGCGATGGCCAATTTCACCTAAATCAATGTTTATGAAAACATCTTAATTCTTGGCCGTTTTAAGTTTTTGAAGACAGTAAAAACATGCGAATACTTTTTTTCTGCCGTGTCTCATGGGGAGATGAGGCAAGTAGGTAAGTTAGACATTTAGCGAACATGTATTATCTAGTGGCCTGATGAGAACATGAAGTATCACGTATTTTATCCTAGTCATTAAAGTTCAAGAAAATTACGTTAACGGTCTTACGCTTACACTACACTTAGCTAACTGGATAGTTGGCGTAAACTCCTTGGCCAATGCATGTTCGTCGAAACCAAAGTCAATGAGTTGCAGAAACATAGTGTTGCAAAGGATCAATAAACAGGCTCTGGTCCAATTCAAAATTATGACACGTGGTATATCAAATTACTTGTCTGATTATACAGTGGTTCCTTTTATGGTCATACGTTACTTTTCATAGTCACAGCTTGTTTTTAGCAAGATAGTTCTCAACAATTTGACGAATAAATGAACAAGTGAACAAGTCCGCTATATGCAAGCGTTAATATCAGTATCGCGGAATAAATTAAACATAACACCAGAAGCATACGCAGCAAACAGACATATTGTTAGATACTGTAACCGAGTAATCTACTTCCCAAGGACTGCAGTGACAGTAAATCGTGAAAATGTAATTGATTGTCAATGCGGCATTTCATCTGGTGCCATCGACGGCAGTCGCTAGTTAGCTTGAAGTGCACTTGAAAGAGCACCGTGTTCATACAGAACCACATGCTTGGGCCACATGCGTCACGCAGACAGACAAACGGAAAATTGTCGCAAACTCGAAATGAATCTATAATATAGGGTATCTATACGACAATATAAGCTTAAAACGTATTTACAAATACGTAGTGAAAAGTTTTGGCAATGCTCAGACTGGCGATTAATCGGTAACCGACCAAATCCGTACACAGTAACTGTGGCGTATTGTTGGTTTGCGTGAGCTCAAATTCGCAAGCTAACATGGATTAGCAGGGTATATGTAGATTTTCCAATTCAACCGTTAGCTACGCACCTAAACTGCACCTAGCTGTGACGAACTTGTGCGTTGGGACGCAATCCGATAACCGACAATTGCGTAGCCATTGTTAAGTAGCTAATAAAGTAAAATATATTCATAACAGCTAGAAATTCAAAAGCGACCCAGTAATAGCTGACAAGCTTCAGCCGAATGGATGAGTCAACGGTCTCTACGAATGTGGTAGCTAGCCAAGTTGTAGAGCTAACGTTAGCGTATCCAGTTAGTACTATCTAGCCAGGTCTACCAAGCTGGACTAGCACCTGCATCTTATATTGTTTTTTGCTGCGTTGCCTAGTCAACGTTAGCGTTAACATTACCACGGTAGCTATTTTGTTAGCCTTTATACAGCGTGTTCGCCACGGCGTGGCACCAATGTGTAGCTAGAACGCTAAGGCTAATGCTAGCTATTTAAGGTTGGTCAATTAAAAAAATAGCATTAACTAGAAGCGATAAGCTACCCAATACAACCTGGGTCACAAACATTGCCGATACCTCTACATAATTTAAGATCACTAACCTTGGGATGTTACGGAGGTCCCCTGTTCCTTTGGTCTCATCCTGTCGGGAGAACCACACCTCCAACAGCTTCTCGGTCCCTTCAAAGAAGTGTGCACCGTTCTCTTCCATCGTGAGACAACAGACACCAACAACAGAAAATATATGTTGTTTATTTTTCAGCTTTATCAATCCTTGCTTGATTGCTATAACTTAATATTTTAGTACAGTCCTTTTGCAGTTTAGGTGTAGTTTTCTTGGATTTACCGTCTTCCCTTTTACAGAGAATACCGTAGAGCGAGCGCTAGCTAATATCGCCGGCCATACTGTGTAAAGCCAAGATGCGAGGCAGCGCAGCAGTTTTATTACCTTCCCAAAAACGTCATCCTCTGGTTCCAACCTATTACATTACTAACTTTGAATGGTAAGTGCTGATTGGCTGAAATGACTGTCACTAACATTTTCATGGCTTGAATTTCTTTTTGTCGTTTTGACAGCAAGGGGCGTTCCAATAGCAAAAGGGGCGTTTTGACAGCATATTTCCATTGGTCGATAATTAAAACTGGCCTGTCAAAAGCATGTTTGCATTGGTCGATAATTCATTGAGTCACATACATTATCCAATCAAATGTATCCTCCAAAGGAGCGTGCGTTTCAAAACTGTTTCTGAGGGAACCGTACATTAAAAAGTGAGGGCATGTAATTGAATATTAGCTGATTAATATGCGCTAGGTAGTTAACAAGCTTCGACAGGTTACAACGTGAGAGAAACATGGAACGTGATAGTTAATAACACTTCATTCATCCCATAACTCATAACATTCACAATTCATCCCGTTATTGTGTTTAATAGCAACAAATTACAGTTCAACTACGAGGTCAGCTTCCGTCCATTGCAGAACTGTGCGTCGGTGGTACGCTTTACCGCTGCTCATTTAGCCCAACAAGTGTGTACCAGCCGAGCCTGTGCATCGCACAGACTGCTGTGCAGCATGGAAGTAAGTAGGGCGGCGACTCAAGTATGCTGATGCATCCTTATATCATAACCAGTTTGTTGTGACATGGCACATAAGTCGCTGTGCATTTGTTTCCAACAGTGTAGGTCGCCTACCACTACACCGTGTCCGTCAGTCCAATCCAGGAGTTATTTTTGTTGGATGTCAACTAAAGGGCACCATTTGTATCTAATAACACATAAAACAATTCTAAATTGGAAGTATATGTTAGTTAGTATGTTGAGCCATTATAAAAATGGATTGTCCAGTCAATTGTAAATAGAGATGAAGCAGATAGAAAATGATTAAATGTTGTAGGACTAGAGTCAAAAAAGATTATTAGGGCCAATCAGCAGCTTGCCGAGGTTGAAAAGATGGTCTTGTAAAGTGGTACAGCGAGTGCTTAATGAGCCCATAGAGACCACATCTGTGAAGCTTATCAACTCTGCCTTACAACTGTTACTTGGTTCCTGGTTCTTCATTTCTTTGATGTTTTGCACCGGAATGGCGCCGGATGTGTGGAGTTTCCTTTGTAACTATCATAAAAAGGCCATTGGGTTAAACAGTTCTCTGATCCTGAAACATGTCTCGTCAGAAGTAACTATAAACTATGAAATTATAAAGTATCATTTCTACTTAATTTCTAACACTACTGTTCGTCTTATGATCATTGTCATTTAAGTTATGCCCTTCAGACTGTAGGACAGTGGTCTCCAACCCTGGTCCTGGAGAGCTACAGGGTCTGCTCGTTTTTGTTGTTAGTCTGCGCTTAATTAATCAATTAGAGCCGTTGATTACACAGTTAACTCAGCTCACTCAGCTCATAGCTCAGTTTACCCGGGTCTCAGCAAGGTGCTGATTTTAAGGTGAAAACAAAACCCAGCAGACCCAGTAGCTCTCCAGGACCAGGGTTGGAGACCACTGCTGTAGGAGGTTTGAACCGATCCTGAAGACTAACAAGCCTTTCATTTGCTTTAAGAGAGCAACCATTTTTTTAAAATCTGGGATTTTACACTAATTTGCAATGGTGCAAAACTATGATTTCTGATAGGCAGCAAATGCACAATTCTACCCTTTGTTGGCAAAATAAATGTAAATAATGTATAGGCCACATTACGAATTTAACCCTCTGGGGTCTGAGGGCAAAATGAGGAAAACTGGTGACTGTGCCATGCTCTGACATTTGTGTCATTTGAATCAACTTTATATACAGTGATTACACAGTGTTTCATATCTTTGTTTTCAGCACAAACTCAGCTACAATAATATGGCAACAGTATGTAGGTGAGAATCATATGTTGGTTGTAAATTCCTCTAGAATCTAGTTTTGAACACATACAGGAATGCTGTAAATACACACACTAACCAATTGTAAGCAAGGAGGTCCTGGGTTCAAATCCCTGTCGACTGGGGCCTCTCTGCGTGGAGTTTGTATGTTCTCCCCATGTTTGCGTGGGTTTCCTCCGGGTACTCCGGTTTCCTCCCACAGTCCAAAGCCATAAAGGTTAGGCTGATTGGAGAGTCTAAATTGCCCATAGGTATGAGTGTGTGAGTGAATGGTTTCTGTGCCCTGTGATGGCCTGGCGACCTGTCCAGGGTGTATTCCTGCCTTTCGCCCAATGTATGCTGGGATAGGCTTCAGCCCCCTTGCGATCCTGTTCAGGATAAGCGGGTTAAGATAATGGATGGATGAAGGTCTAGGTATCAAAATATTGTAGCAAATCCCAATTACAAAAACTTAGTGTTGTCAAGACTATTTTTCAGCACCTGTTGACAATGGGAGGGCTAATGGCCTTTCTTCAATGAATATTTATGTGGTATGCGGTCCTGCCAGGTAAATAGGCTTTTCATACCTGGCCTGACCTTTCCCTACCTCTAAGACAAAGCAATACTCAGTGAGCCATTTAGAAGACAGAAACAAATACATTTTTTATTCAGGATTTTTTTTAAATCACCACACAAACTACATACAATGAAGATTCCATTTACAAACAGATTCCTTGGGTACCTTCTGTGAGTTGATCCTCAGCTGGTAGTGGACTTGTTGTTCTGCATCTTCACCCAGTTTTAGAATCCTTGCTACGCCACTACATCACGTTGCATTGTATGATGCAATGGTTCGAGTGTGGGAATTTATAAACGCGCATATTACTGAATATTCAAACGAAGCTGGAGAAGTTGCAGTACACACCCAAGAAATATATACTCATGAAGTTCACCTTTCGCTGTTCAAAATGACACCACTTTGTCCGTGTCGGCTTCAGTGTCGGTTCGCGTCTTTGTCATCTCCGCTCTCCCACAAGGCATGCAAAACCTGAACTCCAGTCATTCGTGCCATTTTCCATGATGAAAAATGTTTACCTCAATAGAAGTGAATAGCATATGCTTCTGTATGTCATTTTATTGTGCTTTACATTAGGTGTTCTCGCACATGGCCCCTCCCCTTTCAGAGAATAATTATCACCTCTTTTTAATGTGAATGAGATGGGCCAGAATTCCAACTGAGCAAAACTCACATATTAACGGGTAATGATTAAGAAATAGCAGTGGTCTTATACATCTCATTTAAAACATTTTAAAACAATTCATATTATGTGTCAATAGGTGCTTTGGGAAGTCAAGATTCTAAGGTTTCTGTCAATATGTTCTTTGCATATGTATGGTAAAAAAGTTAACCTCACAAAGTTAATCATCCTATAGAAAGTTGATCTGATCTTGTCGGTGTCGCCGGTGACACTCCCGATCGCAGAGGGGTCAAAAGTCCCCCAAAAGAAACCATAAGCAATATACTTATTTACTTTTTTTATCACCCTCTGATACAGGCAGTGTCAACTTGAATCTCTTCACCAAAGCCTTCAGGAATGAATACCGTATCCCCTTCCAGATCACAGAATGTGTAGAATATGGCACCGTGTATCAAGACATTCCAAGATGGCTTTGGCTATGGGAAGAAGGGGGTGTACTATGCCTTCTACTCAACACATGACTATCCAGGCTTTTGTACAATGGACTACTTTTTCAAAGCTGCTATAATTGAGTAAAACATTTTTTGAAAGTTTAAAGAAAATATGAATAGAAGCAGTGTTACTGTCTCAATTGGAGAAGTTGATGATCATTGTCATTAAAGTGCAAAAGTGAAACTTTCTAGTGATTTATTTTTCCACCTAAACCTTGCTGCTGAAAAAAAGAGCAGTTATTGGCTCATTACTATATTTGATGCACACCTGCTAGGCTCTGTCTTGTTCTTCAGGCGTAAGCTCATATAAATAAAAATGGATATGATCAGGTTTGTGGAATAGTGTGTAATAGATACAATTAAGTTGTTCTGACACACCAATGGCAATTGGCTGCCCTGCAAGGTACCAACCAGCTTGCCAGGAGCAATTAGGGGTTAGGTGTCTTGCTCAGGGACACTTTGACACATCCAGGGCGGGATTGAACCGGCAACCCTCTGACTGCCAGACAACTGCTCTTACTGCCAATGTCGCCCCTCCAATACAGCTGGGTGACATAATTAACAATGCAGACCTTAGTCCTCAAGGACCGTGATTTCATGGTCCCAGGTCTAGACTAGTGCAGTGGTGTCAAACTCTATTTCTGGTTGGCTGCAGTGTCTGCAGGTTTTATGGTATGTTTCAGCATGAGTGATTCATTTCAGTCATTGATTGGCTAAAGAGTTCACACACCTTATTCTCAAGGCCTTAATTGACTGTTGATTGGAAGGAGAAACCACAAGGCTCCATCTCAAAGACAAGGCAGGCGATGCACTGCCTTAGGCCTTCAAAGGTGCCTTCATTTGGATGATTTTGAAGGCAAAATGAAAATCAATGCATCCATCGCTGGGTAGGCTATCCCACAATTCTTTGCAATTAACCTTCGGCTTCTTACTTAGTTTAAGAGCATTTGCCAAATGCCTCTAATGTAATGTCTTGTAAATTAATGGCTGTTGAAACAGTGGCGGAGATCATACAGAACCACATAACTATAAAAGAGCTCATCCACAAGTGCACGTATACAGCAAGGCCAAAATGTTTTACACATCACATACTCACGTTACATTGACTCTGATGTCTTTCTGCCTTCAAAGTATGTCTCATTACGTGCTGCATAAGCACTTCCGAAGACGCCTTTGAAGGACAGTGGACTAATCCAGCAGTGAGGCACCAAGGCAACTGCCTTTGGTTTGAGACACAGCCACTGCAGCCTTCCAGGACTGGAATTACACAGCCCTGGTGCAAACAATTTTCAAACAAGACAGAGGAAAAAATGGATTGTCACTGATGCTCACCTGGGGCCTGTTCCACAAAGCAGGATTACTGAGTTACACCGATAACTACACAAAGCAAAAACCCGGAACAGCTATTTTTACTTTTACAGTCCATGTTCGAGATTAATTGGCGTCCGGGATTTACTCATTGCAGTAACCTGACTAACTAATCCTGCTTTATGGAACAGGCCCCTGGTGCTATTCAATACATCTCCAGTGTATGGGTAGAGATGGCCTGGCACATAGCCAGTGTGGCTACAAGCTTATTATGTTGTAACAAACAAAATATGTGTGTTTAAAGTTTACCTAACAAAGACTAAAAGCTAGATCTTTGAGCTAGCAAGACACAGAATATTAGACATGATTGGTTAATGAAAATGTTAATGATCATTTACCTCATAAAGCCTATAAGGCTAGTTAGCTATAAGCAGCACTTTAGTGAATCAGACCTGGGTAAATAGATGCTTTTATGCACTTATACTGAGCTTGTCTGGTGTATTGGAACCTATGAAATATTCTCAAAAAGTGTAACCCCACCTTCTGGTACTCTTGGCTGGCTCAATTACACCAGGTAAGATTAATCCAGCACAGAAAAGTATTTGAATCCAAAACAATTAAGTATTTGACCCAGGTCTGTAGTGCATATGACAGCTTTCAAAAATGTTACTGTTATTTGCCTCGTTTGATACACTGCTAGGAATGACACATCGGTTAACACTTTAATGTGCCTCACAAAGCCTATGAATAAATGAAGCCAAACCATATATTAAAACTATCCTGACATCCTCCTATTTTCAAGCTATTAAACATCTATTATTATTTTCAACATCTTAATTTGATCCCTGGCAACCGGACCCTCTGTTCTGTAACCTTTCTTCACAATAAAAAAAGTTCCCTCCAGTTACGCCCAAGAACACGCCCACAAGAAACAGACAACGCAGATCTGCGGTGCATACGCAGTTTCAGCGTGAATACGATGTAATATACCGTTTCCATTCTGTTATTGGAATGACCGCTATGGCACTGCACAATTGAACAGGCTATTCAACAAAAATTAAATGCAGGGTTGGGGATGGTAATGAAGGCAATTAGGTACATATTTAGCTGGCCAACTAACGTTAGCTTGTGTACATTCCAGAATGCAGAATGCCTATGCAATTAGCAAGATAGCTCAAAATGCTAATAACTTAAGCATGTATTATCTAGCTTTCAAGCAAACCGTGAAATACTTAGGGTCAAATATTTGCAGCATTTATTGTTGCTAAAAAAAGAAATACGAACTGCCCATTGCTGCATTTTTTTTTGAGCCAAGGCATAATACTACGCAAGTGCAGTAACTGCAGAGTGATGTGACGATTGTAGTTTTAGATCGAAGAGCTTCCGAAATAGACATAGTGAAGTTGGTGTTTTAAAAACTACTACTCCCAGAATACTGAGTGTGACAACTAGAAACGTCAACGAGCCAGTGAACATTAAGCGGAGCAGACCAAAATCCCAAACAAGGAAATGGTGGGGGAATAAAACGATCAGATTATTTAATTAATGCATGTAATAATTAATATTTTATTTTATTGTAAATTAAGAAATATTTATGGGTGAAAATGGATTACGACTTCAAAACAAAGCTCGCGGCCGAAAGGGAGAGAGTAGAAGATCTGTTCGAATATGAAGGTTGCAAAGTGGGTCGAGGCACCTACGGGCATGTTTATAAAGCTAAGCGCAAAGACGGGTAAGAGAACCTGAAAACGTTATTGTTATGATTTAAACACGGACATTTTTTTAAACACATATTAGAGGCGACTGGCTCGTCATGAAATTTATTTGAATTGCCTTGTGCTCTTGCTGAGACTGTTTTGTTTTCATGCACTCACTCACAGTCACAACGGTCCTCCCCCAAAACAACACACGGTGTGATGATGTTTATTTTTTGTCAGACTGTGCAGGGGAAGGGGTGATTACACGAAGCTTAATATTTGGGTAAATAGTGACATTTAACATTTTTTTCTGTTTATTATTTTACATGGCGAGTTGCACATCTAGTTAACCAGCTAGCTAGCTTGCTAACAGTTTTTTTTCTCGAACAGCCCTAGTTAAAAATGCAAATACTGCATGTATACACTAGCGAGATCATGCCTCTGGTATTTGAATACTTGGACAGTGCAAGCTAAAAAGGAGGGAAAGTACTCGGATCAAACAAGAGAAGTTTAAAAGGTGTACAACACAATTCAAGCGCCTGTCACTTTGAAGAAGTAGCCTATACGGGAGGGAAAAGCCGGTGGCATTCACTCGCTTAAAATTGATGCAGTCAGATGTTTTTAGTTGCAGGCAAATACTTTATAGTGACATTTAAGTGTATATTATGTCCCTTGGCGAATATACCAAGCTTCAAACACAGTATAGATTTAAAAAAAATCTAGTACTTAATTGCATAACGCATATTGGTGAGCTGCTGCCAGTCAACTACATTATTGGCCAAAGTTGTGTTTACCTTTAGCTAGCTAATTGTAGCCGCATATCACATTACACTTAGCCAAACAAAAACTGCCACAGACAAGTATTTTATTTTCTGTTTTAAGCCATTTTACGACTTTGGATTTTCGACCCATCACTCCGCAGGCCACAAGGTGATTTTTAAGGGTAGTGGAAACTAGAAGAAATTACGTTGAATCTTTATCTACTTCTGAAAGCACCAAGTCATGTAATTGCTACAGTGTTGCATCACTGAACAGCCATTTCCAAATGCCTTATTTACAAATAAACGAAACCTCATCATCATCTCCCAAGTATTATTGCCAGCCAGGGTAGTCGTTCCCTTTTGTAATAGAAATGAACAGAAATAGAAACAGACTGTAAATTGGTTTAAAATGAATCCACCCATTACTTTTGTTGTTGAATCGACTGCAGCATCCCCCCAACAAAGCACCGTAATTCATTGGACAGTGGCACATTTTTTGGTTATTTTGGTTCTGTGCTCTAGCCCTTTGAGTTTGAAAGGATACAATCTTCAGTTCCTGCTTGTTTTGGGGACTTTTTGCCTTCAGTCTCCTCTTCAACATGTAAAATGCTCGTGCAAGTGGATTCAGATCCAGTGATTGACACAGCCAGTCAATAATTTTCCACTTTTTTGCCATCCAAACCTCTTTGTTGTTCTAGCAGTATGTTTCGGGCCATTGACTTGTTGCAAGATGAAGAGCCTTCCAATAAGTTTGGAGGTTTTTGGTTTTATCTCAGAAGATACATTATTTCTGTAGACTTCAGAATTCAGAATTCTACTTTGTTCCACTGGCAGCCACACAGGCCCAAGCCATAACATCACGTCCTCCATGTTTTATGGATGAGGTGGTATGCTTTGGAAATTTGGATCATGGGCATTTTCTCTTTTTTTCCACACTTTCCTCTTTCCAGCATTCTGGTACATGTTAATGTTTGTCTTCTCTGTCCAGACTTTGTTCCATTATTCTTGGAGCTCTTTTATGTGCTTTTTAACTGTGATCTGGCCTTTCTGTTCATGAACCGTATCATTGGTTTGCATCTTGTAGTCTGGTGTAGTCTTCTACATATGGTAGACTTTGGCACATCTATACCTGCATCCAGGAGAGTTTTTGATTAGGGGTGGGTTTTCTTCACCATAGAGTATTCTTTTGATAATAATAATTGAGTTGTTGTTTTTTTTTCTTCTCAATAATTAATGAAACTGTTGACTTGGGCATGCCCAGGATTTTTGGAATGTTCCTGATTGATTCTCATTTCTGAGCCTTATGACGGCCAGCTTAATTTGCATCAGCACTGCAAATGAACACCGATGTCTTCATCATGTTGTCACACCCCAACACCAATCTCCAAAGTCTAAAATCGAGACTGGACATCAACAGCTCTGTTCTGTATTCTGAATGCGCCTGCCTGACGGAACACACCCATGAAGCGAATTCAAGAAATAGGTTGTTGTAGTACCTTAAAATGCACGAAAGGTGCTATTATTTGTGCCACTGTCCAATGAATTATGGTGCTCACTGTATATATACTTGACCTCAGCTGCTGCTCAAACAAATTTCATTACAATATGCTTCATGAAAAATAGCTCCAGCATTGGTTATTGTATTTAATGCATCAAAACAAGTTAGCTTTTTTTTTTAGCAATACACTTCAACTGAACTTTTCACAATTTTTGTGAAAACATTTCAAACGCACAGAATACCGTAATGTTTACTGCAGCATATAGTAACATTTCATATGTGCTATGAAGCTGTTTTGTTTTGCACATGTATGTTGATATGAATCCATTGACCTGATCCTAGTACATTTCAGCCCTGTTCACTTTTTAACAGGTGTGTGTTTTTCAAACACGGCAATTAACTGGACCAAAATATAGTCATACAAAACTGCAGATCCAAAGGACATTTTAAATTGTGGGTGGTGGGAGAGTGTTGTAGTACCTGAATCTGGTTTGGCTACATTTCTACGGCAAGTAAATTCCTACAGCACATAAATATCTTGTGTGTAAGATGTGGTTATAAAATACTAACTTAAATTAATTCTGAATAATAGCATCTACTGCAGTGAAGGACAGGAAAATGTACAATAAATGGTTCCTGTCTGTCTGTTGTGTATTGTTTCTGATAACAGTAAAGCTGCCTCTGAGTTTATTGTGTTTGTCGGAATTGGCCTGCATGCTTATCTTTATTCTCAAGGGTGAGCAAGTATTTGCCAGAGTTTGAATAAACGTGCTTGCACCACTTCTGTTTCAGCTGTGTACATGTGTATTTTTAAGGATATATGACAGAGGGTCTGAGATGATTGAGTATTGTTCTCGTATTCAGGTAGATAGCATATACTGTGGAGGTATTGCAGATGAGAATATGATTGTACACAGAGTGGGAGTATGACTGCCCTTAGGAGTGGGGATGAGGTTCCTGGGCTGCCACTGTTGCCTCAATACAATATTGGTTGCAGAAAGTAGTTGCAGTTTTAGAAATTTTATTATAAAACTGAAAAAAATCTTGATCTATTCTTTATATGATTTCATTTCAACATAATCTTAGATAGATCATAAGAAGCTGGCTCAGACAACTAGATAGGCTATATGGTGTATTTTATTTAAATGTTTTGTTTCTGTTTTTTCAGTCCCAAGCCCAATATGAAGTGGCTCCACCCAAAGGGTGGGATGAGAAAATTGAGAAAGTTGAGAGAATTTAGTAGGGTTTTAATAGGGGCTCAAAACATAAGTAAAGCAGTCATTTTGATTGGTTGAAAAGATATAAGGTTGAGAGTTATTGTCAACCTTTCAGTCCGTAACCTCTGAAGAAGCAATTAATTCATCAAACATTTATTTAATCTTGAGAAACCGTTAACAACGGTTGATACTAAAACAGTATCCGCCCTCTCCCACCTCGGAGTGGTCTGCTTCGCGTTAGAAGCGGGAGGATGTGCTTCGAGGAGGGCGGGGCCCGCTTTGGAGGCGGGGAGGAGCGGGGGCGGAGGAGAGGCGAGGGAGCGAGGTGCAGGAGTCCGCGTCCAGCCTCTGCCCTGTTGCCGGCCGCTCTGGCTCCCGGCCAGAAGCCCCAGGAGCCTCTGGGCACTAATGGAATGCGAATGCCCATAACAGCTGTAATTCCCCCCCGCTCATTACGAGAGGCTTAACTGAACAGGCCGCTTGGCGCTTCGGAACAAAGTGAAGGGCAGAGATGGAAAGATAAGTGGCCGGCCCACACTTAAACATCGCCTCTTGCTTTCCCCTTGACCACGTGACAACTTTCTCTCTCGTTTGTCTCTGAAAGGTTTTTTTTTATATTAGAGGTCGAGGTCTGTGGTAGCAGTTTTATATCGGTGCTAAATGTGAACAGATGGGAAACAATATGTCTACAGGGAGGCATTGTGAGTGTTTCTTAGCCTGCTGATACTAATTAAAGTGCGAGCAAGTCTGGGGGTTGATACGGCCATCCTAAATCAGAGCTCCTCGAAGGACTTTTGTGACATAATATTCCCTATGTAGGCCTTCTAATGTGCTCAGGGGTGTCATCATTAGGTCAGCGTTCCCCTTGGTGAAACACCGATGATCCCGTGCCACTGGCTGTAAAGCTGTGAGGAAATAATGGTCAATTCTCTGCATACTGTACCAGGCGCTTCCCCCGTGTGATGGGCATGGCTCTGCGCATCCGAGCCTGCAGGCAGGGCTCTCTCTGCGAACTCCCACTCACCAGTGGACCTCGCTCGAGAACCGAAATACCTTCAGTATGAGTAAGAGGAAAGGCAGAAGCTTGCCTCCTGCATGTGGCTCTGTGGTTGGACTATGTCTCTGCAGAAAATGTCAGACTGGAAGTGCGTGCAGTTTGTCTTTTTTGCACGTCGTCGCAGTGCACCGTCGCCCGCTGCCAGGGCGTGAGGCTAACGATCGTGGCGACTCTGGGGAGAGGCTGCGCACCACAACAACACGGAGCTCCTGTTGGGAGGGGACGGGCGTGTCTCCAGCCGGGGGGAAACGCTAATGGCAGGAAGGCCATTCGCTGCTCGCTGCACAACAACACAAGCTGTCCGTCCCCATTCTCCTTTGACTCGCGCGCTTGTTCTCCCTCTCTTTGCTTGCTTTCTCTTTCTCGCCTCCGCGCCAGTCCCAGACTGCACTGCGTTGGCACATGCTGTAGAATGCACTGGCACACTCGCAGACAGTGCAGTGTCGAAACAGGTTTTTAGTTTGTGTGAAGTGCAAAGAATCTTGCATTTGGCCTGTTAACTCAGTTCTTGCTTGGTGATATAAACTCCTGCTCACTTATTTTGAAACTTTAATGACTATTCCAATATTTTTTGATATTAATGAACAAAATGATTACACACTTATTGCAAATTCTGTGTAGGCCTATGTCACATTGCTGTAGACCAATTTGCAAAGCATACAACAACTTTTCAGTTGATTTATTTGAAGCTTTGTGATAAGCTTTAATATCCCAACAGCGGGAGTGTCAATGATAAAAAAATATTAGTTAGTTTGTTTGTATTTCCCCCGGCAAATCCACCCACGTCTGTTTTATCCGAATACAAATACAAATTTGCTGATGCAGATGCCTATACAAATAGTGGCCTCTCTGAACACCCCTAGTGTTGGCGAATTGTGTGGGAGTGGATTAATTTGTGACCAGTAGTGTATTTGTATATGTTTTGTATGTTTGATTCAATCTTACATATCTCTCTACAGGAAAGATGAGAAGGAATATGCACTGAAACAGATTGAAGGTACTGGAATATCAATGTCTGCCTGCAGGGAGATTGCGGTAAGTGAAAAACTGTCTTCTCAACACAGGTGTCAACACAGCACATTATAGCACCCTATGGAGATTTTGAGGTCAATATCAATAGCTGACATTAGACTGGTAATGTCAGCTGATGCCCATATTCTGGTTTACATGACAACATGAATCCAAACTACAGCCACATACTGAAAATTTCTATGCTCATGGAAGAAGTGAGCACAAATATTTATGTTTGAAGAGAAATGTAACCCGTTTAATTTATATGGAATATTTCAGCTCACTAGGATTATATGGAGAGAGAATGGTCTAAATATTATGTAAAATGATCCTCAAATAAGAGACGTATCACAAATGTGTTTTGTATATCCACAAATGTCTCTCAACTTGTGTCTTCTGATTTGTAGAAATGCATACATATTTGTATATGAAGAGAAGAAATTGTATCAACATTCTGTGTGTATTTTTTGCAATAACCCAGTCTCAAATGTAAAATTGGTTTGAGAAGTGTAGAATCAGCATTAGTGGATCAGATGGCATGCGTGCATTCAGTGACATGAGTTTGTACGTTTCCTTTTTTCTTTTTTTTCTTTTGTAAGTTTCCGTCCGCAGTTCCTGTGCAATCCACACACAAATAGCTATCGATCCACAAATGTGACAAGCTGTGTATGGAACACCAAAAGGGTCACAACACCACGTTTTTCTCCATGGTCCCTTTGCTCAGATGGCTAGTGTGCTGAAATGAGACCTTAATGCTAGGTATCTAGCTTGCTATTTTAATATGTGTGTGTCTAACAATGGCAGTTTGTTAACAGACAATATATATATATATATATATATATATATATATATATATATATATATATATATATAATATATATAGCTATTTTCCTGTGGAATTACTCCAACCTTGAGGGCGACAGGCATTCTGGTTTGGGCACATTGCCTGGTTTCACGCTTTATGACTCACAGGTTTAGAAGGTATGGCGCCGTGTTTCAGGCCAGGACCTGAAGAACCACTCTGTTTTCAGTGTACATTTTTCTACTGGTTTTACAATGACCACTTTTAGCGTGCTAAAATGGCTACAATGTGTAGGCAGCACAAAACTGCCCTCTTCATGACAAATGGTATCGCCTGACTGGGTTTGATTTACACCTGACATGCACAAGTGCCCACAGGCAGGCAGACAGTGCCTACAGACTGCTGTTGGTCCTCCATTTTATGCCCCACACTGCTGTTTGTTGGAAGTGAAACAACATGAGGTGTGACGGAAGCTCCGTTGATTTAACAGGCTTCCTTTCAGCACCCAACTTCGGCTTCGCTGCTTGCCCCGAGCCTGGCACGTGGGTCTGCGAAGGCAGAGGTGGTTTAAATTAGACCAATACCACTCGGTGTGGACAGGTTAGATTTCTGTGGCCTGTTAGTTTGAATAAAGAGTATCAGTGTTAGGTCATTAATCTTGTTTTCCTGAGACGAACAGCCCCACGCCTGTGAGAGGGGGCTGTGTTATGTAAGAACGCCTGCACTGCACGCTGTGCTGCCCTCACACATTTAAACAGATGTGCTTGCAGACAGAGGACGGAGGCTGCAGCAGCAAAGGTTACTTCTGCTACCATGTGGATTCAGCGGTTTACCGAGTTTCCTGTGCACTTGGTGCACTCGCTGCTAAACCAGTACAAATATTTATGCCTATTGCACACAATAAGTAAAAATGTACCCATTTTGTGTTTTTTACCAAAAGAAAGAATGCCGTGTGCTCCACCCCTGCGGTGGGTTTGATCGGCAGAGGGACTGCTATTGTACTCTTGAGCGAGCGTCAGTCAATTTCCATCCAGAAATCCCTCAACATATCCAACCAATTTTAAACTGTGTAAGTCACTCGGCTAAAAGCCTAACCTGGATATGTGTTCGATGTTTAATGCAGTTTTGTAAGTCCCTTCGGCTCAAAGTATGGACCAAATGACTAAATTGTAAAAGGTAAATTATCGGCAGAAGACTGGGTCTTGGTTTGATTGCCTTGTGGTCACATACCCTTCTTTGATCCTCTGTTTTTGTGTTCCTCTCCATGTCACATGCACTGGAGGCCTGCTGGAGCAGACAGAGAGAGCGACAGAAAGAGAGAAAGAGGGGGGAAAGAGGCAGAAAGAGAGAGGGAGGGGGTGAGAGAGAGAGAACAGTGGGTTCCTGGAGTAGCTTCAAAAACACACAGCTGGTTATTTTTAGAAGAGGGACTGTCAGCAGATTGGCAGTACGGAGAGCTCTTTCCAAGCCCATAGCTCCTGGAAAGATAATGAGGTTTTTTGTTTTTTTTGGGGGTGGGGAGAGTAGTGTGTTTGTCTGTTCCAGTGCAGCAGTGTTGTGACTAGAAGCAGGAGTAAAGTGGGGGCTGGGGGGTGGGGGGTGGGGGGTGAATGTCAGCTTGACCTCTCAACACTATGGACACTATGCACTCTGGCCTGATGGTGTTCACTGTGGTCTCCTGCCATTCAACAAGTCAACAAGTTTGTCCACTTGTACCATGGGAATATGAAACTGCAGCTCAAGCTAGGTTTTTGGTATCTGATTGACCAGTTAGACCAGCTCCATACTCAACATAGTTTGACCAGCCCAAGCTATGTTTCAAGCTATGTGTTTGAAATACCACTGGTAGTTTTTTTTTGCTATAAACAAGCTGTTTGTTGAATTAATTTTTGCAGCTTCACAGTTTTCTATTTTATCAGATGTAATGCATTAGATTTTCATTTTGTAGTTTTTCGGAATTCTCAAGTCAAGAATTCTTACGCTAATTAGACCAAAATTTCACACAAAAATTATGAAGTGATGGGTGTCTCGGTGGCGCAGCCTGCAGAGCACTGACCGCATGCTCATTGTGAGCCGCGACGTCAACGGTTCGAATCCGACCGTCTGACAATTTGTCGCATGTCTTTCCCTCTCTCTCACCCCCATTCTTCCTGTCTCTATATACTGTCCAATAAAGCTGAAAAAGCCTTAAAAAATATCTGAAAATTTTGAAGTGATGACATTTTATATCCAAAAGGTCAAAGGTCACAGGTCAACTCCTCTGTGACATAATGTTTTGCTTTCCACTGTAGCTAAGAAAATGATTTGGGATTATTTTGTGTGTTGATTGGTGATGTAATCATTAGTTGATATTTTAGAGTTAGTATCAAACACTTTTTTTATTCTTCAATTGTTGTTGATATGACAGAAAAAAATGATGGTGCAAATTAAATAAATTCATATAATGTGATGTGCAATTTTATTTAAAAAATTTGAATAATCAAATATTTTTCTTGGTCTTATCATTACATCAGGTTGTAATGAGAAATATTTCAACATTTAATGTTGTTTACATTATAGATACATTATAGGTATTATCAGGCCACCTTTTGAACATAAATGTTTTACATAATTTACAGCACCTACAACATCCGCTTCAGTTGCCTCATTAAATTGGTCATAATAGTTTATTGGCCAATACTGATAAACCAGTTGTAAAATATTATTGGCTGATTCTGATAAGACCACAATACTATAGTCCATCCATCCTTATAGTTCCTGCTGTGAGAACTCTGCAAGACCCAGGTTTCATTCCAGGGCTTGGGTGTCAAAAGGGAATCCCTTGGGGGAGACAGGAATTCTGGTTTGGGAAGATTGACTGGTTCACTACCACAGGACTGACCTGAAGAACTACTCTGTTTTCTGTGGACACTCTACTGGTGTGACGATTTTTTCTTTCAGCAAACGTAGTGGCAATAATACCACCCTTCCAACCCCTATCCGGGGGTAATAGTGATGGCCTACTGTCAGCAACTTTTTGGTCACCTTGTATACAGGTAATATAACATCTACAGCATGATTCTAGTCAAAAAACAGGGGCTGTGTATTATTGTGTGTAGTTGCAATCCAATTACTGGCATGAGTCATGCGAGAGATTTTTACTTCACCTCAAGGGAGGTTCTACTTTCTTCACGGGCAAGAAAGTAGCACGGGGAAGTCCCTCCCTCTGGTGATCATGGTAGCTGACAACAGACCGCATCTGTTTTTTTTTGTTTTTGGCCATTTTGCTTTGCAAATGCAGCAGAACATGATAGAACTTTTAATTTTACTTGGGCCCGTGCCTGAGAACCACTTTGTAAAGTGTTGGTATTATGAATTCTGACCTTGCTTGCCTGTGTTCATGTACATAATTGTGTTTACACACGCCTGAGTTCCAGGTGTTTTTTGTTTGTTTGTTGCTGTTATGAAGATTGTGCAGAAGCTGCAGGTTATACTTCCCAGGGAACTCATTGGCTGTTGAACTCTTTGAAGTGTTTCTGCGTAAAGGTGGTGGTGGTGTTGTTATATTATGGGTGTTCAAGTTAACCACAGTAGTAGGCTATTTGAGTATTTTGACTTGACAATATATTCGGCTTTTGCATTCATTTATTTGCTTTCTCAGCTCAGACTCCACTTCTGTCAGGCGGCAGCAATCAGGCTGTGATGATAGGCTGCAAATTGGACCAATTCTTTGAGTCCCCTCCACGCAGATGAGGCGAGTCGCACAAAAGGGATGTCGAAAACAGGCACATTTATGCGGGTCATTCCTGCGTGCTGTCCTGGGGGAGGACTCTCCCTGTTGGATCCGTGGTCCACCCATTCGCCCCCCCTGTGTCCTCTCACTTGTTGTTAACTTCAGAGACATACAGAGAAGACAACTTTTTGTACAGAGGCAAGTTCCTCTCTGTGCTAGATTAATGAAGCTCTAATGAATTAACGTCCTGATTAATGTGCAGCAGTAGGCCTAGGAATGTATTCATATAGCTAACGCATTCTACAAATTAATATATCATTTTTCTGTGTATAATCAGTAAAAATCTCTCCATTAGTAATTTCTGTTCTCCATTTCCTCAAATGTGGTGGTTGGGGGAGCCTCTTTGTCCCCTGACTGTGAACCAGCTCTTAAGCAGTCCAGAGATATTCATCAGGCAGGTCTGGCAGTGCCCCTGAGCTCCCTGGACTCAAAAACGGGAAGGAGAATAATGGGTACGGGTTAAGATCCAGCTTCAGTAACTACACACATTTAGAACACCTACAGCCTGATGTACTGCTTTGCTGATTCAGTACGTGCAAACCCTATAACGTGACCAATGATTGGTCATGGTATTTGTTTTGCACCAATTATTGGTTGTGTAATGAGTTTAACGTGTGCTAAAAGGTTTTGTGGTGAAGGTCTTTGTAAATCAGGCCCATAATGTAAATAGCCAAATACGTGATTGGGTCTAAAATGAACAGGCTGAGGAACCCCAGACACTGACTGGAGCACTGGTTGCTGTGTGAACAGCAGCCTACGGACGTGGGCGTTGAAGAGCCCTGGGGGGCCACAGATTAGGCCGTGCAGCATGGCTAGTAGCTCACGTTATTGGACCGAGTGACAAAATCTAGCCTAAATCTTAACAGAAATGCAGCCAGTGAGCCTCCACTGAATCTGAGGCTTGCCACAGGCATTGGTTGCACTTAAAGTCTCCCAGAAAAGCTTTGCTGAACAGAACAATGGGCTCTTTGTGCTCCATTCCGAACCGTTGGTTTGAGCTATGTAAGGGTTTAACATTTGGCATCCTGCTTTCACTACTGAAAACATTTTGTTGCCATGTGTTATTGCTTTAGTTTTGTGTCCTTTTTTAACAACATCAGGACGATTATTGGAAATTCTTGAAGACTGCTCTCTAGAGAATGATCCCTAAAAAAATCTGTTCTGAAGTTTAAATGATAATGGATTTTTTAATTGCTGCTGGTTCACTTGCTTTTAACCTGTGGCATAATTCCTCTGGAGATGATGGGAACACAAAGACATTATAGGCATTATATGTTAGCCTAGTTGGTGCTTTCACAAGTTAATTTCTAATCTGTATTTTTTCTGACGTCTAAAGGCAAGCATGTCAGTTCAGGATACCTTGTTTCGGTGTCCTTTTTTCGGTTCAATTCCAGTTTAATGTGAGTGCATTTTCTTTCATACATCAGCATCGCAAATGTACAGGGTTAATTTCCAAACATATTGAGACTACCCATCTGTACCTATCTGTAGTGTTTCTGGTTTGGCAGCTTTAATTTCCATGCTAGTGCAATCCTACGTCATGGTGGATTCAGTGTTTTCCTGTGGAGCTCCCAAGAAACTGGATCTCACCGGTGTTTCAGTCAGACAGCTTTGTTAGGTCAGGTCATTGTATGCTTTTTTCCATTCACATTCCATCAAAATTCATTGTCGCACCAAGTTACTTTTGAACAGCTGGTCTCGGAGGACTTTTTTCTGAGGTGAAGACGTTTGAGACCTTGTGAATAATAATCGTTCTCCTAAAACAATAGCTGTTTTTTCCTTCTAATTTTCCATGGAATTCTCTTCTGGATTCACAATAGATTATGCTGAGTTAAGTATAGGTGATATGGGACCAGAGCTCCACTCAAAACGCCATCTTTCAGGTGTACTTTTAACTGAGAAGCTGCATTATCAAGTGTCTGTGTCTGTCGATTGGTGTTAACAGTGAAAATGTACAAAGGAGTATATAGGTTCGCTTAGCTTACAGGGCCTATGGATGAAGTCGCAGCGTGCCAATGGCTGAAGACAGCATTTGTACTCGTTCAGAAAAAATCAGTGCTGGACTGGTTGCGGAGCTTCCAGGGAAAAAGCTGACATTATGGCAAGCTGTTGCCTTCAGCATGTTGAAGAGTACCTGGCAAACGCTGTGAAGCTCTCGCTTAAAAATAGCCGTCTGGCGAGTGCCAGGATGTGTCAGGGTTCTGGAAGGTTCCCTACCTCCTGTGCCCAGGCTTTCTGCTGCTTTATGATCCCTGACTGGAATGGAGAGAGCGAGCTTCACTAATGATCTTAAAACAGGAAGAGACAGATAGGATACCTTTCCCAGTGGCAGAATCCATGTAGGATTTTTAAATAAAACTGTGTGAGGACACATTTTATTAATGAGCTTACACGTGTCTTAAATTACAGATTTATTATTAAGTTTTAGAACTCTTCATATTCAACCAGTTTTCCAACCAGAGTAGGCATACCTTAGTTTTAACCGGTGACAAACTGGTGTCGTTCGTCATGGTTGTGGGCATTCACATGAAGTAGGCCAATGCATACATTTTAGAATTAATTTAACCTGTTGGGATGCAAAGAATGTTGGAAGAACCAGATAGGAGTACTGAATAAAGGCTTCAAAAAGGCTTGGAAACCACTGTGCTTCCCTTATGTCTGAATCAAACCATCATAAGGAGAGAAGAGCGAGGAGGGAGAGATCTGCATGCCTTGGTTGTGTTTGCAGAGCACACAGTCAACTGGCCCTCGGTTACCACTCTGTTACCATGGGCAAGAAATCAGTGCCTGTCAGCACTTCGGTGCCGAAGCAACGTAATTACCCCAACATGCACGGAGGTTGTCACGGAGTGGGGACGTAGAATTGAATCTAATCAGAACGCGGTGGATTTCTGGGTCTCCGGGCCGCATTAGTCATCGCACAGAGCAATGAAATTATATGGGGGGAGCCGAGCGCTTGCGTGTGTGTGCGATGCGGAGCGGTTCGGGAATTTCAAATCAATAAAAGGTCGTATTAACAGCCGCTCATTTGCGAGGTGAATAGTGTGAAGATGTTGGGGAGCCAGTTCTTTGTGACGTGAAGTCCACCTGCTGCAAGCCAAGGCCTCGGACCACCTGGTGCAGTGACGCAACCTACATACCAAAAGTCAATCCTTCATTTTACCCTGTCATCCCATGTCAGTCAGTAGTTTATCACTGGCCAAACACTGCTGTTCAGAGAGCTGGGCTGTGCCTTGTGGTTTATTACGTCCATAAACTCTATTTAGCTTCTGAGAATGGGGAGAGGGACGCCTGCTGAATAACGTGAGCAGGGTTATGTTGACGTGACGACAGAAGCGCTGGGTTTCGGGCTGATTTGCAGCAGCACAGGCCCGCTGGCTGGTTCAGAGCTGCAGAACCACACTGGGGACGAAGAGGGCGGGTCAGTCCTCATCCTCCCAGGCCGTGGTCACCCTGTTTACCTCAGCTTCTTATTGCCCTCGCTCTGGTCCGTTCTATTCTCGCACTGCTGAAATAATGGAAGTCCTTTGTGACTATTCCTTCCCGCGGTTTTGGGAGCAAAACAATGGCCAAATTGTTTTAAGGACACAAAAACCTTGATTCAGAACTCCAGAAATGGTCCACTCTGCAGATTTCTTTTTTTTTTGGAGGGGGGGTGCAACAGCATAAAAACAACAGATTTGTGTGTGTGTGTGTGTATATGAGTGTGTGTGTTTTGGCACACAGTCACATGCACAAGGTTTTGTTGCTAAGCTTGGTACTTTTAAACACAATAGTCTCTGATACACTTCACACCTGCTGTACACACAATGCCTATATACACAGCGCACTCATGTTTAAAAAAGAAAAGGAGAAGGATAAGTCGTGTTTACTAGTGTTCAACCCATCCTCTATGTAATATTAATACACCTGCAGAAAGCTTTTGTTTAATTGCCTATTAAATTACATACATTTATATATCCATCATCACCATCTATCAAATTTAAGCACTTTCCCTGAACACTGTCACATTTATAGTGGAACAAAATGGCCTCAAAATGCCACATTAACCTACTGTATTATGGGTTAATAAAGCATGTCTTCAACTTTTGGCCTCTCAAATTTGACCATGTTTTTTTCATGTGGCTCATACTGTTGTTGCAGACTACCATGTAAAATGTAGGAACTCTCCTTGGCCTTCGAGCAGGGGAGAGCACACTGCAACAACCAAAAGATAAGTCAGTCTTAACAAGTAGTTCAGTCCTGTATTCTGACTTCAAATCTGATTTGTATTGCTTTTTTGCTAAATAAGACTTGCTAAAACAACTGCCAATGATGTGAGATAGTTTGACTCATTTCAAGATTTGCCAACTTCAAACAAGCTAATGTTTTCTACTTGACAGGACAAAAAATGTACGCCCCATTAGAAGATTAAAGCACAGACATTTTTTTGCAGTGCAGCGTGGCTGTGGCATCTCTGGAGCCAATTCCGACTCTGCTCACTGCGGTTACTGTGAAAACATGACCCATTTTTCGCTTGTTTTATTTTAGCTGCTGTCGGTCTAAAGTCCTGTCACGAGTAATCGCCATTTCTGTGTTTTCAGATGAATGTTCGACACGTAAGGTTCTTCGGGTTTCTTATCCTATAGCTATATAGATACAAATATGTAGCCTGTTTATCTGCATTCTTGAGTTGCATTAGATGTAGTTTAAAAAAAAAAAAAAGGCCAAAAGGTGCCTTTTGGTTGCATGGCATGAGTGCTAATGGTGTTATGCCGTTCCTTGTAAGTGAAACTGTAACCATTTGACCTCGGCTCTCAAGAGTAGAGTGGATTACAGGGTTCCATATGAGCTTAGTATGTTGAGAATCAATTACGTAAGTGAACAAGGCGGTTCTCGACCTTCTTCCAAATGCCCTGTATGGTAGAATTCCAGAACATTCATTTGCTCTGAGCAGGTCACTGGAGCTTCTTGCCTTATCACTTATGAAGTAGATCCTATCCTGACCCTTTCAGAACACTGAATCAGAGTCTTATTTACGAGCAAAAATCCCCAGGCAATACAGCCAAATGGATTCCGGTTACTGCAAGGATTACGGACATTTGGCTACTGCTGTACAGTTTGGATGCAAATCTGTTGAGGTTATGCAGGAACATAGATAATATGATCCAAAATAATGGATGACAAATAAGGAATTCCAGTTTGCAAAAGTGTGTGTTGCCGGGAATAAGCTTAAAAATACAAATAAAAGATGAATTTTCAAAAATGTAAGTTCCCATATATGAAAGTAAAAGCGATAAAAAAGAAAAAATGCTGAACATATTTTATCATTGGGTCCCACTTTGCTATCTGCATCCAGATGTCGTTGCCATTTCGACTGCCTTCTTTTGCAGCCGACGCAGCTCTTTCCTCCTGTTGTTTTAGCAGAACAGGTGTTGGAAAAGGAGCTCATTAAACACAGTGGGACCGTGTGGCAAATGGAGACCTCACCAGTCTGAACAGATCACAAGCTGCCGACAGCCAACAGCAAGCAACAGCAAATAAAATGGAGTCACAGCGTATTGGAGCAAATGTTATATTGACCTGAACATGAGCTCTTTGTGTGTGTGTGTGTGTATGTGTGTGTCCTTGTGTGTTTGCGTGCGTGTGTGTGTCCTTGTGTGCATGTGTGTGTGTGTGTGCGTGTATGTATTTGTGTGTGTACATGTGTCTGTGCGTGTGTGTTCTTCCGTGTGTGTGTACATCAGTCTGTGTGTGTGTGTCCTTGTGTTTGTGTTTGTGTGTGTGTGTGGGTGCGGGTGTGTCTGTGTGTGTCCTTGCGTGTGTGTCTGTGTTTGCGTGTCCTTGCGTGCGTGTGTGTCTGTGTGTGTCCTTGCGTGTGTGTCTGTGCGTGTGAGTTTCAGCAGAGCAGCTCGCAGTGTCCCATACGGCCGCCGCAGAGCATGGGTCGCTCCTGTAAGCCCTGGCTCATTAGCACAATGGCGTGTCATAGCCGGGGGATTAGGCCGCGATTAAACGCTAACCTCAATAGCTCCCTTCTTCATTTCCCCGACCAATGACCAAATCAAACAGATGCACAATCGCCGCTTTATTCTCCCTTCAGTCTGGTTCCCCCCCCCGGCCTGTGCCTAGGCCTTCTCGGGGGCTCGGGGGGTGGAACCAGGAGGGGGTTGCAGTCAAAGAGCACGTGATGGGACTGCAGTACACCATTCGGTCCTGCCTTCTTCCTCCGAAACCTGAAATTAGAGCTTGGCCCTGAAAGCCAACGCCCCTGTATCTGGTTTAGTCTTGATTGTCAAAGAGGGCAACGTGGATAGCCTCAACATGAGCATCCGTTTTCATTAGTTTTCAGGTCAGGTGGCTTGCAGTAATCACATTAGCCGAGGCGTGAATAATTTATCTATTAGCTGATGGGGACGGCATCCGGGGGCAGCTGCACCTCGTCGCTGTGCGGCGGAAACAGTTTCGTCTGAAGAATGCTCTTCAGGGAGGGTGGGGGAGGTGTTAACCTGCAGAGATAGTGTGTGATTGTGTGTGTGTGTGTGTGTGCGTGCGTGCGTGTGCTCGTTGTGTGTGTCTGTGCATCGGCGTGTAGAACCGAAGCATATACGTAGCTATATGTAGCATATAGCCCACAGTCTGTACAATTCCAACACAACAGCGACCTGGACTGGATCTGCTTTAGGCTAAATTGAGAAATTGTTCAGGAACATTGACAGCACTGGAGCTTGTGTGGAAAAACAGGTTCAGGCTATGTTATTTGGATATAACGTTCATAACAGAGCTGTAGCCCTGCATCAGAGTAGCCAGTAAAACCAGCAAAATAGCTAAAGCAATGGCACTGTGGCCTCAATGCAACTTAAACACCGGTTAAATGTAATTCATTCTTTCTTACCACTACTTGAAGGGCATTCAATGTAATATGTAGTGTAAGGTAGTTTAGCTACCATACAACCCACCATAGTCGTGTTTTGTATGTCATTTGACTGTAATATAATTCTTACAGTGACACATTAATACAAATGTAACATTTCTTACAGCAGTGAACCGTTGTAAATGCTTAGACATCTCAACCTTTTTACGGTCTATGATCTCAGTGCATTACGAGGGCCCCATGTGGGGCCCCCGAGGGCCGAGGCTCTGGGGGCCGAGGCCCTGGGGCGCTCGCCCTGCCTGCCCCCTCTGTGTTCCGCTGTGTGTAGGTGCGTGTGTGTGTCCGTGTGAGAGGAAAACACACTCTGCTGTTGATGTGCAGGCTCTCTGTCCTGTCGCTGAGGCTCTGGAACATCTGCCGCTGCATTAGCACGGCACGTGGTGTGATACCAGGAAGAGCACTTCATCTGCATGCTTATGTAATGTGTCCATCAGCCGCGCTGGCTGCAGACCCACAGCTCAGGGAGATTGAGCTGGACTACCCGGCGGACCCCCTACAGCTCAGAGGGGCCCTGGCCTCTCACCTTCCGCCTAGCGTCATAATCCCAATGTCATCAAGTCATCATCCATCTTAACCGCGGGCGGGAATTAAAACGAGAAGGCTACATTTCCTGAATCTTCACCCTGTTCTGGCTCCAAGTCTGAACTGGCACACTGAATGGCATCCATTGTGAAATGAGAATTATTCTCAGTAGATTTGAGGAAAGGGTCGTTGTTTTGTTGGGAGTGTATTCACTGCATGTCTGCCTGGTTTTTTTTTTGCTGATGTTGTATTGATGTTGGATGTGCTCCTATGGAAACACTCAAACATGCATATGCATACACGTTCGCACACACGTGCACTTACAAAAGCATATACCTCCTGTGGTCCACAGAGATGGCTAACCACATTAGTAATGCTAATAATGACAAGCATCCAAATCTAAATCTAAATTCTGTTAAATACAAAATGCTTCCTGCGACAGAAATGTAGCCTATTTTGATTGCTTTGTGCACTCGAAATTCACTTCATCTTCAGCCACAGTGACTTTACTTGTCTGTTAAAAAAATAACACAGAATATCACAGGCCTACTGTAAAGGCATTAATCAGAGTATGACGTGCACTCTCAAAAATGTGGCAAAATCCCACACACAAGTAGTTGTGTTAATAAATGTCACATCTGTTTTCAGAGTCTTTTTGTTCTTGAAAAATGCAATGTTGGGAAGTAAAACAGCTCTTTCCTGAAGAGCCCATTCATGTGTGATTGAGAAATGAGTGTTTAAAGTGTTTGAAGAATGAGTTTTGAAGTGTTTCCTCACGTTCTCGCCCATGGCCTTCTCTTCCAGCTGCTGCGGGAGCTGAAACATCCCAATGTCATCGCGCTGCAAAAGGTGTTCCTGTCGCACAGCGACCGGAAGGTCTGGCTCCTCTTCGACTACGCCGAACACGATCTGTGGGTACGTGTCTCCCAAGGATTGCCCACAAAAACCGTACAGCTCTGCTTATTCTCTGTTGTGTGAATACGGTCGTTTGCTAAAGCGACAAATTAATCAGCGTATGTTCATTGAGCAGGCCGCTGAACGTGGAGCTGTATTGGCTGCTTGAATTGGTTCTGGAACAGCGTTCCTACGTATTATTCTGTTTATGTCTCTGGAGTTGTACTATGCTAATTACACCTTGTGTTGCTTTCAAAAGGCTTCTCGATTGTTACTATTATGTATTATAAGTTTTATGTAGCTCGTTTCCTTTGACTCACAGCGTTTGCCCACATGTTTTCTTTGCAGCACATTATAAAGTTTCACCGAGCTTCAAAGGCCAATAAGAAGCCCATGCAGCTGCCAAGAGGGATGGTGAAATCCCTTCTCTATCAAATTCTGGATGGGATTCATTACCTCCATGCCAACTGGGTGCTACACAGGGATCTTGTGAGTAACTTTACTAGCTTCCCTGGGGCCGCCACATTAACTCCCCTTTTCCCACTACTGGCCAGTGTCCAGCACAATGACACACATTTCTCTATTTGTGTTCCTGCTTGTTTACCTTGATGACCTCAGCTTTTGCCGAATCCATATATGCAGACTTGGGCTGAAATAGCATTTGTTTTCTATTGGAACAAATTCAATGATTCCAAAAGTGTAAACCCTGCTCATTTGCTCCTCCTTCCAGGCTCAAATGCACCAGGCAAGATCAACAGAGCACAGAAAAGTATTTGAATCCTAAACAAATACTATTTGAACCTCGGCCTGCTTATATTCCTAGTTTTGTTCTTCATGCTTTCTTATTTTACCCATGATGCTAATTTTGTAGAAAATCCTGTTTGTGTGATTTTCTGGGAGATCTGCTCCTTTCAGGGGAAATTGAGGAGTTAAAGGTAATAGTTATAGGTAATGCGCTATTTTTTCCCTGAAGAATGTCGAAAGCAGTTTCCCTCTGATCTGAAGGCTTCCAGCTAGTGGCAGCAGGTGCAAACCTGTGATGACGTGGCGTTGGAGAGGACTCCTGGTCTCATTGGCTAGCGCACACGGCGGGGCTATTTTAGCACTCTGAAGCTGTGAGAGGATTAGTAATGTTTGTCTAAGGTGTGGTCGGTCTGTTTGTTATGTAAGTTGGAGTAGTTCATGCGGCAGGCTCATGAATAGCCCTGTTGAGCCGGTTGTGGCCACACTGGAGAGTGTGTAGTCGTTGCCTCCTGCCTGAAATTGCGAGAAGGTTACTGCAGTTAGGTCCCCGTTTGATTTAAGATGTTTTGGCTGTGTGTGTGGTGATACTTTCCTATGGTGCATATCTTAGCCTTGGGAGACCTACTTAGAGCGGGTTGCCCTGACTTCAGCGTGTTGATGTCTCTCTGCGGAGATAAAATGGTTGGGGCACCTGGGTCTTGAACAGCGTGCTCTGGCTGGGTGTTTGTGTCTTACTCGCGCAGTCCTCCAGAGCCCCGGACTCTCCTGTGAAACATTCTGCTAGTGCTTTCCCACAGTCCTTTCCTGGAAGGAACTGCCGTTCACCTGACGCTGACTGCACCCCACATTGTTTGGGGAAATGGTCTGTCGCTCTGTTTCAGCAAGGCTTGGGGGTTTTGGCCCTTTCCAGACTCTTATCTGGCTTCGCAAACCCAAACACTTTTGTAAATGCTCGCGTTATCACGCTATCTCTTCTGAAGCAGCGGCTGCGCTGTCTAAGAAATAGGCCATTTATCTTTGAAAATACAGGCTCTTGAGGTTGCTTGTATTGATTTCTGATTGTCGGCCATTTGTGTTTCAGAAAGATGATCGAAGCGCGAGGTGTGGTTTCGTTCCGTAAAGTTAAGGCGGGAAGGGGAAGAAACTGCTCATAAGTGCTGTGAGTGGAATTCATTGAGTGACAGTTAAGGAGTTTCGTAACGCGCGGGCTACACTTCGGCTTTGACACTTGCCTTTCTTCCCGGGGGCTTGATCAGTTTTGAATGTGGTTTGTCATTCAGGAGAAAGGCATTCCTCGAAATTACGTGGAATGGCACCAGCCCGCCATCGGTCATTCGGCATGGTTAAGTGACTCCCGCCTTGTCAGCTTTCCTCTCAGCCACTGCCGAAGGATCGGTGGGCTCAGCGCACGCAGGAGTGGTGAACACGCACACACACACACACACACAGACGCATAAGTATGCACACACAGACACACGCACGCAGACACACACACATACCTATACACACACACACACGCACACGCACGCACACACAGACACACACACACGCAAGTATAAATACACACATGCACACACACATAAACACACACAGAAATACACATGCACGCACACACACACACACACACGCATACACACACATGCACACATATACACGCATACACACACATTCACACATATACACACACACGCATACACACACATGCGCACACACACGCACACACACGCACACACGCACACACACGCACGCACACACACACACACACACACACACACACTCACACACAGATGCCTGGAAGGTGCCTTATCTCAGTGGTTCCTGTGCTGAGAATTCTGCTGCAGTCAGACTCTCAGCTTTGTTACTAGGCTGCCAAACTTTGCGGAACTGTAAACACTAGATCTCCCAGGATCTTTCCCAGGGTGATTTCCAAGCAAACAGTCTGGTGCTGAAGGCCAGAGAAATGATACATATACTACTCTCTTTCATGAATTTAGACAGTTTATTAGATTCCTTTCCATGTATTCCATGTAAATCATTAAGTTTCAGGGTGTTTTCCCCGAAAGACAGGGATTACTGGATAAGTCATCTCGCTGTGGTTAAACACTACTGCTGATTGGAATGCAGCTCTGATGACAGCTGTGTTGAATTTCAACAGCTCAAAATGTACATAAATCTGGTGTTAAAATGTGGTATAGATTAAATGTGTCTATGTCTATAGTATGGTCCAGATTTAATGTGGTGTCTAGTTTAATGGCTACAAGACACGGTTTAAATGGTCTGCTTGTAGGTGATGGAGTTTTGGGGAAAGGCACACGTTCACAGCGATCAGAATAAGCTACATTTTGCCAAGCAAACCGCATTGTTGTTCTCACTGGAGGTCAAGATGCCTTATCTTAGCTCTGTTTCTTCCGGCCATGAATAGCGCCTTTCATTGCCACAGAATGAATTTTTCTGTTGTTGTTGTTGTGAGTGATCATTGACCACAGTTAATACATTGTTGCCACCATATTGTTTCATTCTTTCACTTCCTGTTATTGTTAGAGCTTTTTTCCCCATAAGCTTATTCATGCTTGTTTTAGTTTGGCATACACATTAAGTCGCTGATATTGTGTGAGGATTGATTGACAAGAATAAACAAGGTTTAAAGTTACAGACATAAACTAGATATTTACAACGACCAGTTAAACTATTCTTAGTTGCATACTGTTGCTGTCTGCCAGAAGGATAATTTCAGTGACTACATGTAATAAGTGCCTACATTTGTTTTTTTTAATCCCTCCGCCCCCCGCCCCCCATAATTTGGGGGACAACATTTTACATAAACAAATATATACATATATATTTAATATACAAATATATTTCAAACATTTGACATACATTAAACAATATTTGCTTGGGAAGGAAAGTCAGTGCCATACATACATGCAATCTCAACAAAAGTGAACAGAAAATAATGACATGACAAAAACAATAATGATCTCATTAATAATATTTGTTCTATCATATTCCAACAACATTTACAGTTTTAGTGCCTTTTTAATGCATTTCATTAATTCTGACTAAAGGAATTCATTTTCCTTTTCTCATACTCCTTTTCATTTATTTCTTCCCTGTGCCAACATTATTTTAACATGGCTTATTCTACCCTTTTCCACTATCGGCAGAATGTGCCCCAGAACAGGGCCGATGGCTAATTTGTGTATTGAAGAAGCTGTTTGAGCTGGCTGCATGTGGAACCACAATGTGGGTACAACAGCATTGTGCTTTATTCTGTGTACTTCAAGCAGAGCTTCCATTCCCTTTTGTGGACATAGGTGATCATCCAGAGCTGTGTTAAATAAATGATCCACCTTTGGCAGGGTGACAACAGGGTAAATTTGAGGCTATGCAGTTAGATTATGTGTTTATTAACAGCCAAGTTAGCCCAAAGAAGTTCTCTTTCATTATTAACTACTTTTTAACCTGCATTTGTTACCTGTTTGCTGGTAGAATCCACATCACAATCTCATCTCATTTTGTGAACAACCAATTTGAAGATTAAAACCAATCCCCAGGATTGTATAAATGTTAGAAACAATTCCAGTTTTACAAAATATACTGAATAAATACAGGCCGCTAAACAGTGGACTTCACATTCTCTTCATTCTTGAAAACCCTCCTGACCGCTATCATAGGTTGTTACAGATTGTTGTGAAATAATCTTCAGTTGCCATAGCTTGTATTTCACAACAATCATATTTCTTTTACTAAATAAGATGAAGATTTTGCCAATGAGGTAAGACAAATTGACTCCAATGGGAATAAGAATATTTCAGTTATCAAGCAAACATTAACTTAAAGGTTCAATAGGTAAGATTTTTGTGTTAAAACATTGTTACAAGACCATTGTAAATGAACAAAAAAGATCTTAAACATTGACATGACAATGACAACACGCTTGGTAAGATGGTCAAATTTTAGAGTGTTGTGCATTGTGTAACTTACAATGTTTCTTTTTTATGAAAGCAATGGGCCAAGGACTTTCTTTCCTGCAGAAAGAGTGTGCTTTTCTTCATGTTGCTGGTGTAGCCTAACTTCTGCTTAAAAAAAAAAACTTCAGTTAAAAAAAACAAAAGCCAGTCCTCCCCCCCTTTTTTACTTTTGGGAAGTGGCTCTCCATACTTCAGTATGGAGCCATGTTTGGGTCCAGCAACCGCATTCTTCCTCTCCTGGGGGGGCTTGTTATCGTAGCAAATGATGTACGGACAACCAGATGGGCGTACACTGGTACCAGTATGTCTGTCCTCTTACGCAACTCTATCCCCAACCCCACTCTTCTTTGAAGCAGTACGACCAAGCCTTCCCAGAACTGCTTATGTAACAAGGGTTGTCCCAGAGCCCCACACCTCTCTGGGCGAGTCCCTTTCGCTGCCTCTCATTGGGGCCCCTATCCCAATGCTGCTGCATTATACCGGTACTGTTCTGCAGGCCAGGGGGTAGAGGAATGGCTTGGGGATGTTGACTTGGAGAATCACAGTTCAAGACCCCATTTAAAAAAACATAGCTGCCCATAGTGGTTTGGAACCTCTTCTTAGCTTTGTAACTTTGGATACAGACACTTTATCCAGAGTGACAGGAGTGAGATAAGATTTTTACATTGAGTCAATACAGCTGTTTATTTACTCAGATAATTCAGCTTAAGTTCCTTGTTCAAGGTGCAATGGCAGCACTACAGCTAGGAATCAAACCCACAAACCAGATCGCCACCCATTATACTACACTGCTGCCCTAACTTGTGGGAGAAATGGTAGAAAGTACTGGAAAGAATTAAAATTTTTCTTTCCATATTTAAAATGTACCCTGCATAGATGCATGTTTAGAGTGTGTAGTGTAGTTCAAACATCATGAAAATGGCAGGTAAATTATTCAATTCACACAGCAGAAATCTTTCACCTGAGACTGAGAAATTGCTACGAGGGATTCACGTGTTGCAAAGGCGTGAAGAAGATGAACACTTCCCCCGTACTGTCAGAAATTACAAGGAAGAGATTCAGCAAACCTAAGATTATTGTTTTGCTCTTGCAAAATGGGATCAAAATCTTATCATAAACTGCCCTAAGGAAATAAGTTACTTGGAATTGCTAAACACAAACATGATCATCAGCCTAACGTTAAGTGATAAGTTCACTGGTTGCGATGATTCATGAGAGTGTAGAGATTGAATTGTCAGGCTGAGGAGTCGCATCCACCCACAATTTTTTGGTTGAGTGAAATTAATTTTCACAGTTGACGATGTAAAGTTTGAGAGCTAATTTCGTTTGACAGCAGGAGTTTGTTTTCTTCATCTATCGTCACAAAGGCTGTGACTTAAGGAAATGGCATGGTGTATTACAGTTTAAAATATTACAATGAAAAGGAAATGCCATATTCAGTGTACATTGTCCTTTAAACAGTATCTTAAATGTTTTAACCTTTACTTAAGCCATTCTCCAAGCTTTCTGTAAGCAAACCTCTTATTTTGAAGAATTTGTTGAAGATATTGCAAGCGCCACGGAAATATTTTCATATCATCTGACTGTGGCTTCCCCCAGTAACCTATTTGCATGCATTCATAGTCCCAGTGATTTCGGTTTGAAAGAGAGGGTGTTTGTGTCTGCCGATATCGGAGCCTTGTTGTGTCTTTGAATAATAGAGCTCATTATTAGCGCTGTTCCCATAGCAACAAACACTGCCTCGATAGCAGGCCGAGTCCAAAGAGACACATTAGATTCATAGACAGAACCTCGAGTGTCTGAAAGACTGAATGCTGCATAATGACGCCGTGCGATGCAACCTTACGGGCTCTGTAATTGAGACTTTCACGTCAGGTTGTATATTGTACATCTCTTTCATCATCACAGATGAGGTGTGTCTACGATAAAGCTAAATAATAATGTTTAACAGGATTCATTAAACAAACCTTCATGTAAATGCAGGGCTTTATGTTTTCAGTGTGAACTCGCATTAATATGAATGAGTGAATTAAATTGTTATAGAAACAGTATCTTATAGAAAATATGTGTTTGTCTTTGATGATCACATACATTTCTAAAACATGCACACATGAAAATGGATGTTTAAAAATGCAAGACGAAATTGACTGATGAAATGGGGGTCATAAATATGCAATGTTCGCTTCATATCCTTTTGGTGAAAGTCTCAGCTAAGGATAAGCTGAGACTTCTTATAAGAATAGTCACAGACCTTATGGCTAGGTTTTGTTTCTTTTTACTTCAGGAAATAAAAGCTGAAAGATTAGTGTTTGTTTTACAGTGCGGCCGGTAGACTTTGAGTCTCAGCATTTGTCAGTGTTATTGAAACAGCCTTCCTGCGCGCTCCGAATGGGCGAGGTGAGTGGGGTTGTGTGCAAAACACCAGGGGGCGGGGTCAGGCACGCGGATGGCCAGCTTGCACGTGGACTGGCGCTGCAGAGTGCTCTCCTCGCAGACAGAGACGGGGGCTGGGAGCCCACTGCGCCGAAGGCTAGGACGCACTTCTAGCCTGAGTTGAGCAGCCACATCTGTCTTAAATGCCAGGCTAGCTGTTACATTCCTTCCGGAACCTTCCCGATTCCACAAGTCAAGTTCCTAGCAGATTTATGTCGCTCGAATGTTTGTATCACGTGCTATAGAGTTTGCCACCCCTCCCCCACCGTAAGCCTTCCCCTCCCCCATAAAGAGTCCAGCGATCATGAAAGCCACTTCACTTTCTCCGTTATCACATTTTCTTGCAATATGTAGTTAAGTCCTGTGAGATCATTCTGCGCATATGCACTGTATCCATCAGAGGAATGCCAAATCAAATAAAAAATCTTTTTGTCTATTTTTTCATTTGCAGAAGTTATTTCCATGTGCTATGTCGGGGGTTGGCTGGCCAGCCAGTATTGCTCTATTGATATCCAGTGGTTTGGTTTGAACGCCCATCTCACTCTACATTTGTAGGCTTATGCTCCCTGTAGATTTCAGTGAAACGTGTTGCCGACCTAACTGCATGTTTGTACTTGTTTTTTCCCTGCAAACTGGACAAGTGAACAAAATGGGGGCTTTGGGTGTGGGAGGTTTAAGTACTTGTTTTTACATTTTTTTCACACAGGGTCTTTTTGTATTTTTTATTTTTTTAATCACATGCTAGCTGAGCTAAACTTTGCCCCCCTGTGTCTCTTTGTACACGTGCATGGTGATTAAGTAGCATTCCTAAGGCTTGCTGTTTTTTCTCCCCAGAAACCAGCTAACATCCTGGTCATGGGGGAGGGTCCTGAACGAGGAAGAGTCAAAATCGGTGAGCAATGCAAAAATCTCCTCTCTTCTTTTCAACACTACACACAGTAGATTATTGATCCAAGTAATTACTAAACCTGTAATGCTGTATTGATCCTTTAGTTTACGGAGAGCTTTACAGATTTCTGTCATAAATATTAAGGAGAGCTAAGATGCTTAAAATGTACTTCAGCCCTCATGAAATATAAGAAATATTGAACCATAAAAGAGATGCCCAAACAGCACTGATATCTCACCTGAGTGAAAATCTGCAGCAGGTTTCATGTCATGACGCAGGTTTTTCACCATGTTGCTAGCAAGCATAGCCACTGAGTTAGCATCAGATGACCACGGACCAACTAGGAATGGGCTAGAGTGGTCAACTGTCAGTCACATTCCCGAGGGTTTTATACTCTGGTGGGGGTCATAACGGCCACTTCCCGGTATTGTGGAAAGGTACGTGGAGCTATTCAGAGGTGACGACGCAGGCCTGAAAACAGGACCTGTTTCCACCCCTTTGCAGATCTGATAAGTGTTATTTTCAGCTTCCCCTCATGCCAGCTGGATGGCTGGGCGGCTCTGGAGTAAGCTGGCACTGCTGGCGCCGCCCGTGTCAGCTCGTGAGGAAGCGGCCGCCTCCAAGCCGAACGCCCGCTGGAGCTGAGAGGACAGGCACACCGCTGGCTGACAGCCCTGCCCATATGTATTTTTAGCATCATTACGCTGGATGCCAGGCAGCTATCTAAAAATGCAACGTTATATGATATGCATCAGGCCACTGCACGCACAATTGGGCTTTAAAGCTGCTTGCTGCTGGCCTTCTTCTTCTTCAGTTGATGATATCAGCCAACCCATGATATTTGAACCCAGGGACCTACATTAGATGGAATATAGGCCTGTAGTACCCTGTTAATGAACCCAGCTCATGGCTCTCTTATGACTATCACTGAAGCTGTGACCGTGTGCAAAGAGCAGAAGCTTCTTGTGGTGATCTCACGTGCTGTGTCTTTAAGTGATTAGAGAGCTCTGAAAGCTGTCCATGAGGAAGAAGAGGCATTTTTGGACGGGTTTTGTGTTTCTCCGCTCAAGTGTATTAAAGCTCAAGCTCCGGAACGAGGCCGGCAAGAGCGGTCAGGTTCTGAGCTCGCAGGATGCAGTTAGAAACATTCAAGCGTTTGTTTGAGGATTTGAAGCGTATCGTAAGGCATCATATTTTAATTTGAACATTAGCTCTCCTTTAACACATTCTCAGTTGTAGTTGAGTGTTGGAGATTAGCGTGTAGCTTTTCAACTTGTTTTTTCAATTGGAATTTTTGATAGAGAATTGTCAGAGACACCTGCCTACCCCTTTTTTCATTAAAACTGGCAAAAAAACAGATCTTAGGATCTTATCAGAGAGTTCTTTGGGGTCTCATTCTGATGTTGATTTGTTCACATTTAGTTTTGTTGAAATGTTTGTCTTGAAAACAAATGTTTTCAGCAGGCTTGACCAGGTTTTTGCAAGCTGGCAGGGCCTGATTTGCAGACCTATAGAGGATCTGGCCTGTTATCTCACATCATCAGTGTTGCGCTACACTATTATACATTGGCTGAATGACCATCTGCCATGGGACCATAGAAAGCATGTTTAAAATGCTGTGTTTCAGTGTGTGATGCACTATGTGGTGGTGTAGTGAATCCTGATCGTTACAGCTAACCACGTTACAGGACCACTGTATAGCTCTGTCCAGTAGCCCCATAGGATGGCATATTATTAGCAGTAGCATCACCTAACTGCCTTCATCTCATCACGTGCCACAGACAGCTCCATTGGGATTGTCCCGTAATAGCGATGTGTGAAGTGTTCTACACACCTCAACTGGTGTACCTCCGTACCTGCGTTTGCCTGCATTCCTCTGAATCGACCCAGGGCATTGTAGTAGTGAAACAGGCTGACGAAAACAATAAAATTGTGTTTTTAAAGAAATGGACCACGGTTATTGACCACGTTGTTTGTTTCCCTCCTCTTGTGCGTCCCACCAGCGGACATGGGCTTCGCCAGGCTCTTCAATTCGCCTCTCAAGCCCCTGGCGGACCTGGACCCGGTCGTGGTGACGTTCTGGTACCGGGCGCCCGAACTGCTGCTCGGGGCGCGACATTACACCAAAGCGATCGGTGAGTGACGCCAGGACGCACACGCCCAAAGCGGTCTCCATGGCAACCTCTTAGGAGGCCGGGGCCCAAGAGCCAAGAGACGTCTTTGGTTGAGTTGCAGGGAGGCCTGTAGCATAGTGGTTAAGATAAAGGACTGGGACACGCATGGTCGGTGGTTCTAATCCCAGTGTAGCCACAATACGATCCGCACAGCCGTTGGGACCTTGAGCAAGGCCCTTAACCCTGCATTGCTCCAGGGGAGGATTATCTCCTGCTTAGTCTCATCAACTGTACGTCGCTCTGGATAAGAGCGTCTGCCAAATGCCAATAATGTAATGTAAAATAGCGCGTGACGGCATTTGTGTTTTTACTGGCGTGCGTTCATCTGCCTTGGGTCAGGCATGATAATTGCACCGATATGGAGAGTGCCAAACCCACAAGCCCTATGCCTCGTACACCCCGTTAACCTTACATTAATTTAGCAGACACCTGATTTATACAAGTACACTGCCAGACCTGACTACTTCCCAAATTGACTTGACTTATGCAACTATGTTAAGCAAGAACCAAAATACAAATGCCAAATTCTTACAGAGTACATCCATAACATGCCCTAGGTACAAAAACATAAAACCACAAAACACTATCATAACGTGATACAGGTACTAAAGGTAGGAGTCTCAATGGGTGGTGATGGAAGCGAAGGGTGAAAAGGTGGGTGTTCAGGCATCGTCTTTGGGCTTTGGCTGGAGAAACCTCGCATTCGACAGCCAAGAGATTGTGTTGGAATTCACACCAGCTTACATGGCTGTCAGTAAGATAGCTGCCTAGCAAGCAATGCAGTACGGATCATGCCGTGGACAGTGTCATGAGCCTAGTATTATTAGCCTGTTTTCGTGGAAAACCTGTCTGTCCTTCTGAAGGTTAGGATAAAGGTTAACAGCACGTGCTAAAGCTGGCCCATTCCATTTGTACTTTCATTACACCTACAATTTGCTTGCATCTAATGCCAGTCAACCTCTGACATCATTCCTGGCTGTTGTGCACAATTTTTTAAATAATTGATGTGCATGCTACTCATTGCAAATGTATAGAAGCCCATTTATATCATAGCTGAAGCAGAATAGGAGAGTTTGGTTGAGGGGATCGCATTGGAACACTTTTTCTGTTGTCCTCCAGTTCCATGTCAAAGCAAAATACAAATCCTCCTGTTACGAAGGCCCTACAGCTCTGCACAGAAATTGTCTTCTACATACAGAGCTCTTTCTCTAAAAGCTCAATAGTAACCCCTGGAACCCCCAGTGCTGTTCTGGGGGGCTCATGTTGACCACTGCTTCTCTTTGACAGACATCTGGGCCATCGGCTGCATTTTCGCCGAGCTGCTCACGTCAGAACCCATCTTTCACTGCCGCCAGGAGGACATCAAAACCAGCAACCCCTTCCACCATGACCAGCTGGACAGGATATTCAGCGTCATGGGCTTCCCTGCAGGTTCGTACTGACGCCTCAGACATTGCCTGCGGCTTTTAGCACCGTAAATACCTTTACAATACCATAATAACCTGAATTAATAAGTACGAAGCCAGCCAAGATTCAGTATGAAGATGTGGCTGTCATCAGAAGCTCATTTTAATGCTCCACATTTACCTGCCATTTGACTTATGCAACTTGTAAAATATGTTTGGAATGTTCAGACTGTTTTGGTATCAGTTTGGTATCAGATTAAAATAATTTAAATGTTCTCTTAAAAACTCTAAAGTCCTAAGGCAAAGAATATTCACTGTGTTTTTGGCTGCCCTTCCATAAAAGGATAGGTGTGGCAGAGCAATTAACTGAGTTCTTTACAACATGCGCACACTGTACTTGTGTAAAGTTTACAGTTTTAGTGTTTAAAAATCCTGCCCTGTGCTTATCCGGTCCTCGTTTAAATAGGTCAAATTCACTCTTTGAACTCCTCAGATAAGGACTGGGAAGACATCAGGAAGATGCCCGAGTACCCCACCCTTCAGAAGGACTTCAGGAGAACAACGTGAGTGGGGAGATGGACACGGTGTCGACTCTGTTCTTTCCCCTGTCGTCAAACGCCGACCTCATCGCGCTCTTAGAACAGGCTCTTAAAACAGGCTCTTAAAACTCTTAAAACTTATTTTACTCTATTGTGTGATGAACGTTTGCATCCGTTCCATTTCCATGGGAGTTGGATCCATTGTGTGTTTACAGTGGTCTTCTCTTTCTCTTGTACTTTCTATCTGCGAGTGCAGGTATGCAAACAGCAGCCTCATCAAGTACATGGAGAAGCATAAAGTGAAACCAGACAGCAAGGTATTCCTGTTGGTAAGTGCACCGTATATTCATCGCACATTGCATGTGTGCTTTTTGTTTTGTAAAAATAACATTATCTTTTATAATGTGCTGTAACTCCAGACTTAGATACAAAGCAATTGAATTTTACAGTGCTGATTTCGTGGACAAATTAAGCAAATTTTATTCCTTTAATTATAAGTAGGCCTGCAGCCCAGATCTAAAACTACACCTGCAAGAACAGACAGTGGGTTGTGGGATAAGTATTAACTTTGCGATTCTTCTAGCTCCAGAAACTTCTCACGATGGATCCCACGAAAAGGATCACCTCGGAACAGGCACTGCAGGATCCATATTTCCTGGAAGATCCGTTACCCACGTCCGAGTGAGCCTCTCATTTGAATTACATTCCTCACGCACAGACAAAACTGCAGTCTGTTCTTCCCGTTCTGTAGAACTACTGGTAGTTCTCAGGAATGCCCGTAAATGCATTACTTTGCATTATGTGGTCTTCCCTGGTCTGTTTACTGGTTACTGTTTATTGGTCGTTGGGGGGACCAGAATAACCTGCTCCTGTCCTGATCCAACCGGCTTCCTCTGCCCACCATTTGTTTTCCCACCTGAATTCAGTTTTAAGAAGCTACCTGAGATGCACCGTCATTGTTTCAACCTGATACAATGTAGCAGACAGAAGCCAGCCTGGCCCATCACTTATTAATAGTGAGAGTTAGTTATTAACGTAACTAGCGAGATGGTTGTGCCATTTCTAAATGTCAGTTCAGGATTAAAACATAACACCAAGTTACCTATTAAGGCTTTGCATTACTAATTATCTCACTTCAGATTATTCATTCAAATTTGTGTCACGCACGTTAAACGCCGGTAGGCCTCTCGTATTTTACGAAACAGGAATAACAGCAGTGGCAGAGTAGATGTGTGAAATATGATACACACTCTAGAGTGAAGTCGGTCTGAACCCAAGCCTTAATACTGAACATTATTTATACTATGTGTACTATCATCTTTTAAGCAGGCTGGTACATTAGACAAATACACATGACAACAAGTAACTTGGGATGCTTATAAAGTACAGATTTGCAGGCCTACAATGATTGAGTTAGCACCATGTTTTTCACTCAATCTAATTTGTTAGTTATATGTCTGTTGTAGTTCTGTAATGCAAAAAAAAAACTATTGTCAAAGAGGAGAAAGGCATACTGTGGGAGGTTTGAATCTCTGATCTTTTCAGACATTTATCTGTTTGTTCTATTGTAAGACAGTAGTAGGTCTGCACCCAACCACAACTTTTGTTCTGTTTTTTCTCCTCAGTGTATTTGCTGGATGTCAGATACCCTATCCAAAAAGAGAATTTCTAAATGAGGATGAACCTGAGGAAAAAACAGAGAAGGTAATGCTTAACTATTATTTATTGAATGGTATTATTATTATTCTTGTGGTTGTTTTTGTTATTTTATGATTGGCAGAAAAATGGATAAATGTTTTACTTTTCTCTGACAGATCATTTTTTCTCACATTCTTTGAAAAACAACATATTTTATGAGCCACTGTGACTCTCCCTGCTACTAGAACCAGGAAATATGCTAATAAACCAGCCAGGCCACTTGTAGACTACCTTCCACGTGGCTAGAAGTGCTAGCTGAATTCTCCTATTCAAGGATTGCTAATACTGTATTAGCACTAAAGTAAACTCCGAACACCAAGTCAGCTCACTATGTTTCAAATAGTGCAACTTTCCTTATGAATAAAAAAAATAGTACTTACAGATCATCTTTGATTTGTGTGTGTGTGTGCAAGTCTAATTCCTTCCGTTTTCATAAAAACTGGGTATGAGTCACGGACACAATCCAGTTTAGCATACAGTGCCATGGCAATGGTGATCCACTGTGGGGAAGCTGTTGCTAGCCATAGAAGACCAACCGGGCAGGCTTATACACCGCAGCCTGCAAAACAGAGTGAATAGGTGTTTGGACCATGATGAACTAACATGGTCTTCTGAACACAGGGACATTGTGTAGTTATTTATTCTCTATAAATATTGGTCCAATTCACATCAATCAAAGTGTTTTTGTGCGTGGGATAGTCAATAAACAACTATAATCATAAACCGCGTTCCTTGGGAGAAACTCTACCTTTGAACGAACGTTAACTTCTGATGGAAGCGTTCTGTGTTCTGTTTGGAGCGCGTGAGTTTACTCACAAGATCCTGTAGGCATCTGTGGGATAGGCATGTTTTTTTTTTTTTTACCTTGAAGGGTCTCTGTCCTGGGCTACACCTGTGGATGTGTGTAATACACTTTCACAAAACAGTCTTCAGGTAATACGCATGCCAGCCCCCTGAATGCATGTTGAAACCTGCACCAGTAAGCTGCTTTGAGAAATTCCTGATTAGCGTATAGCTCGCTTATTTCTCAAGCCATTCATGTGCAGAATGAAACTGGCTTTTCAGCTTTGTTGGAGTAGAGAGAAAATGGGAGCGAGAAAGAGATAGCGACATGCGACAAAGATCGCGCGGATTCGAACCGCCAATGTCGCTCCGCCACTGAGACACCCCAGAACGAAATCTGTGACCCTCTAGAATTCAGAGCCCTTTCTGTTACATGTTCATGGACATTGGTAAATCCAAACGATATGTGCTGTACATTAAGACTGTTTCCCAACCGGAAACATTTTCCTTAACTCTCGTGTGCCATCAGGCGTGCCCCGTGAAAAAAATAATATATTGGTCAATTAAAATCCCGAAAGGACATTTAGGCCTACTGTCGACATGTCACGTCAACGGCAGTACGTCGATTACTTTTGAGTGTCGTGTGCCATGAGATTCTGTTAATTGTGGACAGTGTTGCGTGGATAAAAGTAAACAGTGCATAGAGGTATACGCCGAGGCTGACTGAAGACGCGCTCCTCCGCGGCGGTATTTGGGCTCTGCCTCACCGTCTCCCCGCTCCCGCGCAGAACCAGACGCAGCAGCACCAGCAGACCACCGCGCAGACGCAACAGCAGACGGCGGGGCAGCAGGCCCCCTCTCAGCAGAGCTCGGCCCAGACCAACGGCACAGCAGGGGCCGCAGGGGCCACGGCGGGGGGGGGGCTCCAGCACGGCCAGGACCAGGGGCCCCCCAACAAGAAACCTCGCATCGGGCCCTCGGGGGCCTCCTCAGGCACCGGGGTCATGCAGTCCGAGTACCAGGTACATCCCGCTCTTCCAAATGTAGGCCTTTTGGATTCTTAGATCTACACTCTCAGAGATGGTGACAGTGGAGGTACATTTTTGTTCTTCAAGGATAAAAGTACAGTAATGTTCTCTTTGACAACATTATGAGTATGTTTTCCAAGTAAAAAAAGGTACAAATTAATTATATATTGCTGGCTAGGGATACAATAACTACTAACCTATTCATACCTACCGCTCAAGCTACGAGCATTCATACCTTTTTGGGCACTTTTCATGCCTTTATTTCTGAGAGTGTACACTGAGCACCCAGTTGAATGTCTGCATTTGACATCAATTCAACATTTATTTCACCACACAAGGGCTCTAGAAGAGCTCTAAGTAGCTGTATTCTGAAATCCTGATGGTTCTGATCAAAGAAACCGCATCTATAGGAGGAAGACCTGTTAAATATTTACCCCCCTGGCCCCCATAATCCCTCAATATCCACTCTGGCAGGACTTGTTGTTTGTTGAAGACAAAAATCATTCCATGAAATATCATTTATTTTAAATATTCAGATTCACAAATGAGTTGCTGATTGTAACTGCACCTCATTTCCATGTGGTGAAGGGACATGTGGAAATGTAAGGGCATTCACTGATCATATTCACTGTTATGTTGAAAGAACACAGGCTGATCTGTCCTCAAAGGTTTGACCAAATGAAGCAGAAAACTCGCCCGCACGCTCCCGTGACCGTTGAGTAGTCCAATGCGGAGAGAGGCTGAGGCGATGTCATCCAACCCAAACGTTCCCCTAACACACACACCCCTCACCACCCTACCCCCCACCCTGTCTGAGAGGAGCACCGCGTGAGCATTCCGGAATTCCGGACCTGCGATAACGGGGTGATATTGTTACACCGAACCGTCTAAGCTCCAGATAAACGAGGTGACCTTGCTTCCTGCTCCCCCTCACACCATAGAGCTTCTCCAGGGAACCGGCCTTATCAGCCTCCTGGACTCTGGAACACAGTCGCAGAGGGAGTGTGAGGGAGAGAGGGAGTGTGGGAGAGAAAGCGGAGAATGAGAGCGAGAGATGGGAAACGGGGGAGGAGGTGCGGTGTTCCTGAACTGCCCCCGAACCTCTGCTGCCCCCTGCTCATCGCTGTGAGCTTGTCGCTGAAGGTGGTGACGGCGCTATATTTAGTCAGAACTGAGCCTGCACTGAGACAGCTGCGAGCAGCACTGAAATCAGGCCTCAGCAAGTGTATAAATATACCCCCCACTCCTCCTCCCCAGCTTGGAGGGTGAACCCCGGCCCACTTTCCCTTTCATTGATCGGCTGCCTCTATGCTATCCCAGAGTGCACCTCTCCCGTGTACTCTCTGCCAATGAGTATAAATAGGGCATCGTGCGGTCAGGGCGACCCAGGCCCAGGAGGACGACAGGGGCTCTCGCGCTCTCTCTCTCTCTCTCTCTCTCTCGCTCGCTCTCTCTGTCTCTATCTCTCTGTCTCTCTCTCTCTCTCTCCCTCACTCTCTCTCTGTCTTCTCTCTTTCTCTGCCCATCCCTCCCTATGTGAGCCCCCTGGGGTCAGCCGGTAAGACCTCAGATGAAGGTTGTTTTGCCTCTGCCCTGATGACACCTGAACCGTGCTAGAAAGTGTCCCTTAGGGCAAAGGAGGCATGTCCGGGCACGTCTAGGGACGGGCGACTCCAGGATTTTTGGAATCAGTGGTATTCACTCACAATTTAAGCTAAAGGTTAGGAATTCATTTCTGGTATCCTATTTAAAATCATATTAAAAAAATTAATTGGGCAGACTTCAAAACCAGGTCACAAACATCACAAACAATAGTAAGAGTGATAGTTGTGAATGCTTGGTTAATATTATCGTTTCTGTCTTTTGAAAGTTTCTTTTTTTATCTTTTCAGCACTCCAGCTCCCGCCTTGGTTACCAAAGCAACGTCCAAGGTTCCACCCAGTCCCAGAGCACCATGGGGTACTCATCCTCCTCCCAACAGAGCTCCCAGTACTCCCACCAGTCACACCGCTACTGAGGGTCCTGTGGATGTCTCGCCCTTTCTCCTACCTAAGTCTCGCCCTCACCTCCTAGCCTTTGCCTGCAATTTACCTTTCCCTCCCTCCCACACAAGCCCCACCCTCTCTCCCCCAAAAGCCCCACCCCCTTTCCCCATGCATGCCCAGCCTCTCCACACAACCCCCTCCCTCTTCTCCACACAAGCCCCACCCTCATGCCACACCTGCTCCTTCCACTCCCGTCAGTCCCCTCCCCCTTCGACAAAGCCGTCACTTCCATTTGACTCTTCCAAATCCTCACTCCCTCTCAGGACGAGCCCCCTCTTCCTCCCAGACCTTGCCCTTGCTCTGACGTGGGCCTCAACCTGCCCTAACTCGGGGCTTTTGCAATACAAAGGCATACTCAACATAGGAACCAAAAACGAAACCCTCCCTTACCCTTAGCCCAAGGGTAGTGAAATCATTTCTTTATTTAAAAAAAAAAAGAAAAGAAAGAAAATATACAGACTAAAGAAAAGAAGAAAGGGTCAGGTACAACCTCTTGGATAAACCCTGCTACACAAAGACAATGTTCTCAGAACCATAGCACTTAAAAACACATGTTCCTCAAGAGGAAGAATTGCAGCTTTGTTCGTTAATATGCCGCACCTTTTCTATTTGTTTAAAAAGAGACATTGTGCACTCTGTAGAGTTTTCAAGTTTACTTCAGCCTTTGTTTTGCTAAATATTTTTTCCATATTGAACAGTGTTGGGAAGAGCAGGAAAAGCAAAGCCCTTTACATTTATGGTTTTCTCACACTGTACAGTTCACATTAAGGATTTCTATCTCAACCAGACAAATGTAAAATAATAATAATAATATAAAAACATATTATTAAAAAGGAACAAAATCAAAGCCAACACTTCACCGATTTGAAATGGAAGAAGCAAGCTTTTTGGAATTCTTCTCCCATCTAATTTTGAAATTGCATTTGTACAGATAGAATATCAGCTGTCCAGCTGATGTCATTGCAGGGAATATAAAACATACAGTCTATATAAATGTGTTATTAGAGTTTGTTTAATAATGAATTTTAGTGACCTGTACAGATAGATTAGGACAGTGCAGTGGAAGGAGAGTTTGTGTCCACTCTCTCTGTGACCCCAGTAACAGGCTCTGTTTATCTGCAGCCTTCTCCACCGCCGTGACCCCTTGGACTCATCACACTAACCGTGCATCACAAACGGAGGGTCGTTTATCTTACAGAACTGTACAGCGCTGTCTTGTTTTGTCTGGGATCTTTTTTTGTTTGGGGGAAGGAAACAAACATCCTCTGACCATTCTGCAAGGACGTTTGGCGAGGCCGTTTCCACTACTGCGTGAACGTTTTTGGCACCCAACTTTCAGTGTATGCCTGTGGTGAGCATGCCGTGAGCGACGCCGGGCAGAGGCACACCGTGCGGAAAGGTCAAGCAACGGCCAGAGGGGGGGTCAAAGGTCACGCAATATGCACATCACCAGAAAAAGCAGCTAACAGTTTCTAAACCGTTCCACAGACTGTTACCTCCTGGCGATTTCTTTTTAATGTTTGTTGTGTTATCACGATTCTGTTTCCATCAATGTAGTTCAAACCTTTATCTTTTTTATTATACATTTTTCTCCAAACTCTGTCTAAGGGATTGCACTGCCGTTTTGACCTCCACGAGGCCCTGGAACAAAGACGCGGCGAAGAGACCCTCCCTCTGCCTCTACTTCCCTCCACCCCTGACTGAGCACTGACAATTTCAGCAGGCAGAGCAGTGGACACCACTCTTCTCTCTACTATTTATCCTGTGAAAAGTAGTCTACTGCAGCCGCACTGCGTGACCTAATACCCTGAGATGTGATACGACTGCACCACCCCCCCGTGACATTCTGCCAACTGGGAAACAAGGACATTGTACACCAGGGACATCTAGTGGTTATCAACGGAACTGAGCCTTCCTCTCCTCCCATGTCTCTCACTCTCGCGGTCTTTCCAAAGTACTCCGAAAGGGTGTGCTATCGCATGGTGGTGGAAGCAATGTATTGCAGTTACAGTAGTAGTGAGATTATTATCTGTCGTCACAAAACTGGGGCTCTATCTCGTTCTCTTTCTCCTCTTTTTCCCCCCTTCTCATTTTCTCTTTCTCTCCCCCCCCCCCCACCCCTTTCTACTCACAAACCAGGATCACGATGACCTTTTGGAAGACAATGTTTGTAAACTGTTTAAAACTGCCTTTGAGCTGTACAGAAATCACCAGCCGTACTCAACTGGCACACACCGACTATAAACACTGTCTCTTCTGAAAGTTATGGAAAGTCAGTCGTTTTAAGAGAGGAACAGCTTAGTTACACTGCGACATGGTGCTGCATCACAGTCGCAAACAAAAGGTACTTTGGAACGAAAGCTGTACGCGCGATTGTTGGAAGCTTTCCGTATCAACCAGGCTCAGTTAAACACCTGTCACAGATGCGCAGTGACCGTGTTCAACTCCTTGAGTTAATGATCCTACCTAATCCATTCTTGTGTTTTTTTACTGGCTGAGAACGCTCTTTTTTAATGACGTCTATAAATCTACTGTCTTTTCTCCTTCCCTCTAAAGTAAAAATTGACAACATTTACAGGTACAGGCTGACCCGATCTTTTTATGAGTATTACGCAGACAAACGTCCTTGTGATGTTTCGAAGCCTAGCAATATTGTGCTTAGAAGTTTTTGAATCTGCACTGCGAGAGTTGAGGTCGTTGCCAGGACGCCAGATAAGGAAAAGGCACTGCTCCTTGTTCAAGTGGATTTCTAAACAGTGATCCAAACTGTTTTATATATCTCCTTTATATGAAGATTTGTTACTGTTGGTGTTGTTTTTTTTATTTACTGTTGTTGTTTTTTGAATTTCCCCTTGGTCAGGCACAAAGGCCAGGTGTTGCAGCAGCCTTCCAAAACTATATGGTGTATTCTGGGAAATGGAACCAGCAGCTTTTCCGGGGTTCTTTGCCAAACTTCTTTTCTATGCTTAAAGTATGGCTAAAGAGCAAAGTGTGTAACTAATATACTGCTCTGAATTAAAACTCTACTTAAGCGAGGTTTTAAAGTATTATACTGTATGTGGCTTCCACTGACCGTGGTGAGGTAATAAAATCCATACAGTTCCTATGCAAAAGTGAAAGAAAAGCTTTTACAGTACTTGTGTAATGCCTCAGTTTTTGTTTGTTTTTTTGGGGCATGAAAATCACTGGTTTCATATGGTTGAAGACTCATTGTTTTTTTTAACGATTTTAAATAGAATTTCCATTCTGTATTGTAATTCCAAATAAGTAGTGAGTAATAGAACCTGGCATTCATTTTAGCCTCATCTCCTGTCTGGTTAGATACTGCATCACAATATCTATATTCAAACTGAAATGTTTTAAGAGGAAGCATGTATATGGATAGTATACAATCATATTTATTATTTCCATATATAAACCTACTTATATGTGTGTTTTATGATATTTCTGTGTTAAGGAGACTTGAGACAGAACTGGACCTATGTCTGACAAAACCCACATCACTAAATAATTGTAAGGCTACAGTACACTTGCCTGTCAGGTCCATGAAATAAAAACATAATTTTGCGCTGTAAAAGCAAAATCATATCAATATTTTGATAGTATAATGCTTAGCAATTAATTTTTTGTATGGTCTTATTCTGATATTGTACAGGAGGACACGGACAGTCATGCCGGTAATAGTAACGATTTTTGCTTGAATAGTAGGCGTGTTACTGTTGTGGGTTGTCCGTCAGGTTATTCTATCTGGGTCTTGTTTGTTTGTCATCAGGAAGCAGAGACTTCCGCGCTCATCATCATGTTTTCTTATTTTTTACTGGACTGAAACAATATATTTCAATGTGTGGACAGTGCCTTTTTAAGTCTGAGTGTTTAAACCTCAAGGTCGCCGTCTCATACACCATTCAGGACATGTTTTTCATTTTGCCTTCTCAGTAGAGGTTGTTTGTTTGTTTTAGTTTTTTTTACTTTTTCATTTACCAGTTTGTGTCTTTTGCAGAACTTTATTAATTTACTTCAAACAGTGGCAGCAAGCAGATAGATATCACTCTTGATGTCAGTCATCCAGTGACTTTTAGGAAAAAAAAAAAAAAACAACATAACAAATGAAATGTTAAGTTTGTCTCTTCAAGTTAATATTGTCCTTTCGTCATTAAAATACAGTAACCGTAAGTTTTAAATGCTGTACATAAGAACACATTTTAAGAAATCTTCATTGAAACGTAATGCTATGATAATTGTCCTTAATGCACTGTTATTGCTGAAATATTTAGTGGTAAATGAATACTATTTAATGTTTTGTTTGTTTTTACTGTCTTGTTTAGACACTAAAAGTATGGCAGTTATAAGACAATAGGGCCAGAAAATGCTCTTTTTAAGGAGTTTTTATATACATGTATAGATATATAAAGACTCACTATAGTATACATCTATAAATGATAGTGCACTTCTAAGTCTGCACCTGTTCACATTTCCCTTCTTAGTGTATGTATGTTGCATGTGCTTGTCTTTTCCAATCCAAAACTTTAGCACTTACTTTACTCATTCAACAGTACGTACAGAGACTACTTGTACAGAGACTGCAGCGAAGACCTCTGGCTTGTAAAGGGCACATACGAGAACATTTCATTTCCAGGAAGTGCAATCTTCATTACTCCTTAGATACGACCGATGGTAAATGCCTCAAATTATAATCACATTTCTATCATTTTTAATGACATTTGATCTCATATACAATTGATTATTGTATGCTAAGTGCTTTATATGGGTTTATATTTGTCTGTCCTTAAAACTGGACATATAAGTGACCCCTCATCAGTGGGCCTTATTCTTGTAAGGCTCGGTAACTATGATCCAAACTATTTCAGAATTCTATTTTATTTTTGAAAATTATTATTATACCTTTACCCTTTTTTACATTACCCTTCTTTTCCTGTTGCAAATAGTTTTGAGGCTCTCGTATGGATTGCAATGAAGGTAAAATAATTAAAATAAAAACATTAAAATAAGGTGTCTTTTGCTGCATGGAGTGGAGCGTACCTCTGGGGTACAGTTTGAGTCTCCCCCAGTGAACATGGTTACTTTGCAAGCCTGTGTGACTCATGTCCAGTCTCTGTGTAGGTGTGTTTATGTGTGTAAATACACACATATGCACAAAGCAAGCATATGGTCAGAACTTATACTGTGTCTCCATAGCTTATGGCAATATGAGAATAGCACAGTGCAGGAAATAAACAAAAATCATTTATACTCTACGGCTGCTTCTAGCTAATTTGTCCTAATTTCACTGTACAAATGACTGTTAAATGAGAAAAAGTCATGTATATTTATTTTATATCCTCTATTGTAATAAATCTCTTTTGCTTCAGATGAAAGGTGTCTTTTTTCCATCCCATAATGCAGCGCTACTCAACTCCACGTCCTGCGGGCCGCAGTGTCTGCATGCATTTGCCTCAACTCTACACCAACTGATTTCACTAATTATTTTACCTGCTTGGTTGAGATAATAAGCTAATTTGTGAAAGCAGGTGGTTTAGCGCACGGTAGGAGCAAATACCTACGCCCGCAGGACGTAGAGTTGAGTAGCGCTGCCATAATGTAACTTGACTGTTGTGAACTGGAGTGCATTCACTCCCAAAGTTTTTCCCAAAGGTATGTGGAGTGAATGTTTAATACATTGACATTGGCAATATCTAACAAATATATCAGTCAGAAATTGTATTTTGTTATGGTCTCATTTTAAAATGAGAACATCTTTTTTTAAAATCTCCTTCAGGTTATTGATCATTATAAGTATTTAATATTATTACATCTTGGCAATACAACATGAATGCTGATCGTCCAGTGAAGTTGTAAATGATTTAGAGGCAGAAAAATAAATGCAGATCCATGGTTCTGCCCCTAGATGTCACCGTTTGATCTTTAAGTTGCAGCACTGTGCCAAGAGGGCATGGGAATGAGTGCTTTGTCCGTTAAAAAAAAAACTTCTCTTCTTCACAAACACCCCTAGTCATTAATCTCAACTAGCCAACTCCCTTTCTTCAAAATAACATTGTAATTATCACCCAGTCATAGGTTTTGATAGGTGCTTATTTGGATTGTGGGATTTCAGGAATCATACCCGATTCAAGCCAATTTGGTTATAATTCCTCGAATTCTTATATCCTCATTTGTGTCATGCTTCCTAGAGAATCCACCTACATGCTGCCTAGTAACTGAGTTACCTTTATTTCAGTGGAATTTTGCCTGCTGTATCAAACAAGTGCCACATTCAACTGCATTTCATAGGTGTGGCAGATAACCGCAAAAGACATTGAAAATCCAAACGAGAACCGGTAAGCCAGGCGCTGACACCAGCCAAGCGGCGGCGCAGAATGCACCGAGTGAACCCGGCGGGCCCTGACTTATTACTCCAATCACTTTGGGGAATTTATGAGCCGGAGGCATTGCCGCAGAATGCATTAACACACATGTGAGCACATTTCCACGCTGTCTCGAGATGCCCCTCCCCCGGGCAACTTCTCCAGCCCCCGCCCGTTACTCTACGTGCTGCCTGCACCACCGAGCCCCACAGCCCGGGTGGTCGAACGGTGTGAGAGTGCCCCCCATAAAAGCCTCCCTCAACATGGGGGGGGGGGGGGGCGCATTCCACACCCCCCCGCCTCTCCGATGACCCTACGAGAGGCCTTCTCTGTGGCGCTGCCACACCTGTGTTATCAGGGTCACAGGGAGGACACTGACATTGCTGGAGCTCCAGGGTTCTCGTGATAAGACACCCGTGCGCGTACGTCAGCTGGGGAGGGGAAGAGACTGTCGAAAAGCTTGCCCACGGACTCACCCACAGGGCCAAGGTTGCGGCGAGGCTCTTCACTTTCCCTCTGTGGGCTTGGTGGGGTCAGGCAAGGCGTCTGAAGCCCAGCTAGAGCATCCTGGGATAAGCTTGCTGCCCGTGGCCTTCTCCCAGACTCCTCAGATGGGGGGGAGGGGGTCAGCCCTGTCTTCCATCACCGCTCCCTGGTCGGTAAAGAATGTGGGCCCTCTCCTCGGAAGGTTGAGCTGACCGAGCGTTGCCGACAGCGGTCTGAAGCTTGGAGTGCTTTCACACGTACCCACAGAAATAGAGTGCTCATCGCTACACGCAGAATGTGAATACCGGGGCCCAGCGTGAAACCTGAGTAAATCTCAGGCACTCGATTGCTCGTCCAGCAGCTATGCAAATGCTTGTTACAAGTTTTTCTGCCCGTGATTCTAGTCCTGGCCTTGTAAAATCTCTCTTTCTCTCCTCCAGATTTGATTTGCACAAACCCTTATTTACACAAAAGATGAATTGGCTGAATGAATACAAAATAACTGATCTAGTTTGACTGGAACCTTTTCGGAAGTTGCAGTACCTATTGTACTAGGACTGATACTAATTAACAAGAACTGAATTCCCAGAATAACTGGGATATTACCAGTTCAAGCCACGGCCATGTTGCCTACAGCCACGATTCAGGACCATTTCCTTTGTTCTTCTAGGTGGAAGGTGGGTTTAGGTTAGTCAGGGTTCCTGGGGTTAACACTTCATTAGTGTCTCCTACTGTTATTCTAGGCACCCACGGGCAGCTAGTTGTCATCAGTAATAGATACACCTCTGCTCTGTTCTTTCGTGGTACTCAGAGGTCTGTAGAGTGGAAAATAGTTGCTAGCTCATTGGTGGCTCATCGTAGGAAAATGCATGCTTCAGCTGCAGTGCAGTGACTCAGGTGGCTAAAGTTGGGGAGGGAAAAAAGTGAATTTTAACATCAGGGTTTGATCAGGGCGTGTGGCTGTTCTGGCACAAGAAACGGGACGCAAAAAACAACAATATTAAAGTGAGGTGTATTTCGTAACTGCCGCACAGGGTACGTGAGATCGGAGTGCACTTCAGAGTATGAGTTTCAGTGTGATTAGGATTGGCCTGTCCTGCAGGCCCTAACCCTCATTTTGTTAACTGCTCATGCCCGGGGGCTGCATTCCTGCCCCCTTACCCAACCCCTACACACATCCCCCATCTCATTCTTATTGTTGTGACTCAGCAATGCCTATTTTTAAGAGGCTTGCACAGAACAAAATGATGACACGTGACCTGGAGGCATTGTAAATGACAGTCTCACGTCTGACACACGACACCTCCAGACCGTGAGAATTTTTTTTTTTTCCATAGCAGAATCAAGGAAGGTGAGCTTCAATCCCTGTAAAGGCAGTTAGCAGGGATAACTGTGTATCTATGAGCAATGAGCACCATAAGAAAATAAGGTGTCAATATTTATGTATGCTTTTATAGTCATAGCAACCTTTACTAAGTCTTACCATGTTCACTTCGCCGTAAACTGGCCAAGGACTGTGGGTATATTGTGTACTATTAGGAGGGCTTTCATAAAACAACTGTTGATAGAGAGGCACAGAATGTTATGTGCTGTTTCTACAAATCTGGGAGTGAGTCACAGCCTGAAACCCCGCCACACACACACACACCGCCAGGACCTGACACCTCAGCACTGTTGGAGACCAATCTCTCAGGGTGACAGGGGGAGGTCTACACTCCCCCCTCCCTATCCCAGGCCCACAACTGAGACCATAGGAAAGGCTTTGACACATTGGGCCAGTTTTTACAGGTTTTTGCCTTTGGATATTCTTTTTTGTATTGGCATGCCCCCACACTTGCATATTCTCTGATGGAGAATTTAGAAAATGCATATTTTGCAAACACACAACAAAACCTTGAGTTACCCCCATCTCGACATGAAAAATGTAGACTATTTCCATTTTCATGCCTGGGATTTTCAAGAACATGACAGTGCTCCTTGTTCAATCAAAGAAGTCTCAGTGTTTGCGGATAGGAGAGGTCTGTGTGTGCGTGAGTCACTGTGTTACGCAGACACACGAGACGCTTTGTGTTTCCACTCCGTCCACTGAGCAAATGTGCAGTCGCTTCACAAGAAAATTCCCACAAGCATCTGTTTTGTCACTTAGCCCTTGTGTTGGTTAATGCAGCAGAGAAAAAGAGTCTCCGTCCACATCAATCTCGGTCCACAGCAATTAAGCCGTAAATTTCTTGAACAGGACACCTGTTTATGATGTGCTCACAGGCAACTTCAACCACCCAATTGAACAGTTAAATGACACAGAAAAGCACATTTTACTCCTTCTGCACATTGGATACACATGTTTATGATCTACTGTGGGTGCACCACTGTGATGGACTGGGCGTGGCCACTGCCATGGCTTTCAGGCTGCGTGAACAGTTATATGATTTGCTGGTTATATGTTGTGTCATTCCAGACAGACCAAATTGTCTGACTGCCCTTATTATTTGAGATCATGTATATTTCAATTTCCACCTTGAATAATAGAAAAAGGACATTACATGAGAATAGTAGGGCATTAGCAATAGGTTATGAAAAGCAGCTGGAAGTTTTGTTCTTTTTGTCTGTACACCTTCATCTCACAAAATACTGTACCTGTCATGAAAAACTGGGGAGGGGATGAGACTGTCGGAACGTTGCCTTTGAGCCACAACATTAAGCAGTTTCGGAGCACTTCATTAAATTGCACAGTGATTTTGTAAATGGCTATTAAATTAGTCCAACAGGGTGGTACAATCCCAAGTGAACTTCAATTGAACAGACATATATGACTCGGTAGGATAAGGACAGATATAATCAAGAAAGTGATTTTTCACATGCAGCTGTTTATTAGGCTGCAATATCCCAAGCACATATTTTAGCTCTTATTCCAAGCTTTATTTTATGTTAAGTATCGCATGCAACAGCCATGGTGAGAAGAAATTCAGTTTAGACACAAGTCAAGCTAAAAATCCCAAACAAACAAAACTGATAGTATATTTGTTGGTAAACACATTACAGGAGCCTTGATTAGGAGCACTAATTATCTCTAGATGTGCATCGACCAAGCCATTGTAGGGCGGCCTGTAGTGTAGTGGTTAAGGCACATAACTGGGACACGCACGGTTGGTGGTTCTAATCCCGGTGTAGCCAAAATAAAATCTGCACAGCCGTTGGCTTTAGGCATTGCTCCAGGGGAGGATTGTCTCCTGCTTAGTCTAATCAACTGTATGTCGCTCTGGATAAGTGTGTCTACCAAATGCTGTATGCCAAATGTAATTTGGAAGATATTTTTACATTACATTACATTAATGGCATTTGCGCTGAAAGACCCTAGAGGGAAGTACAATTTCAACTGCTACCTGTACAACAAAGATAAGGACCAGGGCCTATTTGAATTTCTTTTTTTTTTTTAAACAAACAAATAAACAAACAAACAAACAACAAAGCAAAAGTGACCAAACTTAACTATCCAAATACTGCTTACCTAGCCAACTAAAAATACCGATACACAAAGTAAATCACAGAAAGACAACAATTAAGGTTCACAGGGAGGTAGGGAGGGATGGGGAGAGGTGCTGCTTGAAGAGGTGCGTCTTCAGTTTGCCCTTGAAGGTGGGGAGAGATTCTACAGTTCTGACCTCAACGGGGAGTTCATTCCACCACCGTGGAGCCAGAATAGACAGTAGTCGTGAGCGTGAGGTGGAGGTTCGGAGAGGGGGAGGTGCCAAGCGGCCACATTTGTTAATTAACACAGCAGCAACAGAATGTGGAATTAAGTCAGAAATAAAGGATACTTGGCAAGTAGCAGAATTATGCAGGTCTAGCAGGGTGGGTGACATGTAGTGCATTGTGACAAGGAATGTTAAAGGGTCTTCCCCAGCTTATCTACAAAAAATCATCAGACCCTACACCCCTGCCAGACCTCTTCGTTCAGCCTCCACAGGCCGCTTGGCACCTCCCCCTGTGAACCTTAATTGTTGTCTCTGTGACTTGCTTTGTGTATCGGTATTTTTAGTTGGCTAGGTAAGCAGTGTTTGGATAGTTAACTTTGGTCACTTTTGCTCTGTTTGTTTGTTTCTTTGTTCTCAAAAAAAAAAAAAGGGCCCTCGTCCTTATCTTTGTTGTACAGGTAGCAGTTGAAATTGTACTTCCCTCTAGGGTCTTTCAGCGAACTTATCCCTGGTTATGGGTATGCACTTTGTTGTACGTCGCTCTGGATAAGAGCGTCTGCCAAATGCCAATAATGTAATGTAATGTAATGAATGTAGGCTACAGTTTATGTATAAATGTATTACTTTAATCTGACAAAAAGAATGGTCCCTCTGCACAGGACCTCTTGCTCTGATGACCCTCAGATTACATGGATGATCCCCAAACTCAAAGTGGGGTCTTGTATCAGGCCAATATGTATTTTGGTTTTCACATTTGTGAAACAGCCAAGAAACTAGTGATGTGTAGTTATTTTACTCATAGTTTGCTATACACATTGTACTGCAGTGGTCCCTTGTTCATTCCAATGGTCCTGATGTTTTCGGTAGGTCATTCCTTTACTTGAACTACATTCCAACCTGTTCTCCAGTCATTCCAATGGTTCCTGTTTAGTAGGCTACAGTAGTAATATGAATAGGTAGGATATATCAAAAACGAATGTCCGTTCACATACGACTATGATTCATACCATTTTCATAAGGATAGAATAACCTATTTTCTCTCAGGATGCATTCGTTGCCTACATCAATTAAGTAGCTGCGTGCATTGCTCATGCATTTCTTGTGGAGCCACGACTAGTATTGCAAGACCGTCCAGTCCAACACGCTTCTGTTTTAGTTGGACTCAGACCTGCTTGGCATCTCCGAAATACTCCCACCTGTTGTCCTCCCACGTGTCTAGTGGTAGTTTCCACTCGAACAACAAAACGAAATTCTGCCTCTTCCTTAACGCACCCTGCGAAGAACCCAGCCCAACCATTCGCCTCCCTCCCCTTCTTCCTTACCAGTAGTTTCCCCTCGTCTAAATTTTTGCAGTCTCGCGATAGGCGCTTGCTAGCGCAGCCGCCATATTGTGTGACAGTATTTTGATTCGTATCTGTTGGAAGTTAGGAAGGAAAAGAGAAAATAGGGGGGAGTAGAGGGGGGATAAAGAAGAAGAGCTGTCAAAAGAATTCCGGAGTCTCTGAAACAGCGGGGGGCTGCGGCATAGTATCCCCCCACTCCACCGTCAAAACAGAGCAGGCCAGGGTGCTATTCATCCCCCTTTCCAAAGTTCCTCCTCTCCGCCTTTCTGTCATCACCCCGGCCCTGTGGAGATTCGGTGGCGGTGTCTCGGGTGTTGAAGGTGGCCCGGGGAGCGGCGGCGGAGACGGTAAGAGAAAGTTTCGGGACAGGCCCAACAGTAGCTGTTGGGATGTGGGATTACTTCTTTGATTTTAAATTACTGTGTAAATGTACTTTAAGCTATACTTTTATCGTACATAAAACTTTAATATGTCCGCCTCCACCCCCACCCCCCCTTCAGAAAAACTAAAAACTTTCCAAGTAGCAAGCTAGCTAGCATATGTTAGCATTCGTTCTCAGGTGTATGGAGTTTTTACTGTGTCTGATGGTTTCATATGCGGTTGCTTGCTAGCTAGCCTCTAGTAACTTTTCGGTTTACTCTGTCTAGCAAGCTCCAACCTAAGTACATTATTTTACTTAGCTAGCAATTTGATAGATTGCCAGCTGCTTTTAAAAATAAAGAAGTTGTGAGTCGACAATGTAGCTAGCTAACTTTTTGTGTCAGTAAGGTAAATGTTTTTGTAAGAAAAGTATTTTTTTCACTCGGGCTCGTGCAAAAGTTAGTGAAGCTCCTGGGAATGCTAACTAGTTAGCTAACGTTAGCTAAAGTTGTCATAAACTGGATAGCTAAAGTTTGTTGAAGCCAGCTGATTAGTTAGCTGACGGGCTAGCTGCAATGGTGGAATAACTAACAATGTTTGAACTTCTGGCTTTAGCAAGTCCTAAGTAAATTAAGCATTGGCGCTGATTAGCCAGTCAGCCAACGTTATGGAAAACATGGGCTCATTACGTTTGTGTTTATTTTTCTAACTGTCTGGATTAAGCAATGTGTTGTTGCCTAACGCTAGCCAGCTAACGGCTTGGCTAGCTAGGCATCTAACGTTACGACTTGCTTCGTTGTGCGAACTACGTTAGATAGCTAGCTAGACGGCTTATGTTATTTTGTCATTTTCACTTCGTGCGGTCCACGTTGTCCCCAAATAAACAGAAGGTTATGTGGCTGATAACGTACAGTTTGCTAGTGGAGGAGGCCCCGAAGTTAACAAAAGCAATTGGGGCAAGGGGTCGCTGACACAGCGTAACATTGATCATTGCGAATGAATGTACCTGATTTAGCCGGATTATTTGCTTGCTAGCTATTGTGCAATCACCACGTCTCTTCCTCTTCTTGTGAATGTTTGTGCTGAGTAAAATGTTAGCTTGATATAGCTAGTTTTGGTTACGCGTGGGATGCTTCGTACTCATGCACATAGTTGAAACATAACACTGCAGGCATGTAGTCAAAGTAGACTGTATCTTATAGTGGGTATGCATTATAAATTCCTCCGCAAGCATAGTTGTAAATTGACAGCTGTCCTACGTCTCCTCTTTAAGCTAAAGGAGGAATGCTTAGAAGTTGTGCTCGTATGGTTATTGGGGTTTCAGTCTGATTTGTCTGTCAGGTTTCCCAATAGGGGTTGTATCCTTCTGAAATCCACATGCCACCCCTTGAAGTGCCACATTGTAAAAGGTATATATGGAGTGTTAATGCCATTGCATGCTATTATTTGAGAATTAGCTTGCATTGTAGGCTAGTTAATTGGCTCTTTTTATGACGTCACCAAGTTACACCTTCTCTAAAGTGTATGCTTTACTCCGAACAGCCAAAAAATAAATAAAATAAATAACCTGTAGTATTTCATCTTGAGTGGATGAACTTCGAAATCTGTTGTGGTGAACTTGGTTTGAATTTAGTGTTACAGTTAGTGTCATTTCAAAACGAGTCATTTGACGCATTTTGTACTTCACAGCAACATCTCTTATATCATCAAATATATACAAAATACAATGTTTCATTTCAAGATTAATATATAATAATAAGTGGTACTCTCAGAAACCGCTGGATCCGCAAAAAGTTAGACAGGAAAGCGTGTTGGGTGTGTCCTGATCTTATTGCACATTGTTTCATGTCAATTCCTCAGCTCCTCACCCCACACAGAATATTTCCATTATCTTTATAAAAACTGCGGCCGGTTTATCACTTGGATCACTGAGTGAGGCCAGTTAAAATGTCCGAAATTCACTCGGTACAGTTTCTACAGAATGGTTGTGATATTGCGCTGCGACCACATGGAGATTAATTTCCTAGTATGAATATAGACGCCAAAGTCCAGTCAGGTCCGTGGGCTGTGTACAGTTGTAAGGAAGTGGGGTGGTTAGGGATCGTTCATTAGCAGCTTTTGCCTGTCCTGACTTGCAGTCAACATTGCACATCCTGACCAATGGGCGCCGAGGCCCAGTGTTTGTAGGTGCATACCCCTAACTGAAACCATATGTGCTTGGAAAAGGGCTAACATGTGGATGCACGGTCAGGACATTCTGATTTAGCACTCTTTAGGGTACTTGGCATGGCCTGATTAGCACTTATTGATGGCGAAATCACACATTCAGACGGGCTAATTGGCCCACCATCTTTGTACTGAAACCTTGATCAGGGCTAATAAGCATCTGTATAATACCCACTCTGTTTTTTGTTATTTGTGTTTGCCAGAGAGGTTTACAGCCACATATAGATAAGTGCATCCGATGGACTTTAAAACATAGCCTAAATATTTTGTATGTTTACATGGAGGGGGAAGGTCTGAAATACTATATAAATAAAGTGGAGGTGCTTTTGATGTGGGGGGGGGGGGGCATTATATATTTATTGCAAGCTTAAATAGGCAAGCTTGTTGTTCACCCTTTGAGTGGAGTTCTTGTGGCTAAAAATGATACAAATCCATAACATTATCAATGAGAGGTGTTTTGATTGGCCTTGTACCTGAGAAAGGCTCTTGTTTCTTCTGCATTGACACTTTTGATTAACAGCAGGGAAACCGTTAGGGCACGTAAAAAATATTTAATCAGGTTCCGCTGATGATATTCCTTCTCTGCTTTGACGAGAGTTGTTTAAGGTGGTGGGTGTGCATTTCAAAATGGTGTAGTTGATTATTAGCTACCGAGACAGGGGCAGACGGCATCTGGAAAAACCTGTTTGCAGGTTTTTCATTTGCAGAGCAACCAGGTATTCTTTTAAAATTAAGAATTGAGAAAGACATAATGAGAGAGACTTCAAGCGTGTTGTAAACAGTCTTGTTTGACAGCCCTTTTTATGTCAAAAATAAAGAAACCGCTGTTGTCTGCCTGAGGAGACAAGATTTACCTGCCTCTTTTTTTTGGCTGACTATTTCCTGTTAGATTATTTTCTTTCATTGATAATATTTTGAATGTTAATTTAAAGGACGGAATAACATTAATGTTCCAAATATCAGTCTACATCAATATTTTGTCTTGCTCAGTTTTAACTGACCCAGCTCGAACATGCATTTACTACGGCATATCGGAAATGCACTTCTGGGAATAGGCTTCTCCCGTCACCTAATAATTATCCGGTATTTGTCTCTGCTTGTTTTGAAGCTCATCATTTTGTTTAGTTTTTTCTTGAAAACTTTTGGGCTTGACACAGCCCATATCTTATAAGCCCTGGCTGTTAACGTACATTAGGTATGTATTCTGACCCTCTCAGGGAGAAGATTTTATGTCCTAACCCATCCCCCTCTGAGAAGAACCCTCCCCCCCCACCAACCAGAGTGACTGTTTCTCTCGGTTCCTAGGTCACGGGTCAAATTGCTGTGGCACAACAAGGGAAAAGTTGAGGCCGCCATAAGTTGGAACAATTCACTTCATGCCTTTCACACCTTTATATTATAGAAATTGCTACAAGCATTGAAGATTAGCAGTTATTATGTTTTTTTCTGTCCATTTTCCCCATTACCTAAATATGTTGACCATGGCCATACATTGCTTTTTCATGACACTCTGCTGCAAACATATATAATTGCTACAAGTATATGAGATTAATAGCACCTAGCACATTTTGCAACAAATCCTTTTTAGTATGACCATGGCCACACCACTTTTTGACAATGCAATGCATATAAGGTATAATCTAAGTTCTGTTGCATTCTTGAGTCTGGTATGTTGACAGATGGGGGGGAAATGCAGTGAAACACTGATGAAAACAAGCATCATATACAGTACTTCTATATTTCTATATTTGTCATAGTTTAATTGAATGGTTGTGAATCTTGTTTAACATGCCCCTGGGCATGTTATGAAGTGCTTGTATTTTTCCATTTAAAAATTGGTTGTGAAATTTCCGTTATCTAGTAGATCACAGACCGCTTTAGATTCACACTATGCTAAATTTGTACTATTCTAATTTCTGTGTGCTTTAATTAAGTGTGCTTGGATTGTCCACTTGAATTCAGGGGGTTAATACAATACCATTGGGATGTAATATTTAGCTCTTGCTAATTCTATTTAAATTGGGGAAACCATTGATTTCTGCACTTCAAGCACACCTCCTGTATGACAGGTAGAAAAGCATGTTGTCTAAAGCCAGCAGAAAACTGGGCTTCTTTCCTAGGAAAACAAGACAAGACTTTGCATTCCTACCACCAACTGCTGTAAAGAGGAGCATGTCGGTTACATCTTACTTATGAACTGTTGTCGACCATTAAATTTACCACCAACTAAAATGTTGTACAAACAGAAACAGTCATGCTCTGTAAGATTAAAGAAGATAAAGCATGAATAGTCCACGCGATGCATGAGAAGAGGGTAAGTTGAAGCCAGAAGACTGTGGAGCATGGCAGTTGTTTAAGAAATAAAATGAAATGATATTAAGGAGGTTGATATATTAAGTGAAGGGATATTAACTGTGTTCATTTCTCTTTTTTATTAACTACGCACATAGGTCCCGTAAATCAGCGTTGACTCCTCTTAACAACTGCGCTATATTAAACGGTGTAATCCAGTTATCTCTGGCTAAGTGAAATCACAACATTTGTCAAGCATCAATTTTGAAGCAGTATTTCATCCATTGCTTGCCCTGAAGAACAAAAAAGTCTTCTGTCAACGGCGACAATGGGCTATGCTTCAGAGCAACCGTGACCGGGCAAATAATGTGTCTGGTCCGCTTGACTGCAGAAGAGCTGGTTCACAGCGCTGCGAGAGGCCACACGGCCGCTTCAGCTGGGCTTCCTAGTTTCTGTTCATCCTGTTACTGCATGTGTGTCGCACGTCCCTGCACTCTCACCCAGTCCCCTCTGCTTCCCTAGCCAATTCCAGATCACCTCGTCCCCACGTCGGCGAATTGTAAATGCAGTTCAAGCCGTAGTACCGACAGTATCTGGCTAAGGCTAACTAGGTGTCCCTAACATGGCTGTTTTTCAGCATTTTTTTTGCTGAAGCCATCCAAAAGCATCATTGCTCAACATGAAGATCAGCTGCTAGACCTGTTTGGCAAAGTAGGCCAGTAAAAAGTAGCACTTGTAACATGTTTACACTAGCCCAGATTCAGCTGGGTCTCGATGCAGCCATGATTTTTGCGGTCGCGTTTGCATTAGCTTCAGATTACCTTGGCCCAGGTTCCGCCTGCTTGTTTTGTAATGTGGTACTCTTGGGGCAGGGGGGGGCAACAAATAGCAGACTATTTTTTTGTCATCCAAAAAGGTCTGTTTTCATAGCAGCTAATGAACGTGACTGACTGTGGAAGGTCGTTCCAGCACTATGGGACAAGAGTGGACAAGAGGTGGTGGTTTGAGGACTGTTGCTGCAACAAATCTTCACACAATAGCTATTTATGTTGTACACATTACATTGCAGTGAACGACACTTTCATAACCTTGCAAACACAGCTGCGGTCAGATGCAGTAGTGCCTGGTTGACCATTCTAGTGCTTCATTGAGCTGCTTTGGGTCGAATCATGTGCCGAAGAGTGAAGTCAAACTCGTAATTTCCTGAAATGGCCAGATTTTAAAGGAAGTCAAAATTGTCAAGTTAAGCGCAATCAAGTTCCATTTCATTGCTTCTTGCTTGAATACATTTGACGGGACCACTTGTATGATAACACAAACAATGTGGGGGTGTGACATGTATAGGAGCGAAATGAGGCAAATTTGACCTCTGAGGTAAGTGTACCCATCGAAAGGAAGTAAATGCAAATGACCTCCAAATTGGGGCCAAGTAATCGAAGGTGGGGTGATGTTGGGGTGAATCTGGATGTTTGGTTGCTTGTCAGTCAGGACGTCATCTTTCAAGATTTCTAGTGGGCTCAAATAAAAATGTAAATCCAAAAAACCAAATCAAATCTATATTTGTTTTGAGAAACATTTTATTTTATTTTTAAATTCAGAAGCCCCCCAGCCATTTCTTCATACTTTTGAACACAAGTTGAACATATCATTTTATCATTCCCTCTTTTATTGAATATTTGTTTAGTTGTAGGCCTTTTTTTCCCTGTATTGACGTACATCAGAGCGCTGCATTATTTTTATACACTGCTACTCTTATTGATTTAGGGTTCCCGCATTTGTGATTGTCGTAATGGAGTGTGCTGCTTGCGTCTTGCTGAGGAGAATGGTATTTGACTTTATGCATTTACAGCCTCAGGAAATAGGTGATGGCAAACCCAGTACATCCTTGTGCGTGGGTGCACTCTCCCTTCCCCTTCCTCCTCTTGACCTTACATGGTATACACCACAGTTTATTTCTCCTTTACTGATCCGACACACGCGTGCGCAGACACAATGACTGAAAGTAAAAATCGTTAAAAATCGTTAAAAATCGTTTCTGGTCATTTTCACGAGCTTAAATTTGTGGTGCATTATATTTGTAGAGAAATATTTGAAATAGCTTTCAAATGAATGATTTGAACTGCAAGGCAATGAGTGAAGTAGTTCATTTGCAGCATGGAGAACCCTAGGAAGGAAAGGGAAACTAGTGTTTACCTATACTGTGGTCTGACATATTTCGCAATCGGCGCATGTCGGATGTTGAAACCATTTTACAAAGGACATTATTCTGGGTAACTTCATCGATTCATTTAACAGCCAATCCAGTGGGAAGAGGCTGTACTGAGAATTACATTTGCATGCACAACGCCCCCCTCCCCAAATTTCAGTTCAAATCACTGCTGTTCTATAGCAGTAGGGAATGCACTCCTCCAATGCACTTGTCCTCAAGCCAGTAACTATTTTCCACTCTACAGACCGCATAGCACGCTGTCTACCGGAGAGCTCGCACCAATCAGAGCCAAGGTATATCCCTCTCTCACTGTAACTCATAGCCTGCGATGAGCTAATGCAGTGGTAACCCAGGAAAATCTGTCTGACTCGAATCTACCTTTCCGTGGACTTGTCAAAAAGGGCCAATAACCAAAGCGCCATGCTTGGATACAGGTCTTGCACAGCACTTCTGCTGGATACCTTTACCCACTGACCAACTTGTGAACCCAGTCATTGAATGGAGATTATTTTAGTCCAGTGTGAACTGCCTGAGAATGCAGTATCTGTGAAGCATATTTGTTATTTGTGTCAAGGACTAGCCTGAACAGGCAAATCCTGAATTGTATGCAGTAGAGCGTGGATCATTTGATGCTAAACCATTGTTTTGTTTATTGTTTTTAAAAAGAGGATGAATAGTTGGAAGTGAAGCAGAACATCAGTTTAGGCTGTATTTGCCAGTTGGCACCTCTCAGTGTCCCTATTACTGCTTTGGGGAGCTGGTTCATATTTGATCCTAAGGGAAGATTGCCTCATATCGACCCACCAACCCCCATTCCAACAATGATTTTGTTTTCCCAGGTCACCCATGTAATTAATAACCAACCTCACCCCCACTTCCCCGAAGCCTAGGTTAAGAGCGGTGTATTGGATTTGTGCTGAACACTCCAGAACTGGCACTGTGGAGAACTATTGCACTATTTTACAGAGCCTTTTTCACTCCTACGTCCTGTCAAAGCATCGTCTCCTGAACGTTTTCCCCCCCTGAAACTTCCTGAAATGAAATATGATTAAATCAGCTTACAAAAATAGCCCCCTTTTCAGTAATGTAAGCCGTAAATCAGCGTAAAAAAAAAAAGCTAAATAATTAAAGAGCTGCCCTTCTTCCTAATGAAGTGCTTTTCAAGTTCCCCTCACTGTAGTAATTTTGCTGTGAAATAGGATAGTAGCAAAACCATCCATTTACGGAATATAGAAGCGCCTCGGCTGGATTTAAACTAATTAAAACCAGAGCAGTTGTGTGTTAAACCATGGATATTTGGAAAAGTGGCAGAGCAGAAAAGGTCTTTAAAGACATTTCGGGGGTTATGGGGGGAAAAAAATATTGCCCCTGGAACAGCACACACTTGTATTTCGAACCAAGACAATGGACCCATGTTTAAGTGCTTCTAGAGGCAGTAGCCCTATGCACAATAATAATAACTATATGATTGTGATGCACTTGCGACCTTTTCGGGTAGGTATAATGAAATCTGGCCCTTCTGGTTTTCTGTTATACCCCATTAATCAATTTGTTTGGAACATTGAGTCCACTCGTGTGGCTTCCCTGGTCTATATCAGTCCCTGATTAGAGCGAAGAATGAAAACCAGCTCTACTTCTGGCTTTGTGGGCCAAATCTGTGTATCCCTGCACCAGGGTGGTTGAGGTCATCTTTGGAAGGCCTCGGCCCCTGTCTCTTTGTCGGTACATGGCTGTGGACAGGGAGTTCTGCCGGCTCATGTGGCCTCCCTGGGGGCCTCGGTGATATGTGACAGAAGGCCATCGGACTGTGAGGCCCTCACCTTTGGATGACGGACGGGTGGCGACCCCTCTGGCCGGCCCATGTCACTGCAGCCGGCGCGGGGTCACATGCCTCCAGGGCCAACTGCAACGCGAAAGCCACTCAAGACAACGGTGTCACGTTAAAAACGGCGGAAACCAGTGACAGGCGGCTATTTATTCTGAGGTGAGGAGGCCCTCAAAAGCCTTTAAGGGAAATGTGCAGATAGGGGGAAACCAAAGATAGGCCAGAGGGGGCGGGGGAAGTGGGCCAGACGACTATCTGATCTCTGAGTGAAAGGTTTGGAGAAGCGCTTCACCTGATAAGGCAGATAAGTGGCCCTTTCCCCTGTCTGCTGACGGCACAGGTTTCCCCCCAAACAGCACGGGTCTGGGCTGCACAGCTCAGCACTTGCGTCCTGTCCAGAAAAGCTACTGTTAGTGAGAAGGGAAATCGGTCGTGATTTACTAATATTTGTCTCGGCCGTATTGACGCAGGCACCTCTCCAAACCTCCAGGAAGAATGTGAATGCGAAGCGGTGGAAAGTCCAAATGTGAAATGGAAAGCGAGGCCTGGAGTGATGCGGACATTCACCCCCCGATTCTACCGTTCGCCACTGTCGTACAGGGCTGAGGGCTTGTTTGTAAACTTTCAATTCAAGATAACGTGCAAACCTTATCGCTGTAACAAGCGTCTGAGAAATAGACATTTTTGCCAAAGTCGTTGAACAGGTTTTGTATGTATGTAAAAAATATAGAACGTTGCAACTCTGAAGGCAACATTATGGATAACCATCGCATGTTGTTGATTAGACAAGCTGTTTGTTAGTGTTTGAGGTCTTCATTAATGCTTGAATCTTACGAACGCTGAACTTGGTTGCCTTATCATACTGCCGCTTCTCCTGTTTCGAAAATTTCTTTATCCAGACTCCTTGTAAGTTTCTTGGCAGACACACTCGCCCCATTTCAGTATTTTTCTGGAGGTTTCCATGCAGGTCTGTCCTTCATCATTTCACCCGCAGTCTGTTGCTTTTCTTTCATCCCTTCTCTCAAGTTTTACACACTAATAATGTCAAAGGCCCACAAGTGCCACAGTTGGTGCCTTTGATCTAATGTCCTGCAGCGGTATCGGTACGGTGAATGCAGTTCTGTCTTTCTTTCTTTCTTTCTTTCTTCCCCTTAGACCTCTGTTTCTAAAAACATTGTCTGGGTGTGGTGGACAGTGAAGTCCACAGTTGGATTCTTGTAAACGCTGTTGTTTGTTGTGGTTTGGGACGGCCCTGCCAAGGCGAACTGACTGTGTGGTTCTATCTCTCTGAAATTCCTGCCGCAGTAGCGGTTTATTAAAATTACATTTGTTTTGCAGCTCTTGCGTCTCACAGGCTGTCTTCGGAGCTCGATCTTACTTGCTTTTTTTTCCCCCTTTGCTATAATTTTTTTTTTTGCTTTGTTGCATGGTTGCACAACAGTGACATTTTGTTTTTAGTTTGCAAGTTTGTGTTTTAATGAGTACTTTTTGTTTTTTTATTAGTCCACCGGTTGTGCTGTAGAGTGAAGATAATTGGAACTCTCTGTAGTGGAGAAGGTGCGGGACGAGTTGGACTTCTCTTGTTTTTCCCAGCAACCCCTGAACTCCTTTTGTTTTGGTCGTTTTGCCGGTTTCCTTGTCACTGATCCATGGAAACTTTTCTTGACTTTGAAGCTGGCGGACGGAGAGGGGCTGGAGGGGAGGGGCTGGGTGTGGGGAGGGTAGCAAAATCTAGAGACCCCCCTCCAGTCCCCCCCCTCCACCACAGACACACACGTACAGCAACATAGCGCAGTCTAGCTCCTGCACCCTTCCCCCCCCTCCCCTTTCTATTAACCACACAGCTCCCTCTCTGTATAACCCAATGCACAATCGTTAGAGTAAAAGCAGTTTGTAATTGAGTAATTGTGCCATATTGTTCTTCTTTACTCCCATAACAAGCTCTCCCTGAATGTGCGAGGCACGCGGGAATGCACTGCCATCAGACCTGGTGGTTGTGCGGTTTGGCTGCCGTCCGCGGCGAGGATCAGGCCCGGCGGCCTTTGGCACCGTCTGTGCCACACCTGTCAGTGCCCGTCTGGGCCTCTCCAACAGTGTCCCTCCTGTCCTCCACCAGCACCGCCATCGCGCCCCCCTCCACACCGCCGCCAACCCCCGGCGCTTTTCAAACCAAGTCGCAAATAGCGCACATCCTAGCAGCGGTAGCACCGCTCCAAAAAAAGATACACTATCGAGAACCCAGCGTAACAATGCGCCGTGAAACACGGACGCTCGCTCGAGACGGAAATTCGACAGCGAGTCTGGAGCGCGATGCTGCAGACCGACCGGCCGGAGCGGTCTCCCACCACTGCCGTCCCGCCGTCGAGTCGTCACATGACTTGGCTGCCATTTGTCTTTTTCGGTTGGCCTCAAGGTGGGGAATAATACTCCTAGCAGCTGCTGAAAGCATTTCCGGTGGAGGGTTTTCTCCTTAGCGGAGCACGCAGAGGTCCTGCGATGCACTAGAGCGCTCCTGTGGTAATACAAGTGCACGATGCCCTCAGGCTGCTCTCGGGCTCCTCGGTCCGAGCGAGAGGAACGACGTGTTCCAGGCGCAGCTGTAAAGGGAGGCCAAACAGCCGGGGGGAGCCACCGTGTGCCGTCTCCTCGAACGAGCGTGACGACTGGAAGCGGAGCGAGCTTTGTCTTGCGGTAAAGGCTGAAGATATGCTCACGCATGCTCTGCAAGTCAGCCAGATGTCCTGTTGAAAACGGCTTCACTGGTGTAATGTGTGGCGTGTTCGGTTGGTTGAGGCTTCGCGGCCTTTGCTCGGGAGGTGGTTTCGCTATGTTCGCGACGGAGTCACTCAAACCTGGCCCTCGACACCTGCACTGTACCCCAGCCCCCTTCAACCAGAGACTGGTGTCTTCTTGGACACGCGGCGCGTAGAACCTCTTGTGACCTTATTGCTTGGTGAACTAGCATGAAGAAAACAAGTCCAGCAGTGCTGCTGACTTTGAGGGCCAGGTTTGGGGCGGTCCTGGCCCACAGTGTGAACAAAGCCCACACGAGTGAAATAAAGGGCGTTTGTGGGTGTTGGCATCAGAGAGGTGCCCGACTTCCTCTTGAAGGTGTGGTTGCGGTACACCATCGGCATAAGAGGCATGTCCAGCATTCGTGGCTTCTGAGTCAGCCACAGCATCCCAAGGCCAGGGCATGTGCCGCATTACTGCATCTCTCCGACCATCTCTCCGACCATCTCTCCAGCAGACGGGCAGTCCCACACGTGTCCTCAACCACGCTCTTCTTCACGGACCAAAATTGCTTACCATTTGTTCGTGGCCGTTATATACAAAGAAGATACTCATACCTTGGATTATCTTCATTGCAGAATGTGTAATAGCTACTTTATAATAAGAACTTTTCAATCAGCACAGGAACTCTTCCCAGGAACTTAAGCATGCCCCCAGGAAGTACTGGTGTTTTTCCACTGCCTTGCCAAAAAGAGAACTCTTGGACCCCTCCCAGGAAGAAGCTTGAACAAGCCTTCTGTAATAACATCACAAACGGAACTAATGCTATGAAGGCTCACCAGTGGCTGAAATATTTTCAGTTACCGTTTTGTCAGTTATTCTCTTGTGTTCAGTCAATTGACAAATCAATTGACAGACCTGCTGTGTAGTTTTTCAGACACCAAACAAATGGTGCCATTGTTTCTGTGACATGGAATGGGCACATATAGATGGTAAAAAACAAGCTGTGGGCTTTATACCTTCCAAGCATCAATGCATTTATGAAAGAAATGTGCCCCTGGTCTTTGCAGGCTGATGCTATCAGCTGAAATCATCCCCACCATCACCATTTCCTTACCGCACCCATTTACAACCGTACTTCCGAACTGGTAAAAGCGGCCTTGCACTTCTGTTCAAGAACACAGCGGTATTATGCGGTCTGAGGAGTCTCCCTGGGGCCCCTGAAAGGGCACAGTGAGCCTTACTAAGCCCTGACTGAACTGATAAGATAAGTGCATCCTCTTTGCCCCAGCATCTGCAGGCCCTGACGCCGTTACGAACGCTGCTCCCCGAGGGATCGCCTTCAGCAACCGGTGAGAAACTGGGCTCCCCCGCTCTCGAGACCCGGAAGCGCTTGCTCCGGGGGTCGTTTCCATGGGGCCGGAGCCAACAAATAATCTAATCGTGAATCATGTAGCACAGGAATCCGTTGCTAGGCACGGGGCCAGTGAAGCCGAGCGGGCTTCGAAACCCCTGTCGGAAAATCTCTCAGAACCAACAGTTTGAGCCTTTTTTTAGCCCCCCCCCCCCCCAAACGACCCGCAAGTTTCACAGCTATCGGATTAGCTTTCACATACTTTCCCTGCGTTTCCTCCAGTTCACCCTCGCCTTTCTTTAAACTACCAGCAGTTGCATTGTGTTCCTATGTTCCCAGACTGGAAGGGTTCAAAAACAAAGGTGTGGTAACCTCATCTTTCTACAGCTTGCAAGTGGTGTAAAAACATGAGTTTTTTTTAAAAAAAAGTTTTTTTTAAATAACTGAGCTGTAAGAATGTGCACGCTTTTTTTCTTTTTATTATCAGCATACAGCATGAAAATACATTTGAATGCGACCAGTGAATTAATAGCACACCTTCCTGTGTGAACGCTCGGTGAGCCTGAGTGGGTTGAGGCCCCGGCGGCCTGCAGGACGGGCTGCGCTGCACATGTTGCTGGAAGATGTGTTGTCTGTGCCATTGTAAATCCCCCGAGCAATATAGAGCCTAGCGGTAATGCTGGAAAAGCCGCGTGCTTCGGGGTGGCGGTTTAATTTGGCCTGCGACGGTCTTTGAACCTGCGGTACGTGTCTGTGTCTGCAGTGTGTGTTCCCATTCCCAGGCCCTCCCCCCCCCCCCCCCCGCCCGGGCGCGGCTGTGCTGTCAGTGGACCCGCGCCACCATCCGTCTCTCTGTGCGGTCTCTCCCACCCCGCAGGCCCGCCGCTCGCCGGATTACGGCGGGGCGACAGTGGGGGCTGTGGGGGGGGGGAACAGACGTGCAACGGCTGTTTTAACAGCGCCCGGGCAAACATCGCCGCCACCTCCCACCCACCCAGTGAACCCCTCCCCCCATGGGACCCAGATAAGGGGCGTCACTCGGAGCAGCTGAAAGCAGGCCAGGAGAAGGGGAGGGGTGAGAGGATGAGAGGGAAGAAGACCACGTGCCCCTCCCCACTACGTCCCGCTGTTCCATCCGGAAGCCCCGTCACGTCTGCCCGGCCTCCTTCCTGCCTCCACGTCTCCTCTCCCCTCGCTCTTCGGACACTCATTGTCTGGAGTATTATTCTGGCCCTGATAAATTGTTTTGGATATGATGGAACCGGCTTTTTCTCATGATAAAAAAAAAAAGAAAGAAAAGAAAACAGGCTTCAGCCCAAAGAGTTCGTCCAAGTACAACAAGGATCCGCTGCGGAGGAAATGATAAATAACAACATATGGAGCCGAGAGGAGCGGCGTGCGATGTGCAGCGATCCCGCCTAATGATTCCACAGCGTATGCATCTGCACGTTTATGTTAGCGGAGCAGAAGGGGTTAACCTGGGCATTTGGAGCTGCAGACTGTTGCAGTTCCGTGATTGCGCTGGGCTGGTGAGCCCTGTTGTCTACAGATTTTGGGCTGCGCTCTGCAGTTTGAGTGGTTTTGCTGTAGCTGTTTGACTATGCCAGACTATCTGTGCAGTGAAATCCATGGCACCTTTGGACTCGGCTGGACCTTCGCGTCTTCAGAGGTCGCGTTGATGCAGGATTCTGTGTTTGACCCAGATGACCCAGACTTGAACCACAACAAAATAATTACTCCTGTTTATTTGAGCCAATTGATCATAATATTTACCCAGCTATTGTTGGCTTTGTGTGTTTCAAAGAGCGCTTCATTCAAATGAAATGTCACTAAATCTAATGCATTTGACTGGTTTTCATTGGATTGCCATCTTTGTATTGTGGGCAATTACAACTTGGTACAATGTTTCTGCACATGGTAAAATTAGAAGGCTAGTTGTACAGAGGTAAGATTGTCCTCTTAAAGAAGTGCATTCCAATTTGTGATGTAATACATCTTCTGCAACAAGCCATCAATGGTAAGATTTTTCATGACTGCCTTGGCAATGTTACTGTAATGTTTTGTTTTTAGTTAACAGGTTGTTGTTGTTTGTCACTAGAGATTTTCTGAATCCAAAAATCAAGTTTGTTTACAAAATGTGTTGGCCTTTTTAAGTTGTATAGCGAACGACTTTGTGCCAGTGTGAGGGCACACTGTTGTCGGATGCTTGTTGGATGGTGTGGAAAATATATTCAGAAAAAACCTACCTAGTCGGCCTACCCACGTTTTCACAAGCCCAAAAATGTGTTTCTGCTGATGCCACTGTAGCTTGCGCTACATGAGTAAATGAAACATAAATCGCTCCTTTTATTCACGCTATTATTAGTCTGTTTGTTTTGATCAACGCCAAAAATGTATTTCATCCCACTTGCCTATAATAAAATTATGAACAACATAATTTATTGTGCTATTATGATGACATTGGAATATTATGGGAACATTTTTTATTTTTATCGGAACGCAAGTGAATTTGTAGAAAACTTGAGATTTTGAAATGTCCTGAGTTTCAAAGAAGCAGCATTCCATTGGCTGGTGTGACCGCTGGACTTGTGAAAATTGTACATGGAAAAAGACATCTTGGAGACAAACGGAATGCGGGGCGGTTGTGCCGCGAGCTTCGTCTTGAGCTTGCGCCGCTAAGAATTCTAATCACGATAAGTTGATGTAGACTACAGCCCGGTTTGTTAAATCTGTCATCACAGCTTTTCCAAAGTCTGGGGCTGGCCTATTTCTTCAATGGAAATGGCCTGGAACCCGCAGCTGTGTTCTGCCTGGTCCTGCCATGGTAGGCTGGGCTTGGGTCGGTAAGTGTTCCTCGGGTTTCTGCCGCAATGCCTCCTCTGAGCATGCTCAGCGGGGCACTTGCAGGTGACCAGTTGGCGTCTGTGATGGATTGCCACTGCTGCGCATTGCGTGGGCTCTGCAGAGCAGCGTGTGGTTTGCCACTGACTCCTGGGAGGCCGTGTTAGAGGAGCGCATATGCCTCAGCTGCGGTGCTTCATGCGCCGCTGAGGCACTGTGCACTGCTGTGTTCCATGCATAGCAACAGCATTCCATGCACAGCTGCAGCACCGCAGTGTTCCGTGCAGGGCAACAGCGTTCCATGCACAGCTGCAGCAGTGTTCCGTGCAGGGCAACAGCGTTACATGCACAGCTTCAGGACTGCAGTGTTCCGTGCAGGGCAACAGCATTCCATGCACAGCTGCCGCACTGCGGTGTTCCATGCACAGCAACAGCATTGCATGCACAGCTGCAGGTGGCACAGTCAGAATGCAGGACAGTTGTTCCTGTGCAGCTGGCGGGGTTTGTTGCAAATGAAGACTGAGTGCAGTCAAGGAATCAATTATCAAGGGCAAAAAAACCCCCAGAACAAATAGAACTGTTCTGATCCCACTGGTGAAGAAATTTCAGGTTCCAGAATGGTTGGGTGGGCTGCGGACTGTGAGCTTCGCAAAGATGTCCTTGAAGTCTGACTGTTTGGTTTGCGAAAGTAGCTTTTAACTGTCTTTTACCGAAGTATGCAAAGCTGTGTCCAAAACTCATTGAAACCGCAGCGCTAACAAAAACATCAACACCGTTTTACATTGAGGCAAATATATTGGACCCTGAAGGGGTGTATCAATTTGGGATTCAATTTTCATTTAATATGCCAGGGTGGGAGGCCCATTTTGAACAACGTGGAACACCATTCTGCGCAGTTTCCTAACCAAAGCCTTCCCTGCTGCTGCACATTTTCACTGATCCTAAAAAAAATCGTTGTTTTTTTACCCTGAAATTCTTTCCTTCCCATCTTCTCGAATTTAAAAGTTGTTGGCAGAAAGCAAATAGAGAGATTAGTGGTTTAGCTTAACATTTTAGTTGTTGTTAAAGTTTCTATTTTGAGCGTGGGCTGTGGTCTTACAGAATGCTTGCGGAGGGGGGGTGGGGGTCCTCATTAGGGGGAGGGTTACAGCCACTCCGCGGCAGAGGTGGGTGAACGCTGCACAACCGTACGCCGGAGCTCGGAGAAGCACCTCTGCTCTCTCCCCGGGGTTTAACGCCATTCATAAAAACGTCCTATTCGATAACAGCGGTCTCCTTGCATTCCTCTGGAATCCCGGCGCGAAAGGGCCGCAGGTTTAGATTGTGAAGGGGGCTGCAGTGTCGGTCGCTGATTGGCCGCTCAGAGATTAGACAATTTGAGAGTTTGAGGTGCCTTAAACTGACAGGAGGTGGACTGCTGAACTAGCATGGTCTCAGTCATGCATGTAGATTATATGTAGTATGTTTACAATGTGTGCCATGTGCAGATTATAATATGTTGGCGGTAGTATGTTTAACCTGTAGTATGTGTAGTATGTCTAAATTATGATATGTGGCCTATATTATGCTATCATTTTGTCTGCCCAAGATGTGTACTGAGCAGGTGGATTATAGTGTCAAAAGTGTAGTCATCTCACTATTTACTATACCCTGTTCAGTGATCCTTGCTCACACAAGCGTTGGGTACTGACTGAATGGGGAAGACCAGGTCTCATTTTGTTTGCATACTTCCCCCTGGTTTGAACTGTGAAACGCTACACGTTAGATGTGATGGACTGTGAGCGAATCCCATCGTACCTTTAGATTTGACCTTCCCAGGACACTAGCAGTGTTTTCCTTAGGTTTGTGGGTCATCTGTGGAGGCATAACGTGTTGTATATAGCATAGGCAGCTGGGGTAGTGGGCGAGGTGGGGGGTAAATGGGGTTGGATATTGTAATGGTGGATGTGAGAGGGGGAGGGGGGTAAAGAAATAGTTACCTTTCATTGCCTTGTTGTCACTGCGGTCATTAATCAGCAAAGGCTGTGCATCTTTAAATATGTTCCTCCTTAATAAATAATTTTTTTTGCGGTGGCCGTGATGTTGTTGTGCCATGTCACAGATGAGTCAGTGTAGGGTTAACATTGTACATACAAACCTTGCATTGACTCACTGCTGTAGATCCACTGGGTTGAGCTGGAATGAAGCAGTGCGTGGCCATGCATTGCACACACAGGATGTGATTTTGAATGTACGTCTGACATCATATCCTGTCCTGGGGGTCTGCTGATTGAGCTGCATGTTCATTGAGCTGATGGGCTTTGTCCTTTCCTCCTGTCGAATATGCACATATACCTGCAGAACAACAGCTCTGCAGATGGGCCGGTAAATACAGGAACTGATCAAAAGCACTTTACTCAAGTTCACCGTGAAGTTCACATCAATTCAGACGTCTTATTACTGCCAGTTACTCCTAAAGTCTGGTTGAATAAAGGTGATTATGGAAGTGCACCCATTTCAGATCGCTTATCTGTTCCATGGATTGTGTGGAAATAGGGCTTTGAGAATGGTGAGCAATACGTTTTCTTTTTCTTGCTATGTTGATGAACAGTAACCTATGGTGCCGCGCTAGACATGGAAGTCTCGTTTTTGCTATCCTGGGCTCAGTTTTGGAATCTGTGTACACTCGTTCTCGCCTTCAGACTTTGGTTTGGCAATTTGTATTCTTTTGCACAACTGAGTGTACTGATTGGCAAAGCAAACACAGATTGAAAAACTGAGAGTATGGATTGGTGAACCGAACGTACCTATTGCAAAAACCAGGAGTACGGATTGGAAAACCACATGCACAGATTGCAAAACTGGGTGTACAGATTGGTTTACCAAATGTACCGATGCAAAACCTAGAGTACGGTTTTGCAAAACACACATTGCAACACTGGGTGTACGGATTGGTAAACCAAACGTACCGATTGCAAAACCGAGTATGGATTTTCACATCGAAATTTTCTCTCGCCCAGGTAGTCGCCTCCGTAGTGGTAGTATTTGGATCACTTCAGCCACTTGAGCATGATTTGAATGAACAAGCAGAAATTGGCAAGTATGTACGCTTGCGTGCTTAAATGCAAAATCCGTGATTTTGAGCTGTGATTTTGTTGCGACAGGCTGGATGCCGAAGTTTGCACTTGCGACTCTGATAAGCTGTTATTTGAAGAATGCCAAGATTGCGCAGTCTCTTCCCATTCAGAACAAGCAGAGACCTCTGGCATGTCATCCTGAGGATAAGGTGTTGTTTTCACACACTATTCAAGCCCTGATTCGCCAGAACTGGTTTTTGGAACGTATGGGCGGTCCGGCTTTCCTGAACCCGCTCGTGCGTGAATTTCGTCTGAGGTTTTTATTTTTTTATTTTTTTATTTTTTATTTTACTTTTTTCAGGTTTTACATTTTTCCACACTAACGGGACCACCAGCCCACCCCCCACGGGGCGGTTTAGTTTATTTCTTTTAAAAAAATTCAGAACTGACACGGAATATTCTCGCCTCCGTGTTCCCCACATGCGGCGTAGAAACCGCCGGAAGCCTGGAAGTGATGCCTTATTTACAGCCTCTCTGGCAGGGCCGTTTGGAAATTGCATCGCCCGGCGTTAAACGTTAATTTCATTTTTTCTCGCGGTAATTTGTGTAACACGGTCCAGATGCGTCCTGTTGACGGCGCGTATATAAATGTAGCTGGAGGGTGTTTGTTTACTTGTTGTTGTTTTGTTTTTTTCCATGCTGCGCATGCAGTCAGAAGCGTCCCGGACACCGGCGTGTAAGTGTGAAACGCACAGGAAGAGTGCGGTATGAGATGGGGCTCTCGCCCCGCGCTCAGGCACTCACTCCACAGAGCACACATTATTAGGGGTGCAGTGCTGGCTGCAGTCCAGCTGCTTTTAATGGCCTCCTGATTTCCTCTCTCTCTCTCTCTCTCTCCCTCTCTCTCTCTCTCTACCCCTCCTTTTTCCTCTCTCTTTCCCTTTATATTCCCCTCTCTCCCCTCTCGCTCTCTCTTGCCTCTCCTCTCTTCTCTACCTCCCTCTCTCCCTCTCTCTTCCTTGCCCCTCTCTCTCTCTCTCTCTCTCTCTCTCTCTCTCTGTCTCTCTGTCTCTCTCCCACCTCCCTCCGGTCCAGTTAAATGCCCAGCCAGTTGAGAATGTTTGGCAGTCCGGGGGCCCAAGGTGGCGCTCCCGTCGCCATGGAGAGCTCCTCCTCTCCTCTCCTCTCTCCCATGATGCATTGTTGGAATGACTGCTGTTGTTGTTCCAGCGTCGTGCAGCGGGGCCGCTCCCGGTGCTCCTCTCTCTCTCCTGCGGGGAGTTGAGCGGGGAGCTTTAGCTCTAAACCCCGGGGCTCCAGTCACTGTTGTTGTTGCTCATACCCTGCCTGGAAACTGAGTCATCCCCAGCTGTGTCTCCAACCGCCGCAGTCGCCCCAATGGCAGGGCCGGGGCTTCAGCTTTCAGGGTCCTGTGCTCGTCCCTCTCCGAACACACCAACTGCCACTTTCACCACTTGATGTACAGACCGGCCACGGAAACCTGAACTGCAAAGTATAAAAAATAAAGGTAAAAATAAGACAGGTTTCCCCAGACAAAGTGTGTTAGAAAGCGCAGTTGTTCGCTGCATTAGGAAGAGCAGTTGTTGGCTGTGTGAATGAGCGAGCGACGGTAGTCCCGTCGGTCGGTTGGCTGGCCGCTAGCAGCTTAGCGGGCAGCCGTTAGCCGTTAGCCCTGCGGCTTGGGCCCAGTTGTCATTCTGGCAGATGGAATGCAGCAGCGCTTCCACTTCAGCTAGGTGAACTCGGCGTTCGGTTGCCCACAGAAATGTTGTGTTGTAGGGGTGGGGGAGGGGCGGGGAGCACGGGGGTGGAGGAGGAGAGGGAAAATAAGGCAAAGCAAGCTGCAGCAAGTGCCTTGGAGAGACAGTCACCCCCCTCCCCTGATAATCCCTTAAATGGTGAGGACAGACCCAACCTGCCGGGCAGCTCAGGCCTCTTATTCAGAGCGGCAGAGGGACACTGGACTGGGACAGGCCCTGGGAGTGCGGAGAGAGGTGGGGACTATGAAACATGACTGGTGCCTGTGAACAGAGCTGAGGACCCACAGTTCCCCCAGCAGAAAGAGAGGGATTGGGAGAGCAAGAGAGAGCAAGGGAGAGAGAGGGACAGGAGGGAGAGGTGGTTGAGGGGGAGGGAAAGGGAGAGAGGGAGGGAGAGACTTCCCCCCCCGTGTCCCACTGTGCCCCCAGAGAGAGCTGGTGCCCCTGCCTCTGCCTGCTTCCAATCAGCCGCCAGCTGCACGCTGCCGCACCGAGCAATTTCTGATTTCCTGCTCTCCACCCCCTCCTCGACACACGCTGTGTGTGTGTGTGTGTGTGTGTGTGTGTGTGTGTGTGTGTGTGTGTGTGTGTGTGTGTGTGTGTGTGTGTGTGTGTGTGTGTGTGTGTGTGTGTGTGTGAGAACCATAGAATAGCACATTCTCCAACTGAAGATTGTGAAGAACTCTGGGCCCTTTCCCCAATTTCAACCTTTGCCAGTTGTGCTTCTTTTTTGACTCCTTCATAAGAGCCAATTAAGCCTTGAAGTGCGGTTTCACGGAACCTGCCGGCACAGGTAGAGCGAGCCCCAGTCATTAATATGCGGACAGATTTCCCTTCGGTGGTGAAGGCTTAAACATGCACCATTCATAAATCACTTTGCAAAAGGGGGGGAATGTGTTGCAACAGACGTGTGTGACACACCAGATGTGTGCGTGGACCGTCTCGACCTTTTAAAAAACTTTATTGTTTTGGGCGACTCCTCTCACTGGCTCTTTTGACACAGCAACTACTGTTCCCTGAACTGCATTGACTCGCTAACTGCGACTTGAGAATACAGATCGGCTTTTTTTCTCTTTCTTTTTTCACTGAACCCACATCTCCAGATCTGCAGCAGTACGTTTCATGCCAGAAAGGAAATGAAAGCGCTCTTAAGAACACAGGACTAAGTGTACTCATAAATGCCATAATGTACTTCTTGCGGACAGAACGGCTGCACGATGGTTTAGGACGCATTGTTGAGAGCCCCATAGAGAAGTAAACACGTTTCCTTCCCTTTGCCGCGGTGGACAACGTCCTACTCATTTACGTTTAGCCTCATGCATTGTTTGAATTGTCCTTGTGAGTAGACCGCACTGAAACTCTTTGAAGGGATGGTTAACCAGCTAACAACAACTCTGGTTAAATGAGCTGCAGTCTTTTTTTAAATACAGGTGTTTTTTTTTTCTTTCTTTTTTATTAAAAGACAGGTCTGTAAAAGTGCTTGTGACCTTTCATGGCGTTAAACATTTCAGCCTCACCAGTGATGACATTAATGCAGTGGTAATGGCACATTAATGCAGTGATAGGCTCTTTGAAGATCCAGTGAAATGGCCAACGTGATATCCGAGCTGTGTAAATATTTCTCTACTCCGACCGGGACCTCTGTAAAGTTTCCATAGCTTATATCCAGCCTTCCAAAACCCCAGCAGGAATTTGGGCTACTTATGGTGCTGCAGAATGTCCAATAAGAGGCTCGTGCTCTGGGTGGCCCGGACGGGATGAGCCCAGCGCCTAGCGCAGCTGTGCGTGTGCGTGTGCGTGTGTGTGTGCACGCACGCGTGTGTGTGTGCACGCACACGTGCATGTGCTAAAACCTGTGTGTGTGTGTGTGTGTGTGTGTGTGTCTGTGTGTGTGCGTGTGTGTGTGTATGTCTTTGGTTGTATTTGCATGTGAGCATGTGTCTCCAAGAGAGTGAGAGAGTGAGAGAGTGAGAGAGTGAGAGAGTGAGAGAGTGAGAGAGACATAGATTGTGAGGGCAGCATGGAGAGAGAGAGGGGGAGAAGAACAGAGGTACAGAGGGAGAGAGATGCTGCAGTGCGTCTCAAACAGGCCTGTAATCTGAGGTACACCACGCGTAACTCCACACTGTTTTGCTGAAGGTGGTCTCAGCCACAGTTCAGGGGAAATTAAAGCAGTTGGTAAATATTTTTGCCATGAAGGGATGTGGAACAGAGGCTCTGGTGGATCCTCTGTCCTCTGTTGTTGTTTCGGAAATGTTCCCTTTACTCAGCAGATTCCTTTTACTGCTCTAGATTCACTCCCTACTGTGTTTTTGTTTTGGTAATGTTGTGGGGACTTGCCTTCATTTCACTGGTATTTTTTGCTGAAGGTCTTCAGCTAAATTGTACCACGGGTAGACCCCTTAGTGCTCCTTCACACAGTGTGTGCTACTACAATGAGTGCTTCTATACCAGTGATTGTGCTTATAACATGCTGCCCCCCCATTCCTGCTGTGTGTCTATGTGTCTATGCGTCTGTGTGAGCCTGTGTGTGTGAGCCTGTGTGTGTGTGTGTGTGTGTGTGTGTGTGTGTGTCTGTCTGTCTGTGAGAGGCCATGTGTGCGCCTGTGTGTGTCTCTCTCTGCGTGTGTGTGTGTGTGTGTGTGTGTCTCTCTGTGTGAGAGGCCGTGCAGAATAACTGGGGCTCCTGCCAGCAGGCTTCAGAGGGTCGACTGCCAATTAGTCCCTTTATTTGTTTAAATTTTCCCCGGACTGTGAGGCAGTCGGACATTCCGCCCAGTGTGGCCGGAGTCTGGGGGAAACTCCCGTTTGGAGAGTGTGGGAGTGTACGGCCGTCGCCGGGGCGACTTCTTCAGGGCAGGCCTGGGCAGTCACCACACAGCGGCCTTCCTGGTCCTGGGGGCGTGCGTGATCGGGAGGGGCAGCAGGGGTGCAGAGTACCCTGAGGGCGTCTTCTTCAAACCCCTGTTAGTCACTGCTGACACCGTACTGTAGGTCCTCACAAGTAGGCGTGACATGGATTTATCACACAGAATATCCGCGTTGAACAAAAGGATGTGCACATTGAAGTTTAGATCAGCCCCATTTCGTAATATGGTGGTTGTGTTTTTTAACGTGTGTGAATTTAAGCTCATATTGTAATTTCCCCCACCGTGTTAGTTTGTGTATTTAACACTGTGCAGTGCCTCAGCGACCAGTAGCCACAGCTGCTCAAGCGTATCCAATGACCACCTCTCCAGCGCCCCGTTTCCCGCCAGAGCGTTACCTGTCTGCGTCGGCGCGCTAATGGGGGCGGACGTCCCCGGTGCGCGCGGCCCCCGGAGCGTGAATGGGCCCATTGACACAGAGCCCGGCCCCTGTCGCCCCCGGCAACCAGCGCCAGGCCTCGGGTCATCGCGCCGGCGTCGCCAATAACAGGGCAGCAATGGGGCCCTTTGTGCGGCCCCCTCTCCGGCTCATTTCACCCCAGCTCCTCTGGGGAGCCGTTACACCCCTAACCCGCTGGCCAACACGCGCGGGGCAGGGGGGTCCGGGGCCCTTCGCGAGGGCCGCTGCCTTTTCGGTGTTTGTCACGCTCTAAAGCAGGGGCCCGTGCATTGACTTCTGTGTTTGTTTTTATTTTAGCCGTGGAAAAAAGCGAAACTCAAAACGCTGCCCTCGCTTTGGGGAGGGATTCGATGTTGTGTCCTGCCGTTTGGTCGCTCGCCAACTGGTGCGCTTCCGTTCCCACAGCTATCCCCTCTTTGGACAAGGCCAACCCACGGGGCAGGAAGGTTTTTTGCGGTATAGACAGAGCGCACTGACGGCAGTGTGCAGGGACTCCGCTGTGTGTGATTGGAAGAGCCCTCTGACGGCTCTGCGCGATTGGAAGAGCCCTCTCACGGCTCTGCGCGATTGGAAGAGCCCTCTCATGGCTCTGCGCGATTGGAAGACCACACGCAGGGCTGCACGTGATTGGAGGAGCTGTCTCAGGGCTTCGCATGATTGGAAGAAACCTCTGAGTCCCACCCACTCCTGCATGGGCTCTGGGGTTCACTCTAAAACAAGTAATCTGAGAAATGGCAAAAACACTTTTCTTCTGTTTTGCATTTAAGAGCTCCTTGGACCACTCGCAGTCCCCTCTGTCGATAAACAAGATTAATTCTGCAGCTCAGTATGAGTGAAACTACTTCAGCTGTGCTAAAAGGCCAAATGTGTGCAGGCAGAGGCTTGTCTGCTTCTTCAGTGCTGTTCCCTAAAACCTAAAGCTTCTTAACATGGTTTTATGTTGAATGTGTAGTTAATTTATTTTTTTGGATGAATAAAAAGCTGTTTTGGAGTTGATATGTTTTCTTTGGATTTGGATTTGGATTTGTAAATATTACCTGGGTTCTGTGGTGCCGGGTTGGGAGGCGGTGTGGGAAAAGGGTGTTTTGCTTGGTTGAGTTTGTGTAGCTGCTTGCTCCCCCTCCTGACAGGAGCTCCACAGGTTCTGCCCTTATCAGTATTGCTGAGGTTTCACAGGCGGCATTTATTGCAGCTCTTTTAAGGATTACCGATGCAAAATGGCTCCCCTCTTTGGGCATGCAAAATGAATGCATTGTGAGCTATACTCTTATCAGTTATCAGCAGAAAACAGTATATGTTTAATGTCTTGTATGATGCTTCGACTAGCATTAGGTTTTTCCTTCTGTCCACACTGGAATGTAGTAACGTCAGACTTTAGAGTACTAACCGAGTCCATCTCCGGGCATAAGATTGAGTCCCATGAAGGTAGGCCACTCTCGGTGTGATGTGTTGTCACTTTGCTTCTTATCAAGGACAACTGCATTTGGGGGCTTTAGAATCCGCCCTAGTTGGGGTCTTCCTTTGTCGTCTGCACTAACCGAAAGTTTGTTAAACGGGCTGGAGATTTTGGCGCATGTCGTGAGCGGTGCAGTTTGCTGACGGACGCTGGGCGGATGGCCACGGGGCTGGGAATTCCTCCGCGGGGTCAGAGTGGGACTCCGGCGTGAGAGCCGCTTCCTGCTCTTTATTACGGCCTGTGTGCCCTCCGCATATTTGGACGCCTCCTTTTGATAAAATAGTTTTGAAAGCTATTTCCATAATGGGGGTGGGGTGGGCGGGGGGCCTCGAGCATCGGCTTTGCATTAAGCAGGGCTGAGTCGGATGTGGCTTTTCTGAATGGCTTTGCGCGGCGTGTGCAAGTTTCTTTAAAAAGAAAAAAAATATATATATTTTTTTTGTGGGCCAGTCTGCAGCCTAGTGGTTAAGGTACGTGACTCAATGGTTCAATCCCCAGTGTAGCTATGCTACTATATGATCCACAGCACAGCTGTTGGGCCCTTGAGCAAGGCCCTTCACCCGGCATTGCTCCAGGGGGGGATTGTCTCCTGCTTAGTCTAATCACAATAACAATCAGCAAGTCGCTTTTGATTAAAGCGTCAGCTAAACAACTCATTATTCATATTCTGAACCGCGGCCTCTTGAGAACGTGGCTGTAGCATGTAGTGTGCGGGGGCCCGTATGACTGTACAGTAGAGCAGATCCGTCTGCGTGGAGAGGTTAGCCTGACGTTCCTCCTCCCCTCTGCTTCCAGAAGATGCTGAAGCTGTGGGCGGGGCGCTGCCACCACTGAGGCCTCGGTTTGCTGAACAGAGCCATCCACCCTGACCCGGCAGTACACGAATGGCACAGGGAAGACACCAGATTGACATCCAGGTTTTGCACGACCTGCGCCAGAAGTTTCCGGAAGTGCCAGAGGGTGTTGTGTCCCGGTGTGTTCTACAGGTGAGTACAGTTGTTGTTTTGGCACTTCCATGTTTCCAGTTTTTTTGCCATTTCTATTCTTCGATTTTTCCGTGCTTTTTTTTTTTTGGGCAGTTACGGATATTAGCTTGACATGGTGTTATTTCTATAGCCATACAGATTTGAACAATATTGGTGCGTGCTGGGTGAAAAGTGCAACGATATATCCAGATTCTGGGATGTGCTGAATCGAGATCTCCGTCTTTGTCAGTTGCGATGTTTGAAGGCCCCTATCAACAACACTGATGCCCAGCTTCATTATCTAGCTCTGTAATTTGAACATGGGGATATCCGTGCTCGTTTCCTGTACAGTTCTCTTACTTCCTCCCTCAGAACAACAACAACTTGGATGCCTGCTGCGAGTATCTGTCCCAGCTGAGCACGGGGTACCTGTACGGCGAAGGAAACCTCAGCTTCTCGGACGACCCGGGCCTGGCCAGACTCCGCAATCACATGACCCAGCTGACCCTGGGCCTGCAGTCTCAGAATGTGCATGGGCCGGGCCCGCGTGACGGCCTGAGGATGAACGGCAGCAGGACTCTGTCCCACAGCCTGAGCGACGGGCCCCTGCAGACGGGGCCCCCCAACAGCCAGGCCTTCCAGCAGGAGCCCCAGTCGGCCCCCGCTCAGGTGCCCCCCGGCCTGGGCGTCTTCGGCCCCTCGGACCCCTCCGGGGCCGCACGCAAGCCGCAGCCGCCCCAGCACCTGGGACTCTACCAGCCGGGCGTCAAGACGCCCCGCTTCAACCCCATCACCGTCACCCTAGCGCCCAACATCCAGACGGGCCGCAACACGCCCACCTCTTTGCACATACACGGCGGGCCCCAGGCCGGCCTGAACAGTCCGCAGGGTAACTCCATCTACATCCGGCCCTACGTCACCCAGGCTGGCTCCACCCGCCAGTCCCAGCAGCAGCAGCTGCAGCAGCAGGCGGGCTGGTCCCAGTACAGCCCCACATCCCAGCCCCAGCAGGTGTACCAGATCTCCCACCCCGCCGCCCCGCCCGGCTCCTGGGCTCTCCCGTCCCAGTACGGCCCCTCGCATACCTCGCCTCACCAGTCGCAGGGCCACCAGACCTCGCACGTCTACATGCCCATCAGCTCGCCCACCAACCCGCAGCCGCCCTCCATCCTGCAGGCCCTGTCCGGAGGCCCTTCCCCGGCCGCCGGCGCGTCCTCCGCCTCCGGCCAGTACAACATCCAGAACATCTCCACCGGGCCGCGCAAGAACCAGATCGAGATCAAACTTGAATCGCCCCAGCGGAGCAACTCGGTTGCCGGGCTCCTGCGCTCGGGCGGCGGGGCCCGTTCCTCTTCGTCCGCTGCTTCCTCCTGCCCCCCTTCCTCCTCCTCCTCCTCCTCCGTCAGCTCGGCCCCCAGCAACCCCCTGTCGATCGGCGGCCCCGGCGTTTACATTTCCACCAGCCCGCCCACCGCTGCTACCGCGTCTGACGAGGCCGCCGTGGCCCCCTGCGGCTCGCGCTCGCAGCCCAAGTTCTACATCTCGGCCAACGCCGCGGGGGACGAGGGCGGCGGACGGAACCCGCCCACCGTCTACATCTCGGCCAACCCGCCCCTGCAGGGCCCCGCCGGGCCCCGGAACATGTCGGGCCAGGTGAGCATGGGCCCCGCCTACATCCACCACCACCCGCCCAAGTCCCGGTCCTCCGTGGGCGGGCCCGGCTCGGTCACCTCCCCCCGCGTGGTGGTCACCCAGCCCAACACCAAGTACACTTTCAAAATCACCGTGTCCCCCAACAAGCCCCCCGCCGTGTCCCCCGGAGTGGTGTCCCCCACCTTCGAGCCCACCAACCTCCTCAGCCTGCCCTCGGACCACTTCGCCGAGCCCGACCCGCGTCACCTGTCGGACCCGCTGTCGGCGCACCGGGAGAGGCCCAGCGAGCCGCGCCGGCCCAGCATGGGCTCCGACGACGCCGCCTACACGCAAGGTGAGCGCTGCCCGCGTACGCCAGCGACGCTACGCCCTCTGCCCTAACCACCTCACATAATCAGGGTTAACATGTCAGGCTCATCAGAGTAACTGGGTTTGGGGTGTTGCAGGTTCATCAGAGTAACTGGGTTTGGGGTTGTTATTGTGGGGATAAGTGAAAAAGAAACAACCTGGAGAAGCTAATGGAGACAAAGTAAGACTGTAATGCATCAAAAAATAACTAAAAATCAACATGGAGGTTGTCTTAGTGTGGGGGTGTGATCTGATGTATATATCAGTCAACATATAAAACATTATTAACATACCTTGAATACTGCTGTATACACACATGGGGAAACAATTGTCTTAACATATAAAGTTGTAGTATTATCTGTTATGCTGAAATACATGTGAAAGAAAAGCCTATCGCGTCTCTCCAGACACCACTTCAAATGTAAGGCTACTTTTTCCTGAAAACCATAAGATCCCTTGAGACTGCGGCCTCTACCTCATTACGTGAGAATGAGGGATGGTATACATTTTTATCCACCGGTAGTAAATGATTTTTCCACTGCGTCTTGCCAAGAAGGAAACTGTACCCGGGAGTTGTGTTTACGCCTGTTTTTAACTCGATTTCCATAACGCTGACACTAATGCATCTCTAGCCAAATTGTATATACTTGTATTCTCATTACACTCTCCTTACTCTTAATACGGTGTCCTGGCTAAGCCACAAAAGATGCGGGGGGAAAAAGGTCCAGCGAAATGCAAACGGTTAAGGGTGTAAGTCCGTCGGTAAACGTTGGACTCCATTTGTATTAATTTAGGAGAAGTTGTGCTGACAGGGAGCCTGACACAACGCTCCACTGACAGTAGTCTGAGTCAAAGGTGAATAAGCAGAGCCCTTCCTTTTTTGGAGTTTTGACCGGATAGTGTGCATCTGGATAAGTTCCCCCTCCTACCACCCCCCCACCCCTGAGCTTTGGTGACTACCGCATGACTCTTCCCCCTAAGTCCTCACTCTTTCTGCTGTCACTTCATTTGAGTGTCCTGGAAAAAACTTTTAAAAAGTTTACGAGGCAAAGTCATCGCTCTCGTTTCACTGCAGATGTGCGGCGTAGGCCGTGCGTTTTACACCACGTGACACAAACAGGATTTGGCCGCGGTTTTCGCTGAACGTCTGCTTGTTTACGCTACGCGGCGATACTAATGCGGGGCCAACATCCGGCTTGTAACTTCAGCGGGTAGAAGTCTGACACCTTTTTTTTTCTGTAATGTTGATTACCTATTATGTTTCACACAATTAGATTTTGTGTACAGTGTTTTGTTGGCTATCTAACCATCTACATTTTCGCTTACAAGTTCTGCAGATGGCCCAGCTGCTCTTTTTGGAAATTGAAACTCTTGTTCTGTGGTCTTTCTTCTCCACCATGTATATCTCAGCTTTGCCGCATCTGTAACTCTGTTTATGCTTGTAGTGGAGAGAGCTTGCAGTGATGGTAAACCAATGGCGTCAACCAAAAGTTAAAGATGATTGTTTATTGTCATTAGGACAGGTGAAGTAAATGGTATTTACAATGCAGAAAATTTGTGAAATCATAATAATAATAAGGTTAAAGACTGCACTCCGTTACTGGCAACAACATAAAACTGACCATGAAACTACGCTCAAAAGAGAAGAAAATCTTACACAAGCCTGAAACAAGATGCTTCCTCAGAAAGATAAGCACACAGTAATGACGGGTACGTGCACTTCCTGGATGACACAGCTGCTTTAGTCTGGTCAACAGCCCTGTGAGCAAAATGGGGTGAAATGAGCTGCTTTAAGTGATCTCCTTGAGTTTTTCTGTAGTCAATACATTAATAATGACAGCAGCTGTGACCTTTCAGTTCCAATTGCCTGTATTACAGTAGCCTATACCGTATGTAATTCAATTCAATTTTAGTTTGTATTGTGCTTTTCACAGAGGACTGTCACAAAGACACTTTACAGAGTAACAGAAGGGAAGAAAGGGGGGAAATACCAGCCCGATATTATGATACAATGCATTATATAAACTGGGAAAATGTTTCTGTTTTGTTTTGGTTTGGTTTTGAAAAAGTCAAATGAACTGTGTACTGTTGCATTAGCTAGTGTTTACTGCAATTAAGATTCTCTCAAGGTGCCTGGCCTGTTTTCTTATGCAGAGACAAAACAAAGTAGTGGAAGAGGTCAAAGGTCATGTGGAAGGGGCAGAGGTTGAGCTGCAGTGTCCAGAGAAAGGGACGAGCGGTATCAGACATTTCTAAGAAGCAGAACAAAGGGAAGTTAGTTTGAGGTTGGTGAATCACAACCCGAAGCACAGAAATGTAGTTCAAACGTTAAGGAGGAAAGGGACGCAGCTGTGAGTGTGAGCGGCCTGTTCGGAGATTAACGGGGCATTTGCACACTTACTGCCGTCCATGTTTGGCTCCACCATTTTAAATCATAATCCCAGCACTACTGCCAACAGGAAAGCCAAGAAAATTGGAGCCGTTCAGATTTTAGCCCTCTTCCTGATAGGTGGATTAGTCATTTAATTCTCTGGAAACTGCATTCTGAGTGGGCCATCGTCTGTTCAGCACACAGTCGATGAAAGGTTACATTTACAGTCAGACACACCTCCAGCCCACACTACCACTTTCCCCAAAATGTATGCATTACTTTAAAAAGCTTTTTTTATTTTATTTGGGGCAATAAAATGATAGAACTGTGGCTGATATGCAGTCGGTTATTTTCTATGAGGCTGCAGTATATTATTTCACTACAGCATTTATTGTAATAAGAATGGCACAATAACATTTTTATGTCACACTTATGTACCATACTGCAGTTTGAATTTTGGCATTGGTTGCACAGGGTTTTAACGTGACCCAGCATGACTTGCTGAAGTTTCTCTGTGGTCAGGTTTTTGCTCCACTATTCAACCATATAAGCGGGAGAGCATTTATATGACACTGAGGCATATTTGATTGTTGGGAGCTGTAGCTTGGTACAGTAACAACACTGTATAACAAAATGGCAGCTAACAGCTGACTTTTAACCGGTGAGAAACCAGACAAATTTAACACACCCTCAATGCACATGATTGATTCAGAATCTGAAAGCTGTGTGCGAAAGTCTCTGGAAGGATATAAGCCAGAGGCATAAAGTTATTGAAAAGTGGGTTTGTGAAGTTTTTTTAAAGATGTGGGAACATGAGATGTGGGAAGCAGATTTGAGTTGAGTTTGTTAAGGACCTGAGAGGGCCTGGTTAAGGCCTGGGTGTTGGGTGTTTGTGGTCAAGGTCCTCCAGCCTGTGACTGTGTGCTGGTCCGTTGCAGCCCTGTTGATACACCAGAAGGCCCGCATGGAGAGGCTCTGGCGTGAGCTGGAGCTGAAGAAGAAGAAACTGGAGAAGCTAAAAGAAGAGGTCAACGAGATGGAGAACGACCTCACCCGGCGACGGCTACAGAGATCCAACTCTGTCTCCACCATCCCCTCTGTAAGTTCCCGGGGCGCTGCTGCGCTTTTCACTGCTGAGAAAACGGTTCACCTGGGCCCCTCAGCCTGGGCCCTTGGAGAGAAGTGTGTGTGGACCATTTCTGTGGGCTGTTCCAATATGCTGAGGATCATGCTTTTACTTTTGGTTCGTATTCCTGGAGATTCCTGTACGTTTTCACTCCAATCCGAACAAAGCGCACCTCATTCAACAGCTAGAGATCACGTTGGCAGAATCAAGAGTGTAAAACTAGGGTTTAAATGAAAAATTACAGGTCCAGAAACATGGTGGGGCAGCCCTGGTATAATGGATTGAGTTTATATTTTTCTGGCGTCATCAGTAGAGGTCCTTACATTGGAAAGGCAGGCAAGGAACTGCCAGGCGACACACCCAGCTGAGGTGACTGTTATTTGTATGGTGCTGTGCCTGTTATTTGTTCAAATTTGGATAATACCAGTGCCAACTGGCCGGGATCCCATCTGGGACACAGCACAATTACACTTAGGAGGGTGCTGTAACTGGCACAATATCACCTGATAATACAACAATAGTCACCTGTGATGTCATTAGTGGAGCGCTCCTGTGTAATGACTGCCCTGTTCAGTATAGTGCAGAGATGATTAGAAGCACTTGGCTACACCCGTTTCAGGCAGAACAAGCCTGTATCTACAGTTATGATTGGCTATTAAAACAACTGTATAGCCTCTACTTAAATAAAATGTTTCATAAAAAATGGTATTTGTTTTTTATACGATGTAGACATAAATGTTCAAAAAGGTTCCCATTAAAATGTCCTTGCAGAACTGCTCTAAGATGTGTTGCACGTTTTATTTTCCAAAGGGAAAGTTCTTTGCGAGTGCAGTTTTGTGAAATAGCAGAAGTCTCCCCTTACATTTTTTTCAAGCGAAAGTCTTGTTTATGTTAAACTCGCAGCTGTGAGTCAGTGGAAGCCTCTCGGACGGAAACAGTGCGGTGCCTGGGGTTTTTGTTATGTCAGCTGTTTTTCGCTGCCGCTTTCCCCGCAAAGCAAGGTGAAAAGTGGACGCTCGGCGAGACCGTGATGTGCTCCTGCTGGGGTTGTCATCGTTTGCTGACGTAGCCGTACGCTAGTGAGAACTGAAGGCGCGAAACGGCGCTTCCAGGGGAGAGTTGGCTAATCGGGCCTGGAACCTTTCCTGGCCGCCTGAAATGTGCGGCGTAGTGCGGACAGGCCCGACGCTGGCGTTTAACCGCCTCCACGCGCTTCTGCAGAACTTTTTCTCCCTCCCGGGTGCAAACTGAGGCCTGGTTTCATTTCTCCTTTCGCAGATTGAGGAAATGCAGCAGTTGAGATGTAAGAACCGGATTCTGCAGATCGACATCGATTGCCTAACCAAAGAAATCGATCTCCTTCAGACAAGAGGTATGCAAGCCCTGTCCTTTCACAAGCCCTGCCCTCTCACACCGTGTCTTGGTGTTACCGGTTTTGCCGAGGCCTGCCCCGGTTGCTGAAGAGTGTCGGAGGCATAGGCTGTAGTGCCTCAGTGCACACGTGTCCAGTATGTTTATTGAAGCAATTGAAAAACTAAACATTGATTGTTTTTGGAGTCTAACGAGCAACAGTCACTCGAGCCGTTATAAGATCCGCCGACACATTACACAGGTCTTACGCCCCCATGACCCGTACACAAAAGAATTGTTATTTATTTTGACGTTCTTGTTGTGTCTAGGCAGCGGTCCAGTCCACCCCACCATTTTCTAACAGCGTGTTATTAGGCGCCCAACATGGCAGTGTTTCTCTGAAGTGTTTTTAAAAGCTGTGGATTAGCGCAGAAAACTGTTGAGTCCTCTCTGTGCTGCCAGACCTGTGGTCCGCTCACGCTGAAAAGGTGCTGCCATTGTGCCGTTAACGAGCAGTTGTTTCCTGAATTGCATCCTGTTCCTGGTCGGTAGCAAAGGGATTTATGGGTCCCCTGGCACCTCTCCACTCGTGCGATTGCACACAACCGACCCTGTGTCACTCAGGCAGTGGTGTAATAACACACTGGCTCTGAAGAGAACCTTGCTGGGCGAATGGAGCTCTGGATTCTGTAGTCTGTAGTACACATGGGATACGTAGTTCTGTTCATATTATGGGAAAATACATTTAGGTTCTTTCTGTTTAGTCCTATTTCTTTAACTTTATTTCACTTTAATAGCCTGAATTATTTGGGAAACGTAGTTCTGTTCGTATTATGGCAAAATACATTTAGGTTCTTTCTGTTTAGTCCTATTTCTTTAACTTTATTTCACTTTAATAGCCTGAATAATTTTCCATCGATGAATCTGCGTGCATGTATGCAACGACAAAACAGTTTTCACTGCTAATGCCGTTGGTGATTTGTATGAAACCTTTATTAACCTTCTCTCTTTTTTTTTCCAGGACCACACTTTAACCCCAGTGCAATTCATAATTTCTATGACAACATTGGATTCCTCGGTCCTGTCCCACCGAAACCTAAAGGTACTATAAACGTCGGTAAGTCTTGAGGGTTGCGCGTTAACGCTGAGACATGCTGACCCACCCTTCCCAGGCCAACTTCCTGTCCCTTGCATTTCGGTTCCCACTTTCTGCACGTTGAGCAATTGTTTGACGTGGACGTGCTAGCCCGGTGTTTATTTAAGCAGTTAGTATTTGCCCACGCACAAAAACTGTGTGTAAGTACACAGAGGGCACTTGCATACAGCCATTTCTGATAGGTGCCATCGCTCCGAGCTTTTCATCTTTTATGATTTATTAGTCTGTGCTTCCTGTGAGTCTGGCCTGTTTCCTCCGTCTGGTCCTGCGTCTGAACCCAAACAATTTGTCAACCTGCTTTGCAGCTACAAGGCATTACATTACTGTCCATTATAGTTTTTTATTTGACAACTTAGAGTTGATTAGACTAAGCAGGGGACCATCACCCCTGGAGCAATGTGGGGTTAAGCGCCTTGCTGTGCTGCCCTCTCTCTCTCCCTCTCTGTTCCTGCCGTTAAATGGTTAAATGGGGCCGGTAGACAGGAGAGGGAGGGGGAAGTAATGTCACCTGTTAAAGATGCTCTGGGACGGTAGATCTGTCCTCGAACCGGTGTGCTCTGTTCTGCATCTGCACACTTTTCTGTATCTTTTGATTTTCCAGTTTTTGAAAAACTGCCCTTCCTTGCTTGTTGTATAAAGGGATCTGATCTTCCTTGATCTTTACGGCCTAATGGAGAATAATTTGCCGTTTAAAAACTTCACATGTACCATTTGGCTGTAAATTTCAGTTATGCTTACTTTGGTCCCAAAAGCTACACCCAAGTGATATCTCAGTGGATAAATCTTAGGCCTGATTTTTTGGTTTCATAAACGGGTACCTGGGTTTCATGATTATCAAATATGTTTTTGAGTGCAATAACAATCATCAGCAGCATGTGGCATACTGCCTTTCATCTCATCGTTTGTTTATGACACATTTTCTTTTTCAGCACTGAAATTCAGCTTGTATGATGTATGACCGGAAGTCATTTTAAATACTTTAAAACTTTGAGTTTTATGTGTTGCTCAATATTCAGGGGAATGTTTCACAGTATGAATTTGCAATAAAATCCTTAAATTGTTGGACCGAGAATATGCATTAGTCATAAATCAATTCAAAGCTCAATATAATATTAAAACAGCAAAAATGTTGGAATACCATAGTAGTTGTGTATACACTCATGTTTCCAGTGAAACAAACATAACTTTACGAGGAGTCATTGCTGGGAACTAGGTTGCAAACAGTGGTTTCCCGTTTAAGAAAAACATTCTCACCATTAAAAGTATGTGTGGGGTGAATGTCTCTTTCGTGTGTGTGTGTGTGTGTGTGTGTGGAAGAGATTTTGTATGAGTGTGCACGCTGGTGTGTGTGTGTGTCTGCATGTGTGTGTTTGTGTATGTGTGTATGATTGTATGTGCGTGTGTTTGATTGTGCATGCGTGCGTGTGTTTGATTGTACGTGCGTGTGTGTGTTTGATTGTACGTGCGTGCGTGTTTGATTGTACGTGCGTGCGTGCGTGCGTGATTGTACGTGCGTGCGTGCGTGCGTGTTTGATTGTACGTGCATGCGTGTGTGTTTGATTGTACGTGCGCGCGTGTGTTTGATTGTATGTGCGTGCTTTTGATTGTATGTGCATGCGTGCGTGTTTGATTGTACGTGCGTGCGTGCTTGATTGTACGTGCGTGCGTGCGTGTTTGATTGTACGTGCGTGCGTGCGTGTTTGATTGTACGTGCGTGCGTGCGTGTTTGATTGTACGTGCGTGCGTGCGTGTTTGATTGTACGTGCGTGCGTGCGTGTTTGATTGTACGTGCGTGCGTGCGTGTTTGATTGTACGTGCGTGCGTGCGTTTGATTGTACGTGCGTGCGTGCGTTTGATTGTACGTGCATGCGTGCGTGCGCGCGTTTGATTGTACGTGCATGCATGTGTGCGTGTTTGATTGTACGTGCGTGCGTGCGTGTTTGATTGTACATGCGTGCATGTGTGCACGTGTGTTTGATTGTCCGTGCGTATGCGCGTGTGAGTAACTGCTGCTGCGTTCCTCCTCTCCTGCCAGAGTCCAGTTCTAAGAACCCAAAGACTGTAGGGGAGGCAGCAGAGGAGGACGAGGGGACGCAGTGGAGCTGCACAGCCTGCACCTTCCTCAACCACCCCGCCCTCAACCGCTGTGAACAGTGCGAGTTCCCACGCCACTTCTGAGCCAAACGGCACCCAAAGACCCCTTCTTTTCTACCGCTATCCAATCCGCATCCGTCGGGAAAAGGGATTTTCTTTTCCAGCCATAAGAAGATATGGACAGGGTTTTTAATTTTGTCGTCTTTGTTGTTTTTTTTTTTTTTTGTTGTTGTTTTTTTTTTTTTTTTTTTCTTCCAAGATTTTATTGTATACTTTTTTGGGGGTAAATTGCTGTCCATTGAAGGCCTGACTGGATAGTGTTTACAGGTTGTATTACTTAAGAAGCCAGCAGAGCTGTTCATACCTCACCTTGGAGACGAGCACATGCGTGGGGGATCCCCTTCCTGCTTCCTGGGTGACTTTGTTTTGAGGGGCCTCGCAATTTTCCCAGTGCAGTATTAATGAGTGTTAACCTTTCGGTGTGGTGGCGAACACACACACCCACACACAATCGGACAGACAGACACACACACACACACACACACACACACACACACCTCCGAGGTGTTGCTGTGCCTCTCCGTCTGTTCTCCAACCGAGCCAGGGGTGGAGACGGACGAGAAGGCCAAACAGCTGTCGCGAACGCATCTAAACAGAAGATCAAGACTACTCTAAGACTAGTTGGTTGATGTTTCCAGAGGATGACCGGGGTAATTAAGCAGTGTTACTGCCACCGAAAACGTGCCTTCTGTCGTCTCCCTTTCTCCTCTCCCCCTCCAATCCAAAGTAAAAATAAAAAGTAAAAAAAAGAGAATTAAACTGCATGCATGTTATGTACAGGACACAGTGGAAAAAAATACCCTCGAGCTTCTTACTGTACATAGTTCTAGAATGTGCTTTAAGTGCCTACTTCCTCACACTATGAATCACTTGTATTTCCTGTGACTATAGCTTAGTAGACTTGATAAACCTTTTTTTTTTCCTTGTAAGCACGGTGTCCCTTTTAAGCTTTTTACTCGGTGTCTGTGACAAGTGTGAAGCCTTACGTAAAGGAAGAGCAATAATATGAATCTATGCACACACGAACCTTCTTCCTGCTCCGTCTGTTCATGGCTTCTGTAAATGCTGTTTCTCCCTCGTATGATCTGCAGATGCGGCCACGTCAAAGAGAAACGCGAGTTTTCTCTGAAACGCCAGAGATCTCTGGGACTGGCAAAAGCCCATATAAGAACGAATGACAAACTGCCATCTTATCTGACAACTGGAATGTAGGTGTAACGTTTGGGGATTTTTAAACTTCCATGGCGAGAAACGTGCGTTTTTTACGATGCGATAACTTGCATTAAGATGCAAGAGGTGTGGTCGCAAGACCGACTTGGGGTTGCTATTCAGGATTCATGAAATCGTAATTTGCCAAAGGAAATCAACAATACAATTACTCTTTTTGATCACGAGATATTTCTGTAAGAGCCTTGTTTCTTTGTTGATGTCAAAAAATATTGTGTTTTTCAGTGAGAATAGAAGACAGAGGGCAATAACATGTTTTTTACCCACTCAGTCCCGAATTTGTCCCGAATTTTTCTTTAAAGGGTTTGATGAGGACGGTTTCAACGTTTACCTTTTTTTTTTTTCTTTCTTTTTTTTTTTACCTGTATTTTGGAATAGTATTTTTCAGAGATTTGTGAAGTTTGTCACGCGTTTTGATATGCCGCAGCACATTTTTGTTTTCAATAGTATTATCATTTCTATAAATCTATGCAGTTGCCAGTCGAAATGTGTTTTTTGAAAAAAGGAAATCAATTGCATAAGATCATGAATATTAATTTGGGGGGGAAAAAAAGTTCTTAATCTCAGTTGTCTCTGAAGCACTTACGACCTCCTCGTTCATTTTTCACGTTAAAAAAGAAACCCAGCTCTCAGCTTCCTCTGCAGCTCTGTGTGAAGATCGAGTCGGTTCATACCTTTTATTAATTAAAAACTAATTTGGATATCTAAAGTTGTTTTTTTGATTTTAGTTGGGGGAAACTGTCTTTGTAACAGATAAGTTATTTGTAAAAATAAAAAAATCTATTCTGAAATGTTTTTAATACACATTTTTTGCCTCCCTTGTTCATATTATAAAGGCTCTCAGTGAGAAATCATGTTTAATTGTGTAAAACGATTTTCCCCCACCAACCAGCAGAGGGCAGACAATCACTACAAATGTCATGTTAGAACTTTCAAAGCTTGCTACATTTCAAGTGTTTTATCTTCATGAGAGGATGTGGTGCATTATACACTCCGTGAGCACTTTATTAGGTATTTATTAGACTTATTGGTCTTTTGCTTCTGTAGCATATCCACTTCAGAGGTTTCATGTGTTGTGTGCTCTTCTGCATACCACTGATGTAATGTGTGGTTATTTGCGTTACCGTCACCTTTCTGTCAGCTTTGACCAGTCTGGCCCTTCTCCTCTGATCTTTGTTAACAACGCCTTTTTGCCCGCAGTACTGCTACTCACTGGATGTTTTTTTTGTTTTTCGCAACATCCGCAAACTTTAAAGACTGTTGTGTGTGAAAATCCCAGGAGATCAGCTGTTTCTGAGATATTCAAACCACCGTGTCTGGCACCTACAATCTTTCCACGGTCACTTGGATCACATTTCTTCCCCATTCTGACATTTGGTCTGAAATGTCAGAATGTGAAACAGCTGAACCTCTTGACTATGTCTGTATGCTTAAGTTGCTGCCACACGATTGGCTGATTAAATGCTTGTATTAACAAGCTGGTGTAGAGGTCTACCTAATAAAGTGCTGAGTGAGGGTATATGTTGCATACTGAGAGATTATACAGGGGAAAGACTGGCTCTTCGAAGCAAGATAATTGCTGCATTAATGACGATGAACACAGATGGCAATATACATTTTTATTACATCCAACGAAATGGTTGATACAACAGTCATATTTGGAAATTGTATCTTAAGTAGTTATTCAATGTGATCTCACGATCAGCAGTTTGCATACATTTAAAACATTCCTCATTTGAGGCTACACAGTAAAACAACACATGCTGCTTTGAGAAACCTTAACTGGTCAGATTGAGCTAAATTCACACCTGAGTAGCACTGACGAATCTGCGTGCTCTTCACAAGCCTTGGCAAGACCCTATACATTCAACACCATTCAAACAATGCTTTGAAATGTAGACCTTGCACCTGTACATTTGGCTCTCTGCTGATGCTTTGAAGGAACAGTGCATTGCACTGCTAAGTTTAGTGAAAGCTCCTTATTCATTGCTACATTACAGTCTCTGGTTTCCCCTCTGCGGAGCCAGGGACGCGCGCCATGCGTAATGCTGACTTTGGGTCTAGAAGCGCTTGCGGCTGGTTCTGAACGCCTGGATGAGCCGCACCAGCTCTACCGTGTCCAGGGTGCGCGGGTACTGGCTCATGACGTCGTCGACGGCGTGCTGGGGGAAGATGGTGCCCAGCTGCATCCTGAGGCTCCTCCTCTGCTCGCTCAGCGGGTCTGCGCTCCCGTTGGCCCACCTGGGGCCGTGGAGGCCGGGCTGGGCTGGCTGCCGGTGGTCCTCCGCCCAGCGCCCCGCCTCCCTGCTGGGCACCGCGACTCTGTAGGGGCTGTGTGAGTGACACTGCAGGCCCAGGCTGGAAGCCGAGCTGTCCGAGTCCTGGCTGGCTTCGAGGCTGCCCTGGTGCCGCACGAACGGGGAGCAGCAGCAGCCGGGGACGGGACCGCGTGGACACGGCCTGTGCGTGTAGCTGCTCAGAGCGCTGGAGAGCCAGTAGTCCCCGCTGTTGTGGTTCCGACTCTGGCCTGCGAAACTACCGCCATAGCCGTAGGAGGAGCCCGTGGTGTACGCTGGGTCCTGGATGGACAGCCCGAACACGGAGGCTTCAATGGACGAGAACTCTTCATCCACATCGGGGCTCGGGCAGGTGGGGGACTTTCGGAGGTGAGCCGGGCTGCCGGTTTCTCTTGGGCTATCCAGTAGCTCGCTCGGAGAGAACCTGTGTGGAGCCTCCTGGCTAGGGGGCGCTGTGGTGCTGGGGCTGTTGTATGAATTGCGGCTCCAGTCCTGCTCGTAGAAACACGCCAGTGTGGAGGGGGGACTCCCGTTGGCGGGGGAACGGGGCCGTGGGTCAGCCAGCTGATCCCTGCCCGAAGCCAGTTTATTCTTCGCACGGAGCTCATCGGCAACCGACATCTGAGATTGGCTGCGCTCAGGGTGGTAGAACTTGCACTTTACGCCGTAAGTGCACTTCTTTCCTATGAGAAACAAACAGGCACAGTTTATAGGTTTTCAGACTAACAGTTCTCAGTGTTGTGTCACTTAATATCAACTGTTAGCAAAGATGTGTGATCATTGAAAAATAGCACAAGCTTCTCCTGTGCTTCTTCTGTAGATGGATACTGAAGTCTAGTCTCTAACTTGGTGTTCTGTGGTTACATGGCTTTGTGTTATGTTGGCCCTTTGTGTCCATTTCCTGGAAATAATTACAGGCCTGACATTGGTTCTGCAGTTCCCTTTATCCTCCCTGTTGGGAAATAGGGGGGATTTGTATGTGAACGACATGCTGCAGTCTTGGGCTGGAGCCCTGCCTTCAGTGCCTACAGGAGACCTACATGTAGCCATGTTAAATTAGCATGTTGACCCTACTGTTGCTGAAAAATATGCTATACTGTTCAGCTGTTTCTGCTTGGATGCAGTGCTGTAGACAGCCAATCTGTGAGTTTGGTCATTTGAGCCTTTGATGTGAGTGAGCTCAATGTGGAATGCCCTCATGTCTTTTGAAAGCAATCAAAGAACAGGCCTTTCAAATATTTTGCTTAAAACAACTAATATGAATCGTCACAAGTTGGAACTGAACCTTGCACATGCCTCTGTTCCAGAAAGTTTTCATAGTTTAATTCAGCTGCCAAAATTAATTGAGTTATATTTCTGGGTCTGTACTGAATGTGGGCGGTGTATGTGTAAGGAACGTACCGTATGGGCAGTGCTGTCTTTTGTTTACTGTGACTTTGGGGTGTTTTCTCAGGAAGTTGTCTATTGTTGGGCCGTTTCTTCCCAGCGGATCATCTGGAGGCATAAACCTGGACAAAAAAAAAAGTGAATGAACAATGATGCTCTGTACATCAAAAGGGAAGCTCTGTGCCACCTGCAATGCATCATCTATCTATAAACTATTTGATTCTCCTTGATTTAGACAAGCATTTCTTATTCGAATAACTGTACTTTTTAACAACATGCATTATTGCATTTCCCCCCATCCTGTAGAGAATGCCCAACATGAATTTAAGATGACCTACTTGTCGTTGGCAAACGTGTACATAAGCAGGCGCTCCTCGATGAACTTTTTCCACTGCGGTTTCTCAGTCTGCAGGTCTCGATAATTGTCGTTGGACACGATAATGCCGTCGGAGTCGTAGGCGAGCTTGACGATGTAGCGGTCATCGTAGCACACCACCCGTTTCCCATTCACGCAGCGCGAGGGCGTGAACACCAGTATCTTCTTCTTTTCCAACTCGAGAAGGATGTGTTGGTCTGAAACGGAACGCGTACAGGTCAGGTATAAAGTACTGAAGATTTTGTGATGGACTTTTTAGCTGTTAGTGCCCTCTTGTGGCAGGCAGGTTGAAGCAGCACAGTGCGTCTCACCTGTGATAGGGGCTTCTGCTCGGGCCTGCTCCTTCCTCCACAGTGGCACGAACACGGTTATGTCACGGTGACCTCGCTCCCAAAACCATTTTACTGCCAGCTGCACCCCACGGCAGGAAAACACTTGTTTGTTACCATGGCTGCAACAAGAGGAAAGAAACAAAATTAAAGTTACAATGTTTTCAAACACGGCCGACCCTTGATAGGCTGAGGAAGTTACAAGTAGGAGTGTGTATATTACGATGGATAGTTACCCATTGACAAACCTACAGAAATCAGAATACAGATTATTTCGGTCTTGAAAGTAATGTCAGCAAATATCTGCCCTTGGTTCAGATAATCCTATTTTTTACTCGCATGTAGAAAGTGCCTGGTGATGATAGCATGGTGACTTTGCAAATGGCTAGTAAACAATATGGGCACATATCAAAGTCCAAAGTACATAAACAGTTCCGCGTGCTTGCTTATACATGATGTAGGTCTATTGTGCTGCAGCTTAACATTATAAAATCTGAAAACTGATGACGTCAACTGGCCAGAATTAACCCGTTTGCCACAATACATTACCATAGATCAGGGATCATCAAGTCTGAGGGTGAAAAAATCAAGGGTGAGAACCCAGCAGTTCTCAGCCCTCGAGCATCGGGATTTGATGATCCCTGCCATCAATCATCAAAAATAACACAATTACAGTAAATGTTGATGGCGTGTGAATATCAAGTAGACTCATTTCCCGGAGCTTGACTTTGGGGTCCTCGTGACACCTCTCAAAACTAGTCACTACCAATTTGATGAGAGATATTTGCCTACAAGCTGGTGTAACTGAGCAACGGGGGTTTCCCCGGCCCTCAAGAAAGCACAACAGGAAGTCAGACGAAGCTTGGCACACAGCAATTAAACTATCGTCTCGTGGGAAGAGCTGCCGTCCGGGTACAAAGGGGCAAAACAAAGAATTAATTTTAAACCGTTGAGAGACTTTTGTATTGGTGTCCACGTGTGTAGCCCTTAGTCAATATGTTCACACGCTTAAAATGAACAAATTTATGGGACGCATGCTAATGGGATTTTGTGCGTGAAGTTCAGTTGACCGGAAAAAGGTAATGCTTTTAATAGGCTAAAGGAGTTCTCGTTCATTTTTGTTGAAAAACTGAATTGAGCTCTTTCACCCTCACTCACCCAACCCTAGAGTATCTTGTTTGTCCTGTTTCAGAAACTGATTCTGAATGGAGAAGATCAACATCATAAAGCTTTTTTACAAAAACAAAAGTTGCCAAAGAATGTATATTAACTGTGCACCTGAAAAACAGCATGGACAAACATTATACTACTGGATGTGAACTCTCACTACCGCTCACCTGCAAGTTAGGCTACTACACACCATTACACCTCATGTGAGAGGGGGCAACCCCATACACGGCAGAGATCAGAATAAGGGTTCCTTTGGAGAGCTGAGATTCAGCCACTGCTTCGTTCCTGGAACCGAGCGGTTGCCTGATCTTAAAATGGAAGAGAGGCTGAACCACTGAGTGATGTAATTCCCATTCATTCTATTGTCATTATACTAACACCCTTTCAAGAACGACCTGTTGAGCAAAAACCTGTTTCAATTCTTGTGCAAATGAACTTTGGTCTTATAAAGATCAGCTTGTGGAAGTTTCCTGGTGAACCTTAGTAAATGTGAATTGCAGCCATCCACGGCCTCATAAAGAGTGTTCGATGCTGTGTTTGAATGGATGCCAGTCCAGATCGCTCACCTCATGGCCACGTTGCTCCCATCGATGACGACGGGTCTGAAGCCTCCCGCTGGCTCCTTCTCCTTCTCCTGGGTGGTGGGGCTAGGCTGGGGTGCCTGCACAGGACTGCAGCCCCTGGGTATCAGCTGAGGGCTGAGGTTGGCCGGCCGGGAGGAGTGCAGAGGCCCAATGCTGCGGCAGGTCTTGATCAGCTCCTCCAGTATGTCGTTGGTCTGGGAGTCCCGCGGCATGCTCTGCAGCACCCGCACAATGTCCTGGGAGGAGTATCCCAGCTTTAGAAAGCGCTCCACGTTGCTCTGCTGTCTGTCCATGCTGTCTGTCTGTCTGTCTGTCTGTCAGCACTCAGCGTCGGAGGGTTCTGCCAGAGGGAAGCCCGCCTTCGCACTCTTTTTCTATCTCATCCACGCAGTTTCCACGGCGACGGCCACAGTTTTGGAAAAGTTGCGTGGCTGCGCAGATGTGAGGCATGCTCTGACACTGTAAACACAGGAAGCCCAAGAAGCTGTCACAGGCGCTTTCAGTGCGGTCGCTTGCTCTGTGATATGATCAGTGACGACTCTGAAGCTGGAACACACACACGCACACACATACGCACGCGCGCACATACGCACGCGCGCACACACACACGGACACACACACATGCACGCATACGCGCACACACACACGCACACATATGCACCTGTGCACACACACACACACACACACCACACACACACACACACACACACACACACACACACACACACACACACACACACACACACACACACACACACACACACACACACATTGATTCACATTGTATTTGTTCTGAGTGTGATTAGTGGGTTTAATGGCTTTGCCCTCTTATGAAAGTCTTATGAAAGTGTGTTTCCATGGAATCTGTGGTGCCCCGAATCATTCCAGTGTGTAGTAACTATGTCTCTTCAAGGGAGACACCTGGAAAGTCCCAAGAAACCCATTAATGCAAAAGAAGTTAAGTTCACTCCTAGGTGACACACTGTCATGTGGTATGTGACCTTTCGACCACTCACCCACCCCAACAGATACATCTATACACTTTTCCATAGATGTTATTTGTATGAAATTACTCTAAAAAAAAGAAAGCTCTGTGTACTGGTATATCCTCTTAAGATCTGGATATTCAATTCCATCCCCTATAGGGGAAAAGACTCTCTGGTCTTAATCTCCAAAAAAGTATATGCTGAAACCTACACTACAAGGGACATTCACTAAACAATGTATAATATATATATATTTTTTATGTATCTGCTCAGCCCAAATGCTTGTATTATGTAAAAAGTTTTTTAAATACTTAAGATTCTTAAATGTATGAATAACACACACACGCAAACGCACATGTATGCACATGCACACAGACATCGACACACGTCACAGCTGTTAAAAACTCTGTCTCAATACTCGGTATGGAAGGACAAAGGGCCTGATTATGAAGTCTGACATTTGTGCTATTGATATTATTGTCTTGGGACATAAAACCCAAAAGGAATGAATATAGCACAGAAAGAGAATTTACACATGCATATTGGGATTGAAATGGTAAATGGTTGGCATTTATATAGCGCCTTTATCCAAAGCGCTGTACAATTGATGCTTCTCATTCACCCACTCACACACCAACAGTGATTGGCTGCCATGCAAGGCACCGACCAGCTCGTCAGGAGCATTTAGGGGTTAGCTATCTTGCTCAGGGACACTTCAACACAGCCCGGGTGGGGGATTGAACCGGCAACCCTCCGACTGCCAGACGACTGCTCTTACTGCCTGAGCCATGTCGCCCCATGTCCCATGTCCCATGTCCCATGTCGCCCCATTTGCACAGGTTCAAAACACCAGGGCTGAAAGATTACCGGGCCTTTTGGAGATGTCCCCCACCACACACACACACACACTCTTAAATAAAAATAATAATCATAATAAAATACAAAAATTAATGGGTTATCTACAACATGACAATTTCAAGCCTTACCACACTCCAGCAATGACAAAGACCAAGTGACATTATTAATTCCTTGTTTAAAAAAAAAATCCCATCTAATAAAATGGTCTGAAAGCTTCATATCTGTAGTTGTTCTTCTCAACTCTATTAATCAATAACAATTTATCAGCGTGCACATTAAATCAGTGTTCCCACCTTCCTCCCCATCTTTTAAACATGTTCTGTCACCACAAGCTAATGTGAACCGCAATCCACCCTCTGGCTGTTATTTAATTACGCTGTGTTTCACCTATTCATCTAAAATGACTGTTGAAATATATTGTCAAAATGTTTCCAGAATAACTGCATCAGTTGAAGCACAAAATACAACTAGAACCACCACCACACTGACTTTTCAACTTTGCATCAACTCAAAATACAAATTTCTTCTCACATTGTATATCAGAAAAGAACCATGGCAAATATGTGCATGTAGTTTGAAAACAATTGACTACACTACACAGCTGTGATACTGAAGCTATATGTAGAGGCTAACATTTTACAATTGCCCAAACCTAACTGCGTTCAGTCTAAATCCCTTTGTGTGAACAGAAACTCTGGGGTGCTAGTTGTACGATAACAGAAGGGTCAGTTCCCCTGAATTGTTCACAACATGATTGTCTCTGCTCATCCTACACATTTTGTTTCATCTTGTCTGACACTGGGTGCTCTGACCCAGACTGAGAACCACACACACCCACCCACCCACACACACACAAATGCTAATATAGTCGCTCTTAGAATGGAAGCCTGAATTGTATCAATCCCCTGCACAAAATGAATGCTTGATTAATGCAGTTTGTACACAGGACAGAAGAGATTCTTACCTACATTCTCTGTGGTTATTTGGAGAGAGGAGCAAGCCGTGTGCGCTGGGTAAGACTCCTAGCTGTGTGAAATGCTTTGATAGCATTGAAAGCCTGACTTGTGTGTTCTGTCTTAGTCATATGAGGAAGTAAGGCAGGCATTTATTCAGACCATGCAGGACAGGAAACAAGAGTTACTCAAACAGGCATCTGACTTCCTTATTCATACCCTTGCGAAGCCTTTGGCTCAGAGGGTTATCAGGCCCCAAGTTATTGTTCTCGGTTCTTTCTTCCTGGTGTCATGCCACATGGGTAGGTCTAGTTGGAGCCTCACTTCTTTATTAGTCAAAAAAACACACATTACGCATTGTAGCAACAGCCAGCACCTGAGGGCTTTTTATTTATTTATTTTCTTTTGTGTAGTCAAATACCTTTGCGTGCTATGCATATTCATTGCATATTCTGTGACCTTTCGAAAGGCAAAATAAAAAACACTCCCAGTGACTTTTGTTGCTTTCCAGTCTGTGCTTGGCATCTGCCCTGCTTGCAGTTCTACCTCCTGCACTGAGGAGAAATGGGTTTGTTTTCCTGGAATCGAGCCCCTCCCTTGCACGTGGATCTGTGTTTCCGTGGAAATCAAGTAGCACTCAATACAGGTGAGAGCCAGTACTAAGAGGGCAAGAAAAAACAAACAAATAAACAAACAAACAAAACAATACATGAAAATGTGAAGTTGAGATGTGCGGTGTAGACCATAGGGTGCCGACTCAAATCGGCCCAACTGGGGGGTGTCAATCCCCCCATGGCACTGAGTTGTCGCCCCGATTAATTTATCCATGCTGCTTCCTTCCAAATAAAAAAATAAAATATAAGAAAGGGGAGTGGGCCTGTTTTCTCTCCTTTAACCCTCGTGTAGTCTTAACATTCTGTAAACTCCCCTTGTCCTAAGGGTCAAAAAGGACCCGCCTTCACTAACCCCTAAAATAAAGCTGCTTGAATTTTAAACCCCAAATGAAGAAACAACCTGTCACAACAACTCATCACAAACTTTGTCATTAAATTTAAGTTGAAAAAAGATCATTTAGGGGATTTTCTCTGCTGTACAATATAGTGGTGGGTCATGACCCTTAAGACAACACAAGGGTTACAAAAATGTTGCAAAATAGGCCTGGAAACTCCATAAAACAATTCCCACACTGCAGGTTCTGACCTTCTGTTATGCTCAATTTAAGGAGTAACCTGAGTGTATTCCATCCCCATATTTATGTAAATATGGCAGAGTACATGTGCTCACAGATCACAAGATAATAAACAAAAACCTATCTAAGGCTAAAAATGTAACGGCTAACAAATGAAGGAAACAAATTTGGTGAGCTGACAGCTGTACACCCGAGGACAGTCTTAGAAAGCTTTATATTTATTTATAATCATTTATAATCTATAATTCCTTTTTATCAACATGCTTTACTGAGAGCCAATACTGAGATAGTACACTGTAGCTGACTAACTGACCATATTTTTTTTCTCCTTTATTTAACCAGGTGAGGCCCATTGAGATGGTTATCTCTTTTACAAGGGAGCCCTGGCCAAGGGAGGAGCAAGCGGCAACAACAACATAAAATTCAATACAAAAGCACAAATTACACATTTATACAATCTCAAGTAAAACAGCTGCAGACCTCAACCTTTTAACCTTTTAAAATCACCCACAGGAATAAAGTGATCCAGTTTAATATCTTTCTGGAACTGGAGCATAAGGAGTGATAAAAAACAAAAGCATGTTGATAATGTCATTCAGAGAGCATGGGCCAGCCTGTATAAGCAGGGTCTGGATACATTCACACTGATCAAAGGGAAGTGGAAACATATATGTATATCAGTGACAAAAAAAGAATGCACTGCAATAAGATTGAATTAAATGCATCCCGTGTACCTTCAAAATTAGTCAATCCTACTTGGGGAAGAAAACGAGTGCTGTACTTTCCCCTAGCATTTCCCCCCGTCAGTCTACTTCCCTCTTTGCTGTGTACCAATCAGACTCAGGGGAACCAAGACTGAAAGTGATTGCTAAGTAGTCATGGTTACAAGTGCAATACATCCTCCTGTCCAGTTTGATTTGCAAGTGCACTATAATGGCAGAACAGTATTATAAAACTCATCCGGTTATTCAAACCAGGTGGTGATGCACACGCACACACGCACACACGCACACGCGCACACACACACTGAACCACCGACTTTGTCATCTACCTTAACCACTACGCCTTTGTTTTATAAAAAGTGGAAAGTAGAGTACAGTAGAGGCCGTTTATATCCATTTCAATGACACCCTCCAGAATGATTATGCAAAATATAGTCACTCTATATAGCAGTGAACATATCAACATAATCATCACTCTGTTTTACAGTAGTTTTACAGAGTGCATTGTCTGTATCTCAATATATATCAAATCAAATAGCCTTTGGAAAAGCATGTTTGTTCATAAATGTAAGACAGCATCTGTGCTTTCACTTCCTGAAATTCAGTGTAGACGTCTGCGTAATTTGTGGCAGGCAAAACATTTACTGAAAATAACTATGATTACATGACCATCTAGCACATGATTCTGACATGTGACTCATGTAAGGGATAAAGGCAGCACAGGCAGGTTGAGATGCTAGTATTTCCTGCCTCCACTGCTCATGATATCAGATGCAGAAGCAGGCCAGAGGAGGCTGGAGAAGCTCAGTACTAGAAGTTTCCAACAACACTGACTGGATATGATGAAGGCACGGTGTCAAACCACCCCCACACTGAGACTGTCCCCAAATTTACCGGGGGGGCCCGCCCCTACATCTTCCAGGTGGTGGGTGTGTGTGTGCGGTTTCAAAAATGGGTTCCCTGTAATAGATATTTAAGATCTGTGTATCTTGCATCTGCAAAGTTTCTGTTGCTATTTAATTGTGCAAGCTATGGCCCACACATTCACTTGGTGTGCCATTTCACAGGAAGAGTAAAAACACAAGTAGCAAAATTAAATTATATTATTCCATTATTCCTAGGGCTGGGATAATAATATTTACCACAAGTGTATCCAGGGTTGCCCAGCACAAGCAGTAAGTAATATACTGCTTTAAAGAGGGGTTGCCAAGTGCCCTTTGACCGTGTAGTGATGTACCTACAGTCTGGTACTGAATTCTGACAGATCTCAGACTGTGGCAGTGCAGCACATAACTGCAGAAAGGAATGTCCCCCCAGCTGGCTTGGTGCGCATAACCACAGTGTAAAACGTGAGTAACAGGAGATTCGGCCTAAATACAGAGACGCACAGCTCACCTTCGGATTGAAAAGTGTGGAATAACCTGGTTGCAGTAGAAAACATACATATAAAACCACTGCCTCTGCTCCCTCCAAATACGGTGATGTACATCAGCAATGGTAGGTTGGGATGGAGGGTGTAGACCAGGGATGGGAAACTCCAGTCCTGGTGGGCTGGTGTGTATGCTGGATTTTGCTGCCACCAGTTACCCTGGCTCAATCAGCTAATTAGGCATAAGAACCATGACCGATTCACCCCTAAATTAGACCACAATAAAATGCTACAAGACAAGAACATTTGTCAACTGCGGTTTATATCATGGAATGTGGCTACACATGACAAATCATGTAAATAATAAAGAGCAGAAGTTGGTCTGAAATCCAGAAACAGATACGGCCTGGTGTAGAGTAAGGCTTTCCCGCCTCCAAATGCTCATGATATCAGATTAAGAAGCAGGCCAGAGGAGGCTGCAGAAGCTCCTACAGCAGTACTAGAAGTTTCCAACAACACTGACTGGATATGATGAAGGCACGGTGTCAAACCACCCCCACACTGAGACTTTCCCCGAATTTACCGGGGGGACCCGCCCCTACATCTTCCAGGTGGTGGGTGTGTGTGTGTGCGGTTTCAAAAATGGATTCCCTGTAATAGATGTTTAAGGTCTGTGTATCTTGCATCTGCAAAGTTTCTGTTGCTATTTAATTGTGCAAGCTATGGCCCACACATTCACTTGGTGTGCCATTTGACAGAACACTCTGCTCAAAGAGGAAGAGGAAAAACACAAGTAGCAAAATGAAATTATATTTTTATATTATTCCTAGGGCTGGAATAATAATATTTACCACAAGTTGACAGCCCATTACAACCCTCCAGGACAGTGTATCCGGGGTTGCCCAGCACAAGCAGTAAGTAATATACTGCTTTAAAGAGGGGTTGCCAAGTGCCCTTTGACCGTGTAGTGATATGCCTACAGTCTGGTACTGAATTCTCACAGATCTCAGACTGTGGCAGTGCAGCACATAACTGCAGAAAGGAATGTCCCCCCAGCTGGCTTGGTGCGCATAACCACAGTGTAAAACGTGAGTAACAGGAGATTCGGCCTAAATACAGAGATGCACAGCTCACCTTCGGATTGAAAAGTGTGGAATAACCTGGTTGCAGTAGAAAACACACATATAAAACCACTGCCTCTGCTCCCTCCAAATAAGGTGATGTACATCAGCAATGGTGGGTTGGGATGGAGGGTGTAGACCAGGGATGGGAAACTCCAGTCCTGGTGGATTTTGCTTCCACCAGTTACCCTGGCTCAATCAGGCATTAGGCATAAGGACCATGACCGATTCACCCCTAAATTAGACCACAATAAAATGCTACAAGACAAGAACATTTGTCAGCTGCGGTTTACATCATGGAATGTGGCTACACATGACAAATCATGTAAATAATAAAGAGCAGAAGTTGGTCTGAAATCCAGAAACAGATACAGCCTGGTGTAGAGTGAGGCTTTCCCGCCTCCAAATGCTCATGATATCAGATTAAGAAGCAGGCCAGAGGAGGCTGCAGAAGCTCATACAGCAGTACTAGAAGTTTCCAACAACACTGACTGGATATGATGAAGGCACGGTGTCAAACCACCCCCACACTGAGACTGTCCTCGAATTTACAAGGGGAACCCGCCCCTGCCTCCTCCAGATTGTGGTTTGATATTTAGCTAATAATTTTTTTAAAGACTGCAATACACATATCTGAAATAACAACGGTTTCATAATTATGCTACAGAAAGGATTCCCAGTATCTGACTTCCTTGTGTGCGTTTTTGTACCGGGGAGGTTGCAGCTTGCATTTGCAAAGTTTCCGTTGCCATTTAATCGTGCACGCTCCAGCCCACACACTCCCTCGGTGAGGCATTTTACTTTTGCAAGAAAGAATACCTGGTAAAATGGTATTGCTTGTCACTTTTATGCTGCTCGTATTGATCATCACCTAGTCCCATATAAGCTCTATTGCATAAGGCGATGTTGCTTTTACATGTCATTGTTAGGGTCAAATAGTTTTAGTTCGTCATGCATAAAACTATTTGAAAAAGGCTGATCTTTATCACTGCGTTCATCACTTTCATTAGTTGCTTTTCTTAGTACTGCGTATTATTTTATCGTGATGCCACTGAGAACTCACAGCACATTTGCTGTTGGACACATGCACCAACCAGCTCGTCATGAGTGTTTTGCTCTTCGACACACTTGGGTTGTGTTTGGGACACTTCGACACCCCCAGGGTGGGAGCAAACCAGCAACCCTCCAACTGCCAGATTGCTCTTGCCTCCTGAGCCTGTTGCCTTGCCTCACCCCCACTTTAATACTAGCTCACATATGCTAAAACCTCTGACAATGCATACATATTACTTCAACATGTATTAATTAATGTATTATTAACGTGTCTAAGCATAGAATAGCAGGGGATTGTGAAAGGTATCTCAGAAATACAGACAGCACATGCTGTATCACAGATTCTACACACCTCAAAGGGACTGCCTAAAGTGCAGGACAGATCACAAAAGAAAATAGCACAGTGGATAACAAACGTTTAACAACACCTTCATATACTATTTGATCTAAAGATGTGAGATCATCTTCAGGAAATATTCACTCGCATCACTTACAGGAATCACATGAGAGTCAACCCCTCACTACCACCAGTTTTACTTGTTTCCTCATTCTAGTCACTGATGGGAACAGCACTGGAACAACTGTTGGCATTGAGTCCATTTCTCCAGGATACAGTGTGTTCCACTGGTGCAGTCCCGAGACAACAAGGACCATTCATTCATTCATCATTCATCCTGTATCAAACAAAGCCTGCATAACAAACACCAGTATTTTGTGCTTCACAAATATTGCTAGCTATTCATCTACTGTTTTGCATAATCCGTTAATTCACCATTTCCATTGGAAGTCATTATCATAGAAAACTAATTTATGCCAGCACCAAGTACAAATATGCATCATATCGTTTCATGTAAACTGATGGGTGGGTTTACCATACTCTCTATCTTCTTACAACTCACTGTATCCTTTTTTTACCACTTATGACAAAAACATGTGTAATGGCAATTTTCTTAATTGACAATGTGTGTTAACATAAAGACAATCACATGATTACAAATAATTTTAGTGTTATTACTATTAGACCACTTTCTGAATTAAGTACTTACTATGACCTTTGGCCTTTGACCTTAATGTCTCTGCCTATCAGCTAGCACATTCTGGTCTTACAGCAAGGTCAACAAGGGGTATTCAGAAGACAAAATACTGATAAATGTTAGGGGCCAGCTTCATGTCTTTTTGTTTTGGTAAAGCCCCCCCCTTCTGGAAAAGTGTGTATAAGAGTCTTACTATGTGTGATTCAAATCAGAAAGCCGGTAAGCTTTCTCACTTTCTGTCATTTCTTTGCAAATAAATACAAAAGTTAATTCTAGTATAGCTATCGTTGTTTTTACTGGGTTTCATCAGACGATGCTCACCTGTGAAATGTTAAAAATGGCATTTTTTTTTTTTTTTACACATGAATACACCATTGTTCAGTGGCATTAACACTCAAGTACCATAACATGCACTGGCTAATATACTGGAATTTGTTTGCTCTCTGGCAGACCGTGGCAAGTTTCCTGATTAGACAAGTCTGCTTATAATTGCACACCTTACAAAAGGTATCCTGTATTGAGTTAAAAAAAGAAAAAACACTTGAGACCTTAAAATGGTGGTAAACCACACAATGTAGATATCACAAAATGACGTTAATGAAAGCCTCCGCTTCCTGTATCATGTTGCAGCCCACGACTTATTTCAACATCTCGTGTCAACTTATTGTTTGTGACCAACTGAGCGGAGAATAATTCTGTGACTGTCAGGGGGTGTCAAGGTAGGGTCAGTACATGGGAGGTAGTGCCTTTTCATCCCAGGAACTGTACCTACACTACTACATTTACAAATAAGGCCTAAACCATGCTTCCTGTACGATTCGGTTATTCAGATAAGAGAAGAAAGATATTTGGAAACACAACATGAATCCCCAGATAACTTATTCAAACATATGGACAGTCCCTCTTTCATCACATATGAATGACTGGTTCAACAACTATAACAATTTTTATAAATCTTGATTCAATAAATAGCTTAGTGTTGATGCAGCTATCTGTAACAAAAGTCAGGTCGCTCTGAAATGCTTTCTTTGCTCTCAGGTTCAGACAGCGGTTAGATATGTGGGCGTGCAATGGAGTTCCTTTCACTCACAACAGACATAATCACTTTTCACATTCAACGCTCAAGTCTTTACCGAACCCTCCCCCTCCCAATAATGTTTCTGCCCCCGCCCCCCTTCCCGCCCCCAGTGCAAGTCTGTCATAAACACCCTCACCTATTCTTAGAGCTTGGAAAAGCATCTTTCTGAGAAGAAAACAAAAGAGTGACAATTCAAAATGCCAAAGAGCTAAACTGGGGGAAAAGGAGAGGGCCTAAGAGAGCTTCTGTCTCCATGACGATATGTGTAGCAAGACCCACAGGAACTTGAGTCACAGTAAAAATTGTATTAAATAAAAAAAAAAAATGTATTAAGCACATGCTCTTTTGTGGTTTAGTGACAAGACCATGGTTTCTATTTCACTATGGGCTGTCTTGTTTTCATCCCTGAAAAAGCAGATCACAAAAAAGATGAACACTCTACACTGAGCTATAAAAATAGGAGAAACTCATCTTGCCACAATGTCCTATAACATCCTATAATACCATAACGTGTTACCTCACCCCATGCAAATGAAAGTTTGTCTTTGGGGAAAAATGTGTATGAAGACACGGGACATACTGTATTGTACTGTACCACTCACACGCATGAAAGGTATGCAAAACACCGAGCCCACCCCTTCAGTGGCCGTCTGCAGACCAGGTGACGGGGAAATCCCCAAAGGAGTCACAGACAGCTCGGTTTTCTTCCCGCACACCCATTGTGTTTATTGTACAAAAGCAATTTTATAAAAGGGCAATCAATTTCCTCATTTGTAAATAACTACAGCAATGTACACACTGAAACAATTGGGTAATACAATGTATGCAAGATCAATTGTGGAATGTGGTCCTTCAGACCAAGTATGTAGCGTGATACTCGTTTACTCGCGTTTGAACCTTTACACCCTTTTTTTTTTGCTTTACGGAAGATATGATCTCAAGATTTGTAATTATACTCGAGGTAGAGATCTATCCTGTCAATAACTTCACAAGAACAGAACCCGGCATTAAACACTTCCAGCCTCAAAGAAAGCAATAATGTAGGGAGGGACCAATAAGAAAACAGAGTTGCCTGTGATACAGAAATAGACAAACGAAAAGGTCACTAGACAGCTGGAGGCCAATAAGATCGGAAAACAGAGTTATCTGTGGAGTTACAGAAAAGCTAAAGGTCACTACAAACAGCCGGAAGCAAAACGGGTGGCAGACAAAATGAATTGGCACAAAGCAGCGTAGGCCACAGGGTCTAAACGATCTGGCATTAAAATACAGATGGTACCTAGTCCTCCCTTTCACTCAGACTGTTCCTGTTAATAGTCTGGGGAACCGTGAGCACATGACAATGACGAGAAGCGTGTGGACACGTTGAGATATGTAAAGACGTGCTACTGTTGACGTAGCTGGGTAGGTGTCCGTGGAGGTCAGCCCAGGGGCCCTGTGAGGGGGCTCTCCTGGGGTCACCGGTGCCTGCTGCGGTCCTTGTCCTTGGCCTTCCTGGGGCTGTGGCTGCGACTGTGCTCCCTCCGGCTCTGCTCCTGGTGCTGCTTCTCCCGGGGCTTACCGTGGTGGTGCCTGTCTCTGCCCCGGGACCGGGACCGTGACCGTGACCGCGATCGGCGTCGGTCAGCTTTCCTCTCGTGCCTGCTCCTGTCACTGTCCTGTGTGAGGGAGAAAGAGAGAAAGGGAGACCAAGGGAGAGAGAGAAGGAGAGACATTAAAAGAGTAAGAAAGAGCAAGTGACAGAGAGAACAAGAGAGAGAGTGCAAGACAGAGAATAAAATGAAAATTAAGAGAAGAGATTACTGTGGCATGTGAATTCTCTGGAGTCAAATGTTCATTTCAACATGGATCTCCATAAAAGGCTGTGCTGATGGTGAAAGGGTAGGCAGCCAGGATTCCAGCACGGCGTGAGTCACACTGCCAGAGTTCCCGCACACAACTTCAAATGGGCAAGCGGCCCCGCCCCTCCCCTCCCCCAAAACCCTCGGGGCGGCCACCGGAAACGGCGCTGACATACGAAACCTTGGATTTCTTTGACCTTCTGCTGTCCTCATCACTGGAGTAATGTCTCCTCTTCTCTTTGTGCTTTTTCCCAGAATGCTGGTTGCGTGCCGCTTCTTCCTCTTCCTCCAACACAAGGTCGTACTTGGATCTTTGAGGAAGGTGAAGGCAAAAGCAAACGGAGGCACAGGGAGCATATTGATAGCAAAACCTATCTCCCGTTACCATTGGGGAAGTTGCCTGCGTTTTGTTCCTGGATTGTGCAACTAAGCAAATCCTGTGTCTAAGTTCATGCCATAACTGACTACGCTTCTGTGTCCTACTAAGAAATATTTAGTAAGTAGGGTATGTCATTATTATTCCAACATACCTACACAAACATATATGGAAAAAAGACGCACACAAGGTTTAGGAATACATTACTTTTTTCCAAACAATGCATCAGTGACAAACTATTCTTTCGCAATCTTTCAGGACATTGAAAGGATACTCTTGGCTGGGCTTTAATTGGTCTTTGAGAGCTAGTTTGGTTCGGTTTTCCACATCTTTCTCATAAGCCTTGAAGTCGTCCTTGGTGTACTTCCCACCTTAAAATGAGGTCATTAGGGCAAGGCTTGACAACTCTCTTATCCGGAGTGACAACATGCAGGTTGTACACAATAACACTATATGTATGCTGCCTATGTCTCTCCACTGTACTGTACATGAAAAGTACATCACATTTTAGTATTATCCGCCAAATACAAAATTATTTGCATCAGCCATAATGACGCACAAGGTTAATATACTGCTACATGATATTATCAAGGAACAAAAAAGACATATAGGAACAAAAACAACAATACAAAGTAAAGAAACAGAATGACAGAAAACGGGTCTGATATGAAACCGAGCCAAAATGAAAACAAATTCATAACGATTCTGGCACAATGCAATAGGAGTTGGATATCTGAGCAGAAGGAACTGTTTTGGCCACGTGGTTCCTCCTCTTTGAGAGGTGTATGAGTGGCAAAAGACAGCAGGACAGGTATAACTGCAGTAACTACAGTTCATGTAACTACGGTTCAAGGTTAAAAAAAATGTCAAGCCAATGAGACAAGTCTGGAATGAATTAGTTGTTTGAATTAACAACCCCATGTTTCGCCATTCAGCCATCCATTGATTTAGTTAGATTTTTTTTAAAATTTTATAGTGGAAAATCAAATAAGGCAGACATTCTGGATCTTTGAAACAGGGCAAGAGTCCATGCTTTTAAAGTCTGCATTTTCAACTGTTTGGCTTGGTACTTTATTTGCATATCAAGTTTTTAAGCTGTGGAGTATCCCTGTGGATTTTATAACCATTTCTCGAATGTGGTATAAAGAAAAATAAGTAAAAAAACAAGGGATTTAGAATCGTCTGTGGCTGCCACACAAAATTGTATTATGATCATAAACTATTAAAATTCACTGAAGAATGGGAGTTTCGGACATTGATATTGAAGTGAAGTTGTGTAACCACTATCACTATTCCCTCGGCAGAACCGGAGAGCCCTGGGACCAAATGGGGCATCCCACATGTGAGGTTCTACCATGAGAAGCAGATGTTGCACCCATGAAGTTGTAGAAAGGGGGCTCTACAAATATCATTGATTGGTTGTCTATGGGGGCGGCACGGATGGTGCAGCGGGTAGCACTGCTGCCTCACAGCAAGGAGGTCCTGGGTTCGAATCCCCGTCGGCCAGGGCCTCTCTGTGCGGAGTTTGCATGTTCTCCCCGTGTCTGCGTGGGTTTCCTCCGGGTACTCCGGTTTCCTCCCACAGTCCAAAGACATGCACGTTAGGCTGATTGGAGAGTCTAAATTGCCCGTAGGTATGAGTGTGTGAGTGAATGGTGTGTGTGCCCTGCGATGGACTGGCGACCTGTCCAGGGTGTATTCCTGCCTTTCGCCCAATGTATGCTGGGATAGGCTCCAGCCCCCCTGTAACCCTGATCAGGATAAGCGGGTTCAGATAATGGATGGATGGATGGGTTGTCTATGGTAGCACACGTTTTCCAATGTGACAGGTCATGTTGGGTAAACAACAGCAATCTCTACCTTTGCCTTTCCATTTAATTTTGGACACAGACTGGCTGAAATCCACATGTATCCTTCTGTCATCAATCAGCACGTTATCCATTTTGAAGTAGGCCTTTTCACAGTCCTCCTCCTGTTATAATGACCAAAAAAGACAATCAATCCCAAATGGCCCAAAGCGGAGTCTATGCCTACGTACAAAACAATCACTTGTCTTATTTTGACATTACCTTAGTTTCATTTTGGGACATACATGCTGAAATCATAAAATATTCCTGAAAATAAATACCTAATGTGACTCCAAATACCTAATGTGGCCAAGAAACAGTGCTTGAAACACAGGCCGCTTATATGTGACTAAATGCTGCCCTCTATTTGTCACACTGGCTTACTACATCTCAACTCAAGACTGAGTTTCAGAAAAATTCATTAAATTTACCACAGGGAAAGAACAGCATGTTACTTTCCTAAGAGCAGCACAGGGACACAAAGGAATGTATTAATTTGTCAAGACAACACTAATGCAAACTGGTGTTAAGCTTACACAGCTCTTTTCTCTTCGAGTCACTTCCACGGAATGGCATGGTGCATATATTAACATTCATGTACATATGTTAAATATATGGACATGATATAAACCATAAACCATAAAAAAATATAAACCAGAAAGGACAAGCCAGTTTGTTATCAACAAATGTGTAACACATTAAATATCTGGGGGAAAACAGTCATACCTTTTCAAACTCAATGAAAGCATAACAAAGTGACTCTCCAGATTTCCAGTCCCTGATTATCTCACAACTGCAAAAAAGAAAAAAAAGAAGAAATATTGGTCCTTTAAAACAATCTCACAGCTAGTACAATAGACAATGTCATTTAAAAAAATGTAAACTTAGGAAGTACAGTATGAGGTAAAGGATGGCCCATTACTCAGAGAAGAGGCCTGCATTTAGCATTTAGCCTCCTTGCAAACGCAGGCTGCTCTGAAGGTAAAACAGACTGCACACCTCTTGATGAGGCCAAAGCGAGAGAAGATGATTTCCAGGTCTTCGTCTGTGGTGACCGGGTTGAGTTTGCACACAAACAGAACGTTCTCAGGTGGTCTCACCTCAGCATCGGGCAGGTCACCCACCTGAAACACGCATGCGCGCAGACACGTGCGCGCACACACACACACACCAACAAACAAAACTTCATGTTATCCTCATCAACTGTAGAAAAGAAAATCGCACCCACTTCATCACTGCTGCACATGCACTTGAAACCCTGTTAAAATGATATTTTACTCAGTCCAGTCACTACAATGGAGAGCTATAAAACTTTCTGAGCTGGCACAGGTAGACTGCAGGTGCCCAATCAAACACAGGTGTCACTCATGTGCGATAGGGAAGGGGAGCACCCTGCTGACAAAATCCCCTCGCTAGGTGATGCTATGACCAGTTTTGAGTCACCCAGTGAGGCAGCCAATCACACTATGTATTGGCACCGTTGAATTTCAAGTTTGGGGAGCATCTCTGCTGAAAAAGGCTTGCGTTTGAGATGGACACCCCAAAATGATCTATGTTTATACTATGTGCATTTTAATAACACAATCACATACAGTACTGCTATTCAGAGCCATGTAAAAGCAGTTATTTACCATCTCCAGCAAAATGGCCTGAGTCTTCGCCTCCTTCTCCTTCAGCAGCTCGTCGATTTCCTCCTCAGCCTTCCCCTGGTCGTTGTCTATAGCTTCGTCCGCCCCGATTCGGCCACTCTAAAGTCAACAGACAGCACAGTTAGGGCGGGAAATACCTGTGGGAAACGGCCATTTCAGGTAGAAATACTAATACAGATTTGTGCCATCTGCACAAAAGAAAATTTACTACTTTTTGGGCCACACAAAAATACAATTCTCAATGGTCACAGTGACCTTATCTAAGGCAATCTGCTAACTGTCCATTGTCATGTTACAGGTTTAACACACAGAATTTGAGTTCTAATACTGCCTGTGCTGAAAGCCTGGTTCTCATTTCTGTGGAAAGGGGAGTGCTTGTCTTACTCAAGAAGAAACGGGGCGGGAAGATTCACTCACATCCAACTGCTCTTTGGTTGGTTCAGGGGAGCGGTCTGGAACTGGCAGATTAGCTGGATCATCAAAGGGGTCGTCCAGTATCACAGTGTGGTTAATTCTACAAGGAAACACAACCTTTTCTTATTCTCGTCACGCAGCACAATAAACAGTCATCAAGAAACACAGAAGGATCAACAGAAAAGACACAGGCAGTGCAACATTTGTTCCGGAGGCAAGAGCGGTCGTCCGGCAGTCGGCCAGTTGCTGGTGCAATCCCCTGCCATGGGTGTGTCGAAATGTCCCTGAGCAAGGCGCCTAACCCCAAATTCCTCCCGATGAGCTGGTTGGTGCCTTGCTTGGCAGCCAGTCGCCATTGGTGTGCGAGTGTGTGTGTGAATGAGTGAATGAGAAGCATCAATTGTCTCACCATCAGCAATATGAGTAAGCACTGTGCAAGTGAGCAGTGTGCTTAATGAGAAGATGGAAGTGAAGAGTGTTCGGAATTGGTTGCGCTGTAGCCTGATTTTAAGGAGGTATACATTTTGGCCATTACTGTAGGCCTCCCTGCCACACTCACCTGATGTCCTGGAAAGGGATGAAATCCTTGTCCACAAATGCCTCATTGATCTTGGCTAAGACATCCATGCCTTCTGTTACTTCTCCAAACACAGTGTGAACCCCGTCCAGGTAGTCTAAATTCTCTCCTGTGGTGATAAGGAACTGTCCAACAGAGAGGAGAAACGCCAATAACCTGATCCGTCAGCTTACCCAATCGACAACCCCTTTCATGTGCTTTATGCATGAACTGCATATTGGTGTTATACTGGCAAAATCAAGTATGTAGTCTATGGCCTACTTTTGTACACCATATTAACTACATTAATTTAAGCAAAACTGAAATGTAGGCTATGTTTCGGGGGCTTTGCCAACCTGAGATCCGTGTTGGTCACTGCCATTGTTCACCATGGAGACTGTTCCCTTTTTCCTGTGTTTGATCCGGGGTACTTTCTCCGAGTCGAAAAAGCGTGCTTGATCGCCATACAGCATGCTGAATTGGTAAAATATATAATATTTATTAGAACTACTACTGATATTGTGGTAAGGCTTAGAATGAAAATGTCACATGGACCATTCAAATTAAGAGCTTATTTCCGCATAGAAAAAGTAAGTCACATAAAACACACCTAAATACAGATTCCCCACCCCGGCCAGTCCCACTGGGGTCTCCAGTCTGTACAATGAAATCTCTCTGGAGAGAAAAGAGCGCATCACCTGAAAGTTAGGTGTATCAATATTTGACCAATAACAAATACTTTTTTTCAAATACATTTTTATTTCAATATATTTCCTTCCTACAGGAGTTAAGAAAGGTGTGTTCTTTTACCTGAACATTGTGAATGAGACAGTAGTTGTAAAATTTAATTTTGCATAACTTCAGAAAGTTCAGAGAAGCTGCAAAACAAAAAGAGTTCAGGTCAGGAATTGTAGATACACTTTGGGCAAGTCAGGTAGCTAGCTCCCTACAACTGCGCGATGTATATCAGTAAGTCACCATGGTATTGGTAATAAGATATATACACTAGTAATGTGCATCTGAAAAGCAGCTAGTACTAGTAAATGATTGCAGAATGATTGCAGAATAAATTAACCATGTGTTTTGGGCTAACTTTAACTTTAGCTAGCTAACCTAACTGGACAAACTTACTTTAACGTTAGTCACTAAACGTTAATTTGGGAATATCTTATAAAATAACATTCCATTTCATATTAGTGATAAACAATCTATTAATTCATTACAAACGTTCACTGTTTCTGTATTCGCTAGCTAGCTAGTTAGCTAGCCTCCAACAGAAATAACTAGAATGTTGGCTAGCGTTACATCTATCTTAATTGATCGAAGAGCCTATCGCAACGTGCTGAATTAGCTATGCAGAAAAGCAATAAGAATAGACGTTCTTACTTTTTGGCCTTTCTTCAGTGTACAAATCTATAACGATATCCCCCAATGTTGTTTCTAATAGTACAGCCATTATTGCTCAAACGCCAAATGGCCGAACTTGAAAATGATGTCATTCGTAGGCGACACACAGGTGCCAAACGTGTAACGAGATCGCGCATTCAGGAATTGCGGGAGCGCGCAGGAAGCAGAGACATTCTGAATGTCTCAGACCAGTCTAGCCCATTGAACTGTCATATGTTCTAACCATAGAGTGGCAGACATTACAAGCTAAAATACACAAATCCCAGACATGCACAGAGATGTCTGTTTGTATTCTGTTTTTGTTTATTCTATGTTTCTTGTATTTTTCATTCGGGACATCTGCGACTCTAGCTGACGGTAGCTCCCTCTATTTCTCGCTAACAACATCATGTCATCTAAACAGCTACACTAAACCAATTGCAGTAGGAGTAGCCGTACAATTAGTGGGCGAAGGCGAACTGATGCAAATATAGAATTATATTAGCTATGACTTTGTTAACTTGAACGGTTGCCAAGTTGGCCATGAAAGCCATAGTTTTCCAGGTCGGATATATCAGAGCCGTCAGAAATTTCCCATACTTCCTGCTGGGAATTTACAGTTTTGACACGGGTTTTCCCAGTCGGGAGGTGGTACGTGAACGCAGTGGACGCCCATCTCCTTTCATACCCATAATGCATCACTAGAGATGTACATAGTGCAACAACCAAGATGGCTATCTCACGTATGTCGCCAATAGCTTTTTGTTTTCTGTTCGTTTTATTTGTTTCGACAGACGCTTCTCCGCGACAGCTGGACAAGGTGACAGACTATTGAATATGTATATAAGTAACGTATGTAATGACTTCATCATAAACACTTTGTATTATATTTGTATAGGTACGAGTAGCTTGTTAGCTAACTAGCTAAGGAGGCGTGTGGTGCATTGGAATATTAGAGCACTGGCCATTGCACAACTGCTTCTTTAACTGTAACATTGGCTAATGCTAGCGATTTTCGTGATTTCTCAACAATTAAATGACACCCAAGTAGGGGCGCTTACACTGCCGCTAATATGTCCCCCAGTTAATCGATATCTTCATATAAGTCGTTTCATGTACTTATTTAAAACATTTCATCGATAGCTAACCAGTTGACTCAGGCTTGAATAGCTCATGTCAACAAATTAGCTAGGTGTGGGCTACTGTTTGCAGTCTAACCTATAGAACCACTTTTCTGGAGTCTAGTATCCAACGGAACGTTCATGTTTATATTTATGGCTTTATATTTAGCGTCAGTGTGTTGCTTTGACATACAGTGCAGTCCTGCCATTCCGTCTCTTGGCTGAAATGGAAACAAACTTTCTGTCGCTTTTATCCTTGGTTTACTTAGGAGAGTATCCTGATAAACGTGACAGCAGTTGGTGACACACATGAGGAGACTCACAATCTTCAGGTATCGCATCCTAAGAATATTCTTAGTTAGAATATATTCGCTAGCTTTAAGACAATGTTTGGAAATTACGCAGTTTCAGTTACACAGTGCTAAACCTAAACAACGCAGTCATATTGTTCAAGGGTGAAACTTTCCTACCATTTATCCTTAATTTTTCAGATAAATTTCAACATCTCTGTGGTTGGCGAGCAAATATTTGTTAATGACATCCTTGTGAAGTTATCAGGCGTTACGAGGTTAACCTGCCAAGCCTTGCTTTGTGAGTATCTAGAAATGTATTCATCGCCTCTTCCCTTTTTTAACACATGCTGTTATTCTAGTAGTAGTTCTTCTAAAAACTTAGGCTTTTGACTTTGGTACCTGGGATTTCGTTTCTCGTGGAATATTTAGTTTATATGAGATCGAATGAAGTCATTTTGAGACCTATAAACTCAACGAGCACTTTATTAGGTATTTATTAGACTTTTTATTTTAATTTTTAGACTTATTGGTCTTTTGCTGCTGTAGCCTATCCACTTAGAGGTTTGATGCATTATGTGTTCAGAAGTGCTCTTCTGCATACCACTGTTGTAATGTCGTGTTGTTTCCTGTCAGCTTTGACCAGTCTGGCCCTTCTCCACTGACCTCTCCAGAACTGCTGCTCACTGGATGTTTTTTGTTTTTCGCACCATTCTCTGCAAACTCTAGAGACTGTTATGCGACTGTTTTCCACGGTCAAAGTCTCTTAGATCACATTTCTTTGTAATTCTGAAAGAGCTGAACCTCTTCACCATGTCTGCATGCTTTTATGCATTTAGTTGCTGCCACATGATTGGCTGATTCAATATTTGCATTAACAAGCTGGTGTGCAAGCCTACCTAATGAAGTGCTCAGTGAGTGTACATTGTACACATACCTTATACATACAAATACCTTCATATACTGTGAGCTCCATTAATATGGTCAGATTAAAGTCCTGTATTGATTTCAGTGGGCAGCAATGGGGGCAGTGGGTCTGGACATAGCGTCTATGTCACCACTGTGGTCCGAGTACTGGTGCGCCAGTGGCCTCTCGAGAGTTATCCTGTGGTGGAGTTGCTGGTCTTTAATGAGGAAGTCATCGAGGTAGAGGGGAAGAAGGTAATCCAGTTTCTACACTGTCTATGGTATTACCCAATCATGTGCCATGCAGTACTGAAACAAGAAGTTCAATCGTAATGCAGTTTGCTTTTGTTTGACTTTGTCTTGAAGTAAACATCTGTAAAAGTTAATTCAAGCCTATTTCACTCTTGCTATAAATTCAGAGTGGAAAAATGACACAAAATTGACTTGCCTTGAAGGAGGACATTTTGAATGTGTAGCCCAATTTTTGCTCAACGTTTCCTCATTCCAGGTCCAGCAGCCAGACATGTACGAAGTCAACATACTGATGAATGAAAATCTGCAGAAACTACGACAGTCCACATATTCCTACCCCATATCAGAGAGCATGCTCTTCAGTATTCCCAGAGAGAATGATGTGGTTGTTACAGATCCCAACCTCTCAACAAAAGGTACTGTATATACAGTAGGCTTAGTAGCGTTTTTGCTCAGTATTATGGGTACATTTATCACTTATTTCTGTGAAATATATTGCTAAATTCCATCATACGAAAATGTGTATTGTATGTCATTGAAATTGGTTTTTAGAAGTTTCATATTTTGCTAGTGGTTCACCAGTGCTTATTTACTGTAATTCTAGTTATGTTCTACCCATGCTATTACCGCTGCTGCAGTAATGCATCAAATGTGTATTGTATCTAATAAAAATGAAGAAGGAAATTATTTTCTTGTGTAAATAACAGATTATAATATGCAGCTGCAAGGTTTTTTAAGTCAACATTTTGAAATACTCATTCTCTTTTCTGCATTAAAAAAATGCTTTAACTGGGGAAGTTTCAATCTAGATATTTGTGTAGCTGTGTTTTTACTTTGGAAAACATGATTACAAAAGGAATGCATGAATGAAAGATACAAGTTATTCATATTTACCTAATATTTACTTGTAGAGGATACAAATAGAATCACTCAAACTTTGTCTATTTTATTACAGTTTAAATGCTACACATTCCTCATACATCTGCCTGCTGTGTGCACCTTCCAGTGAGCTTGTTCGTTTTTAACCTTCCTTCCTTAGTTGAGGATCAGGACATCTTCCACACAACCAGTCACTACCCTCTCAAACAAGCCGAGACTACACAGGAGGAGACTGCCGCCCCTGGGAAGCTCCCAGAGACCCCCCTGCGCATGGACCCCGTCGCCATGGACCCCGTCCCCATGTACGAGGAGGACACCACCGCAGAAGAGGACGGACTTCCAGACAAACTGCTGCCGGAGACCCCGCTCAGATCAGATCCCATGTCCTCCTACAGAGTGAGTCTAACCTCCAGTGCAACCCATCTGATCGACCCTACTCATTTTCTTCTAGAAGGTTCTGTAAGTGTCCATCTGTCTGGTCTGTCCCCTGCAGGCTATGTGCCAGTGGGTTGAGAAGCTGAGGGACCGTCTGCGGCGATTTTGGACCGAATCCCTGCCTCTCTTCTTCCTCATCATGTGGGTAGTGGTTGTTGGTGTCGCTGGGTCGGCAGTCATCGTCAAGATCCTGGACGTGTTCTTCCCATCCTGTGAACACAAGTACGTACCGGTGTGACCGCGTCCTGTCTGCGGTGCTGTGGTGGAGGGAGACTAACTCGTCCCTGCTTTGCACGTTTCTCCATCATGTCTGCCTTCAGGAAGAGTGGTTAAAGCCCCTATACGGGAAAGCTTACTGATCATGATCTGGCCTGTATGTTTTTATGTTCTTGATTCCTCTGAACACCTGTTCCCATTGCACAGGTGGGAATGATGTAGATATGTGGAGTGGTATTAAATTGCTACTGAATGGTACCAAATATTTGGTCCCAAAGATGAGCTTAAAAAAAAAACTTGACTGTTATTGAAGTAATGCAACACAGTAACGATTTTATATTTACCCAAAACATTTCAGTATTTAAATTTGTATTATTTGCTGCCTTACCTTCCAGTGTCCCTCGGGCAGTTCCACGCAACTGCTGGAAACAGCCGGTGCAAAATTAATCATTGGTGACAACCTCATTGCAATTGTTCTGCCTTACTGAGTTTGGGTACACTAAGAAGTTATTTTGAGAAATTGGATGGCAGATATTTTGTCTCCTTTTTCAGGGGAATCCTTACTCTAAATCCAGTGACCCTAATGCCAGAAGAGGAGAAACACTGTCTGCTGGAGAACATCGAGACAGAGCCCGAAGAGAAAAAGCCTTGAGTGAAGATCTTGGGATGGAGCTGATTGTCATTACTTTGGGGCCAGAGGCATTTGTGTGGTCAGGGAAACTCTTCTTCTATGTGTAGCATTTTCATCATAACTATATAGTGGTGATGCCTTCTATCGAAAAGATAATCCACCCCAGAACATGCAAGAAACAGGACGGTCTACGTTTTCAATTGGACAGCATTAAGCATCTTTATAAAGGTCCCTGACTATTTTTGTGCATTAAATTGTTCTGTGACTTCACTACGCCTCCGTGACTGCCGTTTTGTATAGTGAAGGCTGATCCTAAATTTGATTTACATTAAGTTCTGAAGTCTTCTTTTGCTTGGTTGATTTATTGAGTGAAGTGATTTTATTCATGGCATTATTTTAAAAGGTTAATGGTTTTCTTTACATTCAGTCTTTCATGAGTTGAGTATTTTTTTCTGATTTTACCTTTAATGTGTGCAAGTCTGACAAAAAAAAAAAACAAGGATTGCAGACCGCATGCCTTGGTAAAAGGCTGTAACTTTAACAATGCAATTGTGCAATGAATGCAGGTTGTCATCGAGCCAAGCTGAATGTTGCATTTTAATTTCTGGAAATGACATCTGTTACTTGTCTAGTACTTAATAAAATAGCCCTGAAAGGTCCAACCCTTGCACTCAACATTAAGTAACAGTTCACTAAGCCAGGCTGGAGTAGCACTGAAAAATGAGGTGCAAGACACCAACTCGGTCTGAACATTGCTCCCTTCTGAGATTTGTATTTAGCCATTTCCCTCCCCCCTTTAAAGCCAAATGTAATTAGGCACAAGAGCTGCTTTGGAATGTGATTTGTGACACTTGAAGCTGATTGTTCTAGTGGACGTTGAGATGGGTTGCCATTTGCACTGTAGCAGCATCAGCCATGCTGTTGAATAAGCCTGTGTGTTACAGGTAAATGAGTGAGGTTGGGCTTTCAGGAACGGTAGAAACATTCAGTCCTTAATGGTGCCTCTGTGGTGCCACCTTGGCTTTCCAGTCTCATGGCTTTGTTGTTTGAAGCATGGAAGCATGACCTTGTGCTACCCCCCAAAAAAAGAAAACTCATTTCATGCTGAAACCCTATTCAACAAATAAAACATTTTTTTCTGAAAATGTCCCTTAAGTGTCAGACTGACTTTTCCTATAGGATTACTTGTTCAACAAAAATACCTGAACATGGTTTGACACAATCTTTTAATCAGATTTCTTGATTTCTCCAGTATCTACTCATCATCCTACTTAAACATATTTGGGAAAAAAAAACATAATCACTTCGACTTTTAAATAGCTTTATTAACATTACATTTTTCACGTTACTGTGGTAGATTTCCAACTCAGTACCACAGTTTGGGGGACCAAGTAGTGATTTTTGGAAGAACCAGATGAGTCCCCCCCCGCCCCCCATAAAATCAAGTGCATAAAACAACTTCAAATCTATTCCAACTCTTCAACTGAGACATCACTGGCAAAATGGCTAAAACCCTGTTATACAGTGGACACTTTGGTACAAGGAGTAACTGAGGCAAGGGTTAAAAGCCATACAAATACAAATAATTATTTCTTGTGAAAGAGGATTTTTGCTTCAGTCTAAATAATGGACTATAAGTGACAGTAAGTGACACCAAACAATCTTCTGAATGTTGTCATACTATATTTATGTCACAGCTTCTAGCCCATGTAGTGAAATTGTAAGTAAAGGCCATAGTGTTTCTCAAAAGTGCTCATGGTTGCCACCCTCAATATGAAGCAACCCGACAGAATAAAAATACAAGCAAAACCGAAAAAAAGGCCCCCAGAATGTCTGAATCTTACTATGGCAATTACGCAAACCCAATGAAAACTGGTCCTTGTCCTCCACACCAAGTGAATGTTTCTTTGAGAACACAGAAAGGCTTGTTCCACGCCTCAGCAGGAGCCGAATTCGGCGATCCACTTCTCGTACTTCTCCAGGTCGGCAGCTGACACGGATTTGGACACCTTCCTCAGGGCCGACTCGAAGTCGTCCATGGTGGTGGGCATGTGCATCTCGTCTCTGGAGATGTTGCGGATCTCCTCCGGCGTCAGGCCCTCGATGAGCCGCCGCATCGCCATGAGCGAGGCGTCCCTGCGCAGGCCCCAGGGACAAAAACACCTCAAAGCACTGCCAATCAAACTCACGCTAGCTCCAGGAACAGCGCTGAGGACCCTGGAGACTCACAGGGGCAACACTCACAAAATAACTGCTATTCACTTCCAATGCTGCTGGCACTGTTCATTATAGGCATTTGACAAATTCTCTTATTCAGAACGACATACAACAAAGTGCATACCCATATTGAAGAAACAAGCCAGATGGAAAAGATAATATAGCCTGCTTAACATAGGGCACAACTGAATTGCTGGCACTGAAAGTGTAAATATGTAGGTCTATCACTGTGCTACTAATAATCCAACCAGTCGGTAAATCCTCCTTAATCTTATCACCCCAGTGGTGAAGTATGGTTAATGATTCAAAAGTAGGTCAATGTTTAACAAGTTTAAAGCTGCTTGTTTCAAAGGAAAATAACTAAATTACCCAAATCTCACTAGAACAGTCACAGACTTATGTACGTGTCTGCAGTACCTGCAAAGATAACATGACTGCATGAAATTGTATTTTGGTATTTCTTATAAGAACTGGAATTTTCCTAAACTTGAATGAGATTTGATACACTTGACGAAACAAAAAAGATCGAGTCAATATTCATGGCTACATTTCTATCAATATAAGCTCTTCTATACTACCCTATTTGTTGTGTCGGTCAAGTTTTACAAAAGCAGATGATTTTAATGTAAACACATTTGACACGATTTTACATTTTATTTTGAAATTAAGTAGATGACCACTTTATTGCATTTAATTAAAGGATCTGCAAAGTGAGAAAAACAACAGTAATAAGTCACCAATACAGAGTTGAAGGCTTACCGGCAAACATTAGTGATGTCTGCACCGGAGTACCCCTCCATCTGTTCGGCGATCTTCGCCATGTCCACGTCATTGGCCAGCTCCAGCTCCTTGAGATTAATTTTGAGTAGCTCCACTCTGCCTTTGGCTGGAAGAAAACAGTAAACACAAATATTTAACACAGGAATACGAACAATACGTCTATTTTAGCGTGAATGAATAAGAAAGTACGTTTCACATATGCGCAATTAAATGTGGCAGTGAATTCTGTGGCATTTGCACTACCTCCCAGGAATAGCAATATTCAGGCAGTCCAAGTGGCTGACATTAAGGCCTGAACTCACCTTGAAGCTTGTATAGTTTTTATTCAGCTACATGGTGAACAACAAAGCCTTTGCACATTTCTGCATTCAAGAGTGTGGAGAAGGAATGTCTTTCAGAAAGAAAAAGTAACAGGAAATAAATTCATGGGGGAATTCATTTATTCAGGCATGGTAGTTTGAGAACACAAAGTGCTCTTTAATAGCCAAATTCACCTGAGGTGCCAATTAAACAATCTATTCTTTGGCTGAGCTGCTTGGCTCACAGATGGAGAACTGAGCTACAGAAACATGTTGGAGAGAGTGGTAAATTATTGATCCAGCCAAGGAGCTGGCTGCCATATTGTTCAACAGGCACAGGCAAGTAACCCTTAAGCTTTGCTGAGAGCAACAGAATTCATTTTCTGTTTTTGTACAAAAACAAATGTAAGATATGAAGATTTGGACAATACCCAAGAACTAATCGATCACACACCATTGGTAGGTAGGGGCAGAGTGTGGTACAGACGGATGACCTTCTGGACATGGCTTAGTGCTGTACTGGGCTTGAATGTAACAGGTGGGATAACACCGTTATCTGCCGCTACCTTCCCCAACTGCATACATTCAGTCCAGATGAGCTGAAGATGCTGGCACATAATGGAGTTACAGTACCGGATGGCAGAGGGATATAAATCCTCTTCTCCAGGCGGCGTCTCAGAGCCTCATCGATGTCCCAGGGGAAATTGGTGGCTGCCAGAACCATGACCATCTTCGAAGGATCCTCATTTTCTGAAGCCCCGCCAACACCTGAACAGGACAGATCATCATCACTGAATGGCTCATAAATGCACTTCAGCAACAATCACTATCCACAACAAGAAGAAACATCCGTAGGAATGAGATCTTTCCCCATGTATGACCGTTTTCCACCTGCAACCTGCCATTATGCCAATACTCAATGTTCTCCATTTTGTGTGCTGTTCACTTACATCAATAATCAGCTACCTGAGGAACAAGTTGGCATGCAGTGCATAATTACAGCAAAGTTTCAGATGTTTCCGTCAGGCAAAGGCACACAAAGCTCTGTTTACCATCCATTTGCACCAGGAGCTCAGCCTTCACCCTCCTGCTGGCCTCGTGCTCCTCCGACGTTCCCCTTCGGCTGCACATGGAGTCAATTTCGTCGATAAATATGGTGGTGGGGGCGTAGAACCTCGCCTGGAAAAAGAAACCACCCTTCACTCTTGAGTACTGTTCATGTTCGCTTGACAGAAAATAAGGAATCACCCTTCCAAACGGTCGCATCTTGTTTCGATTCCACCAATGTGGAAGCGACAGCACCAATGTGTTAAAAAAATAAAAAAAATAAACCATATATACAATAAAATAAGAATTAAAAAAAAAAGCTCACCATTTCAAACAGGAGCCGGACGAGTTTCTCAGACTCCCCTCTGTACTTTGAGGTAAGAGTAGATGAGGACACGTTGAAGAAAGTGGTTCTGCACTCCGTAGCAACAGCTTTGGCTAGCAGTGTTTTCCCAGTACCAGGCGGCCCAACCATAAGCACTCCCTAGAATGGAGGAAAATAAAACTTGCTACCTTTGCATGCATTGGCCGATCAAGGGCAACCACCGTCTGTGACAAATCCAAACCTGCTATAAATAGAACAGGAAATCCTACTTCAATTTTGCTCATGCCTTCAGAAAATTCAGAGATAAAATACCTTCCATGGTCGGCGAATTCCTTTGAAGAATTCAGGCATCCACATCGGCAGAACCACTGCTTCCTTCAACAGCTTCTTTGCTTCTTCCAAATCTGCAATGTCATCCCTGTAGATGTATACATTTTATTACCTTTAAATAATCATCAAGTATAAAACCACCAATGGAATTATAAGGTTGAAAATTAAGTGCATTGGTCTAAAATATTGCATGGGAAGCTTAGTCTTGTGCAGGTTTGGTGAAAAAAAAAAATCAGATCTAATAAGACAAATTTACACATTTGCATCTAGCAAAAATACCATGATTATTATTGAAACAAAGTTAACATTTCGGTATAATGACTTTCATCAGTCCTTCACATTGCCAACTTTACTGTGTTTTGTCTAATGTAGTGTACAGAGTTTCCTCATTGAGAAAAATAAACAAAAGATTATGCACTTTGACATACCACTTGACATTGGGATTTTGTGATATAATATCACGTTCCAGGGCCTCCACAAGGTCTTTGTCATATCCTGTTCCGTCAAATTTCTTCACCTCAGTCTCCGAGACCTCAGCTTTGTTCTGCAAGGCAAATGGAGAATCAGGATTGTTTTTCCATCGAGTGGCATGAGAGCTCCAGAGAGAACATAGGCCCGTCGAGAACCGGACTGACAAGATGGTGATGATTTTATGCAAACAAAAGAGGTGTTTGGTCAACAGTAAAGATGCGTCTAAATTATTTGCAAAATTGAAAAAAAGAGTGTTGAAACAGCACGCATACCATACATACAGTATGCACACATACAAAGTTAAATATTATTTTTTTCCTGTATAATATCACTGTAGTACTAGAATGTGAAACATTTCTTTATAATTTGAATATCACAACCAGGTGATATCACAATGTTGAAGACATTGAATCATGCATCAATCCTGCTTTCCTGTTATACGTATGTTTTAATATGAATGAATTGACGACACTGCAGACAGAATGTGGTGATCAGCTGATTTATTAGTGCAACCACTCTTAGAGAGGTGATTTCTACTCTTAAGCTGTTAGATAAAAGGTCAGGAGGACTCCTAAATGCTTTAAAAGTTCAGAAAACCCTTAAAGCCAAAGATGCTCCAAGACTAGGTTTCATTTTTACCGTGATACATTTGGCAAAATGTTATTTTTCCATATGCATCACAGGTCCCTGCAGAGCACCTCGGGTCCTCTGAATACGCCTGTCCTGTGACTGGCCTGTACCTTTTCATCCTTAGGCCTGCTTGGCGCCTCCCGCTTCTCCTTGCCCTTCCCAGGCTTTGGGCCGTTGGGCCCTCGCGGTGACTGGCGGTGCGGAGCCCGGCCGGCCACGCTCAGGCGGTTGTTGTGCGGTTTGCTCTCTTTGTAAGGCTGCTGCGGCCGCCTCACCGGACAGGGCGAAGACCTTCACGGAGAGACGCCAATGCAACGCACGGTCAACCTTTCTGCATTCATATTTTAACTCCTATACCTTCCACAAAGATTTAACAACATAAAGCTGGAAATACAGAAATGGAAATTCAGCTGGAATGTCTTCTTTTGACATGACATAGTAAATGGTTGCCATTACAGTGCCTTTATCCAAAGCTTTATTGATGCTTCTCATTCACCCATTCTTACACACACTCACACACCAACGGCGTTTGGTTGCCATGCAAGGCACCAACCAGCTCGTCAGAAGCTGGGGGTTGGGCGTCTTGCTCAGGGACACTTCAACACACCCAGGACGGGATCAAACCGGCAACCCTCCGACTGCCAGACGGCTGCTCTTACCGCCTGAGCCAATGTTGCCCCATTTGACATGTTAAAAGATTACATAAGTTCTACGTTCATCACATTTTGACGAGACGATGAAAAACAGGCCACTTACAGGCAACCCATGCTCTAATCCAAGTCATATGACTAAATCATGAATGTATTTCTCCCGAGACAAACAGCCTTTTCTTCCAGCTGGCTTGTTTATCCAACCACTCTCCCAAGCTCATTTGTGTATGGAAATATTCAAAACATTTAATTTTTAGACATTTAATTTTAAGGTTGGACATTCTTTTTTCACAAACAAATGGTGCAAACAGAAAGGCCACTCTCCAGTACTACTACGAATTGCACACACAAGTCCTGCAGACATTTTTAAATACGGAATTCTAGTGCGCAAAGCGTTTAAAGCAGATTTACTTCAACTGAATTAGCAAAAAACATTCCTGATTTAAGCAAACCAGATTTGAATGAAAGGGAGGTACAGGACAACCAAAGTACACAGCACTCATGTGCATTTCAGTCTCTACAATTTCAGAAGAGAGCTGAAAAAACAAACACTTGGGACAGTTTTACAGAAATAGATTATGCCTAGCCCAAGACTAAATTCAATTTTGAATGGACATTCTCCATAAACTCATTTTAGTCCAGGACTAAACTTAATCGGTGTCTGTGAAACCGGCCCATCATTTCTTAGCATTAACTGGCGCCACCTACCAACTGAACAATTACTTTAAATCAGAAAATGTTCAGCAGTGAATAGGATGCACATCTGACCATGTCTTCCCTACATAGGCAAAACTCACGGTTATTAAACTCTATTGCTCCTGAAACTCTAGACTGGACGACTTGGAACAACAGAAATGTTTAAACAATAGGAGAAACATACCTGCGTTCTGGCTGCACAGACCAAATGTCTCCTTCTTGACAGCTTGGTTTGGATTGGGCAGTCTCAAGCTGAAAACTCTCTAATGTTGCCATGATTTCCCTAACATGTTTAGTCTCCTCACTGATTTCTTGCCAAACCTGTCAGCATGAATATTACATTGCATTAAGTTATGTTTATTGTTGTAAAATTAAAAATCAATTAAAATTGTGCAACAGAAAATGACAAAATGAATTATACCTGTTGCCATTTTTGCTGTAATGCAGAGTCTCGAACTGAGAAAAGCATCTTGATCTGTTCAAGCACCCCCTGGTAGCACACAACAGCGGAGCTGTAGTTTCCAAGCAAGGCGTATTCTCTAGCAAGTTTGACATTCTCACTAATTTCAAGCAAGCTCATTCTAGAGGAAAAACAGAATGGAAATCAGACACTGTCAGTACAGAATAACGAGTCTTCAAAAACAAACAAACATTAAAGCACTAACATTTCAACGTTTATGAAGTGTTCAAAAACATTTAAAGAACTAAGTTAGTATGACGGTGGCTAACAAGCGCTTATTTCGCATGACAACAGAAACATCACATAGCCTAAAGGTCCTCCAATATATGCAGTAATGGCTTTGTCTAGTTCATGTCTGAAAGAAAACCATGCACTAAAAATGCTTTGCAAGATACCCTCCCACACTAACGTTAAGTTACCAATATACCAACCCAAACAGGTGACGACTTTTCCCTGACAATGTGTGGATTATGTTAATTCCACCTATATAACTTTGTCAAAACGTTCTGTTTTGGATTTACTTTCAACAACGCCTTAAAATGAATTTATAAAAACTGGCTTCCATCACAATGGTAGGAAAGTTACTTCGTATTACACTATTAACTAAGTAACAATGTGCAGGGTGTTCTTGACTGGAATTAGCCACAAATGATAGCTACGTAACTACCGTAGACCATGTAGCTACATTAGCTAGAAAGCTAACTGACCATCTTGCTAAAATCTAACGTTACCAACACTGCCATATTGCATATAGGAAACGGCTAGCTGGTCACAAGCTAACGTTACATGCATGTCTAACCTTTCTATCACAGAATACATTTTCAAGTTAAATGGAAATACAACAAAAATCACTATTCCCTCACTTAATAGCTTTTTTAAAATTTTACTATTCTAAAGTAGCTCTAGTTAGCTAGCTAGGTTATTTAGTTGTCGTTAACTTAACAGTTAGCTAGCTATCTGACGTTAGCTAAAGTTAGTTAACTTAGGCTAGTTAGCTAGCCAGATTCATAGTACTCACCTGTTGCAAATGGTTGATGTGAAACACCATTCGAAAACGTTTAGAACCGCTTGCACTTAGAAATACATCTATGGTTACATCAAATACGTTATCACAAAAGCTCAACATAGAATTAATTTTTTGTTTGCTTGTTTCCGAGTGGAATTTTTCCACTCGTCCGGCAGCACCCGCCTCTGGAAGTTTGAAGTCAAGCATAGGTCGTCATTTCCTGGAGTTGTACAGACAGAATAGCAGTTGCGGATCTGAAGTCTGAAACTTTCGAAGCTTTATTTGTTTTTCTTGTTATTCATGAACAGGTCTATACAAAATTCAAACGAGACCACCTATTGTTTTTTTTTTGTGTGTGTCACTACACTGGTTCAGCAAGTTATAACAAAAAAACCTCAAGACATTTTTTGTGAAGAAACTTGCCGAGATACAATTCCAATTCGGTATTAAATTAGACACGCTGAACTTTTAAAGTTTATTCATCAAGATCAAGATCAAGAAGCCTCTTTGATAAACTAACAAAAGGAAAACTGCGTTTGTAAACGTTTCCTATTTATTGAGTGAAATGGCATGTTTGCATTTTGCTACAACTTATTGTAGAGAGTTACAGACATTTAAAAATATAATAGAAATGTCCCTTAAAGTAAAATATTCATAGTATGATTATGACCATGCGTTGCGTTGATTGTTGGCACAAGAGGTTCCTAATTGAATCGGAATCTATTCCCCCCCATTTCAGGGCACCATAATGTTTGGGACACAGCAATGTAGTGTAAATAAAAGTAGTCGTGTTTAATATTGGTGCATATCCTTTGCATGCATCACCAGTTGCTGGGTGTCCTGTCTGGTGATGCTCTGCCAGGCTTGTATTGCAGCCAGAGCATCACCAGTTGCTGGGTGTCCTCCCTGGTGATGCTCTGCCAGGCTTGTATTGTAGCCATCTTTAGCTCATGCTTGTTTCAGGGGCTAGTCCCCCTAAGTTCTCTTCAGCATATGAAAGACTTTCTCAATTGGGTTCTGTTTGAGTGATTGATTTTGGCCATTGTTTAGCTTTCGCAATGGGATCACTGTCTTGCTGTAATGAACTGCTGGCCAATGAGTTTTGAGGCATTTGCTTTAAGTTGAGCAGATAGAATCGCTCTATACACTTCAGAATTCATTTTCAGTTATATCATCACTGAAGATAAGTGAGCCAGTACCTTTGGCAGCCATACATGCCCAGACCATAACACCCCACAACCATGTTTCACAGATGAGGTGGTATGTTTTCGATCTTTGTCAGATCCTTCTCTCCTCCATGCTTTGCTCTTGGCATCACTCTGTGGCTAACTAGTGGTTAGCATCTTGCAGTGTAGCCTCTGTATTTCGGATCATGACAGTGGTCATTGTCAAATCCACACCTGACTCCTAAAGAGTGTTTCTGATCTGTCAGACAGGTGTTTGGGGATGTTTCGTTATTATGGATTCTTCTGTCAGCAGCTGTGGAGGTCTTGCTTGTCCTGCCAGTCCCTTTGCGATTAGTATGCTCTTTTCCTAAAAGTTGATTTGTCTCTAACCATTTTATCATGGTTTCTCAGACTCGTAATGGCTTGTTTGACTTTCATCATTGTATACAGAACTAAATTACCTTATTGATGGGCTATCAGTCTTGTGATCTATAGCTAGGTTTCACTTGTTATATTATTAATGATTATTTCATAAATTCAGCTCTTAATTCCAAAGAGAAAATTGGTTCTGTTTGCCTAGCCTCAAGCAATGCATTTACGACTTGTCTACAGCAAAGTATATTAGTCATACTGCCCTTAAATCTAGTAAAATGAAGTGCCGTTTAGTATTCATTTTATGATAGAAAAAAAATACAACATTATATTGTGCTTTATATATTTTATTCATCATTCTCCTCTCCCTGCACCCACCCCCATAACATTTACCACTAAACCAAATTTGGATATCATGTTAACATGATTACAGTTAAAAAAACAGTGCAGGAATATCAATGATCATACACCCAGAACTACATTCAAACCTCTCCAAGATATGCAAAATTCCCTGGAGTTCAGAAATGCACTTGCTGTGAGCCTTTTGGAGCCACTGGTAGGCTTCTAAAACAGCGTTATCTAGTGCCATCCCACACATTTTATAAACAGTCTTTAATTTATCGCATTAATCCTTTATGAGCTGCCAGCCATGTCTGGGAAGTATCCAAGTCATTGCTTCATACTTTGGTTGGGCGGCGATGGTGGTGGTGTATCAGTGAAGGCACAGTTGCTAAAGACCGAGAACACAGACAGGATAGGAGCATTTCATATAACAAATTCCAGGAAAACATTCCAAATTATGTCTTAGCTTTGAATATTAGCAATAAAACTGGTGTGCTTTTCACTTAGTTCTTTTGGAGACAAAAAATGTACAAGACATGTTGAAGGCCAAGAATGATCAACAACCTTAGAGGAACCAAGCTTAAATGGAATAATGAAGTAGTAGAGGGCCTGCCTTCAGGAGGTTCATCACAGAAACCCACACAATAGAGAACATTATTTACATGAAATTTATACAGCATAATTTATAAATACATTTATATGTATAAATTAGAAAGAAATACACAAACTGCTAAGACAATCCACTATCTTGCTTAAACTAGTGTTTTCATTTTTTTTTTTTAAATGCCAGTCAAATTAATTTTTCTTCTTATGTATTTGGTAAAAGAAATCCGATGATCTCAAAGGCACTGCAGCATTTCAAGAGTTTAACATTTTCAATCCCTGCAATTCTATTCAGACCAATTCTGCCATTCCCTTCCCAACTTCTCTTAGTACAACATCTAATCAAATATAAATTAAGACACATTTGCAATGAAATTAAGTTCCAACTACAAAACAAGTTCCATAGTGTATGCTGAAAGTTACCATTATCACCAGTTTACAATATTTCAAATAAATTAAGGCTTAATAAGGGGGTTTATTTCTTGGGGTGGGGGGGGGGACCTCTTTCCAAGTACAGAGCACCCAGACATATTAAACAATTTCCTTTTTACATCAGTTCCAACCACATTGTTGTAGTGTACAATATACATCCCATAATAATAAATACACCTTTTGTGTGGTCAGAGCCAGACCCAACCCCCTCTGCTTGAACAGACACCAGAATCCATCAAGGCCATGCATCCCCCACTCTGTGCTGGACCTCGAAGAGAGTAAGGCCCAACCACGTGCCATCCATGGCCTAAAAACGGTCTTTCTGTCCTATTCTAACCTTGGACACACCACACGTTGGGCTATCAAAAAGCGGAGTTGTCTACACGTACACCAGGTCACGGCCCTGTGCCCCCCGGGTGGGCTCCCGCTCCCCCTGGTCTTCCCTCGGGCCCTCCAGTTCGGGGTCGTCCTCGTCGTAGCCTTCGTACTCGATGGGCTTGGGGCTGCTGTAGGGGTGTCCGTTGTCGTCGAAGAAGCGGCGGAAGGTGAACTCGTAGAAGGCGTGCTCGGGGTGCTTGCCGTTTTTGTACCAGCCGTTGAGCGTGTCGTTGTGGTTGCCCTCGCCGTCGTCGCTGCTCCACAGCTTGTCGGGGTCGACGGGGTCGAAGTTGGAGGTGTCGGTGCAGTGCGTGATCTTGGGGATGTACGGGGCGGGCTTCTGCTGCTGCCGCAGGTCGCTGGAGAAGTCGATGGTTTTGAAGAAGGGCTGCGCTTTGATCTCGTCCGCGCCGTTCTTCCCCAGCCGATCGTCCGGACCTCGGCACAGCTTGACTATCAGGTCGGACGCCTCAGGGCTCAGCTTCGCCTGCGGAGGTATGTGCAGGGTGGTCTGCCAGTTGATCACCTAGAATGGCAGACAATACAAAAAAAGTGATTACTCAGCCAGCAGGAGATCTGATACAGGGCTTACCCATCAATTCAGGAGACAGGGAATCAGTACAGTAGCAGCAATTAGGATTACCTTGATTTGCGTTTCCAGGGGTGCCGTTGCTAGGAAAGGGGGCTGCCCTACTACCATTTCATACAGAATGACGCCAACACTCCACCAATCACAGAGCTGGGTATAACCTAAGGGAAAGAGCAGGTTCATTATGAGCCAAAACAAAAATGTATTATTTTTTTTAGGGTTCCCAATATTCTCAAGACATTATTTTCCAGGAAATTTTAAGCAATGACATGGAAATGTGCTTTTGTGGTTTTGGCCTATAACACATTCATTCATTAAATATTTTCCAGGATAACAACTTGTTTTCCAGGACTTTTAACCAATTCTCTCATTTTCCATGACTGGGAAACTGCATCCAAAAATCTCAGGTTTTCCAAAACATATATTATAAAACCCAGACTATATTACTAATTATAGAATTTAAATACCTCCATAAATTACATTACATTACTGGCATTTGGCAGACACTCTTATCCAGAGCGACGTACAGTTGATTAGACTAAGCAGGAGACAATCCTCCCCTGGAGCAATTAAGGGCCTTGCTCAAGGGCTCACCGGCTGTGCAGATCTAAGTGTGGCTACACCGGGATTAGAACCACTGACCTTTGCGTGTCCCAGTCATGTACCTTAACCACTATGCTACAGGCCGCCCCGGTTGATGAATATGTTGTCGTAACTAAGTGCATGACGGTCACCTGTGCGGAGCAGGACCTCCGGGGCGATATAGTTGGGCGTGCCGACGAGAGAGTGGGCCAGGCAGCGCTGGTGCTGCCGCGCTGCCCGCCGCTCCAGGGGCTTCAGCCGGTCTCCGCAGCGACAGTTGCCCGAGTCCTCCCACTCTTTGCTGAAATCCATGCTGTCCTGCCGGATGTGGTCGCCTGGAGGCAGAAGAGCACTGCCTTTACAATGGTGACTGTCACCATACACTGTATTATGCTGTACACTTTACATGATCTGAACAATTGACTGACATCCATGGCGCCACAGCAACAAGGATATAACATTATAAGAATTGTAAATGAACTTTATGAAATAATTAGTTACTGCATGTTTGATGCATCGTAATAAACAGCGGTGCATTTCTCCAGGGAGCAGATCATTAATTTCATGTTAGGCCTTTTGACCCATGTTTAATCATCATGTTGTGATCGTGTTTCAGAGAACTCTGAACATAAACATCAAATAAACAAAGAGCAATCTTAGGTACACCTACAAAAGGGGAAATCACTAACAGCATGTTTCTATGGAATCAAATCAGACCAGAAAAGGAGTGACCGAATAAACAGGAACTACATTCTTTGGTATATGTTTATGGCACATGGTTTGTAATAATAAAGAGAGAGTTATGACCAATAAAATCAGCAATGTCTAGATTCCTGCATGTAGTCACTTGACCTTAGAACTCCATTAATGTCTTTGATGAATGTATTTTACCACCATCATACTTTCACTGCTCTACAGGGTAAGGTCTACAAAGCAATGAAACAGCATGAAAGAAAGACTTCAGACTGAAAGATTAATATCTTCATCCTTCACCCACACACACACACACACACACACACACACACACACACACACACACACACACACACACACACACACACACACACACACAGACAGCTCATAAGTCTGGGAAAGACCCATTACCAGCTGAAAGAGGGGAAAAAAACCAACAAATCCCACAGAAATAAGCAGGTGCTCACCGCTCTGGTAGTACTTGGAATCGTGGGTCCAGCGGAAGCCAGTGCAGAGGCCAAAGTCGGTGAGCTTGATGTGGCCGTCCCGGTCAATGAGGATGTTGTCGGGTTTGATGTCGCGGTGGATGAAGCCCATCTTGTGAACGCTCTCAACGGCGCATGTGAGCTCGGCAATGTAGAACTGGGCCAGCTCCTCCGGGAAAATTCCCAAACGGATCAGGAGGCTCATCATGTCTCCTCCCGGGATGTAGTCCATGACAAAGTACAGGTTGTCCTTGTCCTGGAAGGAGTAGTAGAGACGCACCACCCACTCGTTGTCGGCCTCGGCCAGGATGTCCCTCTCAGCCTTGACATGGGCCACCTGGTTCCTCAAGAGCACATCCTTCTTGCGCAGCGTTTTCATGGCGTACAGCGCGTTGGTGTCCACCTTGCGTGCCAGGCAGACCTCGCCGAAGGCGCCCACGCCCAGCGTCTTGATCTTGACGAACATGGACTTTTCCATCTTGGCCCGCTTTAGCCGGATGTAGTTGGACTCTTTCTGGGACAGCATCATGCGCATCTGCTCCTGGGCCTCACCCGAGAGACCCACCTGCACATGACACACAGCACAAGGCAGCTGTAGTCAGCCTGGGCCTCTGTGCTGCTCAGCCCTGACTCTCCAGCCCCACAAACCGCACCAAGTTCACACAGCACTCTGGGGAACATGAAACCCGTGCCACAAGAGAGATTCGGCCATCTCTGGGAAACCGCGGAGGTGAGAAGGTCAAGTGTAAAGCCACTAGTGTTGGGGTGAAAATAATTTCAATTTTGCAAATGGATGTATACAACATATACCATCTTTCCTGATTTAATGTGTAGTTACACCAAGGACTGCTCCTTTTCTTTCCCCCAAAAAGGACAGCACCTCACATTCCGTCTTTAATTTCTTTAACATCCATTACTATCGATGGCAATATTCCAAATTCTATCCTTCTTCAGGACTATTTCTGGCCAAATAGTGTTTCGATTCAATGAAGTACAGCAATGTACAGTATGGCAGAAAACTTCCATGCAATATCCCAATGACCAGATATCTCATTAGTGAGCAATAGACGATGGTTTAACATTCAATGTCATCAATGGTCAATGATAAAACATGCAGTCATAAACACTTTCATGTCATTGGTGAAGTACAGTACAAAAGAGAGTTTTGTATGACCATGCTGAAAAACAAGAGAAGGCTTCATGCAGTTAATTTAAAATCAACTTTCCTTCAACAATGGCTTACTTGGTCACCGAACTGTGGAGACTACTTGGGTCACAGCACTTCAGATACCTTTACCTTTTATACCAGCTGTTAGTGAGAGTGAAGAAGAAGGAGGGAAAAAAGCTCAGGAGAGAAAAGAAAAAGCAAAGCTATGACAGAGTTCCATACATTTTAACAGAGTAGTGCCAAATAAAGAACTGAAACAAGACAAAGGACAGATTTACAGGGAGAAAGATCAGGAAATTTGTGCTTATAATGAATCCAACTTCAGAGAAATCCTCACATTTTTCAACTAATTATCACAAGACTGCCTGAGGTGGTGATGGCCAAAACAGACCTCAGCAGTGTAGACCAGGGCTACCCAGTCCTGAAAAGAAAACCCTGATCCTATAGGTTTTCATTCCAACCCTAATTTGGCACCTCTGGTTCTATTAATTCATTTCAATTAATTTCAGCTCAGCAAGATCTTTAGCTGTTGAATGAGGTGTGCTTTGTTAGGGTTGGAGTGAAGTCCTACAGGACAGTCGATCTCCAGGAGCAGGGAAGTCCTACAGGATGGTAGAGCTCCAGGAGCAGGGTTGGGCAGCCCAGGTCTACACAGTTGTGCTATAGATCCATGACACAATTCTGTGACGACAGTGGAGCTCTCACCCTCTGCATCTCGCTCTCCAGCTGCTTTTTGCGACGGATCCGCTGCTGGTGGTTCTTCAGGATGTTCTCCACGTGCTGCTCCATGAAGAACTTGAAGGCCTGCGGGGAGTAGAGTGGGACACGCCGGTCCTCCTCCTTCTTGTTCCGGCGCACGGGGACCGGGGACGTGGTTATCTGCTTCTTCTCCCGGTCCGTCGGCGGCGGCACCACCGTCCCGCCCTCCGAGCCCTCCATCCTTTCGCCGGCACTGCCGCCACTCCCCCCGCCCTCCTCCTCCGCCGGCTCCTCCTTCCCGCCGCCGCCCTTGGGGGTGGGATCGTAACCCTGGCAGGTTGCAGCAGGCTGCTGGAGGAGGTGTTTAGGGTAGGGGGGCGGGGGACCCTGGTAGCCAGGGACTTCAGGTACAACGGTGATAGGGGCGGGTCCCTCCTGGTAGGGGCTCGGAGGGGGTGGCTGTTGCTGCTGCTGCTGCTGTTGCTGCTGCTGCATCCAGGGGGGGTGGGTGGGAGCAACGGCTGTGTGAAGCTCTGGCTTCTGCACCCGCATGCTCTTGACGGGCTGCAGGATGGGGGCCTGGGTGATGGCCGTCACTGTAGTGGCAGAGGGCTGGGAGCTGGCCGGGTGACTCTGCCGGCTGCTCAGCTGGTGGCTGTTGAAGGAGTTGGAGCGGACGGGGATGTTATGCGGCCACGAGGGCGGGATCTCGTGACCGCTGCCGCCCGGGGAGGGCTGGGGCTGGGGCCAGGAAGGGGGCAGTCCCGGGACGCTCAGGTTGTACAGGTCCAGGTTGTGACTGTTGCGGTTGGGCACGAGCATGGACTGGGGGAGGTTTCCGCCATTGACGTAGGTAGGGGAAGACGCGGGGCCTCCGGCCTGCATTTGCAGGGCCGTGGGGCTTTGCCGGCTGCCCTGGCCCATCGGGTAAGGAGGTGGGGGCTGACGTCCGCCCCCACTCAGGGCCACATTCTGGTGTCCCACATACTCAGGCTGCCCTGAGCTGCCCTGGGGCCAGCCAGAGGGAAAGCTAAACTTGTTCCCCCCAGAGCTCTGCATGATGATAGGCTGGCGACCAACCGGAACAGGACTGATGCCCCTCTGGTTCTGAGGTGGAGGAGCGGAGTACCCCTCAGACCAGGCTCCTTGCGGGACGGGGGAGATGCGGGGCACCAGGTAATCCATGTTCCCGGAGAAGCGCTTGGTGGAGGGGTTGGTCTCCCATGACGGCGGGGGCGGGGTCGTGCCTCTGTTTGGGGGAGGTGTGACGCTGCGCACCTGGGGAGGCAGGGGAGGGTTGACTCTCTGCCCGTTTCCAGGGTGACCTTGCCAGGCCATGTCTCCCTGGGCACCCTGGGTGTCGGGGTGGTACATCAGTCCATCCACCACGAGGGGCCCGTGCCTCTGGGAGGCCACGGGCTCCTTGGAGCCCTTCAAGCTTGGCTTCCTCAGCACAGGCTGCTGGATGTGGGCGGGACCTGGTGCACAGTAAACACACAGTAAACATACCATCACACAGAACGGACTAGATGAACATCATTTCGGGAATGCCTATGGTAGAGCATGAGAGAGAATTATGTTAATGAGGACTAGGGGTGAATCAAAACTTGAATACCGTGTTCAGAAATGCAGTGTGTTGTGTACAGATATGTCTTCCAGTTGACAAATAATATTTTGAATATATGAGATGAGGAAAAAGAGGATATTAAACAGAAAATAAAACATGTTTTGCTGCATTTCCCAACACACTGACAGATCCATGTTTTAAATAAGATGGACATATCGATATACATGTGGTGTGAGGAACCCACCAATCACACAAAATCTCATCTGTTTAAGGATCTGTTTGATAGAGGAGCTGTACAGCTTTAAAACTGCTGAACACAACAACAAAAAGCAGAGGGTCTCAGAAGGCAGGGGCAATAACAGGTTTCCACGGACACCCAGAGTAAATGACCGCAGGATGAGCCACGGGTCCCAGGGGACAGACACCTACAGGGTGCTTTCATTCCCGCGTTGACGGGTCGTGCGGCTGCGGCCACCATCTGCTCCCTCCACGGGTCCTGGTAGCTCATCTTACTGATGTACTCGATGGCGGCCTCCACGCTGCAGCTGTTGGTCTGCTTCAGCGCACGGATCACCATCTCCTGTGCGGACAGCATTCACAAACGCAACATCAGCAGGGGGAAGGGGGACAGGGTCATGTTACCCCCTGGTACTGCAACGTCATTAACATTCATTTCAAAAACCCGCTCCGTTTCAACCGTGCACTTTCTAAAGACGCACGTTAAAATTTCATGAAAGCAGACAGGGGTTCTCACTAAACTTGCACTGCCATATGATTTCAAAATTACAACACTTTGGAGCGTGAAAGAAGGATGCCTCACTGCTTTAACTGAATGTGAAAGGACTAAAATGAAGTAAGCAAATTACCCCATGATGACTGTTGCCATAAACATCTTTACTATGCAACAATGACATCCTGAGCATGATAACAATGCCAAAGCTAGCCATTCCACATACCAACGTTCACATATTTCAAACCAATCTTACAAAACAAGGTATACACTCAAGCACCTCTTACAACTTTTATCACGGTCTCTCAAGACAGTGACATTAAATCGAGTATTGACTGTATTCATCTGTATTAAACCGAGGTGAGCCCCAACTCTCAAAATTACCAATCACCTACAAGTCCAGCACGTTTTCAATCATTTTGAAGCAGCAATGCCAGCACATTTTCATCATAAAAAACAGTATCTATGGATCTAGCTGCAAGCTCTTCCTAAGCAAACAAGTTTCCAAAGGAGACTTATTGAGCTCCTGCCAATGCTGTTTCATGTTTTTCAAAACATCTACTCTAAGCCAAATGACTTAGCCTAAAACCTGACAAAGCCTAAACCACCAATTTTGTGCTCCACTTGCATTTGAAAATGTATGAAACCCAGAGTTCTTTACCTCCTCAAAGCCTGCGTTCTGCAGCTCCAGCAGCATCTGCTTGTTGACCTCAGTACCGCGGGAGGAGGAGCTGGGCTCGTTAGCGAAGGGCATCAGGGACTTGCGGATCTCCTGTAAGGCCTTATGGTAGGGGTGCTTGGGGTTGCTGGTCCGACCCTGCTGCCTGAGGTCCTCGGCCAGCGCCTTCCCTGCACCGGGATTCGGATCCATTTTAGCAGGGTCCGAAGGCCTGGAGAGATTCCGCAGGCTCTCGCGGATTTCCTGCAGCATCTGCTGACTGTTGCCACTGTAGTTGGTGGCGGGAAAGGTCTTGGGTCGCATTTGTCGGTATCCTTCGGGTTTCTCCCCTCTCTTCATGTAAGAACATGTATGTGGACAGGCAGGGGTGAAAGGGGGGCAGCAGCAGGACTGTCTCTCGTGGCAGGGTGTCAAATTGTCTAGTTGGTGCAGCCTGGTTCCTCTTCACATCTGCGTGCTCCAGCCTGGTCAGTACATCTGAGGGAAGAGAATGCAAAATAATAAGCTACCTGAGTTTTTTTTTTTTTTTTTTTTGAAAAAAAAAAAAAAAAAAAAGAAGGTAAAATGAGCTCTATTCAACATTTAACTGAATACACATGCTGCCCCACAATATATTCAATAAAGTTACTCGCCATAAACCCATCTAATGTTTCACCAAAGACTAGGTCACCAAAGACCAGGACTAAGACATAGCCCTCATCCTATGGTTTGTATACATCGTTAGATTCTGATTTTTTCACTGAAAAAACTAAAGTTCTTGACGACCTAGATTAAAGGTTCTCTTTCAACGCCCAATTACGACATCTGAAATTGTAAACACCACCAGCATCACAACAATTGCGGTTTGTTACTACTAAAAAGAGAAGTACTAAATGTCAGTCAAGCTTATTTTGATAGCTCGCCATTTGAACAGATTGTAAAGTATCTTCAGGTAACATTAGCTATGGGCAGTTATCCTTTCTTGCACTGCTTTAGAGAAGCACTAAAACCTAAAACAATGCACATTCAAATGACACACTGCAGAATAAAAACAGCTAACTTTAGGTTAGCTAAATGGCTAACAACCCAACTTAAAATAACGAAAAAGGCTGCGACAAGTCAAATCTACATTAACGTTACCTAACGATAGCAAATATAAAATACATTTGTACCTTAACTTTGGTTATTCGATTTCAAGTAACTTAGCTAGCTAGCAGCTCAAGCAAATACTAGGTAACTTAACTAGCTGGCTAACAACGCTATTATTTGTTTCCCCTCATAACTAACAATGAATAGTTTGCTCAAAAACAATTAGCTCCCCATTTACATAATAAACGAAATACCCATCAAGACAGACACCTCCACCGATTTCTGTGGCTATCACTAAACTAGCCAGTCAGCTAACAAACGGGGCGCCTTCTCCATCTTGTCCACTAAGGCCTGTCCTGGCTGATAACGCTGTAGGCTCTTGCTAACAGGCCTAGTTCAGCTAGCTAGGTGCGGTCATAAAGTTCCAAATGTTTAGCCAGCTAGCTCGCTCGCTCGCTTTAGTTAACTAGCCCGCTCGCCGGCTAGCACAAGTGTGATTGTAAATAAAGTAGTTAGTCAGTCAGTGTTGTCAACACCACTAAAGTTACTCCCTAAATACTTTTCGATGTGAAAGACTGAGTTCCTTAAAAGTAAAATTATCTTGATTATCCAGTTCCAGAGTGTTATCAGTTCGGAGTAAAGTTTTCAATCGGAAAGACGAGGGGCCTGCGATATCCAGCAAGCTTGCTAACGTTAGCTGGCTTGCCAACCAGCGACGGACATTTCACAAAGAACTTACCCACAGTCTCTGGATTCTATTTCATCGCTAGACTCCAGCCACGGAAACGAGTTGTAAATCGCGTAGATTAATTTTGTCAGTATCGTGTTTATTTCTTATTAGCAGATCATTCGCGTTCGCACTTTCATTCTTTCCCGTGTGGCTTGGAAATTGAAGTCTGTCAGACGGGTTGCCCGGATGTATGGTTCTTTTTCCCCCATTTCCCAGCAACCCCCGCAATACAGAAAACAGGACGAGTTGCTTTTCTTGTTTCTGACACCGTTTAAGTCGGAACCGTTTTCTACATACAGTAGAAACAAGGTGATACTTGACGCTATGAAACGAATAATTGATTTAAACCGTAGAAGAGATAATATATTTATTTACAAGCCCCACTGTGGTCATACACTCGAACAGGAGTTTTAGTCTGAGGATTAGTCAATGGCATCTATCAAATCAAATAAAAATCACGTGTATCAATAATATACAATTTTCTTACAAATATAACATGTTTATTTTAAAATAACTTTTATTATATGAAAGCCCAATGGTGCCACATTCTCATAATTCAGATTTCAAACTCAAAAAATGAAACACCGATTAGTAAAGTCATTGCAAATATTAACATTCATCTGGTGAGGAGGCGCATGAAGCTTAAATTATGAATGTGAACGTGTAGATTTTCAGGATTTTTGCTTTTTATCAACTTTCAAAACATAACAATGTTGGAGTCTTTACAAAGCTTTTCAAACATGGAAACATTATGACAAAACATTTTAATGAATCATGGATTATGGCCTTTAGATGAATACTGAATGAACAACCCAAAAAAAAAAAAATGAATGCGCAAGTTATGGCAATGGTCACAAACTGCTCAGGAAATAAGCTGAATTAAAGTTCATTGCACCAAGCCGCACTCTAGACTGGAACCTCTCTGTTGATGTATATGGCCTCTCCGTCAGTTCCACAGACAAGACACTGGTCCAGCACATCCAGACTGTTCACAGACAGGGTCTGACTCGGCAACATGTGTGTAGTCTCGAGATGACCCTTACTGGAGTCTCCACTCAACCAGCCACTGGTGAGTGACTGGTTGCCATCACCTGGTGCAACTGTACTGCGAGACATGGCGCTGGTGTTTCGACCACCTTTGAAAAGAAAACGTTTGTGGATTATATTAAACAGTCGTGGATATGAAATGTTCCAAGTGTTCCCATTCAGGCTACAACTCTCCAATATATAATGCCCTACGACCTTTTAAAATCTCTACTGAATATGAATAAATATGAAATACAATTTTTTTTAAAACATGGATCAGCTGTGCCAATAACTTCAAATTATTTTATTTTTCGCATGACTGTGCTACAAGAGTCCTAACAAACCTCAATACAACTCGTCAAGCACAAATAAGTATTGGCTGCAATCACTGATTAGCTACACTAATTTATCAATGTCACAATTTATACCAAAGATCAGTGTCTGACTATGAGATTAACATGACACTATTGCCAACCATCCTTTGCACTGATCAGGATTTGTTTCCAGATTGGAATAGACAATTACACCAAGGACAAGGACAAGTGGATTTGCTGGCCAATGGACTCACTATCGTGGAAGTCATTTATTAATATACTACTACACAGCAGGTATCCACTAGAGTACAACCTATACTTTGACAAACTCCACAATCTGAGGTACATGAACAGGTCAAAATTTGACCATACAGCACACACTACAAAAATCTAAGAATGACAGTAGACAGTGTGCTTTCATTTAAGTGCCTTCATATAAGGCTTTTTGATTCCATTTAATTTTAGAAGAATAGCTTAGTTCCTTCAATTTTTGGAAAATAAGTGATGACTAAGCCATGTGATTTTTTGTCCTGGTCTTTACTTTCCATAGAAGCTCAAGCCAGCTCTCCAAATGCTCATTGTAAAAGGTTCTTGCCGGAGAACTGGCCAAAATGTTACTTTCACTAAGCAATTGCCAATATGCTAATTATCCAACCTTTATTAGGCTTGGTGCTTGCAGATTATAAAACAAAGGATGTCCAATTCCAGACTATTGTGATTCATCTTTGACCTATACATGTAATTTCTATGCACACTTTGCTGTAGACACACAGCCACAGGTAGATACCAAGCCAAACTCAATACCTCCTGGTTGAGGACACTTAACACTTACAAACTGCCTGCTGATTTGACCTTCTCAGTTTCACAACTTACCCTGTAAGAAGGAAGGCACGGAGGAACTAGTGGAACTCTCCCAATGCAACAAGGAGCCATCTTCTGAGCATGTGAACAAGTGGTCTGTGTTTGATGGATGGAAGTGGACTTCCCACACTAGGGATAAAAACACAGGAAAAGAATACTGAACAGGACCAGCATTTACAAAGATACACATTTCTCAGAGATAGACGAAGTAGAAAAAGTCAGATTAGCAGTAAATGGGTTAGTACATTAATGAAAGTAAATATGCACTCACTTTCAGCAGAATGTGCCTCCATCATGGATAAGGGCATAGTACCCTGTCTGACATCCCACAGGCAGAGCATTCCGTCCTGCCCCCCAGTTGCCACAATATGCTGTTGGTTGGGATGTCTATCCACACAGTGCAGAGGAACTCTATTCCCAGTCCTGTGAAGTAAAGGTAAAAATATTTATATCATATCATATCATATCATATCATATCATATCATATCATATCATATCATTGCATTGCATTATTTGAAAATGTCATCATGACTCTGGTCTGGTTGATCATGCCAAATTAACAATGGTGCGTAACTAAGGAACAAAGTGAGCTCACAGAGAAAGGATCTGTGATGGTTCATTGCTCTGTTGCCTGAAGTCCCAAAGTTTCAGCTGGCCAAAAGAGTTGACAGTGAGGACCTCTGTTGTTCTCAGGAAAGTCACAGCGTGGATTGTACTGCTGTCAGCATTCTCTGGAATTTGAATACAAGTAAGACACAATCCCTTGAATAGCAAACACAAATAAATATTATTTGCACTAAAAATACTATCTTGATTATATTGATAGGTATCAAATCAGAATGAGAATTCTTAAGTGCTTTTCATTCTCCTGTATTAAGATTACTTTGTGTACAGTGTTGGCTATGAAAATGTGCTGCAGTATTCCAGTGGTTATGTGTATGCTTGTTACTATAACTGAAACTCATTCACAAAATGTCACTTTCAAGTTCCTAAAAGCTGAAGGATCCTAACTTAATTGTCGAGCTGATAATATATTAACAGTAACAGTCAGGTATATGGATATCAATATTTCAGTCAAGCATCATAGATGTTCTTTAAAGTAACAGGACAATAAGCCTTGATTCACTGAATCCATATTTGTTAAGACATTCTGAATACGAATGGCGACATGGCCCAGGCAGTAAGAGCAGTCGTCTGGCAGTTGGAGGGTTGCCGGTTCGATCCCCCGACTGGGCTGTGTCGAAGTGTCCCTGAGCAAGACACCTAACCCCCAAATGCTCCTGATGAGCTGGTCAGCGCCTTGCATGGCAGCCAATCGCCATCGGTGTGTGAGTGTGTGTATGAATGGGTGAATGAGAAGCATCAATTGTACAGCGCTTTGGATAAAGGCGCTATATATATAAATGCCTACCATTTAATATGTTTGTCCTATAATTACCATGTACAGTATAAATTAATCTCTAGTTTAGTTGTAGCAATCGCACCAGCTGATGTGTAGTAAGCTGCCGCCACCCACCTATAGTGCGCAGGATTCCTTTGTGGTCAGCTCGAAAGAGATTGATCCTCCCATCTTCTCCAATTGTCACGATTTCTGGGCTGTTACAGACCAACCCTGTGCATGGAGCATCGTCACAAGGGTAGTGGTGAGCTCTATCCCACAGCTGTGCCACAGATAAGGTCTGTAATGACAAAGGTAAATAAAATTATCTGTCAGTTGCAAAATGACTGAAATGTGTATTTTGAAGATATACTGGGTCAAATTTACATCCACCGCTCTACAGAACAGGCTTCCTCCAATAGAAAACTGAAGTTGCAGCAACGAGAACAATAATAAAGATAATGCACCTGGCTATTTTGATGATGACGGAAGATAGTCACTGCTCCAGTCGAGGAGGCTGTAGCGATTCTCTCTTGGTCCAGAAACTGAAAGGGAAAAATGGTTATCTTTTAAAATTCCTCTATTAAATGAAGTGAATACCAAAAACAGTAGCCTATAGAACATAATCATGGCTCAGCGCAGTAGCCAGGTAGGCCATATTATAATACCAGCACTGGCAGTTCAAACTGGTAGGCCAACCATTGCGAACGTAGGCTACACTGTCAGTCAAGTCTACTGGCGTTCTCAAGTGCATAAACACAGAATGCTTACCTGAAGGTCCAGTACATCTCCGTTATGCTTATATTCGCAAAGTAACTGAGGATCTCCTTCAAACTCATCGTCCATATTAGAAACGCCATGCTCTCCAATAGACCAGATCGAAACTTTGTTATCCTGAAATTAAATAATTTAATGTTAGCATAACAAACTCGTAACACGGTTAACGTTATTCTTACATAATCATCAATAATCAGTAATTTATCAGTAAGTTACCGTTTGGAAATGTGTCTTGGTAAATCCACTTGCCTTACCCGAGGCAAGTTAACGTTAATTAACGTTAACGTTGAACCAAAACAGCTCGTCAGTTAATTTAGGTTACATTAGCTAACGTTAGCAAGTTCAGGTGCGGGCGTTCAAATCCACTTGGATTAGGAACAAATGCAACCACGAGCAACATGCTATGTTACCATTTGTCTGCAAACAAAGACAAAGATCTGATTTTTAATATAAATGCTTTTATAACCCTCTGTTTTCATTGTTCGGAACTTGCATAGTCGCTGCTAACGTTGATTAGCTAACTTACCTCGTTGTCCCAAGACCCTGTAGCGAATATGTCGGGTTGATGTAGGGATGCAGAAGAGACCGGTCTCCATCTTGTTTTGCTAATTTTTTGAGAGACAAATTTGGCGTTAATACAATCCATGTATTTTCAATTCAGACTTCAAATTCGATATCTTGCTGTAAGTTCAAAAACGTGGAAAACTAAACTCATTCAATTTTCTATTTCCCTGAAACTCGCTGGCTCCACCTTTTCCGTAGAATACTTCAGATGTGATTGGTCAACCATGTACGGTGGCCTGGCCCAGACAAACGCGCGTTATTTACAAATATTCATACATTCCCACCATTGTCCCACCAAATAAAATAGACTCATCTGGTATGTGGTAGGATGCACCAGTGACATACAGTATTTCTAACGTCTTTACGTGCTTAGCTCTACAAAATAAAATAAATCAATCAATCAAACATACAATCTATGTACTACAATCTGTAAATACAAGCTTTATTATAGGCGAAATTATTATCATCGGTATTGCAATACATCAGATATCGTATTACTGACAGGCTTAAAATACAGTAGCTTATTCGCAGGAGCAATCAGAAGCTTTTGTGTACTGTTTTGATTAATTAGTCCAAATATCATGATTTGTATTTAGAGCAATTTCACGTTCCACAAATTATTCGTGATGCCGAAAACAGCATAAGAACCACAGCGTGTTTGTTGCATTTATTTTATTAAATAAAAGAGAGATTTGTCTGCGCTCCAATTTGCGCATGCATCACGTGATCTTCACCATACGCTCAGGTTCTCCACCTGGTGGCAGATATCTGCAGAGCTAATTCTTGCCTGACACTTCAGCATAATCGCTCGCTGCAGAAACGCGGGCAAATACTGAACGAGCATATTGGCCAAATATCTGAAATAAAGATACAATGTATTTTAATATACTTTAAATGGTATGTATTGTTTTATTACGTATGTGAGTTGTAGGGCAAGCTAACTATAGGGTAACGCGGGAAAGCGCAAATCTGGGCTGGGCGAGAGCTATGTCCAGTGACGTATCACCTCCTTCTGTATTGGAAGTTGTCACTGTTGTGGGCAAAGCGGTTTGCGCAGGCGCGGCATTGACAGCCGCTCTCTACTTGATCCGCAGATTGTGTTTAATGATGGCCTGGAAATCAGGAGGAGCCAGCCACGCCGAGCTCGTCAACAACCTCCGCAGTAAGTTTAGCTTGTTGTTTCTTCACAGGGAGTCAGACGACCAAAAAGCATTCATACTTTTCACTGGAACGTTTTTCATCGTACATATGAAAAAGCACATGCATGACGTTTTCAGTTGGCTAGAGCTGCAGCGCTGTACACGATTTCAAGTTGCTACTATGAAGCGTCTGCTAAAAGGGGGACGGGTTCACTATCCAATAGTGTATGGCAAGATGTTTTGACTTTTTAAAACGCTCTGGTAACAATACTTTCCCTGTGTCAGTTATTTTTATGACATATGCCTGTCGTATCGAAGAGTGTCAGATAATGACGTAACCTTAAGCTATTGTGGCTAGCCCAGGTTTGCAAGTAACGTGCAAACGCAGCTTTTTGCTTCACAAGGGAGGTTACGACAGGCAATATCAAGTAGTGTTACTTCAGAATGCATATTGCTTGGTATCCTAGCTATTCGTTTAATGTTGTCATATTTGAGCTGGCTGGACCCCGTTATGTGATATAGTCGTGCAGAAAAGTGCAACGTAACTGAGCGGCCCTGCTTCAATACTGCAAGATGTTCGATCGAAATTGGGCAGTCGAAAATAAATCCAAGGTAGCTGGCGAAACTAACTGGATCGATACATTATCCGCATATTTTGACGTTGCATTGTTGTTTGCAAGGGGCCGATAATTGTGACTTGCAATCACGGCATACACTGCTCTACGAGCTAGCTACCCATAATGCTTGCTAGCCAATGTTAGTTAGCTAGCTAACTTGGCAGGGAAATGAAATACCCACCCAGCTATGAGAATACGACGCCACCATATAGCAAACACAAATATTATTTTCTTGCAAAGGTAGAACGGTCAGTTCAATCTTGCCAGCCAACGTTAGCCTAGTTGGCTCGCTAATATGTTGGCTAATTTGGATTCGCACGCTAGCACGAACCACCTAAAGGTAGCTAGCAAACGGTATTTCTAAACAATCACTCAACAATCGAAAAAAAAAGACAAATAGCTGCCAAAATGTCTATATTCAAACCCTAATAGCTTAGTGTTTGGTCTGTTCTGCAATCTCCTAGCAATGAGGACAAGAGGAGGGCGGGGCAGCGAGGCTAAGCAGCGCAAGTCATAGCTCAAAAGTGCCACATTTTTTGCTATACGGATGTGCTTGCTCCTTGAGTGACGCGTAATGGGTAACTTGATGCTTGATTACTCATGCCAAGTGCACCAGTTTGGGCAGGCTCGAGATGGTAATAGACAGTTCTTAATCTTCATTTTATTAACCGTTTGAATGTTTCCTACCGCATGTTGATACAAAACGAAGATAGTCGGAACTGAGTAGCGCCTGCTATGAACAGATACCCATGAACAAGCAATTCTGCAAATAGGCTAACGTTACTATGTTCCTAAATTAGCAACATTGTAATGCAAAATATGCGGAAGTCATGCCATAATACCACTGTCCATATTGGAACTGTTTGATAGCCGGCCCTGCGTCAGTATACCCTTTATATATATCTTTGATCAGGTTGCTGCTTTACATCGTGATAATAAAATGGAAGTAGGACTTCAGAATAGTACTTGTAAGAATATGCTATAAAAGTATGATGATGTATTTGACCACTCCCAGATCATGGGCAAAAACTAGAGCACAGGTGATTTTATGTTCTTCTAATCAGTGAATGAAGCACTCCCTGCCATAAGCTCTTCAGTCCAATGTATTAAATCCTCTTGGATAATAATGCTTTTGGTTAAGTGACAAATGGCAGTGGCCTAATGATTGCAATTGGCCAGCCATTGAGAGGTTAGAGAACACATTTGGAGGAATTTTTGACAATTTCTCCATGGTAGTTGTATAAACAAAACCCACTTAGTACCAGAGCTAATGCCTCCTAGAAAAGTTGATGTGACTTCAACATATTTGAAGTAGAGTGTGAGGTGAAATTTCTCACACTGGTTCCCGGTGGGTAAAAATGTGCCAAAAATAGCCAAATTGAATATTCTGTGGTCACATCTCAGCTGTTCTTAATAACGTGCTTATCTGTACACTATGGGAAAATGGTTCTACCGGTAAAATGAAATTGCTTATGAAGCTCATGTTTTAAGGATTTGTATATGTCAGTTGTCAAAAAAAAGGAGAAAAATCCAAGAGATGCTGTGGTGCAACCTCCTGGATTTGGTGTGGAATGGCCCATATGCATTGATCAGAAGCCTAAGCAAATTATAACACTGAAATAATTTTCACAGTTTTTGCTTTTAGTGCTACACTGAAACAGACAATTATCTACTATCTACTAATTATCTGCCATTCTCCTGATTGTGTTTCAAATAAATGCATATTTTAGATGGTTATATTTGCCATATTTTGGAGTCCAAGGGACAGTGCATGTGCTTCGCACCAACTATAACTTAGTTATAAGGCTATAGTTTAAATTCAGTCAATCATCACATTAATAAAATGGTAAATATGCAAGTGTAAGGATATTTAGCTAAGCTTTCCACTTGCCCAACGCAAGCTGACAGCACACACGAAAATCAAATAATTTCTTTGTTCTGTAGCTACTTCTTACAATCTACCTTAAAGAGCAACAGATTAATGTGTTGTGACAAATTCTCCATTTGGACTGCTTTTTTCATCAAACCCACCTGAAACCACATTCTTCAATTGGATCTTGTAACATGGATACCTGGGTAGGGTTACAGAAACTTTCCCATATGGAGTAATCTGCTGCCTGTGCTGGGTGCCTTGCACGCTGAGTCAGTTTTCACGGGGCGTGTTGACACAGCAAAGATCTAAAGTGAAAATGTATGTAGATCTTGCTCACTAAGAAAAACCTTTCTTGTGCTGAGAGTCTTGGGGCATTGAAGACTTTGTCTGGGAAATGAGACTGGACCTCCTCTTTCCCCCCTTGCCCTCTAGCCATGGCAGCAGTTGGTGAAGGGCAGTGATCCATAAACTTCTCTCTGAAATCTAGATCAGCATGTAACTAATACCCCATTTCAGTATCCAAGATGGGTAGGCTCCTGGTCTCTGGAAAGCTATATTTAAATGCTCAGCATTGCAATCTGGAGATGGGACTTGGTTTTGAGATTTGAGGACAGAAGTGATTGGCAACTGTGAGGGAGCAGCCACTGTGGGTTCATTGTGCTGGGACAAATGGTCAATATGTGTATGGAAGTACTGATTTGTTGCATATAGAAAAAGGATAAACTGGTACTATATTAGGGCTTGTACAAGTGAAAATATTATTAATAATGATAGTATTAATAATATAATATTTGGACATCCTCAGTTTATAGAGGTTTATAACTATAATTATTAGCATGTAAATTGTGTTACAGCAGCAGTCCTCTGGGAATTGTCTCATGACAGTGGAGGCTTTTTCTCCTTCTGCATAATGAAAGATTGAGGCCAATTCTTTAAATATTCACAGGCACAACTCCATCACCTGAATAGGGAATTCTGGGTAATGCACAGCTTCAAAGTGCTTAAATGTTTAATCGGAAGGCATTTAGTCTAATAAATGTTACCCCCTGCCTTCACTGTCCCATTTCCTATCCCACCTATCGTCTTCATAAGCCCTAGTCTGATTTAAGCAGGTCAAGCTCAGGATGTCTAAAAATGCCTGACATTTACTTTGGATTTTATTTGTAAGCCATCATTAGATTGCTTACCTGGATGATCTTAACAATGACTGTTTCCTGTAGCAGGGTTGTAGAATTGCTTAATTGGCTAAGGTTTGTTTTTCATTAAGTTGTAAAACGATAGATGGTACATTGCCTTCTTTGCTTCTTGCTGTTGGAAAAGGTGTTGTTAAATATCTTGGCACCGCTTGACCATAATAAGCTTGGTATTTATCAGGCCGTTACCTTAAGGTGAAATATGTGTCTGGTGCCTGTCAGGTAATTCTGGTCATGTCTACCTTTCAGAAAATGGGATCATCAAATCAGACAAGGTCTACGAGGTCATGTTGGCCACTGACCGAGCCCACTTCTCCAGATGCAACCCTTACATGGACTCTCCTCAGTCAATAGGTAAGCTTCCACACAATAAATGTCCAATTTGTTGACATTTTCAGTAATACAATGCATTATTTGTGATGTAAATGCTGTGTAATTGGAGGTTTATGCTGCATATTATCTTCAAATGTTATTTTTATGTTATTAACAGGTTACCAGGCAACTATTAGTGCTCCTCATATGGTAAGCTATGATCACTGATTTCAAACATTGGTTCATTATAGTATAACAGCAGTTGTCATGGCTTGTAATGTTAAGGTACTGTGTGCATGACCAGTTTGACACTGATGCAATTCATAAGCACAACCGTGAAAATTCTGCTTGTTAGTCGGTTGCCCAGCAACACCTCAGAACCTTCTGGAGGTGCTGCAGCTGCAGCTAAACGTGCAGTATGTGCGATGTCTCTTATAGCACGCCTATGCCCTGGAGTTACTGCAAGAACAGCTACATGAAGGGGCAAAGGCTCTGGACGTGGGGTCAGGCAGCGGTATTCTATCCGTGTGCTTTGCAAGAATGGTGAGCAACTTTTCAATGCCTTTTTTGACCTTTCGTTCTGCTGCCATGACATATAGCAGGGGAGCTCCACTTGTGACAACTCCCCTGCAGTCTGTTACTTACTGGTGCCAAACCAAGGCTAAGCTAGTAATGTAAACAAATGGTTCTGTTTGTTGTGGCACCATTAGATGAATTAAAGCATGTGACCCTGTATTAGAAGCTGTGCTTCACCTGCAAAGAGCTTTGTTGAAATTCCATTTTTGCTCCAGAATGGAATTTCCAAATCTCCTTCAATATAGAGGAGGTTTAATCTTTGTAATCCAAAATGTCACAATTTGTAATAAAAAAATAGTTTTACCTCTTGAAAAAGGTTTTATGATGTGTTCTCCATAGATATTAGTGCAGATATTTCTCCTAAACTACATTATTGTGGTCGATTGACATGTATGTGGTGTGACGCAGAGCCAGTGGCGGCTTGTTTGCATTTTTAAATTTTCTTCAACCACAAAATTATGTATAAAAGCATTAAAATTGCTAAAATAAAACCATTTGTTTTTTGCAGGTGGGTCCCAAGGGGAAAGTAATAGGAATTGATCACATTCAGGAACTGGTAGACGACTCTGTAAACAATGTGAAAAAACATGACGCCAGCTTCATCACTTCAGGCAGAATAAAGCTGATCGGTAAGTGGGATGAGTATTATTTCAAAGATCGTTCCGGAAAGCTGCGCATTGTGGGACGTGTTGAGTTGCGGAGCGGATTCGCCAACGCTGCGAGATGCTGGCTCCTGTCTAACCTCGGCCCGCCTGCTCGGTGGGGTAGGTTGGCATAGTCGGTCAGCTGGCAGCGTGTCTGAGCCAGGCCCGCTGTGTGTTTGTGTTGCAGTGGGGGACGGGCGGTTGGGCCATGAAGCGGAGGCACCCTACGATGCCATCCATGTTGGAGCTGCAGCGCCTACCGTGCCCCAAGCAGTGAGTTGCACTACGGCGTCAACTCTGGAAATGTGTGTGCGCACTATGGCTGCCACCATTAAGGATTGTCATAACGGTTTGCACTGTGATTAGAACGATTCATCAGAGCATTCAAATCCAAATTTGAATTTCAGCACAAACTCACTGAAGAGTGCACGCTTATTGCACCATAAACATGCAAAGTAATTTAAATTCATGCTTTCTGCAGGGAATTCTTGTATCAGTTATTTAACCCATTTAAATCCATTCAGTTCTTCGGGGGATCAATTCAGCATACCCCACATGAGAGATTATTTGTTAACTAAAAGAGAATTAAAATGTATTTTTGATTGAAATGAGTGGTAGCTGCATTTGGAAATTATTATCTTTTACAGAAATGTTTAGGATGTTCCTATTTCACCTTAGCTATGAATTCCAATTTTAAAACAATTTGTAGCAATTTTAGGCTACTATTTTCAGGTACAATTAGAAACGTTGTGCTCACTGATTTGCTTTTGGTGAACTGCATTCTCTGAGATGACATACAGCTGCTGTGGGTAGTGGGATTCATTTTTAAATGTTGAAGACAACTTATTAACAATATAAGTTAACTGTTTAATCTGTAGCCTTTGAAAATGCAGTATTCGTTTGGTATGCGTGTCTCTCTGCACTGTTGAGATCCAGTGCTTTTGTGCCTTTGTGTGAGTGAGCCGAACGCGTGTCCCCTCTCCACCCCCCAGCTCCTGGACCAGCTGAAGCCTGGCGGGAGGTTGATTCTGCCTGTGGGCCCGGCCGGAGGGAACCAGACGCTGGAGCAGTTCGACAAGATGGAGGACGGGAGCACCAAAACGAAATCCCTGATGGGGGTGATTTACGTGCCTTTAACAGACAAAGACAAGCAGTGGTCCAGGTGGAAGTGACTTCCTACTCGCTCTCTCCCCCCTCCTTCCTAGGGTGGCAAAGGTGAAAGGTTGTGGCCTGGAGCAGGCTGTGTCGATCACAAGGGACTGCGTTTGCTGCTTGACCCCATTACTTGCTTCTCCATACCATGGCAGCTGGCTGCATGTTTTGAGCTTAACCTCAGAGCGGCACTGCACTGCAAACTAAGCTGTGTTTAGAAACCTGCTGGGTTTTTAAAAGGTGTGCAGTGACGTGTTTATTAATACTACGTACGAGAGCTCTGTCTTTTCAGGGGGATGCTACAAAAACGACAGCAGTTACTGTTAGGAGAACTGCTTCGGTATTAGAGATTTGCTCACTTATCGTAATTGTGTATTCAGGCATACCCGCTTTCCATTTTAATACAACTATAATACAATGATTATCAGGCTTGTGCCCTGGGGATGTATTTACCCCAGTAATATAGCTTTGTATACACATGTTTGAAGTGTGCTGGTAATGCTCATGATCAAAAGCCCTCTCCATTACCCACACGATATGCTCAACCCTGCCCTGTTGCATTGCACAGGATGGGTTCATTTTTTCCTTTCCCAGTTTTTGAAAGCTTGACAGCCAGTGCAGGGAAGCCTATGTATTTAGTCATATATTTATTTGCTTGCTTATGAGGTTTATGGCATATTATACAATGTCTGACAGCACAGGGAATGCTCTTACAAGAAGCGTCAAAGAAATCGATACCGATTCAGTTTGCATGACTGCAAGGGAAATTAACATTAATTTCTCATGGCCTGCATGTCTAAAGGCACAAATAGGTGCAGTCATATGCAAAAATATGAGCACCCCTGGTCAAAAAGCCTTTTACAATTAACCTCTAAGTGAACAGAAGCAAACCTGCCGTACATTCAAGGAGGCTAAGGAATATTTCTGAGCAAGAGGTGTTTAGGGAAGATACCAAAAGCGAGAATTGAAAGACTTGCGCTGGCTAGAGGAGGAGTACTAACTGACAGGGTTTTGCACAGGGCCTTTTTCCTTTTTTCATTATTTTGAAAGTGTAAAAAATAGAAATAAAAAATAATTGCTTTAAAATTTGAAGAAATGTGTCGTGTTTAACTTTGTACCATTTAGAGGTCAGGTACAGTTCTGTTCACCAAGATATTAATTGAAAAAAACTTTTCTTATTTTTATTTTTATTTTTTTTACCAGGGGTGCCCATATTTTTGCATATGATTATTCTGTAGAGCCCTGAACAAATGTGTAGTTTTAAATTCAAAGAATATATAAATCAGCTTTGGAACAGCCATTTGCATGGTGCATGCTGGGAAGGTTCAGCTTCAACATTTTTTCCTTGTGTTCATTTTCTAGGGCAGGGGACTTTGCTTGAAATCATAGTGGACTTTTTCCACAAAATTTCAAATGATCAAGTCCTATTGGGTGTGCATGTTAAATAAAAATTGTTAATATATTGTTGAAATGCTCCCTCTGTTTTCCTCAGGGATGAACTGTGAAGTCGGAGAGCATCAGTATCCTGCATTTCTGTCTGAACCCAGAATGGGCTTCTCAAGGTTCAGCAGCCATTGGATTTCAACAAAAACATCAATAACCAACACATGGGAACTGTTTTTCTTTTCTTGGGGCTGAATTGATGGATGGGCTGGGAAGGATTTTCATGCTTAGTTATAAGTATAATGCTGAGGGACAACCCAGAGTGCAAGAAAATGGATTGGTAGATATTAACAGAAAGTTAGGACGTTGAGTTTGTTGTGATGCCTGCATTTCTGTTGTTGTGAATTTTTTTTTCTTCCTATATTTGAATTGGATGCAGGGTTTCTGTGGTTAGATGAATACATAAGTCAGAACCACATTCTTCATACACAGTTGCATAAAGCTAAAGACAAGAGACCGGTTTTCCTATTGCCAGGTTGTTTTGGTGTGTTAAGCCTTTCAAATACTTAATAGGTGTCCACATAGCCAGAGTTTGCATCCAAAAAATGTAGATATCTGTATTGATCTGCGCTAATATTTAAACGTTTCAGCTTTTTTTTTTTCGGCTAACGATATTTAAATAGAACGGCACAAATGCTGCCTTTTGTCCAACATCGTATCTAATTGCTTGAAATGCAGCACATGACGACCCAGTGTTTGCAGTGGCATTGTAGATATCTCTCACTCGTACTGTTGACAATGCAGGCAGGCTCCACCCACCCTTGCGAGGGCGAATCACACGCATGCCCCACTCGGCTGCGCTTTCTCTGATGTATTGACTTGGCCGCCGTGTCTGGTTTCCATCACCGCATTCTGTGCAGGCTTCTCACTAGCGAGTGACACTAAAGTGAAGAGCAGCTTTGCAAAAAAAAAAAAGATAATAAACCTCAGTGCAAAGCATATGTGTTATGTTTTTCTTTTTTGTTCCTTGGTCTTTCTTTGTGAGTTGTAGAGCACATTACTGTAGAAGATGTGTCGCTTCAGAGGAGTCCACTGTTTATGGAGTTGCAAATTGCTTTAAATTAATCGTATTTTATTTTTTTATTTTTCCTTCAGTGTGTTATGGAGTATTGGTGCTGTAAGCCCTTTAATTTACTAATTATTTCAGTTAATTTCAAACACAAGCAGGTTGCTGTTTAGACTTTTTTTGCTTGTACATATAATTTGTGTAAATAAAGGTTATGTTCCAAAGGAGTTTTGAGCACAGTCACCCCTAATCGTAATTTAATTATATTTTAGCCCCATCATTGTTAAATTGATTGATTGGAGTTCCCTTTGTTTTGTGTCTTGAAGTCTTCAGTGTACAGGTCCAAGAGGAACCGAGAATCAGTTTTCTTTTTCGCAGATTTTAACAGATTAATGAATATGAGAAATGCAGACATTACAGGATAATTTAATTATGCTTAAATAGATATGCATACAGACTTCACAATTTAGATATCTACATACAACATTTGCAATTCATTGTTTATAATTGTCTATATTCATGGTTATATAGAAACAGCCATTATTTCACTAACACAGTTGGCAACTTTGGAAGTAGAAAATGCACAAAAAAATAACGCAAAGAGAGATACCAAGCTTGTCAAGACGACTTTTACATTTAGTCAGCATTTATGGATCTGCTGGGCTCTGCAGTGTCTACAGCGTAAGAGCTAGCATTCATGGAATTAAAAAACAAAACAAAGCTATCAACCTGATTTGGTAATTACCATTTTCAGTTCAGAGAAGGAACTCCTGTTGTGGTCAGTTCATATGTATGTAGACTTGTACTACTTTTTTTATTTCTTAAAAATAAAAAAAATCACCTATTCTTAATCCCTGAGGGATTTTAGCAGCAGAATGGGCTGAAGCTATTTGTCTCAGTTTCACAAGGTTAACTGAATAGTTTGATTTGAAATGTGGACTAATATCAGATCATCATATCTGACATGAAGTGTGTTACCCTTTATGACAAAATTAATTCAGAACTGTAACATGGGCAACATTGATATTCTACTTTTAAAAGGTAAAATGGGCTGGCTATATGGCACAAAGAACACAAGTTTTTTGTGTGTAATATTTAGAAATCAGCACTTAGCTGCAAAGAGGACGGGGATATACTGAAGGCCAATGGTTTCTCCTTTCAACTGGGACAAACCGACATAATGTACATTAAAACATTAGGAGAAGTGCTGCGAAGACCATCAGACCATTGTGACACCATTTCGGACTGGCGAAAAGTCCCCATGTGGTGACTGCTTCCATCTTTACAGTGGTCCTGTCAACACTGAAGGGTCAAGGGGGGTCAGGGTCACACAGGCCACTAATGCAGCGGGCTCCCTGGACATACCCCTCTATAGATGGCAGAGTGGAAACAAGCTGCTGATTAACTGATGCACGCTACAGTGGCAGGCGAACGCATGGGTATTCTGGTTGACCCTGGGAATTGGAACAGCTAGAGTCCTTGCCTGTGTGCTACAGGTACATTCCGTTGATGAGGTAGTCTGACTCCTCGGATGTGATTGGCCGGGCCTTTTTCAGTTTGCGGTGCACCAAGCGTAGCCGACAGCCAACCATGAGAAGGAGTAGAGCGGTAATGATGAGTCCCAGTGCCAGTGGCAGGATTGCACCTACAAGAGGCAAAATAGGAGGAAGCAGAGATGACAATAATAGGTATTTCATTATTTTGCTTATATGAATTGATGATATCAATTCACTCCGCACTCCGTTTACATTGAGTTAGATTATCTATTGTCTGTGCAATTGCATAAGGCATTAATTCAATTGACATACTCCATTAATAAAGCATTATTCCTGCTGACTAAATGGTTATTTTTAATGGCTGCCTATAATGGTTTATTAACTGTCACTTCCAGACCTGATGCAGGGATGGGATGTCCGCCCAAAACATAATGGGATTTAGACTCAGGAATGTCGGTCTCCACGTTGTCCTCTGAAATGGCCACTCGGTGAGGCACAGCTATAGAATGAGAAATGTATACAATGATCAAAGTATATTACAGAGCAATGACAAAGTATTTGTCCCTTCCTGATTTCCTCTATTATTGCACATTTGCTACACTGAATTGTTTCACATCTTTTGACAAAAGGGAAGGGAAACTATGTAAACAAAACATTTTTGAAATAATTCAATTTAAAAAGTTATCCAACACCCATATGTGAAAAAGTAATTGCCCCCTTAGTTACTCAAACAACCAATTAACTAAATTCAATGCCATGTTGCCCTGTTGAATCGAAAACACATTCATACTGAAACTTGCCATCTGTGCCATCACAAAGTGTCTACAAGCAGACTATGCCACAATCAAAGGAAATTCTAGAAGAGATTAGAAAAAAAAAACAGTTTTATATCAGAAATATATATCAGTCTGGAAAGGGATACAAACCTATTTCTAAGGCTCTGGGACTCCACCAAACAACAGTGAGTGGCCAGCCCACCAAAATATCTACAAATTCCTCCAACCTTACTACCTGTCAAAATCCTTTCATTGTACATTGTATAATATCCAGTTATTAAGTTTAAGGGGATAATCCAGTTTTCACATTGGTGATATGAGTGTTTGATCATTTAAAAATAAATAATACATTAAAGAAAAAATGTTTTGTATTTACTCAGGTTCCCTTTGTCTAACATTACATTTTGATGGGTGAACTCACGTGGCACTGTGTGTTTTTGGGGCGGTTGGGCTGTGGTGGGTTTCTGTTTGACAGGACCTGAAATGGATATAGTGTATATTTATTCAGCTGGACAAAAATATTATCCATCATATGCAAAATATTTGGTTAGCTGATACTGCATTACATCCAGTCTTGCTATGCCTAATCACAAAAAATGACATTGGAAGGAAAACTAATTTATATTAATATGACCTATTGTATATCATATACAGTAATACAATTTGTTCAATGATGTATACTGTTGATAATAATAAATAGAACCTAGTTTGTTCCAAGAATGTCATGTTGTACACATATAAAATACTACTCTAGTTCCATTTCTAAAGGTTCAAGAAACAACTCAGAAACCCAACCTGGTTTTGGTATGCACTCAGCGACGCAGTCTGACTCCTGCAGGAAGTTATTGGCGTTGCCCTTGCAGCCCCCATAGATGAAATGTTTGCACGCTCCGTCAGCCGGATCATAGTACCACCGTGGCAAAATGGCTTTGCATGGCCCAACAGCAGGTGGTGCTGTGCAGGGTTCTGTTAGGGGCAGAGACGGGGGTTAGGAGGCTCCATATTCTCCTGCGCTCAGATCAGGTAAAGGAGTAGTGCCTGCCCCCTCTCTTTCCCACCAGTATAAGGATCAGGTGGCTGGTGGACACACAGAAGGGCTTTGTTCCAGCAACCATGGGAAGAGGAAGACGGAAGCTTCTGGTGCAACGTGTTCAAATCGCAGAACAGTACTTTGTTTTACATCCTTAGTGCTTCCCCCCTGCAGAGACAATCTGTTGCTCTTAAAGTTGCTATTAAAACCTCCGTCTCCATCCTCTACAGAATTTATTTTCACTTCCCTATAGACTACAGGCAGTGTGAGAGGATGCATTTTTTAATGGATTTATTAAAAGTTTGACCTGAAAATTCAATATTAATTAATCTCATACCTGATGATATTCATTAGAAAATGTGCAAACTCAAAACCTTATCCATACGCGAATGTCATCCCTGAACAACCCTTGGTTAATTAAACATAACTTGAGGTAAAGTACTGTCAGCTACCCCTACATTTCTACTCTTAATTCACTCTTGGGATAAATTCCTCGCTGACATTAGGAAGATTTTTTTCACACAGAGCGGTCACTGTGTGGAATAGCTTGCCAGGACATGTAGTGGAGGCAGAAACACTGGGGGTTTTCAAGACCAGGCTTGATAGAATGCTAGATACTATTTACCTTTTAGGCAAACTAAGCATTACCCTTTAGTGGTAGGAAAAGTCAAGCATTGCTGGGCAGAATGGCCTGTCCTCATCATTATGTTATGTTATGTTATGTTATAGCAGTCAATATCTAAGCAGAGCTTTGCACTGAATGCTGTATCACCACCATTCATCACTATAAGAGATGAATAATGGCTTTATATGTTGACAATCAACATATTGTACTCTACCTGAATCTGCTCTGCCACCCTGTCCATTCTGAACGTGAGGCACTGGAGGGGGAACAGGGTTACCCCTGTTGTATGACTCAACAGGGGGGCTGGCCTCCTCCATGGTCTTCCTGGGGCCATCCAGAATCATGGCCTGGTCACTGTACTGCTGCTGGGTCACAGGCCTCAATACAGCAGGCAGCCTGGATGAGTGCGTCACGGCCTTCCGACCCCCATCAACTGTGGGAGCGAGAGGGAGAGGATGGGCTAAGCTGCTGGTGAAAACTCGCTAGGGGTGTAATGATACAATAATCCGCTCCACTCAATAGAACGTGCAAAAATGGATCTATATTGTTTGAATCCTCGTATTTTGAATAAAAATATTAATTTAAATGTCCACACTCTGTGGCTGTTTGCTCTCTAGCAACACTGATAACACCTTCTCCTCTATGACATCTCAGTCACCGGCACCTAGCTTTAAGGGTGTAGCCTATCATGGGAATTTTTGCCATCAAAGGGTCTTTCATATACAAGTCAGAACTTGTTTGAAACTATTTGGAACAATTTGGGAGATGTTAAGCTAGAATATAGGCAAACAAGTGTTTGGTATTTGCTTAAGCTTATACAAACAAAACAAACGACAGAAACAATGATGATAAAAAGAAAATGTGTAAGAGATAAGGAAACTAAGGCTAATAAAAGATGGTCAGCATAGTCTACATGGGGGGCGACATGGCTCAGGCAGTAAGAGCAGTCATCCTGCAGTCGGAGGGTTGGCGGTTCGATCCCCCGCCCGGGCTGTGTCGAAGTGTCCCTGAGCAAGACACCTAACCCCTAAATGCTCCTGACGAGCTGGTCGGCGCCTTGCATGGCAGCCAATCGCCGTCGGTGTGTGAGTGTGTGTATGAATGGGTGAATGAGAAGCATCAATTGTACAGCGCTTTGGATAAAGGCGCTATATAAATGCCAACCATTTACCATTTCTACATACAGTACAGTAAGCTATTATTTGTAAAATAATGAACTGGGACTGACTCACAGCCTCGGCAGAAGTCCTCGTCGGAGCGGTCCGGGCACTGCTGTTTCCCATCGCAGGCGTAGTCGATGTTGATGCAGCAGCCATCATCACACTGAAACTGGTGGTCCGAACAGTGGCCTGTACACACTGTGGAGGGGAGACACCTGCCTTTGACATTCTGTCTGGCGAAGTAAATACAGCCTGCGGCACTCTGGCCCGGGAGCCCCAATCACTCATTAACTCACAGCTGATCCATACAACATATACCCTAAATAAGAAAACTCTTATAGCTGTTGCAGTCTTTTTGAATGTTAATATTTAATTCAGGGCAAAATCATGGCCGGCTCATGCAAGCCTCATATGTTCTTACAATTTAGTTTTTGTCCTTTAAGATGGCACACATATTCAGTCTCACATTTTCAGTTATTCAGTGCATGGTATGAGATATCAACAGCTCTGATTCAATTTTTGATTAATTTAACATTTTGTGCATAAAAAGAAAAAAAGTGTTATGTGTCCACATTATAAAAAAGTGAGGTAACTGTAATACTGCGACTTTATATATTAATAACTCTTGGAAGTGTTATCAGGAGACATGGAGTACAATTTCCTTGTACTTTACGTTGATGATACCCAGCTTCATGTTCCCCACTGATAAAAGGCCATTAGTCCACAATCCATCACTTCACTTGGGTCTCTCTGACAATGCCAAAAATCAGGCAAAGAACCTTGGTGTGCTCAAGAACTCTTAGCTAACATTTGAGACACATATTAAGCACATAGAAAAATCCATCCATCCATCCATTATCTGAACCCGCTTATCCTGAACAGGGTCGCAGGGGGGCTGGAGCCTATCCCAGCATATATTGGGAAAAAGGCAGGAATACACCCTGGACAGGTCGCCAGTTCATCGCAGGGCACACACACCATTCACTCACACACATACATACCTATGGGCAATTTAGACTCCCCAATCAGCCTAACCTGCATGTCTTCGGACTGTGGGAGGAAACCAGAGTACCCGGAGGAAACCCACGCAAACACGGGGAGAACATGCAAACGCCGCACAGAGAGGCCCCGGCCGACGGGGATTCGAACGCAGGACCTCCTTGCTGTGAGGCGGCAGTGCTACCCACTGCACCATCCGTGCCGCTCACATAGAAAAATCAATTTTTTAAATCCATCTTAAATCCTCCTAGATGCTCAAAGAAAGATCACTTCTGAAACTGGCAAACTGAGAAAAAGGGTTCAAATGGACAAACTATTAGAAAGAAAAATTATAACTTTTGAAGTATAAAAAATTATAAATGAATATCCATCATCATTCAAAACAAAAACTTACTGATACGTTTCTATGGAAAGTGATTTATTTTTCGCTGTTTTAAACCCAAATTTTACTTTAGAAATACCAGTGTACTTGACAGTGTAGCATCTGAAATAAATATATTTTTAGCTTCATTAAACAGGAGAATTGTTCTCAGCTACACAATAGTGGGAGTGATTTCTCTAGTACCAAATCATCACATTAGCATGATTACTTAAGGATGAGGTAACATAGTGTGTTGTTAGTACACTGGAGTAAAGTCTGCTGAAAATGGGGCTTTGCAATGTAAAGATTGAATTAAAAAGCAGTTATTTCAAGCAGTAATAGTAATTTGTAACATTATCAATGTTTCGCTAATTGTTTAATCAATTTAACGCTACCTTGGTATTTCTCAGTGATTCCAAACTTTTGAATGGTAGTGTAAAAAATAGTTTCCCTATCACTATTTCCATGAAACCTCAAGGTGCAATTTTAACCTCAGGAATAATGCAGACATCAATGAAAGTACAGAATGACCACTGCTACCGTCTGCTTGATGTTCCAGCGGCAGCACTGTGATTGTGATGTTGTCAGAGCTTTTCTGTCCCACTGTGTCCGTGACGGTCAGCTGGAAGGTGTACGAGCCCTCCTGTAACTCACTGAGCTTTAGGACCCCAGGCTGGCGGACCTGCAGAAGACACAAATACACATCATGACATGCATGTGGCCTAGTGGAAGGTTTGTGGTACCCCACACCCCACACTGCTCCAGGGGGATTATTCCCTGCTTAGTCTAATCAACTGTAAGTCACTTTGGATAAAAGCCTCAGTTAAACAACTGTAATGTCCTAATGACTGTGCTGTATGTACCCAGAATGCATTTGGGTTTGAGAACTAGCCCATACTGCAGAGACCTGAGTGTTTTGCTGACATCACCGAATTGGTTTGGCATTTGTGTAGTCACAGCATCTCCCATAACCCTGAAAGGCTGTCGTCATTCCTCATCTCAAAGCATTTTAAAATACTCATCCCGGTTTCCTTGCTCATTAAACACAAAATAAAGGAGGTGGTGGCCTGTGACAGACTGGTATCCAGTGATTAGATCGCAAACTATTTCATGCTACAATAAGCATTGGGATCAAATACAGTCATTTTTTAAGATCAATACCCAAGTCACCCTCCATACTGGAGTCTCATTCTCATTCCTGAAAAGACGGTGGAGGTACTCGGCTTCAGTAACTCATAAGCCTTCTTGGGTATGGATCACTTTCAAAGCTCAAAGATAAATGGAGAATACTGAGCGTTGAAAAAATATTAACTTATTCTGAAAAATCTACATATATTATATAAATCACATCCAATAAGTGAATAATGAATTTGTTGTACATAACATTATTGGCTTTTTTCACTTTTTCAAATGTTTTATCAAAGACTTGTTTAATAAATAGAAAAATGTATAAAAAATGATATTCTCAAGAGTATGGTCAGCATATACCTATAAATAAGTTATAAGAATAAAATAGACTATTTATATTTTTGCATTCTTATGGTCTACTGTTTAAAAGTAATGAAAAAGTAATGGTCCAAAAACAGAACCTTATTGAATCCCCAATGTAGGTTTCAACTGATATTATAGAACCAGTATAGCTAAGTATTAAGATATTCATAAAATCACCTCAATAAATTGTCAGAAAACAATAACAGAATAATACAACAAATGCCATGGCTTTTAATTGGCTTTTAAAGGAGACAAGGGCCTCATAAGAACCAGGTGAGCCTCATTAACATGGCCTGGCCAGCTTGTACTGAGATTGTAAACAATCTGAAATCAAATGTAGAATTCACAGATTATTCACTGAGGAGGGAGAGTGTAATGTTCCAACACTACATTAACCAGTGCTGGTTGCACGTTAGTGATGAACATGGACCCCTAACCGACTGCACCCTTCCATACCCTGGGTGAAGTAATCGGCAATTACACAACACTCAATGGAGCTACCGGCCAATCGGGACTGGTACAGACCGGATTCCATCTGAGACTGTGGGACTCATCCATGTACCTCCGCATGGTGCCTTAACCGAACGAGCCACCCAGCAGCTAATAGCCTGTAGGCCCATTCTAAGAGTCCTCCATGCGTCTGAAAAAGGCAGGTGATGACCTCTCCTCCCATTGGCACACAGTAGGCCACAATGAGACCTTTGTCCCTGGGGCAGACTGGGGCATAATAGCCTGTTATCTTCACCTGCACGGCATTTTCTAAACAAGCTCAGCTGCCTCTCGCCTCATACATTCAGGTTACATTTTGAGCAGAACTAATCTAATACAAACACAAGTGCCGGCTTTAGTGTGCAACTGAGTTGACCTCAGAGCTCCAGCGTACATTAAAAAAATGTAACGCTTTAAGTCAACTTGTGCAGAACAGTGGCAGTAGGTGACGCATGTTGCACATTGTTTGATACTATGCATATACGGTAAATTTCACAATTACACTGGCTAGCTGCTGAATAGTTCAAATGCAGCTTTTCTTATTTGAATGGAAATTGTATTGGCCTGAACTGAGCTGGATTGTGCCCCCCACCCCCCCATCATTTTCAGTCTAGTAGTGTGGTAATAATATTTACCTTCATGTTGACAGAGTGGTCTCCCTTGATCAAGGCCCACTCATAATGGGTAATCCCATTATCATCCATACTGTCCCGGGCATCCAGCACTGCCCAGTCAGTGGGCAGCCGGATCACCAGGTCCTGTCCTGCATCACTGCGAGGTGGTTCATCCAGCTCTGTATTAAAAAAAAACAAAAACAGCAGCTGGTCTCAGAATCACCTGGACACTCCCACGCACCTTGAGCCACACAATCTTTGAATCCAATTATTGTGAACAAATCGTTAACCTAGTGTAAATAGACATCCTGTAGGCCATTTCATTGAGTATTCTAGATCTGATTACTGTAGGCTAGCTAGTTCTGTATTCAAAAAGTGTCACACACCGATTCATGTGGTTTATTTGGTAGCATCATTTACAGCATGCTCATATATTTTCTACTTACAAAACGAAGCAGAGACGTTCTACAATATTCTCAGTTCACTTGATCACACAAATGGCATATGCTAGAGGAGAACAGATGTCCTCAATACAAATATTAGCACACAATATTAGTAGCTTAATTGGATACATTTTGACGTAGGCTAGGCAAACGAACAGATGTAAATAACATGGACCGCGTGGATTCAGTAAGAGTTTCAGGAGTCTCACTGTAAATACCTTGTATTGTCGGGTCATCAGCTGAAAGTCTATCCTGAGGCCTCCGTATTGAGTTCGTCTGTTTTGTGAAATCTGGATGGGCACTGGCGAGGCTGGTGTATCCACTGGTGTTCTGAACACGACTGTAACTGCTGTACCCCTGTTGCGTGGAGAATGTACAGACGTTTTTATTTCTGTAAGTGCAGTTGAACAAAAAGCAGCTGAGGCTGTTGTCAGACTGGTCCAGGTATTCCTGCACCACCGCAACGGTGCACCGAGGGTCGACGCAGCAGGCGTGAAGGCAGTCCCTCCAGCTGTACACCCGATTGGGAGAAGTCAGAAAGGTAGCGCCCTGGTCGATGGAGTCCCTTGCTCGGATGATATGCCCCTCAATGGCGCTGAACCCACTTAGGCACACGTCCCCTAACCCATCCTCTCTATTCACAGCTTGGTCCTGCTGAAGCTGCTTCCGAAATTCCTCCAGGAGCTCCTCCACACCAGATATCTTGGATTTTATATCCGAAATCTGTGATGACTTTGCTAAAACAATATTACTCGCCCACAACAGCACGATACAGGCAACTGATCGCTGGTAATGTGATGCAGAGCACAACATATTTACTTTGCTTTTAGTTAATATACAACGGAAAATGAAATTCTTCTCATATTCCAGCTCGGAGTCAACAATAGTAACATGGAATATATATTACACTAAACAAGGATCATTCGGATTCTTTGTATTCCAGCCGCAGGTGTAGGCTACGTCTTTGTCCTTTGCAGTGATGTAAAGCCTACATTAGTAATATGATGTTACCGCACTGAGTACAGCTCAGCACTGCTAGGGAGTGACAGCTCCTCCCAGCGACTGAAAATCCACACAGCACCTTGACGTCATACGTGCGTCGAAAATGCGGAGTCCCTTTGTGCCCACTTGGCCACACCTGTTGATTTCATTGGCTTGTCACGCCAGGTTTCACTAAAACCGAATGGGCCGTCCGTATTTCCCTAAATAGGCTAGACCTAAACAACTAAAACAATATACAACTAAAACGTATGATACTTGCTGGTGTATTGAAATAGATTGAAGAAAACCAATAAATAAAAAAATAAAAAATAAAAAAATAAAATAAATAAAATAAATAAAATAAATAAAATAAATAAAATAAATAAAATAAATAAATAAAATAATAATTTTTTTAAAAACTATAGAAAGCATAAATGTGGCAGTAATTTATTGATAATTAAAATTTTCTTTTTTGTTATTAACCATACCCACAAATCAATATTACCACGAATTCAGTATTACTTGTAGGTAACAATTTCCAATAGAACTGAATTTAATTACTGATTTTGAAATGGATGTTCATCTAAAACGTTTATTTAGGGGAAAATGGAGCGATTTGGTGTCCAGCTATTTTTGTTATCCATCGATGTCCCTAGTCCTACATCAAAGCAACTCAGTCATGACCAATAAATACATGCAGCTAATGTGACAGGTTAGTATAACATAATTAAATAACATAATTAATTATCCAATGAAAGCAACATCTGGACTATGCAGAATGTTGCCGTTTTATACAACCTTTAAAACCTTTGTTCTACATGATTTATGATTTCTGGCAATGTGATTGAAGAGCCACACCACTATCCTTGAAAGTGAGGGATTAAAAACGGATGGCAAAGAGCAAACATGCTTCGTCACCCTCCAATTTGTCAATCTTCCCAAGACATCTGGTAGCTTTTTTCAAAGAGATGACCAGGAGACTCAGCAGGGTGACCAGAAATGAAAGTTTTTTTCCACGCAGTGGTCCGCAACGAGTGAAATGAGTCTAAAGTGAGGGTGTCTCACCCGAGCATATATAGAGAGATAAGCAGTGTATGTGTCTGTGTGCTGCTGATAAAGCTCCAGTGAATAAATAGTGTCGGATTAACGCAATCATTCCTATGCAGATGCAGTCTGCCACCTTGACAAGGTGAAGAAGACAATGCATTTTAAAACAGACAGCATACACAATTCAGCACATCCACGTAAAGGAAACCACTTCACTGAATTTTTAGATTTTAATTCACAATTTTATTTCACAGTTAATTTTTGAAGACACAAGCAATTATACAATAATATCATATCTGTACACATTCTCTCATTAGTAATCATATGTAAAGTAATGAATACAAGCAAAAGAAACAGTGTTTTTATCACAATACCTTTTTAACAGTAGAGCTTGACAGCACAACACCTGGGAATTAGTTTCATTTGTACTTGCATTTAGATAAAAATCATTTCTCATGGAAATGTTCTATGAAGGAAATGTACAGAAAAATACATTTATTTTAAAATGCACATGTATACTTATCTTATTTGTATATAAAACACAAACTAAAATGTTTATCATTTGCATTGACTGTCATATTATAAAATGTGGCCTGTAAACATTTTGTGCACGAAAAGCACTCAGAGTTTGTTCCATTACCAGTAATTACTTCACAGAAAAATACAGTACAGATTTGCTGCAATATGTGATAAAACATCCAGGCTAAGTTTTAATATGTTCGGTTTAAATTTGACACTTAATGTCATTGACTGAACTTTGCAAGTTTTCTGTGGAAGAGTAAGTTGCCCTTTTCAAATAAATAAACTGATCTGAAATAGACTGATATTATTGAAACATAGAATAGAATAAAACAGCAATGCTGGAATTCTACCTCACATCACAATGCCTATAACAAAAACAAAAATACAGGCATGCATGTGCTTGGCTCGCTAAGCAAAATAAAATGTCCTATTTATAGTGAACAGTACATTAATAAAAACTAACAACATTTGGAGAAATATCTTATTAAAGATGGAAGATTATACAATTAAAACAGGATATTACAATATCTAAGAAAGAATTTAATAGCCAGTGTCATATTGTGTAGTTTTAGACACTAGTTCAGCTGACATAGGATTGTGGTTCTCAGGTTTGTGTCATAGAAAAGTTCAGTCTCAGGTTTTGTAAACACATTATAGAGATATTTTGACCATTCATACTTGAGCACTCACCAAGTGTAATACAAATATTTACAAATGTATGAATGTCGGTCAATTGTTCTCGTTCTAATTTTACCACCTAAAATGGTGTTGCAATCCTTAATATCTACAATATACTATCAGTGATATTACTTTGCCATGACACAAAATATAACAATTTACTGTAACAATAAAATAAAATGTAAGAGTTAAATCATTATTTGATAATATGTCTTTAAAACCCCAAGAATTTGTGTTACTCATGGAAATTATTCAAATTAAATTAATAATAAACAAAAATAAGATCACACAGAATATTATGCTATTCTCTCTGCTATACAGTATGTACAATATGCACTTGACTGGAAATATTTATTCATTGTGTGATGACATAATATTTCCACAGCACTGGGGATTTAACATTGGAGTTTTGGTCTAATACGGGCAGTATAGTAAAGTGCACTGGTGTCGAGAGAACACTGGTTCAGTCTAGGTCAAAGCCCTCCATCTGAGGTGTGTTCTCAAAGAAGATTCAGGAAGGTTTATCTCTGTAATCTGTGATTGCTTTCCACAGCTTGCACAGAATTCCACCTCTGTAAAATGCAGACATAGACAAAATCAAAGGCATACCACTACAGAAAAACAAATTAATCAATTAATCACTATCCATCCATCCATCCATTATCTGAACCCGCTTGTCCTGATCAGGGTCGCAGGGGGCTGGAGCCTATCCCAGCATACATTGGGAAAAAGGCAGGAATACACCCTGGACAGGTCGCCAGTCCATCGCAGGGCACACACACCATTCACTCACACACTCATACCTACGGGCAATTTAGACTCTCCAATCAGCCTAACGTGCATGTCTTTGGACTGTGGGAGGAAACCGGAGTACCCGGAGGAAACCCACGCAGACACGGGGAGAACATGCAAACTCCGCACAGAGAGGCCCCGGCCGACGGGGATTCGAACCCAGGACCTCCTTGCTGTGAGGCGGCAGTGCTACCCACTGCACCATCCGTGCCGCCAATTAATCACTAGCACTAACTTATTCAAATTAAGGTTTTATTTACTGGCGGTATTGCCAAAATGGCTGCCTTGACTCTTCAAACTACAGACAGAGCGGCTTGTCATGACTGTGAGACGAGACTGTGAGATTGTTGATGAGGTGGTCAGATAGGATGACATTACCTTAATCTTAAACTCTTCAGGTCATCTCTTGTCACATAGTGAAGAATATCAGATAGTGTGTAATCTTCTGACAAAATCTTGAAAGAGAGTGGGGTGAAGGGATCAGTGGTCTTGTTTACAGTAAGTTTTATTGGTATACAGTTACCATAGACATACGTATATACAGTGGGCTCCAGAATGATTGGCATCCTTGATAAATATGCACAAGAAAGTACTGTATACTAGAGTTATTGAGATAAGCTTTATTTTCCAACATGAGTAAAGCATTGTGCTTTATTAATGATTCACTGGAATCAACCAAAGTCACACAATAAAAAAATAAAAAAAGGTTTTTCCCAAAAAACACATTTATTGGCACCCCTGGTTTAATACTTTGGGCAAACACTGCTGTCAAAGATGACAGTCATGAGCCTTTTCCTACAATTTGTGATATGTTTAGAGAACACATTGGGAGGGATTTTTCCTCCATGCAGAACTTTTCAGAATCATTGATATAATTGGGATACCTCCCTCTTCACTTCAGACCAAAGGTTTTTCAAGGGATTTACTGATACGATTTTGCATGATTGTTACCTCACTTTTTATACACTAGTGAAACAGGAAGTGATGGAATGACACAATATATTTCCTTTAGACTGAGATTAACTACATTAAAGTAAAATTGTATTGCCAATTTCACTTTGTTTGATTTTATTTACAATAATTGTTAGGGGTGCCAATAGTTTTAGCACCTGTGGATTTCAGAAAAAATAAGATTACTAAATAAGAAACATTGAAACATGCGAGTAAATGTATTGAAATAACAATATATATTTTCTCATATGTTTGAACATAAAATATAGATCATTATCCATGTTGTTCATTATATGCAGCCTTTTTCTCCCTTTTATTAAGGGTGCCAATAATTCTGGAGCACACTGTATGAATAGTAAAGATCTCGTTCATCTTATACACATATTGTACTGATTCAAATGATACTTAAATAACTATCTATTTATCTTCACTAATCCAAAGGGCAGAGAACCTCAGGTTTGGATCTGGCTGTTGGTTTTTGGTTTCTGAGCTTATTTTTGGAATTGATTCCGAGGGTGAATTCTGGAATGAATGTCTCATATTTCCATATTTGGAAATATAAGGATTGTAGTATGCATGGCTACGATTAGCAAAGATGCTTGAGAGACTGTGGTTCCCTACTGACTTCCCTAGTTTCCTAGTCTTAGGTGAGCAGCAGAAGAGGTTCTCTCTCATGTTATTATTTATATATAATTTATAATTAGTTTCAAGAGCATCCATCCATCCATCCATTATCCGAACCCGCTTATCCTGAACAGGGTCGCAGGGGGGCTGGAGCCTATCCCAGCATACATTGGGCGAAAGGCAGGAATACACCCTGGACAGGTCGCCAGTCCATCGCAGGGCACACACACCATTCACTCACACACTCATACCTACGGGGCAATTTAGACTCTCCAATCAGCCTAACATGCATGTCTTTGGACTGTGGGAGGAAACCGGAGTACCCGGAGGAAACCCACGCAGACACGGGGAGAACATGCAAACTCCACACAGAGAGGCCCCGGCCGACGGGGATTCGAACCCAGGACCTCCTTGCTGTGAGGCGGCAGTGCTACCCACTGCACCATCCGTGCCGTGTAACTTAATCTGCACCTGTTTTATTATCAAATATTGCTATATGTGATCCATGTCATTAAAACATATGTAAAAGAATGTTCTTTCAAACGTAACAACCGTATATAATCTCCATTTTTGATACGTCCTACTGCATATTTGTTTGTGATTGGTCGATAGGCAATGCCAGTTTTATTTCAATTGATAACAATTTAGAACGTCTGTGTTCTGTCATTTATACTGTATGTATGCCTCAAAGTTATTTGACTATGTAAGCGCTGATGATGAAATATTTGCCCATAAATGTTTTCATACTGAGTAAAGCAGAATAAAAGTGACAGTTCAAATCAAGCGTAACTGATGGGGATGATAGTGGGGAAGGGTTTGTGTGAGAAACGATCATGTGCACAGGTGAATTGGAGCAGAACCAGGGTATCCGCAGGTGACCTACCCTCTCGACAGAGTCCTCGTCCGCCCCGTGGAGCATCAGCCATCTGGCCAGCTCTGAATCATCGCAGTCTGCCGAGGAGGGCGTCCTGCAGCTTGCAGTGAATGCTGGGGTATCTGGGGGACGAAACTATTTTAGTATCGGTCAGCTCCGCACCGGCCAAAAGCTCACTTCTGACTGTCAGCCAAAGTCTGTGGTGCAACACTAAAGGTTACCTTCACAGAAAATACAGAGCTTATTTTAAAGCCTGCTACATCCAGAGGAGCACCTGCTTACAAATATAATGTTGACAAATGAACACAAATGTGTCAGCCACCTGCTGGTTCAGGTGGAGCAGCAGTGTGAGCTATTGTGAGACTATGCACATAGAGCAGGGGTACACAACTCCGGTCCCTGAGGGCTGGACTGTGAGCTTGTTTTTAATTAATTAATTAATTAATTTTTCTGACAGCTCTAGAAATTATGCTGGTTCACTCCTGTACTTGCGCAAAGTAAACTCTTTAGGATTTGCAGTCTGCAGTTGTAGCTGGTGCATATACAAATGTGTAATCAAGACATTATTAAGCTAATAAAATAATTAAGAGCAGAAGTTGGAACAAAATCCAGAAGCGGATCGGCCCTTGCTGTGCACCCCTGAACTAGCGTGTCAATGCTCACCTGTGGGCCCAGCCTTGGCCCTCAGTAGTTTGATCTCCTGTTCCCTCTCATCTAGAACCTGCTGCAGGATAGCCTGGTACTCCCGCTCCCTTGTCAGCAGTTCTTCTAGCAGCCTGCAGAAAATAGTACAGACCTAGGGTCACCATGGGGTCATTACCGTGCTATGGGTCTGCTGTGAACTACCATGAGAGGGGATAGGTCAGCTGTGGCCAGTGCAGACTCAGTGCTTGGGCAACGATAGGCATGGAAAGAACACAGTAAAATGTCTTGGGCGGCCTGTAGCGTAGTGGTTAAGGTAAATGACTGGGACATCCAAGGTCGGTGGTTCTAATCCCGGTGTAGGCACAACAAGACCTGCACAGCCGTTGGGCCCTTGAGCAAGGCCCTTAACCCTGCATTGCTCCAGGGGAGGATTGTCTCCTGCTTAGTCTAATCAACTGTACGTCGCTCTGGATAAGAGCGTCTGCCAATAATGTAATGCAATGTCTAGTGTTAATGAAACTCTAACAGATCAGATACAGTATGAGTTCAACAGGGACTATATGCACTCTGAAAGAGCTGAAGTAACACTGAACATTTTACTGTGCAGAAATATGGCTATGGAGCACAATGTGATTACACTGTTTAGTCAGTCCATAACGGAAGTCTGTATCACAAATCTGTATCACAACTGGCTATACAAAAGAGGAATTGCTGTAGTATATTACTGTACCCCTCAATTAATATTTCATATTTTACCCTCAATACACATATATTACAAGCTAACCAGTGCTGCAGCAGACAGCTTGCACCAACAGGAGGATGACAAATACAGTGGTAGCCCAAGGAATTTATGCCAGCTGCACTTGGGACAAGGCTGCAACTGTAATTTCAGGAATGTAATAGTGTAGAAGGACTCCTTGCAGTGTGATGAATAGCACACAGAATTCCTATCAGAAATATGAGAATCCTTCCCATCAGAAGGCAGTGGAGAGAAAAAGGGGGAAATACTGTAGATAAAGAATGACAATGGTGCTATTTAAGCAATATCTCACGAGTGGGAGTGCTGTTATACTGTAAATCAGCACGGCTGTGATTCGGTCATAGGCACAAGGCCACAGACAGAGTGCCAGAGACAGTGGCTAAGGATCTATGTTACTTTCTTACTTTACTGTGATACTTAGATCAGATGGTACTTGTGATGAGAGTAAAAAAACATAGGGCCAATAAAAGCTAAGAAATAATAAATGAGTGAGCTTTTGTAAAATACATAGAGCATGCAGAAATCTTGTAGCTACTATCCTTGAGTCACTGAACCAGACAGGGATTAAATTGAGAGTGAGGTATTTGTTTCAGACATGCATTGGATAAGCTCAGTTTGTCAGAACATTTTACTGTTTTATAAAATAAGAGATAAGAAATGCTAATCCACTTGCTTTTGAATTAATTACTGTATTAATGTATTATTGAATAGATTAAGGGCACTACTTCTGTTGAGTACCAATCAGTTAATAGTACATGGCAGCTCCATGCATTACATTCATTACATTACAGGCATTTAGCAGACGCTCTTATCCAGAATGACGAACAAGTGGTTATAAATCCTCATCTGCCCATGCCTAACAATGTCTAATCAAGAACACTAACATTACGTATGTTTAGCAACATGACGTGAAGGTTTTGCCACCCATTCCATGTCACTAATTAATTGCAGGCGTATCACACTTCAAGGACTGTCGGTTTGGAGAGCGCCTGCTAAAATGTCACTCCGGAGACCCACTTGCTGGTAGTTACCATATGAACGGTCGTCATGGTAACGGCTACCCGGCCCACCTGTTAGTCTCCAGCTTCATCCTGCCGAGCTCCATGCTGACGGAGCGCTGCGCGTTGTGCGACTCGTGCGAGACGGTGGAGCTGAGCGTGCTCACTCCGGAGGTGGCCACCGTGTCGTCGTGCGGGGCGCTGGGGGCGGCCGCGCTCTGCCGGGCCCGGCCCCCCTCGTGGTCCATGTCGTCCTCCACGTCCTCCTGGTCAGCCGGGTCGCTCTCCGACGCCAGGCTGAAGTGAGGCCTCAGCTCTGCGTGCAGCGAGGCAGCGGGGTTGTCCTCCGCATTAGCGCACAACAGCGGGTTCACCGTATGACAGTAATGCAACACTGAAAAGGTCACCCTGAATGACGTCATATCACTACAGCCACCCAAAATCGCCTATTACACAGTGAACAAAACACAGCACAGAAACACAGAGATAGAGGGGGTGGCAGGGTTACTCGAGGGCATGATTGAGCGGGGAAGGGGGGGGTGTTACCTGGCACCAGGATGGTGATGGCAGTCTGCACAGCCTTGCGGATGATATTGTCCAAGGCGAACATCCAGTGGGGTTTAATGTTGTGGTTCCGCAGGACTTTGTTTACCTGGTGACACGCCGTTGACACCAACACAAACCTCAGTAAATCCCATTTCACTTTATGCATTACCATGAAAGACAGGGGGACTGTCTGCCAAGCTTACAAAGAATTACCAAGCAAACACAAATGTGGCAAATGTACAGAGAGGTGTATGCTTTTTTTTTTTTACCTTGAAATAAAAGGCAGATGTACTGTACATGGTTAGTGTATACACCCACTTGGTAATTTTGTTAAAATGTAGACACTGTAGAGAAAATAAAATGTAAGACTGTAGCACTGTCATTTGGCATGAGGTAAACCCACAAGGGGGCACCAGAGCATACCGTAAAATGGGTTACATAATATTTTTCAAATAACAAACCATGCAAACAGGTCACCCATTTGAGTATAATTTGCATGTGTCTGTTTATGAGCTAAAGAACAGAGTCAATTTCCTTTCATGATGCAGCTGACAGACCTCCCATTATCTGCCCTGAAAAGTCAGACTTCCATAAGCCACTTCCCCTCTCGACCTTTTCAAAGATTGAAAACCATAACAACATGAGTTACATTACATTACTGTATTTTCAGCAATGACAGCTTGATTTATTTGTCCCTTTAAAATGATTTCACAGTCCTTGGAATTCATATCCAGTCTAAATTCAAAGCCGCGAGACCAAGGCACTCACCGCATCCTGGAAGCCAAAGAGCGCCATCTGTAGCTGGCTGATGGCGGTGCTGTCGAAGTCCAGCTCCAGCTTGAGCTGGGACAGGGTGCCGGCGATGATCTTGCGGTCAGCCATGCGCACAAACTCGCCCAGGCTGATCACCAGCGTGGAGATATGCTCCCATTTTAGCTTCGTTCCCTCAGCGCCCTGCAGGTAGAAGGGAGAGGAAGGGTGCATTGGGTTTGGTGAGAAGGGCGTTCATAGCCCTGAGGGACAGCTCTTCGTTCTGGTATGACATTATCATTACTACTGTTTATACAGGGGGATCAAAGCTAAAAGCACACAAGACAAGTGAAAAAGTTAAATACCACATTCAAACAGAACTAACTTGGGGAACAGGCTGAAAAGCCACCAGGCACCATGGAGCTGGGTGTGTCTGTGCTGACCTGGTTGAGCGACTCCATCAGGTTGGCCACCACTTTGTCTCGGTCCTCTGTCAGGATGCGGTGCAGTGTAGCCCTCCTCTCGCTGTCCTTTCTCAGCATGAAGAAGCCCGAGTCCTTCTCCTCGGGGGATGGAGGCGCACTGTGGTCCTCAAAGTTCTCCACGGGAATGCTGATTAAAAACAAGGAGACATGGTCAAAGACTGTTTGACCATAGAAAAACGCAAGGTACTAAACTTCAGTCACACAACTAAAGGCTCATTGCCAGGGTGTGTGTACGTGCGTGCGTATGTGGGTGTATCTGTGTGTGTTTCCAGACTTATGTTCATTTAATCAAATGCGTTTCCATGTAAATACACACTGTTCCTCCAGCCCTCAAAAAGCAACCTCCCATTCACAAAATAAACAAAGGTGAGATAAATGAACAGGAAAGTCAGGTGCAGCGAAATTTAATGACTAGTTTTGGGAGACGTTGACAAGGCAGAACACTGTGAGAGGAGAGCCCTGTACCTCAGGAACAGGGATCTGTGCCCCTTCACATCCCTCTCACTGTAGCACTTGGTGCTTGGCTTGAACACAAAGGGGTTGGTGTTGAGGTCGTTGTCAGGGGAGACCGAGCCGTATTCACTGCTGCTGCTGGTATCCTCAACGACAACAGGCACGGGCAGGGAGATACTACGCAGATACTCTGAAAGACATCATGTGTGCACATTTACAACTAATGTTAAATCACAATCCCCAAATTAAATCACGAGCACTGATCCTTACATGGTGACATTTACAAAATGTCTAAAAGCGCAGAGTTCCTTTTTCTATTTTTTAAAGAAATGAATAACACGATACGGTCAACTTTGTGCATGAGTGAGAAAAGCAAGATTGTGTGGGCTGTCAGGTCTAACAATGTAACTGAAATGTACTCACCTGATCCTGTTGTTAGTGCTGCAAACACAAAACAAAGACTAAGTGTCAAAGGGAAGCATTTTAAAACCCTGTACACACATTATGCTGGAGGCATATATGAGTAGAGCTATATGGAACAAATGAGAAACACAGCAACCAAGTACCTGCACTACAAACAATGGGCTATCCTTTAAAAAAGGAGCTCTACTTAGTATCTGGCCACCCGTTACGGTCAGACCACTGTGAGAAGTGTAGAGTGGACGCTCTGTCACACCTGTGAAAGAGCTCTTGCCCTTCTTCTTGCGGCTGGTGACGGTGAGGAACTCATCCGTGAGCAGGTCCATGGCAGTGGCCCGCCGGTCAGGGTCAGGCTCAAAGCAGCGCAAGATGAAGGCCTTGGCCTCCGGAGACATGGACTCCGGGATCTCTGGGTGAATCTTGAACATCCCCACCTACAGACAAATGGGACACATTGTGACTATCTGGTGACCCATCCCTCTGAATGAACAGAGTGGAGAGATCAGCGATGTAAGGGTCAGGAGGACCATCGCCCATCTGTGCCAAGCTGGGTGATGTCATACAAGCATACCCACACAAGCCTTTTCCAAATCCCTCATAACAACCATGAGATGTCTATCTTAATTGTGGACGTAATTTAAAGGCGTCCTTTCATGGCATGAGAATGTGGACTTCAGGCAAACAAGGAGAAGGCCGTGCAGATGCATTCCCACAATGTGAATGGGCCTGAATGGAATGAGGTCATGGCTTCCATCTGCTTACACCATTGTTTAAAATACCCCATTAAATCCATAACAGAAGCATTGAGACAGGATGGTTAAGATACACAATGGTGACATGTCTATTTGAGGTGGCCCATAATTTATAATCATATCTCATGCAACAACATTCTGAGCCTTTCATTGGAAAAGCAAACAACAAAAAGTCCTTATCAAATTTTTGATCAGCAGCCAAGATTGTACTCCATGGAATCACGAGGCAACACAGACAGAATGGTGACGGTGTTTTTTCCCGGAAAAGATACCTCTGCATGTGATGAAAATACTCAGGGAACTTTGGTATTTTAATGATAAGGTAAAAATGTCCACATCTGTGAGTTAAGTCTTCTCGTTCTCTTTGTCTGCACTTCTGGAATTCCACATTAAAAAAAAACCCCAAATAACATTTTCAATATAATAAGAAGATATCCTCTGCAGGATCAGTATTATTCATGTTTCCAATATTCAATGGGACTAAATTTCCTACAAATAAAACTGAAGCAATGGCAAGAAATACATGTGTATGTTTTCTAGCTTACAAGGCAACATGACCTGGATCATTCATTCATTATCCTAACCCGCTTATCCTGAACAGGGTCGCAGGGGGGCTGGAGCCTATCCCAGCATACATTGGGCGAAAGGCAGGAATACACCCTGGACAGGTCGCCAGTCCATCGCAGGGCACACACACCATTCACTCACACACTCATACCTACGGGCAATTTAGACTCTCCAATCAACCTAACCTGCATGTCTTTGGCCTGTGGGAGGAAACCGGAGTACCCAGGGGAAACCCACGCAGACACGGGGAGAACATGCAAACTCCACACAGAGAGGCCCCGGCCGACGGGGATTCGAACCCAGGACCTCCTTGCTGTGAGGCGCCAGTGCTATCCACTGCACCATCCGTGCCACCCTATGACCTGGATCTTACATTGAAAAACTATTTCTACTGAACATGATATTATCATTATTGATGCTTTTATTAAGATTACTGCATGATATAAAAGAAGCTGCAAAGAAGCTGCAAAATTATTTTTGCAATCTTTGCATGTAGAAGGTATTTATTAGTACCGAAAGAACATTAAAACATGAATGTACATTTAATGGTACGTTAGAGAAATCTGTTCCTAAAAGAACAAAAATATAGCTCCACTGTACCTTTATTTCTGAGAGTGTATTATCACATGTATGAAGCTTAATATCCAGCCGTAAAAAGAAATTCAACAGGTATATGCAATCTCTTCTATTTAGTGTGCACTGTCGCTAAATGCAAACCACTTAATAAAACATGATAAACAACCACAGCACAGTATAAGAAATTCAGTCAGTTGTCACCAGAGTGACCTCATACCACTGTGCAATGAAACATTCAAATGTGTAATTTCAGACTTGTGGTTCTGAAAGACCTGTAATCTGTAGGTTTAGCCATTTTCCACTGTTTACGTTTGTGCTCTGAAAACATTGTTCTGCACGTTATTGGATACGCTATACTGTATGACTGAACCGGTGGGTGGAAACTAAAATAGCTTTCCGTTCTTTTTATAGTCTGGCTAGTGAGGGAGGTTCCAATATGCAATTGCTCCATAACAAAAATAACACAGTCTTTGGTTCAAACTAGCTGACAGAGAAATATCAGTTAACATACCATTGTCACATCAGAATGCCCCTGGGGACATATCGTTTGTGCGTATTTGTTTTGTGCTTAGGGTACACAAGCAAAACATCTGATCTGACTGACTCACTTTGAACATGGCCGCCTGCGGTTCCCCAAGCTCGTAAAAGGGGGGCTTTCCTGTGGCCATTTCGATGATGGTGCAGCCCAGTGACCAAATGTCTGCCGGCTTGCCGTAGCCCCTTGGACCCTTGTCGATGATTTCCGGGGCCATGTACTGCAATGTCCCTGCGCCATCAAAAATATGCGTCAACACACACCTCACACAATTACACAAAACAGGCCTTACACTCAAGTGGGTGATTTCCCAGACCTTGCTTATCAGCTCAGGTCAAGGACAAAGTGGCCTAATACTATATACAACCAATGTGTGATACATGCTCTGGATGTGCATAACCACACTGAGTAATGTTCTGTCACTTTTCATTATGGATAAATGAGTCTACAGGGTAAATACGTTTTCACTTTTACGAGTAGCATCACCTAAATACACTGCCTTTGATCCCAGCTGAAGTTATAGTGGCCCAGCAGGCTCAGACTGCACCCTAAGGTTTACTGAGAAGCTATGAGAGCCTCTTTGTTTTCCACTGCCAGGCAGAGGAGCTGGAAGCGTTCCCAGCTACTGCTGGAGGTGAAGGCCAATTGGAGTCAAGAGATAATCAGCTGATCTTCATAAACAAGGCTGATCTGTGCTCCGATTGGCTGCTGCTTTGTCAACATGGACACAGCCCAGTTCTTCACCAGCCTGCAGGTTAAAAATACTGGCCAAAACACACAACAAATACAGCACTCGGTACAGACTTCACAAGGTATTCTGAAATGTTTTAAGGTAATATTCGGAGGTATTTGTTTGTGTTTCCCTGAGTCACAGATCATTGCCCGTGTTTTGGAGGTCAGCTCAGGGCGGAGCAAATGTACTGCAAATATGAAATGCATTGTTGCCGTTTTCTAAAAATACAGAAATGTATTTTAAGCATTACATTGACTCTTGAATAGAAACTTCCTGTCTACCAGGAGAGATTGGAGTGACGCACCAGTGAAAGTTTCTGTGCAAGGGTTGATACCGGCCAGTCTTTTGGAAGTTCCAAAATCAGAAATCTTCAGCACTCCACTGTATGTGTTTATGAGCACGTTGTCACCCTGTTGGAGAAGGTCATTCTTTAGGACTGTTTCCATCAGGACAAACACAGGGAATTCTAAAATTCTCAGTAAACATTATACATGCAAAGCTAGTGCACTATCATGTATGGTCTATTTCCTAGAAATTCAAATGTTGAGGACTGACAGATGTTGATACTAACACAAGCATGCAATAAACAATCAAAGATGATTAACATTTAACCAAATGGTTGTCAAAATCATTTAGGTAGTACTAATGTGCAATGAGGCCGAAATTAAAGCTTTTTCATGAGTGTATGGCAAACATACATTCACCTAAATTACTTTCTACACTAGTAGCTTCCCCTCATTAGACTGGGAAGGGAATTCACTTACAAAGCATAACACATGATTTAATACATTCTCCCTTCCTTCTATAATACGGTGTTGATTTTTAGACGATGGGGATAAAACAATTAAGGAATGGCTAACATAAGCCCAGGTTAAACACAAAGTGGCAACACCCACAAGACCACACCTTTATGTCTCGGTGTGCAATCTGATTGTCATGCAGGTACTTCAGTCCCTCTAAGATCTGCTTGGTGTAAAAGCCGATGGTGGGTTCATTGTTCTTCAGGGGGCCCCATTTAGATCTAAGAAGCGCAGAGAGGCTGCCTGGGGAACAGCAGACAAACAGATCCATGAAAATAACGGTGATGATGGAAATGACTTACATTTGCAATGTACAGCATACATTTCAGGAGCACGGAATAACTGAACGCAGCAACACACAGGCTAAATTAAACTCTTGAATGTTACAGACAGTGGGTTTGTGCAGTATTTTCACATAATGTAGCCCATGACCATACTTACATTTTGGCATTACATAAGCGAACTCCTATATACAGTACTGTACTGGTTTAATAAAGATTTTAGCATTGTGAAGCTATCATTTTTCACATCAAAAAAGGATCAATGGAATCAACAATCAATCTATTAGCTTCAATCCAAGTAGAATTTGACCAGTTTCCTGAACAAGTAACAACATTGTAATCCTTCCAAACAAAGTCTGGTCACAAACCACATACTAGGACATAGCACAGTGAATTGACTTTGATTGCACAGGTGCTGTGCCTTCAAAACTTCATGCAGTGCTGACAGGTGCCAAGCAGCGATCTGAGTCTCACCTCCAGGCACCTGCTCCATGAAGATCTTGATGAATCCATTCTCGCTGATGGAACCCAGGTACTGCACAATGTTTTTGTGCTTCAGGTGCTTGTGAAGGGCAATCTCCTCATGAAGAGGCTGAGAGTACCTGGAGTCCGGAAGAGACACCCAGGGGAATTTATTTTCCATTGACCAATGAGCAATTGACACTTCACATGTGGGCAGGGTACGTGTGGCACTTTAGATGACAAATAAATTAATGGATTTACACTTAAAGACAAACAATTGGTCATTAGTCATAAGTAATACAGTATATTAGTATAAGTGTATACATTCACAATGAAGTATGTGAGGCTAGTATGCAGGCTGTGATACTAACAGGGTTCATTTAATATTGAAAGATGCAGAGGCTACTATGATATTCAGTGTTAAGTTCATTGGTATCAATAATTAACCGCCAAAGCCGTGAGATGAATAACTACATCTTTATTTTGACACACAGACATAGACATGTGCCTTTACTGGAAAAACCACACAAGGCCACTGTTATTGAAGTCTTCCCTATCAGGTATTCAAAAATGCGCCTGACACTTTTCTGCAGGCTGTTTGCGGGAAAGAAATGAACAGAATGCTAAGCGATGTCTGAATTCTGACTCAAGCTTCTGGTCCACAAGCTGTCCGTGATTAATCCTGCTTTCAGAGTCTCAGCGACATATTACACAAGAGAATACTGGAAGACAGGGAACAGCTGGCTTCAGATAAGGGCCGATGACTACTGGCAGTCAGGAAACATTTCTGACAAAATTGAGATCTTACAGCAACCATAAGAAAATGCCCTCACTTTCTAAAATGCAACTTACACCTCAACACAAACATCAGCTTTTTTCGTTTTTGGGGGGAAATGGCATGCAGGCAACTTTTCTGAGATGGCCTCAATGGTTTTAATTAGATTATTCATGAAAATGCCCGAAGCCTTCAGTTAATGTATCTAATAACTTCTGATTTGATTACTTTAACAATGTATGGGAGCAGAGCTGGTGGTTTGAAGGAGACAGATAATTAGTCTCGTGTAGGTGGAACAATCAGTTGGCAATTATTCTAGGCAGACAAGGTGGGGAAGTAAGAGGCAGTTTTTTTGTTGCTAGGCAACGCTTCCCTTCTCTGTTGGTTCATTACCAGCACTCAGGCCTACACATAAGGTTCTCCACAGCATGCTCAAGTGCACGAATGTGAGCCAGTGTATGAGTGAGCAATTCCGTGGACTATTCACACACTCAATATGTTAATTCATGTCAAAATATATTTAGTACCATTTTGAATGTTGCCCATTTGTGCATTGTGGTACTAAAGTGTTTGTACTGCATCTTAATGACCAGTTCTTTTCTACTGACCAAAGCATGGATAAAAAATTATCATACCACTATAGACCATAATTTATCCGGATGCTAGAAAATTACGGAGAAAGGCTTGCCTTGATAATTATGAGGAATAAAAATGAGGATATCAAAAGGATTAAATAGTGTGGGCAAAATGCACCAAACTGCAGGCAAATTAATCTGAGTTTAGAACACATCTACAATGAGTCATCAAAATATTATTTAAAACAACTTCAAATTATGATTCATAACAATAAACCATGCATGTTCACTGCCATATTCATTTTCAGTCATGAACAAAAATAACCATACTTCTTAAAATTAAATTGAGAATTTCTTCTGGCTGAGTGAAACCCTTCTTGGGCAATGCTAGTGCCAAAGACTTGGGTTGCGCAACAATGCAACAATATGTTATATCCTAAATGTGTTAATTGTCTATTTTGGACAAAAATCATCCAGCTGTCTTATAGGGGAGGCAACTCAAAGTGCTGCTGGATTAGAGAGAGCCACACAGAAGCTGGTAACCACGGCTGAGGAACATGAACATAGGAAAAAAGAGCTGGCAGAAATGGTTTTAAGAAAACCGACAGCCATGTCTAACCAGGGCAATGAGAAGGAGCTGGCAGAAATTGCCTTAAAGCTTAGGTGGCTGAGGAGAAACTGATGGCCATGGAGCACACCTGTCAGGCTAAGGAGGAGAAACTGAAAGACGTAACCAAGCTGTATGAGGCCACAAAGAACAATCTGGCAGCCGAGAAGCTGTGGACAATTCTTTAGCAAATACTCTAGCAACACAGCAGTAAGTGGCAAACAGGATGCCCTTTGCACGGAAATACAAGCTCTGCCACTGCCAGACAGGATATTGATTTTACTGTTGTTTTAAAAATGTCAGTAACTTACACTACCGTTCATAATTTGGGGTCACCTTGTCTTTTTCTGATTTAATATGTTATTTTCTCTGTTTGTAATCAAACAATTCACACGTGGTCAAAGCGCAGACCCAGAGCGTATATTCATTTTGTTTTCACCATGTAGTAATTACAGCACTTTTTATATGTAGTCCTCCATTTCAGTGCTTCAGACAAATTAACACAATGTCAAATATGTCATGTTTTGTATTTGGTTGCATATCCTTTGCATTCCATGACTAGGTCTGTGACCTATCAATATCATGGGTCTGGATATCTTATTTTCAGGTTATCCAACAAGCGATACTAAAACTCTTTGCAATTGAATGGATCGCAATGGGAATTGGGGGGTGGGACAAGATTATGCTGTAAATTGTGCTAATACAGTATGGAAAACATTTGTTGGCTAAATGGCCTTTAGTCATCAAGGGTCCAAGGTATCAAATGAGCCTCAAACCATCATGCTGATGTCAGATAAAAAATAGATATTACAAGAATTGTTTCTCAAGACAAATTGTTCTTTGAACTCAATGTAAAAACTATTTGCGAATGGCTGTCATTGGAGACAAGTCATGACTGAGCTGACTGCCGTTTATATGGGCCCTAATTTCCTGAATCACCCTCAAATGGCACATTGGTGCAGCCAGTGTTGCGGGGCGGGGGCACACTGGGCTTGGCTAAGGAATGTTGGTATTTTCCAGGTGTTACGTCCCAGTGTTTTCCTACTTGTGTATGGTAGGACTTTCGTGCTTGCTTATGTCTCCCCTGCAGGTGGAGAAGATGACGTCACAAACCCTTTCTGAAGATCTATGTTGGAGGACATTGAATGCATGACGACCCTTCCCTAGAGACGCGAATGACCAAGGATGCCATGCAAGTTTGCCGAACTAACCCTTCAATTGAAGCCTGTTTTGGGGACAAGTGAATGTTTTTATTCACCAGACACAGTAACTGGTTTTAGACCCTGAAATCATATAATAAACACATTTCAAGAATTGAGCACTTGTGACTAATGGGATCTGTGACTGTTTGCACAACATGAAAGACACACTACCATGGGGTTACTCGTACTAACACTCGATGCTACACTGCTGAATGCAGATTGGTTTTTTGTTTGCTTATTCTGCCACTGATGACACAACGGTGAGCCATCGAGACCTGCATTTCCATAGCCTGTGTGAGAGCCTTATTCAGCACTTGTTCAGAACTTCGCCAACCTTTGGTTGTCCAAACCCTCCTCTCAAGATCTGTCATTATTTTTTTAGCAAAATGTTTTCATTGAGGGAACAGGGCGAGAGATGTGTACTCTCATATATTTGTCCTGCTTCGGACTCTTGCAGCTGTGTTTTGAACAAGCCGCAGTCCATCGATAGAATTTTCTGGGAGATCAGTAAAAAGGGCAATGCAGGAATCAAGTCTAATAAAAGCATGTATCATCCTGTCGGAGTCAGGCTGTGAACAAAAAGGTCTTCAAAACTATTTCTCAGATGAAGAAAGGCTGTTTAAGTGACTAATACTATGGACTGTAACATTCCTGAAAGTCCTGAAATTACTCTTAGTACACATATAAGCTCTCAACAGTTAAACACTCAAAATAATAGCATAATGAAGACTTATTGTTATACACACTCTACCTAAATCAATTTGCTGAGTGTGTACTCCATTTCCTTTTATAACTTTATTACCAATAAATTTGGTTCCAAAGCCCACATGACTGATCCAAATTGTTGTGTAAATGGAATAAAGAAACGGGTAATTGGCATTCCTGGGAAGGCCATTTTGAAATGGTTTTTCAACACACAACTCAATGACCATGGTTTAGTAATTTTTTTGTTGATGCCACTAGTTCTATAAGTGTAAATTCAACATGGAACTGAAGTTCTCCTTTGGCGACCACAGCTGTTGCTATTTTTGTAATTGGAGAGGGTATAAAACCCCACAGCTCACAGTGGCTTCCCACAAGACTTTCAGCTACATTTGTAGAAGCTTACATTTGAACTGCCATCTCTATGGATGCACATTTACAAAAAAAATAAACCAATATAAGACCTTTAGTGTTCTGTAATTTCCCAATGCTTACCCAATTCTTCAAAGATGAAACACAATTCCCATCACCAGGCATGGCCATTTAAACTCAGATTAACATTTCAAGTAGAGCATCCCATTATTGAATATTTCTCAGTCAGTGAGCCACTTCAGTTATTTTAGCTTACTGTGTAAAATTGAGAAGTTTCTTCCTGTAATTATTGTGCTAAATCAGTGAGCCACTTCAGTTATTTTAGTTTACTGTGTAAAATGAGAAGTTTCTTGCTGTAATTATTGTGGTAAATTCTGGTTTATCTTAGAATAGAAATAAAATTATAAATACAAAAACCATTCTCTGATCATAATAATCGGTCACTGGTGATAATCAAAAGGGAATCTACCAAAGCAATTTTTCTTTTAGGCAAATCTAAAAACAGCAATACTAAAACAACAGAAGCAATTACAGTGTTACCAGCTGTTAAGTCCAAAAAGTAAAGAAAAACTGTCACAGCTACAAACACAGACAGCTCCAGGAAGTCAATGATGTCAGAGAGGAGCATAATTTGACAAGCTAATGAGCTCACTAAATCAACTCAAATCGGTTCTACAGCTAATCCTGTGATCGGGGGCCTATTCTAGGAAAATAATGACAAAGGATAGCTTCACGCAAACGCACTGCTTGATATTTTTGGCTTTTATAAGCTGATATCCAGTTTTCTAAAATAGCACTGAACAGCTGCTGGTTGCTGTTAGACTTCCAGGTGGGTAGAAAGATTTATTTCGCTGTGCACTGTACAACAACTCGCAAAGCTTTCCCCCTCAGTACTGTGGGTCCCATGAGGACTGAATCTGGACTGCTCACCTGCTATCCCTCTCAGGAATCTCCTTGATAGCCAGTCGCACTTGGTTGCTGAGGTCCCGGCCCGCGTACACCACCCCAAAGGTGCCCTTTCCGAGCACCACCCGCTCCCCATGCTCGTCGTATTCGTAGTCATACTAGAGTCAAAAAACAGGGCACGCAGGGTGAAGGTACGGACAGATAAGAAATACAGTGTAACAGCCATAAAACGCCAAGCTAATAAATATCAGAACAGATGCAGTATGAACAGTGAAACAGTCAGAAGGCAAGGCGGAACGTTACTGACAGGTCTTCAATATGAAGAAAGAAAAACACTCAGGGCAGATGCCAAATATCCATATTTCAGAGAGTGCTGGGAGAGGTTTGTAGCAAGTTATGAGCCACGCTAAAGAACCACAGGGCGTACAAGGTGAAATACAGCGGTTTGAGTGACAGGTAGAGGTCAGGAGGTAACATGGGGATACATGAGGTAACGGGAACAGGTACAAGACACAGGATAATATCAGGACAGGTGATGCAATCTAAGAGGAAACATTTGAACATGAAATAGGACACTTGGATGTAAAATCTGGTGTGCTTTTGTTTTTAAAGAGCGGCACAGTTCAAACAGAATCATAACCGGTTCTGATGCTCACACTGTGCCAGGTCTACATTTTGCAAGCAGCGGGCATGCCATGCCGGTGGAGCTTTCAAAAAAAGGGCAACCCAATTGGTTCCTGGCATGAAAATGCCTGAGTAATGCGCAAAGACTTAAGATACTTCTCTCTTAATCTTGGTAAAAGCAGAGTTTTTTTAAATCCATTAAAGGGATTAACAAAGTGAAGTACAATAGATTTTTCAGCCTGTGGGATGTCAGTAGGAGAAAATGTGAAAATTATCAGAATGTAAATTAAGCGCAAAAATCAGGAAGTATTTCTTTACACAGACAGTCGTGAATGTTTGGAATAGCTTGCCAGGCCATGTCGAAGAGGCAGAAACCCTAAGGGTTTTCGAGTCCAGGCCTGAGACAGTGCTCGGCACTCTCTTGTTTGTAGTTAAACACGAGGGTAGATGGGTTGAACAGCCTGTTCTTGCCTTTATACTTTCTTTTGTTTATACTTGTCATTTTCAGAAATACCAGCTCCACCTCTGTGCCATGATTCCTGCATAGTAAATCTTGTGGTGTGAGAGAAAGTGGAGGAGGTGGGTGAGAATAACAGAAACAGGTCTCGGAGGTATGCAGTGGAGAGATCTCCTTCTCCTCACCTCCAGAGCCTCTGTGTCGCAGTCTCCTTCTTCCGAACCCTTCCAGGCCTCCTCCGTAATGCTGTTCACCAGGTCACAGAATCTGCAGTCCAAGCAGAACTATGTCAACACTAATCCACACACCAGCACATACATATCTCACAAACCTTGATCCACAGACGCTTACTGTATATTAAACAGGCTCACGCACAAGCGCAGACACACAGCACGCACACAGCTATGAAATATCACCAACTGGGACACGTGTCACACACTTCAATACAACACAAAATCTGTGACTTGGAAACTCACATGGACACTGACATGCACTGCAATCTCCTTGTCACAAGGAATAAGGATGCATTTAACACACAACTGCAAACAGCTAGGAGCGATTGGGGTTTCTGCCAGGGTATGTCAGCCAGTACTGGCTTGCATTAGCGTTCTCTTACTGGTTTTAGTATCTAAAATGCCCACAAAATATTCGCAAAGAGTAGTGACGTAGGTTTTTCGAAAAATCCCTAACCCTGCCCCCAGAGCTCAATTCCCCCTGCCCCTCCGACTGCTGTGGTCAGCTCCCTGTGTTAACAACATCGTTCAATAATAATGCAAAAAACATACAAACTTCAAACAAAATTACCATTGTTTCAGTTGGATCAGTATGGAACACAAATCAAAAGCTCCAGTGTGATATGAAAAGCTCAGAAACAACAAATATGTGTGTGGGCCTTGAATAGAATCGTGCAGGGAGTTTGTAGCCTGTCAGATGGAATGAGAATGAGGTGGGCCAGACCTTTTGCAGTGCATCTCTGTGCAGAAGTAGACCTGGAAGTCCTCAGAGTTGTTGAGTACATATAAAAAGCAGCTACGCTCGTCAAACTTGGAAATGCTGCAAGAGAGGGTAAGATTTAGAAAAGAGGAGAGAAAAGTCTTCTCTGAAATGTTCTTAGCATGGATATGCAGGGCGATGCTGGCAGTACTGGTTGTCTTTTCTCTCCCCAGATTATTGTTCTGCTCATTCTGCATGTGCATTTACAAAATGGCCGTTGCCCTTTCCGCACGTGATATAAACTGCGCCATGGAGAAAGATTAGTGTTTCTTTAATTCTATCGTTTAATTAAAATAAAAGGCAAATCTACATTGCTATCCTTTCTTGTGCTGGGCTAGATATCACAGCGGTGGTCTAACACATAAGTTACATACAGCCCCCACATCACTTCACAGTTCTTTCCAGACACTCCCTGGTGTTAATTTGGGAGAGGAGGTCTGGGGATTTTGCCAATCTTTTGACAGTTAAACTAGGCCTAATATTGTTGCGTGGGAATGAAACAGCAGCTGTTTTCAGCCCACTGTGGCATTGTGCACTTGCTATTGGTTCTCAAAGCATCTGGAGGAAGAGTGGGCACTAAGACTGAGACGTTCCCTAGCAACATTTCAGGGAAGCCCACTGGAGTGAGGGATCAGCCTGACATAAATTGCAGCCTCCGGAGGGAGAAAATTTTGCATCCTGATAACAAACATTTCCTTCTATAGCTCTTCAGAAAAGGTCACTGGCAACTGCTGTGATTTTGTGACTTGAGTCACAAAATATAATGGTTGCATTCAGCTTAACTGAGGAAAATAGCTGACTGGAAGACTGCAGCACGGTGTCGTTGCTGTAGACTGACCTCACACCCCGAACTGCTGTCGCCGTGAAGTTCCACTCATGAATCCCTTTCTGCCATTTGAGGGTACAGGAGGCAACAAAACAACATTAGACTAAAGAATATATATTTGCTAAGCAAATACTTATCCTTAGAAAATGAAATATTAACAATCCAGCAAAAACCCTGACACAAGATATGAACCTGTAACTTTCAGGTTACTGGTCACACCTCCATACTGTTACACCACCACCCCCCACCATCTCCCTGAAGTTCTCTGAGAATCTCAATATGAAACCGAAATTGTATGCAACTGCAGTTACCATGGTAGCATATTCGAGTGAAGCTCTTGTGTTGAAAGGAAATGCTTGACACTAATATTCATAGAGCATGCACTGCAAAAATTGGCTGTTTTAACAAGCGTTTTAGTCTTTTCTTTCAACTAGAAAATATTAGATGGTTTTAAGTTAATGTTTGCTTGACAAGTTAAATGTTCTTAATCCAGTGGCAAATCTTGAAATGAGTCAAACTGTTTTACCTCATTGGCAATATTTATGTCTTATTTAGTAAAATATAATATAATAATATTATGTGAATTATTTTCTCAATATAAGACAAAAATACTTGTCATCAAGCTCTACAGTACAATCACTAATCTTCCTATATTATTTCTAAATGAACTGGTTGTAGCTGTCTTCTTTTTTTAACCCTCATGGGAGCAGACCGTATCAAGCAAATTGTATGTTGCTTGCTATATTTTCTTTTGAGCTCTGATTGCTCAAAGACGTTTCATGATTGAGTGATTTTGTTTTGTTGCCAGTAAATTAGGTCATTTTTTCTTTAAAAAAAGCAAAGGAGGAAATTAACAATTCTTTGGAATCACATGTTCTTCATACCTTGTCATCTGGGGCCACGTGCCAGATGGAAACGGTCTTCTCCTCAACATCATTGTTGATAGACAGATACGAAGGCTGATAGACTTTAGTGGGCTCCAGTATCAAAACCTATGAGAGACACACAGCAACCTATTCTTCCAAACAAAGTGATACAATGTACAGTTCTGTGCATTATGCACACAAAGGCTGTGATGTCAGGAGAAATATATAAATGAATACAAAGAGTAAATGAGTAGTCTAATGCGCAAATGAGAAAAACTACTGAGAATCACAGGAAGGACAATGCTAAGTCAAAAAAGAACACAACATGAGGGCAACTCACTGGGAAGCGGACTGATGACACATTCTTCTTTGTTGCCTCCACCAAGAAGTCCATCCAAAAATCCACCAGTTCCTGCTTCAGGGCCTGTGGCTCCACACCAGGCTTCTTGAAGTGCTGGTAAATCAATATTGTCTCCACAATCGAACGCAGATACCTGAATTCCAGTACAGGGTACAAAGAGACACCAGACATCAATATTTTACCAACCGTCAGCTGAAACACTGCCAAAATCTTAAAGCCAGTGCAATTTTAAAATAAACTTTGATGAAGAAAACCTACTGAATCGATAAAGTATTCTCTACATTCTTATTTTACATTGCTATGAAAAAGTAAATTTTTGCATCTTCCTGGTCGATAATGTTCCAGAAGCAGATGTAATGATGTCATCAATCTATCCTAGTGCCAGGCAGTGCATTCAAGGGGAGAGGAGGGGACTGGGGTTCATACGGGGACTAGTCTCTTACCAGATGGGGGCCTTCAGTTTGAAGAGCTTCTCAGATGCCTGGATGACTCTCATGTTGTCACAGGCCAGGATGCTGGCCCCAAGGAAGAAGCCCACGTCCCAGTAGCTCTGCAGTTTGTCCAGGCTACCCTTCTTGCCCAGTAGACTGCTTAATTTCACTCCTGTGGGAGTAACTCAGGGTCAGCCAGAATAACTAGGACTGAATATATTATCCCCCAATTCAGGCCTTCACTGTTAGTCATCAGCATGACAATGAGTGATACAGGGCGAGGAGAGGATCTCCTGAGCCAATGTCGCCCAGGAGGTAAGAGCAATCGTCTGATAGTCGGAGGGTTGCCGGTTTGATACCCGCCCTGGGTGTGTCAACGTGTCCCTGAGCAAGACACCGCACCCCTAAATGCTCCTAACAAGCTGGTTGGTGCCGTGCATTAACCATTTACCTCACAGGTGGCATCACCCAGGAATTTTACAGTTTGAGTCAAGCAGGGAGTAAAGCAGGGAATGCAACTGGATCTGAGTCTTGTAGATGTATCTGTAGATTCTCCTAAATGTGAGCTTTTCTGTGATATACTGTATATATTAAAGCACCATTTATTAAGCAAGTTAGCTGTCAATACGGTGTGTGCACAGAAGTTCTCGCCTGGAGGGTTTCTTCAGTGTTGCGAGAGCCACACCCCCTTAATGTGTGACGCATTACGCCCTCCTACAAATAGATATACTTCTCAGGCTGACCTTAAAAATCCCAGGTAAGACAAAAGTAGTCTGTCATGATGATTAGAGGCCAGAGCCTGTAATTGGAATGTTGTCGGTTCAAATCTCTGGTAAGCTGCTACACTCTACAGCACGGGGGCCTAAACTGAATTGCACCTTTAAGAATCCAGCTTAACACATGTAGGACAATGCTATTCTTTTAAAAGCCCACTTATGCTTGCCCTAAATGTTACGCAGAAAAAGTGGCTGATTGTCCTGTCAGAAGTCTTGTCTCTACATGTCCTGCGTGGCCTCAATAGAGAACAACACAACATAATCTAGGCTTCCCCTCTCATTTTCTCACATTCCTGAATCACTCCAAGTTTCAGATTTCACAACAAACTCAAAGCATATTGCAAATGACAATATAGCTTGCACAGTATATTAATTCCTCCCTTATTAACCCTTGTGACAACAAGACACTTCCTCAGCTTTCCTCAGGTATTGAACAGATCTCCTTTAGAACTAAATATATGGACGGTGTATTCCTGCAACTTCTGTCACCTGTGGGGGATAACTCATCCGAAGTGGACACGTACCAACTTTGCGGAGCTCGAAGGAGGTGTCGAATTGGTGTCCTGCTGCCAGAAGCAGGACGGCATAGTTGATCCCCGAATGTAGCGTTGGCTCTGATTCAAACCCCTTCTTGAACCTGAGGTGACAGCAATTCTCGGTAAGCAAGCATGCTCAGTGTCTGCGTACACAAACGTTCTTAGAACTCAAAGACTCAAAGCCCCCTTCATGGAGCTGCCACTGTCATGAAAAAAACAAAACAGACAAAAAAATAGCTCATGCTAATTCAGCCACTGCTTTTACTTAATTGCTCTTTCAATTCCCCTGTATTGCTGTTACAATGCAATAACATGTATAACAAATTAGACACAGAGGCACATATTGAAAAGCCTTGGCACTTGTACAGAGCCTCACTTACTTAATGAGGTTTCTGTTCCCTTGAATGCTTAAGTGTGAAAATGTGACTTCACACTATTCAAAGATTTCATTCCCAATGTAGAATGACATAACTCAATGGGGGGAGTCAGACTGCACTTTTAATTAATTTGCGAGCCATGTGGCATGACTAAATCCAGAAAGGAACAATCATGCTCTTTTGGCTTGCACAAATCTAGTGTTGTTTCCTATGATCTTTGCCAAGTAAAATCCAGTCTTCCAATGAAGTCACTTTTCAAACAATGGAGTCAGGGGGAATCCTTGACATCTGAAATTGGCACATTTATGAAATGAGTAACAGACATGAGTTCCGAGTGACTCGTTCCTCACCAGCACGCGCCACTGTCCCGGCTCTCGGTGTCGGCGAAGTGCGAGTCCACAAACATGTCCTTGTAAATGCGTCCTACCAGGCAGTAAATATCAGAGGCCACCTGCCCCTCTGATTCCACCAGGGGCAGCATTATGTCCAGAGCCTTCTGTCTATCCCCAGGCAAGTTCCTCCTGAATAAAGCAATGAGCAGAGGAGGCAGCATCCATTAACCCTTGGCCATTATTGTACATTCATCTCAGGAGAAACCAAGCAGTCGCAGTGTGACCACAAGACTGCGGGTTTCACTGTAGTGCAACATTGGCCTCTTCTTATTGCTTATTAGGGTTGTGTGTGCTTCTTGAGACAGTAATTGTGTGTGAGTGTGTGTGTGTGTGTGTGTGTGTGTGTGTGTGACTAAGTGTGTGCGTCTGTTTGTGTGTGCCAGCTTAAATGTGCAACTCTTCTTTTTGGAGGCACTTGAGACAGAAAACATGAGGAACAAGGGCCCAGAACGCTCTGTCCTATGCAGCGGTCTGCAACGACGAGCTGTACATACGGTCCTCTTGTTCTCTCTTGAGACATCATTCAAACAAACTGTTCCACTGGGCTCACAGCATGACAAAGCAAAGTCGCTCAAGTAATTGACAGCAAATAAGTGAAAGCAAAGAACGATTTAAAGAATTTAGACCCTTCCTTCTGTAAATTTTCTGAATCACTATTAGCGGTGAAGAGGGAAGGAGCTATAAGCCTGTCAGGAATGATTGGGTGGCTACAAGTTTCGAGTTTGGTGATTCAGGGTGAAATAGGTGGACATATTTTTTTCTGCTTGGTCTACACCAACACCACCTCTAGCTGAAGCCTTGTTCTGCCTGTCCAACACAGCCTTCCTTAGCTTTCTGCATCAGGCAGGAGAAAGTCACTGCAGGCAGTCATGCTATGCCAGGCACTGCTGGAAAATCAGCATACTCTGTACCTAGTCTACTGTAATTAGCTTGCTGTATAATTTTACTGGATGTATTTTGGGCATTTTAAGATATTAAAGAAGTACTATAAAGAGTTGAAAGTTACAAATGGGCTGAAATAATTATTACGGCAGAGCTATGAGATTACCTTAACACTACAAAGGAGCTGAGTCATTTGACACATGCACTTGAAAAGCTAAGATTGCTGGCCCTGTGGCTCTCAGTGGAGATAGAAAAGGCACAGCAGGGCTCGGCATAAAGCACTTAAACATGCTGAAAGGCAGTCTTTTTTCAACTCAGAAAACAAGTCTCTTTACACTGCTTCTCAAGCATGCCCATGTCCAGTAGTAAAATGTTTTCTATGAAGCATTCCACAATAAGCAGAATCAAACCAATTAAGAGGCTGTAGAGGTATCCTTTAACCTTTATCCTTTAAAAAAAGACACACCCTACCGCAGTGATTGTAGCTACACTTTGTGGCCGTTAATAATACTGTTGCGTGTTCTTCACATGCTTTGGCACATGTTACATGCGGGCGGGAGCAGACCCGGCCGACCTTACCGATTCAGAGCGAAGGCGTAGTGGAACTTCACGTGGGGATGGGCGACGGGATCAAATGTGGGAAGCTTTTCCAGTGTCTCCACCAGCTTGACAATGGATTCATAATCCTTTAGACCATGGAAGCAAATAGAACAGAAATGCTAGTCAACCACACTGATCATGTACAGTAAGCCGATGATGTTCAGAGTAATTTGTCCCAGAATCCTTTGTGGCGAGAGTATATTCGCTCATAAAACTCCTTTAATAATGGAATCTCTTCACTCACAGCACAATAGTTTTCTCAGTGTAAATGTATGCACTAAATAATTGAACCTGTCCTCTCGGTTAGTTGTTGTTATTATTTATTCATGCCGGAAACTGGTGCCCGTAGCTGGAACGTGCGTGGCAACACGAGTGCTGAATTGTGATAGTAACAACCTCTCAAAGACATGCTGAGGCTGCCATTGAAAGACTAGCAGTGATGTGACAGATGTGATAGATGACTGCTTTAAACATTAATACTGCTCAGCTGAACTTCCTCTGACATCCAGTCACAGAGTGTAGGAGACCAAGGCATCAGTAAGCAAAGTTAATTTACATTATTAGCATTATTAGCAATTGGCAGATTGTCTTATACTGAGTGACCCGCAAACTGGAGAAATGCCGTGTTATCATGAAGAATACACTCATGTACTACAGAGAAGAGAAGAAGTAGGCATGTATCCTACAGTAGCCTTAAACCAGTAATTGCACAATATAATGTACTGTATATACAGTATAATGTCAAGTCCAAATAGAAACAAACTGATCAGTTGAACTGTCTACAGCTCGAAGTAAGAACAAGTCTATGTAAAGCTCTATAAATGGCAACAAAAAAAGTTTCCCTGGACAAGAGTGTCAGTTAAGAATACCCCACACATAGGCATAGGTTTAATTTCAAGTTAATTGCACCTCATCTCACACTGTCAAATTTGAAGTCTCATGAACATGCTAGCTAATCTTGCAATTATTAAAATAAAAACATTGGTGGTGATATTATTCCTGTCTCCCCCAAACCTACAATATGATCACACATCAGCAAATCATTGAAATTTGAGGGTAAGGAGATACCTGCTGAATATGAATGCATAAAGCCTCTTACAACATAACAACAATGAAGCCAGAAAATGAGATGGGCATCCCAAATTGGAAGAAAAAGCTCAAACAGTGGGATAAAAAGTTCAATAAAAAAAGAACAGAGCAATACCACATACCTGGATATCCCTGTAGGACAAAAGCAGGTTAATGACAATATCAACCGACAGGCACTCCACGTTGTCCAGTCGCTGTTGGATCCTTCCCAACTCTGCCGCCAGCTCCACCCCCGTGTACAGTTCCCTTGCCTTCCGAATTTCAGCCAGAATGGTCTCACGGAAGTACTGGCTGTAGAAGGAAACAGCATGTCAGGTGAACCAGGTCCAAAACAGCAGCAGCCCAGCTTACTACTTGTGTGATTCCCGAGAACTTGCAACCTCAAAAAATGTGTCCAAAAACACGGCTAAAGAGGTTATGGGTGTAGAATTATGATTCAAAAATTCAACATGCACAGTATGTGTTCTTATGCTGCACTGATAAACCTTGGAGACTGGTACAAACAAGGTTTCACACAGCACCAGATTGAAAATCTAAACTGTGATTGATGAAAAACCCGGGTAACGCTGTTAATTGGCAGTGCATTTGCATTTATTATATTAAATGGAACACAGTATGAATACATTTGGCCTTTTATTTCTGTATAACTGTGATGCTACAGTCATGCCTCTGCTCTAAACCAAAAGTATTGACACTTTATTTTCTGTTATTTTCGAAGCAACAAGTAGGTTTTTCAGAAGCTCAGAATTTAGCCAACGTTTCAGGCCTGACTGACTTTTCTTGGACCTGACACAGGGCTGTTTAATACTGGCACAGTAGCTAAGGACTAATGTTTGAATCTAAGTAAGACACTGAATTCAGAGTAAGCCAATATTTGTTTTCTTTTTGTGGTTCCTGCTAAACAAAGAATATGTGCAATAGAGAATTTGGATAACAGCGAGCACTGTCATAAAGAGCACAAAATAATATAATATTATACATGTAAAGATTACAATGAATAGCATAAAATGAATATTTAATAACTAAAGGCAATGGTAAAATGTTAAAATACAGACAAAAACTACATATCAAGCAAACAAAATGCATAAGAATTGTGTCTTAACAGAATTATCGTATGAGAGTATACAGTAAATGAGAATAAAGGCATACTCAGGTAAAAAACAAACTGTTCCTTATTAGTAGCCTAATTAATGTTTAATACAAGCTTTCTTGCAATTACAGGAGATTGGATTCATCATCACTCATTTGCTCTACCTCATACTGACAGAGTCGACAGTCAAACTCCATTTGCCAGCGTATCGTCGGTGTATCAACCTGTCAAGCTAAATTATTTTTCGGATTACTTATTCTTTTTTGACAATCTTCAAATAAATACTTTATCTTTAAATGTGTGCATTGCTTTTCTTCATTGTTAAATACCTAGGCTACAAGGATTCAGCAACCACACATGAATAGATTTTTTATACAGAGAATGCTAGAATTTTTTATACAACAGATAATTTCAAAGGCTTAGTAATGACACATGATTTGGACATTTTCATCTCTGAGAAAAATGCAGGATTAAAAAGGGTAAAAAGACAAACTGCATTTTCTTGAAGAGATGAGCTTGCACTTCACATTTTTCAGAAATTAACCCTCTGATTCATTCCTATACAAAAACGGCTGTCTCTTTTAAATTTCGTATCCAGCCTTTCACATTAGTCCTTGGAGAATTTCATCTCACCAGTGAATGAAAATTTCCTGCTCTGGGCTGAGTTGTAAAGACAAACAAGAACAATGACTACAACAAGAAGCTGAGCTCAGACGTGAAGTGCGACTGATTAATTTGAGCCGCGAATTTAGCCGTGGCGACAGGCGGGTAGAGCGAGACGCACCTGGAGTTGGCCTGGGGAATCTTCAGCAGCTGGATGAAGCGGTCCGTCAGGGGCATGCAGATGGGGCCGAGCAGCACCTCGAAGTTGGGCTGCATCAGCTCGGTCAGGCCCTTCATTAGGCTACTCTCGCAGCAGTAGACCTTGTTGTGTGGAGTCACCATGTAGGGGATGAAGGTGTAGTTCCCTGTGCATGTCTGGGGGAATGTACAGGACACCAGCCAGTGGGTTTCACAACCGTTGGTTGCTTTTGCAACCAAGAGAATGATTTCTATGGAAATGTGGAAATCTGCATAACCGGAAAAACCTAAAACTGTCTGTGCAGTTTCAGCATTAGTACAGAGAATTGTTGAATGTTGAAACGGACTACAATGCATTGAATGCAAAGTCATAAAAAATGTCAAATCTAGAGCAGAGGTCAAATCTTATCACACATGGACCCAAACACAGCAATAGGCAATATCCCAGCCCCTCATCTTCTCTCTACTCAGAGAGGCACACAGCACAATCTAATATGCTTGAATATTACAGAAAATTACAACAGAATACTTACTAAAACATCTGTATTATTCCCATGTATTACATATACATGCAATAACAAGGCCAGGCCTTAGGGGCGGCCTGTAGCGTAGTGGTTAAGGTAAATGACTGGGACACGCAAGGTCTGTGGTTCTAATCCCCGGTGTGTCCACAATAAAATCCGCACAGCCGTTGGGCCCTTGAGCAAGGCCCTTAACCCTGCATTGCTCCAGGGGAGGATTGTCTCCTGCGTAGTCTAATCAACTGTACGTCGCTCTGGATAAGAGCGTCTGCTAAATGCCAATAATGTAATGTAATGTAGTCACAATCCCCCTTAAACAAACCATCTGTTCGTATAAGCTATGCTGTTTCACTGAACTTTAGAGACAGAACTGCCCTTATATGCAAATCAGCTGCTGGTAATAATCAATTCAGTCTTAAGCTTCGTGCTGGTCTCTGTTTGCACACAACATTTGTGATGGGATTTGCACCAGGTCATTCTACAGCATGATAAATCCAGAGCTCAAAAGATTATTTCTTTCAGTCATTTCAAAAAAATGTCTGTCCCTGAACATCTGCACTTCTCTAAAGCTGACTCATAGCGTGGTCTACAGAGAGAAGAGCCAGCCTGAAATGGCTGCTCCCTCCACCTGCATCCTGAGAGGCACTGAGGTTATTTTACTGTAAATCGGTTTCTGCTTCAAGAGAAAGAGAATGCATTACGAGCCGACTGAGGAAACAAAAACATAGTTTCCCCATTGTTTTGTGACATCATGGGTGAGACTTTTTCAAAAATAATCCTGTGACAATCACATGGACACAATGTGCCTCTATTTTTAACGCCTGCCTTTCATGCTGAGCCAGAACACATAACTGCACATCAATAACACACTGCACTTTCATGACACCCCTGCCTTCATGTCCTTTGTCTAAGAACTCTTCCAAACAAAGGTCTCATTAATTATTAGATAATGGAACACTGTTAAAGCTGTAACTATAAGAAGCAGCTTAAAGAAAAGACGTTTAAATACTTCAGTAACAGTAATTAAGGTGTAGAATATCACCTGACCCAACCAGTTAAAGAGAAATAGGATAGTCGATAAGACTTGACCACAAAACTCTAATTCTTGTGATTTCCATACCATCAAATCCTTGCAAGTTTCAAACGAGACAACATAGTATGTTTGTATGATTGGAATGTTTTACTAAAAGATCTTAGCCCAACTTAAAATGTATTTTCTGTGAATATAAAATAATATGAAACAAGATAAAATCCTCAAGGAATAATTAATTTGCCCATGTAACTGGATAAATATGTGTAGTCTATTTTATGCAACAGCTTTACGGCTAAGCTAAGTGGGACAACTTTCTGGGTTAAAGAGTAGCTATTACTATGCAAAAATACTTCTCCACACATGGACTGAACAATACACCCTGTTTCTTGCTGAACAAAGCCACCTTATTCTGCTTTTCAAAACCACTTAGTCTAGCTAGCCACACATTACAAGCCTGCCAGGGCTAAGTCTCCCATACAATTAGGCAAGCACGAAGACAAGGTGCAACTGACACGTGTACATGACATCCCATCTTAAAATATCATTAAAGAGCTGGTTTCACAGACACAGGTTAAGATTAGTCCGGGACTAAAAAGAGTTTAGCATGCAGAATCGGCATTCAAAATTTAATGTGCGCCTTTTGCAACCAGCCCTATATCTTGAGCCCCTCTGTCGATTCCAAATCGCTCCAAATGATTTTTCCTACACAGGCTTCTGTAATACATTCTCGCATCTTAAAAAAGAATAGTGTGTCCAGGCAGATCAGATGGAGATTTGTGAACATTAGCAGCAGCTGCCAATGTGAGTCACATATCAGCCGGCTTATGAGTGGGGTGGGGGCTTCGATTTAATGAGGATGAGAGGGTAAAAGTAGGCTCCCGCAGAGCTCTCCAAGATGACTGCTGTGTCTCCCCCTCTGACCTGTCTGTCACTGGGACCGGCAGACAGAGCAAGGTCTGTACTGTGTCTGCTGGCATGAAGTCAAAAAACAAGAGACAGAACTCCTCCATTAGAGAGAGCTAACTACTCCCCATCTCTCCCCTAAGCTCCCGACCTACAAGAGGCTAAGTGTTCACTGACATAGGGATGGATGGACCAGGGTGCACCAAGGACACCTAGATACTGCAGATAGTATTGTGGCCCACTCATTTGTCTCGGCAGAACCACCACACCGAATTGTGAATGTCCGCCTACACCACATAGTTCTATGCAGACCCAACTATATCAATATGCTGCTGCTGTGAGCATTATGTAATCTTTCCACATTCCTGACATAGACATTGAGATCATTGTTATGGTAAAATATGCTTCAGGTATTCCTGATGCTACAGAGTAAAAAAACAAAGGAGGGGCAGTACAACTGAAGGATATTTAAATCAGATATGTATCAGAAGTGAAAGTGGCATGCAGGTGTCTCACACTTCAGATATACAGTAAATCAAAAATAAATGACATGTCGGTGTTATAGAGGACACAGAGCAGAAATTGAGGAACCTGCTTTCAGGTACTACATTGAGCCATGTTTGGTTTGTCATGCTTTCAGTGTACATAAAAAGTTTGTAAACTTCATATCAAGAGACCAGATCTTAGTCGTGCATTAACAGTCATAGTGAAACTTGTACTCACAGTGTTCTTCTGGCAAATGATGTCCTAAGAGAGAAAAGAGAACCTTTAGAAAGATGTGCCACATGAGCAGCAATTCCTCTTTCCAGTTCATAAAATTCACCTTGAATGTGTAGCTCTGTGTTCATGCATATTTTGATTATCTGCATAAAAAATCTGCCCTGGTTCTGAACCCTCCAGGTACAGGATATGAACTGGATTTAGAGTTGCCCCAATACGTCAGCATCAGCAATGAAAGCTCTGTTTAAACACATGCTTTAAGTCTGTTTAAAATGTATAAAAGCGTTCTGCTTAAAAGAGCTGTCCCTGTTATTTAACAACCAACAAGGTTATTGCTCCAGTCGCTGAACAGAAAGCTAACCAAGTGTGTTTGATTGTGGCCTGATAGTGATCTATGAATGAAAACAGAGCAGAAAAGTAGTCTTGTTTCAGCAGAGAAAAGAACTATACTGAGGTCAAAGTTCAGGAAGATAAGAAGAACAGTATTTTCCTTGGAGCACGCCTAGTAATCCAACACCATTAAACAGGTAACAGTTAAAATCATTCAGTATTGGGAAAACATAAATGTTACCTCAATGGTGATACCAAATAAAAAATACAATTCAACAATAACCTCCCTGTTGACCTGCAGAGGTCAGATGATGTGCTATGAGCAATAGAGGTTTTGCAGTTCCACAGTGCCAGGTCAACTTTGTGAAGACCTCAAATTATGCCCTATCATGCACTGGCTCAGTGTGTGTACTGTGTGTGTTTTTGTGTGTCTATATGGTGTGTGTACTCTATGTGGTGTGTGTGTGTGTGTGACTGTGTGTCTATGTGGTGTGTGTGTGCTTACAGGCAGCTCAACTCCTTTGCCTTGCAACTGCTGCTTATCAGTAGTCTGCATGGGCCAACCATGCAGCAAAGGGGAGTCCCCAGCCATTTGCAGGCTTGTCACTCAATTTGAAAAACAGCATACAGCAAATGTTACATTGTTCCCACAACTTCACCAACTGGTTCTGAATTAATTAATCAGAGAGCTAGATACTGCCTGATGCACATTCTAAACTCCATTTCAGTTGCCAGATTTTAATCAAAGAGTCGATGCTGAATATAAAGCTCCTGAATTCAAGTTTTCTTTGGGATTGATTTCACAGGGCTGAGGAGAGTTGCAATTCCGTTAGCAAAGCCATTTGATAATGAGCATTCATTCATTTCACCATGTTTTACCCAGAGAGCCGGCTCTAGGATTTCGGCAGCCCTAAACAAGAATGTTTGGGGGTGAATACCCAGGGTGCTAATTTTGAGACAAAAAGAGAGGTGGGACGGGGGAGGGGGGGTGCGACGGGGGAGGGGGGGTGGGGCGGTCATGTGCTTGGGTGGGGGGGTGCAGGAAGCAATCGCGGTTCATGGGTGGCGGAAGTGATCGCGAACCGGAGAACCGATTACCGCATACACATAAATAATAATGCTATGCAATTAAAATGTGTTCCAAAAGAATAACATAAAATAAACACGTAATTATTTGGCCCGGGGATGGCTGTTGTGAATACCAATATTGCACTTTCAGATGAAAACTTCATGACTACACCAGCAGCCACTCAGAGATCCAATGCTCAGTTACACATAGCTGTGTGGGTATCATCACATAGCACCAGGCCAGCATTCAAAAGCATAATGGACAGGAATGTACCAATACAATAACAAAATGGAAATATTTAAAATGCATGTCTTCTATAAGGGTGCACAGTACCTGCAAGGACTGAAGTGAGTCAGAGTTGGAATCGCAGTACAGAATGATGTTGTTAGCCATGCTGAAGCTCTCTCTGACCCCCAGGTGGTAGAAAAGGGAGGGCTGGCGGAATGCGTCGGTCATCTCCACGACAGCAATGTCTGCAAAGGGACACAGACACACCAGTCACGCACAATACGGGGCTTCACCCCATCATTTGCAGCACCTCAGGGGAGTTAAACTTGTGTTGCATAATGTCAATTACCAAGGGATGCACTAGAACTATGAATAGCCAGCATGTGCATCTGGAACTAATATTTCAAACAAACTGTTTACATTCACAGTTTTTACTATTCTATTTGTAATAGCGGTTTACAAGCGGGCCAGTTTTTAGAATAAACGGCACGCATGGAAAGGTAGCAGGATTACAATTAAATGCAAAGAGATACGAGCAATTTAATTTAATATTTAAAAGTATCAGGACACATCAAATGTATCTGGTGCTGCATTCAATAATACAGCTATCAAAACTTTTTGTATGATAGTTCTATCATATTGAATGTCTGCACTGTACTAGCTTTTGTATTTTTGCATGCACTTAATATCACACACTTTGTTTCACATGACCAGAATGAAATCAAAGATCCAAAATGCTTGCTTTCTAGGGGGACGTAGCATTTAGAAAGTTAACTTCTGCTCGATGGACTCTGAGAACGGTAACAGCGAAACTGCATTCATGCTGTTGTTGCTCAGTTACTGATAACAGACTCCACCTCTTCCTGCACTGCCAAGATTCCCTTTCTGGTACAATTTCAATGCACTAAACCGAGTTGAGTGACAACAGTCCAAATTGCTTGCTGAACTGGACAGATACACTAAACCTACTCAAACCAACCCAAACTAACACTTAAGCTTCAATTTGTTCAGTTTTGCGCTGGAGCATTGTGCTGCAGTTACATCTGAGATAATCATTACAAATCAAACAAACTATCCATCGAAAAGCAGCCTGCAACCCGACAGACCTGCGGTAGCAAGCAACATTAGCGACACACCTTTTGGATGATAACTGCCAGAGGGGCAGTCCCTGAATGCGAGTAGTCCCGCCCACCCACCCACTCCCCCAATCAGCTCATGCAAATGCCATCAGGAAGTGGTTTCCACTTGTGAGGCATAATGGCACTTTTTCACCTAATCTTGTAGAGTTCCTTTTCCTCAGAAGGGCTGTGTAAAGATGTTTATGCCAAGGGAAACAACATGTTTTCACATGCAGACAGCTACCAGTGCTACACTGCCCTACAGCCAGCATAGTCAGCTCCACTTCACATCATTCAAATCTGAAAGCCAAGCAGAACAGAACTAACCACACTAAACGGAAACTGCATAAAGGTATACACCATAACAAGATGTGAAATACCTTTTGCCAACACAAATATTATTCATACTTGCTAATCAAGAATGAATAAAGGGTAACTTAAAATCTGTTTCATTCTATATATCATAAACTATCTTAAAATACTACAAGGTATGCATTCCCGTAATAATACAATGCACTATATGGATTTTTTCCACTAGGGCTTTTCAGTACAGGATAGAAAACATTTCTTAAGTGAAGACAAGAACAGGACTCAGTGTATGATAAGACCATTATTGTAGCAGTTGCCATTGTCAATGGGGAAGTGAAGATTGTATTTTTAGACTTTAATAGAAGTCCAGTTTTGGTGAAATGACTGTCAGAAATGGACAAGCATATCCATTACTCTGGAAAGTCTACCGCAAAGGATGATGAGATAAGGAACCTATGGAAAATGTAATGGGTCACTGTACATTATTTTCCTGAGAAACTAATCCACTGAGTTTACTATAGCTGACAAGTCTACCTAATTTCCTAAGCATGTTACAGAGTTTGATGCTATACAGACCTATTTGCTGAGCACCTTTAGAATTGATACAATGATTACATTATTCATACAGAAGTAATTTTAATTGCAGTAAAAGAGGTAAATATCTGTGCCTAAACTAATGTTCCAACTGGAATTTGCAACTGCAACCTGCAGTTGAGTCTTTTCAAAGCAATAGATACTGTCTTTATATACAAATCTTTTCAGGAAGGGGAATCATAAGAATGGCTGAAGTCAGGGACTACACAGGTGGCACAGCTCTACATAAATGTGGGAGTTTGCAAAGATGAATGCCAGCAGCTTTGTATGGTAGCTGGGCCTTTGGGAAAGAATGTTGTGGTTTTATCATTCATTTTCCAATGCCCGGATGACAATAAATTACTCTCTCCAAAAGATAAGTCCAACCCATAACACAATCAGTCGTGCACAATGCAAGCACACTCAGTGAGCACTTTATTAGCTATTTATTAGACTTATTTTTCAGACTTATTAAGTCCGCTGCTGTAGCCTATCCACTCAGAGGTTTGATGCATTGTGTGTTCAGAGATACTCTTCTGCATACCACTGTTGTAATGCGTGGTTATTTTTTTCATTACTGTCACCTTCCTGCCAGTCTAGCCCTTCTCCTTTGACCTCTCTCTAACAATGCATTTCTACCTACAGAACTGCTGCTCACTAGATGCGTTTTGTTTTTCACACCTTTCTCTGCAAACTCTAGAGACAATCCCAGATCAGCTGTTTCTGATATACTCAACCCACTGATACCAGCAATCATTCCACGGTCTAAGTCACTAAGATCAAATTTCTTCCCCATTCTGACATTTGGTCTGAAAAACAGCTGAACCTCTTGACTACGTCTGCATGCTTTTATGCATTTAGTTGCTGCCACATGATTGGTGGATTAAATATTTGCATTAACAAGCTGGTGTACAGGCCTATGTAATAATGTGATCACGGAGTGTATAAGAAGTAGAGATGGGCAGTACAGACAATGTACAGTAACAGATAACATTTTCAGCTCAGCATCAGTAGTCAGCAATACTACTGGGGCGACATGGCTCAGGCAATAAGAGCAGTCGTCTGGCAGAATAGAGGCTTGCCGGTTCGATCCCCCACCTGGGCTGTGTCGAAGTGTCCCTGAGCAAGACACCTAACCCCCAAATGCTCCTGACGAGCTGGTCGGCACCTTGCATGGCAGCCAATCGCCGTCGGTGTGTGAGTGTGTGTATGAATGGGTGAATGAGAAGCATCAATTGTACAGCGCTTTGGATAAAGGCACTATATAAATGCCAACCATTTACCATTTACCATTTACTGACCTAGCCAAGGATGCTACCAAGGACAGGCAGGAACCACACATACAAATGCAACGTCAACTAATACTGGCAGCCTGGGTATCAACAATTAACAATGGAGGGGTGACATCACTGCTGACGTCGGCCCGTGCCCGTCCGTCACACACTGCCTGCTGGGAGTTACACACTTCCTTTAATCACTACACCCAGGCCCAACAATGCATGTAAGGAAGTAGGGCTACACGATATGAGGACAATATGCGATATGCGATAGCGTTGCTGAATATTGCGATGATATGACTAAACATAAACTAACAAATAAATAAACAAATATTGAAGTGTGAGGTTCTAACATCTTTCTGCGTTAGGTACACTGAGATAGGCCCCAGACAATGAATAACCTATGCCCGCTGAATAAAAAAAAAAAAGAGCATAATTTCCAACATGATTTTTGAACAAATTGCACATGAACAGCCAATCAATTTAACAGAACAGCAATTTAAATAAATACTATTCATCGCAGTTCAAGCAGTCTTTTGCGATGTGTTTGTCTCACATGTTCATATCGCGATGACAGCAAATATATGATATAGCAGCCCTATAAGGAAGCACATACATCATTCATGGGAAGGCTGCAAGTGAAAGAAGGAAAGGGCAGAACAGTTCATATTTAGTGAACATGGAGAATATTAAACATGAAAAGAGCTCTCCAATTGCTTGAGAATTAACCTTATGCAATTACTATTTCAACCATAACATTGCAATAGATAATGATAATGCAAATGGCCAACAGCTAGCATTAGAAATGTTTAATAAGTTGGAGCTAGGAAATGATTTTCCCTTTTTTGTCTTAACAGTTAACCTGTAACTGTATTTTCCTTCATAGCAGACAGTTAAGTCAGCCAGACCCCCCCTCATTCAATATTATTGTTATGCTTCATCAAGTAGAATATCTGTGTAGGTAAGCATGGGAAGATTGCGGAAACAAGACAGATGCAGGCCAGCAACATGAGAGTTATAATACAGAGATGGATGAAAAATACAAGTAGGAGAGATGAAGGCATTGGATATATACTATATACCGCAAAGCTGCTGTGAAACTGACACTGAGAAGAAACTACTGTAAAGGGACTATATGGTTGTGCTATGCAGTTTACAAAACAGCTGTACTCTTGTCAATAGTCTGTGCTTATCCTGAACTTGACACAGCCGCCCGCTCAAAGCAAATGGTTTGCATTGCAAGTGATGAGGCTGGCAATAATGATGATGGAATTTTAAATGTAGGCACATAAACCAGCCTGACCTGTAAACAGAATAGCAGAGCAATCCAGTTGCTCTGGATACTCAGGGTTCTTGCCGTTTACTGACAACACAGGTTTATTATGATTATAATTTTTTATTTTTTTTTGTTGAAAATTAGCCAATTTTAGCCTATTTATTTCAATTGTTCGCGTGAGCTGGGGACACCGTTCACAAACCCGCCTCAGCGGCCAGGAGAGAACGACGTGCCTTCTTCAAGCCGCGTCATCTGAGAACCCGTGACCGTGATTCAGAGGCGACCGGGCTGCTGTCGTTTGTGCCGGGGTACTAACCCCTGCCGAGAACCCCCCCCCCCCCGGAGTGGTGAGCCAATTATGCCGCTCCACGTGAGCTGGCCAAACTATGTGTGCCACTGTGGCTCCTGTGACAACACAGGTTTATGTTCTTTTTTTATATATATTTTACTGGCACACAATGCACAAGGATAGCACATTCAGTTCTTTCACACCACGTCCAGGCTGTGGACAGAAAAATGTTCTCTCTCAATTGTATGGGCACAGCAGCTCAAGGGCTCTGGCTTTACAAGTCCTTGTACTCCTCACTCGAGTCAGATAACTAATTCAGCCTGACTGCCGTACGAAACACAGCGAGACGCTTTAGCAACTAAACATACACACCAAAGACAGTTTATGGTTGCAAAGATACTCGTACAAATGAATTTCGTACACTGCAGTGCTGGCAACGGCATTTAACTATCAGCGCTAAAGGGGGCTCTGTTGTTGTGAATGATGTAATGACCTATAATAAACCCTAGCGCCAGCTTGTTGCCAGCTGTTCAGAAGTAAATGTGCAGCAATGAGAAGTGTACAGTAATGTGCTAGAATGCAGAATGCTTTTGCTTTTACACTGGCTCACGATAAAACACAAATAAATAAGCATTCTAATAAACACCGTCTCGCTTTCTGTCAGCAGAATTCCACCGCCGAGGAACAACTCACACAAATCTCATCAGTTGAGTGCAGTATTCCCTCAAAGTCCAATTTTAACACTGCACCGTGATTCAGAGAGAGCAGGAAAGGAAAAGGGGGGGTCACACACACAGTCTGCAAACCTTGCATTATTAGTGGAGTCCTTGTGCTTAAATGGAAATGGACTACACCTCCCATAATGCCTAAACTCTGCAGTGAGAAGAGAGCATTAGACCAGACCAGACGGTGCTCATTATAAGAAGAGGACACAATCTTGCTCAACAAATTCTAATTCCTTCAACTTCTTCCCATAGACACAACAGTATCTTGCAGGGGCCAGATGATGAAATGCTGATGTCCTTTGTTTAAAGCTTCAGAATCTATTCCGGCACCTAATTTATTCTTAGTCACTTTGCGTTTGCACGTTTAACTCCAAAAGAATGTGAAGCATGCTGCTTTCGCTTTCTAGCATGGCTGCTAAGGGGTGTGCGCCACATTTCCTCTTCTCTGTGTCAGCAAACCACAAACAACACAAGTATCTGTGCAGAAATGAATATAGCCTCAATCACAGAATGTTTTGGTTTAGCATTCCTGTAAACAAAGAAGGGTACTGTGTAATGAAACACCCACTAATAAGGACAGAACATTTTCAATTGTGGAAATTATAAATGACTTGCCAACCATTTGTACAATCTCCCAATTGAAAGCACACACAGAAATATAGTGCTCGCTGGCATTGGTTGCTGCTAACATTTCTAGTATAAACTATTTTTGCAGGGCCATCTTTACAGTCTACAAATGAATGAAGACAACATTGCAAAATGCTAGTGAAGCAAAACATCTTCAAAAATCTATCCCCAAAATTTTGAATAAAATGCCAATTTCAATTAGTTCAACATTTTGCATGCTGGTTAAATTGATCTAAATCTTAATGCTTCGCAAACCCTGCCGAAAACAACAGCTCAAGCTATGTTTTGAAACAGCTGGTAGCTGGTATTTCAAGCTGGCCATAGCTGGATTTCACACCAGTGAATTCATGGACACAAATTGAAATTGCTGGCATATCGCAGGTAACATGGTCATGAGTAAAGGCATCGGATGGGCTTGCACAGTTTCCTGTAATCACAAAAGAATGCGGGGAATTTCAGCAAACTAGTGCCAATGACTTTCCTGGGAGCTCGCTCTCCATAAAAGATAGAACGATCCCCTTTATGGAATGGATGGATCCACTGGAATGAAGGGTACACACCCCCAGACAGCCATTTTCCATGAAGTAATAGATTGCATGTCTGGTACAAACTGTGCAGTGAAATGACGCACGGTACAGGCAGAAATGCTCTTTAGAAACCACAGTTTAAAAAAACATCAACAGCCTTATTAAGTGAGCACTAGGGCACAAAGCATATTCTAACGTACATCTACAAAACATTGATTCTTACTTATATGATTATAACATATCATATAAAGCTCCATGAAGAATGGCTATGCCATTTTGTGGACTTTGTCATTTGCAGTGTGTATTTGAAAAAAAGTGGTGAGATTTAGACTATGACTACTGATTATCCTGTTAAAAAACCCAGTTTTGGCCCCAAATAATATCTTTATTATTTTGTAAAGATATAGATATGAGAAACACTGGAAATGGTTTCCAGTGAAAAACTCAGTGCTATAAATAAGACCTAAAAGAAATGTACACAATAGACTTCATAATAAGTGCAAGTGGTTCACATGCCTGGGGTTTTATTTTTAGAATTGAATGTTTTCTGTAAAAAGACAATATGGGTGTGAATAAAACAAAACATGAAATGAGAAAGCATTTTTGTAGTGGAAGAATGGAGTACTTGATGTTGACTGTTTCTATTCACACCATATCCTTAGAATGAAAGCGGTGTCACATGAAACAGTACTAATGTACATTGCCAAATGCTAGTGACGCAAAATATCTTTTGTCTAAATTTATCCCAAACATTTAGAATAAAATGCCCATTTAAATTAGTGTGACGGTTTGTATGCTTTTGAAAGATATCTAAACCTTAATGCTTTGCAATACATGGACACACGGATAATACATATACAAAAATCTAATTTTGAATATATACAAAATATATCCTCATTGTACAAGATACAGCACCTCTCTATCTGACGCACTGACATTTAGAGGTCCCTGCATGTGGGGCTGAAAAAAATCCAGGCTTTCAAGTAAATGCATATTTTATCAAGGCTTGCTGCAAAGTCTTCTTTTTGATGTTTTTTGATTCCTCATATTTTAAACTATTGCTACCATGTTAAGCTTTGGAAACATTGAATGAAATAAGGTGCAGCACCTGTTACGTATACCCATTGAGTTCACTACCAGTAAATAAATAAAATAAGGAAACAAACACACCTGACACTAGAATTCTACTTAATAGATAATACAGCTTTATTGTTCAGGTTCCAAATTCAGACATGCGATGACGTTACTGTGAGTCATTATGGCATTAAGGCAATTATGGAATCTTAATTTAGGGTGCTTTGCCAATGGTAGCACTGTACACTGCTGATTGCCTGGTTAAACATAAAGTATACATACTGCACATACCAATAGAGATAATATGGCAGGATCTGAAACAAGCAGTTAATGCTCAAAAACGCACCAATTTCTGAATTAAAGGAGTTCTGCAAAGGAAAGTGGGCTAAAACTCATCCACGGCGATGTGAAAGGCCGATATCACATCATGCAATTATTGCGGCTAAAGGTGGAACAACCAGTTATTGAATTGGTGTATTCAGGTTCCCTTTGTCTGATATTAGATTTTGTCCTATTTGACCATTCAGCGTGACAAATATGCAATAATCGAGGAGGTGAGGAAGTTGGCAAATACTTTTTCACGGAAATGTATATTAAAGTTACTAATGTAACCAGGGGCGTAGGTTTCATTTCAACATTGGGGGGGACACATTGAGCGGGGGTGTGGGGGTCTCCCCCAGGACATTTTGAGCATCTCTCACTTAATTTCCTGCATTCTGGTGAATGTTTATGAACCAATTTGCTCCTCTTCTGCATCAATTTATTGTGTAAATTTATTTTATTTATGTAAAGGAAAATACATCATTCAGGTAGGCTACCCATATAGTGACTGTTCGATGGCTTTTAAGAACATTCCAAATCAAAATCTTCACATTTCCCTCAGTGCAGCTTCCTCATTGTTCGCCGCAAATCTTTCAGACCGTTTGCAAACACAGCAAACAGGATGCTAACGGAAAAAAAATTTAATAGTTTGCAAACGTTCGCCTGTTTGCTGAACTTTAACGCACCTCAGATAATTTCAGGCACACGTTATAAAGTAAATAATGTTAGCGTTTCATCCGCAGATACTCTCATTCAGAAACACTGAAAACAAGTGTGATAGCTACTTACACTAGACTCACTACACTATCATGCTTCCGCAAAGGTAGACATATAGCAACTGCGAGTCAGCGAGGCCGGCAGACCCAGCAAGGTTAAGGTCCAGTAGGGGTGTATGAAATAATTGTAAAATAGGTAAGAAGGATATCTAAGCGTTAAGACCCTCTGTGCTGTTATTTTTACCTGTATTGGGGAGGAGGTTATCATTCATTATGTTTTGGAGGGGACAAATTCACCTCTTCTAAATATTGAGGGGGACATGTCCCCCCCTAAATCTATGCCCCTGAGTGTAACTATAGGATATACGATACAAGCTGATGCTGTACAGAAATATGAATTTTACTGTTATAATTTAAAAAGAGTTGCACAACGCTACTGCACTGGGATGTGTATGAACCCATGACCCATTTTTTAATACCCTTGTGCTCCCTAACTCAAATGGCCAACTAGTGTAAACAAGAAAACAGATAAACAACAGAGCAGAGGCCCAGTGAGGGCAGAAGTGCAGGACGTGTATTAACATGCAGTGGAATCCTCGCTCAGTCCAAGAAGTCTGGCAACAGGAAAACAGATAATGTGGCACATAATGTAGCTTTGTGCAACATTGCCAGTGTCTCTAGTGCTAATCTCTTAACGCAAATGAATTCTGATCTGCTTGCCTTGAGAATTATTGGTAGGTCCATGAAATCATTTGACTGTTTTACATACTCGTGGGGGTAGCTCTTCCATTTTTGCAATTAAAATGTGGGTTTAACACCAGCGCTTTCCAAATGACATCATCTTCCATCTAGCGTTTTCCTGCCCGGGAGGTCTCCTGGGACATGGAGTGACTCTCTTTTTCCTCCATTCCGGGTCCAACTGGGGATAAAAGGAAACGGCGTGCGCAGGGGGCTTGAGGTTTGAAATGGGGGTTTAAACGATGGTTTGTGCTTTAAATAAAATTGACTCACTTTGTCTTCCTGAGAGAAGGTGATGAAAAAGAATCTTGCCTGCACCTGGAATGTGTTGGGAGGAAATGGGTTTTCTACGGGGGGCTGAGCTGAGCGTGTACAGGCTGTGTCGGTAACCCTTCTCCCTGTCACGACAGTTTCGCAATGCGGGAAACTGACCCAGAAGAACAGAGTGAAACTGGACACCGTTTGGTTCATGTTTAGATGTTCTGATAGTGGACAGTCATTCTCCATTTCTGTATACCCAGCAAACAACTGTGTTCCAGTTTGTTTAAGCCATCAACCTTTACTATAAACCTTGACGCACAACAACTCAGGCTAAAGCTTGGTAGTCTGCTCCAGCAATTTGTTACCATAGTATTTAGTTCAGTTTAATCAACAGAGGAGATTCTTCCTCATAGGCTACATCTTGTTCCAAGAGGCATGGGCTGGCCATGACAGACCAGTGAATTGCACAGATGAGATAACACAATGCAAGTGCACCTGATATCCTGCATGCATGTGAACACATCGGCAATCAAACCACTTGCTTATTGGGGGCAGAGTGAAGGTCACTGTGCCAATGCTATTCTGATTCCTCCACCACAATTAAATAGAAATGTAACTAATTATTAACCAGCATACCAAAGGCTGTGACCAATCCTCTAACCACCACAAAACACTGTCCACCAGAAGCGGTGAGCCACTGACAAAAATACATTCACAGCTAAATCAATAAATATGCTCAATTCATAAATGAGGCATACTCAATTTAGCCCAGCCATTTTGTGGTACGCCTGCATATGTACCATGTGGTACATATTGGGGGCAGTCTGACCACAGTTGGAAAGACTGAATGGGGCAGTAGCGTTGTACATAGGTATGGGAACTTGCGGTGGAATGACTTGCCTACCACTGTAAGGACAGCAGAATCCCTCCCCATATTCGGACGCAGACTAAAAACACACATTTTCACACGATACCTTAGTCCTCCCTCCTGATTTACCCCCCCCCCCCCCTCCAAAATCCCTCTTGTACACCCTATATTATTTACTCCTGATGTACTCCCCTTCTGATATCCCTCTATTTAAAAAAAAACTATCTGAGTATTGCTTTTTGGTTAGAACAGCTGTTCATGCGTGTTTTGCATTTTATGGATGTGATGCTTTTAACTAGTTGAAGAACCTATGCACTTGTAAATCGCTTTTGATTAAAAGTGTCAGCTAAAGGACTAAAATGTAAATGTAGAGCAAAAGCTGTAGGCCTGATTCCCAGGTTGGTGCTACTGTTGTACCCTTGAGCAGGGTAATTAACCTGAATTACTTCCGTATAACAAACTTCCAGTCCAGCTATACAAATGAATTGTATGTCAAGAACTTTATTAGTGTAGGTTGCTCTGAGTTGGAGCATCTACTAAATGCCACATTGTAATGCAATCAACAAACAAGACCATGTGCATTGCATCTGGAACACTTGACAAAGCAAGTCAACTTCCTCCACTGCCAACTGGCACTTTCCCCTCTCCATGCCTTCACGATGATTAAGCTTGTTTGCACAAAAATGTTCCTCCAAACTATTTTGTGTTCATAGGAAAGACTGGGGAGTCCTGCAGAGGATAGTGATAGGGTTCTGTGAGGCTTTCCAGCCACAAATAACGGAAAGAATGGCTAAGATAAAAACAAATCATGCTTCATACAGTATGTTATATGAATCGCATTGTTTTACACTGGCTGTTACTTTGGTAATAAGACTTACTGGTTAAGTAAAGATAATACACCATACATAATAATGCCCAGTGAATTATGGGAAAGGAGGCCCTGTGGAGAACTGCCAAAGCTAAAAAAAAACTTCCGTTTTGTTGACACAACCAATTATGTTATGACAACCTACAGTGTCCTCAGTTGTGAAATGTTGACTGACTTTCTATTTTAACCAATATGACACATTTTCCACCATACTGTGATATGTTTATTTGTACATACTGTAACACGTCAAGTTAATGACAGGCCCAGATAAATTGGTTAAATATGTGGATCCACAAATTTAGCAAATAGTAGCCTACCATGAGAGCCTGCGTGTGTCCAAGTTTCGAACCTTAGGCTCCAATTTCCCTTTATTCAGTATTACAAAGAAAACAACACAATCAACTGAAACAATATGGAAACTTGCTTATTCAAAATGCATTAAAATGTAATAAAACTGTAAGAGAAGTAAATACATTTACAGTAAGAAAGTTAAGCATACTGGCGTGATTGAGTGTCAATGTCAAATATGAAAAAATTTAAAAATATATATAGTGAAATCTTTACTCAACAAATGAAGAATTTGGACATATTTTGCATAAGATTGCATTAGGCTACTTTTCAATGTGATATCAATTAGTTAGCAAACAGGAAAGATTCCGAGCGCTCATTTCAAAACACATGAAACTTCGCTTATCAATACAACTGATTTCGTTGTATTTGCTTGGTCTGAGTGCACCCTATTTATTTAAGAATTAGATAACAGTGTAATTTAGGTCACACTAACCTGAACCTCACACATTTATAATTCATGAAACCACCAACAGAAATCAAGCAAACGAATTTGATGCGGACCCAACTGCCCTCGCATATTAGGCAACCCAAATCAGTTAAACTCAGTTGTGGAAAAAAATGGAAAGCGGAAGTCTCAACTCAGATCTCTTAATACAGATCAAATTCTGATCACATTTGTTTACAACAGCTTCAGTGCGTATTGCCACTTACCTGCATTGTAGAAATGATCAAGCACTGTCGTTTCCCCAAAATCGAGCTTTCCGAAGTGCACAGTCTCCAGCTTACTTCCAACAGTGTCACACGCATCTTTCAGACACTGTAAGGCCATGATTTCGGCGGTATGTGCCTGGTTATTTTCATTGTTGATCACATATGCCACCGTGATCGGTCTACTTTTGCATTTCCCCGTCGACAACAAGCCACTGTTATCGGCGCAGTTAGTGACACAAGGACTGATGCTCCCACCAACGACTGAGTCGTGCCAGAAAGTCCCGGCAGCAGGTATCACGCTGGCACTGTTCATGGCACCTTCACGGGAGCCCTCTCGATCGTCTTCCGTGTCTGGGGACGGACCGAAAGAGGGTACTGAGAGTGATATATCTTCAAGATCTTGACTCATTTTCAATGATCTGAACAGCTATCACTTTTCGTTGTTTGGCAACTGCGCACAACTCCCAAAGACAGCTAGCTATCTAGCTATCTCGTTTGCAAGACATGGTTACGCATTTTCAACGCCAACATCACGGGTGGACGGTTTATGCATGATTATTAATCCGCTTTCGGAATACGAGCAGAATAGTTCAGATTACAAGATAACGAAGCACGAGACACTTTCAAAACAGAAACTCGAAAGAGCATTGTCCACAGGTATGCCGCAAATAAATCCGCTGTGGTTGGATGGAACTGTGCCAAGCGCATATACCTCCACACAGGTAGAGCTAGTCACCACTCTGTTGACAGACAGCCATGCGTTTAAAACAGGACACCTTAATCTTTGGACCGACAAGCAGCCATTTCCCACCATTTGTTGACGAAATCAGAGTTATTGTCGATTGACAAAAATCTTTCACATTTCCACGCAGTGTTCGTATAGTTTCAAAAGTTGTTTAGAAATGCATGTTTCCATATACATGCAAAGCTCTCAAAATCGTGCAGATGTTTTTGGTGATGCCATTTTCCTCGAAAGCAAAACGATCTTCCCCGCAGCAGTCGGTTCATGCAACAGACTTTCCTACAAGTTGGGAAATCATTTGGAGCGCTGACTGCTACTGTTAAGATCTGGTTTTCAGACCCCGCCCTATTTTCATTATTTCCTTTCCTACTCTAACGCACTCATACTCGGAGTGGGGGGTTGAACCTTATAAACAAGGCGGTAACATTGCCAAATATGGAATGGATAGGTGGCTACCCCTTTAAAGAAACAGGTACAAATTACACACATACAAGGTCACAGGACGTGCATGTTATTATTAATAACATTAAACCCATATCATTTGTTGCTTCGTTTTTACGTCCTTATAAACTACAACAACGTCCACTGCTCATTCTTCACATGCAGGGTCTTATATGACAGATATCATAACCCGCGCACAAAAGTAGACTGAATGCGCACCATTCATAAATTAAGGTATGATGACAATATTAAGCATTTTATTCCGTTAACTAATGAAAATAACAATAAATGTTTAGTGCAATAACAAGAACATATCCGAAAGCTTAATATTTTAAAAAAATAGTTATCTAAAAATATTTCCACGAGTCTTTAAGTCGGTACATGTAAGCGCCCTGATAAGGAGAGGAGAAACCCTGAAATATAGCCACAGCAATTTACGCTGGGGTTTGCTGACCCCTAACGGTATCGTTGCTCATTTCTTGACGGAATAAAGAAATATGCGGTGGGATGCAGTAGTCTATGGTTATTGCGTACCAGTGTCATGAAAAACATAAACCCTGACCACCCCTGAACTGATAACATACCTGGTAACATAAAACAACATTAAATCTTGTCAAAATATATGCACAAATATAATGCTTTTGCCAATATTAAACCTTTATTGTGCTGCAAAGAACAAGCAAATAAATAAATGAACAAATACATAAATACATATATACATAAAGAGTATTGATAATTTACCAATTCATCATTTCACAATCATGCTGTTACCCAGAGTGATCCTCAGTAAGTGGGTGAGACAACAACATATCACAATTCATGTGATAGTGTTACCACAAATCTTCTAAAAAATAACTGCTGGCAGCAACCACAGTGATAGTATGTTTCAAAACATGAAAAGTAAAGGAGCGAGGGAAGGTTAAGTGCCTAAAACAAATAATCTATGTTGGTGAAGAGCTACATTCTGCAGCAGAAGATGGGCAATCAGTCTGTTCTGGTGGGGCAGGCCACAACAAGAGCTGTGTCACAGCTGGATTGGTGCAGGGCTGGGTGTACCTGGCAGCCAGAGGCAATGTCAGACCCAACCGAATCTTCGTTTATTGATGTTGTTCACCAAAACAATTGCTTATCACAGAAAACATGGGAAAAGCATTTGAATGCCAGCAAGTCAGAATAACCATGTTCTCTTTTTATACCACTTTTTATCCCAAGCCAGAAAGCCCAGTTGTATGCTATTAGTATGCTCATGCCATTGCGGCAATGTTCTAAATTCAGCAGAGCACAAGATCCTAAATGTGTCTTGTGAGCTGCAGCATCTTTTGTCCATGCAGGCTACCAGTTGATTTGAGTAGACACTAAATGGGAGGATGTCAGTACTTACACAGCTGTCACAAGCAGCCAGCAAGTGCTCAAATTGGGGAGAAATGCACACAGTCACCAGCCTCTTGGCAATGTTATGACCAATTATGCACCATCATGAGGAACTCAGTGAGTGCTGGCAAAACCAAGATTCAATTCTGGACCTTGGGAAATTGTACAAAGATGTAGTGCTTTCCGTAGTGTTCTCTGTGTGAAAGACTGCCACTCACTGGGCAAAGGGAAATGAGACATACAATATGAGCAGGGGATGTGTGCCTGCATTTGAATGACAAAAAAAAAAGACAAAAAAAAAATTATATATATATATATATATATATATATATATATATTACATTAATGGCATTTGGCAGATGCTCTTATCAAGAGCGACATACAGTTGATTAGACAAAGCAGGAGACAATTTTCCCCTGGAGCAATGCAAGGTTAAGGGCCTTGCTCAAGGGCCCAATGGCTGTGCGGATCTTATTGTGGCAGCACCGGGATTAGAATCACTGACGTATGTATGTATGTACGTATGTATGTGACCATATATATACATATATATATATATATATATATATATATATATATCACAGTTGTCGTCTCTAAGAACACTACTTGGGCTGGGTTTGAAAAAGCATACTTGCCTACAACAAAAAGTAAGTTAATTGTAGTCTCAAATGTTTTGCCGTTGGTTTAAGGTCCAGGGGTGCCTGGATCCTCTACTCTGGATCCATTTTTCGAATATTGGGACCTGACTGGGGCGCACCACATAAGTATCCCATCAGCAGCTCCAGGGAGTCACCGCACAACACTAAAATTAAATATACCTACATTAAAAAAATGTATACATTTGTGTAGACACAATGAAGAAAACAAGAGCCCACAACATTCTAAACAGGGAAAGGTAATAAGCACAAGCAGATTTTTATTGTTCATTTTCTTTTTACCTTAATCTAGGCCTTAGTATTAATTAGTATTTGTCTTGGAACTGTAGTTCCTCAAGTTGTAGTTGTCTTGGTATGGTAGTTACAGACTACCATACCTATCAACCTTGTGTACTGGACATAGGCTACTGTATGTTCTTATAATCAATCACATATGAATTATAGGGGAGATCGGGGCACAAACCAACATGGGGATTTTGCATAGTTGCATTCGCGCAAGAATTATGTTTTCAATTCTGTATTATAGCAACCCGCTTCTCGTGTATGATGAGTGGCATGGTGATTTGAAAACTTCATCAAGAGCTATTAACAAATTTGTGTTTAAGCACCCTAAAAGTAGGCCGTATGTTTTTTTACCGAAGTGTTTTTTAATTAACAGAGGATGTGTGAACACCACAGACCCCAAATATAGGCCTACATCATTTAAATCACTGTCACGTGGGTTATAAAGCAGTATAGCTTTGGCACATTTCACTAGTAAGCAGAGACTGTCATCCATGCAGGAGTACAACTAGCACAGCCTGGGGATGTTGGAACGCTTCCACGCCTATTCCAACATCTAATGTGTTTGAACATGCCCCCGCCTATGATAAATGCATCAGCCACAATAACTTTTAATGTAACGTTGTATATTCCATGTGTACCATGCACTTATTTAGTCCTATTTAGCACTCTCTCTCAATTTCGTCCCAGGCGTTCATTACATATTAATGTTGCCAGAGGGGGTAGTCTACACAAAACATAGACACTTTCTTCAGGACAATTATCATATGAAAAATGTAAACGGTAAGAAATGCTGGATTGACCAACCTTTGACTTATATTAAAAGAAAGCTTTTCCCAGTCTATTTACCCGCATTCCTGACGCTGTTTGAACTTGCCGCAGAGTTGTTTGTTGTATGACCTTGATATGCACTTTTTTGCGTCAGCTAAATAAACTGTAATGTAATGTTTATTTTCAAACTCTACGCGGGATCAGTCACCTCATCTACGTTTGCTGAACCACGCGGATACACAAACCATACTTACCTTTTCAAACTAGTACAAAAAGCCAGACAGATTTATCATAAATGAGCATGAACACTTGCAGTCGTACACACATATACAGGTAACCCTTCTATTAATGTGTCAATTGAATCGAATGCACAATTCAGCGAAATGCATAGGCCTAGGCGACAGCACAGCACGCAGCCGATTTCTAATGTGCTCCTTTTTTAATTTAAGTTTCGTGGATGTAACAATAATACAATTTTCGCTTTTGTAGCCAGTGTCTTCGTGGTTGTGCCATTATACGTCTGCGAGCTGTGAACAAAGTCCCATCTCCACATTTCTCACACCACACCGGTGAGTGAACAAGCTGTCCGATTTGTTTATATTTACTTGGAACTCGGGAGATTGCACTTCTTGAAACACGGGTTAGGTTAGGTTTTTGCATGAATTTCCTTTTTGGTGAAATTTTCAATCATTATGGTAATAGGATATACCGCTTGAAAGCGTTAAAAGTCGGTTATATCTGTATAACGTACAGTGAGCACCATAATTCATTGGACAGTGACACATTTTTTGTGATTTTGGTTATGTACTTTGAGTTTGAAAGGATACAATGACAATGAGGTTGAAGTGCTGCTTTAATTTGAGGGTAATTTCATCAATATCGGATGAACCGTTTAGAAATGACCTTTTATGCATAGTCCCCGCATTTTCTGGCATCAAAAAATATTGAACAGTATACAATAATGTGGAATGAAGTAACATTTTTTATATTTGGTCACATATCCTTTGGTCACATATCCTTTGCATCCTTTGTATCACCTGATACCCTGACAGGCCTGTACTGCAGTCATCTTCAGTTCCTGCTTGTTTTGGGGACTTTTTTTGCCTTTAGAATGTAAAATGCCTGTTCAATTGGATTCAGATTGACTTGGCCAGTTTTGGGCCAATTATCAAACCAATTAGTTTGGAGGCATTTGGTTTTATCTGAGCAGATATTTGTGTAGACTTCAGAGTTTCAGGCTCTATCTTCTGAAATTGAGGGCATTGTGACGTGGTGACGTGATCACATTGGTAAGAATCTAAATATATTCTCAAAATATTTTATTATTATTCAATATGCTTATAAATAAGAAGGCAACTTGCTTTTTAATAATACATAGCATGTGAAATAGTGAAATGTGTTTGACCTGTTAATGGGGGTTGGGCGTTAGACAAAAACTTCAATTAATGGACTTCAATGAATATATTAGTATATAAAATGTTATTATTTTGATCATTGTACTTATTGTTTATGATCTTATTGATCTGTTGCTGTCTGCGGAGAGTGCATGGAGAGCGCCGTTGAGACAGAGCTAGGGGGAGGGTGACAGGTGGGGGGAAATGCTGCAAACCCTTTTTTCAGGATGAAAAATGCAGTATTTACACTTCATAAGACCCATGATATAATGTTGTTTCCATGTGTCCTTTGAGAGTCTCGAAATGTCCTTTTTAGAAAACTGCCTTGACATAGCATAAAAGAAACAATGCAGAATGCAAATTTTTTTTTTTAGGTATTGTTTCTTAAGTGCACCAGCCACAGCCACAATAATCTGTATCCCCTCAAAAACAGAAAATGTTTTCAGTGAGAAAATGTTTTCAGCTTCCACTGTCACAAGAGCTTCTGTAACTTTGTTTTAGTTATATTTACAGTAATTCTGACTTTGAAAACAAATCCCAAAGGGTTACCTTTCAGAAGAGACCAGGATTATGTAGTCTGAAGGGTTCAAGAACAGTAACCATTTTATTTTGGGTATTTCATTTTCAAGCTTGTGTCAAGAAATATCTCATATCAATGCCACTCATCTGTTTGATAAAGTGCATCACTCCTACATGTAGGGAAGAGGGTATTAGAACACTTAGTTCGTAGTTAGGAGCAGTGGGCACAGTGTAGCACCCAGGGACCAACTCCAGTTTTGAGGCCATTGTCTTGGTCAAGGGGCAAGAGTGATCAACATCCAGAATTATTGGCATCCTTGATGAATATGCACAAAAAGTGCTGTTAACTAAAAAATAATACAATTATTGACATAAGGTTTATTTTCCAACATGAGTAAAGTAGTGCACTTTATTACCGATTCAAATCAACCAAAGTACATTTTTCAAATAAATACATTTTGAGCCTGTGCTCCCTCTGCAGGCTGGAGGAGAGGGAAATCCATCTAGCCTGTGCAGTAGGCCTGGAGTGTGGCTTAGTGGAGAGCATACATGTAGACACACACATTCACTTTCTTTCCCATCTGATGACAGCCATGAGTCTTTTCCTGTAATTTGTGATAAGGTTAGAGTACATATTTGGTGGGATTTTTGACCATTCCTACATGCAGAACTCATTCATTCATATCCTTGGGATACCCCCCGCTTTAGTTCAGACCACAGGTTTCTTTATGGGATTTTCTGCAATATTTCCTGGTACCACTGGCAGAAAAAAATTAAGAAATCTGTATGGCCAAAATTTTAATATTTGGTCTCATCTGACCAAAGCCCTCTCTTCCAGTCATAATTCCAATAATATGCACTTGGGGATAATATGCACTTGCATCCTCTTCCTGGCAACCATTCCATATGTTTTACACATTTTTATTTTTGCCCTTACAGTGCTAAGTGGTGTATTTAACTGTTACCATCTGTATCTTCTGCGTCTTAAGCTTTTCCCATGCTGATGGTTGACAAAACGGATTTTGCATGCTTATTACCTAATTTTTATATTCTAGTGAATCAGGAAGTTATGTAATGAGACAATATAGTTCCTTTAGACTGAGAATACCAGAATTAATGTAACATTTTATTGCCAACTTTGTTTGATTTTATCTACAATAATAATTTGGGGTACCAATAATTTTGGCACCTGTGGTTTTCAGAAAGAAATGAGATTACAAAATAAAATTGTTCGTAAATTTATTGAAATAAAAGTATATAGTTTTCCCATATGTTTGAACCTAAAATGCAGAGTGTATGGTGCTGTGCAGGTCATTGTTGACCTTATTCATAGTGTGTGGCAGCTCAGTCTTGCTTTTTGTTCTCACTCATCCCACATTGTTTATACAAACATAGTATATTCTTGGTTTAAAATGGTTTCATTTTGTTTAATGTTTTGATAGAATTGTCATTTTCACTGTAAGCAACACAGACCCCTTGTGGCGTAATGGTAGAATGCATGATGATTTTTAAAAAATCACCAAAAATGATCAGGCTTATTAATAATACATTTATACTCCTGTGTGTTGCAGAAAATAGTTGTCAAAAAACAGTAAATGGTAGTATTGCAGCCACAAAAAGCCAGTTATTAAGTGACAAAATAATTTCCGAAATCCATTTTTGAAGGGATGTTCAGAAGTATTTTTCATATTTGTGTTTGTACATGCTACAAACCTGTCCATTGCAGTGCCATTTAGAGGCACTTTGAATGGAGCATGAGGATTTCTGAAAACATAATGGATGGAACCACTATATTCTTGCCATGACTCACTGATTTGATGGTGTCCATAGTGTGTTGCTGAGAAGAACCTTTTGATTGGTCTCAGTGATTGACAGGTTGTGGCTCCGCTCATTTTGTTAACTGCTTTTTTAAAATGCACTTTCAAGTTAACTGCTTATCGGATGTGGAAATGGTGACACTGTTTCAAAGTGCTTTGACTGTAGGATGTGTCCCTCTGCAGTTCATCTTCTATTAACCCCACTATCAAACAAGGAGACATTTAAAAAAGTGATGCTGTTTCTGCCTCTATACAGTTGTCAACTTTTAATAGGTTTTACTGGCTTTTACCAATTTGCTAGGAATGCACAATAATATTGGAGTCATATTGGTATACTATAATTTAAGTGATTTAATATGAACTCATTTATGGAACTACAATTAGCTGTCAGATTTATAAGACTTTTTCATGAGAATACTTTCCCAATATAGACCTTTGAATGTGAAGTGTTTTTATCAGTCATGTTGACATGAGAAAGCTTGGTTTTGCCAGGATTCTATTTTGGTACAAGGATTCTTGTTTTCATGGGAAATTGAGACAAATCAGAAGAGAAAGAAGAAGTTAAAGTTATAATAGATAAGTTTTGTGTTAAAATATTGTTAGAAGACCATTGTAAATCCCTTCCTATCATTGAAAAAGGCTCACTGACATGTTGACTCATCCTCTGCTTGTGTTTATAGTCCTTAAATTCGGGTTTCAAAATATGCAGTTGACAGGCCAGCACTCAAAACATAGTATAGCTGTACAGTAATTAAATTTGGTTGAAAATTGGTTCGAATTGCCACAGCCAATGGCGTTTCAACTTCAGCGTCTTCACAGATAAGGGATGGGTTAAACGGTGTTGTGGTTTGCATGTTTGTTGCTGCAATTCCTCTCTTGACCGTTAGAAGTCCGAAATGACTGATTCTACCTTTAAGAACGCTTGTTGCAAGTGCTGTGCTACTTCCGTACAGACACCAGTGGGCAATGGTGCACCAGTTTCAGATGAGCATGAGTTAAAAACAGCACTCTAGCAGCAGTGTCATGTTCAGCCAGCTTCAAATGTGCCTGATATTTACATTATTTCCAAACCACTTCTGATTTCAACGAGTTATTTGATGAGAATATGATACACATGAAGATACTGTTTATGCATCAGTTGCTTCATTTACAGAAAGCCAAAACAGCCAAAACAATGTATAGCTCTTGAGCACCAGACTAATGACCCCATGAAAACTACATAATTTGGGATATCATTTAAAAATATTGTGCCTTAAATACTTTACCATTGCTGAACAGACGACAGAGTCTGTACATATGTACAAATGGGATATATCTCTTGATGTGGGCCCGTCAAAAATTCTCAAATTAGTTTGTCCAGTTAGACCATTTTATGATGTGGTCCATCCAGGTTTCCTGTAATTTATGAGTCTTCCAAAAAAAGAATCACTGCTCCATTGAGAGTCACTGCTCTGTCTGTTTGGATCGAGCTTGAACTTTTTGTCTTGGTACATGGTGTGTGTACGTGGTGTGCGTGTCCCAAGGCAAGCGGAGAAGGATCCTGCCTCTTGTTACCCAGAGTAGCTGCCCGTTGCCTGGGCTCACTAATGCGTAAACATGGCATCGGGTGGCTGACTCAACCTGGGGACCCACACATTCTTGGTGGGTTGGGTGGAGTGGGGGGTGAAAGGGCACACAATCTGTGAGCTGTGAAAGCCCAGAGGCACACCTGCATGGAGTCTGGGTGGTCTTGCTGAGAGGAACGTGCTGAACCTGCTAGAGCCACATACTGCAAAGTCCCCTGGGCTGGAAGTGTAGCTGGTCCACTGTAAGTGTGAACACCTAACTGCTATGAAAACATTCTTGCATGTGGATGAAATCATATGGTTTGGGGCAACTTTTTTCTTTTACAGCATCGTGTTTACACTTACTGGGTACAGATTTGATCAATCAGCTAGCTCTTAGAGGGACATAGTAATGGTTCATCAATAACAGATTCAAAAGAGGAAAGATGACAAATGACATTGTGTTTATATAAAAAATATAATAATTTTATTCCGAACTACAAAAATGAAAACGTGACGTTTTCTGGTCACACTTCTCAATAAAATAGTACACAGACTGTCAAAGAAACAGTGACTTCAGCAAATAAGCTATCAATAATCATGTTAAAGCAAAAAAAAAAAGTCAAATGCCTTTAAATTAACTTAAAACAACTGTACAAACATATGTACAATATTTACAGCATTATGATATAAAAAGGAATGAAGCTACAAATCATCCAGTCTTTTTTTCTGACAAAATACTGATTCCCTTCTAGTGACCTAAATCAGTCAGTCAAAGTCAAACACTTATTTTTTTCAGTGCTGTAGCAAACTCTCAATGCGTGTTCGCCAGGCGCCTTGTCTTTAAGGACGGCTGTGTTCAGCTAACTCTGAAACTAGGACCTGTCATTGACACTGCAATGGGAAAACTCTGCAACAGTGCCGCATCACCAGCACATTCAACTAGCACTCTGGTGGGCAAAGTATTTGTGGTTCCCTTTGGGGTTAAAATCTTCACCCTCCCTACTGCAAGTGCTCTGAGTTTTTACAAAAAACTGCCAAGTCGGTTGGATGCCCACCACAGTTTACAGGGGAAGAGAAACTGGCACAAGAGAATTTGCCAATTAGTGACATCACAAGGGTGGTCACAGAGTAGAACAATAGTGCAGTATTCTTACCGGGACTGCAGGGCAGCCCCCAGTCTTTCACATACTCACTGCTAGGGCAGATGTCTGTAAGGCAAGCAGCCCTAGGTATCCGTCAACATGCTCATACATATACACTTAGAATATTCATATAATTTTGTGTCTTAAAAAAAAAAAAAATACACAATGCAAATGAAAACATGAACAAACCAAAAGACAAACAAGTATTGTGCTGCAAATGAGATGGATATTCTGTGGGATTCAAGTGAACAAAGTCATTTGTTGGTTGTTTGGTGGGCGGGTGTTTCTTCACGCCATGTCACCGGCCATCTTCTTGTAGTACATGGACTCGAAGATGTCGTTCTCGCTCGGGCAGTTGAAGTGGCACGCGCAGGTCTTGATGAACATCATCTGCTTCTTCATCACCTGGCCGTCAGGGCACTTGAACTCCATGGGCAGGGTGGTGGTTCTGTGGGGGGTGCAGCAGCGGCCGTCAGTGCACACGCCGCAGAACTTGGGCCTGTAGGACTTGGTGGTCGTGCAGCCGGAGATCTCGAACTTCATGGGCTTGGAGACGCGGGGTGTGCGGATGCACTTCTTCCCTTTCTGTGGGAAAGACAAACGACCACACGTTTAGATTCTTCCCTTCGCTCTGTCAGTTTGAACAAGCTTCAGTTAAGGTAAAGGTAATGCTACTGTATGCATTCAAATGATGAGTCTTTTCCAGTGGTTGAGTGAATAAACTTGTATGGGTGAGAGCAGAATGCTGAAATGTATCTGTTCTCTTCTTCTATATGGAGGATTTATAGTGTGTCGTCGTTTGTTGTGGTGGGTGTGGTCAAGCACGCTTACCCTGATGCTCTGCTCCATGTGCGACTCACAGGGTCTGACCATGCACAGGCGTGACTGCTTCTCCAGCCGGCATTCCCGGTTGTCGTTGGTGACGCGGGTGGAGATTCCCAGGCCGCAGGATTTGGAGCAGGCGCTCCACTCGGTGGTCTGAACCAGGCAGTTCTCCCGCATCAGGGAAGGGTCGGGCCCGAAGGTCTCCTCCTCTCTGTATGCTGTTGGGAAGCGAGGAGGGGGGAAAGGTTCAGTCTCGTTGGTTCTCTCTTGCCAAGGCTGGGAAGGTCTTGTGTGTGGCATGCGTCCCAATGTGGCCAGCAAACAGGGTCAAATACATAATTGTTTTGGATTCAAGTACTTTTCTGTGCTCAGTTTGTCTTCACTACCAACCAAGAGGACCAGAAGGCACTTTTTGAGAGTATTTCATATGTTCCAATACACCAGAAAACTGAATTTGAATCCAAAACCATGACGCACTCGACCCAGGTCTGGTGGCCAGGCAGGGGCTGAGACTCACCGGCCAGGGCGGAGCCCACGAACGTCTGGTGGTGGGGGGAGTCGCACACCCACTCCTCGCAGCACTTCCCGGGGACCTTGATGCGGCGAGGCATGGGGCAGTCGGGGCTGGGCAGGCGGATGTCCATGCTGCAGAGTGGCACGCAGCCCACTGCCCCGTCCAGACAGGTGCACTGGTATTTACAGCTGCTCTGGAAGGACTCGCCGCTCCTGTACACCATCCCGCCGAAAACGCAGGTGGCGCCTTCTCTCGCTGTGGGGGGGAAGGGGGAGGAAAGACGTTTCAGAACGTGCCTTTCCCGAGGTCATCGCAGAGTAGCGCCATAAGTTGAAGTAGAAGGTAAACGTAAAAGAAAAGTTCTTCTCCTTACCTGTGCACACCCCGATGCGGCGGTTGGCGGGGGAGCCGAAGTCACAGAAGAGAGCTTTGTGGGGGTCGCAGACGTCCCTCTCGGTGCAGAGCTCGCCCAGCTGTTTGGCGCACACCCTGCAGCAGCCGCAGGCGTCCGGGACCAGACTCACCCCGGGGGCGCACTGAGGGGGCACCTCGGGGCAGTCGCACTGTCCGCTGCAGTCCTGAGCCGCGGCCTGCAGATCGACCAGAGGGACACGTGTTAGACTCTCGGCTTGCGGACGCAACACCAGATAAGCAACAGTTGTGCGACACTAAGCACGCTTTTGAATCTGCACCTGGCTACATGTGGTGCTTAAACAACCATTGTATCCGTAGGCTCGTGCTGACATATCGACTGCTAGCAGGTGTCAACCGAATGTTGAATGAGAGCGCTATCTTATCAGCAGACACATTCTAGACGCAACCGATTTAACATAGCAGTTGAATTCAGAGGTTTCAACTTACCCAGCAGAAGAGTGAGAGGCACAGGTAAGCGGCCAATTTCAGGTTGTTCAGTCCTGCAGACATTTTGATTTTCTTCTGTTAATGTACTATAACAAAACTTCAGCAATCTTCCTTTAAACTCTTCAAAGACGAGTCTCGTGGTACGCAGTCTGATCGAGCCGATCGTTGTAAGTTTTTTCTCCGGGGATTTCTTTCAGTCTCCCTCTTTCTCTCTCTTTCTCTCTTGTGTCAAAGCTAGAGTTTAGCTTCAGTAGTGGAGCTCTGCTCTCTCAGGAGGAGTTGAAGCGTTGTGTGTCTGAAGCTGGGAGCTCGCCCTGTATTTATACACGCCGGGGCTGTGGTGACGTGCCCGTAGCTGAATGGAGTCCTGGACAAACATGGACATTCTTGGCATTCTTCCCCTGTTTCCTGCCCCCCTTCTAGACTCGCTCCCCCTGACATCCCACATTCCTTCTGTCTGAAACCCGGCGCTGGCACGTATCAAAATAAAAGTGCAGTCTTAACACAATCACTCAACCTTTTATTTTAATGTGTTTATCAGTGGTTGTACGGTACATTATTTAAGCACTAATACAGTATGTCTTTTTCCTGTCTTTGTCTCAGGACCTGAGTACAGCACTGACACAAATTGAGATATCGCCTGCTGACATTATGACTAAACCTCATTATCAAGTATCAGCAAATGTGAATTAATGGAGTGTTTTAATGGAGGTACAGAAGGTGCTGTATGTTTGAATTGTGCTTTACACATTTGTGTTTTTCCGAGGTGCATTGCTAAAGTCTTTAAAGTGCAAAAGCATGACATGTTATACCAATAAATTTAAATCCAGTAAAATCAGATTACATTGCATTTTGAACAGTTAGTTAAAATTACGAGATTACACAAGCAATTAACTTCCATGATGCTTACTGTGCGTTACATAAGAGGGGGAATGGCAATGAAGTGATACCCCCTGTGAATGTATACATCTTTAGTCACTACTGCTATTGGGTTACTGGGAGACACAATAGACTTTCAGTTCGCTGGGGCCCTGCCTGTAATTTTAATCACATTCTTTTTATAGCTGTGTGCTTTCACCTTGCTAATAAGGTTTAGTCTACGTGCATTAAAGCACAGGTGTGCCACATTCCTGAGGTGGTATCCTATTTTGCTCCATCAGATCCTAGACACAGAGCAGACTTGAGGATTGCAGGAAAGCGGCTAGACTCTGGGTTTGTATATTTAAAAAAAAAAAAGAAAAAAAAAAAGGATCACTCGAGCCCAAGACTCCCCACCTCACTCTTATGAAAGGCAGGGCCGCTTCTCGCAGCCCCCAAATCGGAAATGAAAAACTCCCAGAGAAAACTCGGAGCTGCAGGAATGCGCGCTTCTCGCCAGCAGACGTACTGTTACTACATGCGCACGGTCCCAGAGGAAGCGCGGCCTTATAAGGGAATCTCTTTCAGGCTTCCCTTTTTTTCCATGCTTTTTTTCTTTTCGCTTTTTTTCCGAATCTCTGTAGAAGTACAGTAATATCGCCCATTGTGCCGTACTGTCTCTCGCCGATGTTCAAAATGTTAATGTGCCCCGTCTGTCGACACCGATTCATTTGGGGTGAAATGAGGCAGCCAGGTCTTTAACCCTTCCTCTGCCCTTTTGTGTCGGAGGACACAGAGATCTTTTTAAAACGCATTCTTCTCTGCACAAGATTACACGAATGGATAACGGAACGGTGAGCGGCCTTAAGGAGGATGAGCTCATTCCACGGGGTGAGGTTTAATAAAAACAAACTGTGTGTGGTAACGGTGAGCCACGTATTGAAATCCCCTTTCCTTTTTACACTGACTCTTAAATTGCTGTCACCAAGCTTTCCATCAGCTCTCTCCTCTAAGCCCCCAACGCCGGCTGGCGTACACCTTTCCCAAGAAATTCCTCACTCAATGGACCATAGGTAAATACTTTCAGGTCTGTTAACCTTTAATGTCATGCTCTCTGATTTTCCATGGTGGCTAAAAGGGTCTGTAACGTTAGCTGTGGCATGGGAGTTATTTCAAACACGGCACTCCAGATGAGGATTCTGGTTTAGAACAGAAGAAGATTTCCCCCTTGGCCTAGAGCATCTATTCTAGTTGGATCATGGAAAATGGATCAAATATATCATGCCTGTTGCCCACTCGGCCTTGCCAGTGGGATGAGTTTGATTAGACTGCCTGTGTGTTTTTTCAGTTGTAGCGATGGCTGCTGTTTGAGCAAGGTCAAAGGTCAGTTTATGACGAAATGGAAAGGATTCCACACAGAGCAGAAATAAACTGAGGGGTGGAGTTTTATAGTTTAATTCTTCCAGTTGTTTCTGAATTGTTTTGTTTTACATTTTTTTAAAGTTAATTGACATATCTTTGTTGGTTATTATACATACAGTATGTGTGGATTACGTATGTGATTAGTACCATATGAACAATTTTATGGAAGCTAAAGAGAGAAACGGGGCTAAGAACACAGATAAGTAGTTAGCATATTTTGACAGGCTGACATTGGGCCAACAACAGTATCGTTTGAAACTTTAACCTGAAACAGATGTTCTGGGATTTGTGAGGTAAGACAAGCCCTAATCGGCTTTTCGTAGCTCAGGAGGAATTCCATTAATGCTACAATTGAACCTCTGTTTCAGGTGCTGTGAAACAAACCACTGTTCACAGTTGATTGTTTGAAGCACTCAGACTTTCCTAGGAGACGACCTAAAATTCAAATGAACAGTATTTATATTTGGTAGCATCATTATTCAAATGGGTCATAAATGTGCCGGATGTGGTATGTGCTACTTGACCTAAACATATTGGACAAAAAATTACATTGACATAGTTACTCACAAAACCCACACTGTGGGTGGTTACATCACTCGAATCTGTGGTGGTCATGTTCCTGGGTTACGTAGACCTAGCAATTTTGGAAGGGATGCCCTTCCATATTCCTGTCAGACATATTTTCCAGTAGCATTCCTGTGGAATTGCAGCAGTGCATTCCTCTTGGGAATCGCCTCACGCACCACCGTCCGTCTCCCTGGGTTAGGATGATCTCATGCGTCTTTCAAACCAACAGGAAACGTCCAGCTACGATCTGAGGGAGACAAAATTCCACAAAATGACATCACCCACCCATGTTCGGAATGGTCGGCTGGGCGAATTCCAGCTTCGTTCCCCAACATCATTTATCTGAACATAGCGAAGGTTTGTATGTGAGTCAGTCTGCTAGAGAAAGTGATGTCACTCTGTGGAAATGATAATATTTCTGTTAGTCCCACCTAATGGAGAGCTCATTTTATTTCTCATGAGAGGTTTTGGGCAGAGCAGTTGAAAGGTGTGCAGCTAATGAACTGCATGGAAAAGTTCATTCATGCCGGCAATGTGGCCTACTTTTTTACCAAGAAGGGATAGTTGACAGTGACTTTACTGGTTTGTGGCAACTTGGAGTCTTAGCAGTGATTCTCCATTGTTTATTTTACTACTTAGCCTTGTAGTGCTTAAGCTATTTGCAGAGTTGCATGGCCGGATCTGGTGCTGACCATTCATCGTGGCACAGTACAAAAGTGGTCTACTCCTAAAATAATTTACTGGTGCCCAATATAAAGGGCAGCATGCAAGCTAAAATAGTGTAACAGATGGATAAGATGGGTTTTTGCTTTATTATGGAGCTATGACTATGACTAATGTTAGCATAGTTTATTTTGTGATGTTAAATGTGTACGGGGCAGCCTGTAGCGTAGTGGTAAAGGTAAATGACTGGGACACGCAAGGTCGGTGGCTCTAATCCCGGTGTAGCCGCAATAAGATCCGCACAGCCGTTGGGCCCTTGAGCAAGGCCCTTAACCCTGCATTGCTCCAGGGGAGGATTGTCCTCTGCTTAGTCTAATCAACTGTACGTCGCTCTGGATAAGAGCGTCTGCCAAATGACAATAATGTAATGTAATGTATACTCGCTGATCTGGAATGTTTATATGTAGGTCTGGCATACTTACTGTAAATCATGTGAATGCTTGTATGGCCTCCTACTGTACATTGTAAGCTTCTCTGGATGAGTCTACCTCTTAAATGAATGTAATCTAATGCAACGACTGAATTGGTTGTTTTCATGGATTGCCCTAAAATGATTGACATTTGTTAGCCAGGTCTGGCAATCTTACTCATGAAAGTCATGTGAACCCACTTGTGGTCAGCTATTGTAAGTCACTCTTGGTAATGGCATAACAGCTAATGGTTGTAATGACTGAATTGGTCGTCTATACGGACAATGATTTTTTTTGGCCAGATTAGGTGGAATTAAATGCTATTTTAGGGGTTATTTAAGTAAAAAAGTAAAAAGAAAATGTGGGTAAAGGAATGACAATGGTAAAGATGTGTGCGCCACAAACAACAATTAACATAGCCTGCACACAGTCATATATGTAAATCACAATTTATTTCATAGAGCATCATGCTTTAATTTATCAAATTAACAGAATTTATCAAAAGCATAAGAAGGACAGAAGTCCAGTCCAGTCCAGTCCAGTTATCCACAAAAAAGTCTTCTACTATTTTAGCAGCGAAAAATACATGATCTAAAAGTGTCTGAGAACAACTATACATTGAACTTTTTCAACCTTAAAGTAAATAGAAATGAGGATCATTTTGCCCTCATGCTCATATCCAGCATACCATCTACAGTGAAATTGTATAATTTCCAGTTGGCTGCCAGTTAAAAGAATGTACCCTGCTTTGAAAAATCTACCAACCCCCCCTATTCAAACTGAACATGTGGTAGAGATCTCAAAATGAGCTAATTATGAGGGCTGAAGTTCTGGGCCTTCAAAAGCCTGGCTTGACTGAGGTAATTCATAGCCCAGACTTTAGGCCGGAGATCCCTGCCAAATCATGCGCATAAAAAAACCCCCCACTGAATTAAAATTGATAAATTAGATTCTCCCAAAGAAAAAGAAAAAACCCATGGAAGCACATCAGTTGGTATTTTTGGAGTGGAGAGCCCAACGCAGCTGCAATGTGGGGAAATCGTTTGATAAACGAGACCCGCTATTAAAAGACCGAAAGGGGTCCCTGGCACCCTGAGTCGATATGGCCCTGTGCACTTCTTTCAACAAACAGCAGAAAGTAATGTCATCCACCAAGATTTGCAGCACAGCGAGCTCCTAATGGGGCTCTGTGGTAATGAGACAAAATGAGCTCCGCTGCGTCGCGCTCACGCATGTCCGCAAACGCGCTGTTCTGCCAAACGGAATCCCATATGGGAAACCACTTTGAATTTATTGAATTCTTGTTCTTTTTTGGAATCCCAGTAAAATGCTTCGAGCGGTGTCACAGCAAGGCGCAAGCGTTCCAAAAATAGCCCCCACCATGTTAGTCTTTCCCCAGACAAATTACACTGAGGTTTTTTTTTTTTTTTTTTTTTTAAACCAAGCATTCCACAGATGATGTCTTTTATTCTCCTGTCGCCCTGAGAGGTTTCTGTTTGTAGTAACCTGGCCGAGTTGCAGGCAATTTCAAATGCCTTTCTTGAAAAACCTGCTTCCATCTCTTTTAAAATCTGCTATTGCACGGAGGTTAACCATCACCATAACTATTGAGACCATAAAAGATGGAATCCTCATTGAAGACTGCTCTGCTGCTCAGGAAATTATGATGTGTTCTTTTTTGGTTTTGATTATTTTTTTATCTTGGTTAAATTCAAGCGTTTAAATGAGGCTTGGACTGGTTTCTTATTCGCCACTTCATATTTCATAATTCCCAATCCACCATTAATTCAAAAATAAGCTGTTAGGTTATTCCCAATCTGGTTGTGAATGTTTACAATGTTATGTCATAATTTATGAAAGGAGGTAGAATATTCACATGAACATATTCTACCAAACTAATGGATGCAGACATTTTTAGTGAAACGATGACAGGTCAGTGTTTCATATTCATAGCCTCCCCTCCCAAATCTTCCCGATGTACCGAATGCCAGCTGGAATGCCATCAAAGTCAGACCCTCTAAACTGTTTTCAGCCACATTACTGGCGTGATGAGATTATTTTCGGGAAAAAGAGCCCACATTGCGTGCAGTTCTGTGCTGCTGCACCGATCCTCGCTCATAAACAGGCCTCCTGCAGGCTGCTCACCTCCTGCAGTGAATACTCACATGTACGAAATGCTATTTTCTGCACAGTACCAGCTGTTACATAATAAGCCTTTATTAGTAGAATTATGATTTTTTTTATCACATTCCTCAGACTATTTAGAAAACAGGAGTAGATACCTGTGGGCAACTGCCGAGAAGTATGAAAGGCTCCTATTCACAGGAATGAGGTCTATTGGTATCTGGTGCCAAGACAAGCAGTGCAGGAATGCCCCCCATCTCACTCTCTGCTGCCAGGCAGGAAGAACCTGTGAGGACAAACATAACCTGGTGCTCTATTTACAACAACAGCAGTGATGACGTGTTGCCAAAAATAATATTTACATTGACAAAAATGTGCACATGGTTACAATAGAACAGTGGAAAGTTCTCTCTGGCTGTCGGAAAAATAACCTAGGCGGGCAACAAAGACACATAAATAGTTTCAGATCAATCTGGGACGGAAACAATTAAAACATAGCTCCCACAGTTACACAATACCTGTATAGTAATAGAACTTGTCATCATCCAACAGCTTCTGTTCTTTCGCTGTTGCTGTATTGTTGAATGGAAATGCATTTCTATTAATAAAGAAACATGCAGGTGGGGGTAGTGGGGAGGCTAGACAGCAGCAGTGGGGGATTCCAGATGCCGGTAGTGTGAGACATTGAGATCACACAGCTGGGGAACTAGACCAACAGGGATACCAATCGTGGAGTAATCAATAGGTTCACTACATTACATGTCATTTGGCTGACGCTTTTCATCCAAAGCAACTTACAGTAGACTAAGCAGGAGACAATCCTCCCATGGGGCAACGGCTGTGCGGATCTTATTGTGGCTACACCGGGGATCGAACCACCGACCTTGCGTGTCCCAGTCAGGTACCTTAACCGCTACACTACCGGCCGCCCCACAGCTTGCTATTAGGACAGAGAAGGAGTTATAGAGGGAAATGGATCTACCTACTTGCATCAAGAGCCAGCCCAGGAAAAGTGGGGTCACAGCGGCTGACAGGTGACAGCAATCATCAAATCGTGGTCCTGCTGATTTCCCCCCCTCCCTTTACCTGGGAGTCAGGTATGGAGACAGTCTGGCCAATGAGTAGCACTAATTGTTCAGTTAATTACCTGGAAGAAAAGATGCAAGACAAGTTGCTTTATTGGCATGACAAAGTCATGGTCAATAAAAAAATCCTTTTAACTCGTATCACACTGATGGGTCTCTCCTTAAGTTGCAGAAGATTGCAGGCAGTGTATGAATTTAGAACAGTGATTAGGCTTGACCGGCACTATGCCAAATGTTGAACGATTATACGAAAATAATCACCACCTAGCATCTAATCAGAAGTATTCACCCAGACCGTGGTAACTCATTTGAACCGTTTCTGAAATTGTATCTTAATTTAATGCTTTCATTGGTTTGTTCTGGTTTGGTTCTCTTCCTCAAAGTGATTTGGTGCAGCATTTTTGAAATGTATATTTCGGGCCTGACCTACTAAAAATTGGAGCAAAACAGGATTATGAAACAAGTACAATTTAATATTCATACCACTGAATATTGTTAATCCAGAACATGGTTTAATAGGCCAAAATGATTTTTTTTTCCTGCATTCCAATAAAAGGTAAAAAACATGAGTGAAAACAGAGGCCTTGGCAGTATACATGAATTGGAATACTCGTGCATATTAATCAGGATCCAGGACTAGAATTTGCATTGCAATCTATTCATGAGATCATGCAGAAATCTGGAAGTATGATAGTTTGGACTAAATATCTTATTCTTTAAGTGAGCCAATATATCACAAAAAAATGAAGCTGGGTTGAGATTTACTGCATTGAAATCCTGTGAGACGAGAAGAGACATTCACCAGACGATTGCAGTGGGCTGACCTACTAACAGCTTGTCCAACTTGGCACATCACGATCAAAGGGAAATCAACAGAGGGAATTGACGCTTTTGCCCAGTCCCTACTGCCTTTGGCCTCTGAATTCAGACACAAGGCATGATCTTCTGGTTTGTGTTAAACAAACACTGAGGTATAACTTTCAAGCTTCAGAACGCAAAGAAAATACCTAAGCATCAGTCGGAGGTGAGGCAACGTAAACAGGGGTGGCAAAAAGCGGAAACTTTGTTTCCTTTCATTTATTTAGCTAATTTGCCCTATTCTTAATAAGAGAGGAAGCCGTGTACCTAAACAGCAATTATACATCTCACTTGAGCCAACACTGATGGGCGGTATTGAGCAGATTTCACAGGAATGTCAATTTCTCCCCTGCCTTGGCAGGCAGTTACATTCCTCTCTTAATTGGTTTCCTGCAAAAGCTTTGAATCCCAAGATTGGTGCTGGTCAAATGGACGGCATTTGTTTCATAAACTGCCAAAGAAAATGTTATTTAAACTCATAGAGGAACCACCGAAATGTGACTTAACTGTTTTTCTTTTTTTCAAGCAAGTGTTGCATAGCGTGATAGGTATGCATTCTGTCCAAATTTGTACCACTTTCTCCTCAGACATCAAATAAACCCAGAATATTATTTTTTCATTTGAATTTTAAAAGCTAAACTTGTGTATACATTTTGAAAATACGTGCGGTTTCTCGTTTCCTGGACTAGCTTTCAGGTTTTGAAACTGGACCAAAGGACTTTCAGGTGTATCTTTTTATTTGTTGGGTGGGACCAATGGTTTTTGACATGTTTTTTTCCTCCCTTCTGTTTAACAGCAGGCTCTTTGTGTTTCACCTAATACCTAAAAATGTTTGATGCAATATTTATTTCATTTGAAGTTTTTAAATATGATACAAAACATACTCTCCTGTTAAGTGTTTTTTTGTGTTTATATTACATACATCCTGCTGTTAGCTGTACTTTAAAAATAATTCTGGCTCCACTCTCCCTCAAGATTTAAAATGGCATGAACTGTAGTTGAATGCCAAATGTTACATTCCAAACAGTCTTCTCGCATGTACATTATACAGGAAAAACTATTTCATGAAGTAGCCAGTTTGTCCACGATCTGTTATCACTGTAATTCTCGTCTTTCGCTGCTGAAATACATTTCAGAAGAGCTTGTACAGCACACCCCCCCCCCCCCCCCCCCCCAATATAGCCAGTAAACCTTACACGCCATAAAACAGACGTGTCACAACACCGCTGCTGTAAGAGGTACTGACTGGTCACCTTGTGAGCACACTATGACGCTACACTCCTGCTATTCCTGGCATTCAACAGAAGACCGGACACCTTTAGCTCCATGATGGAGTCTAAAGCAAATTTTTCCACGGGTGAAAAAACATATTACACACTGCGGAGTGGTAACTCTGTCTGGAAAGACTGACACCGAGTCACACCCCTAAATTCGGCCCCTGCGTAACCCAACAGACAGGCAGTACACCATGGCCTTTTCCGATATTTGAATTCTCTCATAAAGGCCCAGTCAGAAGGCCCTGACCTCCAGTGCGTGTGCAGAAGTGGAGTCAACAGGGCCTTGCCTGGTATGTCAGTGTTTCCAACCCAAATATAGATACTAGTTTTTACTCAGAATGTTCAGTACACAATTCGTATATTTCTGTAAGCCTTCTCAGTCTCATAAACAGTAACAGTATAAAAAAAGGGGGGAGGGTGTGTTGTTATTATTGTAACTACTGTAAAAACAACTCAGCTGCTAGAAGTTCCTTTACTACAGCACATTCATATCAGTCTTTAACACTCTCCCACTGGGGCCTTTTATCGAGGTGTTGGCATTTCTGGTACAAATGGAAGCTTCTGGAATGGGTTAGAAAACATGTTCATGCTTAGAAAAGACGTTTAAGAGTAGCGTATCTGACATGGGCAGTTGCCATGTAACTTCCTGTTATGATTCTGTTTGGCAGAGGCAAGCTTTCTGTGGTCATCTTCTTAATCTTGTTGATTGACTGCCTACAGCAAAACACATAAATGTAAATTTTCTTGTCCTGTTTATGAAAACAAATATTTTGGATCTGTATTTGGACAATTTTTTATTGTTTCAACTTGACACAAATAGCACACATAATCATAATGAAGCAATGGTACACAAGTAATAGTTGTTGCATAAATGCTGTTGAAAAAAAAATTTCATCATTGTGTAAATGCTTAGAGTTGACGTGGGCTTGAGAGTTAATGTTATAATACATTAATTGGAATTAAAAGTGCACTTCAATAAACAAAACAATATGTTGTGTTATTCCTTACCTATTAGAACATATACAGGCCGCATTTAAAGTAAAATCATATAAATTGCTGCTGAGTATTTATAGTTAACTGACCTATAAACTCCATACTCTATCAAGCAAATGCTGTGTGTTATTCTGGCCAATTAAGAGTCTGTAATAGGCCTGGTAGAGCAATTTAATATGAATATTATATTTATTATTTGTTTGATATTTTTATTAGCGATTTGATTTGGTTTGTAGGGGATGTATGTCTCATTCGTTCCCTTCTCTGCCCCTGGGTTTAGTCTAGCCCACATCTGTTGAGTGAAAAGTAACAATGAGTACATCTGGGAAGTGAGGTTTAGAGAAAGGAGTAGCAGTGTTATGGATAGGATAAGCACAACTGCATGCAACTGGAACATTTTTCGTATAATTGTTACACAAATGTTACATTATTCAGTGTCTAATTAAATTACAAATGCTACATAACACAATCCATTCCCGACTAGTAAGTACAGGAAAAAGTATAAAGAAAAACATACATTTTTATGACTTATTTTGGCAAAACATTAACTTGGATGAACCATATTCAAACCTGCTTTTGATAATCACTTCATACTACAAATTCGCTGAACAGTCTCTACAGATGTTTGGATTCAATACAAAATATGAGATTTATTTCCACCAAACAATCTTGTGGTTGGCTTTCAATTTTGTATTATATATACATAGTATGTAATTCTAGTGGCTAGATGAGTGTTACATGAGCCACAACAGAGGTCACACTAGGGTGATAGAGGGTCATCTATCTTAGAGATTTCAGGCACATCTGACATACAAATGAGTAACGATACTGTGTGATTACCAACTGGCATATCAACCAGTCCACCTGTCAGATACTTGGCCACTTGCTTTTCTGTGGCTTAGAAGTTGAACAGATGAAATATAGCACATGCAAGGCACGTTTCTCAATGACTTGGGAACTGTGGTTACATTGGTGTCTGATTAATTACAAAAGCTCTCATGGCAGCACAATGACATCATGAGTCACACACACACACACACAGACACACAAAAAAGTAGTTTTCGTACTTAAAACATTTTCCCCTGACTAACACAAGCTCAAACTATATCGGTAGCAGATGGAAAAACAGTTCCCCACCCAGTCGCTAAGTGCCTGACTTATATAGGTTTACATTTTGATATACCTGCAAACTGCTTCAGTCACTTGAACACATCTGTTGCCTTTTGATTTGCAGACCACTAATCCTAGTTCTGGCTTTCTTGAGCTGAGTCAGTCGCGCTCCGTTTAAATAGGGGTGTGATTGGCTCAGGGAGCCAAACAAGGCCTTGAAGCCTCAAAAGACAGACATAGCAAAGAGGAGAAGCTATATTGTGTTTCTTGAGGGTGTGACCAGGGGTATTTTAATATGAACCTGCACTGTGGTTGCTTAGCCTTGGGTAATCAGGAGGTTTCACAGGATAATTTGACCAAGGTACTGCCATCAGCAGATATCGAGCACCAGCGAGACATGTTTTCACATAATCAAAAATCCCAGTTGCATTCTGAAACATTTTCTCACAAATTGTAATTTGAGCATTCTTTTTTCTACATATTTGACATGCACAGTTGTATTTGTAGGTCCATCCAATCAGTCTAACATTTCCAGAGGGCACAGACTGAGGTCTCCCTCTATAATCTGTTCAAATCTCACTGTGACCTTCTAGAGGTCAATCAGAGTACTGTGATGAAATGTACAGTATTCATCGTGGTAGTGAAAACCATACATAACATACAGATGTGGTGAACCCTACCCTTTTTAAAAACAATGTAAAAGGTTTGTAGTTTTGGTGCTGATATGTACCGACATGTTTTTAGACCCAACCACTGCCGCTTGAAAGCCACAAATGAGCATTTTTTGTGAAGTTTCTTTTGGGCCTTTTTCATTAAAGTCATACCTTTGGCTCCTGGAGTGAAACCCAGGCTTCTTGAGGTTTCTATTCTGTGGAATGTTCCCATTGGTTCACATAAGCTTTTGGTTATGGAATTGGTCATTTTTTATAGTTCAAAACCAACACATTAAAGTTGCACATGCCATTGAATTTGTATGAAAATAACTCCATCAAATGGGCACAAATATATTAATCGTGCTTTTGAAACCCAAAATTGTATGATTTATGCCGGTTCTGCCTGAATTTTATTTTTCATAATTCAGTGCCATCAAGGAAACTGGCTCAGCGATATGCTATGTGGTTCAAGTGGTTTTTATCTGTTTTAATTGTTGCCATGGAACCCATTGCATCGACTGCAATGCCCTCCTAGTCTTCTCAAAAGATCTTCAAGTGAAATCTAAAGCTTTCTTATTGAGATAAACACGTCTATTTTTATTATTTTAAGCTGTGTTTAAAGTCACATGGACAAAAAATTATTCCAGGCAAAAACCAGATCTTTCCCTTTTCAGGAAGTAACTTGCTCAAGACATGTCCCGAGTATGTTGCACTAATGTCATTTCACGCTTCAGTCATATGTTCTCTGAACTGTATCTAGCTTGTTGGCCATATCAAGATGGTAGGCATTTATATAGCGCCTTTATCCAAAGCACTGTCAGATCAGTGTATTATAGTTACCGGTGCCTTCTCGTCTCTTAAGAGAAACAAGAACATGAATGTTGTGTAATCGTAGGAAAAGAAAGGAAACATCTTGTCATTAACATATACAAAGACATTGGACTTTAAGCTGGTGAACGTAACACAGAAGTTTAAGACCCACTTGTCCTGCTACTTGTTTTCCACTAGTTTGTGTGAAAAAGGTCAGCTGAGGAGTTTACTTGAGCTTACAGCAGACCTGCATTTATGAAACATGCTCTATCCGCACCCCCTCCAAGTTTGAAACCCATAGGACAAAAATCCCCTTGTTAGTAAAGGAGTGAGTAGGCTAAACATCCCTGCTTCTTAAAAAGCCCATTTAATGATGCTCAGTTTTAACTGCTGTGGGTGCTTGCCTGGGAGGATTATTGAGCTAATGGGCCAGCAAGAGAATATTGCAGTTTTGCTGACTCAAGTGTGGGTGGACAGTCAGCCAATCAGATATCTGAAATTGGGCACCTCCTTTCTGAAACAGCTTGTTGTTTGTACAAAAAATAGTGACGTTAGATCAGAAAATGTATATGAGCCTTGGATTTAGAACAGTAGTTACATATTGGCCTCTGATATAATTTGTTTTATATGAGCATTCAAGTTTCATATGAGGCTTTTCGTGGACCTTTTTTAATTGCAGTATATTTAGCATGTGCGTGACAAGCCTAATATGCCAGTAGGAGTTCAGGAATTAATTCAGTATAAATCATTAGAATGAACTGGTTATTTCCCACCTATTTTTCAGAACCCATGTTTAATTTGGGTAGATACGTGGACTTACACGTTATATTCTTCTTAACAATTTCAAATTGTCTTGTCTGAGAGGCATGTCAAAGTGGCTATGAGGGAGAAGAGAGAGGCAAGGGGAAAGTGCACTCTAGGGATGTCATTAAGGTTAAAATACGCAGTATACTATGTTGCCGCAATCAGCTACTCGGTAATCACATTTCAAACAATTTGTTGGATTGGAAAATATTTGCCTGAGAATCTTGCCAGTGTTATTGAAGCTCTGGTATAGTGATTTTTCATATTCAGCAGAGGTTCACAAATTAGGATTCAGTGTAAAGTCTCATTTGTCTTAGTAAAAATATGGTTTATGTACAATTTAGCAGATCTTGGATGAAGTGGGAATTAATAACAATAAAACGAAAGACCACTGTTCACTAATGTTTTCCATTTTAGGTTCTGATGACTATATGAACGTGTGGTTTATGACTTCAGTAGAAAAAGGGAGCCCCAATGGAAAGCGTAATGTTTCAAAAGCAATTTCTCTTGGCTTTGGATTTACTTGGTACAGTTCTGTATAACAATGGCCTCAAAGAGATGGCCTTACAGGACATAAATTACTGAAACTGTTTCACAGAGTAGAATTAGCACATTTAGAGCAAATTTAATTTGCACTATGATACCAAGAATAACTGCTCAGCTAGAACTAAGCCACTTATAAGCGATTGAAAGTTAACACTGGAAAACGGAATGCCTTTCCCAGCTGACCAGTGGTAAATGATAAAAACAGTGGTACTTTATGAAAAATACCAGCCACAATAACAGTGAAATGGAACATGGTAAAAGCAGAAGTGTTCTTATTTTTAATACTCTGTGGAAAACAATACTTTTTCTGTCTGACCTTTTCACTTGAAGGAGAAGGGTGACAAGGTACAGATAATGGTTACCAACTGCCTAGCACAGCTTTGAACTTGTCTTTCACGGAAACATTGAAAATCACCGACACACATTTTCTGAAAGATAACCGTCTATTCTATTGTATTACCTGGGGGTCAATCATAAGTATTTAATGTTAAATAGCTTATAACCCAACCCAATATAAGCCCTGTATTTTCAGGTTTTGAATATTAAAGGTGTTCACAGTGATACTTGCATAGTACCAGCTGTTTATTTGAAAAATGTGTGCTGGATATGCACAGTAAAACAACTTCACGATACTTTATTGTGGAAACACTATTATGAAAATATCTGCATTCCTTTATTTTTTCTCGCCAACAAACATGTAAAAGTAATTCCAAATGTTAATGAAATGATTCACATATTCACATTTTTACATTTTTGTATTGATTTACTTATTTCAGATGTTCCTTCTCATATATTTAGAAAGAGGAGTTTGTTGTTTTGGAAACAATAGGAAATGTAGGCTTGTTTGCCTATCAGATAAGTGTAACCACAGTGGATAATGAGGCCATTAAAACAAATGAGTGGAAAGTATTTCAGTGATGTACTGCAATTTAGGATTATACAGGCACAAGTGAAGCTGACTCCCAGTTGTACTGCCGACTTGGTAGACTCTCAGGTTATGGCAACAACAGTTTGTTTTTCAAACCTGCAATCAATTTCATAAAATTTCAAGTTTTGAAACAAATTGATTGAACATAGATTAAGATTTTGTTTCATTGTGGATTTTACTGGACTGGACACAATTCCCAACACTGAAAGAAAAGAATTTGCAACATTTTTTATTATTATTATTTTTTCATCATTACTTCATTGAAACAGCTCAAACTAATTGGGGAGAAATTAAGCGAGATTAAGTGAACATGAGTGACTGAGAACATTAATACAAACCTATTCAGACAACATATTGAATGTTAGCCGTAGAATTGCATTGACCTTGGGATTCTGACAAAAATATAGGAAGTTGACCCTCCACCCACACACCGCCTCCCTCAGAGATTCTCCCCAGTCTTCAGAGAGGATTAAACAAACATAAAGAAACACATTTCCTGGCTATGGAGGATTGGCAGGCTCTGTATAGAAGACCCTGGAGACCCCAGTGATAACGCAGACCATAAAGTACAGTCGTATCCTCCATCCTGTTTTCCTCCCTCAAGTATAAGGTCTTAGACGAGGTGCTTGCCTCATTGTACTGGAAACTGCAGGGAGGCGGTGGAGGGTGGGGGAGGGTTGTCCATGCTTGAAAGTCATTCCAAAGAACTCCCACTTCTTTCCATAGGATGCAGTTGTGCATCTCAATGAAATGTTTACTGTGCCGATGCCGGTGAGTATGGGCTTGAGTCTAGTGGAGTGTCATGTCACTTTCCAGAGCATTGCCCAAGGAGGATGAGTTTCAGACTGAATGAAATTCGGAGGATATGACTCAAATGAGGTGGCACGGTAGCGCAGTGGATCGCTCGCTGTGAGAATGTCCTTGGTAGGAATCCAGCCCAGGTCTTTTCTGTGTTTCTGTAGGGGGAACCCCCCCCACCCCCACCCCCGCCCATATGTGATTTCTCTGGGTTCTCTGGTTTCTTCCCACAATCCAAAGACATATAAGTTTGGCTATTTGGGGGCGGTGGGGTCCGTAAATAGGGGGTTACTGTAAATGAGCATGTGCTCTGTCAACCTACCCTAAAAAAAGGTTATATTCTAAATTCTGATTGCATTCAGAGTGAAAAATGGGGAAATATTAAGAAAAAAGCTTTCTCATTAGAGTGAATGGTGTGCTATTTTTGATCAGAACAATTGTACTTTTTGAAACTGAAGCACAAGGGAATAAATACAGACAAAACCAAGTCATTTCAGCAATTTAATGTTGGGTTAACAGGATGATCGAGTGCTAAAGACACATTTGCGCCCGAACGGCCAGGGGAGGTCGCTAGGGTGCCTTAATGGTGCCTTAACCGGATGAGCTACCCAGCAGTCCCGGTGAATGCTATGATGAATCCTGTGCCTAGTGTTGTCTTTAGTGGAAAAACAGTTGCATAGAAGTATGTGATGAGATGTAATAGAGGTAATCTGGACATCATTTGGCAGGAAAGACTATGCGCCATTACAGGCTCGGCTGGATGAGTCTACCAGACACAGACCTCGATCCTGCATCCCATCGTCTGGGACGAGTGAATGAAGTATTTAGAGACTTCTGTCTGGAAAGGATTCACTTGGGGTCTGTCCTAAAAGAAAATCCAAAACACATGGTGAAGAACAGTCACCTGTCTGCTCTACTCCTCCATTCCTGAAACCTCTTCTTTGGGGCTAGACAATCAGGGCATTGTTTAGTCAGTGGGACCTAGACTAGCAGTGCAGATCAGGTATTCATTTCATTCGGCTTCCAGCTCTTTAACTGTAAACCACGTGTTTCTGATTCTGGTAAGAAATTGTAGCCATGTACACGAGGCAGTTTCCCAGCAAAGTCTGTTTGTAGAGGAACACTTATTTAATGCGGCATTAAGCACTATGCTTTGAAGGTAGAATGTGTTCAGTTACTGTGTCACTGAACTGGCAATGTAGTTCACTGGACGTGGTGTACTAGTAGTGACGAACGTGCAAAAACCATGCTTGTCTTCCTCAACCTGCCTATTTTTGACTTAGCTGTTCATGACCACACATATATTTTGCTTTTATAGAACCCCAGGAAAAATAGTTTATCCCTTTTAATAACACTCTGACTGTCTACAGGGGTGAAGTCAGTGCTTGAGTTTCAAAGGCAGTCCATCATTGTAGGTATGACATTTCTCGGCTGTCGCAGGGTTCAGCTGGACCCCAACAAAATCAAGTCCTGCCAGCACAGGAGCTCCTTGATGTCTGTGCACCAACAAAATAAACATGGCTTTCAGCAGATGGTCAATCAGGGGCACCTTCAAAGAAAATACTCAAATTATGGCTAAGATGAATGTGAATATTTTTTAGACAGGCGGTATAGCTGTGTGTAGAACTGATTATTCTAGTTTCATCTGGTTTTTTGCATGCCCATGCCAAATCGAAGACAATCCTTAGCCTGTAGCCTAGTGGCTAAGGTACATGACTGGCACCCGGAAGGTTGATGGTCCAATCTCCGGTGTACCCACGATAAGATCTACACAGCTATGGGGCCCTTAACCCTGCATTGCTCTAGGGGGGATTGTCCCCTGCTTAGTCTAATCAATCAAGTTGCTTTGGACAAAAGCGTCAGCTTAATAGCTAATTATTATTATTAATTATAAGGGTACAAGGGCAAGCCCAGACCATTATGCTACACTGCCACCATTAGACTAACTGTAAACTCTTAAAGATTACATTCTCATCACTGTTGGGGTATTCTTGTACTTGTGTGTAATCACCCTGCTGTAAAATCCAACTATGCCAGCTTGACCAGCTTGAAAATTGAGCTGGTCATAAATCTTTTCTAGCTGGGTATGCTGGTCAACCAGCATGTGCTGGTAGCTTGTCCGAGCAGTAGTTTCAAAACATAGCTTGAACTGGTCAAACCATGTCAAGCTGGGAGCTTGTCTGATCTGCTCAACCAGCTAAACCATGTGGAGCAGCAGGGCATTCACTGCCAACCACAGAACCTTTTAATGGTGCATTTCGTATTGTCAGCTTGCAGCTTGAAGAACAAGGAAGAACATTTTTCATTAACAGTAGTAGCATTGCCTGGTGAGGTGTCTGCAGAAAATGGCATACAGTGAACTGTTCAATAAGGATGCAATGAAAAGACATAACATACATTTGGATTTCTTAAACATCAACACTGCAGCAATAGTGTTTTATTTACAAAATGACAGAACATTAAACATTAACATATTTTATAGGTTGTACATACCATATTTATACACATTTTGAGAAGTTGTGTTTAGCAGGGGTTACATGTCACGAGCTTGAAAAATGATTTATCTCATGTTCACGTTCATACCTGGGGAACCCGTATAATGAAAACAGTTATGTAACTTTTTAAACAGCTGGGATTTCACTTGAGCAGTAAAGTACCGTGTTCAATGGTGTAACAGCGATGTTCAACTCCAAAGTGGCTCAACAGCCAACACTGAGTGCAGGCTTGATTATATAATATAGACATTGTGGGCAGTGGCCTGGATCATGTCATTAACTGCCTATCTACAGTAGCAGAACACAGTTTGCTACTGCTAGGGTTTAAATCACCCAGGGTAACTCAGGTTAAATTACAGGCCTCCAGTTGTATATCAGTTAGATTTATGTCTCTCCTTGAATAGCTGACACTTCACACTCCTGAAGTTCTGTGTGACTAGAATAGTGAAAAGTAGTTACAGGTTTATTGACACATGCATCAAAGATGAGCACACGCTTCAGTGGCAATGCTCCTTGCCTGTTCTGCAAAAATGTAAGGTCAGGCACCTAAAGTAATGGGTTGAGTAGCACCTGATGGATGTACAATAATACTTAAGGACATGTCTGATTGTATATTATTTTAAAAAATGCTTTGAAAGATTTGTGCAAACACTCCCTCTTCATGTGGTTCTGGACAGAATTAACTGCTTCCATTTATAGAAACATAACTTGCAGCTGAAAATAACTGTGATACTGTGATAGATAAAGTGTTTCAGCTGTTCTTTTTTCTCCCCCAAAAAATGCTGATAACTCTTGGACTGGAACATGTTGCCTTCTATTAAACTTTTACTGTAATTAGTGAGGTTTTTAGGTCTGAAATTCTCCCATCTCCCATCAACCCAAGAAATGATCTGCTTGTAGTGGGCTACACACTCTTCTCTGTGTGGAGTTTGCATGTTCACACTGTGTCTGCGTGGGTTTTGTCCGGGCATTCTAGTTTCCTCTCACAGTCTGAAAAACATGTAGGCTCCAGGGCTTACTTGCAAAACAGATGCCACTATCAGTGTGACCACCTTGGTTAAACAAAGGTTAAATACAAATAAATAAATAAAAAATTCTGATAGATTCCCTTATGTAGTGGTTGCATCCATTTTGAAGGGCATGCTCCTGTTTGGTGGGAAATTATTTCAGTGTCCAAATCTGATGGATATGGCATTGAACATAATATGTGAGGTCAATATGTTTTTGCAGAGTACTGATGGTAACTATATGCAATAAATCCTTCATAATGCATTCCGTAGATGCTACAAAAACATTGCTGCATGATAAGATTTGTCGAAAACTGGAATATGCTGTGGTGACAAGTGGTATATCAGGCTTAGGAAAATGATATTTTTGAAGGCTTGTTTGCATTTGGCTCAAGCAAAGTGTCCCCAACCTGGCTTAGGTGCTCTTTAAGACAAACTAAGAGGGAATGCCACAGCCCCTGGCACATCCAGACTGTGGCATTGATGCTTCATGTCAGATGCTAGAATGGTCAAACCAGTGGGCAGGGCAGACATCCAAGTACCTGACAAGCAGTCATTGCTCATCATTACGCAAAATGCTTCTTAACACCATCCAAGTCGGAGGCAATATTCAGTTCATGGGGCTTTCGTGCAGAACTGGAACACATTCCCATGGAGAGGTGCTAAAATAGCAGCTGGGAACTGTGTGAAAACAGAGAGCCTCTGCACAATGGGCTCCACTGACACACAGGTTTCTTTCTTAACTGAAAGCTAAGAACCCAAACAACTGGTCAAGTATAGTTTTTTCCCCGGTGGCACTGAAAAAAATCTCACACAATCAACAACATTCTCAAAACATTTTGTTTTCTGTTCCTGCTGGTCTAGCTGGGTATGAGCTGGACCATTGCTTTCTTTATTCTGTGTATAGGCGTGAGGGAAAATGCATTGTCCTTAGCAACTACTATCTTGTGATGGCAATTTGTTTGCTTTTTACTCAAACCTTGTTCAGGTTGTGTTTGAAATTGTGTCTTAAAACTTTCTTTGGTCCGGCTTATTGACTCACACTCTCTGTGTTTTGTGCTCTAATTTGTTCAGAATGACGTTTCGAATGACGACAATTGGGCTGCAGATGTGTTTGCCTGTTTGAGCCCTTTTCTGTGTCCGCCCTCAACGTGTTGACTTATCTCACCATAAACTTGTCAGCTGCCACTATAGAGCGACTGGCCTTTGAGGTGTTTCTGAAAAAAAAACCCCAGAGCAGACCAAAAAAAAAAAAATCACAAAAACAGTCAGTCTAGAGCAGTCTTTTGACAAAAGTATTCTAACGGTCTGATACGTGTGCTGGTTTCCTCTGGGCAAAAATGTCCCTGAACAGTCCTGGTTTTTCGAAAGAAGAATGCCTTCACTGGACCCAGCCTCCATCTGTCTGCTTTTTCTTGCAGGCGGGGAACTTCCTCCCCTGCCAGGAGTAAAAAGGGAAGTTACCAGGCGTTGTAGTATGTGGGAGCTCTCAGCTACAGCTGTAAGAGAGAGAGAGAGTGAGGGGAAAAAAACGAGACTTTGGAAATAAAACCAGACAGACCCAAGTACCTTAATTGGTCACAGTAGGCTCTGAGGGGAAAAGACATAACAAAAAAGAGAAGTGAAGCATGATCATATCAATGAAAAAAGTAATACGCTTTTAATTTTATGCTGAGGTTCCAGACATTAAAAACATGGGCATGGCCAAGGATTGGTAATTGCAAGCTTATGTATTTTGTTTCTTTTTGTGCTCCATTTCAATTCACAGGTTGTGGGCCCCTGACACGCCTCTCTGTAAAGTATATATATCTACACCATCTACAGCCAAGTTGTATATATCGTTACACTTCAGAGAGTTTCATTTTTGTCAAATAAGCATGTACCCGCTGCAGTGCAGCTTAGGTCAGAAAGATCTACTCTTGCTTTGAAAGTAACTTTAACACCCATGTTCATATGAGCTGCTTTTCTCAACCTTTTGGACACTATGGGCCACATGTCCCAAATGAAAGTGTTTATTACGGATTAAAAATGAAGCACTGTAGTATTCTAACATTTAAGGAATTTTCTGTAAATATATTCATTTGTCTTCCAAAAAAAATACATATTCTGGGCTGTGCCATTATGTAGATTAGGCCACAAATGAAACTGAAAGTATGCATTAAAAGATCATAGCAGAGAACCCACTCACTAATAATAATAATAATAATAATAACAACAGCAATAATAATAATACACTGAACTCGTGCAACACTGTTGACATACCATGCATTTCCAAATAAATCCTGGCTGATGAAACTTTGAATGTGCTTAGATTTGGCCGTGGTCCTGAGGTGGTGATTTCATCTGACAATTCCAATCACAAAAGTGAAATTAGTACCGTAAGAGATAACTAAGAGTCATAGATGGTATGTTACAGGTGTTCCAAGGGAATATACCATTTTCGAAGGTGTCTGGCAATGTTTGAGATCAAATCGAGACAGCGTCTTTACAAGTCCACCAGTGAGCAACAGGTACAGTACCATTCTTGATAATGATGATATTTCTGGCTGTGACTTTACTGAAAGACCAGCTATCCCCAAGGTTATAACAGTGTCCTGTTCCGCCATTAGAGGCCAGTAGTTGTTGAGTTCATTTTCCTTAAGGCGCACCTGTGACTGAGATCTGTAATTAAGGTAAAACCGAATGTCTTCCAATGACTCAAGAGTTACTGTAATAGGCCTGTAGGCTCTGACTAAGTGCTGTTTGGCATGGCAGTGGGTGAGTCTTTAACGGTGTACAGAGCATCTAACAGTCAGACGCAAGAGGTGTGGCATAGTGCAATTGTCTGAAAGCAGGGCTGCCATTTGCTCATGAGAACACGTGTCGAAACATGTCTGATTCTACCGTTGCGCTGCATTCATCATCCTATAGGCGAGAAAGCTGAAAAAAGCTGTTGCCTTTGCTCGATTCAGCTGCTTATTTAACGTGCACATTGCGAGTGGGGCACATTAGAAATAAAAGTGTGCACTGCCAGTAAGCTGAACACATGTCATCCCTCTGAGGGGAGACATTATGGGTGCGAGTGTGTGTTTTCACATCCGTTTTCAGATGTGCACGGCTCAATTTGCTGGTCTGCGCTAGGCGCTTGCCAGTGCTCCACTTAATGGATCGCACGGTATGTTTTTGCAGGTGTGGGACATTTCGTGCGGGACAGCCCATTGGTGGTATTTCCTCCTTTCACGGTAACTGGGTTGCTGTTCAGGAACCGCTCGAGTACCTGCCAGGCTGCACTTCTGGCTGAGCCATTTTACTGGGCACCTGGGTGAGGTTTACCAAGGGGTCAAAACAAAAAAGGACCACTCCTTTCTTTTTAAGCTCAAACTTAGTCGTTACGCCCATGCCAGATTAGTATCTGAGGGCCATACGCAGGGCATCTTGAACTGCATGCAAAATGTTGCATGAAACTGCAACACTAAAGATGGGAGATTAGGGTATGTACACGGTAAGATGAAACTAGTTGAAGCTGGGCTAATAACAGGTAATTACACTTTAGTCTATGATTTTCGAATGGGATCTTTTAACACGGTCAATTAGATACAAGTCATATCGGTTTCAGTTTCCCTCACTATGTTCACAATGGTCTTTGTTGGCAAACAGATCTCCAGAAGCATGACATATTTATAAATGAGCCACAGGGAATATGTTGAGCCAGGCTAATAATACATTCTTGATACACCCACTCAAACACATCCCTCTGGCTGTTATATCCTCATCACCCCGTGTGCCTTTTAACAAGCAGTTCTCAACCCTGGTCTGGGAAGCCTATTGGATCTATAGGTTGTCTTCATGGTCAACTGTGACAAGTATAAATAATCTTATTGGCTTAGAAGTGAAGAACCAGCCAACTGTTCTCTAGGAGAGAATAAATATTTATATGATTTTTTTTTTTCACATTTCTCCTGCATATTTGAAATGAACCCAAGAATCTTTTATTTTTTCCCCCTTTGGCCTTGTGTGCTTATGCTTGTGTTTTGACGGTTTGAAATTTCACAGACAAATCTTAATTTCACAGAATCCACAACCTTGTTGACCTCAGACCAAAAACTGTGGCATTAATAATAAGCAATGGGCAATTAGACCATATGAAAACCATAAAAAACACATAATTACACAGTATATTTATCAAATCACTTATTTTGATTTATATGTCTTGTGTGTATATATTATTTTGGTTAATAATTGATTTAATGCTACATACTTCATATGCAGGGCACACTATTCAAAGCACAGAGATCCATCCCCAGACTGTACACTGACGCAAAAAGATGGCTGGCAAGAGAGAGAAAAAATAAACCGCAAATTCCTCCGTCTATGCGAGGGTGAATCTAAACTTGGCTATTTTTAAAATATACCCACCATGGGGCTAGGAGCAGGCCGGGAGCCAGCTCCCCTTGTAACAGTATGTTCTCAATGAAAAAGTCCACATAGATCACATCCGGACTGACTGCAGTAAGGAGAAAAACAAGAGTGAGCTTAGCAGCACAAGACAAATGAAGGCCTATTCCACCAGGAGCTACAGCGTTGCAGACTGTTATTCTTAATTTAAAAAAATACTGCTTTGTGATTGTTACCTTTGCCTCGTGCACCTGTTTTTACAGAAAATACAAGTAGAAATGCAAATACTGCATCACTGCTTCATATTAGTGGCAATTAGAAGCTATGTTTTATTTATATTCTATTTCACAAAAGTAGCCAAAAATAAAACTCAAGGATAAACTATCATAAAATGTTGTTCATCATATTGACTTTGAAGAGCTCAGAGGGTTGAGCCACATATCGGAAAGTAGGGATCTAAAAGATGGTGGTTGATTTGGGCAATCAGTTCTTTAACCGAAAAATAGCTTTTTAGAGCAGAATTGATAAAAGAGCAAAATTGATATTGTTGTTACAAAACTGATTTTAAAAATGATATTTGTTTTTTTTGCATTTATCACTGTAATTACAATCTGAACTGTTATAGATGCACTTCTCTGTACTTTAATAAAGCAATTTAGCTGTTGGTGTGTCCACACTTCATTATAACTATGCTCTTTAAAGATGTCTAATTAAGAAAATAAACCTTTTAAAAAGATTACACCACATCACACAATCAATTCTTTGCATTTGAATGGACTTCTGCACAAGCAGGTCTTTTTTGTTAGAGGTGAAGTCTTGCTAAATCTGCAAGGTCCAAACGCACATGACTTTTTTTAAGAGAATGGAAGATGACACACTGCCAGTTTTTTGCATGTTAGGCCCAAGACACACCTATTAACTAATTAAGGCACTAAGTTCATCCTTTTTTAACCTTGCGCTTGAGCTTTGTGCTCCAACCATCTGCTGTTAAACTAGCAAATGTGGGTTTGGACATGCTCTAATTACACTTTCCCCTGCGATATAGACCATTTAGACCAACTAAGATTGCTAAAATAGCCCTAAAAACACAAACAGGAGCTAATACAACTACTAGGCTCAGCACCTTTGTTGGTTCCTGTGCATAATAGACATGGTATTCTCTTCAAAGCGGAACCATACAGATGCCCACAATTTGTGTTTTGGTTGCCATGTTTAGTGGGGGTGCATCCGCTCCTGTACCTCTTGGTTGGCCTGTGTGTGGCACAGTGTGTGTATTTGGGCACTCCAGCTGCAAACAGACACGGAAGCACATGTATGAGTGTGTTAGTGCGTGTGGGGCCGTCGACATGCTCTGACAAATGAAGCGTAGAGGACCAACCAGGAGTGTTACTTAAAATAAAGAGAATAGCAGACAGCACCAGATTTAAAAAACAAATAAAGGTATGAACAAATGGAAGAGTCTGTTAAATAAAAGAAGAAACTAGACACGGATGATATTGTACTTTGCCCTCAATGTGCATTTTACCGTTCATTATTACGCCAGACCGCTGGTTTGTGTTATTGACTGTTTTCCCAAATGGCTAAGAGTAACCAAGCAACAGTCAGGACAATCACATGGAGGTATGCTAGCAGGTGTCCTCTCATCTAAGACCAACCACAGACAGCTGCAGTAATGGTGAAAGCAGAAATGGTGATTTGATTTCATGTGATTTCATTGATTTCTTCAAGCAGCACCTCTCCCCATCCCTCCCTACCTCCCTGTGAACCTTAATTGTTGTCTCTGTGACTTGCTTTGTGTATCGGTATTTTTAGTTGGCTAGGTAAGCAGAGTTTGGATAGTTAACTTTGGTCACTTTTGCTCTTTGTTTGTTTGTTTGTTCAAAAAAAAAAAAAAAAAAAAAAAAAAGGCCCTTGTCCTTATCTTTGTTGTACAGGTAGCAGTTGAAATTGTACTTCCCTCTAGGGTCTTTCAGCGAACTTATCCCTGGTTATGGGTATGCACTTTGTTGTACGTCGCTCTGGATAAGAGCGTCTGCCAAATGCCAATAATGTAATGTAATGTAATGTAATGTGTTTAAAGGAACTTGATGAACCACGTCGGTATGGAGTAGGTAGCCTTGGTTCTCCTTGCAGACCCCCTTGAATTTAAACAGGCCTCATTCATATCCTCTTGATTTTGAAGGGAACGACTGCTTCCACTATGCGGTGTATGTCATTGTCCAATTTATTTGGAATTAGATCCCGTTTCAGGTTTTCTCAGAGTGTTCTTTGGGTCCCATGTCTAGAATGTCATAGTGGTTGCATTCGGATGAGGTCATGGGTAACATTTTCTGATGTGCGTAACCAATGATGTCATAAACTTGGGTTGCTTTTGCTTTGTCATTGGCTAAAGTCCCAGAAATATCCTGAGGCGTATTGCGTTTCTGTTTTGTAATAGTTCTGCAAGTTCATTTGTAAATTACATATTTGTTTTAACAGGTAAATATGAATTGCGTACATATTACGGTTCACATCTTATCGCATTCCAAAGTAAGTCAGTGATTTTTCATGTTCCAGGCCTTAATCCACAGTTGCTTGCTTATCAGCTGAGATAGTTACTGGTGTAAACTACAGTATGCGCTCACCCTGGTTTGCAGCAATAGTTGGGCTTGGCCCTGATTAGACACATTCAGATGGCGCAAGAGCTGGCTGAGTTTTATATTTCAAAACAAATTCAAACACATCCCTCCCATCAACTATGATACAAATGAACTGCTATAAAAGATATTTCCCTGTTATTAAAGTTCTTGGTCAGTATTTTTCAATGCCAGTTATTAATATTCAAGGCTGCTGTTTTTTTTCTTCTGTTTTCTGTCCCAAAAAGAGATGGTAAGAATGAGTTTTAACCACTACTTCTTTCTGCCAATTTATTGAGCAATTGTAGCAGAAGGCGATCCCTCTATTTGCAGAAATAATGCATTCAGAAAAAATGCATTCTCCTATGAGCTGCAGGGGTGAGTAGTATATATGGGCAGACTCAGCATTCCAAATCAGAAGAGATTATGTTTCCGGACCTGGCTCTGTGCTTCTAAGAAACCTGCCCTGTGTAATGCTTCGAAACCAGAACAGTAGGCCGGAAAACAGGGTCACTTTCCCACAGTGCTTCAGCTCTGTTTGATCACCTGCTGGAGGAAAGCAAGCTCAGTGTGATCTCACCAGTGTGTGGACAAGATTATCATTTGTGAGTCAGCACAGTGCTGGGAAATGAGCATGTCGAATTTGCAGGTGGCGTCTCCCCGTTCTTGTAAGGATCAAGAGGCCGCAGGCTTTTGAAGGCAGCTGTCACACAGTTCATCGGGGTGAAGAGTAGGGTCATCACAGCATACTCAGAGTGTCCACGTTCAATGAACCACACGCTAATACCCTCTAATATTCTCTTCACCTGTCCAAAGCATGTTGCAGCAATGAGGTAAGCCCACGAATGCACTTCAGTGTTCCAAATTGTGAGAAAAAAACCTAGATAATTCATTTTTTCAAATGGGTGTAGAGACACAAGTGCCTTACTATTTAGTTTTACAGGCTTAAAAAAACAAAATGGCAGTATTCAGTTCCAGGTCCTGGTGCAAGTACGTAGGTTGGATGGCTGTTGACATTGTGGGTGTGATGCAGTTTTTTGTTTTTTGCTATGTCTTTGCATATCCGAATATGTGTAGTGCATTAAATTTGCACAGACTAGAGTTTGATAGGCAGAAGTTGGGCACATATGAAACTACTTCTTCAAATCACCTTTACTAACAATGCAAACATCACATTGGAAAGGGCCTCTGTCTGACTCTAATCTGTTTCCAATCACAGACATATACCACGTGGACGTTTTTAACACCTCACAAAAAACATCAAAGACTAGGGTGAATGCCTCCTGCTAGTCTGGTTTTTGTTAAACTACGTCATTTCAACTTCACCCTTACTGTGGGAAAAGCTGCTTGCACAAACAAGAAGCTTTTGAAATACAGCAAATTATATAAGTATTTAAATATAATGTAATGACTTGCTTGCACTCCTGTTATTGTACTACGATGTCAAATTCGCAACATTTGTATCACAATAAAACGGTCATAAAAATGGTTGTGCCAGTATACATCTTGCCACCCTGAAAACCTACAGTCTAACAGATGTTACACATTGTAAGTGCATTCTAGGGCAAAGAGTTAGAGGATTGTTTTTTTAATCTGCACACAGCTATTTGTTCTCATAATAGCTTGGTTAAGACAGCTACACACTGTCACAGGTTTGTGTCAACATATCAACTTGAGAAAAGGTCCTAGACTTCCATATTGCACAGTCTCTCACCAAAATATTTATTTCACCTCGTCGTTGAGTTGCAGAATAAATGGCAGCTTGGTCAGTCTGCGGACCTGTTGTTGCCTATGGCTCCTGTCTAGTCATGGCCCCACGGTGCAAAGAAGTCTTATGGTGGAGGATATGTTTTCAACGTGATAAATTCCTCCTGGCTGAAAAAAAAAATGGACTGAAAAATCTCCCCCGTAAAACCAAGTAGTGTTTGTCCACCATGGGATGTTTCAACATTGGGCCAGGGTCTGTGCAGCCTTGCAGTGTTTGCCTGGGGTCAACAGTGTCTTCTGCCCCTGTCAGGTGGACATTCCCAGTGTCGTTTGTGGGATTTACTGCTCAGCCATCAGGCTGGTTTACCTCGGGTCATTCTAGGCGGGGTAAAAGGGAGAAAAACACCTAGTGAAGTACAAGCTGTCTTTATCACAAATGGCCTTTTTTTTTTCTTGTGGCCGAATTTCTGGGGGACTGATACTGTTGGGGTGAGGGTCAGGAAATGGTGAAGTGCCCAGAAGCTTGCTGATTTGAATTCCAGGGTGGGGGCATTACCATGGTGCCAGTGAGTGAGGTACTGGCCTGTACTGGCATGCGTAAAGTATCCACTGTAAATTATGAAAATCCTTCAGGGTATGGGTGCCAGCTTTGAAAGATAACATGGCTTGCAGAGAATGCTCCGTTCTCAGGAATTCTTCGCGCTTGCCAAGAAAAAGTCGATGTGGAGTTATCTTGCTGGTGCCCTATTGACCATAAAGCCTGAGCGTAGGCCGGAAGCCTCTGACATATTTTCAACAGGATAACTCAGACATTTACATTAATGCGCTTCATGACCTCAGCAGGACCCCCCGGAGAGGAAATGTGCAAAGACTGCAAAGACCTCTGGCCATTGAGAACAACAAATGGGGATATTGTATTATGGACTTGAACCCAGGGAGATGGATATCAAGATATGCAGTCAGTACATGCGATACAGCTTAATTTCCCATATTCCATCACTGTGTTTATTATAACCAGTGTCTTTGACTCGGAAATGTAAGCAACTCATTCGGAAATTGCAAATATTTGCCTTTTCCAACACCAAGATGGGCGGTGTGATTACCTCATCTAATTTTTCCCTCATCACCTCACCAATCGATGCTAATGGTAGTGATGTCATTGCCATTGATGTCATTGTTCGAATGCAATCAACCCATAACGGCAAAGATTATTTTGTATTCTACTGATAAAGCATTACGAGTGAAATATTTTTCCAAGCAATAACAGAACTGTGCATTAGATGAAATCTTTCTTCCCAAACATTCCGTCTTACTCAAGTCATCCTCAGTGCTTGTACGTACATTTTCAGAAGATGACTGTCTATCTGCTGTGTGCAGTACTTCAACTCCACACAGTCAAACAGGCTAGGATACAAAAATTCCAACATTTTGTGATATGAAATAATGTGTAACTGTGTTACATTTCTTTTTCCTTTTGCCAAATTTATGTAAGTGATCCATGCACACACCTATGATGGATAGTACTATACATACAAAAGTACATAATCATCTAATTATTCTTGTCTTACATCACAAAGGATGTACAGTAAGTGCTTGTGTGATGGAATGTTCTTTCTGGCTTCAAGAGATCCATATTAAGCTATCAGAAGCTGGTAAGTAGTTCCTCGTGTCTAGGATTTAGTGTTCCGGTTACTTGATCTTAATTCAAGGAAAGGGGGTCACTAAAGATCATACCAGTTTGAGAAGTTTTAAACTATTAGTCTCATGAGTCTGCTGTACATTGGTCGACACCATTGTTTCTTGGGTGAAACTGGAGGTCTATGTTGATTAAGCCATTTCTGTGCAAAATAAATACAAAGTTTGATTCTACTTTTGGAAAAGACTATTGAAAATGGATATTACATAATAACATAGCATAATAGCATGTCAAAATACACATTACTTACACATTAAAGAACCAGTTGATTAATCAATAAGATGCTATGAAATTAAACAAGTGCATTTCACATGGAATATAATTCAGATAATTACTCGGTGATACTCTAGACTTGTCATAAGTAAATCACTGGCCCATCTGTCCATTTTGTATGAGCAAACAGAAGGACATGGTTCCCTACCCATCTTACTATTCATCCAATGTGAAATTCAACGTGATCTCGCACCGATTTTTCATGCCCTAGAAATCGATTCACATATACTGAATCCTGCATAAGCACCACCCCACAACAACTTTCTGCAATTGCAAGGAGAAATATAATATATATAAAATATGAACAGATATATGAAATAATAGATGTATTTACAAATAATCCGGGGCCTAACGGCAAACATTTTTAGCAACAGTTATGGTTAGGATGTAACATGACCAATATTAATTGAGCATTGAGACACAAAAACTTTTGTACGCATGCGTTGGAGTGCCTTAGTTTTGTTTACGTACTGTTAACGGATGTTCAGTGTTCAGTGGTCAGAACATTTGGTCACCTGTCATCCAATTGGTGTCAGACCAGGCTTGTGAAATTATAGCTTAAGGTTTCAGTTGTATATATTTCATGGATGTAAGTTGTCTCTCTAAATTGGCACTCAAGACCTCCACTGCATGTAAGCTTATGTGCTAGTGCTTGATGAGAGTGTAGATCTATAAATGTTGAAATGTATTTGAGGTTCAAAATAATATGCTGTGCTCTGCTCTAGAGGAACATTGATTAAAGTTTTTTTTATTTTTTATTATGTGTGACCAGCTGGAGAGGAAGTTGACAGGTACCAATATAGCTTAATTGGTATTTGAAATGAAACATGAAATTATTTTAAGAAGTTCAGTCTCCTGCTTCTATACTTGCTAGCTGTTCACGCACATGCACAGAGAGACATGCACATATCCTGCACTTTGTGTTGTATGTGTGAACACACACACACAGCAAATGCCCCCTCTACTTCATGCTCATACAGTACACATATCTGGGCTATATTGCAGATTTTAAATGAAAATAAACACCTTTCTCGCTCTACAGAAAAACAGGCAAAAAAAAAAATCCTGATGGGGTCCAGCGTACTGTGTGGCTGCCCAGTGGTCACAAAGAGGTCCTGTGTTATGGTGAGTGTGGAGGGAAGGCCTAGCCTGCATTCCAGCCAACATAAGAAGGCCTCTCCTCTCTGAGTCTGTTTTCCTAAGCTACTTTAGAATGTTTGCGAAATCGCTTTTTACCGCTCTATTAAAAATATCTTTTGATGCTGGAGTTGTATACTGGAGTGGGTCAGCTTAAACTGGTTTTTAAAAGACAAATATTTTTTGGGGAATAAACATTCATTATGCTGAATATTTTTGGGGGACGGTGAACTAGAAGGCTATTTATTTATTTATTTATTTATTTACGTATTGCGAAATGTCTGTGGCCAGACTATTACATTGTCACAGTCATGGGTCAACAGAAGTTTTAGAAAAGGTGTGCTCAATCATTTGCCTTGGTGAGCTGAGAGTATGCAAGTTTTCATTCCGACCAATCACTAGACCAGCTGATTAGTTCCTTCTGGTTGAACGTGTATAGTGAATTCAGCTGGTGGTCAGTGGTGGTCAGTGATGGTACAGTGGTTGGAATGAAACCAGCATAGTCTTGGCCCTCCAAGGCACATGATTGGGCACCCCTTTAGAGCAGTGCTTCCCAACCCTTTTCCTGGAGATCTATGTACTGAAATGTAGGTCTCCACTCCAACCCTAACAAAGTGCACCTCATTCAACAGCTAGAGATCTTGGTGAGCTGCTATTTAGTAGAATTGGGTGTGTCGGGTGTCTCGGTGGCGCAGCCTGTAGAGCACTGACCCCATGCTCATTGTGAGCCGCGACTTCGGCGGTTCGAATCCGACCGTCTGACATTTGTTGCATGTCTTTCCCTCTCTCTCACTCCCATTCTTCCTGTCTCTCTATACTATGTACTGTCCAATAAAGCTGAAAAAGGCCGAAAAAAAAGAAAAAAAAGAATTAGGTGTGTCAAATTAGGCTTGAGAGGAAAACCTATAGTATATTAGATCTCCAGGCAGGAGAAGGGTTGGGAACCTCTGCTGTAGAGCCCTAGAGGACACATTTGCTTCAGCACATATACACAGATATCAGTTGTTGCATCTCATCCCTGATCCCTGCTCCTCTTAGTGGAAATCCCCACCAAAAAAATGAAGGAAAAATACAGAGAAAAGCGGAAATGGGTGAATCCGGCAAATCCCTGTAAGCAATACCTGACGAAAGTCGCAGAGGCCTGTGAATAAATAGACAGTGTACAACTGCCGAGATGTTTTGACGGTGTCACTCTGACAGCTGCAGCTGTGATGTTTGCCTTTGGCTGGGCGAGTGTTCCTTTTTTTTAGTACGGATGTGTGCTAGTAGTGGACACAGCAACATTTTCCCTCTTTACTAGTCTTGAGTCTGCTTTGCTTTCCCAGGCCACCGCCAGACGTTTCTACCAGTCACACGGGAGAAACTGCCCCCATAGATGAGCCATCTGAGTAAGATTAGTAAAAATGGATTATTAGTTTTTACTATATTGACAATTCCGGAAAATGCTAAGCAGTATTATCGTCCATGACGGTAAATGACAACTATTCATATTCAGAAAAGCATACTCCGGACCTTAAGCACATTAAAAAAATCAACCATTCTCTGAAGCTAAATAAAATAATTTCTAATGCTAAATGTGGGAGATCATTGAAATTGCATGGTACTGCCTTCCCAATCAAGAATAAAATGTTAAGCACTTCTCAGTGTGACAGCTTTGCAGTAAAGTAAGAGAGATTGTTTTTTAGCTTGTCAAGGTATATTTTAGAATGGAATCTACCTATACATAAGAACTAAGGAAATCTATGATGACTCTGATTAAAATCACACCGTCTGTGTTTCCCTTAAGTAGTATGAGTATTAAGGGCACACATTTCTCCACCCACTACTTTAAATACTCAGCCTTCTCATACTGTACCATATTGTCTGATTGATATATTTATTTCATTCCAGTCCATTTGAAAAGTGAACTGTTATAATCCTTGTTACAGTTAGTGCTCCACACCCCTTGCTAGAATTCCTCTGGTTTGATGGGAATAACATTAAAGACCACCCTTGTGTGGCTATGTTGGTTTAAAAGTGGTTGCTGTGGAATCTCTTGACGGAGCATGTAGCTAACAATTATACACTGATATGTGTTTTTCCTCCTTACTGTACTGTGTAATTTCAACAGCCGTGTCTGTCGTTATGGTGACAAGCACAGACCGTCAAGGGAACTTGGAACAAGTCCTACAATTTTGTTTGGCAAATTCAATTGAGAAGCAGAGGAGAGAGTAAACTATGGCAGTCTGTTTAGACCTTCACTTGATCCTGTTTTTGTTATTTTATTTCCTCTGGCATCCGTAATGGCATTTGTGTAGTCTCAACCAATCCAACCTTTATGGAAGTTGCCAGAATGTATTCTGCAGGTCCCCCCAGGCGTAAGTCAGTGGAATATAAGCTTAAAGTTCAGTAATATTAATCTTTTGAGAAAAATTAGGTGTATGCAGTATAATAGTCACACCCTGTGGATCAAATATCTTCAATGTATTTCTTGAAAGTTTTTTCATTTACTTTGGAAATGGGGAAAAAGCAACATGTTTTCATTAATACATTTTATTTCAACAAAATAAGTGAATGTAAGTGATTTTGTTGCACATTTTGACAGGACGCAATGTTTCCCAAAGTTTCTGCTGGGTCCCGTGCGTCACTAACATTGGCAGATCAAATGTTTCAGATATTTAACAAGCCATTGTGGAATGTGGGTAACCTTGCAGTTCATTTTATATGATTCTTGACACACAAAATTCCTTGGAGCTGTGAGTGGGCATTGTCCATGTCCTGCCATGACAGAGGGCAACATGACAAAAAGGAGAAATTAATCATTTTATTGTAGTAATGTGAATTACTGTCGGGTACAACAGAAAAAAAATAACAAGGACAGGTGCAAGGATTGAGGAACATGCCAGCTTTGCACATTTTGGAAACAATTTTGTTTTTGTGTGGATACACACCAAAACAGCAGAACATGTGACATTTTAATCAACCTCAGTCCCCCTAATTCTGCATTAATGGTAATTCCATCTGGGACATTGTACCCCTTGGTTTAAACCAAATAAATTGCACACTTCAATGCACCGTGATATTAATCTGATGCCTTCTAGGCAACTCACTGATGTGAAACAAATTAATTTGTCTTAAATAGTGAATCTAAATAAGTGTGTCATCAAACCTGAAAGCAAACCAAAACTTCAAAGCCTGAGAGAGAAATGTATGTAAAAAAAAGAAGAGAATATTTAAGCTTTTGGAAATAAGCCACAAATTCCTGAAAGATGTTGAAAAACATCAATATTTATGCAGTCTTTCTATAAATGTTGTTTCCTTTTGAAGCTGCCAGTAATTCTGGGGTGGTGAGAGGGATCTCATCTTTATTTATTTCAAATATTACCCTTTACAGTGGCCACCTCTGAACACACTTTCATGGCAAATGTGGAATTCCTTCATACGGAGATTTGCAACAACAGCCCAGCTCCAAAATAAAGTTTCCATTCCATTGAGGTTTTGATAAATAAGCTGGAATGTTCTGTGTATATCTACCTTTTGGAGGGTCTATGCATATTGAAAGTTTGAGTCACATTATTGGGCAATGCTGAAATATACCTTTAGTTTGAAGCCATTTCTTCTGCCTCATGAAAAGTAGATAAAATGTCTCTCTAGTGGGCCTCAACAGGATGCTTGGTTGGGAAAATATAACGTTTAAACAACTGCATGCCTTATACTTATACAGGATCTATTTGCTGTTTAGTTTTACTTCTATAAATAATATTTTTTACTGTTTATAAATTATATTTAAAAAAGTAAAAAGGCCCTGTGCATATAGCCCTGTGTTTGGGAACCCTTTTGGATTATTATTTGTTACTTTTCTGGTGTTAACAACCATGTTGTCCAAGGTTTTCAGAATGAAGATTCTTTTCCACCAAGAAGGAGAAGGCTACAAAAAACTCCCTCTCAATGTTTCCACTGTCAGAAACATTATTAGAAAATGGAGGAAAGAGGGGACAGTTGAAGTCAAGGCAAGGTCTAGAAGACCAAGAAAGATGAGGTGAGAAATGCTCAGAAGAACCCACACATCACTGCAAAACAGCTACAAAGAAGAGTAGCAGATACAGGTCTAGCTGTTCCAGGGACAACAATACCAAATACTTTAATCAACAAAGACCGACATGGCACAGATGCCAGAAAGAACAACCTCAACACAATATGAGTGTGCAAAAGAAAGCCTAAAGCATTTTGGAATAGTGTGCTTTGGACTGACAAAACCAAAATTTTTGGCCACCACCAAAGAAGGTATACTTGGAGAAAAAAGGGTGCAGCCTTTGTAGAGAAGAACATCCTGCCAACTATTAAGCATGCAGGTGGATCCATTGTGCTTTGGGGTTGGGTGGCAGCTGAGAGCCCAGGAAATATTGTGCAAGTGGAAGGAAGAATGGATTCCACCAAATGTCAAGAAATTCTAGTGGCTAATGTTCAAAGGTCAGTTCAGACATTGAAGTTGAAGCAAGGTTGGGTATTCCAGAAAGACAATGATCTAAAGCATACCTCAAAATCAACCATGAAGTACCTCCAGGAAAGACGGATGAAGGTTTTGGAATGGCCACCATAGTCCCCAGACTTGATTATTATTGAAAATCTGTGGAGAGATCTGAAACATGCCGTACATGCAAAGAGGCCAGAAAATATTTCTGAGCTAGAGGTGTTCTGCCAGGAAGAATGGGGAAAAATTCCAAAACGAGAATTGAAAGGCTCTTACCTGGCTACAGTAAGCGTTTACAAGCTGTTATAGTTGCCGGAGGAGGAGTTACAAAGTACTAACTGACATGGTTTCCAAACTTCTGCACAGGGCCTTTTTCCTTTTTATTATGTTGAAAACATGTAAATAAAAATATAATATAATCTTGCTTTAAAATTTGAAGAAATGTGTCATGTTTAACGTTGTACTATTTAGCGGTCAGGTTCGCTTCTGTTCACTTAGATATTCATTGTAAAAGGATTTTTGACCAGGGGTGCCCAAATTTTTGCACACTACTGTATAATGATAGACGTCTAGGTTTCATAACAGAAATGCAGGTCATTCTTTGTAGACTTAGGTATCCACTTTAGACAAAATGGTGACCAATTTCCAGTAATGAGAAAACCATTGTGCCTAGTCTTTTCCATGAGCACAAAGCATTCCAATGTTAAAAAAAGAGAAAAGGCCATTCAGTTTCTATGGGCATCAATTGAAGGGACTTTTGGGAAAACAAAAACATCCTTTCCTACTATTTCAGTTAATACATTTGACCCTGAGTTTTACACTGTGGTGCAGTGTGAAACTAGGCAGTAAGCTTATAATCTAAGTCATGCTGGTTTTAACGTCATTGATATGGGAAATGTCATCCATTTCTGAGCCTCATAGCATAGTAAGCGGTTTAAATTATAAGGAATTTGGAAAAGGAGAAGGCTTTTGCCAATTAGTGCCACTTAAACATTTTTGTTGTCACAAATTGTACAGATTCACTTATGAACATTTGTATTTTTGATGAAAGGGGAACTTAATGCTATATTCGCCCACTGACAGAATACGTCACAAAAATACCCGTTTTTTGTTAAGAGCATTATTGTACAGGATGTTTTGTACAGAGTTTTGTCCAGGAATGGCTTGACATAACATCTGCACAATAGATGTACAGGCCACATTCATTCCAAATCTCCATCCTCCCCCTTTTCATACTGCTTAGCATCAAAGAAGACTTTACATAACAGACCTCAAAAACCCACAACACGCCATACAGTTTCCCGACCCCATATCGCCCAGAAAGGGAAACTGTGGAAACTGTGACTTCTGTATGAAACTTGAACTCATCAGATCTTATATAAGCATAACCCCCCCCCCCCTTCCCCGTCAATCCCAGGCCTAGAGAGTCGGGGCGTGCTGTTCACAGAGAGTGCCAATTGTTGACCATGAGTCTGCTGCTGTAAAAAGCCGTGTGAGGAATGGGGTAAGGTCATCCCTGGGTGGTTTGGCCAGACTGCTGTTTACTTTCTCCCCACTGCAGTCTGTCTGTGAGGCCTTGAGAAATGACAGGGAAGGTCTGGGTCCCAAACCCGACTTCCCCTCTGCTCAATTATCTCTCTGTTTCAGGAAGAGATCACACAGACTCCCAGACACGAAAAGCAACATGGCACAAATGACGTGCGCAGGTGTACCCGTTAAGCGATCGAGAAATTGAATCAAAATGCCTCTACACAGAAATGACTGTTATCTAAGTACAAGATAAGGTGGATATTTTTTTGTTTTGTTTTGTTTTGAGGGGGTTTGATCAATCTGCAGGATGTTAAACTCCTCAAGCAAAATACCTGCAACACCCATTTCACAATAGTGATGTGAAGAAATAAAACTAGTGTGCTTCATTCTTTGCAAAATGCAATTTGAATTATGTATAATTTTACAAACAAGTTTGAAAACATAGTTCACAACAATCACAGAACATTATTTTTATGGGTGTAATGTAGCATATTATGACTGTAATTTATATTCTATAATATTTCATATTTGTACTATATTGCCATAGTATTTGCAATTTAATTAGTATGGACCCCAATGATCTTGGCTGGGACATTGGGTTGTATTGAAAGAATATATCCCTTTGGAAACATCTGACCCTTTTCTGGTTTTGCTTTATAGACACTGACATCTGCTGGTTAATGAGGGAACAGAACCTATATTTGTATGAACAGGTTCTTCAATGTGTTCTGCATAACATAAATTATTTGAGAAATAAATTGAACATGAATGATTGCATGGATGTAGTCAGTAATAGGAACAATATTTTAAGCATTAGCCATAAATACTAACACTTCTAGTATTCATAATAAAAGTTTGAAGCATTTAGTTTCGGGGCAGCTTTAGAATTGTATTAGGGGTTCTGTTTTTCATTAAATCAAACAGAAATGCACACACATATACACACACACACACACACACACACACACACACACACACACATACATGCACACACACACACACACACACACACACACACATTTCACAGTTTTCTATCACAAATCACTGTGTACACGATTGCTTAATTATTTTACTCTGTTGCACAGTGAAATAGATGCTGTTTATCGTCATTGTCTCTGGCCTTCTGGCACTGATTAGCAAATGGCCCTTACAGCCAAGTGCCCCCCTGAGGCTGGCTGACCTGTTTGTCTTCTCATTTGTCTGTCATATCCTCAGGCACCTGAACGTTTAAAATGACAGCTTTTAGGAAAAAAAACAAAAAACAAAAACATCTTAGATTTATTTGAAACGATGTCTCCAGACGGCCTTCAAACTTTTTTGGCAAATGTCAAAATGTGAATTTTTATCACAAATGGATAACTGTTCCTCATTTCTGTAAATTGATTTCACACAGTCTAGTTTGAATGATAATGTTTAATTTTAGACTTAGAAGTCACAAATGTTTGGTATTGTATGTAATTTAGTGCTTTAGTGGATCGATACTACAGGTTGTATGTCAGTATGTACCAGCATGTTTATCAAGGTTTTTTAAGCTTGCCACTTCCTGATTCAGATTAGAACCAGGACTCATAAGAGGTTACAATCTGTTGCCCATTTGTATCTTGAGATTGTCAGATGGTTTTGATTAAGACTTGCGTTACAGCTTTTATATTGGATAAATACTTTGATTTACTTTTTGTTGGGTATGAGTATGGCTTATGCAATAGGACTACAGTGTCTACAGCTATAGACTTTAAAACTAGAGCTCCAACAAGGTTTCACTGAATTTTAGTGCGTGCATGTGTATTTGTGAATTTGTGGTTCTTGAATGGCTGGTATGAGTGCAGGCTGCATTCTATTCTAGAAATAAAGCACTTGAATCAACTTATCAAGGTCATGAATGAAGACCATAATTAGTGCCTAATGTAAAGTTGATAGGACACACTTGGACCAGTGTTTTATGCAGACATCAGACATCATATGTGCAACTCTCCATCTGCGTAAAGCAATGGCCTGATGGAACAAATGTCCTGTTATCCATCACAGTAATGCCATGTAAATTATAACCTTTTTATTTACTTATTTATTTTCCCTCTGCTTCTCCCTGCTAAAAACAACAGTAAAAACCTCCAGTTAAGCAGGCTTTCTTTTACACTAGTGTGTAAACTTTGCAGGTGTAATGACAAAAAACAATGATATACATACAATACAACACTATTTCTTATTGTGCATGCACAGTGGCACCAGTAGCTTCTGGTGTAATTGAAAGTATTCATTAGTCAACTGCTGTACTTTTTTGACATTTTAATTATCACTTGCAAGCAGTAAGGTTATAGTCTAGAGACTGTGAGATAATGACTAGAGATAATTGCAATTTCCATGAACTATATGCCATTATATCAATTTAGTTTCTTTAGTTTTTGTGGAAGGAGAGGACAGGAGTAGTGAGTAAAGGGCATTTTGTGGATTTTTCTTATTAAAGACAGCCAGAGCTGCATTTAAAAAAAGATTCAAACCACAGACACACTGCAGCACTGTCACACACTGAAGAAACATGTGTTGCCCAAAGGAAAGATATAAACATTTCCATTTTTGCCTTCACCACACACAATAACACTCGCTCTTTATCCATCTGGTGGCAATTCTCAGAGTCAGACAGAGGGTGGAGACATTAACACAGAACAGAACGGTCCATAATTTTCTAATTTAAATCAATTCAGAATCTCTGGATAATCATCTTTGATTTGCAAATGAAATAGAGGATGGTGCATATTTTAAAGCATTCATTTCAGTGGTATCTCAATTAAATGCATGGCACTGTTTTGAACAGTATAAATTAGACTTCTTTTAATCCTTTGATATAGCAAAGTATAAAACCTTTTTTGTGCAGATAACTCCCTTTGATTTGAACATTATTTGATCCTGAAAGTCAATACACAAGAGATAAAGCAGATAGTATTTGAGTGAAGTACTCTTTGCTCATATGGTAGTCTATCTTCCCTGTCTGCACTTAATGACACACTAAGACCCATAACAGCAGGATCAAACAAATGAGTATTCTTTTGAAGATAATTGCCCCCATATCAGATATTATTGCATACTATTATTTTCTTGCAACATGCCTTCATGTTGCAGCATATATATATATATATGGTTTTGTGTTTTTTACATTTTTGGTACCTGAAGTTTGGTGCCTTCCCTTAGGGCATAACAGAACTGTACTGGTTGGAATGCATTTGTATTGTTAGTCTGGAGCTGTGTTCAGAGTATTATATAGCACTACTGGCCAATAACAGATATAAATGGCATTGGATTAGCTTCGGTTAAAACATCACAAAGTAATACAATCTGAAAAATTAGACTCACCTCCTTTTCTTAAGAATACTGGACACCAAGCTCCCTTAGGAACGCATGTCTGAAGTAAAACGCAAGGAAGTCTGTTTTTCCCTAGTCACTTGCACATTGGCACATTTCTGTTCTCTCTCGGGGTAATCACGGTAAGTCCTAATAAATGGGCCGCGCCATTATGGCCTTATGAGATGTTCCTTGCAGTACCAGGGAGCCCAAGGCTGTAACAACGGAATTACATAAAACCAACACGAGCCTCCAGGATAATTGGGATTATTTAAACATCAATTTAAACTCCCCCCGCCACCTCCCCTTCTTTTTTGCCTTTTTTGGCTATTGGTAGAGTCACAATATAGGCCTACATACAGTACATTCTGGAATAATTGTGAAATACATGCAAGTTTGGAATGTTCTGTAATGTGCATCATATACATAATAAAATGAGCATTTTATTAGGTATTTTTTAGACTAAATCTTCTGTTGTTGTAGCCTATACACTTAGAGGTTGATTAGACTAAGCAGGAGACAATACTCCCCTGGAGCAATGCAGGGTTAAGGGCCTTGCTCAAGGGCCCAACGGCTGTGCGGATCTTATTGTGGATACACCGGGATTAGTCATTTACCTGAACCACTACGCTACAGGCTGCCCCCACTTATATCAATTTGGAATTAACAGTGTGGGTAAATGCACTGAATCTTCTTGTATCTTTCTTTTGTTATATGTACCTTGTGAATTCCCTGTAAGACACAATGTTATAGACATGCACAGCAAGGCCAGTATTTCTTCATAGTAAAAAGAACATTTTACTCATTACATTCATCTTGGCAAGTGGGAGAATAGCCTACAAGGAAAAAATGTGACTTTACTCCTGGCATGTTTTGGATTAATAGGCTACTCCTCTTGCGGATGTGGATAGATCACAAGCACATTCTTTGTGTTTGTCTTCATGTGCCATTATAGCTTTTGGGGGGAAGCAATGTACCAACATTTTCTGGTTCTTTGCAAGATGAATACTTGTGAATATGTGATACTCTGCTTGTTCAATGGAAGTGCAGCCTTCAGGGTGCATAGAAATTCATCCTATCTGAAATATTTCATTGGCAAAACCTGGCAAAATATCAGTCTTATAACTGTCCTTTTCTTTTTCCATGGAAGTGCAGTTCCTGTCTTCAGAGAGAGAGAGAGAGAGAGAGAGAGAGAGAGAGAGAGAGAGAGAGAGAGAGAGAGAGAGAGAGAGAGAGAGAGAGAGAGAGAGAGAGAGAGAGAGAGAGAGAGAGAGAGAGAGAGAGAGAGAGAGAGAGAGAGAGAGCAGGGTAACAATAGGACTTGCTTGGGGATTGGCACAGTTCATAATCTTATAATTCTACATAAATAAATAAACTAGCTGCATTGAATTGCTGTGGTGAATTAATGATGCATTTACTATAGCTTGACAAGTAAGACACCAAGAGTCACAACTTTATTCAAGAAATAAAACATTTATTGCCATATATAAATCTCCAAGAAATAAAATATTCATTATCATGTATAGAACAGATTTTGTTTTTTAATTTTACATAATATAAAATTATGCTAATAATGCATAAGTCACCAGTATTCAGCCAATGGATAAATACATCTTACAGAATGTGCATAAATAACCTTCCTAGAATATAAATGATATAAACGGTAAAAAATGGTTTTGTTTGTTATTTTAATCAAATTCTCAAACAGTTATTACATTTAATTTGGACCATTTTATGAAGATCAAAACCTCATCCGGCCCCTGGCAAGAAGACAGCTGTACACTGTTTATCTGTTCCAATTGAGAGTGCTCACAATTACTGGCTGTAAAATATGTCTGTATATAATTATTATGAGATTGATAGGTGCACTAAATATTCCCTACAAAATACAGGTGCCTGTATGGATGTATAATATTGAAAGATCAGCCTGCTAATCTAGAAACACGCCAGTATCAAAACAGGAACAATTCACTTAAAACTACATCTGAATTCAAAATATACTACTACTTAGTGTTATTGACCACTTACATTTTAGCTATTCTGGATCTGTATTTTCAGTTGTCTTTTATAGTAGTTGTAGTTTGTAGCTCTCTTTTGCTTCGTGAAATGGCCGAGTTATTGGTCTAGTAACTGAATAATTATGAATAGTTATCCATGAGTGTTCCTGTAAAAACTAGAATGTCACTTGAAGCAAACTTATATGAAAGGACAGAACTGAACATGTTTTGCTGGAGGCTAGCTGGGTGCTTTGATTTCCATAGAGCTTTGATGTTTTGTGGTTAGCGCCTTGGCAGATGCAAGGCTATACATGAGGACAACTCCTGGGCAGATGTCATCAGGTGCACAAAGCCACGACCTCCGACTTTATACACTCAAGATGTTTTGAAGCCTTTCACCAAGTGACGGAGATCATGTTACAATAGCCTGGCACTCCCTTTTTTTCTGAACACTGTATCAGTATGTTTACTAATAAACATTTTCCCATATTGCTTTAATCATAAGTAATGCTTAGCTGGTGGCCTCAACTTCCTCAGAGTCTGTGGGAAATGTGGCGTGGCAAGGCTAGAGCCAGAGAGAGATCCAGGTGCGGACTGAGAACACAAAACACAGGGCGGTGAGAACGGCCCCTCCTCTCTGTAACTCTGGGGCAGTGCTGCAAGGGGTGAGACGTGGTGCTGCTTCTGATTTAATCTCAGGGGGAGACACGATCACGCCCTGGATCTGGGAAGAGAGGTGGGGGAAAAAAGAAATAGGCAAAACTGATAAAATAATCATCCCTCAATGTTCCCGGAGACCCCCACTTGCCCGCAACAATATCATATCCAGCATTCCGCCAATTACAAAAGGATTCATGTGTCAGGAAATGGGAGCTTGACCTTGTGGAGCTGCTCTGTCGCTTTGATGTCACCACTGGGAAATGTATGGCAGCTGATTGGTCAACATGCAGGCCTCACAGCAGCCAATGAAGGCTGTGGCTTGTAAGTCTGTTGTTAGTTTGCTGGCTAATGGCATCACTCACCGACCACTCCTCCTGATCCCACTTGGAGCAGCGCACGTTCACCGGCAACTGCAGCACCATCTCATTGAAGGCCTTCCCCCTCTTCTTCGACCACTTGAACTTGTCCATGGCCTCTGTGAAGGTGAGGTTGCTGTACTTCCTGGGGCTTTTGATTATAAATGGCCAGGTCCTTTGAAAGCAAGACAAATTAATTACTAACAGATTCGGTGAGTGTAATTTCAGCAAAGCCCAAGGCATGGCAGTGACATAATAAAACATAAAATATAGCTGCTAAAAGAAATTTGATTTTAAAGTGGTGGACTATGCTGTTAATGACAAGCACGTTTATTTCAAAAACAGTTGATGATAAAACTTTTTTTTCCCACTAAAGTACTGCTATAGGGGTCTGATTAATGCAGGATTGAGAAATTTTAGGCGAGTCAGAAGTCACATTCAATTCCTCATTAGAAAACATGCACAAAATAGGTGATGGCATCCCCAACTACCAAAAGCCGCATTAATGTTAAATGACAATCAAGCACAAGATAGTTGTCTAGCAATAATGTGGCCTTAGATTTATTAATGCATCTCAACAATGTATAACACTGTATTCAGGCAGCAACAGAACAAGTGAATAAGCTTGGAAGGTTTGCAACAGCCCGATTAGTGTTGGTGCTGGTGTCTGGTGTTTTTGCTTATTTTCCTTTTTTTCTTTTCTGAAAGCACATGTTTTTTGGGGAAAAAGAGCTTTGTTACTTAATCTGTTTAGAGCAGCTCAGCTGGACCTACACAAATCCCCTCATTCCTCCAGATGAGCCCAGGAGTTCGGCTCTGCCCGCAGGGAGAGTAAACACACGCCATTAGTCCAAACCCTCAGATGGTTCTCATTTCCATGTTCCTATTATTCTCAGCGTCTAAGCCTCCCACGTCTGCTCTGGGGCATCCTGCTGCAGTCCTCCAATGGCAGGAATGCAACTAATGTCCTGCCATTGCTATTTGACATCGGTTTTGGGGCAAGAGGTGCTAGCATGCTAAATTAAATTGGCCTCCTGTGTTACATTTTGGGATGTGGCTGCTTCTAAATCAGTGCAAGCTGATATAGGAGTAGAAATCATCTCTTGAAAACACTTCCTGTCACACAAATATATATTATAGTTTGTATAAATGCAGGCTCTCTCGTGGAAATTCTGTATAGCTTTTTATATACACTCAGTGAGCACTTTATTAGGTACTTATGAGACTTTTTTAAATTTACTTTTTGGTCTTCTGCTGCTGTAGCCTATCCTCTCAGAGGTTTGACATGTTGTGTGTTCAGAGATGCTCTTCTGCATACCACTGTTGTAGTGTGTGGTTCTTTGCGTTACCATCACCTTCCTGTCAGCTTCAACCAGTCTGCCCCTTCTCCTTTGACCTCTCTCATTAACAAGGCATTTCTGTCTGTAGAACTGCTGCTCATACAGTGCTTTTTTGTTTTTCACACCATTATGAGTAAACTCTAGAGACTGCTGCACATGAAAATCCCAGGAGATCAGCAGTTACAGAAATACTCAATCCAGCCCGTCTGGCACCAATAATTATGCCACAGTTGAAATCACTGAGATCACATTTCTTCCCCATTCTGACATTTGGTCTGTAACAGCTGAACCGCTTGACCATGTGTGCATGCTTTTATGCATTTATTTGTTGCCACATGATTGGCTGATGGAATATACACATGAACAAGCTGGTCTGTTTACAGGTCTACCTAATAAATTGCTCACTGTGTGTATATTTCAGGATACAAGGTAATAGAGTCTGAATTTAATACAGCATTGCAGAGATGCATATGACATTTACAGCTATATGAGCCTTGAGTAAAACTATTACATGACTAAGACACTATTGCATGAAAGTCATAATACATAATGGGAAACACTCCTCACAGAATATATTTCATTTGAAAAATATCACCTGCTATTAGCAATCACACACAAAACTTTGAACAAACCAGGACCCCATTCATTAACTCGCTATCCCTGAAGCTACATACCTGGCACAAATAATTACACACATATGCACACACACACATGCACATCATTCTTAAATAATTAACTCCCCTTTGTCTCTGTCTCCTGTCTGTCTGTCCATATTGGTCTTTGTCTATCCCATTTGTTTGTTTAGTCTGTTTAGCCTATCCCCAATCACCAATATCACCATGCTGCATTTTTTTTTCATCACAATTTGTTTGCAGGAAGAAAGAAACATTTTTTAAAAAGTCATAATTATTGTTGAAACACAATCTCATAGTTTCAAGCATTACTTTTTTCTCGGCCATCTAGCCCTCTTACTGTAGTATTTGAATGATGCGGGAAGGGAATTTAATGATGCCAGAAAGAGAGTTCTACATAATTCTTTCTGCAAGAAACCATGTGACTTACAGAACAAGTTAATAGTTGTTCTATTGTACAACACCAGCCACTTTCAATGTGAAAGTATGTGACCAAAAAAACAGTGACTATACAATTTGAGCCCTGTTACTTGGTAGCATTGCATGTTTAGCAAGAATGCAGAATACTTTCAATGCTGCTATACTAAATTAAAAAGTGCACTTAATACAGAGAAACTAAAACATTCAGGGTTGTTCTCTTCACAGTGAGTTTCATGTGAAGTGCCCTCCATTGACCCCCCATTCCATTTTTTAAAAGCTTTGTTGTTGTATTCTTAAGATATTTCAGTTGCTGTCTCTTTAAAACCATTAATGTAAGTAAGCTGGAGGTATTTCTTGCTTTAAGCCACAGCATTGTCTAAGCATATTTATAATAAACCCACACAATTCTGTCCTGGGAATATTCTGCAAGACCCTGCAAGATCCCATTCAATAGGCAGTCAGGACAAGTTAAGAGATGCATGCACTGTTACTGGCCAATCTGCTAGCCTGTTGTGGACATAAATGCAGCTGACAGGAAGTCCAGCTTTAGTGAAGCTACCAGTGAAATCTAAAAATAAAAAACAAATCGGGTTACGAAAGAGAGCATACAAAAATCACACACCCACTCATTCCTCCAGCTGTAGAGTGCACTTAGATGGTGTACTCTCTTCAAAGCCTGTTCCAAAGGAAAGTTGTTTCAACTCCCACTTCAAAGTGCTAACTGAAAAGAGCAAACCCCTCACTGTGTTTATTATGGAGGGAATCCATATCTTATTTGGAACCAAACACAATCATGTCTCTTCATTGCTCAAAATATTAAATAAAAAGGTATGTAGGTGACCTACAGAAATGAAATGACACTCACATGACTGGAACTTGGATTTCTTTGACACCAATGAACTTCAGTTGCCCAGTTATTCCTGGGAGACTCTCGCACCTAGCAAGGTTTATTCGTGGATAGTAAAGCAAGTAGGACAGACACATCTCATCCCTAGTGCTCAAACCGCCCTGTAATGAGACAAAGTCACAGTGTGAGCATTGATTGGGCAATAATATGTTGAAACGACATCTACAGTAAACTGAACAAGAATGCTGAAAAACTCCTGGTAACATTTTTACAGAATAAGAATATGTCTGGAAGATCAGGAGCCTATTTCTAAATATACAATTAAAAATGTCATTTTTATGAAGGTTTATATTTAATCTATTTACAAGACAACATGGAAACAAGTATAAACTCTAAAGGGTTAGTGCTGCAACTTGGCCAAAAGCATGAAGACCAGTGATGCCACATGCTGGATGCCAACAACACTGCACGGAGCTTGCGTGGTAATGAAAAAAAATACTTCAGAAACCACGCACATAACTTACACCAGTGTAGTTCAAGCATCTTAGAAACAGCAATGAGATGGAAACATGTACTAGAGAAGTAAAATATCATAACAAAAGGAACATTTGTACCTTTAATATTTTTATGATTCCTGTCATCATTTCTTAAATCTGATATTTCTCGGATTGTGCCCACAACTGAAACCAGGCATATGACCACAATAATTCTGGAGTCTGTTTGTAGGCAGACCATTTGGCCAACAGCAGACAGTCCTTCAAAAATATGAAAGTATCTAGAGCTTCACTGCCAATGAACAGACCCTTCAACACATATAACATTTTCAGATAGTTCCTGCATGTACAGTATACGTATGTATGCGTTTACTCTTATTGCCTACATTATGTCTTCCAAAATGGTATGAAACTGGTATCCACAAGCAACATTAATACATTTTCCCAAGGAAACACAGGCCACCATGTAAAAGTACACTGCCACTCACTCCTGTGAGTATTCATAAGAGGGCTATGAAATATAGTTCCGGAATGACAAATGCTGTATATTTTAAAGTGAAAACGTATGTACAATGTAGAATCAGAAAATGGTAGATTACAGAACTTACAGAAGTACAATGACATATGAAAAATGGGAACACTTACTGCAAGCTCCACAAAAGTGATCTTTTGTTAGAAGCCACATCTGAAGAGAGGTTTCTATTCAATAGTTTGTATCTTTAACAGTTGCAAATGCAGTCTGACAGCTCTGTTCAAACTAAATTATGGAGAAACAGACACTATCCGAAACAAATTGAGAAAAACTTTTTTTTTTTTAACTTTCTTTTAGATGTGTACAAAAGACAGTTAATGCAGCATGCAGAGAGTGAGTGAGAGGGAGAGAAGGAGAGAGTGAAAGAGAGAGGGGAGAGTACAAGTGAAAGAGTGAGTGAGAGTAATCATGCTAGTGATAGCTTATGTTCTCTGCTATTACCATCATAATGGAAAACAGGAAAAATTCCATTCATGTTTCTGTCAGTTCTTACCCAGGTCATATTACTTCTGCCATTTGTGTTATACTTGCACTCAGTGATCAGATTGTCTCCCTGAAAATAAAGGAGTAGGAAGTTAGAGGTCCTCACTCGGAGATCTGTATAGTTCAATAAGGACATTTCATTAACTGAGACTAAAAAATGAGAGCAAGGGACGTTCAGGTTGTGCAGCCAGGACTCTTTTCTTTGGCATGCTAATAGTCTGAGAAATATCGCTTATGATAAGTTATCTTATTGTTATTCTGGATTTGAAACATGATAATAGCAAGTATGAGCAAAGAAAAACAGTAATAGAAAGTCAAAAGAATTAAATAGCTATTTTGTCAAGAGTAAACATTCACAGGAAGCAGATTTTTTCATCCCTATGAATATGCACTGTAGAGTCTATGAAAGCACATGTAGAGTACCGACAGGTAACAGCAGCCTCTCTTCTTGGAGGTACTGGAACTCCTGGAAGTTAAAGTCAAATTCGTCATCTTGGGCCAAGGGCTGAAGCTCCTCCCGGTCCCGGAAATGTCTAGTTCTTATGGCCCGGCCAGCCAAGTGGGAATGCAGCAGGACTGCGAACACTCTGACTCCACTTGGCCTTTCATGGTCCAGGGCCTAGCCAAGGACAAGAGAGATGTCACTGCACCTAAAAGCAGTCTTTCCGTTTTAAAGACCCTGTGCAATCAAACTCATAATGTTTAAATAGTGCAGTTGACACAATTATGCACACAGAATGATAATACTATGATAACAAGAACTATTTTAGCAAATTATGATTTGAGGATCGTTTTTATCCTGAAAGCAAGGTCTTATGCTGTATTGGTCATTTGCAGGCTGTGTTTATTGCACAACTAACATAACATTATCACCATTCAGCAAGCGATGGGCCGCCCACAGAAAAATCATGTCACGTCAGAACTCAAGACATTTGACTCAAAATGTTATTTTCATATTTACACACAGCACATTCAAGGGGGGACAATGATGGCATGGTCTTGAAATGAAAGAAGGGGGCTCCTTGTACTGTACCTCTTGGAGACACTCCTGGGTGCAGTGGCCTTCAGACGTGTATTCGTGAAGGCCCGGGGGGAGCATGTGGTACAAGCTGACCCAGATGCCGGTCTCAATCACACCAGCATCGTACTGTCTCAGCTCAGGGCTGTAGAAGAGCCTGAGGCCCGAGCTGTCCAGAACTCCTAGAATTGGCAGCCACATCCAGTGTGGGAGAAAAAGACATTCGATAAACTATCGGAATTATCTGTGTTTACAGTGAGGTCCAGGTTTGAGTATGTAATCCCTGCGCGGTACAGACGGCCTTGGGGGTCTCATATCTCTAATGCGAAAAGTGTGTAAGCTGTGTACCCCACGCACAAAAATGTGCTGTTAAAAACCTGAATCTGTCCTGTCACTAAGTAAGAATTTAAGAATGGGAAAAGAAGTGTTGACATCACCAGTTATTAAAAATGAAATCAAACCTTCTAATAAGATAAAAATGATATAAGGAGACTCTAAGTTTGGAGTCTTCTTAGGATGAACATGGTCTTCTGTAATCTACCTTGTTCGATGGTAGGGTTGTCATAGTGGACTTCCATGAGGACATAGACTGGATCTATTGAGGTGCCGATAGAAAGGCCAACATGCTGTGGGTAGGTCAGCCCCTTTAAAACAAGAAAAAGATACCCAACCATTGATTCTGGTGCAGACGAGTGAAGACATGTTCATACAGTGCATGAATGATCTTATTTAGCTAATAGCTTAGTGGCTAAGGTACTTGGCTGGGACCTTGAAGGATTGGTGGTTCAAGCCCCAGTGTAGCAACTGATAAGATCAGTGCAGCACAAGGCCATTAACCTCACATTGCTGCAATGGGGATTGGCCCCTGCTTAGTCTAATCAACTATAAATCACTTTGGATGAATAACTTATGTAAAAATATAACAGGTGCACTATAATGACCCTGTTATATCTCAGGGGGTGGCCTGTAGCATAGTGGTTAAGGTACAGGACTGGGATACGCAAGGTCGATGGTTCTAATCCCGGTGTAACCACAATAAGATCCGTATAGCCGTTGGGCCCTTGAGCAAGGCCCTTAACCCTGCATTGCTCCAGGGGAGGATTGTCTCCTGCTTAGTCTAATCAACTGTACGTCGCTCTGGATAAGAGCGTCTGCCAAATGCCAATAATGTAATGTAATGTAATGTAATAATGTATGAACAGTGTGTGCTAACCTCTCCTCCAATGGCCCAAGCAAATATCACAGTCTCACAGGTTAGGAAGGAGTCTGGCATGTTGGGGTGGTAACATTCATGTCCAAAATCAAGCTCGCTCTCATTCAACTTGCTGTCACACTGATACAATAATATGTGGTGTACCAGGTTTTCATGGCCTGTCTGGATCAATGGTTTGATCTAAAGGGAAAAAAGAGAATTGGAAGTTATAAATACGAACTTGTATTTACCACACCAGATATGGTCAACATTTTATTTGGACCAATTCAGGAAACGCATGCGATTGGGGAATAGTATTATCCTGGTGCAGATGGCTTTGGAATGGAAATAAGTGAAGAAGCTTGTTTTTCTTTGATGGAGCCCTCTGGCTTGAACTGAATCCTAACTAAAACACCGTTTGTTTCCTGCTGGGTAATGGGTGACACCATACTGCGACGGTTCTTTTAAGAGCAGCGGGAATGAAGACCAAAGCATGGCCTGTGACCATTTCATAAATATTTAAACATTCTTTCTTTCTTAGTTTTTCTCCAGATCTACTTGAATTTTTCCATGGTTGCAAAGTGAATGAGAATCACAGCAAGCTGGGTATTGCTAGTGTTGTGGGTGGCAACTTGGCTCAGTCTATTATCTGGTAATATTAGTTATATTAGTTATTATTACTATAACAATGGTATGAATAGGTCCTGTCCTTGGATAGGAGAGATTTCGTAACATTACAGTAGGTAGCTGCCGTTATTAGGTAACACAATTCAGTTTTGTTCCTCAGTTGGGTCGTACTGCACAGTACTGCTTATATTTTCGGGAGATTCTACTGGCTTATTTCCTCTTCTGGGCAGGGAGCTCATGCCTAGATTTGAGATGAAATTGACAATGAATTGAGTATACCTGCTTATGATACCTACAGAATTGTACTTCATTCCAAGCAGGTTAGCTAGAGCAGACTGAAATCCACTGGTAGCAGTGCCTAGCATCACCTTTAATGATACTAGGCATTTTAGTATAATTTTAGCTAAATACAAACACAAGTAATGTCAGTTAAAAAGCTAGGTAAATGCCTTGTGGAAAGCAACTACTAGAGCAGATGTTTTACGAACTCATTGTCATCACACCATAGTCTGCAACGGCCAGAATCATCTTAGGGGTGTCGGCGGGCGGGGTTCAGAAAGGGGTCATAGACGTTTTTTGTATGTAAACAAAAGGCCTAAAATTCAGTGTAGTCTGCCTTTAATTTCATCTCCACAAAATACCTGGATATCCAACAGCATTGCTGCATAGGGCCCAAGGGTAGCTAGGTAGTTTGTCTGTTTTATTACAGACTGTTAAACCCCTGACTTAGTTCTTGCTGTACTCCAGTAGGCCAGAGTTTCTGTGGAAGTCAAGCTCGTGCCTAAAGAAATGTCTCTTCCAGTAAGTTCAATTGAAGTTCATCTAAATAAGTATTATCTGCAGCTGTGCAATCCTGCAGATAATACTAAGATCTTGTGTCAAAAAGGCAATGAAGGGCTCAGATAGTGAAGAACCTTGCCAGGAGTTCACAACACTGGAACAAAATAGGCTTTGTCCTTAGGGTGGGGTGAGTTTAAATTAGCCAGCTGTTGCATAAGCACTCCTGGATGCTCACCAGATGTTAATAGGTTGTCAAGTGTTATCAGCAAGAGATGAGCCTCTCTCCCCTCCGGCATTTCCCTCTTCTAGAATGCTGTGTTGCCTCTAGTGAAGTGAAGTTATAGTAGTGGCAATGTGTGGCGATTGAAGAATACGAAAAAGGAGTAATATTATGAAGCTGATGTGGAACTATTGCAACTTGGTGTATCTGCATTTTATTAATTAATTCTTATCAGTTAAACCAGTTACAAAAAAAACACTATTAATAAGTGATCAGAATTAATTACTAAAAGGCAATTATGGAGACACACACACAATTGCTAGAAAATGTGAGATTTATGACAAAATATTTATGACAGTGGCAAATGTTACTTGTTTTCTTTTACACTATTTTCTCCATTTCCTTCTGTACGATATTTCAATTTAAGAATTTCAAAGTAGAATGTAAGGAAGTACTGTATTTTTTAAAATACCGTTCAATTGCTTGATTTGCAACAGCGTGGAAAGACATTTTAAGAATGACAACTGTGGCCTTTCTGGCCATTGCAGGGTCAGTCAAAAAATAAAAAAGAGAGAGGAAAATTCCAAAAAGCGCTGTATGTCATCTAAAAATAGGATGTCAGGGTTCTGCTGTGACCTAATACTCATCATGACTCAGAGCAGATCCAAACAGCGTCCTTCTTGATGCTGTAGTTCACTGAGACCCAACGGGAGATGAGAGATGATCATACTTTGTCCAATTCTGGCTTTAGTTTTGCAGGCATCCTAAACTGGAAAGCCTTTGTTTCCAGCTTATGCACAAATGCCAAGGTTGTGGAGTAGCCATGGCAACATAACATTTCTGGTTTTTACTCCTTAAATTGAGGATTCAAACATCCAAGGGAACATCGACAGTATATTGATTTGGTCTATACTGTAATAATATCTTTTTTTTAAATCAATCCTTTAAAATTATGTCAAATAAATAACACTGGTGTAGAAATGCCACAAAATATTAGACAGGAGGAAAGTCACAAACCAAAATTGTAATGTTTTTGAGGTTATACTGTATGTCTTCCCTTCAGGTTCTTTGGGAATATAAATATTTCTGGTTCTTGAACAAGCTGCACTAGTTCCCTCTAATTAAGTGCTTTTTAAAAACCACTTAATTTAAGCTAGTTATTTATATCAGATCAGAATTATACCCCAATGATGACAAATTGCTATTTAAAAAAAATAACAAAAACAGGTGTGCTTTAGAACGCAAAGTAAATAACCCACCAAGCACACAACATCAGACACCAGTAATGAAAGAGCTTGAAGAACTGAGAAACAAAGCTTTCTGTTTTTTTCATGAATGAGTCTTTGAACAGAGTTAAAGGTAGCACATAACATGTAAAATCCTACTGTACTAGCACATTTAATGTTTACACACTACATTTTGTTATTACATTTTTATGCAGACTGAGATGCCATGTCATTGCATTATTGATTTCCATTATGGCTAGATGTTTTTAAATATGTTAATTCTCCACACCAAATGCAACCATATTTGGTGGCCCTACAACCATGAAAAGGTTACTTACTCTAATAATGTGATGTTTCCTTGGAACTTCTGGGATTCTAAACAACTGACACCAATAGGTTGTGTCCTTTGAGGGAACTGGCACCTGTCTTGAAAGAAATTTACAATAAGTTTGAAATCTAACCTCAAAGTGAGTGAATTTAATGTGCCTCAAAAGATGGACCTACAGACAAATGGAAAGAAATATCTCATCCCAGCCAACAGTGGAAGCTGAGGTTACTGCCCACTTACGTTTAAATTTGTTAAGTCGAAAAAGGGAGTCTCAGAGGAGATGCTAACAGTACTTGTGGGGTTGAGCAACCGCAGGCTCTTCCTTCCCCTGTTTACACCATGGTATTTTGGTCCAGAAGGTCCAACATCATCATTGTGGTAGGCCCAAATCACCCTCACTGTGTTCTCCTGGGTATGATTTAAGAGTCAGGAACAAATAAGACATCATTTCTAATAGCTGAATAGTTGAACTGTCATAATTTGTAATGTTGTGATGGTAATGATTCCTTCATGTTAATCCATCTCATGAGCAAGTTCAAGAGAAGTAGTTTACTGTGTCAATAATGAGAACCAGGGGACCTCATTCTTTTGGTTAAGCACACACATACACACACTTTCCGGCTGCATTGTTTCATAGTCAATCCTGTACTCCCCCCAAGCCCCCAAATCTTCAATAACGACACAGACTGACACATTGAAAATACCGTAATGTCTTTGTCACTTTTGTCACAGGTATGGAGGTCTCTGCTGAAAGCCAGAACAGTGTGTGTATGGTTTTCCATTCCATATTCCAGCTTATAATTCTGCTCTACATCTCTGTGAACCTTCCTGCTGGAATCTGCAAAATAATCCTGTCAAAAGCAAGAAATATACAACATAGCATTCTTGGCATGGCAGAGCAATTTGTGATTTTGGGCTTGACATTGTGAATATTGTACACTTGAAACAAAGTTTACAAGCACAAAGTTCACCATTCAGTCTATGAAGCTTTCTCTGTCAATTTAACATAGTTTGTCTGTTCAAGTGTCCAAATAACATTATACAACGGACAGGTCCGGTCCATTGTCTCTATTGGTCAGTTTGCGTTCCAGCCATGCCAATATCCACGATATAAGCACGGCTAAATGGAATGTCCACATTTACATTTACATTTTAGTCATTTGGCAGACGCTTTTAATCCAAAGCGATTTACAAGTGCATAGGTTCTTCCACAAGTTAAAGCAACACATCCATAACTAGTAAAATACACATGAAGTGCTGTTCTAAAAATACAGTCATCATAAGTGCAATTCAGTCTTTTTATTTTTATTTTTTTGTTGTTGTTTTTTTTGGTTAGACAAGAGGGATGGGGATATCGGAAAGGGGGGGGGGGGATCAGGAGGTAGGACTAAGGTACAGGTGTGTTTTTAGTCTGCGCTGAAATAGGGGGAGGGATTCTGCTGTCCTGACAGTGGTAAGCAAGTCATTCCACCACTGAGGAACCAGAATGGAAAACAGGCGTGAACATGCAGCTCGACCACCAGGTGATCGTAGTGAGGGAACCATAAGGCGACCAGAGCTGGCAGACCAGAGTGGTCTAGCTGGGGAGTAGGGAGTGATTAAGGATTGTATGTAAGATGGGGCAGTCCCCTTAGCAGCCTGAAATACCAACACTAGGGCCTTGAATCGGATGCGTGCGGCAGTAGGAAGCCAGTGGAGGCCAATGAGGAGTGGGGTGACATGAGCCGACCTGGGCTGACTGGTGATCAGGCGGGCTGCAGCATTCTGGACCAGCTGGAGGGGCTTGATGGCACAAGCTGGGAGACCGGCTAGGAGGGAGTTGCAGTGATCCAGGCAGGAAATGACGAGCGCCTGGACTAGGAGCTGGGTGGCTTTCTCCGTCAGGAGATGACAGATACGGCATATATTGTAGAGGAAGAACCTGCAGGTTCTGGCAGTGGAGGATACTTGTGGAGCCTGTGAGGCTGTTATCAAGAGTCACCCCAAGATTCTTTGCCTTATGGGAGGAGGAAACTACAAAGTCCTCAACACATCTTTTAATATTACTCCACATTTGTAGATCACCGTTATCTACTTTGTAATCGAAATGAACGTAATTTGAAGTAATCATTATCTCGCCGCTAGTAGGCTACCAAAGTTTAAAGTGTCCTTTGATTTGGAAAGGAGTAGGACCAAAAAAGTAGCCCCTTTTCAGGCCCCATAACATTTGGGCCATAATAATGTTATGTAAATGACAGTAGTCATGTTTAGTACTTTGTTGCATATCCTTTGCTTGCAATGTTTGCTTGAAGTCAATGACTAATTGACACCACCAGGTGCTGAGTGTCTCTTCTCTGGTGATGCTCTGCCAGGCCTCTGCTGCAACCATCTTCAGCCCCTGCTTGCTTTGGGAGCTAGTTGCCTTAAGTTTTCTGGTCAGCATATGAAACACCTGTTCAATTCGATTCAGATCGGGTGAATGACTTGGTCACTCAAGAATGTTTCATTTCATGGGTTTCAAACACCTCTTTGTTTATTTCACTGGGATCACTGTCTTGCTCTAGAATGAGGCACCATCCAATGAGCTTGGTGGCATATGCTTGTATCTGAGCAGATAATATGCTTCTGTACCTTTCAGAATTCTGCTACTGTTATGAGCAGGTATTATCAATGAAAACAAGTGAGCCAGTATCTGTGGCAGCCATACATGCCAAAACCATAACACCCCCACCACTATGTTTCACAGATTGGGAGGGCTGCTTTGAATCTTGGCCTACTAGGTGCTTTGCGATTACTGAGCTCACTAGTGCTCACTTTCTTCTTAATAATGTTCCAAACAGTTCATTATGGTAGGCTTAAGGTTTGGCCTACGTGTCTGCTTTGCCTTTCACTGGCACAACTCTGGTCCTTATGTTGACAAACGCCAATAACAGATTCCAAAGGCAATTAAAAGCCTAGACTCAAGACTAGATACTGGAAGTTGTCTTATACCTGCAATTGAGTGCTATAATTTTTACATGGTGAAACAAAAATGTATAAAAATGCCCTTTAAAAAAAAAAAAGCAGGGAATATGTACTTTAACAACATGTGAATTGCAGATCTAACATTATGCACTACAGAGCCAAATCAAGAAAATAAATATGTCTTTCTTCCAAATATTATGGAGCTCATATTATTTCAACTGTAACTGGAGATTCACTGTTTAACCTGATCTGAGTTACACTGAACTGTTTTTTTTTTTTTTTACTTCAGGTCATGTTGGGGCAAGTTTGAGAATAGTATTTCCATGCTTGTGTTTTATATGTTAATAAATTGCATAGGCAAGGTAGCCTAAATGCTCCCTATTTGTATTTTAATTAGGCTGTAATATACACCATTGTTTGTGGAGCACAACTTGTTTAAAGAATACTTGCAGATTGACTTGACATACAATGCTTGTAGCAAACATGGCTGCATTGCGATGGGATTGGGGCATTCCAAAATCCCATTGAGCTTTTTTGATGCTGCTATACAAATAACATGCGAATACATGTCAGTATGAATGAAACTTGAATGGGTAAGTATAGCTGAATAGTCAGAATATGCAGCTTTGTGTATGAGCTGCTTTTCCTTGAGGGTGAATTACTTTGATTAGTGTGATAGAGAATCAAGGTGGCCTTGTGTACAAATCAATTGGTCTAGAATATTAGAAGGTGACATCACCAGAGCTGGGGAAAATCCATGTCAATTCTGGGTGTACTGTGCTACTTTTTGTGCTCTGGGAGGGTAAATGCCATGCAATTTGAACTTGGAACACATACAAAATGGATATTTGCTGATAGAATACAGACCGAGTTTTTCGATAAATTGCAACAGAATGTTTCTATTATCCAAAAAAAGCAAAAATGGGGGTACAAATACAATTCTCACTAAAATCAGATTTCTGCTCCTACACTGGCAGAGACCTGCAGAAATTGTCTGCCGTTTTAAGCATGCGAACAATCCAAAGGTGTCAGAACAGTAACATTAGCAATAACAATAAAGGAAATCTAATACAACAGTATGAAAGATCATTGTTTCAACTCGCTAATCTACTAGGACGTTACGTCTACTAGGATAATTACAGCACTTACGCTGCTAAATCAATTAAAACATGAAAGTTGCCCAAGGAGTGATGCAGCCAATTATGTATTTTAATGAGATTATTAACATTAAACAATAAAACTTGAATGTATGTTGTTTTTCTGTAATCTAAAATATAATTCCCAGAGGCAACCCGTATTGCTTTGCTTACACTCAGCAGGCTATTGGCTATGGCCAGCTCCAGTCGCCAGTGGAACGTGGAAAAGAACACATTAAATCCATTCACGTAATATATGCTATTATAATAACCAAAATGATCAATAAGACATGCTTTTATTGGAAAGACTTCAGGGTACATACCTGCAGGTAGGGTTTCCCTTTTTCAACGCCTCCAATTACAATATCTGATAACGCCATAGCTCCATTGGGAGACAAACCAAATCCTATATATCCCTTTGTTTCTACTTCAGCTTCAAAAGTTACCGTGTTTTCGTCGTATGTCCATCTCAGTCTGTATTTGCCATGCGCATCCAATATTGTCGAATGTCTGAACCCTGCCCTTAAAGACAGCACCTCACAATATCTTAAAGTTTCAAAGAAAAGCACCAGAGTACAGAAGTATAGTCGTTTGCAAAGCATGTTGTACGTTTTCAAACGTGTAGTTTCATCCGATGAATAAAAGCTTCCGAAACTTCGTTCCTAGTTGGATAGCTGGTCCCAAATGAAAGAGCGTTTGTTTGGCAATCTGTATTGAAAGCAAATTATCTAACCAAGCATACCCAGCCACAGAAGCGCACTCTCATTATGCTTCTATTGAGACTGTCGAAACTTGTGTTAGCGCTCTTTGATCTGTAGAGACACGTCCCACTCTTTAGTCAGATGCTCGTTTTAAAATACGGTGTGTTTTAGAATTTCCTATTGTTCTGCAGTTACGTGCTTTCACAACAATTTCATGTGGGGGTTTTTTTCTATACTGAAAAATATATAATCCCGCTCCCTTCTCAGAAATATATTTTAAAAATCAGGTAGTTCATAAACATGTGCATACACAGAAGATTTGCTTGATTAGAGCTCTGCATAGAGTAGCCTACCACCAGGATACTCATAGTCACAACTGCAGTGGCGATGTGGTCCTGTGTATCCAAATAACTCAATGAGCATTCTCCTGCCTGAAATATTGCAAGGGATCTTCTGGAATTGTATTCCCTCTTACACCTTCATGACATAAATTAGCCTATATGTGGGCTAATTTCTTTTGCAGTGCGGTCCTTTTTTTGCATCCTTCCAGGACACAGTACATTGATAATGTATTTTTATTTTCACAGCCTCTTCTTGTAATGACTAGTTGGTACCTGATGGTACGTAGTGTGTAGTCTTCTTATTGTTTCCTAAATTACAAGCCTTTTATCCATAAACATGAAATTGTGAGAAACATCTCATTTTAGAGCCTAAGGAACAGTAAGCGAAAGTGCCACCAGAATAATGAACAAATATATATATATTTTTTTTTTTCTTACATTTTATACATCTACAGAGGGTCAACATAACATTGCACAACATATTTGTACGCCGAGTTGATATAGGACTTTGCAGAGCATTATGTTTATTGCATGTTAACCATTTAATCCCACCAAATTTGAACATTTGAGAAATCATAGAGTATCAATATAAAAAAGGGTTAACTGGGTTTTAAGAGATGTCAAACACTGAACGGGGCCAAATTGACCCCAAACAAAATATGAAGGTTAAAGACACTTGTGGATGCCATTCCCATATGGTATATTTAAAATGAGAAAAAGGCATGTGCCAACTTTTCTTTTGGAAAATTCTACATTTTCATTGACTTCTTGTTGTAAAAATGAAAAATTTACAACCCCTAACAAGTACATTTCAAATGCATGCAAAAGATCTATTTGACCTCTTGACCTATTTTGGCACCTTCTTGTAGGCCCAATTATGGTATCGTTTTGGAAATTTGTTGGAGATGTGCATCACTGTACCTTTGAATTACTGTACCTTTGACACCAGTTTAGTCATCTTATGTCCTCCTTGTTTTGGTTTGGGAGAGGTGACACTAGAGGGAGATGCTAGCTGTGTACTTTTAATTTACTTTGTCCTTTTTCACTATGCCCTATAGTGACTGTATTCATAATGTATGGTTGATTTGGTTGATGCCGTTAATTCTTAATTTCCCTTACTGCATGTCCTAACAATGCTTAAGGTATATTTGTTATTTACAACCTTGCAACCTGCAGCCAAAGTGATACATTCACTTATAAAAACCTTTTTAGAAATAATTATAAAATTAAACAGATCTATAGCATATATAAACAGCATGCACTGGGCACAATATCAAAAGCATGATTTCTTTTAAACTGACTTATTAGAATACAGGAACACTGAAAAATGGGAAAAAAAGATACATAAACTACATAAGTTACCGAATCACATTTGAACAGTGGAGTTAATTGTGACAATTTCATATTTCTATATTAGTGGGAAACATAATAATATATAGTATATACATTGTTTACGTTTCCTTTACAAGCACATTCATTAGTGAAGACTGTGTGGTACATATTCTCAGTGTTAAAATAAGTTTAATAGACTTTTGAAACCATGGATAGAATAGAGCATAAATTATAGGATTGACTGAAGAATTCAAATATATTAGAGTGGTGGTATTCAGAACCACAAAATATGCAGATGGTTTCCTAATATATACAATCAGGAAAGCGCTTATGTAGAAAGGAACTAAACACAACAGAAAGACTGATACGAGAATTCCAAGTGTTTTTGCTGCTTTCCTTTCTGATGCCATGGAAAAATTTCTCAGTTTTGTGCCCTTTGAATGTTGTTTTCTGCTACAATTTATCTTGTTTGCGTGTCTTTTGGCAATTGCAAAGATTTTCAGGTACATAATTATAATTGTCATGCAGGGCAAAATAAATATTATTATAAAGTCAAAAATGGTCCATATTTCATTAACTGTCATAATACACTCAGGACATGTAACATTTTCTTTAATTTCAGAAATATTTCCATTAGCATAAAGAAGCACCACATTGTATATGAATGAACACAACCAGAGAATGTATAATATCCTCAAAGTTAGATTCACTGTCATTTTAGTGCAGTAAAGAAAAGGGTAGCTTAGAGCAAAATATCGGTCCACAGCAATAAGTGCCACATTGTAAATTGACACACAAGTCAAGTGAAAGGATGCTACATTACAGATGATGCAATAGATTGCACTAAAGCACCAGTTTGGATTCAGCAAGAGAGCAAAGTGGAAAGGCATCACAGTTACTCCAACCAGAAAGTCTGCCATGGCCAGAGAGAGAAGGATGAAGTTGGTTGGCGTGTGGAGCTGCTTGAAGTGGCAGATGGAGATGATCACTAGTAGATTTCCAGAAACTGTCACAAAAATAACTGCTACTACAGTCATGTATGACAGCGCTTTAGTTGGTGTTGATGATGCTTCTAAACAGGACTGAGTTGAAGAATTGACACAGGACTCCACTTGATCTTTTGTGAAATTCATGAATGATGAAAATGGCTATTTTCAATAATTCATCAAATATACTTATATTTCATATAAAAGCAGGAAGCTGCTTCTTCACTGGATAACACTAGTCACAAAGAGTCTGTATAATTTGCTCATGCAGACTGTAGTCACACTTATATGGCTGCGTAACCGTTCATGAAAACCCACAAGATTTAATTAAGCTATTATGCAGAGGAGGTCTGAGGAGACGCAGTGCTGAATCGAGTGTGATGCAATCCAATGAAGTCCAAAAAGTTATCAAGGTGCTTTCCATGTGCAATTGTTGATTTCCCTCCTCCCTTTTTATATTTCAAAGTTACAAGCTAGAGTGGGCTTCAAGTTTGGACAAATATGTTTTTTTTGGCTCTGTGCTCCACAATTTGACAATCAAACAATGAACATTTGGTGAATGTGTTCAGTTTCACAGCTTTATTGTCGGGTATTTAACTAGAAGACAATTGGGACAGCTTTTTAAATACTTTGGTGTGGTCAACTGATGCAGCAACGTGCATGCGTCAGGTTTCACTTTGTTAGTAATAGGCCTAGACTAGCTATGTGAGACCCTGTGGAGAACTCGGCCTCTGTTCGAGCGTCAGGAGCAGGAGGGCAAGACGTAGTTGGAGAAGAGTGAAGATAGCGGCAAAGAGAGACAGTTAAAATGGTGTCCTAGGTTTTATACCAAGGGTAGATTTTATTGCTTCCACCGGTTACAGTGAATCCGCTTTGCTCTTCTCCTACAATATGGGGAAATTGGGGGTAGAGAGTGGACAGTTTCAGTTTCTGGGGCACAGAGGAGACAAATTGACAGTGGAGGAAAGGAAGATACATGTTTTGAATACTTAGATGTACCTATAGCATGGGTGAGGGTCAGCAAGCTCTTCTGTTATTGACTAGATGAATCCAGTGTGCAAATTATGGGTGGCTTGGGTAGGGGGGTCTGACCCCCCAATTCAGACTTGAACCCCTAAATTGAGACTTGAACCCCCCTCAAAGAAGTAAAAACGAAGATATAGGTTCTAAAATCTTTACATAGAATTAGTCATTGTCAAATGTGTTTCCCACGCTCTGTCTGAAGTAAAATTGTACTAAAATTTCATATGGTAGGTCATACCATTTCTTAACTGAAGAGATTGCTTGAGCGAGCTTGACTGTGCAGGGTTCAAATTATGGGAGCTCAGCCCCTGACTTGACTACCTAGGGCTCAAATGGGGGGAGGGCCCTCGAAAAGCCTGGAATGGAAAGTCTGTTTTAGTTTGCAGTTTTTTATTTCTAAGTACTTAGTGTCATAAGTAAATGAAAATAAGCTGAATAAATCAGTTGAGAGACTGAACTTTGTATCCAAAAAAAATAGCAGAGGCTCTCTCTCTGAGGCCACTCTCACTCCTTACAAAAGGAAAATTTATTTAGTCCGCCACTGCACTACAATTCTTGTAAATGCAGATAATTGACCCGAGTGACTACTGATGCTGGAGCTCTAATGTGCACTGTGATAGAGTCATGTCTTTCCCCAAAAAAGGTCAATTGGGGTATCAAAAAAGAAAAGAAAGAAAGAACTAACAGTTTAACAATGGTTTAGTGTTCGAGCACCAATTATCCACCACCTGGGAGGACGACCACCTGGAGGCGCTAAAGTTTCTATTTGACTTTATTCGAGAGAAGTGAATGCTGTTGCCCATTAGAATGTATATCCCACAGAAATACATGTATACATGTCTATATGAGAAAAATATACATTTCATAATATTAATATGACCTTGTTTACAATATTGTTTACAAAACTTAGGGGCGACATGGCTCAGGCAGTAAGAGCAGTCGTCTGGCAGTCGGAGGGTTGCCGGTTCGATCCCCCGCCCGGGCTGTGTCGAAGTGTCCCTGAGCAAGACACCGAACCCCCAAATGCTCCTGACAAGCTGGTCGGCACCTTGCATGGCAGCCAATCGCCATCAGTGTGTGTATGAATGGGTGAATGAGAAGCATCAATTGTACAGCACTTTGGATAAAGGCGCTATATAAATGCCAACCATTTACATGCAATATTACAATATTAACACGTACAACATGCCTGGAATTCCTTAATCGCGACAATTAATTAATACAATGCAGTGATAAGGCTTCTTGGTTTGCAACCTGACTTTCCTAGGCGGATGTTTTGTTTCTAGTCTTTAAAATGCTACAGTACATTTTATTTTAATATGCATTATCTGTGTTAATGTTTAGAATGTATGATACGTTCCTGCCAGTAAAAGCGAGTATAGGCATGCCACTGTTTTGTTTTGTTACAGGGAGGTAGGGAGGGACAGGGAGAGGTGCAGCTTGAAGAGGTGGGTCTTCAGTTTGCGCTTGAAGATGGCAAAGATGTTGTTCAAAATAAATTGGCAGGTAGATGGGATCATTTACGTATTTTCATAAAGCTAAAATATCATTCAGCTTTATCATTCCACTGTGTGTTTAAATACTTAAATACACATGAATGAATGTTCTCTTAAACGTGATACTCCAAGCAAACCTAATGTAACCATAGTAAAAGCATCACAAAGTAATTAGGCTACAGTATGTTGGGAAAGGAGGGTTGAAATGTGGTGAGATTTCAACCTGTGCAGACTCAAGCACATATCCTGGATTATTATTACTTGTCTAAATCTGGTATGAACAGTTCATTAGTGGCTACCCTAATAATCACTACAGACTACAGATGTGTACAGTTGTTGGCTCAATTATTTGTAATACATTTTCAAAAGATGTGTGAGAGACATGGATCAAGAGAGGAAGGGGGCCCACAGAGACTGCTTATGTATAGGGCCCAGAATTTTGTGCTACAACCCTGATGAACCGGGTTGCAAAGCCATCCGATATTCTACCTGATGCAGAACAGTAGTGGCCAGTAGGTGGCACACTACTACAAGTTACAATCTACATATACTATAACTAATGCAGTGGTTCCCAAACAAATGTAACTCCCATGTTCACATTCTGCTTATTGTGCAATGTTTAAAATGGTAATCCCAAAGAAAGTCATTCCTAGGCTCTGGAAGTTCCTCTGTTTAAGACCTGATTAACTGAAATCACTGGTATATTGCATGTGGAGAAAGTTGGATAGAGCATTATGGATCATCTTTATAGATTTTTTAAAATGACGGCCAATTCTGGACCACTTTTCTCAGTGTGAAGCGGAATTTGACCACCATTTGTGGCATCCACCTTTTTTTCATTATCATTTAGAGTTTTTGTACCAAGTCATTTGTTGTGCTATTGATTGTTACCATTTTTTTTTTCACCAGCTCGTTGCAAATATCAGACAGTTGTCATGACCCCGCTTGTGTCTTCTGTTTGGTGTGCATCTGTGAGTTTCTGTTTGTCTTTTTTCTTTTTTCAGCATGCAATGGTGAGGGGAATGGTTTCTTGGCATGCATTAATGGCCCCTTAATTGTTTAAGCTAAGTCCAGCAGGATAATATGTCATATCATGTCACAAAGCACACATAATCTCATGCTAGTTCCACGACATTGAGTTCAGTGTGTTCCAATGGCCTCCACAGATCCTAGTCCAATAGCGTACCTTTCGGATTTGGTGGAATGGGAGATTTGCAGATGTGCAGCTGAGCAACTGTGTAATGCTATCATGTTAACATGGACAAGAAGCTTTCCATATTCGACAAAGTTCTGGAAAAATTAATTGGAGATTGTGATTTTAAGATTTAAGGCCCCGCAGGCTGACCCCATTCTACATCACTGATCTCTTAACTCCATATATATGATCCTCAGGCAGAGCATTCCTGGCCACTCCAAGGTCTAGATTAGCGACAAAGGACACTGTATTCAGGCACTGTTTGATGTCTGATGTCTGCTCTGTTTTAAGATTTTATTATGTAATTTTAGTTGTTCGTTGTTAACTACTATTTAACACTGTTTGTTGTGAAGCACTTTGTAACACTGTTTTCGAAAAGTGCTAAATAAATAAAGTTTATTATTATTATTATTATTATTATTGATGAGATAAAGCCATTCAGCCAACAAATGTGTTCCATATTGTATCAGCATAATTTATAGCTGAATCTAGTCCCATTCCCCATTCCCACAGAGATCCATTCAAATGCAAAGAGTTTTATATTGCTTGTTTTATAACCTGACAGACACAATATGTCTGTATATATACATTTGTATATGTCTGTATATATAGGACTAGAATTATTTCTTGAAAATAATAACATTCTATGGGACAGCCTACATGGTTTTCATAAGGGTAGGTCATGCATGATGATACAGTACGGAACACATTTGTTGGCTAAATAATTTTAATGGCATAGAATCAAAGCATATTCAGTATGATCACATTGCAATGACATGAAAGTAATTAAACAGAATTTGATACATCTGTGATAATCCTGCAGAGGAATTCATAGGATGGGAAAAATTAAATGCAAGAACAATGTGAAACATAGACAAATCTACGACACGTTGTTAGGTCATATTTGGGTCTGTACAGTTGAGGTCAGATTATAAAGTTTGATTTCTTTAATATAATATACAGAAATATACAATATACAAAAGTTTTATGTTTCTTTTGCAAGGACATTCATCAGAGAAGACTCTATAGCACATATCCTAAGTGTTAAAATGAGTTTAACAGACTTTTGAAACCATGAATAGAATAGGGCATAAATTATCGGGTTGATGGCAGAATTGATATGAAGTATACTTACTGAATGAACAAGTGAAAGATACACAGAAGGTTTACTGAAATATACGTAAAGTACAACGCTAATAAAGTAGGGTAGTAAACACAGTAGGAAAACGGCTACAATAATTGACAGAGTTTTTGCTGCTTTTCTTTCAGATGCCATTGCATTACATTTTTTGCTATCTGACTGTTGTTTTCTGGCACATGTGATGTTATTTGCATGCTTTTTGGCAATAGCAAAAATTTTCAGATAAATAAGTATAATTGTTGTGAGTGGCACAACAAATATTACAAAAAAGTCTGCAGTGACCCATTCTTGAGATAAAGAAATAGAACAGTCAACACATTGAGTATTTCCCATCATATAATTCAGATTGCCATTGCAATAACGAAGCATTGTATTGTATACCAATGCACACAACCAGACAATCGATATGACCCTCATAGTTAGCTTCACTGTCATTTTAGTGGAATAAAGAAAAGGGTTGCTGATGGCAAATAATCGATCCACTGCAATCAAAACTACACTATAAATTGACACACAAGTTGCATAAGTCAGAAAAGAAGATACGCTTTTCATGATGCAATTCAATCCACCAATGCACCAGTAAGGATCTACTAACTCAATAAAATAGAAAGGCATTACAGTTGCTCCAACCAGAAAGTCTGCCATAGCCAGAGAGAGGAGGATGAAGTTGGTTGGCGTGTGGAGCTGCTTGAAGTGGCAGATGGAAATGATCACTAGTAGATTTCCAGAAACTGTCACAAAAATAACTGCTGCTACACACATATACAAGAGCGCATCAGTTCCTGTTGGCGACGCTCTTAAGCAGGATAAGTCTGATGAATTAACACAGGACTTTCCTTGATGTACTTCTGTGAAATTCATAAATGAAAATGGTTGCAATGTTCCTGATTGATCAAATCTGAAATTCATCTTCATGTCAGAATAAGATGCAGTGTCATTTGTTCACCACAATCCTTCATAAGTTCTGCCTGACTGTTGCGTTATATTTATATGATTTTATTGGAGGCGTTTTTCTTTCTTTGTGCGGTTGCTAATTAATGCCCTTCATATTTTATCTATCGCACAGGGACTTACTGTTGGCTAGTGTTTCTCATCCTACGTAAACATTTGACTTGTTAATCAGCATAAGACTTGTCTCTCATAGTGTAGTTGATGTCTACTCATTTTCTAATGATCTAAATCAGAAAAATGAAGAGCTTGTTCAAATTCTGTGATTGCAAACCATAAAAAGATGAACAGAAAATGGAAACTTGTTTTTTCGTACTATTATTTTTCAAAATCACATGCATAGTCATTATATAAAAGTAGGCTAAAGAAAATGTAAGTGCAGTAAAGCCAGCTGTTTATGCAGTAGGCTATAGGGCCATGATACCTCACACTATTAAATGTAGAGGAACAACCTGGGCTTCCTCAGAAGTTAATTTGGTTAATTTGCTCGATGATCAGGGGAGACCAGGGAACAACATTTTTAGCTTTTCACTTAATAAAAAAATATATGCACATATTAGAGAAAATATTTCACTCAGAAGGATATACATGTACTTACTATGACTATAGACCATTGGTACAGTTCTAGGACATTACTGTTGAAAGTAACGGGAGTGTTTAATTTGTACAATTTCAAGTCAAACTGCCCAGCAATGAGAGAGAGCCATAGATGTAGAACATACTGAAGTCTCGTAATAGTACTAAAGACAAGCTCCTTATAGTCGCAGGTTGCTCAAATCCCAATGGGGAAATGGGCCTATTTCACGTTGAACATTATTGAACGCAAGTAAACAGATCCAGTGTATCGCCTCATACATTTTCAGAAAACTTCAATTGCAAAAATGGTGCAATCGAGAGGAAAATGCTCCTTCTTTAAAGTAAATTCTAATATCCAGGTAAAATCCATCTAAGACTTCAGGGCTGAAGTAAAATAGGCCAATTGAAGACAAATTGTAGTCTACATAAAAGGAGAAAGTGAACAAAACATCTCTTTCATCTAGCTAGCTAACATTAACGCATTGGAGCTGCTTTATTCACAATTGGGTCTTTCTTTGATTTGTGTTGCAATCCATGTCCGAGCAATTTCACATTACATTAAATAATAAAAAACATACTTAATGTCAGAAAATTGATGGATTTTATTAACCTCTTTTAAGATTAGTAAATAGAAAGAAAAATAGAGAAATTTGAAATTGTTATATATATACAGCTCTCTGTGTCATCACATCATGAAAATCAATGTGTCCAAAGCCTTACTTTTGCAATATGATGAGAATTTAAAGGACAATTTTCTGGTCCAAATAAAAGCAAAAACACTCAAAATATTGTTTACTCACTATTTGGGATAGTTTGAAGGAATATTAAATAATATTTTATGAAAAAGAACTTCTGAACTACTTCCTATTTGAAGTGATTGTACAAAGAAGTGGGAATCCTGATAGGTGACCTACCCGGGACTCTGTCATACCATTTGAATGTTATTTGAGTGATTTTTATCTGCAATATCTTATTCGTGTAACAAACAGTGACGGATGTGTTGTTTAAGAGTGTAGCGCTTTAAGAAACCGTGTGTGTGTTTTTCGCTTGGGACCCACATAATCAGCTGTGCTGCTCATCCCACAAATGTTATGTTCCTGTGTAATGTCCTGTGTGAGTTTATCATTGTTTATTATCATTATTCTTGTAATATATTATTTTTCATATTCAGGTCTAGTGTTTTGTTTATATTCATTAGTCTTTGCACTCGTCTTCCCCTGTGATGTCTGAGTCTGAATGTTTACTAGCCCAGTCACTCCCCTGTCTGCGTGCCCCACTATTCGGGTGTTTACGGTAGTCCTGGGGTTCAACCTTCCTTCCAATCTTGCATTCCTTACTTCCTGCTTTCCCTCCATTTCATCTTTGTACATAGCACTAATATACTAATCCCAACTAACATAGAAGTTGTACAGTACTAATTATACGAACACACTTATATGTTTGTCAAACTAACAAACTAACATTCACTCGTTTTGGGTATTTGTAATTTTAATCACTTAACTAACTTACGAACGCATCTCCAGTTTCAATTCTGTTCTGTAACTCCGCCTCCCTATTCTATCACTGATTACTTGCTTAGTTTCAGGGAAGTATTCGCACCTGTCTCTCCGTATCTCTGCATCTCCTGATTCTCTGCAATTGTCTACTTCCTAGTCCGTAGCCGTTTGTATTACGTGTGTCTTTGTGAATCCAGTCCGCGTTTTCGTTTCCCCCTCGTTATTGTGCTATTACCCTTTCATGTGTCTCACCTGATGTTTATTTGTTAGACCGCCCTCACTCCCATGCCCCGCCTAGTTTGTTTCATTCCCGTGTGTATTTATACCTGTCCTTTTCAGTTGCACCCTGCTAGTTCGTCTTGTCCTGTTTTTTTAGTCCCGAGCCCTTTATTCCTTCCCCCAGTTCTAGCCTCCTTGTTCCCGAGCCCTTGTTCCTGAGTCCTTGCCCTTGTTCATCTGGATTTCCTGTTTTGACCCCTGCCTGCTTCCCTGGACTCTTCCTTGGTTGTTGTGGATATCTGTACCTCTGCCTTGTTGGACTGACCCCCTGGTTTTTGACATTGGCCGGTTTTTTGACTCCGCTCTGTCTGCCCCTGCTTTTGCAATTAAACCTGCCATTTTTTTCTGCACCCCTGTCTGCTTTTGGTTCTTCTGTTCCCCCCGGCGTAACAACAAATGCATGCTCTTTACCATTGGAACACCATTGTAAAGGGAAATTAACAGGCTTTCCAATTATATAAGATGCAATGCTAATAATACAGTGACAACAGAGATATGATCACCAAACACAAATTTCCAAACTTTTTTTATGGAGTTCATATAAAAAGGACAGTACTGAGAGTAATAAGGCTGAGTATTGTAATATCCATGTTAAAGTTAAAAAAGAACTACAGTTAGCTAAAAGCCTATTTGAAATGTAAATTGCACAGATACTAAATGTAGTCAATACTGTAATAGGAAAAGGAAAGTTAAAGAGGAGGTTAAATGCATTAAGAATAACAAAGAAGAACTGCTGTATAAGAATAAAGATATTGATGATGCCTTAAATGGCTAACTTTGTTGAGAGCTTTACCAGGGAATAGGTTACTAAGAGGCCAGAAGGCATATGTAATACTCAGAATGTCTGGAAACAAGGTAATACCAATATGCAAGAAAAGGTACCATACTGATCCAGGAAACTACAGGCCTGTCAGTCTAACTTGTAAAACATATAAAATACTGGAATCTATTTCTTGAAAATAATAACATTTTATGGGACAGCCAACATGGTTTTCATAAGGGTAGGTCATGCCTGACAAGCATTCTTTGAGGAAGCTACGAAGTGTTTTCATGTTAGCAGGGCTTATGATATTGTATATTTAGATTTCCAAAACATATGTCCAAGAGTAGTAGTAGGAGGTACCTTATCTGAGCTTTTTATTTAATTGCCTCTGTACTCCACAATATGAGATTTGTAATAGAAAATCACATGTGGTTAAAGTGCACATTGTCAGATTTTAATAAATGGCATTTTCATACATTTTGGTTTCACCATGTAGAAATTACAGCAGTGTTTATATACAATCCAACCATTTCAAGGCACCATAATGTTTTGGACACATCAATTTTATGTAAATGAAAGTAGTCATGTTTAGTATTTTGTCACTTATCACGAAATCATGGTTTGCAAAGGATATCTGTGATCTATCACCATCATCAGAGTTTGGATATCTTATTTTCAGATTGTCCTTCAAGTGATAATAAAACTCTTTGCATTTGAGTGGATCTCTTTGGGAATTGGGGGGTGGGACTAGATTCTGCTGTAAATTATGATGATACAGTATGGAACACATTTGTTGGCGAAATAACTTTAATGGCATTGAATCAAAGCATATTCATTATGATCACATTGCAATAACATGAAAGTAATTAAACAGAATTTGATACATCTGTGATAATCCTGCAGAGGAATTCATAGGATGGGAAAAATTAAATGCAAGAACAATGTGAAACATAGACAAATCTATGACACGTTGTTAGGTCATATTTGGGTCTGTACAGTTGAGGTCAGATTATAAAGTTTGATTTCTTTAATATAATATACAGCAAAAGTTTTATGTTTCTTTTGCAAGGACATTCATCAGAGAAGACTCTGTAGCACATATCCTAAGTGTTAAAATGAGTTTAACAGACTTTTGAAACCATGAATAGAATAGGGCATAAATTATCGGGTTGATGGCAGAATTGATATGAAGTATACTTACTGAATGAACAAGTGAAAGATACACAGAAGGTTTACTGAAATATACGTAAAGTACAACGCTAATAAAGTAGGGTAGTAAACACAGTAGGAAAACGGCTACAATAATTGACAGAGTTTTTGCTGCTTTCCTTTCAGATGCCATTGCATTACATTTTTTGCTATCTGACTGTTGTTTTCTGGCACATGTGATGTTATTTGCATGCTTTTTGGCAATAGCAAAAATTTTCAGATAAATAAGTATAATTGTTGTGAGTGGCACAACAAATATTACAAAAAAGTCTGCAGTGACCCATTCTTGAGATAAAGAAATAGAACAGTCAACACATTGAGTATTTCTCATCATATAATTCAGATTGCCATTGCAATAACGAAGCATTGTATTGTATACCAATGCACACAACCAGACAATCGATATGACCCTCATAGTTAGCTTCACTGTCATTTTAGTGGAATAAAGAAAAGGGTTGCTGATGGCAAATAATCGATCCACTGCAATCAAAACTACACTATAAATTGACACACAAGTTGCATAAGTCAGAAAAGAAGATACGCTTTTCATGATGCAATTCAATCCACCAATGCACCAGTAAGGATCTACTAACTCAATAAAATAGAAAGGCATTACAGTTGCTCCAACCAGAAAGTCTGCCATAGCCAGAGAGAGGAGGATGAAGTTGGTTGGCGTGTGGAGCTGCTTGAAGTGGCAGATGGAAATGATCACTAGTAGATTTCCAGAAACTGTCACAAAAATAACTGCTGCTACACACATATACAAGAGCGCATCAGTTCCTGTTGGCGACGCTCTTAAGCAGGATAAGTCTGATGAATTAACACAGGTCTTCCCTTGATGTACTTCTGTGAAATTCATAAATGAAAATGGTTGCAATGTTCCTGATTGATCAAATCTGAAATTCATCTTCATGTCAGAATAAGATGCAGTGTCATTTGTTCACCACAATCCTTCATAAGTTCTGCCTGACTGTTGCGTTATATTTATATGATTTTATTGGAGGCGTTTTTCTTTCTTTGTGCGGTTGCTAATTAATGCCCTTCATATTTTATCTATCGCACAGGGACTTACTGTTGGCTAGTGTTTCTCATCCTACGTAAACATTTGACTTGTTAATCAGCATAAGACTTGTCTCTCATAGTGTAGTTGATGTCTACTCATTTTCTAATGATCTAAATCAGAAAAATGAAGAGCTTGTTCAAATTCTGTGATTGCAAACCATAAAAAGATGAACAGAAAATGGAAACTTGTTTTTTCGTATTATTATTTTTCAAAATCACATGCATAGTCATTATATAAAAGTAGGCTAAAGGAAATGTAAGTGCAGTAAAGCCAGCTGTTTATGCAGTAGGCTATAGGGCCATGATACCTCACACTATTAAATGTAGAGGAACAACCTGGGCTTCCTCAGAAGTTAATTTGGCTAATTTGCTCGATGATCAGGGGAGACCAGGGAACAACATTTTTAGCTTTTCACTTAATTAAAAAATATATGCACATATTAGAGAAAATATTTCACCCAGAAGGATATACATGTATTTACTATGACTATAGACCATCGGTACAGTTCTAGGACATTACTGTTGAAAGTAACGGGAGTGTTTAATTTGTACAATTTCAAGTCAAACTGCCCAGCAATGAGAGAGAGCCATAGATGTAGAACATACTGAAGTCTCGTAATAGTACTAAAGACAGGCTCCTTATAGTTGCAGGTTGCTTAAATCCCAATGGGGAAATGGGCCTATTTCACGTTGAACATTATTGAATGGAAGTAAACAGATCCAGTGTATCGCCTCTTACGTTTTCACAAAACTTCAATTGCAAAAATGGTGCAATCGAGAGGAAAATGCTCCTTCTTTAAAGTAAATTCTAATATCCAGGTAAAATCCATCTAAGACTTCAGGGCTGAAGTAAAATAGGCCAACTGAAGACAAATTGTAGTCTACATAAAAGGAGAAAGTGAACAAAACATCTCTTTCATCTAGCTAGCTAACATTAACGCATTGGAGCTGCTTTATTCACAATCGGGTCTTTCTTTGATTTGTGTTGCAATCCATGTCCGAGCAATTTCACATTACTTAAATAATGAAAAACATACTTAATGTCAGAAAATTGATGGATTTTATTAACCTCTTTTAAGATTAGTAAATAGAAAGAAAAATAGAGAAATTTGAAATTGTTATATATACAGCTTTCTGTGTCATCACATCATGAAAAACAATGTGTCCAAAGCCTTACTTTTGCAATATGATGAGAATTTAAAGGACAATTTTCTGGTCCAAATAAAAGCAAAAACACTCAAAATATTTTGTCTCACTATTTGGGATAGTTTGAAGAAATATAAAATAATATTTTATTAAAAAGAACTTCTGAACTACTTCCTGTTTGAAGTGATTGTACAAAGAAGTGGGAATCCTGATAGGTGACCTACCCGGCACTCTCTCATACCATTTGAATGTTATTTGAGTGATTTTTATCTGCAATATCTTATTCGTGTAACAAACTGAGACGGATGTGTTGTTTAAGAGTGTAGTGCTTTAAGAAAACGTGTGTGTTTTTCGCTTGGGACACTACCCACATAATCAGCTGTGCTGCTCATCCCACAAATGTTATGCTCCTGTGTAATGTCCTGTGTTAGTTTATCATTGTTTATTATCATTATTCTTGTAATATATTATTTTTCATATTCAGGTCTAGTGTTCTGTTTATATTCATTAGTCTTTGCACTCGTCTTCCCCTGTGATGTCTGAGTCTGAATGTTTACTAGCCCAGTCACTCCCCTGTCTGCGTGCCCCACTATTCGGGTGTTTACGGTAGTTCTGGGGTTCAACCTTCCTTCCAATCTTGCATTCCTTACTTCCTGCTTTCCCTCCATTTCATCTTTGTACATAGCACTAATATACTAATCCCAACTAACATAGAAGTTGTACAGTACTAATTATACGACCACACTTATATGTTTGTCAAACTAACAAGCTAACATTCACTCGTTTTGGGTATTTGTAATTTTGATCACTTAACTAACTTATGAACGCATCTCAAGTTTCAATTCTGTTCTGTAACTCCACCTCCCTATTCTATCACTGATTACTTGCTTAGTTTCAGTGAAGTATTCGCACCTGTCTCTCCGTATCTCTGCATCTCCTGATTCTCTGCAATTGTCTACTTCCTAGTCCGTAGCCGTTTGTATTACGTGTGTCTTTGTGAATCCAGTCCGCGTTTTCGTTTCCCCCTCGTTATTGTGCTATTACCCTTTCATGTGTCTCACCTGATGTTTATTTGTTAGACCGCCCTCACTCCCATGCCCCGCCTAGTTTGTTTCATTCCCCTGTGTATTTATACCTGTCCTTTTCAGTTGCACCCTGCTAGTTCGTCTTGTCCTGTTTTTTTAGTCCCGAGCCCTTTATTCCTTCCCCCAGTTCTAGCCTCCTTGTTCCCGAGCCCTTGTTCCTGAGTCCTTGCCCTTGTTCATCTGGATTTCCTGTTTTGACCCCTGCCTGCTTCCCTGGACTCTTCCTTGGTTGTTGTGGATATCTGTACCTCTGCCTTGTTGGACTGACCCCCTGGTTTTTGACATTGGCCTGTTTTTTGACTCCGCTCTGTCTGCCCCTGCTTTTGCAATTAAACCTGCCATTTTTTCTGCACCCCTGTCTGCTTTTGGTTCTTCTGTTCCCCCCGGCGTAACAACAAATGCATGCTCTTTACCATTGGAACACCATTGTAAAGGGAAATTAACAGGCTTTCCAATTATATAAGATGCAATGCTAATAATACAGTGACAACAGAGATATGATCACCAAACACAAATTTCCAAACTTTTTTTGTGGAGTTCATATAAAAAGGACAGTCCTGAGAGTAATAAGGCTGAGTATTGTAATATCCATGTTAAAGTTAAAAAAGAACTACAGTTAGCTAAAAGCCTATTTGAAATGTAAATTGCACAGATACTAAATGTAGTCAATACTGTAGTAGGAAAAGGAAAGTTAAAAAGGAGGTTAAATGCATTAAGAATAACAAAGAAGAACTGCTGTATAAGAATAAAGATATTGATGATGCCTTAAATGGCTAACTTTGTTGAGAGCTTTACCAGGGAATAGGTTACTAAGAGGCCAGAAGGCATATGTAATACTCAGAATGTCTGGAAACAAGGTAATACCAATATGCAAGAAAAGGTACCATACTGATCCAGGAAACTACAGGCCTGTCAGTCTAACTTGTAAAACATATAAAATACTTGAATCTATTTCTTGAAAATAATAACATTTTATGGGACAGCCAACATGGTTTTCATAAGGGTAGGTCATGCCTGACAAGCATTCTTTGAGGAAGCTACGAAGTGTTTTCATGTTAGCAGGGCTTATGATATTGTATATTTAGATTTCCAAAACATATATCCAAGAGTAGTAGTAGGAGGTACCTTATCTGAGCTTTTTATTTAATTGCCTCTGTACTCCACAATATGAGATTTGTAATAGAAAATCACATGTGGTTAAAGTGCACATTGTCAGATTTTAATAAATGGCATTTTCATACATTTTGGTTTCACCATGTAGAAATTACAGCAGTGTTTATATACAATCCAACCATTTCAAGGCACCATAATGTTTTGGACACATCAATTTTATGTAAATGAAAGTAGTCATGTTTAGTATTTTGTCACTTATCACGAAATCATGGTTTGCAAAGGATATCTGTGATCTATCACCATCATCAGAGTTTGGATATCTTATTTTCAGATTGTCCTTCAAGTGATAATAAAACTCTTTGCATTTAAGACAAATCTATGACACGTTGTTAGGTCATATTTGGGTCTGTACAGTTGAGGTCAAATTATAAAGTGTGATTCGTTTATTATAATATAAAGCAAACGTTTTATGTTTCTTTTGCAAGCACATTCATCAGAGAAGACTCTGTAGCACATATCCTAAGTGTTAAAATGAGTTTAACAGACTTTTGAAACCATGAATAGAATAGGGCATAAATTATCGGGTTGATTGCAGAATTCATATGAAGTATACTTACTGAATGAACAAGTGAAAGATACACAGAAGGTTTACTTAAATATTCATAAAGTACAGCACTAATAAAGTAGGGTAGTAAACACAGTACGAAAACGGCTACAAAAATTGATAGAGTTTTTGCTGCTTTCCTTTCAGATGCCATTGCATTAAATTTTTTGCTATCTGACTGTTGTTTTCTGGCACATGTGATGTTATTTGCATGCTTTTTGGCAATAGCAAAAATTTTCAGATAAATAAGTATAATTGTTGCGAGTGGCACAACAAGTATTACAAAAAAGTCCGCAGTGACCCATTCTTGAGACATATAAACAGCACAGTCAACACATGTAGTATTTCCCATCATATAATTCAGACTGCCATTGCAATAAACAAGCATTGTATTGTATACCAATGCACACAACCAGATAATCGATATGACCCTCATAGTTAGCTTCACTGTCATTTTACTGGAATAAAGAAAAGGGTTGCTGATGGCAAATAATCGATCCACTGCAATCAAAACTACACTATAAATTGACACACAAGTTGCATAAGTCAGAAAAGAAGATACACTTTTCATGATGCAATTCAATCCACCAATGCACCAGTAAGGATCTACTAACTCAATAAAATAGAAAGGCATTACAGTTGCCCCAACCATAAAGTCTGCCATAGCCAGAGAGAGGAGGATGAAGTTGGTTGGTGTGTGGAGCTGCTTGAAGTGGCAGATGGAAATGATCACTAGTAGATTTCCAGAAACTGTCACAAAAATAACTGCTGCTACACACATATACAAGAGCGCATCAGTTCCTGTTGGCGACGCTCTTAAACAGGATAAGTCTGATGAATTAACACAGGTCTTCCCTTGATGTACTTCTGTGAAATTCATAAATGAAAATGGTTGCAATGTTCCTGATAGATCAAATGTGAAATTATCATATATCTTCATGTCAGAATAAGATGCAGCGTCATTTGTTCACCACAATCCTTCATAAGTTCTGCCTGACTGTTGCGTTATATTTATATGACTTTATTGGAGGCGTTTTTCTTTGTGCGGTTGCTAATTAATGCCCTTCATATTTTATCTATCGCACAGGGACTTACTGTTGGCTAGTGTTTCTCATCCTACGTAAACATTTGACTTGTTAATCAGCATAAGACTTGTCTCTCATAGCGTAGTTGATGTCTACTCATTTTCTAATGATCTAAATCAGAAAAATGAAGAGCTTGTTCAAATTCTGTGATTGCAAACCATAAAAAGATGAACAGAAAATGGAAACTTGTTTTTTCGTATTATTTTTTTTCAAAAGCACATGCATAGTCATTATATAAAAGTAGGCTAAAGGAAATGTAAGTGCAGTAAAGCCGGCTGTTTATGCAGTAGGCTATAGGGCCATGATATCTCACACTATTAAATGTAGAGGAACAACCTGGGCTTCCTCAGAAGTTAATTTGGTTAATTTGCTCGATGATCAGGGGAGACCAGGGAACAACATTTTTAGCTTTTCACTTAATTAAAAATATATATGCACATATTAGAGCAAATATTTCACCCAGAAAGAATATACATGTATTTACTGACTATAGACCATCGGTACAGTTCTAGGACATTCTTGTCAAAAGTAGCGGGAGTGATTAATTAGTACAATTTCAAACCAAACTGCCCAGCAATGCCATGAGTGAGAGAGAGCCATAGATGTACAACATACTGAAGTCTCGTAATAGTACTAAAGACAGGCTCCTTATAGTTGCAGGTTGCTTAAATCCCAATGGGGAAATGGGCCTATTTCACGTTGAACATTATTGAATGGAAGTAAACAGATCCAGTGTATCGCCTCTTACGTTTTCACAAAACTTCAATTGCAAAAATGGTGCAATCGAGAGGAAAATGCTCCTTCTTTAAAGTAAATTCTAATATCCAGGTAAAATCCATCTAAGACTTCAGGGCTGAAGTAAAATAGGCCAACTGAAGACAAATTGTAGTCTACATAAAAGGAGAAAGTGAACAAAACATCTCTTTCATCTAGCTAGCTAACATTAACGCATTGGAGCTGCTTTATTCACAATCGGGTCTTTCTTTGATTTGTGTTGCAATCCATGTCCGAGCAATTTCACATTACTTAAATAATGAAAAACATACTTAATGTCAGAAAATTGATGGATTTTATTAACCTCTTTTAAGATTAGTAAATAGAAAGAAAAATAGAGAAATTTGAAATTGTTATATATACAGCTTTCTGTGTCATCACATCATGAAAAACAATGTGTCCAAAGCCTTACTTTTGCAATATGATGAGAATTTAAAGGACAATTTTCTGGTCCAAATAAAAGCAAAAACACTCAAAATATTGTGTCTCACTATTTGGGATAGTTTGAAGAAATATAAAATAATATTTTATTAAAAAGAACTTCTGAACTACTTCCTGTTTGAAGTGATTGTACAAAGAAGTGGGAATCCTGATAGGTGACCTACCCGGCACTCTCTCATACCATTTGAATGTTATTTGAGTGATTTTTATCTGCAATATCTTATTCGTGTAACAAACTGAGACGGATGTGTTGTTTAAGAGTGTAGTGCTTTAAGAAAACGTGTGTGTTTTTCGCTTGGGACACTACCCACATAATCAGCTGTGCTGCTCATCCCACAAATGTTATGCTCCTGTGTAATGTCCTGTGTTAGTTTATCATTGTTTATTATCATTATTCTTGTAATATATTATTTTTCATATTCAGGTCTAGTGTTCTGTTTATATTCATTAGTCTTTGCACTCGTCTTCCCCTGTGATGTCTGAGTCTGAATGTTTACTAGCCCAGTCACTCCCCTGTCTGCGTGCCCCACTATTCGGGTGTTTACGGTAGTTCTGGGGTTCAACCTTCCTTCCAATCTTGCATTCCTTACTTCCTGCTTTCCCTCCATTTCATCTTTGTACATAGCACTAATATACTAATCCCAACTAACATAGAAGTTGTACAGTACTAATTATACGACCACACTTATATGTTTGTCAAACTAACAAGCTAACATTCACTCGTTTTGGGTATTTGTAATTTTGATCACTTAACTAACTTATGAACGCATCTCAAGTTTCAATTCTGTTCTGTAACTCCACCTCCCTATTCTATCACTGATTACTTGCTTAGTTTCAGTGAAGTATTCGCACCTGTCTCTCCGTATCTCTGCATCTCCTGATTCTCTGCAATTGTCTACTCCCTAGTCCGGAGCCGTTTGTATTACGTGTGTCTTCGTGAATCCAGTCCGCATTTTCGTTTCCCCCTCATTATTGTGCTATTACCCTTTCATGTGTCTCACCTGATGTTTATTTGTTAGACCGCCCTCACTCCCATGCCCCGCCTAGTTTGTCTCATTCCCCTGTGTATTTATACCTGTCCTTTTCAGTTGCACCCTGCTGGTTTGTCTTGTCCTGTTTTTTGAGTCCCGAGCCCTTTATTCCTTCCCCCAGTTCTAGCCTCCTTGTTCCCAAACCCTTGTTCCTGAGTCCTTGCCCTTGTTCATCTGGATTTCCTGTTTTGACCCCTGCCTGCTTCCCTGGACTCTTCCTTGGTTGTTGTGGATATCTGTACCTCTGCCTTGTTGGACTGACCCCCTGGTTTTTGACATTGGCCTGTTTTTTGACTCCGCTCTGTCTGCCCCTGCTTTTGCAATTAAACCTGCCATTTTTTCTGCACCCCTGTCTGCTTTTGGTTCTTCTGTTCCCCCCGGCGTAACAACAAATGCATGCTCTTTACCATTGGAACACCATTGTAAAGGGAAATTAACAGGCTTTCCAATTATATAAGATGCAATGCTAATAATAGTGACAACAGAGATATGATCACCAAACACAAATTTCCAAACTTTTTTTGTGGAGTTCATATAAAAAGGACAGTACTGAGTAATAAGGCTGAGTATTGTAATATCCATGTTAAAGTTAAAAAAGAACTACAGTTAGCTAAAAGCCTATTTGAAATGTAAATTGCACAGATACTAAATGTAGTCAATACTGTAGTAGGAAAAGGAAAGTTAAAGAGGAGGTTAAATGCATTAAGAATAACAAAGAAGAACTGCTGTATAAGAATAAAGATATTGATGATGCCTTAAATGGCTAACTTTGTTGAGAGCTTTACCAGGGAATAGGTTACTAAGAGGCCAGAAGGCATATGTAATACTCAGAATGTCTGGAAACAAGGTAATACCAATATGCAAGAAAAGGTACCATACTGATCCAGGAAACTACAGGCCTGTCAGTCTAACTTGTAAAACATATAAAATACTTGAATCTATTTCTTGAAAATAATAACATTTTATGGGACAGCCAACATGGTTTTCATAAGGGTAGGTCATGCCTGACAAGCATTCTTTGAGGAAGCTACCAAGTGTTTTCATGTTAGCAGGGCTTATGATATTGTATATTTAGATTTCCAAAACATATTTGATAAGGCACCACATGACAAACTCATGATCAAAATGAGGACAGTAGGAATTACAGAAGCCATTTCAGAGTGGGTTGGGAACTGAACACAAAGAGTAGTAGTTGGAGGGACCTTATCTGAGCAATTTATTTAATTGAGATTTGTAATAGAAAATCACATGTGGTTAAAGTGCACATTGTCAGATTTTAATAAAGGGCATTTTCATACATTTTGGTTTCACCATGTAGAAATTACAGCAGTGTTTATACACAATCCAACCATTTCAAGGCACCATAATGTTTGGGACACAGCAATTTTATGTAAATGAAAGTAGTCATTTGTATTTTTTCACTTATCACGAAGTCATGGTATGCAAAGGATATCTGTGATCTATCACCATCATCAGAGTTTGGATATCTTATTTTCCTTCAAGTGAAAATAAAACTCTTTGGGAATTGGGGAGTGGGACTAGATTCTGCTGTAAATTATGATGATACAGTATGGAACACATCTGTTGGCTAAATAACTTTAATGGAATAGAATCAAAGCATATTCAGTATGATCACATTGCAATAACATGAAAGTAATTAAATAGAATTTGATACATCTGTGATAATCCTGCAGAGGAATTCATTGGATGGGAAAAATGCAAGAACAATGTGAAACATAGACAAATCTTTAATCATAATAATAATAATAATAATAATAATAATAATAATAATAATAATAATAATAATAATAATAGCTTTATTTGTATTGCACCTTTCATGCAGACTGCAGCTCAAAGTGCTTAACAAGAAAAATACAACCAAAAGGCAAAAAGAGAGGAAAAGCACTGCAATCATAATCAGTTATAAAGATTTGAAACATAGAAACAAGGAGAACAAAGATAAAAAATAATTTAAATGAAAACATAAAAACAGAAAATAAAAACAAATAAAATAGAAAAAGAATACAATGTATATTGAAATGAAAACACAAATAAAATAGTATAAAAGAGTCAAATCATGACAAATTATAAAGTTTGATTGTTTCATTATAATATAAAGCAAACATTTTATGTTTCTTTTGCAAGGACATTCATCAGAGAAGACTCTGTAGCACATATCCTAAGTGTTAAAATGAGTTTAACAGACTTTTGAAACCATGAATAGAATAGGGCATAAATTATCGGGTTGATGGCAGAATTGATATGAAGTATACTTACTGAATGAACAAGTGAAAGATACACAGAAGGTTTACTTAAATATACATAAATTACAACACTAATAAAGTAGGGTAGTAAACACAGTATGAAAACGGCTACAATAATTGATAGAGTTTTTGCTGCTTTCCTTTCAGATGCCATTGCATTACATTTTTTGCTATCTGACTGCTGTTGTCTGGCACATGTGATCTTATTTGCATGCTTTTTGGCAATAGCAAAAATTTTCAGATAAATAAGTATAATTGTTGTGAGTGGCACAACAAGTATTACAAAAAAGTCAGCAGTAACCCATTCTTGAGACATATAAATAGTACAGTCAACACATGTAGTATTTCCCATCATATAATTCAGACTGCCATTGCAATAAACAAGCATTGTATTGTATACCAATGCACACAACCAGATAATCGATATGACCCTCATAATTAGCCTCACTGTCATTTTAGTGGAATAAAGAAAAGGGTTGCTGATGGCAAATAATCGATCCACTGCAATCAAAACTACACTATAAATTGACACACAAGTTGCATAAGTCAGAAAAGAAGATACACTTTTCATGATGCAATTCAATCCACCAATGCACCAGTAAGGATCTACTAACTCAATAAAATAGAAAGGCATTACAGTTGCTCCAACCATAAAGTCTGCCATAGCCAGAGAGAGGAGGATGAAGTTGGTTGGCGTGTGGAGCTGCTTGAAGTGGCAGATGGAAATGATCACTAGTAGATTTCCAGAAACTGTCACAAAAATAACTGCTGCTACACACATATACAAGAGCGCATCAGTTCCTGTTGGCGACACTCTTAAACAGGATAAGTCTGATGAATTAACACAGGTCTTCCCTTGATGTACTTCTGTGAAATTCATAAATGAAAATGGTTGCAATGTTCCTGATAGATCAAATGTGAAATTATCATATATCTTCATGTCAGAATAAGATGCAGTGTCATTTGTTCACCACAATCCTTCATAAGTTCTGCCTGACTGTTGCATTATATTTATATGACTTTATTGGAGGCATTTTTCTTTGTGCGGTTGCTAATTAATGCCCTTCATATTTTATCGATCGCACAGGGACTTACTGTTGGCTAGTGTTTCTCATCCTACGTAAACATTTGACTTGTTAATCAGCATAAGACTTGTCTCTCATAGCGTAGTTGATGTCTACTCATTTTCTAATTATCTAAATCAGAAAAATGAAGAGCTTGTTCAAATTCTGTGATTGCAAACCATAAAAAGATGAACAGAAAATGGAAACTTGTTTTTTTGTATTATTTTTTTTCAAAAGCACATGCATAGTCATTATATAAAAGTAGGCTAAAAGAAATGTAAGTGCAGTAAAGCCAGCTGTTTATGCAGTAGGCTATAGGGCCATGATATCTCACACTATTAAATGTAGGGGAACAAACTGTTCCTCGGAAGTTAATTTGGCTAATTTGCTCGATGATCAAGGGAGACCGGGGAACAATATTTTTAGCTTTTCACTTAATTAAAAAATATATGCACATATTAGAGCAAATATTTCACCCAGAAAGAATATATATGTATGTATTTACTATGACTATAGACCATCGGTACAGTTCTAGGACATTACTGTTGAAAGTAGCGGGAGTGATTAATTTTTACAATTTCAAACCAAACTGATGGATTTGTTTTTATTAACCTCTTTTAAGATTAGGAAATAGAAAAAAATATTTGAAATTGTTTTATATAAAGTACAGCTTTTTGTGTCACTAAATCATGAAAAACTGTGTCCGATGCCTTACTTTTGCAATATGATGAGAATTTAACCACATACATTTTAAAGGACTATTTTCTGGTCCAAATAAAAGAAAACCTTGTTTACTCATTGTCTAGATTACTTTTTCAAACTAAGGTCACCTGCAGTCTACAGGCGGCCTGTAGTGTAGTGGTTAAGGTAAATGACTGGGACACACAAGGTTGGTGGTTCTAATCCCGGTGTAGCCACAATAAAATCGGCACAGCCATTGGGCCCTTGAGCAAGGCCCTTAACCCTGCATTGCTCCAGGGGAGGATTGTCTCCTGCTTAGTCTAATCAACTGTACGTTGCTCTGGATAAGAGCGTCTGTCAAATGCCAATAATGTAATGTAATGCAGTCGACTACTTCTGGGTTTTGCTAATACTATCTAAATTATATACACACATTTCGGTAGCAACCCAGAACATACACCTGATAAGGTTCGGTCAGGAACACCAAGTGACTATAGTTCCTACTAGAGGTGAGTTCAAGGTAGCAGTTCACGGAGAACTGTTTGCAGCAAATAGTTACTGTTAAACTTTCGTAAATTAACATTCCATTTAGTTCGCCACCAATGCACCATTTTTAATACAAATGGATGCGACTTAGATCTAACAATGCCAGCTAGCTGATTTGTTGCATATCTGTGATTTACATTTTAGGTCAGAACAAATATTACATTGATTAAAGTGTATTTTAACAGCCAAATAATTGTCAGCTTTTGTTCTCTTTGCGTCTTCTCCGTCGGCAGCCATTTCTGTTCGTGGCGCACTACCTTTTCAAATTGTTAGCTGAAGTTTGTGGTGAACAGAAAAAAGTTTCATATGTTCCCTAATGTTTGCAATCTTGAACACACCTCTGATCTCACAATGATAAGATACTAGATATAGTTATATATAGTTATATCCTTAATCTATGATCGGGAAAGTTCACGGTACTTGTCTAAAACGAATACTCGGATCACCCAAGTACAAAGGTTTATTTTATTTGAGTTAGTTAGCCTTTGTTAAACAGCAACGCTAAGTTAGCTGAATATATTGTTGATTTAATGTTAGTGCCCGATAGTTCTTTTTGTGCACTTACGTAGCTAGCTAAACATATTAATTTAGAGGCGTTTTATCTCTCCATTTTTCTGCTACGAACTGTTCGGAGCCACCTCCCGCTTTATTAAGCCGTGGTTTTTGGTGTCTCCACCTGGGCAGTAACTTCTTTATTTAGGGAGAGAGAAGGAGATAGTTTGGGGTAGAAATGTGGCCTGAGCTATGCAATGGGTGTAGAATGCTCACTCAGCTTGAAAGCGATTTCCTTAAGCCGTTTGTCTATCATCGTTGTCAGCTCACCGATTGCGTAGTTCAGATTTGGAAGAGTTCTTGGAACTACAGTGGTGGCCAAAATTATTACACCTGATAGATCTGAAAATATTGACCTTTTCTTGCCTCCAAAACATTATTTCATCAGTTTCCGACACACAGTTCACTTGAGTTGTGGTGTTGATCTCGTCACGCAGTTCTCGTGAGGTCTTTCTTCGGTCCTTAAGACTGAGAATTTTGAGATGCTTCACTTGTATGTCTGAAAGTTTCTTTTTTCTACCTCTCCCCTTTCGGTTCTGGTATGAATTGGTGGCATCATGGCGGTCTAAAGTGTACTTTACAGTGCTTGGACTGCATCTCAAGTCCTTGGCTATGCGGCGGTAACTCCAGCCAGCATCAAAAAGGGCCTTTATTCGAACCCGTTGCTCACTCGTTAGCTCCTTCTTCATCTTAGCCATGTTCAAAGAGCAACATGTGCTTCAAGACTACTTCTAGAGGCTTTGAATTTATACCAATTGGTGGTGTGGCCTCAGTGACAAAACCCTGATGTTACCAATCACTTAATGAGCAGGATAGGCCTTGTACATTCAAAAGAATCACACAGCTGTGTCCTAAGACTCTTGCATCACCATAAATTTAACCACGATCACACCTGACAATGATTACACAGGTAATTTGGCTTCTTCTGTGAAGGAACATGATTGTCTGACATTGACAGTGAAATAGGCCTAGCTTGTTTTTTGTATGGAAAATGACGTAAATCTCCTTATGATGGCTCTATTCTATGGTTTATAGAGCATAATGATGACTTTGTAGATATTTCATTTGTTTTATGGGTATTTTAATGGCCAATTCAACAAAAACAACTGAAACCTCTTAAATATGCCAAGTGTTCTAATCATTTTGGCCACCACTGTATATAGTATGTCCTTTAAGGAGCTGGTGTGCATGCCACAGGGAGGGCGGGAGACTTCAGACCAGGCACTATAAGAGAGTTGGGTGACAGTAGCGCACAAGCAAAGAAAAGGGCGTGCATACCACATGGGCATTTTCATACTTTTTCCATTGGGAGTCAGACAATTATTCAGGAGAAACAACCCTTGAAGTGATCCATCCATATCTGCTGGATACCAGACATCAGCATGATGGCTTAAGGCTCATCTGATACCTTGGACGCTTGATGACGGAAATCCATTTAGCCAAGAAATGTGTTCAATTCTGTATTCGGATAATTTACAGCTGAATCTAGCCCCACCCTTCAATTCTCACAGAGATTCATTCAAATGCAAAGAGTTTTAGTACTGCTTGTAGGGCAACCTGAAAATAAATTAGAAAAGAATTAGACTCTGATGATGTTGATAGGTCATAGACATCAGGAAGTCATGACATGACAAGGATATGACAAGGATATGCTACTAAGTACAACAAAATGACAATTTATAATTTGTCCAATTATTTTTGAGCCCCTAAAACTATGTATAAAAAGGAATGTAATTCCTATACCGTTCAACCTATTTAGATGTAAATACCCTCAAATTAAAGCTGAAAGTCTGCACTATACTTCCAACTCCAATACCCTGTGGTAGACAGCTAAAATAAGAAGGGCCAGACTAGTCGAAGCTGACCGGAAGGTAACAGTAATGCAAATAACTATGCATTACAGCAGTGGTAAGCAGAAGAGCATCTCTGAACACACAACATGACAAACCTCTAAGTGGTCTACAGCAGCAGAAGACCAATAAGTCTAAAAAAGAACTTTATAAATACATAATAAAGTGCTCACTGAGTGTATATACTAGTTCTTTTAAATATTAAAAACTTTTTTTATTTTGGAATGGACACAGTTTGAAGTAAGTAAGACTATGGATAAACTCCTTAAAGATGTATGTTATATGATTACATTATAATCCACATAAAGAAGCAAACATGAAACAAAGACATTTTGTTTAAAAAAAACTTGCATCAACACTCACATAACACCAGAAATTAGATTTTAGTTTTTTTTTAAAAGGGAAAAAAAAGATTTCGTAAATGTTCCATTTCATATTCATCAGAATGGAATGTATTAAGTCAAGTATTAAGAGCTTGGACCAAAGTATTTTTTCCCTGCCTGTTTGACCACTGCAAAAGAAAATCACAGAAAGGGAAACTGAATATGAAACCATTTCATCATGTGCTTGTGTTAACACATACTTTGATAATCTGGTAAACTAAAAGGCTTTGGTAACATTATTTTTGTACCCGACTCACGAGTCATGAAAATATGTGTGTGATGTAAGTCAGGCTTTGGTAGTGGTAGTGGTAGTGTCTCAGATGGAATACATACAGGGTGGGTGATGCAAGACATTGTATACTGGTGCATATATATTTACAGAATCTTTACACTTTAAAAACTTACATAGATTGAGAAAGACTGTACATTTACAAGTGTTCTCAAAATCTTGCCAAATTCCATATAAATTTTAACCCCCCATATCTAGATCATGGACCTTTCCCACCTACAATGATACATACATGGAAATAAAAATACATTTACTTCAATTAATCATATGTTTTGAATAAAGCAAGTTGATCTTTGTACACCTTGATTAAAATAAGGAAAAGGGCTACATACAATATGAATGTTAAAATATGTCAGAGATACATGTTAAATGTGTGGTGGGGATGGAGTTGATTATTAGTTGCCTCCTAGTGCTCCCCAAGCGATCAATCCAACAACAACTGCCACTACTACCACTATCACAATGAGTATACAGATCTTCTTTCGTGATTTTGCCTGAAAGGAAAGAGCAAAGTATATTGGAATGGTTTCAAAGGGACAAACGGCATATTTTTGCCAAAATGAAAACAGATTTTCAGTACTTTTTTGTGAGGAACGCCCCACAACCTCTAAACAGGATTATCTGGGTTACAGAACACCCTCATGCGAATTCCCACTGTATGTAAATCTGGTGAACTCAACTGTTTGCAAAATCTTACCTGATAGTCTGAAGCCCTTGATAACTGCTGGGTAGCAGACTGCACATTGACCTCAGCATTTTCCACATTGGCCTCTATACTGTCTGGAGACAAAGATGTTGACAATTGAAAGACTGATGTAACATCCATTCATGCTAACATGAGTCCATTGATAAAATACAGAAATTATTTCAGTTCTACTTTTTGTGAACCATGTGCCATCATTTTCAATTAAGCAGATGGTACATATAAACTGAAAACTATTAAAAAGTAATGAAGAGTAATTTAAACATGCAAACAACAATAGTTCACAGGTCACAGAATGCTACAGAAGCACACATTTGCAGACATCTCCATAACTTCAAAAGTAATAAACTGTACGTTTCATCCACTGTCATCAAAGTAAAAACTGCCAGAAACTGTGTAAATTATGCCACCACTTATGTCCAAAGAAAGATATGTAAAGAAAAGGAAAATGAGAGTGAATACTTGCCGATCATTTCTCCTTGATCATGAACCAACATTCCCAAGTCTTTGAAAATTTCATTAATATCCATTATATCAGACTGAAGAAAATGCAAGAAAAGGGTCACTGAAAAAATGTAGTTTCACCAGCTTGTTCTCAGAAAACAACACTACTAATACTTTAAGTCTTTTTCTTGACTCTAAAATGTCAGCAAGATTCTATTTTAAGGACAGAAAACATGCTCTACAGTTTGGCAATATGTAAAACTATATGTACTAGGAAGAGGATCACCAGGGATTAAAGAAAGTGACACAAACTGCTCTACCTCCAGTTGCCTGATAGAGGATTCCCTCTCCAGAATGAGTTGGAGATCATCTTCTGTGATCGCATCCTCCTGGGTTTGGGCCTGAGATTGGCCACTGCTGAAGGACAGGTTTGAAATATAAATAACTAATTTAAAATACAGAAATGTTTACATGAAGGTGTGCGCTTTCTTCCATATTCTCCACAATTTCTGATTTGTAATCAAACAATTCACATGTGGTTTCCATACATTACATACAAGTATTTTGGAATAATTTCACCATGTAGAAATTACAGCATTTATAATCTATTCCCCCTATTTCAGGGCACCATAATATTTGGGACAAATGGTTTCACAGGTGTTTCTGATAAATCACTTGTGTTCAGTTCCTTTGTTCAGGTAAAGGAGAGCTTTCAATATCTGTTATTGATTCAAGGCTTCTGATTTCCTTTGATGGACAGTAAAAGCGGTGTTGTGTCTACATTTCCTTAAATTTTGTCTGTTTCAATGTTTATATTCATGCTGCAGGACAATGTAATTGAGAACAAACTGAACATGTAACTAATGTTAATAGTGAGATTATTCTATCTTATGTGTTGCTTTTACTGTTGAGAAATAAAATATAAATGTTAATAGCTATATATTATACTACTGTATTTACTGCTATAACTATTGGAATATAAACATTTTGAATGAAATACAATACCTACTTTTGTAGGCAGTTTGTCACATGCTTCAGTAGCTTACTCATTCAGTTCATGGCAGACTATAATTAGTAGTTATTATATTAATACATTTATAAATACCTATTTATTTTATAATATAGTAAAGTATAGTGTTCATTAATATGTAATTTATAATGCATTTTCACTGTACATAGTTATTTATTGCTTGTTTAATTGGATGCAGTGAAAATGTAATTTTCTTTCAGTTCTCTGAGCATATTTCCACCACATGTGGATATTTCATTATCTTATAAAGCAATAGCATGTCCTATTGACATGGTTGTATGATGCGGTTGCTCCATACAACCTATTCTTGTAATGTAAGATGATATACCTGAACTGACACTTTTGATTTTGGAGATATACTCAAGTGAACATATTTTTGGGGAACAGTTTGTCTCCATAGGTAATTTCATAGGTCCCCAAGTTCATAGGTCCCCCAGTTCACCCCTCTCACATGGTGTTCCCCAGGGTTCTGTCCTAGGTCCCCTGCTCTTCGTCATTTACATCCTCCCCCTTGGTGACATCTTACGTCAGTATGGTTTAAACTTTCACTGCTATGCTGATGACACACAGATTTATATTCACACTAAGCCCTCCCACACACTCCCTCCCTCCAATCTGGTCACCTGCCTCAATGCCATTAGCACCTGGATGACACAGAATGTTCTCAAACTTAACCATGACAAAACAGAAGCCATACTCATTGCCACACCAGCTGTATTGAGAAAACTCAAACTATCACATTTATCCATCCCCGGCTATTTCACTACCACTACCTCTGAAGTTAAAAACCTTGGTGTCATTATTGATTCTACCCTCTCATTTGACACTCACATAAAAAACATCACCAAAACAGCTTTCTTCCACCTCAAAAACATTTCCAAACTCCGCCCCTCACTTAACCCCACCGCTGCTGAAACTCTCATCCATGCATTCATAACCTCTAGACTTGATTACTGTAACGCCCTTCTCTTTGGTATCTCAGCAAAGAGATCAAACAGACTCCAATACATTCAAAATTCCGCTGCAAGAGTTCTCACCCGCACTAGGCCCTGGCAACACCCCACTCCCATCCTCCATCACCTACACTGGCTCCCTGTGCAATACCGTATTCAATTCAAAATCATTCTACTTGTTTTCAAAGCCCAACATAATCTTGCACCCTCTTAACTTTCAGACCTCCTGACCCCATACCAACCAACCCGCACCCTACGCTCCATCAATACCCACCTCCTGCTCACCCCCACTGCACATCTCCGTTCTGTGGGTGACAGGGCGTTTAGTGTAGCTGGCCCCAAACTCTGGAACTCCCTCCCACTTGCACTACGGAAAATCACCTCACTGTCCACCTTCAAATCCAAGCTCAAAACTCACCTTTTCACTCTTGCTTTTCCTCCCTACTCCTAACTGACCCCTCCATCTCACTCTCGCCCATGTCCCATCCTATTGTTGTTTGTTGTTTTATATACTTTATTTTATTTGTCTACATTTTTGTATAGTGTCTTTTAATAAGTGTACAGTGTCTGTCCCTATATGTTGTTTTATGACTGCCACTTGCCACTACTGTACAGTGTCCTTGGGTGACGTGAAAGGCGCTTTAAATAAAATGTATTATTATTATTATTATTATTATTATTATTAAACCAGACTAAATATAAGAAGGCAGTGAGTCCTATTGCTCTTTGCTTTTATTTCATTATTGATAAATAGATGATGCTTGCTAAATTACTAGTAGGTAAATTAGCAGAACAAGACCTCTGACCTTTCAAAGGGTGAAGTATATCCTCTGGCCTCTTCATCTGTGTAGCCAACCTGTACAAAGCAAAAGATAACGGACTGAGCTGAAACAAAAACTCAACATTCTAGAGCTGTGTACACCAATCCTAATAACGGTGTGCACCTTGCTTAATGTACTGTACCAACAAAGCCAACCTGCCTATCATCCATTAGGAGTGTTTTTTTAGACAAAAGAGGAAAATTAATTGCAGTGTTTCGATAATAATAGATTTTAACTAACCGATAGTCTGGAGTTGGCACGAACTCTGTCGACAAACTCTCTCTCTTTCTGAGCAGCTTGTCTCTGTGTCTTTTGGAAGATAGCCAGGGCATTTGAAAAATCATTCACAAGACGCTCCTTCTGTATTTTCCTTTGGCGCTGGAGAGACACAAGGAAAACATTTTTTTCAATGGATTTAGATTGTTGGCCACCCCAGATTCTCACACAGTAAAACCCTTCTCCAACACCTTATGCAGGTCCATAGACATGTACCACAGTGCTTTTTGACAACTACTTAGTGAATGTCCATAATAGCTATAATATAATATAATAGCTTTCGAATGTATTTTGTGTCCAAAATCCCTCCACATGTTCCTTAATCTTGTCAAGCATTACTGGAAAAGACTCCATGCTATTATCCTTAATTATCTAAATATGTAGATAATTGCATTTTGAGTGAATGTTCAAACAAATGCTTAGGAAATTGTTAAGAAAACTAATTGGACTGAAAGTGAGCGTTTGAATCCCTAACAATACGTAAAGAGTCATCCTAGTTACCAGTTCAGTTGTCACCGGAAGGGAACCAAATTCTTTCATGCACCTGTCTGTTTCTTTAGCAAGCTGACCAACATGTTGCTGTTTCTGTTTCCTGTGAGGGGAAGGGATGTCATTTTATGCTTTACTTTGTTAAGGTTTTAGCACAAATTACATGTAAATTGACATTACAATCAGAGACAATCTGAAAGTCCCAAAGTACATATTTTTACAAAACTGCAACCAGCATCAAAATAATAAATGTACAGGGTGAGACAGAAGATGTTTGTGCTTGTATGTTAGAGGGAAAGAGTGAGGATGTTTTAGTGAATGGATCTGAATATTGTAGCAGCATAGAACAAGCTTGATGCAGACTGATCACTTGCCAAGCTTGATTTTTGCCACTGATCACATAAATTACTTGACTTGATTTTATTTTTCTAAAAGTCTGAAAAACAAAGAAGCATGGCTATGGGAGCATTTCACAAAACAAAGACAATACAGTATTTATCTGGTCTTATATAATTTATGCTTTTATATTCATGTAATAATTATTTTGTAATTATTCATAAAAGAATACATAATAAATATATTGTAGACCACACTAACACAAATCTCCTATTAGCAGCATACGTGTACATTCAGTCCATCTAAGTGATTGTATTCAGTAGATTGTATTCAGTAGATTGTATTCCCTCCTGCAGAGGGAAACTTACAGTTGTTGTCGGAGTTCACTGGTGTCCTGAGGTGTTCCAAGCAGGTTTACTATTCGCTGAATCTCAGATGCTAATGAAATGAAAATACATTTACAACACTAAATACAGTATTATGAGGAGTACTCTTTTTTTTTTTATTATTATTTTTTTTTAATCCGATTTTTTCCCTTTTTCTCCCAATTTGGTAGCCAATTGGAGCTAGTATTAGATACACCGCCCACACCCCGTCCCTCGGCGGCCAACGGGAGAGCGACACGCCTTCTTCAAGCCGTCTCGCCTCCCAAGCTGTAACCGTGATTCCGAAGCGCCCGAGGTGCTTATTTGTGATGCTATCTACTAACCCTGCCAAGTCCCTCCCTCTGGAGCAGCGAGCCAATTATTGCTGCTCCACGTGAGCCGGCCAAACTTGGCTTTTGGCAGGACCGAGAATCTAACCCCGGTCCCGGTGTGCAACTGCAGCGAACTGCAACCGCGAGTCTGCTGCGTCTTAGCCTGTTGCGCCACCGCGGCTCGCCCATGAGGAGTACTCTTTAATAAAATAAACAAAGTCTGTCATGAACTTCTTTTTCTTTAAAATTCTGAATAAACTAAAAAGGTCTTGTAAGAACCCCTCAAATACACCAAGTATCAAAAGCCAAGTTTGGCCGGCTTGATGTAATATAGGCATTTATTTTATGAACTGCTTAATGTTGGCATGACCTTCAACAAGCAGACTGAGATATGTTATCTTCTCAGAACTAATGTTAAGCATTTCCTCTGCACAAATTAACAAAGGGCTGCATCACGCCCATTTTCCCATAATTCTCAGATAAAATTCTATTTTCATACAGTATTTACTATTTATGCATGTCTCCTGACAGCAAAAATGTAACATTTAAAAATGTGAGAATGCAAAATTTGGTTGTTGGTTTTCCCTCGCTTTCAGAGAGTTTCTTGGGTGCAGGGACAAATACCCAACACGTCTACGGTAATCCGGCCACTTTATCATCCCCCAGCTTAACAGTTTCATGATTTTCTCCAGCCCAGATCATTTTTATTTAGGTGTCGTACAGATGTGTATTTAATATGACATAAGACGCCTTCAGGCCAAGTCAACACAAGATAACCATGAAACAGGGTTAACAGGTACAGAATGCAACGAGTTACCTATGGGCAATAGTGGTTACTTGATAAAGGAGCATATTGTACAGTTACCTTGACATGTTTCTTGAGGATAAGACCCACTGATCACTGTCATGCAAATAAACTTAAGCCATCACTTACTCTGCTGTGATATCTTCAGAATATTTGACCCTATGGTCTGGGCAAGCTGATTTGGGTCCTGTGGTATACCAGACTGATATGACATCTTCAATAACAATGGTGTCTTCAATGACTTTGTCCTTAAAACATAAAAGGTAAAAGTTATGGCATTTGTAATATGGGTAGTAATATGGTCTGTAGTATATTTTTTACCACTTGTAAATGTGAAATGCATAATGTGTAAGGCCTTCAAGACTGAAAGATTGACATAAATCAGAAATCATCACTAGGTCAGCAAACCGACATCAGATGTGTTGCTTATTTTATATACAATGTACTGTACCATTTTTATTTCTCAAGTAAAACAATGTGTAAGGCCTCCATAAGACTGAAAGATTGACATAAATCAGAAAACATCACTACGTCAGCAAACCGACATCAGATGTGTTGCTTATTTTATATACAATGTACTGTACCATTTTTATTTCTCAAGTAAAACAATGTTTCAATAAATCCCATATTTGGCTTGCTATTGGCTATACTTTTGCAAAGAGTTGCAGGTAATACATTGACTTAAATGTATACATATAACTTCATATTTGACCACAACAGATAAAGGGGAAGGCACAAAGATTTTTGGCGTGAGCACAGACTTTCGGTCAGCACGGTAGTGAATACACTATACCAACCAAAAGAAAACACGGAAATGCGACACAACTAAGTCTTAAAACGTACAACGTTAGCTACCATATTACATAGCTAGTCTATACAGTAGCTACACTAACTTACATGAGCGGGGCAAACTAAAAAAACTAGAGTAGATTATTCGGATTTATTTGGAAATGTAGAAAATAATAATGGTAAAATCAGAACGATGATGTCGCAAAGATAGATCAATCAGTGCACAGATCAGTGTATTTTAAATAGCAACCACCCGACTCAGTGACTGACTGTATTTGCCTAACGTGAAATGCGGAAATATCCCAACGGCGATTACCTTCCTAATACGACTAACAACGGCTCGGGATGAAACTCGATGAAATTGAAGTTGAAGTGCAGTTGAAAACATTAAATTAACTGACTGACAAGTTGTATATAAGTAACTTAACTAAGTCTTATCGATTTAGCCTCAGATAGCCAACATGCCAAAGCTGAGGTTAAGCAATGGTCATTATAAAAGGGTAAGTTACGTTAATCAAAACGAGATTCACTAAGTAAATTGTGAATCATTAAAATAGGCAATTTATTATTGATAATCGTGTCAACATTAACGTTCATTTCCGTCACATGAAGTACACCCAACTTTCTTGTCTAGCTCGTCTTACCTTTTCCCTGATAACTAAACAGCAGACACTTTCAGTTTCCTGATTTTTAAGAAAGCTTCAGTCACATGATATTCGCGTCTGCGCAATATTTCCAAGTTAGACTGACATTTCGTACGATAGGTATGGATCACTGAACGCTATTATTGTATCATATCTCCATGGATGGTGTGAATAAGTAAGCTATGGGTGGACCGTGACAGTGCAAATAAAGTACAATAAACCCATCAAAATAGGCTATACTTTGGCAAGACTTTGTAATACTTTGTTAAATGTTATAGGTGTAAAAATGATACAATCAAATACATCCAATAGAGCAATTTATTTGTGTGGACTTATTTGTATGCACATTTTTCTTATTTCCCTATTTGCAATGCTCAATTGTATCTACAGACCTGCACAATCACTGCAGCATCCATTGCCATTGAAGTACACTCCAGGTACGGCTGTCAGGGGCAGACTGCAGGTGCTTGAGTGACTGAATTTTTATCTCTAAACAAGTTTCATTGTCAACATGTACAGGAGGTTGCTGAGTATGCTCTTCAAACTCTATATTAATGACACTTCCAAACTAGTTGGCAACAGCCATACAGTCATACACAACCTCACAAACAATTTCTGCTGATGATATCACAAATGGCTTCAGAAAATATTATTGTACCAAAGTATTGTCAGTTTCAGTGTCATTAAATAAAGAGTGTGGCAGTTTCAGCAGAGATGTTGTAGTTCAGAGATATGCCAACAACATGAATCTCAGATTTCACCACCAGGGGTCGACTATGAGCACTAAAACTGTGTTAAACAGAGGAGGGTCCATTTTTTTTCATAAAAACAGCTCCATCAGCGATCTTCTCCTCTTTTTTTTGGTGTGAGTGGGAGAACATTCACGTCGCACAACAATATACGATTTTGTGGTACAATTTCTGTTGTTTTTGCTCTGTACTCCAGCATACTGGATTTGAAATTATACAATGAATATGAGGCCAAAGTGCAGACTATCACCGTTTATCTGAGGGTATTTATATCCAGATTGGGTGATCCATGTGGGAATTACATCCCTTTTTATACATAGTCCTCCCACTTTAAGGGACCAACCAGAGTTGTGCCAATGAAAGTCAAGGAGGCCAATGAGGCAGAGAAATAAAAAATAAAAAATGTCAGACATAGGCCAAACAATAGGCTTACTGAACAAACTGTTTGGAACATCATTAAGAAGAAAGAGAGCACTGGCAGGAATCTACATCCATCAACTGTAGAGTTCTTCCTTGGCATACCATGTCCATTGCAATTATTGAGACATCCAGTGCTCTCTCTCTCCTACACAGATAGCCTTGATTTGACTATAAATAGCCTCAAATTAAAGGTTTCATTGTTTCATTTCGAATCCACTGTGCAGGAGTACAGAAATTGTACCACTGTCCAAATACTTATGGGCACCAAATTATACATGACCAAAATATTTACATTTATTTACAATTACTTTAATCATAGATACATCATAATAAACATAGATACACCACAAGAGCCTGTGCAACAGATTAGCTCCTCTAGGTTCAAGACTACATTGGGGAAAACACTTTTCTGTACTTGGTAGTCATTGAATGGAATCAACAGCCACCCAATATTAAAGCAGGAGCCACTGCTAACCATGACGGAATAGATGCTGAGTTAGTGAGTGAGACAATCAGTAAAATATCAATGTATTCTTTGAATGTGTGTTCATGGTATATTGTATGATATGTATTGTCCTTCTGATTTACAGTAAGTGACCCATGTAACTACTGTCAGTGCTGCCCTAAATAAGTCTTCATGACTTTATCGTGTCTTGTTTCCTTGATAATTTTACTGCATATATGGTTGTTTCCTATGTGCTACTAAGCATATGTATATTTTTAGATATGTAAAATAAAATCAGTCAATCAATTAAGGTTCTGCATTCTTCTGATTAATTCAGAAGTGGCTTCAGAAAGTCATATTCTGCCACGGTACTGTTTTTAATGTACCAATGTGGTTTCAATGTGATTAAATGATGATTTCATGAATATTAATTATTTCCTACTTTTTCTGACATGCAGCTTACTTGATATAAAGTGCATGTCTGTTTTTATGGTATGCAGACACAAAAAAAGTAACATAACATGGAATAGCAGTTTGTACAGAAAATAAATGCACCAGTCTAGAAATGTATGCATAGTTTTATTAACTGTGTTCTTCAGAAGGCAACATGAAACAAGATTTATCGATTGAACATACCTTTACTGAAATACAGCAAACTACAGAAATAAACCTTTCTTCACATATTGACTGGCATCTATTTAATAATTGACAAATTCCCAAGGTATATGAACATGAAAATAGTTTGTACAGTTATGTGAATTGGCACAGGAAACAATTCAAATTAGTTGTCAATAAAAAATGGACACAATATCCACAAAAGGCACTATCATTATACAGTATAAACAGAAGTCTTGGATACATAAATTATATGTATATGCTCTTAAGTGGATAGGCTACAGCAGCAGAATAATAAAGTGTTCACTGAGTGTATATGATCTACACTTAAATGTCCACATGCAATCATCTCTTTAAAATTATGAAACTCATAGAGGATATTATGATCACGTACATTCCAGGGTGGCCAAATGGTTGCATCTAATAATTTTTTCTGAGAAAGCAGTGTCTCAGATGTACACTGATATAATCTCATATATTGGACTTGTGTAACATAGAACCAATCAGTAATCATACGTAAAATGATACCCAGCATTCAGAATTTCACACCGATAAAGTAATACAAGATAAACAGAAGCTAATAATAAGATTACACTTCTCATGTGTCTATTTTTGTAGGAAAACTGTATATTTAGTTTGAAAGAGCACCTTACAGACAAATCATCTTTCAGAAAATAAATTGATATTTGAGGAATGTGGAGTGAATATTTTGAAAGTAATAATGAGCTTTAGTGTTTTTTGGAACCAAGGGTAAAATAATGCATAGATGATGGGATTTAAAGTGGAATTGAAGTAGCCGAGCCACACAAATACATCGGACACTATAGAAACCGTGGAAAAGGTAGTGTAGGGGTCAATTAATGAATTCATAAAGAAAGGCAACCAGCAAAGAATGAAGACACCCATAACAATGGCCAGCGTCTTTGATGCTTTTTGCTCAGAACGTTGAGACAGTTTGTTCTTGTTTTCCTCATTTGCAGGCATATTACGGTTCATGTCTCCGATCCTTCTCGCATGCTCCCTGGCCACAAAGAATATTTTTGCATATAAACCCATCATAATAAAACAAGGCACAAAAAATGCAATCATAGTGTCCAGAACACCCCATAGAGCATTGAATGAAAGAACAAAAGGATAACAACTACCAAAACAATGTATCGATTCAATGTAATCTTCCAGCCCTTTTACATTAGCCTTTGAAAAAAGAAGCCCATAGGAGTATGCACCTGCGAAGACCCAACTCAGAGCGACCATAAAAAATGCAATAGGGATGGTTATTCGTGTGGAATAACGGAGCGGATTGCACACTGCCTCATATCGGTCAATGGCTATGCTAATCAGGTGAAAAATGGAGGCTGTTGCAAGGAACATATCAAAACTGGAGTGCACTGAACAGAAAACTTCCCCAAAATACCAGCAGTTCTCCACAGATCTGATCATGCTGAATGGCATCACAAGCACTCCAAGTAGCAGATCTGCCACTGCCAAAGACATTACCAATATGTTAGTTGGTGTATGGAGCTTTTTAAAGTGTGTGATTGAGATGATGACAAACAAGTTTCCAAGAACTGTAAGCATTATTCCTGTCACAAAGAAAATATACAAGATGACCTGAGCTGCCATGGTTTGATTGCCTTTAATACAGGATCCATTGGTTGACGGATAACAGTACCGCTGTGTATCAGATTCCTGTTGTACTGAATCATCCATCCACCTGTGTTTCCTGCCTGTCTCCAAGCCTCAAAAAAAAGAGTAGATTTTCTCAGTAATTAATCTTGCTGCTTTGATGTTGTACCTTGTCATCTGTACAATTCGACTTGGCTGCAGCATTGAAGAACAGCACTAATTTATGCACTTGTTGCAGGAACATCCCCTAAGAGACAAATAAATTCCCTTTAACAAAACGTCATGTTATGGATCAATAATGCATATATTATACTGATGCAATGAACATGGGAGGGTTATTTTTGTGCAAGTGGAACTCACACAGAAGCAAAACACACAGGAAGAAAGTTCTATTTTTAATGACTCTTCACTTAGTAAGTGCTTTTCAGTCAGGGCTATTGAGTATTTACAACTTTATTTTTTGTTCTGCAATTTGGAGTGCATGAATTGTTACTGCTGGCCCAGTCTATCAATGGACTTCACAACACACCCAAATCACAGCTGAGAACGTTATTTTTTTTTGTCTTAAAACCTGGTTGTACCTTTAGCAGCAATAACTGCAATCGACCACTTCCTATCATTTAATATTAGTCTTTCATATTGCTGTGAAGATCACTACACGCCATGATAAGATCTGCACAGCTTGAGCAAGGCCCTTAACCCCACATTGCACCGGGGGGATTGTCCTCTGCTTAATCTAATCAACTGCTTTGGATGAAAGCATCAGCGAAATAACTTGTAACATGTCATGAAATGCAGTATATCAGTGAGGAAAAAGTTACAAAGCAATTGTGAAGGCTCTGGGACTCAACTGAACCACAGTATGTCCAAATGGAGAACAATTTTAGTGGTGAATATCCCCAGGAGTGGCTGGCATGCCAAAATTCCTCAAAAGGCACAGTGAAGTCACCTGCAGGCCTCTCTTGCCTCAGCTATATCAATGTTGATGACTTGAGACTAAGAAAGAGACTGGGCAAAGAAGGGATTAATGAGAAGCAAGGTGGAAACCACTGTCGACCAAAGGTAATATCCCAATATTAATAGTAATCAATAGTAATATCATTCCAACAGTAAAAAATGGTGACGTTAGTGTGATGCTTTGTAGATGTGTTACTGCCCTGGACAGCTGCCCTGGTCATTTTTGATGCAACCATGAATTCTGCTCTGTACCAGAATATTCTTAAGGAAAATGTCTGGTCATCTGTCCATAAGCTGAAGCTAAAGTGTAATTGGGTTATGTAAGAAGACAATAGTCCTAACACAAAAGTCCACATCAAATTAACTGAAAATATTTGGAGTGGTCTAGTTAAAGTCTTGAAGTCAGGACTCAAATAGAGATGTGGCAAAACCTGAAAAGAGCAGTTCATGCTCAAAAACCAAAAACTATAGCAATTTATCTTTATTAAAGCAGAAGAGTGGGTTACAATTCCTCCACAGTGTGTGAAAGACTGACCTGAGAGGGTGGTTTGAGTATCTCAGAAACTCCTGGGATCTCTGGTCAAAGCTGACAGGAAGAAGACCAATAAGTAGAAGAAGAAGCAGAAGTCTAAAAAATAAGTCTAAAAGATACCTAATAAAGTGCTTACTGAGTGTATGTTTGCAACTGTGTCACATATACATGTTCGAGTGTTTCACTGTATGTGTGAGTATTAAATATAAATATGCGGATAAAAACAAATATTGCACTGAGTGGACTCATACATTATGTATGTAATGAATAGCAAATGTAGCAAATTAACTTGGTTCATTGTTAATATAAGAGGCTTCTTATATAATGTAATATATAAGACGTCACATGCTATTGATCAATAATGCATATGAAATTATGCTGATGCAATGAAAATGGGAGGGTTATTTGTAGTGCATGTGGAATATTACCTTCGTATATAGGTAATTTCAGACTTCTACCGATCAAGAGAGGAATAGCAGCAACAAACACCTTCAAACCACAACACTGTTTATTTCTCTGTAAACATGCTGATGTTGAAACGCCATTGGCTGTGGCAATTAGAAATTATTTTCAACCAATGAGCTTGAATTATTGTACAGTAATACGATATTTTGGTACAGAGTGTCGGGCCGTCAACTGTATATTTTAAAACCCAAATTTAAGGACTATAAACACAGGCAGAGGGTGAGTCAACATGTCAGTGAGCCTTTTTCAATGACAGGAAGGGATTTACAATGGTCTTGTAACAATATTTTAACATAAAAATTTCACCTATTGTACTTTTAATGTCTCAGCTTCCTTCCTTTCAGAGATATATGGTGGTGATGGGTGGACAAAATAGTTATCCGCTGTTTAAAGCATATTACAGGAGTAAGAAATTAAAATACGTATCATTCCTACTCCCATACTGCTAGTGAATACTACTGGAGGCTTTGTATATGCTAATTCCAATATATTGTTGTAAGCCTATGTATACGCAAAAAAGAAACAAACAATACAAGTTTTTAATTGTACTAGGCAAGAGCAGTCCTCTGGCAGTCGAAGGGTTGCTGGTTCGATCCCATCCTGGGTGTGTCTAAGTGTACCTTAGCAAGACACCTAACCCCCAATTACTCCTGATGAGCTGGTTGGTGCCTTGCATGGCAGCCAATCGCCGTTGGTGTGAATGAGAAGCATCATTTGTACAGTGCTTTCGCTAAAGGTGCAATATAAATGCAGACATTTACCATTTACATGCCATTCCAACTTTATAATATTCACATCGGTTAATAGTCGTAGCTTGTGTGCCCTGCTGTAAAATCCAGCTATTGTATGCCATTTAAAAACATAGCTTGAGGAGGTCACGTGATGGTGGCGAGGTGAACACAGCCTTTCGATTTGAGCTCCGTGCCATTCGGCTATAATTATTTAAAAAGCCGGATAACAGCGGTGCATTTGAAGCCTTTGTTGGTATGAATATTTCGTGATATGTCCCTAGAAAGCATTTGGCCTCAGTCTTTTGTAGAAATGGGAAGGAACCAGAGGATTAAAGGCAAAAAAGACATGTCGTCCACACCAGAGGAAGGCACACAAGATGGCGACCATGCTGAAACGGATGCCTCTGACGAAATTGACCCAACCCTCGCCAAAGCTTTCAAATTTATGACCGCTAATATTGTAAAAGTGATCGACGACAAACCTAACCCCCTGGTCGAGACCATAAATAAACATTCTGCGGAGCTCAAAGCTGCTAGCAAGCGGCTAAACGAAGTGGAGGCAAGAATAAGCACCATTGAAAACTCTGATGCAGCGCACAGCCACAGCTCCTAGAATTGGAAAAGCAGGTCAGTGCTCTAACTGAAAGTTTGGATATGGCAGAAAACTATAACAGGCTTCTGAATATTCGGGTCGTTGGTTTGGCGGAAGGCACAGAAACAGAGCGCCCAGTGGATTTCTTTGAATCTTGGCTGCCCTCTGTTCTTAAAATGAATACCAAAACGGGCGCATTAAACTGGAAAGAGCACATCGTTCACTGGCTCCTAGACCCGATTCGAATAGGAGCCCCAGGTGTTGCTGCGACTTTACACATTCAGAGACAAGCAAATGGTGATGGAAGCTGCTCGCCGTGCCGGTCAGGAGGGTGCCATAATTTACAACGGCTCCAGGATCTCGTTCTACAGTGTTTTATCATCTGCAGTGATGAAGAACGCTATGCTATTCCCGGCTACTTTGCTTTGAATTCCTTTGTGGGAGGAGATTTTAATTGCCATCTTAATCCCTCTCTTGATAAACTGCCTCCAGGTATTGTCCCGGTCTCAAAGCAAGCCAAGATGCTCTCCTCCTTATCTAAGGACATAGGGTACTCAGATGTCTGGAAGGGAGTGTCATCCAAATGACTCAAAATTCACTTTCTTCTCTGCCCCCCATAAATGTCACACTAGGATCGATTATTGTTTTACTAAAAGGTTTTTAGTTCTTTCATGTACGATAGGTAGCATTGTTTTATCTGACCATGCCCCCTTATACAGTGCGTCTGGAAAGTATTCACAGCGCTTCACTTTTCCCACATTTTGTTATGTTACAGCCTTATTCCAAAATGGAATAAATTCTTTTTTTTTTTCTCAAAATTCTACACACAACACCCCATAATGACAACATGAAAGAAGTTTTTTTTAAATGAAGCAATCACATGGACATAAGTATTCACAGCCTTTGCTCAATACTTTGTTGATGCACCTTTGGCAGCAATTACAGCCTCAAGTCTTTTTGAATATGATGCCACAAGCTTGGCACACCTATCTTTGGGCAGTTTCGCCCATTCCTCTTTGCAGCACCTCTCAAGCTCCATCAGGTTGGATGGGGAGCGTCGGTGCACAGCCATTTTCAGATCTCTCCAGAGATGTTCAATCGGATTCAAGTCTGGGCCCTGGCTGGGCCACTCAAGGACATTCACAGAGTTGTCCTGAAGCCACTCCTTTGATATCTTGGCTGTGTGCTTAGGGTCGTTGTCCTGCTAAAAAAGCCTACCCTGGATCCCTCCATCATCCAGAACTACCGCCCGGTATCTCTTCTTCCTTTCCTTTCTAAAACTATAGAACGAGCCGCTTCTACTCAACTTTCTTCCTTCTTTTCTAACAACAACCTGCTAGACCCCCATCAGTCTGGCTTCAGATCGGGCCACTCGACAGAGACTGCGCTCCTCTCCGTCAGTGAGTCACTTCATGCCGCACGAGCAGCCTCCCTCTCCTCTGTCCTCATTCTTCTAGATCTCTCTGCTGCCTTCGACACTGTGGATCACTCCATCCTCCTGTCTGCCCTGTCAGCAACGGGCATCTGTGGCACAGCCCTGGACTGGATTGAGTCCTACCTCTCTGGTCGCTCCTTCCAGGTTGCCTGGGCTGGTTCGGTATCGACACCTCGGCCCCTCGCCACAGGAGTTCCCCAGGGCTCAGTCCTTGGCCCGCTTCTTTTTTCTCTCTACACTCGCTCCCTTGGCCCTGTGATCACTGCACATGGGCTATCCTACCACTGCTATGCGGACGATACCCAACTCTTCGTCTCGTTCCCGCCGTCTGATACGCAGGTTTCAGCCCGTATCTCTGCTTGCCTGAGGGACATCCAGAGCTGGATGGACAACCACCATCTAAAGCTCAACCCAGGTAAAACTGAAATGATATTCATCCCTGCTAATACCTCTCCCCATCTGGATCTCTCCATTTCCCTCGGGGATACCACACTCACGCCGTCACCCAGTGCAAGGAACCTCGGCGTGGTGATGGACAGCAGACTGTCCCTTTCCGAGAACATTGCGGCGGTGACCCGGTCTTGCAGGTTCTTCCTATACAACATACGGAGAATCCGCCCCTTTCTCACCCCCTACTCGACCCAGCTCCTGGTCCAAGCGATGGTTCTGTCCCGCCTGGACTACTGCAATTCCCTCTTGGCTGGCCTCCCAGCGTCTGCCATCAGACCCCTCCAACTCATCCAGAATGCAGCAGCTCGTCTGGTCTTCAACCTTCCCAAATACTCACACGTCACCCCCCTGCTTACTTCCCTCCACTGGCTGCCTGTCATGGCTCGCATCAAATTCAAAACATTGGTGCTAGCCTTCCAAGCAGTTAAAGGGTCTTCCCCAGCTTATCTGCAAAAAATCATCAGACCCTACACCCCTGCCAGACCTCTTCGTTCAGCCTCCACAGGCCGCTTGGCACCTCCCCCTCTCAGAACCTCCACCTCACGCTCACGACTACTGTCTGTTCTGGCTCCACGGTGGTGGAACGAACTCCCCGTTGAGGTCAGAACTATAGAATCCCTCCCCACCTTCAAGCGCAAGCTGAAGACACACCTCTTCAAACAGCACCTCTCCCCATCCCTCCCTACCTCCCTGTGAACCTTAATTGTTGTCTCTGTGACTTGTGTATCAGTATTTTAGTTGGCTAGGTAAGCAGTGTTTGGATAGTTAACTTTGGTGACTTTTGCTCTGTTTGTTTGTTTGTTCAAAAAAAAAAAAAAAAAAAAAAAAAAAAAAAAAAAAATGGCCCTTGTCCTCATCTTTGTTGTACAGGTAGCAGTTGAAATTGTACTTACCTCTAGGGTCTTTCAGCGAACTTATCCCTGGTTATGGGTATGCACTTTGTTGTACGTCGCTCTGGATAAGAGCGTCTGCCAAATGCCAATAATGTAATGTAATGTAATGAAAGATGAACCATCGCCCCAGTCTGAGGTCAAGAGCGCTCTGGAGCAGGTTTTCATCCAGGATGTCTCTGTACATTGCTGAATTCATCTTTCCCTCAATCCTGACTAGTCTCCCAGTTCCTGCTGCTGAAAAACATCCCCACAGCATGATGCTGCCACCACCATGCTTCACTGTAGGGATGGTATTGGCCGGGTGATGAGCGGTGCCTGGTTTCCTCCAAACATGACACCTGGCATTCACGCCAAAGAGTTCAATCTTTGTCGAATCAGACCAGAGAATTCAGTCCCATTCAGTCCCTTCAGGTGCCTTTTGGCAAACTCCAGGCGGGCTGCCATGTGCCTTTTACTAAGGAGTGGCTTCCGTCTGGCCACTCTACCATACAGGCCTGATTGGTGGATTGCTGCAGAGATGGTTGTCCTTCTGGAAGATTCTCCTCTCTCCACAGAGGAACGCTGGAGCTCTGACAGAGTGACCATCGGGTTCTTGGTCACCTCCCTGACTAAGGCCCTTCTCCCCCGATTGCTCAGTTTAGACGGACGGCCAGCTCTAGGAAGAGTCCTGGTGGTTCCGAACTTCTTCCATTTACGGATGATGGAGGACACTGTGCTCATTGGAACCTTCAAAGCAGCAGAAATTTTTTTGTACCCTTCCCCAGATTTGTGCCTCGAGACAATCCTGTCTCGGAGGTCTACAGACAATTCCTTTGACTTCATGCTTGGTTTGTGCTCCGACATGCACTGTCAACTGTGGGACCTTATATAGACAGGTGTGTGCCTTTCCAAATCATGTCCAATCAACTGAATTTACCACAGGTGGACTCCAATTAAGCTGTAGAAACATCTCAAGGTTGTTCAGTGGAAACAGGATGCATCTGAGCTCAATTTTGAGCTTCATGGCAAAGGCTGTGAATACTTATGTACATGTGATTTCTTAGTTTTTTTTTTTAAATAAATTTGCAAAAATCTCAAAAAAACTTTTTTCACGTTGTCATTATGGGGTATTGTGTGTAGAATTAGGAGGAAAAAAAAGAATTTAATCAATTTTGGAATAAGGCTGTAACATAACAAAATGTGGAAAAAGTGAAGCGCTGTGAATACTTTCCAGATGCACTGTATATGGTATATTCGCTGTCAGAGGAGAGGACACTGTCAAAGCTGGAGACTTTACCCATCTCTTCTTAAAGATGACACTTTCCTATTTTGCCTCAGAATTTAAGATGTTCTACTCAATTAATTTCCCTTCTACAGACAGCCCCTCTATTCTGTGGGAGACATGTAAAGCTTACTCCCGGGGCCTGATCTTTTGTGGTGTCCAGGAGACGACGGAAGAATGAACAACGCGAGCTCCTAGAATGTAGGCTAGCCGACCTAGAGAAACAGTACATATTAAGCCCGGGCTCAGATTCACTCAAAGAACTAAAGGCCTCTCGTACTGCGTTAAATACTTTGTTGCCTCAACAATCTGAACACTCCCTTAAATTTGCCAGACAAAAGTTGTATGAGTCTGGGGACAAACCCGATAAATACACTTTTTCCAGACGCAGGGCTAATATTTTGGAAAGCAATTTTTGGTCGGAATTGAGTAGGGCTATTGGCCTGTAGGAGGCGCAATTGTCAGGGCATTTTCCTTTTTTGAGGATAATCACTGGGATCTTTATCATCTGTTCCAGGTCTGTCTCAACCCTTTCCTTTCCATTGGTCACCCGCTGGTTTTGTTTACTTGAGAATATATATAACACCTACATTTGGTCAGCTGTTTAAGACCAATTACCCTCCCCTTTTGGAGGCTATAAAGGCGGACATGGAGCATTGGGCTCCCCTGCCTCTTTCCTGGTTGGGCAGAATTGCTGTCATAAAAATGAACATTCTGCCTAGACTACTCTACCCACTGCAAATGATCCCTATTTTACTTTCAAACAAGGTTATTAAGATTCTTGAGGGCTGGCTGATTACCTTTATCTGGAGCAAAAGGAAGCCCCGACTAAAGATGGCAAAACTCCAAATGGCTAGCTCCGAGGGGGGGGCAGATGTACCAAATGTGAGATTCTATCAGCTAGCTGCCCATCTTCGGGTGTTGGCTGACTGGCTCAAATCCGACCCGGCCTCAATCTGGCTTGATATTGAATATTAATATATAATATATTGAATCCGCTCAGTCTTGTTTGTAAGGAACTATAAGTCTGTTAAGGACCTCTGCAGTAACCCTATCACTTTAAGCGCAGTTAAGGTTTGGAGGTCTGTTCGTAATATAGAGGGCTGTGCTCAATTTACATCTCCTCTTACTCCCATTCTGCACAACCCAGACTTTCTCCCAGAATGTCAAGACCAGGGCCTTAAAAGGTGGCACAGACAGGGGATAATAAAGCTAGGAGACCTATTTGAGGGCCAGATTTTATTATCATTTCAGCAGGATAATAAAATCTACACAAATCTGAGTTTTTCAGATATCTGTAGATTAGACATTTCATTACTAAAGACACTATAATGACCAATAATACTATTTCACATGTGGAAAGAGTCTTGTCTTTAGAGATAACTAAGAAGTGCATTAGTGATGTGGTCTGGCAGAGACTGTGGGAGCATGCGGGTAAAATTTCTATTTGTAACAGAACTAAATCCACACAGCTTAGAATTTTACACCGTACACATATAACACCTGTTCTTAAAAACAAAATGAATGCAAATACATCTCTGCTTTGCTGGAAATGTGGCACAGAGACTGGTAATTATATTCATTGTCTGTGGTCATGTGTGAAGTTGAAACGGTACTGGTCTGGTATTGTAGATGATTTGTGTCTCATTTTTGGTATTCGAATTGAATTAGACCCTATGTGCCTTCTACTGGGCCTTCCAGATTGTCATATAACAAATAACAATCACAAGAGGTTATTCAACTTACTGTCCTTTGCTGCCAGGAAGAATATTTTGTTATTCTGGATCAAGGATACTGCCCCAACCAAAAAATCATGGCACAAATTGGTAATGGAGTGTATTCCAAATGAATACATATCGTGTATGTTGCACTCCTCCGTACATAGGCCACGGAACTGGTATGGCCAGTAGGGCCGTGGCCATACCTACTTTGGCGTGCATCAAACATAAACATCAACAAAAATCTAATATATACGCAAATACATTACGTTCTTAATGTATTGAACTTTTGTGCGCTTCCCGGGCTAATTTCCACTAGCTGTAAGCCTACGTACAGTACGTAGCCTATCACAAGCAACAAACTCTGTTTCCTAATGATTGATTGGTTATTTGTGTCACGTGAGCTTAGCCCTGCTCTGAGGAACCAGAAGTAGAATTTCTAACTGTCGCTGCTCCAGCTAGCCCCTCTGCCGCTACCTCCAACGCTATGAGCCTCACCCCAGCCGACAATGAGCCATCCAGTCAACCAGACGACCCCGCTGTTCTCGCAGGTACAAAAAGGGTATAGGGAGAAGGGACCTCTCAAAGAAACCGGTCTGTTCAACCCCAGTGGTTCAAGGACCACAAATGGCTAACGTTGTGTCAAACCAGAGAAAAACTTTTCTGCACACAATGTCGCTTTTGGACAATGAAAGGACTCGGTTCGGGTTTAAGCAAAACCAACGAGAATGCATTTTCAGTGCTTGGATTTCAAAATTGGAAAATGCTGCACATTCTTTTCGAAAACATGAAAGTAGTAAATACCACAGAGAGGCCATGGCTTACTACAAGTTACACGTTTCCCAGCAACCTAGCATTGCAGCCCAATTAGACACGCAACTGAAAGCTAAACAAAAACTCAGACGAGAGATGCTAGTCAAAGAGATAACATCTATTATGTATCTCATGGGTCAGGGCATCGCTTTAGATGGTCATGATCCCCAGAATAGCAACCTTTACAAGCTATTGCAATTGCGAGCCCAGGACTGTCCAGAAATTGAGCAATGGCTCGCTGAAAAAATTACATGAGCCATGGCATAATAAATGAGCTGATTCATTTAATTTCACGTTGTGTGTTAGGCCAGGTAATTTCGCCTATTCGTGATGAATTTTATGCTACTATGTTACTAGCAGACGAGACCAGAGACATTTCAACCAAAGAACAGCTTGTGTCTCTGTTTTGCTGGGTTGATGACAGCTATGTCGTTCAGGAGGATTTTATTGGATTATTTGATTTACCCAAAGCCGACGCCTCGACCATTGTCACTGCACTAAATGACATCCTGATCCACTGTAACATTTTGCCGAGTATGTGCCGGGGACAGGCATACGATGGCGCCGCAAGTATGTCTGGCCATTTGAATGGAGTTGCCTCAACATTTAAACAGAGCAATCCTGCAGCCATAGATGTGCATTGCTTTGCGCATTGTTTGAATTTATGTTTGCAGGACACTGGGAAACAATGCAAGACCATTAGGGATGCGTTGGATTTAGTGCAAGAAGTGACACATCTAGTGAAGCAATCTCCTAAACAAAACCACACGTTCCAAGTCCTGAAAAATGAAATGGGCCCTGGCAATCATAACCTACGCACTCCGACGCGATGGACAGTGCGAACGGGTGCAGTGAAGTCAATCATAAACAATTACGCTGTTCTTTCCTCTCTAATGACACAACTAAATGAAGAATCACACGATAAAAATGGCAGGAAAGCTGGGGGCATTCTGGCAGTCCTTGACAAATTTAGCACATTCTTTGGCCTGCACCTTGCGTTTATGTGCTTTTCACCAATTGAACAGCTGTCTAGGACTTTGCAAACTGTTAACATATCATTAGAAGATGCGCAAAAAGCCGTGGCAGTTACTCAACGCTTTATTCAGCGGAAGAGGTCAGATAATGCGTTTGATGATTTCTACAAGACAGTTGTACAGGATTCAAAGGACCTAACCGATGCCCCTGTGTTGCCCAGACAACAGAAAAGCCCCAAAAAATTTGATGCAGGAGAGGCTGCGCACACATTCCAGAGCCCAGTGAATCATTTTAAGAGACTGTACTTTGAAGTTTTTGATCTTCTTGATGCCAAAATGGACTGGCGTTTTGAGCAGAGAGACCTGCATGTGGCAGCTGACTTGGAACGTCTGATCATATCTGCGGCTAAAGGGGAGATGGGCAGTTTCCCGTCCTCCACAGTGGCACTCTACGAGAAGGATTTTGATTTTGACAGTTTACACGCACAGTTGAATATGCTGCCAGATGCGATCCGAACGTCTGGAATTACCGCCACAACAGTTGCATCAGTAACTTCGGCAATGAATGCTGCCCCGGTAGCGAAAACCCTATTGCCAAATGTACACAGGCTGTTGAAATTGTTTTATACAATTCCCATGTCAACTGCCAGCGCCGAGAGGTCATTCTCAACCATTCGTCGCATGAAGACATATCTAAGGTGAACAATGACTCAAAGGAGACTCAATGACTTGATGTGCAGCCACACACACAGGGATGCTTTGGCCAATGTGGACGGTCTCGCCATTGCCAGTGACTTCATCTAGCACAACGAGAGACGAAGGAACTTCTTTGGGAATGTTTAAGACAGGTTGGTGAGCGTTGACATTTTTTTATCCTATGCAACTGGAGTTGACGTGTCAAATGATTTACGCTTTCTAATTATACTGATTAAGTAATGCATATTATACTATTTATTGTGACTCAGGTATGGGCTATAACCAGGACAAATAAAAACGGCAATAATAAATAACAATAATAAATAAATGTATGCGTTACGAATGTGGCTTGGGGGGGCAATGTCACGTCATACTTGGTCCTACTCATTCGAAATGCGTTCCGCGGCCTATGCCTCCGTAGGTACCTTTCATAAAGTCTGGGACCCTTATTTAAACAATATTGGTTCTACTTGCCCCTCCGAGGAATCGCCACCTTAACGTGGTGGAGGGGTTTATGTGTCCCGGTGATCCTGGGAGCTAGGTTGTCGGGGGCACTGTTAGCCCCCAGTAGGGTCTCCCAAGGCAAATTGGTCCCGGGGGAGGGGCCGGACTAAGAGCGATTCAAAGACTCCCATGATACGGCCACACAAAGACCCAGTTACCTCGCCCGGAAAAGGGAAACCGGGGCCCCCTGCTGGAGCCAGACCCGGGAGGGGAGCTCGTCGGCGAGCGTCTGGTGGCCGGGCCTTATCCCATGAGGCCCGGCCGGGCACAGCCCGAACTGGTCACGTGGGGTCGCCGCCCTGTGGGCTCACCACCTGCAGGGGTCGGCATCGGAGTCGGGTGCTTTGCCCAACGGGCAGTAGGCAAAGGCGGGGATCCGGGCGTGCTGATCCTCGGGGTCGCAGACTGGTTCTGGGGACGTGGAACGTCACCTCTCTGGTGGGGAAGGAACCGGAGCTAGTGCGGGAGGCGGAGCGGTACCAACTAGATATAGTTGGGCTCACCTCCACGCACAGTACTGGTTCCGGAACCAAACTCCTGGAGAGGGGCTGGTCTCTGTTCTTTTCTGGAGTTGCTCAAGGTGAGAGGCGCCGGGCGGGTGTGGGGATACTCACAAGCCACCGGCTGAGCGCCACTGTGTTGGAGTTCCACCCGGGGAACGAGAGGGTCGCCTCTCTGCGACTACGTGTCGCTGGGGGGAAGGCTCTGACTGTCATTTGTGCTTATGCATCAAATGGCAGTTCAGAGTATCCGGCCTTCTTGGAGTCACTGGGCGGCATCCTGGAAAGGGTGCCACCCGGAGACTCCATAGTTCTGCTGGGCGACTTCAACGCTCACGTGGGCAATGACGGAGAAACCTGGAGGGGGGTGATTGGGAGGAACGGCCTGCCTGATCTGAACCCAAGCGGTGTTTTGTTACTGGACTTTTGTGCTGGTCATGGATTGTCGATAACAAACACCATGTTCGAGCATAGGGTAGCTCATAAGTGTACTTGGTACCAGAGCACCTTAGGCCAAAGATCGATGATCGACTTTGTGGTCGTATCATCAGACCTGCGGCCGTATGTCTTGGACACTCGGGTGAAGAGAGGAGCAGAGCTGTCAACTGATCACCACCTGGTGGTGAGTTGGATCAAGTGGCCGGGGAGGCTGCCGGACAGACCCGGTAAACCCAAACGTGTAGTGAGGGTGAACTGGGAACGTCTGGCGGAGGCCCCTGTTCGCGAGGTCTTCAACTCCCACCTCCGGAAGAACTTCTCACGCATCCCGGGGGAAGCTGGGGACATGGAGTCCGAGTGGGCCATGTTCAAAGCCTCCATTGCAGAGGCGGCAAGCAGGAGCTGTGGCCAGAAGGTCATCGGTGCCTGTCGGGGCGGCAACCCAAGAACCCGCTGGTGGACACCAGCGGTGAGGGAGGCCGTCAAGCTGAAGAAGGAGGCCTTTCGGGCTTGGCTGGTCCGGGGGTCCCCTGAAGCAGCAGACAGGTACCGGGTGGCCAGAAGGGCTGCGGCTTCGGCAGTCGCCGAAGCAAAAACCCGGGAATGGGAGGAGTTCGGGGAGGCTATGGAGAAGGACTTTCGGTTGGCCTCGAGGAAGTTCTGGCAAACCATCCGACGACTCAGAAAGGGAAAGCAGGGCTTGTCTCAGGCTGTTTTCAGCAGGGGAGGAGAACTGCTGACCCGGACTGGGGATATTGTCGGGCGGTGGAAAGAGCACTTCGAGGAGCTCCTGAACCCGAACAACACGTCCTCTGTGGAAGAGGCAGAGCCTGAAGACTCGGGGGAATCTGCACCTATATCCCTGGCGGAAGTTGCTGAGGTAGTCAAAAAGCTCCTCAGTGGCAAGTTGCCGGGTGTAGATGAGATTCGCCCTGAGATGCTGAAGGCTCTGGACATTGTTGGGCTGTCTTGGCTGACACGCCTCTTCAGTGTCGCGTGGAGGTCGGGGACAGTACCTGTAGAGTGGCAGACCGGGGTGGTGGTCCCCATTTTCAAGAAGGGGGACCGGAGGGTGTGCTCCAATTACCGGGGTATCACACTCCTCAGCCTCCCTGGGAAAGCTTACTCTAGGGTACTGGAAAGGAGGCTCCGACCGACGGTCGAACCTCGGATTCAGGAGGAGCAATGTGGCTTCCGTCCTGGCCGTGGAACGGTGGACCAGCTCTTTACCTTAGCAGGGTTGCTGGCGGGGTCATGGGAGTTTGCCCATCCAGTCCACATGTGCTTTGTGGACTTGGAGAAGGCTTTCGACCGTGTCCCCCGGGGAACCCTGTGGGGTGTACTGCGGGAGTATGGGGTACCGGGGCCGTTGTTACGAGCCATCAGGTCCCTGTATAACCAAAGTGAGAGCTGTGTCCGCATTCTCGGCACAAAGTCAAGCACGTTTCCGGTGGGTGTTGGACTCCGCCAAGGTTGCCCCTTGTCACCGGTCCTGTTTGTGGTATTCATGGACAGGATCTCAAGGCGCAGCCGAGGTGAGGAGAGTGTCCGGTTTGGTGACCTCAGAATCGCATCTCTGCTTTTTGCGGATGATGTGGTTCTGCTGGCTTCATCGGGCCGTGACCTTCAGCACGCACTGGAGCGGTTTGCAGCCGAGTGTGAAGCGGCCGGGATGAGAGTCAGCACCTCCAAGTCCGAGGCCATGGTTCTCTGCCGGAAAACGGTGGATTGCTCCCTCCGGGTTGGGAACGAGTCTTTGCCCCAAGTGAAGGAGTTCAAGTATCTCGGGGTCTTGTTCACGAGTGAGGGTAGAAGGGAGCGTGAGATCGACAGGCGGATCGGTGCAGCGTCAGCAGTAATGCGGGCGTTGCACCGGACCGTTGTGGTGAAGAGGGAGCTGAGCCGGAAGGCGAAGCTCTCGTTTTACTGGTCGATCTACGTCCCAACCCTCACCTATGGTCATGAGCTTTGGGTAGTGACCGAAAGAACGAGATCACGTAAACAAGCGGCCAAAATGAGCTTCCTCCGTAGGGTGGCCGGGCTCAGCCTTAGAGATAGGGTGAGGAGCTCGGACATCCAGAGGGAGCTCGGAGTAGAGCCGCTGCTCCTTCGCGTCGAAAGGAGCCAATTGAGGTGGTTCGGGCATCTGATCAGGATGCCTCCCGGGCGCCTCCCTTTGGAGGTTTTCCGGGCTCGTCCAACTGGGCGGAGACCCCGAGGGAGACCCAGAGCCCGCTGGAGAGATTATATATCTCTCCTGGCCAGGGAACGCCTCGGGATCCCCCAGGAGGAGCTAGAATGCGTTGCTGGGGAGAGGGACGCCTGGAATACCCGGCTTTGCCTACTGCCCCCGCGACCCGACTCTGGATAAGCGGGTGATGATGGATGGATGGATGGTTCTACTTGATCCTCCTCCTTATTAAAGGGGTTTCCTTAAGGGGCCTAACCTTTTCTGCTACTTCATTTGAGGGAAGCCAGTCTGCGTGTAACTTTGTAGTAAGCTTGTAGCTCCTATATCTAAGTATCCATTCTTATGATGCTGCCTGTATTATTGTTTTTATTTGTTTTATTCTCCCCTTTGGCTGTGGGGGGTAGGGGGGAAAGGAAAGAATTGAATGTTCTCTTTTTTAAACCGATTTTAATTTTAATTTTTTTATTATCTACTCATCCGCTTTGTCATGTTGTGCTTGAGCTGTGTTTTGTGTTGTATATGAAAGCAATAAAAATATTCTTTAAAAAAAACAACAAAAAAAAAAAAACATAGCTTGAGCTGGTCAAACCATGTCAACCTGGGAGTGGGTCTCAACTGCTCAACCAGCAACTAACTGTTGCAAAACTTCAGAAGGGTAATGCTTTATTTTGAGTGGTCTGCTATTGCCATACACCAATCACTGACTGTGAAAGTCAACATTTAATTTGGGTGCTTTCTTCTGGATATCTGGAAGAAGTAAAAACATTTGGTTACGATTTGATAGTCAACACAATCCCAATAAGTTACACTGGTAAAGTTTTAATATGCAATCTTCCCTTTAAAACAAATAAGCTAATAATGGTGGTGGCAAAAATATGTGTATCTCATAAATTGCCAGATAATAAAGTGTCTCAGATATATATTAATGAAAATCCCATACATAGGACTTGTGTAACGCAGAACCATTTGGTAATTAATTGAAATCTGGTAATAACAAGATAAAGAGAGAGGCTTACGATAATATTTCATTTAATATTTCTGTAGAAATATTGATCATTTAGTTTGGAAGACCACCTCACAGGCAATAGAAGAAAGGTGCTATATATACCTTTTTTCCAGGAACATCCCCTATAGGACAGCTAAATCTCCTTTAACAAAGGGTCACATGCTATTGATCAATAATGCATATGAAATTATGCTGATGCAATGAAAATGGGAGGGTTATTTGTAGTGCATGTGGAACTTACACAAAATCAAATACATAAGTAGAAACATATATTGTTAGTTGCCTATTACTCAATAAGTGCTTTAGGAAGAATCCTTCCTAAAGGAATCCAGTCCTCCAACTGTCATGTGTCTGCCATTTGTGCACTAAAAATAAAAACATGAACGTGCAGATGGGGCGGACCATACTCATTGCCCTAAGATGATGACGGACTGCTGCGTGTTCAGCTCCTTTGACCATCAGCACCATGGGTAAATGATACTGGTCTGTCCACATCTCATATAATTGCACAAAACAAATGAAAAGTCTAACAGTGATCAAGAAGTGACAAACCAGCGCCGATGAACGAAGACGCAGGACTTGAACAGAAAAGCATGCAGGTGACCCTCATCGGCAATCAGACCACACGTGGCAGACAAGTAGAATCAGCAGTCGGCATGAGGATATTGATTACCTAATAGCCAAAGTGAACTAATCACCAAATTGGGAAAAATACGACCAGTGTGCCCTCTAGCAGCGCAAAAAGGTAGTGCCCAGAAATCGCTCAGAATAGAGCTGAGAACTGCAACACAAAACTTTAATTTGCAATAAATTAATGAAGTTACCCATTTATAGCACTGTACCAGTAACACCATAAAACTCACAGTAGCTATTTAACTTGGCTATCTATCTGAACTCATGATGCATCATGATGCCGAATCATCAGCATGCTTCTTGGTGTATGGAGCTGTTTAAATTGCGCAATGGAGATGATGACAACAAATTTCTTAAGAATTGTGAAAATAAGATGACTTGAGCTGCCATGGTTTCATTGCCTTTAATACAGGATCCATTATTTGATGAGTAACAGCACTGCTGTGTATCAGATTCTCAGTAATTAGTCATTACCCAGGTGGGGGGTACACATTGGTGGTGGTGGGGGTGAGTTTCATTCTCATCAATGTAAAGCGCTTTGAGTGTCTAGAAAAGCACAAGTCAATATAATGATCTATCTGCTGAGTTAGCTGGATAGCTGCACTGAGTGAAACCCAAAACAGCATTCTTCTCATCCAAAGTGACTTACAGCTGATTTGACTAAACAGGGGACAATGCTCCCTGGAGCAATGCAGGGTTAAGGGCAATGGTGGCGCTGCCATTGGGCCAGGGTTTCTGAAGATTTTATCTTTGTTAAAAAATACAAATCACACGGCAGCGAACACGCTGCATTTGAAAACCAAGCCCTGCAGCCTCCGTTTGCGAAAATCAGCAACAGGTAGGCAGTCTTTTTTTTTAAAAGATATTTTTAGGCCTTTTTCAGCTTTATTGGACAGTATACAGTATAGAGAGACAGGAAGAACAGGAGCGAGAGAGAGGGGAAGACATGCGACAAATGTCAGACGGTCAGATTCAAACCGCCGACGTCGCGGCTCGCAATGAGCATGCGGTCAGTGCTCTACAGGCTGCGCCACCGAGACACCCTGGTAGGCAGTCTTTTAATTGAGTAATGTACCACATTTCTGTAATAACATTTAGGCTAAATGAATGGATTTACATAGGCTGATTATAAACAATAACATATATATATATATATATATATATATATTATTGTTTATAATCAGCCTATGTAAATCCATTCATTTAGCCTAAATGTTATAACAGAAATGTGGTACATTCGTAAAGTGTCCAGAGTATCCACTAAGGCAGATATATATATATACAATATATCAAATAGCTAAGAATGGAGGTGGCAGAAATATGTGTATCACATAAATTGTCAGATAATATAGTCCATCCATCCATTATCTTAACCCGCTTATCCTGAACAGGGTTGCAGGGGGTCTGGAGCCTATCCCAGCATACATTGGGTGAAAGGCAGGAATACACCCTGGACAGGTCGCCAGTTCATCGCAGGGCACACACACCATTCACTCACACACTCATACCCATGGGCAATTTAGACTCTCCTATCAGCTTAACCTGCATGTCTTTGGACTGTGGGAGGAAACCGGAGTACCCAGAGGAAACCCACACAAACATGGGGAGAACATGCAAACTCCACACAGAGAGGCCCCGGCCGGGATTCGAACACAGGCCCTCCTTGCTGTGAGGTGGCAGTGCTAACCCACTATATATTAATGAAAATCCTATACATGGGACTTGTGTATCGCAGAAGCATTTGGTAATTAATTTAAATCTGGCATTAAGAACTGTATTCTAATGAAGCAATACAAGATAAAGAGACAGGCTTATGATAATATTTCATTTAATATTTCCCTATTTCTGTAGACATATTGATCATTTAGTTTGGAAGACCACCTCACAGGCAATCATCTTTCAGAAAATACATTGATATTTGAAGAATGCGGAGTGAATATTTTTAATGTGATAATGAGCTTCAATGTTTTTTGGAACCAAGGATAAAATAATGCATAGATTATAGGATTTAAAGTAGAATTAAAGTAACCTAACCACGTCAATACATCAAAAACAATGGCAGGAGTAGCAAAGTTAATGTAGGGGTCAATTATTGAAATTACAAGGCAAGGCATCCAGCACAGAATGAAGACACTCAGAACAATGCCCAGAGTCTTTGCTGCTTTATGCTCAGAACGTTGAGACACTTTGTTCTTGTTTTCCTCATTCACAGATATTTTATGATTCATTTCTTCAATCTTTCTTAAATGCTCCCGGGCCACCAAAAATATTTTTGCATACAAACCTATCATAGCAAAACAAGGCAGAGAAAATCCAATTAAAGTGTCCAGAGTACCCATTAAGGCATTGAAGAAAATAACACAACTACCCAAACAATATATAGATGCAATGAATTCCTCCAGCCCCCTTACATTAACTTTTGAATAAAAAAGACTATAGCAGTATATGCTGGCGATGACCCAACACAGCACACTTATAAACCATGCAATCGGGATGGTTATTCTGGTGGAATAATGGAGTGGATTGCACACTGCCTGATAGCGGTCTATGGCAATAAAAATCAAATGACAAATGGAGACTGATGTAAGGAACATATAAGTACTGAAGTGCAGTAAACAGAAAACATCCCCAAAGTACCAGCAGCCCTCGACAGAATAGATCATGCTGAAGGGCATCACAACCACTCCAATTAGCAGATCTGCCACTGCCAAAGACATTACCAGTATGTTCGTTGGTGTATGGAGCTGTTTAAAGAGCGCAATGGAGATGATGACAAACAAGTTCCCAAGAATTGTTAAAATAATTCCTGCCACAAAGAAAATATACAAGATGACCTGAGCTGGCATGGTTTGATTGCCTTTAATACAGGATCCATTACTTGATGGATAACAGTACTGCTGTTTTTCAGATTCCTGGTGTAATGAATCATCCATCCACCTGTGTTTCCTCGCCCTCTCCAATTCTCAAAAAAGACTCAATTTCTTCAGCAAATCTTTACTCAGTTTAATCTTGTTGCTCATATTTTGTACCTTGTCATCTATAGTTTGACTTGGCTCCAGCATTGAATGCATTCTTCATAGAAGAAAGGTGCTATATATACCTTTGTTCCAGGAACATCCCCTATGAGACAGCTAAATCTCCTTTAACAAAGGGTCACATGCTATTGATCAACAATGCATATGAAGTAATGCTTATGCAATGAAAATGGGAGGGTTATTTGTAGTGCATGTGGAATTTGCACAGAATCAAATACATAGCTAGAAACATATATTGTTAATTGCCTATTACTCAATAAGTGCTTATCAGTCAGGATTATTGTGCACTTTCAACTGATTTATTTTAATCTATCTCCATTCCCAAAGGAATCCAGTCCTCCAACTGTCATGTGTCTGCCATTTGTGCACTAAAAATAAAAACATGAACGTGCAGATGAGGCGGACCATACTCATTCCTCCTTTGACCATCAGCACCAGGGGTAAGTGATACTAGTCTGTCCACATCCCACATTATTGCACAAAACAAATAAAAAGTTTAACAGTGATCAAGAAGTGACAAACCAGCGCCGATGAACCAAGACGCAAGACGAAAGGCATGCAGGTGACCCTCATCGGCAATCAGACCACACGTGGCAGACAAGCAGAATCAGCAGTTGGCATGAGGGTATTGATTACCTAATAACCCAAGTGAACTAATCACCAAATTGGGAAAAATACGACCAGTGTGCCCTCTAGCAGTGCAAAAAGGTAGTGCCCAGAAATCGCTCAGAATAGAGCTGAGAACTGCGACACAAGACATTAACTTGCAATAAATTACTGAAGTTACCAATTTATAGCAGCATACCAGTAACACCATAAAACTCACAGTAGCTATCTAACTTGGCTGTCTATCTGAACTCATGATGGATCATGATGCCGAATCATCAGCATGCTTGTTGGTGTATGGAGCTGTTTAAATTGCGCAATGGAGATGATGACAACAAATTTCTTCAGAATTGTGAAAATAAGATGACTTGAGCTGCCATGGCTTTATTGCCTTTAATACAGGATCCATTATTTGATGAGTAACAGCACTGCTGTGTATCAGATTCTCAGTAATTAGTCATTACCCAGGTGGGGGGTAAACATTGGTGGTGGTTGGGGTGAGTTTCATTCTCATCAATGTAAAGCGCTTTGAGTGTCTAGAAAAGCACAAGTCAATATAATGATCTATCTACTGAGTTAGCTGGATAGCTGCATTCAATGGTGGCGCTGCCATTGGGCCAGGGTTTCTGTAGATTTTATCTTCGTAAAAAAATACAAATCACACGGCAGCGAACACACTGCATTTGAAAACCAAGCCCTGCAGCCTCCTTTCGTGAAAATCAGCAACAGGTAGGCAGTCTTTTAATTGAGTAATGTACCACATTTCTGTAATAACATTTAGGCTAAATGAATGGATTTACATATATGTGTTATTGTTCATAAGCAGCATATGTAAATCCATTAATTTAGCCTAAATGTTATTCCAGAAATGTGGTACATTCGTAAAGTGTCCAGAGTACCCACTAAGGCATATATATATATACACAATATATCAAATAGCTAAGAATGGTGGTGGCAGAAATATGTATATCACATAAATTGTCATATAATATAGTCCATCCATCCATTATCTTAACCCGCTTATCCTGAACAGGGTCGCATGGGGTCTGGAGCCTATCCCAGCATACATTGTGTTGTAGTTGGTGCAGTATACACCTTTCCCATAAGCCCCAGAGGAAGGTTGACCCCGGAAGTGAGAGAGTGAGAGACTCATGTTGTTGAACTGAGAATGTTAGCACGTGAAGTGCCGTGTTGAGTTTACAGTAAACTTGGTTCTCTGCAACACTGTTGTCTGGGCATTAATTACGATACTACACATTGGGTGAAAGGCAGGAATACACCCTGGACAGGTCGCCAGTCCATCGCAGGGCACACACACCATTCACTCACACACTCACACACTCATACCCATGGGCAATTTAGACTCTCCTATCAGCCTAACCTGCATGTCTTTGGACTGTTGGAGGAAACCGGAGTACCCGGAGGAAACCCACACAAACATGGGGAGAACATGCAAACTCCACACAGAGAGGCCCCGGCCGGCCGGGATTCGAACACAGGACCTCCTTGCTGTGAGGTGGCAGTGCTAACCCATCCATCCATCCATCCATCCATACATTATCTTAACCCGCTAATCCTGATCAGGGTCGCAGGGGGGCTGGAGCTCATCCCAGCACACATTGGGCGAAAGGCAGGAACACACCCTGGACAGGCCACCAGTCCATCGCAACAGTGCTAACCCACTATATATTAATTAAAATCCCATACATAGGACTTGTGTATTGCAGAAGCATTTGGTAATTAATTTAAATCTGGCATTAAGAACTGTACTCTAATGAAGCAATACAAGATAAAGAGACAGGTTTATGATAATATTTCATTTAATATTTCCCTATTTCTGTAGACATATTGATCATTTCGTTTGGAAGACCACCTCACAGGCAATCATCTTTCAGAAAACACATTGATATTTGAAGAATGCGGAGTGAATATTTTTAATGTGATAATGAGCTTCAATGTTTTTTGGAACCAAGGATAAAATAATGCATAGATTATAGGATTTAAAGTAGAATTAAAGTAACCTAACCACGTCAATACATCAAAAACAATGGCAGGAGTAGCAAAGTTAGTGTAGGGGTCAATTATTGAAATTACAAGGCAAGGCATCCAGCACAGAATGAAGACACTCAGAACAATGCCCAGAGTCTTTGCTGCTTTTTGCTCAGAACGTTGAGACACTTTATTCTTGTTTTCCTCATTCAGAGATATTTTATGATTCATTTCTTCAATCTTTCTTACATGCTTCCGGGCCACCAAAAATATTTTTGCATACAAACCTATCATAGCAAAACAAGGCAGAGAAAATCCAATTAAAGTGTCCAGAGTACCCACTAAGGCATTGAAAAAAATAACACAACTACCCAAACAATATATAGATGCAATGAATTCCTCCAGCCCCCTTACATTAACTTTTGAATAAAAAAGACTATAGCAGTATATGCTGGCAATGACCCAACACAGCACACTCATAAGCCATGCAATCGGGATGGTTATTCTGGTGGAATAATGGAGTGGATTGCACACTGCCTGATAGCGGTCTATGGCAATAAAAATCAAATGACAAATGGAGACTGATGTAAGGAACATATAAGTACTGAAGTGCAGTAAACAGAAAACATCCCCAAAGTACCAGCAGCCCTCGACAGAATAGATCATGCTGAAGGGCATCACAACCACTCCAATTAGCAGATCTGCCACTGCCAAAGACATTACCAGTATGTTCGTTGGTGTATGGAGCTGTTTAAAGAGCGCAATGGAGATGATGACAAACAAGTTCCCAAGAATTGTTAAAATAATTCCTGCCACAAAGAAAATATACAAGATGACCTGAGCTGGCATGGTTTGATTGCTTTTAATACAGGATCCATTACTTGATGGATAACAGTACTGCTGTTTTTCAGATTCCTGGTGTAATGAATCATCCATCCACCTGTGTTTCCTCGCCCTCTCCAATTCTCAAAAAAGACTCAATTTCTTCAGCAAATCTTTACTCAGTTTAATCTTGTTGCTCATATTTTGTACCTTGTCATCTATAGTTTGACTTGGCTCCAGCATTGAATGCATTCTTCATAGAAGAAAGGTGCTATATATACCTTTGTTCCAGGAACATCCCCTATGAGACAGCTAAATCTCCTTTAACAAAGGGTCACATGCTATTGATCAACAATGCATATGAAGTAATGCTTATGCAATGAAAATGGGAGGGTTATTTGTAGTGCATGTGGAATTTGCACAGAATCAAATACATAGCTAGAAACATATATTGTTAATTGCCTATTACTCAATAAGTGCTTATCAGTCAGGATTATTGTGCACTTTCAACTGATTTATTTTAATCTATCTCCATTCCCAAAGGAATCCAGTCCTCCAACTGTCATGTGTCTGCCATTTGTGCACTAAAAATAAAAACATGGACGTGCAGATGAGGCGGACCATACTCATTCCTCCTTTGACCATCAGCACCAGGGGTAAGTGATACTAGTCTGTCCACATCCCACATTATTGCACAAAACAAATAAAAAGTTTAACAGTGATCCATTATTAATTCAGGATCCATTATTTGATGAGTAACAGCACTACTGTGTATCAGATTCTCAGTAATTAGTCATTACCCAGGTGGGGGGGTATACATTAGTGGTGGTTGGGGTGAGTTTCATTCTCATCAATGTGAAGTGCTTTGAGTGTCTAGAAAAGCACAAGTCAATATCATGATCTATCTACTGAGTTAGCTGGATAGCTGCACTGAGTAAAACCCAAAACAGCATTCTTCTCATCCAAAGTGACTTACAGCTGATTTGACTAAACAGGGGACAATGCCCCCTGGAGCAATGCAGGGTTAAGGACAATGGTAGTGCTGCCATTGGGCCAGGATTTCTGTAGATTTTATCTTTATATATATATATATATATATATATATATATATATATATATATATATATAAAAATATAAATATATACAATAGCGTGCAGTCATGATTATACACCACCACGTTTGACTAAAAGGTGTCCTAATATATTACTTCTTTAAAATTTTTGGGTGAAAATGTATTGAACAATACTACTGTAGGCGATGAGAACAAAAAAAATAATTCCCACAATTACATTGGGGTAAAATTATGGCTAATAAACAGAAACACTGAAAACATAATTTTTTTTGGAAAAATTTAAAATTTAATTTTTTTAGTTTTGCATAACATGAATGCATGTTTGAAGGCTCATTCCATGATTTTTGATGCTAAACAATTTGTTTAAACTGGTTTGAAGCAACATTATTCAGCAAAATTACTTCTGATGGTCAGTTGTTCCAGTATTTAAGGTAACGCAAACTTTGAGCAGTGTCACATTGTTAAACACGATGGCATGGCACAACGGAAGGAGCTCTCTGAGATTGTTCTTAGCCGCATTGTAGCCTTACATGATGCCGGTTCATCACTTGAAAATAATCATCTGGTGACATAAAAGTTATGACTTGGCCCACTCAAAGTCTAGATCTTAATCCGATTGAGCAAATCTGGGATTTGCTGGATACCAAGATAAATAAATCTTTTGTAACATCAAAACTATCTAGTGTGAGTAGCCACACTAGATAGTGACTTTTTTCTCCAAAAGAGACTATTATTTTTGTTTTCACAATATATTGTTACCTATTTACTTATTTTCATCAACATGAACCAATATTACATTAAATAAATACTTGAATAGTACTTGGTTTCTGATTTATCTTCATTGTGTTAAGTGTATAATCATCACTGCACACTACTGTATATATATATAACAAAATATATGATTAGGCTTTAGGTTTACTATTAGCCTCATTGCATTATTTACAAAAACCAATGTATAATGTGTGTATGCATGTGATTGTCATTTATTTATTTTTATTTCAAATTCTTTTTAAAACAGGTCCGCTGTGACATTTTAAGGGCCATCCTATCATGGAATTCTGGTGCTGCTACTGGTTACGGGTCTTGCTCAAGGACCAAACAGCTGTGCGGAACTTATTGTCGCTAATATTAAACATGATGTACATGTGATAAGAAAGCCCTATAGTACTTGTGTAAATATCATGACGATATTCTGTGATGTGTAGGGGGCTTTTAAGCAGGAAATATGAAACTTGCATATAATATGGGTATAAGGCTAGGGCAGACAGGAAAGCTGGTTGGCTGGGCTAAGAACATTCTGTGTACTTGTACAAAAGCATATTGTCAGAAAACTGAAACCAGCACCAAAATAATGTCTGTACATGGTGAGACAGAACATGATTTACTGTAAATCACTATGTGTGTGTGTGTGCGTTGGAAGATGATAAACCTGGAGGGTCACATAGAACTATTTAGTTGAATAGATGAGTATATTGCAGCACCACTAAAACATGCATGATGCAGTAATTTGTCACTGCTCATTTGTAATTTGTAATAACTGGTTATTTTGCAATTTTTCAGAATAAAAAACCTCATTCCAAAACAAGTGATCAAACCACAGTACCACAAATCTCCTATTAGGGGCAGTGCCTACAAGTACATGATCTCCATCTAAGTTCTTGCATCCATTAGTGGCAGTTCTTCCCTCCTGCAGTGTCATACACTTACAGTTCACTGGATCTCAGATGCTGGTGAAAGAAACATTTCATTTGTTTTCAGCCAAAGCCTCAATTTTGTAGTTGGCAGCTAGTATGGCAGGTAGATAACTACAGGTTTTCATGTTAACATTTTGCGGTGGTTACCATAAAATGAAATGTCTAATGAATCCTATGCAGTCATACAAACACAGCTTGAGCAAGGCCATTAACCCAACATTGCTCCGGGGGGATTGTCCCCTTGTAGCATGTAATGAAATACAGTATATCAGTGAGGAAAGAGTTACAAAGCAATTTTGAAGGCTCTGGGACTCCACTGAACCACAAAGTGGCTGGCATGCCAACATTCCTCAAAAGGCACAGTGAAATCACCTGCAGGCCTCTCTTGCCTCAGCTATATCAATGTTGATGACTCGAGACTAAGAAAGAGACTGGGCAAGGAAGGGATTAATGAGAAGCAAGGTGGAAACCACTGCCAACTAAGGGAGACACCTAACCCCCAACTGCTCCTGACGAGCTGATTGGTGCCTTGCATGGCAGCCAATCGCTGGTGTGAAAGAGAAGCATCATTTGTACAGTTCTTTTGCTAAAGGCGCAATATAAATTCAGACATTTACCATTTACGTGCCATTCCAACTTATAATATTCACACTGGTTAATAGTTGTAGCTTGTGTGCCCTGCTCTAAAATTCAGCTTTTGTATACCATTTAAAAACATATTTTGAGCTGGTCAAACCATGTCAACCTGGGAGTGGGTCTCAACTGCTCAACCAGCAACTAACTGTTTCAAAACTTCAGCATGGTAAAGCTTTATTTTGAGTGGTCTGCTATTGCCATACACCAATCACTGATTGTGTAAGTCAACACTTAATTTGGGTGCTTTTTTCTGGATATCTGGAAGACATTTGATTACTATTTGATAGCCAAGACAATCCCAATAAGTTACATTGGTAAAGTTTTAATATGCAATCTTCCCTTTAAAACAAATAAGCTAATAATGAAAGTGGCAAAAATATTTGTATCTCATAAATTTTCAGGTAATATAGTGTCTTAGACATATATTAATGAAAATCCCATACATAGTACTTGTGTAACGCAGGAGCATTTGGTAATTAATTGAAATCTGGCATTACATGAAGCAATACAAGATAAAGAGACAGGCCTATGATAATATTTCATTTAATATTTCCCTATTTCTGTAGACATATTGATCATTTAGTTTGGAAGACCACCTCACAGGCAATCATCTTTCAGAAAATACATTGATATTTGAAGAATGCGGAGTGAATATTTTTAATGTGATAATGAGCTTCAATGTTTTTTGGAACCAAGGATAAAATAATGCATAGATTATAGGATTTAAAGTAGAATTAAAGTAACCTAACCACATAAATAGATCAAAAAGTATGGGAGGAGTAGCAAAGTTAATGTAGGCGTCAATTATTGAATTTACAAAGGAAGGCATCCAGCACAGAATGAAGACACTCATAACAATGCCCAGAGTCTTTGCTGCTTTTTGCTCAGAACGTTGAGACACTTTGTTCTTGTTTTCCTCATTCACAGATATTTTATTATTAATTTCTTCAATCTTTCTGACATGCACCCTGGCCACCAAAAATATTTTTGCATACAAACCTATCATAGCAAAACAAGGGAGAGAAAATCCAATCAAACTGTCCAGAGCACCCCATAAGGCATTGAACAAATTAATACAAGTACCCAAACAATATATCGATGCAATGTATTCCTCCAGTCCCCTTACATTAGCTTTTGAATAAAAAAGACTATAACAGTATATGCTGGCGATGACCCAACTGAAAACACTCATAAGCCATGCAATCGGGATGGTTATTCTGGTGGAATAATGGAGTGGATTGCACACTGCCTGATAGCGGTCTATGGCAATAAAAATCAAATGAAAAATGGAGACTGATGTAAGGAACATATAAGTACTGAAGTGCAGTAAACAGAAAACATCCCCAAAGTACCAGCAGCCCTCGACAGAATAGGTCATGCTGAAGGGCATCACAACCACTCCAATTAGCAGATCTGCCACTGCCAAAGACATTATCATTATGTTCGTTGGTGTATGGAGCTGTTTAAAGAGCGCAATGGAGATGATGACAACCAAGTTCCCAAGAATTGTTACAATAATTCCTGTCACAAAGAAAATATAAAATATGACCCGAGCTGCCATGATTTGATTGCCTTTAATACAGGATCCATTACTTGATGGATAACAGTACTGCTGTTTCTCAGATTCCTGGTGTACTGAATAATCCATCCACCTGTGTTTCCTCGCCCTCTCCAATTCTCAAAAAAGTCGAAATTTCTTCAGCAAATCTTTATTCAGTTTAATCTCGTTGCTCATATTTTGTACCTTGTCATCTGTAGTTTGACTTGGCTCCAGCATTGAATGCATTCTTCATAGAAGAAAGGTGCTATATATACCTTTGTTCCAGGAACATCCCCTATGAGACAGCTAAATCTCCTTTAACAAAGGGTCACATGCTATTGATCAATAATCCATATGAAGTAATGCTGATGCCATGAAAATGGGAGGGTTATTTGTAGTGAATGTGGAATTTGCACAGAATCAAATACATAGCTAGAAACATATATTGTTAATTGCCTATTAATCAATAAGTGCTTATCAATCAGGATTATTGAGCACTTTCAACTTACTTCTTTTCATGTTTTTCTGCAATTTCAAATGCCTGTATTATAACTGCATATAGCAAAGGGTGCAATACAACTAAAATTTTTATGTTCCTCAGTTCTGTCTGTTAGTTTATCATTGTTTATCATCGTTATTCTTGTCATTTATTATTTTTCATGTTCATGTCTAGTGTTTTGTTACATTATGTAACGTAATGTAATGTAGTGTTTTGTTTATATTCATTAGTCTTTGCACTTGTCTTCCCCTGTGATGTCTGAGTCTGAATGTTTACTAGCCCGAGTCGCTCCACTATTCAGGTGTTTACGGTAGTTCTGGGGTTCAACCTTCCTTCCAATCTTGCATTTCTTACTTCCTGCTTTCTCTCCATTTCATATTTATAGATAGCACTAATATACTAATCCCAACTAACATAGAATTTATACAGTACTAATTATACTAACACACTAATATGTTTGTCAAACTAACAAACTAACATTCACTAGTTTTAGGTATTTGTAATTTTATCACTTAACTAACTTACTAACACATCTCCAGTTTCAATTCTGTTCTGTAATTCCGCCTCCCTATTCTATCACTGATTACTTGCTTAGTTTCAGCGAAGTGTTCACACCTGTCTTTCCATATCTCTACAGCTCCTGATTCTGTGCAATTGTCTACTCCCTAGTTCGGAGTCATTTGTATTACATGTGTGTCTTTGTGAATCCAGTCCGCATTTTTGTTTCCCCCTCGTTATTGTGCTATTACCCTTTCATGTGTCTCACCTGAAGTTTATTTGTTAGACCGTCCTCACTCCCATGCCCCGCCTAGTTGTCTCATTCCTCTGTGTATTTATACCTGTCCTTTTCAGTTACACCTGGCTAGTTTGTCATTTCCTGTTTTCTAAGTGCCCGAGTCGCTCCACTATTCAGGTGTTTACGGTAGTTCCGGGGTTCAACCTTCCTTCGAATCTTGCATCTGTCCCCCCGGCGTGACACAAACCCAAAGACTTGGTCTAGACAGAGGGAAGAATCTGACGGGGTCTCCATTCCCAAAGGAATCCAGTCCTCCAACTGTCATGTGTCTGCCATTTGTGCGCTAAAAAGAAAAACATGAACATGCAGATGAGGCGGACCATACTCATTCCCCAAAGATGATGACGGACTGCTGTGTGTTCAGCACCTTTGACCATCAGCACCATGGGTAAATGATGCTAGTCTGTCGACATCTCATATTATTGCATAAAACAAATTAAAAGTCTAACAGTGATCAAGAAGTGACAAACCTGTGCCGATTAACCAAGATGCAGGACTTAAATAGAAAGGCACGCAGCTGACCCTCATCGGCAATCAGACCACATGTGGCAGACAAGTAGAATCAGCAGTCGGCACGAGGATATTGATTACCTAATAGCCAAAGTGAACTAATCACCAAATTGGGAAAAATACGACCAGCATGCCCTCTAGCAGTGCAAAAATGTAGTGCCCGGAAATTATTCAGTATAGAGCCGAGAAACGCAACACAAAACATTAACTTGCAATAAGTTACTTAAGTTAACAATTTATAGCACTGTACCAGTAACACCATTAAACTCACAGTAGCTATCTAACTTGGCTATCTATCTGAACTCATGATGCATCATGATGCCGAATCATCAGCATGCTTGTTGGTGTATGGAGCTGTTTAAAGTGTGCAATGGAGATGATGACAACAAATTTCAAAAGAATTGTGAAAATAAGATGACTTCAGCTGCCATGGTTTTATTGCTTTCAATACAGGATCCATTATTTGATAAGTAACAGCACTGCTGTGTATCAGATTCTCAGTAATTAGTCATTACCCTGGTGGGGGGTACACATTAGTGGTGGTTGGGGTGAGTTTCATTCTCATCACTGTAAAGTGCTTTGAGTGTCTAGAAAAGCACAAGTCAATATCATGATCTATCTACTGAGTTAGCTGGATAGCAGCACTGAGTAAAATCCAAAACAGCATTCTTCTCATCCAAAGTGACTTACAGCTGATTTGACTATGCCCCCTGGAGCAATGCATGGTTAAGGGCAATGCCATTGGGCCAGGGTTTCTGTAGATTTCTATCTTTGTTAAAAAATACACTGCATTTGAAAACCAAGCCCTGCAGCCTCCTTTCGTGAAAATCAGCAACAGGTAGGCAGTCTTTTAATTGAGTAATGTACCACATTTCTGTAAACATTTAGGCTAAATGAATGGATTTACATAGGCTGATTATAAACAATAACATATATATATATATATATATATATATATATATATATATATATATATATATATATATATGTAAAAATATTAATTTGGCTTTAGGTTTACTGTTGGCCTCAATGCGTTATTTACAAAAGCCAATGTATAACGTGTGTATGCATATAATTGTCATTTATTTATTTTTATTCATATATTTTATTTAAACAGGCCCGCTGTGACATTTTAAGGGCCAACCTATCATGGAATTCTGGGTTAAGGGTCTTGCTCAAGAGTCAAACAGCAGTGCGGAACTTATTGTGGCTAATATTAAACATGATGTACATGTGATAAAAGAGCCCTATAGTATTTGTGTAAATATCATGACAATATTCTGTGATGTGTAGAAGGCTTTTAAGCAGGAAATATGAAACTTGCATATAATATGGGTATAAGGCTAGGGCAGACAGGAAAGCTGGTTGGCTGGGCTAAGAACATTCTGTGTACTTGGACAAAAGCATATCGTCAGAAAACTGAAACCAGCACCAAACTAATGTCTGTACATGATGAGACAGAACATGATTTACTGTAAATCGCTATGTGTGTGTGCGTTGGAAGATGATAAACCTGGAGGGTCACATAGAACTATTTAGTTGAATAGATGAGTATATTGCTGCACCACTAAAACATGCATTTGCCACTGCTCATTTGTCATTTGTAATACCTGATTATTTTGTAATTTTTCAGAATAAAAAACTTCATTCCAAAACAAATGATCAAACCACAGTACCACAAATCTCCTTTTAGGGGCAGTGCCTACAAGTACAAGATCTCCATCAAAGTTCTTGCATCCAGTTGTGGCAGTTCTTCCCTCCTGCAGTGTCACACACTTATAGTTCACTGGATCTGGTGAAAGAAACATTTAATTTGTTTTCAGCCAAAGCCTCCATTTGGTAGTTGGCAGCTAGTATGATGGCAGGTAGATAACTACAGGTTTTCATGTTAACATGTTTGTGTTTGCAATGGTTACAATGCAATGAAATGTCTAATGAATTCTATGCAGTCATACAAACACATCTTCACCTGCATGGGCCTTCCTGAGTCTGTGTATAATCCCTGTGTATAATTTAATTATTAACTGTGGAGATTGAGGCAGTGAATTCTGTCATTGCCTGAACATATAGTTTCAGAAAGTATTATTGTACCAAGGTATTGTGAGTTTCAATGCCATAAAATAAAGAACATGAAGACCTTGCCAAGAAAAACATAATCTGACATGCTCATTGATAGAATATGCAGACACAAAAACAGCAACACAATATGGAATTACAGTTCATACAGAAAATATAAGCACCAGTCTAGAAATGTATGCATAATTCATTTTATTCAGTGTGTTCATCAGAAGGCAACACAAAACAACATTCATTGATTGAACCCAACCTTACTAAAATACAGCAAACTACAAAAACAAACCTTTTGTGACATATTGTCTGGTAAATATTTGGTAAATTGATAACTTTCCAGGTGTACAAAGGTATACATTGGTTTGTGTAGTTACTTGAATCCGCAGAGGTGAATAATTCATATTAGTTGTCATTAATCAACTGTAAAAACAAACAGTTTCTGAAAGGTAACATCATTATATACTGTAAACCAACATCTTGGGAATATGAATGACATGATGTATACTATGATCTTTCATAACTCCCACCTGCAATCACCCCATTAAAATAAAGAAACTAATTAGAGGGTCCTAACTTACTTGGAGGATATTATGATGTACATATGTTCCAGGTTGGTAAAGAAATTGCGTCTGGTACATTTAAATCCTGTATATTGGACTTGTGTAAACTAGAACCAATTAGTAATTCAAAGCTGGCCTTAAGAATGAGTCACTCTCATTAAAAAACACAACATAAAGGGAAGCTGATGAAAAGATAGCATTTTGTTTGTGCTTAATTTTGTAGACATACAGTAAACGTTATTTGGAAGAATACCTCACAGACGATCATCTTTCAGAAAATACATTGATATGTGAGGAACGCGGAGAGAATATTTTAAATGTGATAATAAGCTTCAATGTATTTTGGAACCAAGGATAAAATAATGCATAGATGATCGGATTTAAAGTAGAATTAAAGTAACCTAACCACATAAATACATCAAAAACAATGGCAGGAGTGGCAAAGTTAGTGTAAGGGTCAATTATTGAATTTACAAAGAAAGGCATCCAGCACAGAATGAAGACACTCATAACAATGCCCAGAGTCTTTGCTGCTTTTTGCTCAGAACGTTGAGACACTTTGTTCTTGTTTTCCTCATTCACAGATATTTTATGATTCATTTCTTCAATCTTTCTTACATGCTCCCGGGCCACCAAAAATATTTTTGCATATAAACCCATCATAGCAAAACAAGGGAGAGAAAATGCTATTAAAGTGTCCAGAGCACCCCATAAGGCATTGAACAAAATAACACAACTCCCCAAACAATATATAGATGCAACGTATTCCTCCAGTCCCCTTACATTAGCTTTTGAATAAAGAAGACTATAGCAGTATATGCTGGCGATGACCCAACTGAAAACACTCATAAGCCATGCAATTGGGATGGTTATTCTTGTGGAATAATGGAGTGGATTGCACACTGCCTGATAGCGGTCTATGGCAATGAAAATAAGATGAAAAATTGATACACAGGTGAGGAACATGTCAAAACTAAAGTGCAGTAAACAGAAAACATCCCCAAAGTACCAGCAGCCCTCAACAGATCTAATCATGCTGATGGGCATCACAACCACTCCAAGTAGCAGATCTGCCACTGCCAAAGACATTACCAGTATGTTCGTTGGTGTATGGAGCTGTTTAAACAGCGCAATGGAGATGATGACAACCAAGTTCCCAAGAATTGTTAAAATCATTCCTGTCACAAAGAAAATATACAAGATGACCTGAGCCGCCATGGTTTGACTGCCTTTAATACAGGATCCATTACTTGATGGATAACAGTACTGCTGTGTTTCAGATTCCTGGTGTACTGATTCTTCCATCCACCTGTGTTTCCTCACTGTCTCCAATTCTAAAGTCTAAATTCCCTCAGTAAATCTTTACTCAGTTTAATCTTGTTGCTCATATTTCGTATCTTGTCATCTGTAGTTTGCCTTGGCTCCAGCATTGAATGCATTCTTCATAGAAGAAAAGTGCTATATATACCTTTGTTCCAGGAACATCCCCTATGAGTCAGCTAAATCTCCTTTTAACAAAAGGGTCACGTGATATTGATCAATAATGCATATGAAGTTATGCTGATGCAATTAAACTGGGAGGGTTATTTTTAGTGCATGTTGAACTTACATAGAATCTAATGCATAGGTAGAAACTTATATTGTTCATTGCTTATTACTCATTAACTTTCCGACAACATTGCGGCGGTGACCCGGTCATGCAGGTTCTTCCTATACAACATACGGAGAATCCGCCCCTTTCTCACCCCCTACTCGACCCAGCTCCTGGTCCAAGCGATGGTTCTGTCCCGCCTGGACTACTGCAATTCCCTCTTGGCTGGCCTCCCAGCATCCGCCATCAGACCCCTCCAACTTATCCAGAATGCAGCAGCTCGTCTGGTCTTCAACCTTCCCAAAGACTCACACGTCACCCCCCTGCTTACTTCCCCTCCACTGGCTGCCTGTCATGGCTCGCATCAAATTCAAAACATTGGTGCTAGCCTTCCAAGCAGTTAAGGGGTCTTCCCCAGCTTACCTACAAAAAATCATCAGACCCTACACCCCTGCCAGACCTCTTTGTTCAGCCTCCACAGGCCGCTTGGCACCTTCCCCTCTCCGAACCTCCACCTCACGCTCACGACTACTGTCTGTTCTGGCTCCACGGTGGTGGAATGAACTCCCCGTTGATGTCAGAACTGTAGAATCTCTCCCCACCTTCAAACGCAAACTGAAGACGCACCTCTTCAAGCAGCACCTCTCCCCATCCCTCCCTACCTCCCTGTGAACCTTAGTTGTTGTCTTTGTGATTTACATAGTGTTTCGTAATTTTTGTTGGCTAGGTAAGCAGTATTTGGATAGTTAAGTTTGGTCACTTTTGCTTTGTTGTTTGTTTGTTTATTTGTTGATTTAAAAAAAAATAAAAAAATAAAAAAATAAGCCCTGGTCCTTATCTTTGTTGTACGGGTAGCAATTGAAATTGTACTTCCCTCTTGGGTCTTTCAGCGCACTTACCCCTGGTTATGGGTATGCACTTTGTTTTACGTCGCTCTGGATAAGAGCGTCTGCCAAATGCCAATAATGTAATGTAATGTAATGTAAGTGCTTGTCAGTCAGGGTTATTGAGTACTTTCAACTTATTTATTTTTATGTTCTTCTGCAAATTTGAATGCCTGCATTGAAACTGCTGGCGCAGCCTATCACTGGAAGGTCCTCTGTCATTTCAGGTCTACACAAGCTTCTGCATCCCTGGACTTCTCAACACCAACCATAAGTGGCTACTTTTAACTCTGAAACCCTGAAGTACAGTCGTGTGTAGAATACACTACACAAGAAACAATGATGGGGTACAGCTATTGGATATTTTGTTTTAGGGACATGTAAGACTCTCGTTTTTGTTTGTTTTAGTGACATCTGTGTTGGGAGGTGGTAATTACAGCAGAATTGCACACTGCAAATCCCATGTATCCTCCAAAATATCAAGTGTCGCCTATGTTATGACACAAGTAAATATGCACAAAGCAAGAAAAAGATAAGAACACCTGTATTAGCCCAACTTATAATGACCTGATAGGTAGTTAGTGAATGTCGTTTAAAGTTTTGACTTGCTAGCAGGGCTGTACAGGGCTACTAACTTTTGACTGCTACAGTGCATGTATTCAGATATTGCAAGACAAATGAGTGACCGACAAGCAATATCATCAGAAGCAATCCCAAAACATTAACATTGCAATAAAATTAGCTAAGTTACCAATTTATAGCACCATACCCGTAACATGATAAAACTCACAGTAGATATCTAACTTGGCTATCTATCTGAACTCATGATGCCTCATGATGCCGAATCATCACCCTGCTTATTTCCTGTATGGAACTGTTTAAAGTGTGCAATGGAGATGATGACAACCAAGTTCCCAAGAATTGTGAAAATATGATGAATTGAGCTGCCATGGCATTTAATACAGGATCCAATATTTGATGAGTAACAGTACTGCTGTCAGATTCTCAGTAATTAATCTTGTTGCACATATTTTGTACATAGTCATCATACAGGGCAGCATGTAGCCTAGTAACTAAGGTACATGACTGACATCGTCAAAGGGGAGATTTTCCCCTGCTTAATTCTAATCAGCTGTAAGTCGCTATGGATAAAAGTGTGAGCAAAATAGCAAATTATTATTACTGTATTATGAGGCTACACAATTAATAACCGCTACTAAAATATAATGCTAATGTTAAATTGTTTCTGCATCTGCCCAAATATGTGTATCTTTTAAACTCCCCAATCAATTGATACCATATCTGATCTTAATACTTTGGATTTCTCTTCATTTCCACCTCAGCTGGTGTGTGGTGAGCTTTCTGGCACAAAATGGCAGCCATGCATTATCCAGATGGGTGATACACATTGGTGGTGCTCGGGGTGATTTTCCCCCTCATTACTATAAAGTGTTTTGAGTGTCTAGAAAAGCACAAGTAAATGTAATTATCTATCTACACAGTTAGCTGGATAGGTGCACTGAGTAAAACCCAGAACAGCTTTCTTCTCCTCCAAAGTGACTTTTGATTTGATTTGAATAAACAGGGGACAATGCCCCCTGGAGCAATGCAGGGTTAAGGGCCTTGCTCAAGGGCCCAACCGCGGTACAGAACTGTGATGATTCTGAGCTTATTTTCTGATGCATTTCCATTTCTGCTAGAGGCCGTCCTTGTTGCATTTCTGCCAATTTGGTAATTCATTTAACTTTGGTAATGCATGGTGATTAGGTAATCAGTTCCCTTTTGCTGACGACTGATTCCAATTGTCTTCCACTTGTGGTCTGATTACTAATTAAGGTCAGCTGCGTGTCTTTCTATTTAAGTCCTGTTTCTCACTGAATCGGTGCTTCTTTGTTAAATTTTCCATTTCACATTGTTTTATTTAGCATTTATGCATTATGTGAGGTATGTGACTGACGATTCTCATTTAACTGCTGTGACGGAGTTTATGGGGAGCTGAACACACAGCAACTCTCCGTCACCTTAGGGGAGTGAGGACAGTCTGGCACACTTTCACCAGCATTTTCATTTTGTTTTATGCACAAATGTCAAACACATGACAATTGGAAGACAGGATTCCCCTGGGAATTGAGACCCCATTAGCAGCTTCCTTCAATCTTAGTCAAGTGTTGGGATTTTGTGTTTATTGCACCCTGTTTCAAATGCTTGGCTCATTGGCTGTTTGTCCACTTAATTTATTTCTGCCTTGTCAGAAAGCTACCTTTAGGAGGAGTTAGGAGTACTGAGGCCCTCTGTCAGTGGCTAAGACTGGCTCAGACTATTTCCAGCTTTGATCAAGTGTAAGGGATAAGTCAATGTTTCGCTATCTGTATGTGAAAGTTATTCTTGGTGCTGCTGTGTGTCCGGTTCCCGTGGCGTGCTGTTTCTAAGTTTGACAGCCGCATTGCGGTAACTTTAGTATTGCGAGGTGTTTCTTTTGGTCACTTTTCATACTCATTATTTTCGTTGTTGTCATCATTGTGTCTGTATGTCTGTTGTGTGTATTTGTGTATAGCACTAAGGCTCAAGATGCTGTTGTCGGAGAAGACATCCTTTTAGAGTCTTGCACACCTCTGATGGTCTGGGGATCTGTGGTGGCAGATCTCCGTGGCAGATTGTGTATTTAGGTTTCTTCCACATAGGTTTCATGCACAAGATACTTATCCTCTTCATTGCCTTCTTAGTGCAGGTTTGTTTGTTGTAAGTTGTCACTCCTCCCAGTGGAAGTTTAGTGAATCTCCAATAGCCTGGAGTTCTTTCTGGGAGATCTTTGTGACTGTCTGTATATTTATCTAATTTCTTCTTGCGAGTCCCAGACTGGCGGCGGAGCCGAGAAGCGTATTGTAGTTCTGTCAGTGTTACTGTGTGTTTGCTACAAAGTGTGGGGTTTCACAGAGACTAAATGCATGGTCGTGGGAGACCACCCCTCTTATTTAAGGGCCTTCCAGGACTGGCTGACCGCCCAAGGGTCTTTGTTGAATAACTCTTGGTGCAGTAGGTGCATTTAGTTGCCACATCTGTAAGTCTCCTGCATAGTCAGATGAGCCGAGGTGAGCTTCTGGTGAATATCCGTGGTTGCTGACTTATCCGTGGTTGCTGACTTTGTCTGAGAACCCCATCGCTGTTTGTGTACACTTCTTACCTCTGTATTTAGTATTCCTGTTTCGTCAGTTAAATTAAAAGGTTAATGTGTTTCATGTACTCCCGACTCTTTTTGTTTCGTCAGGGATTGTTGATGTTTTTTGTGTATTCTAGTGTTAGTAATTCTGCATTGAGAGTGGAGCTAAGGCATTGACTGTCTTCGTTTTCTTCTTACTCCATGTTTGTAAATATTTTATGCATTTCACTAGTTCTAAATGCACGGTCGTTGGATTTGTCGCCCTCTTAGTGTAGAGCTTGCAAACTCCTGATAGTTGAGGGTTCTGTGTCTGAGAACCCTGTTGCTGTCTGTGTACACTTCTCATGTACAGTGCATCCAGAAAGTATTCACAGCGCTTCACTTTTCCCACATTTTGTTATGTTACAGCCTTATTCCAAAATGGAATAAATTAATTTTTTTCCTCAAAATTCTACATACAACACACTACAATGACAACATGAAAGAAGTTTTTTAGAAATTTTTGCAAATTTATTAAAAATCACATGTACATAAGTATTCACAGCCTTTGCCATGAAGCTCAAAATTGAGCTCAGGTGCATCCTGTTTCCACTGATCAACCTTGAGTCCACCTGTGGTAAATTCAGTTGATTGGACATGATTTGGAAAGGCACACACCTGTCTATATAAGGTCCCACAGTTGACAGTGCATGTTGGAGCACAAACCAAGCATGAAGTCAAAGGAATTGTCTGTAGACTGCCGAGACAGGATTGTCTTGAGGCACAAATCTGGGGAAGGGTACAGAAAGATTTCTGCTGCTTTGAAGGTCCCAATGAGCACAGTGGCCTCCATCATCCGTAAATGGAAGAAGTTCGGAACCACCAGGACTCTTCCTAGAGCTGGCCACCCGTCTAAACTGAGCAATTAGGGGAGAAGGGCCTTAGTCAGGGAGGTGACCAAGAACCCAATGGTCACTCTGTCAGAGCTCCAGCGTTCCTCTGTGGAGAGAGGAGAACCTTCCAGAAGGACAACCATCTCTGCAGCAATCCACCAATCAAGCCGGTATGGTAGACTGGCCAGACGGAAGCCACTCCTTAGTAAAAGGCACATGGCAGCCCGCCTGGAGTTTGCCAAAAGGCACCTGAAGAACAAAATTCTTTGGTCTGATGAGACAAAGATTGAACTCTTTGGCGTGAATGCCAGGTGTCATGTTTGGAGGAAACCAGGCACCGCTCATCACCTGGCCAATACCATCCCTACAGTGAAGCATGTTGGTGGCAGCATCATGCTGTGGGGATGTTTTTCAGTGGCAGGAACTGGGAGACTAGTCAGGATTGAGGGAAAGATGAATGCAGCAATGTATAGAGACATCCTGGATGAAAACCATCCAACCTGTCGGAGCTTGAGAAGTGCTGCAAAGAGGAATGGGCGAAACTGCCCAAAGATAGGTGTGCCAAGCTTGTGGCATCATATTCAAAAAGACTTGAGGCTGTAATTGCTGTCAAAGGTGCATCCTTGAGCAAAGGCTGTGAATACGTATGTACATGTGATTTCTTAGTTTTTTATTTTGAATAAATTTGCAAAAATTTCAAACTTCTTTCATGTTGTCATTATGGGGTTTTGTGTGTAGAATTTTGAGGAAAAAATGTAATTTATTCCATTTTGGAATAAGGCTGTAACATAACAACATGTGGGAAAAGTGAAGCGCTGTGAATACTTTCCGGATGCACTGTATGTATAAGTAATCCTGTTTTGTCAGCTGAATTGGATTGTTGATGTTTTTACAGTATGCTAGTTTTAGGGCTAGTATTCCTGCTTCATCAGGGGTTTTGGACACGGGATTATCTTTGTCTTTTGTTATCACTTTGCTGTTCCCAGTTCTAGGTAGGCTAGAGCGAAGTTGGGAGCTGGCGCTGTACTCGTACCTAGTTATTATTTGTCTCATCTTTGACTACCACCGTAATCAGTAGGGCGTGAGTTTCTCTGTGTTTCTCTGCCATTTGTTATTTCCTCACTTGAGTCAGATTAGACTTCTCAACCATTTTGAAAGGTTGTTTTATTGGTTGGCTAATTACCGGGGAGTTATTTATTCCCTTTCTTGTTTACCCCTTCCTCCCCTTGGGTGCATCCCTTGTTTCTAGGGATGTCCTCAGAAAATATCTGTGGTTTTCTCACATCTTGTGGGTAACTACTAAATCCCAGCTCGGTCATGTTTGCTCCTCCGACCCCACTCCCTTACAGGATCTTACTGTGGCTAATATTAGAGGGGCGACATGGCTCAGGCAGTAAGAGCAGTTGTCTGGCAGTCGGAGGGTTGCCGGTTCGATCCCCCGCCCGGGCTGTGTCAAAGTGTCCCAGAACAAGACACCTAACCCCCAAATGCTCCTGACGAGCTGGTTGGTGCCTTGCATGGCAGCCAATCACCGTTTGTGTGTGTGTGTGTGTGTGTGTGTGTGTGTGTGTGTGTGTGTGTGTGTGTGTGTGTGTGTGTGTGTGTGTGTGTGTGTGTGTGTGTGTGTGTGTGTGTGTGTGTGTAGCATCAATTGTACAGCGCTTTGGAAAAAGGTGCTATATAAATGCCAGCCATTTACATGGCATTTACTGTGTTCACCTGCATGGGCCTTCCAAAATCAGAGTGGAAATCCCTGTGTATAATTTAATTATTAACTGTGAAGATTGAGGCAGTGAATTCTGTCAATGCCTTAACATATAGCTTCAGAAAGTATTATTGTACCAAGGTATTGTGAGTTTCAATGCCATAAAATAAAGAACATGAAGACCTTGTCAAGAAAAACATAATCTGACATGCTTAATGATAGAATATGCAGACACAAGAAAAGCAACACAATATGGAATTACAGTTTGTACAGAAAATATAAGCACCAGTCTAGAAATGTATGCATAATTCATTTTATTAAGTATGTTCATCAGAAGGCAACACAAAACAACATTCATTGATTGAACCCAATTTTACAAAAATACAGCAAACTACAAAAACAAACCTTTTGTGACATATTGTCCGGTAACTATTTGATAAATTAATAACTTTCCACATGTACAAAGGTATACATTGGTTTGTGTAGTTACTTGAATTGGCAGAAGTGAAGAATTCATATTAGTTGTCATTAATCAACTGTAAAAACGAGTTTCTGAAAGGTAACATCATTATATACTGTAAACCAAGATCTTGAGAATATAAATGACAGGATGTATACTATGATCTTACATAATGCATACCTGCAATCACCCCATTAAAACTAAGAAACTAATTAGAGGGTCCTAACTAACTTGGAGGATATTATGATTTACATTTATTTCAGATTGCAAAAGAAATAGCATCTCATACATTTGAATCCCATACATTGGACTTGTGTAAACTAGACCCAATTAGTAATTCAAAGCTGGCTTTAGAATTCCACTTGTGCTTAATTTTGTAGACATACTGTAAACGTTGTTTGGAAGACCACCTCACAGACAGACAATCATCTTTCAGAAAATACATTGAGATGTGAGGAATGTGGAGAGAATATTTTAAATGTGATAATAAGCTTCAATGTTTTTTGGAACCAAGGATAAAATAATGCATAGATGATCGGATTTAAAGTAGAATTAAAGTAACCTAACCAAACAAATACATCAAAAACAATGGCAGGAGTGGCAAAGTTAGTGTAGGGGTCAATTATTGAATTTACAAAGAAAGGCATCCAGCAGAGGATGAAGACACTCACAACAATGCCCAGAGTCTTTGCTGCTTTTTGCTCAGAACGTTGAGACACTTTGTTCTTGTTTTCCTCATTCACAGATAGTTTATGATTCATGTCTTCAATCTTTCTTACATGCTCCCTGGCCACCAAAAATATTTTTGCATACAAACCCATCATAGCAAAACAAGGCAGAGAAAATGCAATTAAAGTGTCCAAAGCACCCCATAAGGCATTGAACAAAAGAACACAACTACCCAAGCAATATATAGATGCAATATATTCCTCCAGTCCCCTTACATTAGCTTTTGAATAAAGAAGACCAAAGGAGTATATGCTGGCAATGACCCAACTCAGAACACTCATAAGCCATGCAATCGGGATGGTTATTCTGGTGGAATAATGGAGTGGACTGCACACTGCCTGATAGCGGTCTATGGCAATGAAAATCAAATGAAAAATGGAGACTGATGTAAGGAACATATCAAAACTGGAGTGCAGTAAACAGAAAACATCCCCAAAGTACCAGCAGCCCTCGACAGATCTAATCATGCTGAAGGGCATCACAACCATTCCAAGTAGCAGATCTGCCACTGCCAAAGACATTACCAGTATGTTCGTTGGTGTATGGAGCTGTTTAAAATGCGCAATGGAGATGATGACAACCAAATTCCCAAGAACTGTGAAAATCATTCCTGTCACAAACAAAATATACAAGATGACCTGAGCTGCCATGGTTTGATTGCCTTTAATACAGGATCCATTAGTTGATGGATAACAGTACTGCTGTTTTTCAGATTCCAGGTGGAATGAATCATCCATCCACCTGTGTTTCCTAACCCTCTCCAATTCTTAAAAAAGACTCAATTTCTTCAGTAAATATTTATTCGGTTTAATCTTGTTGCTCATATTTCATGTCTTGTCATCTGTAGTTTGACTTGGCTCCAGCATTGAATGCATTCTTCATAGAAGAAAGGTGCTATTTATACCTTTGTTCCAGGAACATCCCCTATGAGACAACTACATCTCCTTTCACAAATGGTCACATGCTATTGATCAATAATGAATATGAAATTATGCTGATGTAATGAGAATGGTTAGTTGCAGTGCATATGGAACATGCAGCAAAGCAAAACATAGGAAGAAACACCTATTGTTATTTTCTTATTATTCATTAACTGCATATCAGTCAGAGTTATTGAGCTTTAAATGAATATTTTTGATGTTCTTGTGCAATTTTGAATGACTGCATTGTGACTGCTGGTCCAGCCCATCGCTGCAAAGTCGGGGCAACATTGGCTCAGGTGGTAAGAGCAGTCGTCTGGCAGTCGGAGGGTTGCCGGTTCAATCTCCCGCCTGGGCTGTGTCAAAGTGTCCCAGAGCAAGACACCTAACCCCCAAATGCTCCCGACGAGCTGGTTGGTGCCTTGCATGGCAGCCAATCACCGTTGGTGTGTGTGAGTGTGTGAATGGGTGAATGAGAAGCATCAATTCTACAGCGCTTTGGATAAAGGTGCTATATAAATGCCAGCCATTTACATGGCATTTACTGTGGTCTGTAGCATACACTACATAAGAGCCAATAAGTGAGTTACATTTACTGGTTATTCTGTTTTGGGGGCAGAATCAGGGGCTCGTTTCATGAAAGTGATTTGCAGATTGCAATATCTTATCAAAGCGCGTTGTTACGATTTCAAAGTATGAACGTGTCACCAAGCGATATGTTCTATTCAGCCATCTTTATTCAACAACCCCATCTTTATTCCCCCTCTTAGCACTAGATGTCACACTTGACATGTCATTACACACATTTAACGCATCCTTTCTGAATTGCAAATAAAACTGCGACGACTACAGACCTCTCAAAGAAACAATTTTGGCTTTGCAAATACAACGTTTCCTCTGATAGTGCTGAATCAGAGGCAGGTTCCAGAAAGAATCTTCCATGATCACGCCCACCCTTTAGATAGTTATGGAGTTAATTAAATCATTTTGATAACAATATAGTTTTCAACATTATGTTTATGCAACCTTGACAGAGATCTTAGGTCAGTCATTAACAGGAGCATGAACGTAATACATAAAGGTTTTTAAAATATATGCTGCTTATGCCCATGTCAAGCGTATTTTTAAAGTAGGGCTGTACATTTTCACCTGTTTAAGTAGGCTAATTCACAAAATTCAGGCCATTTTGAAGTATTGACTGTTTTATCGCCCTGTTACACACTCACCAAGTACTTAATTAGGTATTTTTAGACTTATTTTTAAACCTCTACTGCTGTAGCCTATCCACTTAGAGTTATGTTGTGTTGTGTGCTCAGAGATGCTCTTCTGCATACCACTGTTGTAATGTGTGGTTATTAGCGTTACTGTCACCTTCCTGTCAGCTTTAACCAGTTTGGCCATTCTCCTCTGACCTCTCTCATTAACAAGGCATTTCTGTCTGCAGAACTGCTGCTCACTGGATTTTTGCACCATTCTTTGCAAACTCGAGAGACTAGTGTGCGTGAAAATCCCAGGAGATCAGCAGTTTGAGATACTCAAATCACCCTGTCTGCCACCAACAATCATCCATCCCATGGTCAAAGTAACTTAGATCACATTATTCCCTCATTCTGATGGTTGATGTAATGGTAAATGGTAAATGGTTGGCATTTATATAGCGCCTTTATCCAAAGCGCTGTACAATCGATGCTTCTCATTCACCCATTCATGCACACACTCACACACTCACACACTGACGGCGATTGGCTGCCATGCAAAGTGCCGACCAGCTCGTCAGGAGCATTTGGGGGTTAGGTGTCTTGCTCAGGGACACTTCGACACAGCCCAGGCGGGGGATCGAACCGGCAACCCTCCAACTGCCAGACGACTGCTCTTACTGCCTGAGCCATGTCGCCCCACATTGAACATTAACTGAAGCTCCTGACCCGTACCTACATGATTGTTCATATTGCACTGCTGCCACACAATTGGCTGATTAGATAATCACATGAATAAGTAGGTATTATAAAGTAAAAATGTTCCTAATAAAGTGCTTGCTGAATGTAGCTCCAGCTAGGCTGGAGGCCGCCCCATATGTGCCCAAGTTCTCTTAAATCACACGTACAAGCGATTTAAGAACAAATATCTTTGTATGAGTGGTTCTTGCATGACGTCCATTGTCTGTTTAATAGTAAATTGAAAAATGCAGTTTTGTGCATGGGTTTTTTGTCAGCATCTGTTTGGATGTGTATGCATAATCCTTTAATGCATAGCTATTTCTGACCCAATATGTTTCAAGAGGGTAAGTAATCCCTTTCAACACAATGAAAAGCACCTACATGAAATTAAAAAATAATAATAGTTTGTTAAAATTCTACAATTGCAGTTGTGGTTGGAACAAAACCAGCATACAGGGAGTTTTAGAAGCATTGCCCTATATTTAAAAACTGCCGGTGTGTCACACTAAAACTATTCCACATTGGCCACTTATGATTCATGTATGATGTACGTCATGCAAGATGTACGTCATGCAAGAACTGCCGCACGCATCCGTTTCAAGGCCCTAGTGTTGGCATTTCAGGCTGCTAAGGGGACTGCTCCACCTTACATACAATCCCTGATCACTCCCTACTCCCCAGCTAGACCACTCCGGTCTGCCAGCTCTGGTCGCCTTACGGTTCCCTCTCTACGTGCACCTGGCGGTCGAGCTGCACGTTCACGCCTGTTTTCCGTTCTGGTTCCTCAGTGGTGGAATGACTTGCCTACCACTGTCAGAACAGCAGAATCCCTCCCCCTATTTCGACGCAGACTCAAAACCCACCTTTTCAAACTCTACCTTAGTCCCCCCTCCTGATTTCCCCTGCCCCTCCTTTCTGATATCCCTATCCTTGTCTAACCCCCCCCCCAAAAAAAATAAAAAAAATAAATGACAACTATGTTTAGAACAGCATTTCCTGTGTATTTTGCTAGTTTCTGGATGTGATGCTCTGACTTATGGTAGAACCTATGCACTTGTAAGTCGCTTTGGATTAAAAGCGTCTGCCAAATGACTAGAATGTAAATGTAAATGTAATTCATGATATTTTAACGTTACATTTTCTTTATTTTTGTTCGAGAACTAGGCCAATGCATATAATTCTACAAGTACTTGCAGGAAGACTAATGCACAAACATTCCTGTGTCCTTTATTTCTAAAATAAAGACACATTTTCAATGTCTTCCAAACCTCATCTGGTCATGTAATTAGGTTCCATTAATTTACCAAGACGTCTACAGAAACAAAAGCCCTCATAGCACCTTGAGATTCGCCTTTCATAATAGTCCAACCCTAGTCAGTACAGAATGTTGTGCTAAGTGGTGTAATGGCTTGCTGGCCTGCAAAGTTTTTCCTTTTCCATCTGAGTGATTAGCTAACCACCTGCAATAATTAAGAACCCATAATGTGAAACAATACAGGTATTCACAGAGGCTGTCCACAGGTTGAACCCAGTGCAGTACAGATTCAGAGGCCTTGAAACTAAATTGAAATGAACCCTGATTTTATATTCATAAATTGTGAAATTGGGGAGGTTTGCAATCATTGCTAATGTATGGGTTGTTTTTCCATAAGCCTTATTTGTTTATTTGTGTCATGTCATTCAGCGCAATAGTATTAAGAACACATTATTTTCATTTTACATTATTATTTGTATTTTAAAAAGAAATGTAAACGCAAGATAAAAAACAGTGTTTATATTTGGAGGCGATACTGAAAAGGGCCTCAGTTGGGTGGGTGCTGTTTACATAATGGTAAGCCAAGAGCATGCTCAAAAATGAATGAAATGTCAGACCTGGTAGAACAGACAGTTAAACCTGTAAAACTGTGTGTGAAGTGTCAATCAAATGAGGATGTTTAACACACTGTTACAAAGACACAGAAAAAATTGTAAATAATGCAATCCTTTATATCAGGAGAGAATCTGGAGAGCATTCTGATTGTGTAGGATATTGTCACACCTTCACCATACCTGCTCACTGATGTGTAATATATATATATATATATATATATATATATATATATATATATATATATATATATATATATATATATATATATATATTACATTCTGATGAGTGTAGGACCAATTCAGTTCAGGGAACATTAAGGAATCATTGGAATTTGTTCAGACATGCTGTTTTATATGAACACCATTCATGCTTTTTTTAAATCATATCCTCTCAATTGCTAAAATTAATGAATAAAAGAAAGCTGTAAATGTACGGCTTGACAAATGTATAATTACACTGTGAAATAACTGGATCACTGAACATAGAATCAGAATCAGTATTGAAAGTGGGTAGTGAGATTTTTAATTTTAATACATTTTCTTAGTAAATGTTTATCAATGAACAGCCATTTTGAAAGAATTTTATGATATAATAACACCCTCTGGAACCAGGGATAGAAAAATCCATTATTCAGGGGGTGACAAGTAGAATTAAAGTACCCCAACCATATAAGAGCATTAGGTACAGTGAGAGGAGTAGAAACATTGATAAAACGACCAACAATAATGGTAACCAACAGAACACAAATACCCCCATTACAACACCAAGGGCCTTTTTTCTCTGCTGTCATAATAGGTAGAGTGATGTCATGACTGTTCCTGGGACAAAAAGGCCACTAAAGCAGCCAGTTGTCTCAGATTCAAATTGTGCTATATTGCAAATTAACACATAAAGACAAGTAAACAAACAAAAAAAAGCATTCAACAGAAAAGCCAGTGAATCAAGTGTTAACAAGTATAAGGACAAATTATGATATTAAGGTTGTTGAACATGTGTAAGTTACATGTGTTCAACAACCTTAACTGAGCAAGACATGGCTGAAACAAAAACCAGCAGAAAGTACACAGGGGTCCCCCAGAACTGGTTTTGAGAACCGCTGCATTAAACAACAAAACAGGCTCACTGTACCTTTGTGGTGAGGCAGGAGAGGCTTTGGCTTCAAAGGGTTTCATATTTCGGGTTTTGCAAATGCATAGCAACCTCTTATAAATAAGCCATATATATATGCAGGTGTTCTATACATTTATAATTTATATAAATCTATATATTTCTGTATCTACTGTACATATACACATATAAATAAAAGTATACTAACTAGCTAGTCTTACCAGACTGATCAGTTGATCATGATCATAACATCACTTTGCAGAAGCAGTGTTCACAATCTCATTTTGTAGGCTAATGCCATAAAGCTGTTAGCCACGGGCCTCTTGGCAATGAAATAAGTGCAAATCTGCATTATAACCCCAGTTTCTGTGCAGTAAGGCACATAGTAGCTTTCTGGCATTTTTGTAAATGGCTATAATTTTTATATATGACTCCTTTTTGTGCTCATTTAAAGACCGACCGCTTTGTTAATTTCCTATGGAAACTGCCAAACTTTCCCCCTCAGGGAGTGAGCCTGGATAGATTATGATTTTTTTGTGGGCTTTTGCGCTCTTGCTGACTGGATCTATGAGTAATATAATTAACCTGTATTGATTCCAGCTGCATGAATTATATTTGAAAAGTAAGACCTTTTCTCTTTGTATTCTGTTTGAGGCTACATGAATTATTAAAGAGGAGAAATGCTCATCCAAGCAGGCAAAATTATATTGATTTATTTAGCTCGATATCCAATAGCTTGGATAACACTTTTTAATCTTGCAATGTAGTTGCAGACACATAAAATGAAATCTAGCAAAGCAGACTCAAATATTGGTAAATTTTGTGAAAAGCAAATAAATTTGAAATGTAATGAGTCTCGATTTCATTACAAAATGCAAGCCTCATTTCAAATTATCTTTCAGGATATACCTTTATATTTGAGGAATTAGGAGTGAATATTTTTAAAAAGACAATGAGCTTAAATGTTTTTCTAAACCATGGATAAAATAATGCATAGATCATAGGATTTAAAGTTGAATTAATGTAACCTAGCCACATAAAGAACTGAAAAACAACAACAGGAGTGGCATAGTTAGTGAAGGTATCAATTATCGAAAGCAGAAAGAAAGGCATCCAGCAAAAAACAAAGACCCCCATAACAATGCCCAATGTTTTTGCTGCTTTTCGCTCAGAACCTTGAGACAGTTTGCTCTGACTTTCGTCAGTTACATGTGTTTTATTATTCATATCTCCAATCCTTCTCAAATGCTCCCTGGCCACCAAAAATATTTTGGTGTAAAACCCCATCATAACAAAACATGGCACAAAAAATGAAAACACTGCATCCATAATCCCCCACAGAGGGTTGAGAAAAATAAAACAGCTACCAAAACAATTAATTGAGGAAAGGAATTCTTCCATTCCCTTTACATTTGCCTGTGAATAAAGAAGGCCAAAGGCATATAAACCTGGGATTAACCAACTCACGGCACTCATAAGCCATGCAATGGGGATTGTTATTCTTGTGTAATAAGTGAGTGGATTGCACACTGCCTGATATCTGTCTAAAGCAATGAAAATCAGATGAAAAATTGAGACAGTTGTGAGGAACATGTCAAAACTGGAGTGTATCGAACAGATCATATCTCCAAAGTACCAGCAGCCTTCCACATATGAGATCATCTTCAAAGGAAACATAACCACTCCAAGCTCCAGGTCTGCCACTGCTAAAGACATCACAAGCATGTTGGTTGGTGTGTGGAGCTGTTTAAAGTGGCCAATGGAAATGATGACAAATAAGTTCCCAAGAATTGTTAAAGTCATTCCTATCACAAATAGCATGTATAAAAAAATCCTAGTTGCCACAGCTCGCCTTCCTTTAATGCAGGATGTGTTAACTAATGGATAACAGTACTGCTGTGCATCAAATTCCAGGTGTGTTGAAATATCCATCCTCTCATGTCTCCGCTCCCTCCTCAAAATTCTGAAGAAAGTCAATTAATGAATAATATACGCCAAACTATTTTTGTTGTTCTATATAGTTTGGCTCATTCAGTATATTGTAGTTCATCTCTAATGGTTTTGCTGGCGAAATGGAGCGTCTTGGTCTTTCTGGAAGAATATTTATATTCTTAATCGGGGGACCTCTCCTATGAGACAGCTAATTCTTGGTTAAACATGGGTTGCTAGTAATCGTATTACACCTAAAGTATGCTGATGCAATTGGCATGGGGTGGTTGTCAATTGTACGTGGGGAATTCACATGAAGAAAACACACAGGACACCTCTGTAAATGGTTACTGTCAAGTATAACAACATACCGACAACATAATTACAATGCAGAAAAGTCTCATTTTTTCCCATACTGATGGTTAATGTGAACATTAACTAAAGCTCCTGACCCGTATCTGCATGATGTTATGCATTGCACTGCTGCCACATCATTGGCAGATTAGATAATTTCATGAATGTGTTGGTGTACAGTTGTTCCAAATAAAGTGCTCACTGAGTATGTATAGCACTTTATTAGGTATTTATTAGACTTATTTTTTAGACTTCTACTGCTGTAGCCTATCCACTTAAGAGTTATGATGCGTTGTGTGTTCAGAGCCACTCTTCAGCATACCACTGTTGTAATGTGTGGTTATTTGCGTTACTGTCACCTTCCTGTCAGCTTTGACCAGTCTGGCCGTTCTCCTCTGACCTCTTTCATTAACGAGGCGTTTCTGTCTGCAGAACTTTTTTTTTAGTTCTTCGCAAACTCTACAGACTAGTGTGCGTGAAAATCCCAGGAGATCAGTAGTTTCTGAGATATTCAAACAACCTTTTCAAATAAAATGCTTGGTTTTTACATATTTTACATATTGTACAATAAATGTTATAGCTGCTAAAATGTGCATGGTTTATAGTAGTAATGACGTGTGTTTAACAGCGCCTTCTGTATATGCCTTCTGGGTGAATTGTAGTCACTATGTGTGTGATTACAAATAGCCTACTCAAAACCTATTCAAGCTGCACCTCTAGCCGTCCCTCCCTACCTCCCTGTGAACCTTAATTGTTGTCTTTGTGATTTACTTTGTGTATCGGTATTTTTAGTTGGCTTGGTAAGCAGTATTTGGACAGTTAAGTTTGGTCACTTTTGCTTTGTTGTTTGTTTATTTGTTCGTTAAAAAAGAAAAAAAAAAGAAAAAAAAGGCCCTGGTCCTTATCTTTGTTGTACAGGTAGCAGTTGAAATTGTACTTCCCTCTAGGGTCTTTCAGCGCAATTATCCCTGGTTATGGGTATGCATTTTGTTGTACATCGCTCTGGATAAGAGCGTCTGACAAATGCCATTAATGTAATGAAAAAAAAACTTGAAAGTTTGAGTCATTTTGATGATGACTTCAACGTACTAATTCATTTGAACGAATCAAACTTCCCAACGCAGCAAAAATACATAGAGCGTACATAGTAACTGGAGAGGGTGGGAGGGTCCAGGCAGTAATGCACCCAGAATAATGTCTGCTGAGTGCAAAATAACTTTCTGCCCATTGACTTCAATATAAAAATCCAAGCTGATTTAACAACCAAAGAAAACCTAATCAGTCAATTCTTTTCAGCAATACACTTCATTATGCATAGCTCTTTGTGAGACAATTGTTTTGGTGCAGAGGCTTTAGGAAAATATTACATTTTAATGCCTTTTTATAACAGAAAGTCTATGGAGCACTGTCTCCTATCTCTTGTCTATATCTATATGCCATTGGTCACAACACGTTTCTTTCTGCATGTGTTTTCTAGCTGGTTGGCTAAATACATAGCCAAGGTCGTAATCGTAAGCACATCACTTCAAAGATAGATTTTAAAGTTTATTGGTTGTACAATTGGTCATGCAATGCAGCTAGCAACATAAAAGTAATATTATAAACATGCATTTGCTAGGTAGCTGCATTAAGGCCTGGACATGGCACATTACTACAATACCACTTTACTTTTTAGTATGATTGTTATTAATGAATGTTCAGCTAGCTAGCTATCTCGTTTCTTGCAGTTAGAAGACACGCAAAGTTAAAACTAACCTTTGTTCATTTTACTTATTAGCTGATTTCTCTGTTCTGAGTATTGAAGATAGACTGATCATTTCAATTAGCTTAGCCAGTTAACTAATGCAATGGCATTCATCACCCTACCTTGTTTAATGAACGATTAACCATTCCCTCGCGTGAGAGTTATGGGGATTCTCCATACATTTGTGTGAATGCATTTAAATAAATTACCTGTCAGAACTATCCCTTTTGTCTCTGGTTCAGTTTTACGTTAGCTTTTCTTAAGGATACATGAACAGCATGCTTGACATTTTAGTTGAATAAAGACAGAATATTCAATGTTAGGTCTGAGAAATCTATTCACAGCATTAACGTTACCAAAACTGTCTATTAAAAATGCTTTGTGTCATACTGTCTACAATTTATGGGTCATGTAGGATTACTGGGTGTGATTAAGTAGGCTATTTGTCAAATATGACAGGATTTCCTTAGACATTTACTCAGTGAATTTATAATCTGTGCTATAAAATGAACATGCCTTTTGTCACTGAGAATCATCAGGATATTTATTTTAAAATTATTATATACATAATGTACATTCAAAAGGAAATGTATTTAGAGAACTAAAAGAAAATATAAAGAAAATGTACTTTTATGCAACTATAAAGTTCACATCACAAAAATCACATTGGATAAGGGAAACCGCAAGCTAGTTAATATTAAATAGTAGTATCGTATTAGTTGTAATATTGATTGATACAGGTAATTAGCAGGTGGCATACAATTTGCCAGTGTAGGCTGACTACGAATGAATGTGAAACCAATTTTATTGAAATGTCCGTACCATAAATGGGTAATATATACTATATTAGGTTTTTTTGTGTGTGATTACATCAAGATCATTATATAAATTATTATTAATGGCAGTAGTAACATATTAATCACAGCCAACATGTGGCTATTACAATGTGTATATGGTAGATAAAGCATAATAGTAATATATGTATGTATAGCAGTAATATTATTATGGAATATACAGCAGTAGATGATGGATATAGGCTACTATATCAACAATAGGCCATTGAATCTTGCAGCAGTTAACATTAGCAAACGTAAACGGTAAGCTAACATTAACCAACCTGAACTTGAGGCTGCTTGAAGAAAATCATTTTTTAGCGAAGCAACTTTATAATTTTATTTGGGCAACTTTTCCAGTTGAAGCTTGCTTGCCTAGTAGCTATAAATGCATAACTTATATGACTTGAGCTTTGTGTTATGGCTTACTTCAAGGTGTTTTTGCTTGCAACCTATATTAAGAGCATTTTAATTAGCTGGCTAGCTCTTACACTCCTTTCTCTGTCATAGAACTACCTAGAATGCAATGAAATATGGCGCAAAGTTGAATATGTATTGGAGGGATATTCGTGCTTTGACAGTTGAGCTGATCGATGGGCCAATGAGGTGTTTGCTAAAAAGCAGGTTTGCCAATCTGGGACAGCCATTTCTAGGCCTAGGCATTACGGCACATATACCTTATAAAGGGAAAATATATATCGCTTTTCATATGAAACGTATCAACTGTTAATCGAGTTTCAAAATACCTGAAGTGAAGTTTAATTCCATGTCATATTCCCCATTCTCTATCAATGGGAGGCACAATGTTTTGCATCAGCAGCCATACTTCCGGGTGCTTCACTGCTTAGGTTGGCTGAGGGCGTGCTTTCCTGTCTAGTTATATATATGCAACTGCTACAACATTTCGTTGCAGAAATACTGTTTTTATGACAGAATTTTTTGCAAGTCCACCATTCGTCTTGCAGATAAATAACTGCACGTTTCAGCCCTAATCCCCAATAGAAAAATAGACATGTCTAACAGTATAAATTAACTTATATCTGCATGTCTAATTCATTAAAGCACTGCATGCCTAATTCACACCCCTTGAAAACAATTATTACTCTGCTGAAAAAACAGCTCAAGCTAGGTTTTAAAACAGCCACCAGTTCAGACAAGCTAGCTGGTTGACCATCACATACCCAGCTAGACCAGCTTTATTTAAGATGGTCAACTGGCATAGCTGGATTTTACAGCAGGGTAGTGAACTGACATTGTAACAACAGAAAACAGGACTCAAATTAATTTTTTTTGGGTAATGCCACACTGGCAAAATTTCACAGGATTCCAAGGAAATCTTTTTGCCATTGTTTTACTTGCTACCTGAACTTAACTGCATGAATGTCATGGTTAACATGATCAGAGCCTGAAATGTTAAAAACCCTTTCAGCTTTGGTATTAACCAATAGTTTGAGACTTAATAGGCAGGATTTATCAAAAAAAAAGTTCAAACTCAAATATGCCAAAATGAGTGTAAAATCATCCAAGAACAGTTACACGTGGTTACATATTAAGCAAGTATGATGCAACACTACTGTATATTGTCTCATTGATTAATTGTAGGAACATTAGCATATTCAAATGACTGCACAAATAATTGATTATTACAGTAATCAATGTAATTGATAATTACAGTACAGTTTTTCTGAATGTCAAAGATTTCAGTGTTAATATTGTTGTTATTTACTATTTGTAAGGGTAATGTTAATATGAATGCAGGAGGCAGACAATTTGTTTTAGGAGCATTAGCACCTCAGACTGTAGGACAGTTAATGGTGCCCTGTGTGCCTCTCAATGGAAAACTATGCCATGTTTTCCAAGGTCCCTTCGCATGATTATGTCAATTGGATCTATTTTCATTAATCTGCTGAGACAGCAGTACAAACATCCACATAATGGTGCTGTTTTGCCCATCTCAAACTATGGAACCATGGGACTCTGTTAGCACCTCTATGTGAGGTTAGCCTATTAATGTTGATTAACTCTCAAAGGCAGCCCGAAGTTTTCAAAATGTTATCATTTTCTCTCCTGCAAATGTCTTCCCTTGAGGGGAATGGTGGAGGTACTGACTTTTTTTTGTCTTTATCCTTTATTAAATGTATATTTTTGTGCCCTTGCTTTCTTATGATCCTAATGCATAGGTCGAGTACAGGTTACATGAGTACAGGAATAAACCAGAACTTGCATACATTTATCAATAAATTAAAGGAAAACTGTGTGATGGAAAATGCTCTACATTTTTGTGATATAAAGAAAATAATGCTTCCATAAAATTTCCAAGAAATGGCTGTTGTCACACCCAAGTGGTTCTTAAACTCTACTGTGTATGCTGGTTTTCATTCCAACCACAATTGCTATTCCTATATTTTAAAAAGCTTGTAACATTTCTTAATGACATTATTTTCATGATTATTTAAGACACAATATGACTACATTTTGTGCTCATTTAAAGACCTGTAGCCGACCGTTTAGTTCATTTCCTACAGACAAAGCAAATCATTTTTTTAAATTCATTTAAAATGTAATGGGTCTTGATTTTATTACAAAATGAAAGCCTCATTTCAAATTACCTTTCAGGATATACCTTTATATTTGAGGAATTAGGAGTGAATATTTTAAAAAAGACAATGAGCTTAAATGTTTTTCTAAACCATGGATAAAATAATGCATAAATCATAGGATTTAAAGTTGAATTAATGTAACCTAGCCACAGAAAGAAATCAAAGACAACAACAGGAGTGGCATAGTTAGTGAAGGGTTCTATTATCGAAAGCAGAAAGAAAGGCATCCAGCAAAAAATGAAGACCCCCATAACAATGGCCAGTGTTTTCGCTGCTTTTCGCTCAGAACTTTGAGACAGTTTGCTCTGACTTTCGTCAGTTACACGTATTTTATTATTCATATCTCCAATCCTTCTCAAATGCTCCCTGGCCACCAAAAATATTTTGCTATAAAACCCCATCATAACAAAACAGGGCACAAAAAATGAAATCACTGCATCCATAATCCCCCACAGAGGGCTGAAAAAAATAAAACAGCTACCCAAACATTTAACTGAGGAAATGTATTCTTCCATTCCCTTTATGTTTGCCTGTGAATAAAGTAGGCCAAATCCATAGAAACCTGGGATGAACCAACTCACGGCACTCATAAGCCATGCAATGGGGATTGTTATTCTTGTGGAATAATGGAGTGGATTGCACACTGCCTGATATCTGTCTAAAGCAATGAAAATCAGATGAAAAATTGAGACAGTTGTGAGGAACATGTCAAAACTGGAGTGTATCGAACAGATCATATCTCCAAAGTACCAGCAGCCTTCCACATATGAGATCATCTTCAAAGGAAACATAAACACTCCAAGCTCCAGGTCTGCCACTGCTAAAGACATCACAAGCATGTTTGTTGGTGTGTGGAGCTGTTTAAAGTGGCCAATGGAGATGATGACAAATAAGTTACCAAGAATTGTTAAAGTCATTCCTGTCACAAATAGCATGTATAAAAAAATCCTAGTTGCCACAGCTCGCCTTCCTTTAATGCAGGATGTGTTAACTAATGGATAACAGTACTGCTGTGCATCAAATTCCTGGTGTGTTGAAATATCCATCCTCTCATGTCTCTGCTCCCTACTCAAAATCCTGAAAAATTAAATGAATAAGAGATGCCAAATTATTTTTGTTGTTCTATATTGTTTGGCTCATATATTGTAGTGTATCTCTACAAGGTTTGCTTGCAAAATGGAGCTTCTTGGTCTTTCTGGAAGCATATTTGTATTCTTCTTCGGGGGACCTCTCCTATGAGACAGCTAATTCCCGGTTAGCCGTAGATTGCAAGTAATCGTATAGTATTACACCTAAAGTATGCTGATGCAATTGGCATGGGGTGGTTGTCGATTGTACATGGGGAATTCACATGAAGAAAACGCATAGGACAGCTCTGTAAATGGTTAAAGTTAATGTGAAGAATAACAGCATAACAACAACATAATTACAACGCAAAGAAAGTGTGGGATAACTGGTTAATTGTGATGATTGTGTCAATTTACTGTAGTGCCAATGGATAGAGACCTATTGGGGACAAACAGATGTGTAAAAATGACAGTGACAAACAATGTGAAAGATGACAATAGTGTGGCCAATCTGAACATTTAGCAGGATTGCTCTCTTTTCACTGATTTACATTTTTAATGACTATGGTTTCTCATCAGGAATTATAACAGCAGTGTTTTTTATGCTAGTGAACCCAGTTTCATACCCATGCTAGAGAAATCGACAAAAGATTGTTTAAAAACTTACATGATATCCAACAGACTGTTGAAGCAGTTTGTATCAGCACACTGTAGGATGATAATAATAATAAAAGATCTTACGGTACCCGATAGCAGCCAAAACTTATATACAAAAATGTATACAACTCACAAGTTTCAAATCAAGTTTTCAATTTGGACAGGATTACATTTATCCCCCCTGAGTTTACTTGGGTCAAAGACTAGCCAGTATGCGGAGATAGCCCGTGTGCTTATTGTCCTACAACAGGCTGCTTGGTCTAACATTACAGAGTTGGTGATCTGCTCAGACTCCCACTTCCCAGTGTCTCCCACTTCCCATTATGGAAACAGAATGGTATGAACAATGCCAGAGGAAAGGCTGTGAAACACTCAGAACTTGGTCACAAATTGGTCACAAATTGGTCAGTGATCAATGCATAAGTATATACTGGAGAAAGGTCAGGGGGCACTCTCAAGTCCCGGGCCCGGACAAGGATGACAATGATGAAGCAGATTGGTCAGCCAAATCTGGCACATTCGAAGGCACCCCTTGGCAGTTCCAAGAAGAGTGGCTCCCAGCAGTGAACACCTGCTTAGTGAATGCCATCACCCCCAGACAGGCTCAGAATGATTGAGACCAACAAGACGGCACTCACACGTACTTGTGTTTGGGTAGGAGGCTTGGTGACACGACCTGGTCGCCATGCAAAAGAAAGATCAAAACTATTTACCGGTTTATATCTGACCCTCAAAAAGACACTATCTCAGTAGAATCATTGGAACAATCCAATGATCATTGTGTAATCTCAGAGAACACCTGAAGAAAAAGGGCTGTTGGTGTACACCCCAAATGATCAGGAACCATCCCGATGGGTCGTTCAAGCTGAGCATAGGGGGGTGATGATCGTACATGCCCATGATGTACCTTGTGGGGGTCATATAGGTTCCAAAGCCACATATAAAACCAGGTGGCGTACGGGGCATTCATGGCTAAGGACATCACAGAGTATGTAAAAGGTTGTTTACTCTGCTGCCAGTTTCAGCCATCACAACCCCTACACCGAGCTCCTCTGCAGAAGAGGGGAATCCTTAAAGGGTAACAAGCATCTCCTCACAGTGACCTGTGCATTCACCAAATGAGTCGAGTGTCTCCCCGCTACTAATGACACGGCTGAAACCACTGCTATATTGCTGGTCAACCACGTCTTCAGCCGTTGGGGCCTTCCCTTGTCTATCAGCTCTGACCCGGGCACTCACTTCACGGCCACCGTAATGACTGCATTGTGGGAAATGCTGGGTGTCGAGGCAAAGTTCCACGTTACCTACCACCCTTAGTTATCAGGACAGGTTGAGCGAGCCAACCATACCATCATTGGTATGCTGTGAAGGCTAATGCTAAAGTTTGGGATGAGAAACTCCCTTTGGTGCTAATGGCCATCAGATCAACTCCTCATCGGATTCTCCTGGACTTCTCTTAATCAATTGTCACCTTTACCCCCAAAGAGTGTATGTCCACCTTGACCCCTGGGATGTTGACCAGAAGCATATGAATGCGCCTAAGGAGCTCCCCTCCGATGGGAGATATCTGAACAGTAAACCCCGGACAACCCTGGAACATGCTCGTCTGGCTACTGTCCACATCTTGGAACAGTTAAAAATTCCTAGTAACCGAAGAAGAACTGGGGGGGACAATGCATCAGAAGAGATTCCTAGGGGAGCTGTCAACTGCAGCTTCTGCAATTGGGTCATTGTTTTCCATTTCAATTTAAATTGTTGTCAATTGGCTGCTAACATGGTTAGTTTAGACACAAGCTCCTCAGTGAATAGCCTGAGTGGGTGAATCCCTTCCCCTTATCCCATCAACCTTACACACTAAGATTGATCCCTTACCAAAATCCCTGACCCATCCCTGCTTTAAAAGTAAGCCCTGTGGTGTTCTTCCTCTTTCACCCAGCACTGCAGAAGACTGTGTTGAGTGAAAGGGGCAATAACTCCCAACACCTCACCCAGTGCTATAACTGCCCAGATGCCAACAGTCTGTAATCTTTGCCCAGATGCTGCCAGTCTGTACCGTGAATGAACTCTTGACCAACAATTTTCAAACAGGGAAATGCCTCCGTCTACGTCATTGATGACACACTCCGCGCCGCCTCTCACTGTAAATTCAAATGGACAAATTACCAATATGGTAAGACCCAGAATTACGCAACTGGTTGTCCTAACAAAGGCCTCAGGCGCAAATTTAACTTCCTCTTTTTAAACTACAGCCACCCCGTGCTGTTCATTCCAAAAGTGACTCCCACCTTATTCATTTTAGAACATTCCCTTTGTTTCTGAACCCTTGATCACGGTTCTATTCATTGGGGCTACTAGTTCTAAAATGATTTATCACCAATACTTGCAAGGACCCGATATTATATCGGAGACCGCACATACATATTAGCTATTTATCAAAACTGAACCCAGTGGAGCATAGCAGGCTATTATTTCCCGTTTATAAATGGGGTTGCATTGTCCTTAATTACATAATATGAACCAATTGTAGCAATTACATTTGACTGATTTAATATAAAGCAACTAGCCGGAATGATGCTATGCTTCACTGAAAAAATTGCCAACAAATCAAGCGAAATAGAAATATGAATATAAAATATGGTTCAAATCATAGTGGAAAATATTATAAAGGTAGCACATGAAATCAACAAATGCAAAACTAATAATAACAATAATGTGAATAAAGAATAAGAATAGTGATATTATATGAATAGGAAAATAAATGAAATAAAAATACAAAACCCCTCTGGGTCTTGGTTATACTAATACATGTACGCTACATCATACACTCAGTGAGCACTTTATTAGGTATTCATTAGACTTCTTTTTTAGACTTATTAAGTCTTCTGCTGCTGTAGCCTACTTAGAGGTCTCCACTTAGAGGTTTGATATGTTGTGTGCTCAGAGATGCTATTCTGCATACCGCTGTTGTAATGTGTGGTTATTTGCGTTACTGTCAATTCCTGTCAGGTTTGACCAGTCTGCCTATTCTCCTCAGACCTATCTTATTAGCAAGGCATTTCTGCCCATTGAACTGCTGCTCACTGGATGTTTTTTGTTTTTCGCAACAATCATTCCACAATGTGAACATTAACTCCTGACCCGTATCTGCATGATTTTATGCATTGCACTGCAACCACATGTTTGGCTGATTAGGTAATCACATGAATAGGTAGCTGTATGGGTGTTCCTAATAGGTGCTCACTGGGTGTAGCCTATTTTAAATACTGAACAATTTATTGCAAATTGGCAATCAAGAAGACCATGTTGTCTAAACAAATTGTCCTGCTTTTGGAAAAATATGCTTTGATGGCACAGTTGTTTTATCATTGTTCACAACATCCACTATCCATCCATCCATCCATCCATTATCTTAACCCGCTTATCCTGGATAGGGTTGTAGCGGGGCTGGAGCCTATCCCAGCATACATTGGGCAAAAGGCAGGAATACACCCTGGACAGGTCGCCAGTCCATCGCAGGGCACACACACCATTCACTCACACACTCATACCTACAGGCAATTTAGACTCTCCAATCAGCCTAACCTGCATGTCTTTGGACTGTGGGAGGAAACCGGAGTACCCGGAGGAAACCCACGCAAACACGGGGAGAACATGCAAACTCCGCACAGAGAGGCCCCGGCCGACGGGGATTCGAACCCAGGACCTCCTTGCTGTGAGGCGGCAGTGCTACCCTCTGCGCCATCCGTACTGCCTGTTCACAACATAGCCTTTCATATTTATGTCAATACACTATTTCCCAGAGATATTGCGGAAAAAATTAATTGTTATAGATGCTCAAATGTGCATGATTTATAGTAGTAACTATAACTTTAGTAACTGTTCTTAACTTCGCCTTTTGTATTGATAGTTATTGAACTATGTGTGAATACAAATAGCCTACTCTACTGGAAGAGCTGGAAACTTGAAAAACATTTTAAAGTTTGATTCATTTTGATGTATTGACTTGAATGTACTGATTCATTTGAATTAATCAAACTTCCCAGCACTACTAAAAACCCAATTTCTTGCTTCTTCTTTGTTTCCTTACTTCAGTCACCTAATGCTTTGCCTTGCATTGCCCGCTACTGGTACATGAAATTACAACAACATTTCATTGCATAAATACTGCTTTTTATGACAGCAATTCTTGCAGGTCCTACATTCATCTTGCAGCCAAATAAGACATCCTGGGGTTTCCAGAAATAGATATGTCTGGTACTTCCTAATTCACACCCCTAAACAATTATAGTTCTAACAACTGACAACAGGTCTCATTTTTTGGGTAACGCCACTTTGGCAAAACCAAGGCCAAAGGAGAAGGCAATGTTTTTGCAATTGTTTACCCTTTCAATGTGAAATATTATCAACTGCTTCAACTATTTAAGTATTGACAAATACTTAATAAAACTGACATCATTTATAATTCAGACAGTTCAAACTTGAACCAACTGCCATTACAACTTATATTAATTTAAAAGTTACACATGCAGGAAGCAGACAATTTGTTTTAGGAGCATTCACACCTCAGACTATAGGACAGTTAATGGTTCCCTGTATGCCTCTCAATGGAAAACTACACCATGTTTTCCAAGGTCCCTTCACATGATCACGTCAATTGGATCTATTTGAATTAATCTGCTGAGACAGCAGTACAAACATCCACATAATGGTGCTGTTTTGTCCATCTTAACAATGGGACCATGGGACTCTGTTAGCACCTCTATGTGAGGTTAGCCTTTTAATGATGATTAACTCTCAAAGGCATCCGGCTAACCTAAGGTGTCAGTCCCATTAAATGATGTTATCATTTGCTCTCCTGCAAATGTCTTCCCTTGAGGGGAATGATGGAGCTACTGAATTGTTTTCCTTTTTTATTTTATAAGTCTTTATCCTATTTTAAATATATGTTTTTGTGCCCCTACTTTCTTACGATGTACAGAACATCTGAATGGATCAATCCTAATGCATAGGTAGAGTACAGGGTACTTGAGTACAGGCATGAACCACAAGTTCCCTACATTTTTCAAGAAATTAAAGTAAAAATGCATGTTGGAAAATGCTCTACATTTTTGTGATGTAAAGAAAAAAACCCAACACCCAAATGGTTCTCACACTCGGTTCTGTGTATGCTGGATTTCATTCCAACCACACTCGCTATTCCTAAATTTGAAAAAGCTTGTGCCATTTTTCTTGATATTATTTTCATTTAAGCCACATTATGTCCAAAATAGTTATTTATGTCTCAAAGAATAAAAGTCTAATGTTCATATTGTGATTATTGTGCTACACTGCAAATAGTTGCATAAACAGAGTTTAAAAAGGTCAAATTAAAGCCCCGTCAATCTGTGCTGTAATTACTGTACTGTACTGTACTGTAATGTAATTACGTTCCTGAATACGCGTTTAACCCCTTACCCCTGGCACTTTCGTGGTATGACCACCGGAGGTCGCAGCATTTTGGACTCTGTTATCCACAATTCATAAAAATAAGAAAAACGGCATTGACTTAAAAAAAGGTGATATTTCAATGTGAAGAGTATAGTTTTTCTGACTAATCAGAAACAGCTGAGAAGCCAACTGTCCAATTACTTTTTGTCCCCTAAAGTTGAGGGACTATGCATAAAAAGGGATGCTATTCCCAGAAATGTAAATACCCTCAAATTAAAGGTGACTGTATATTAACCTCATATTAATTGTTTCATTTCAAATCCAATGTGCTGGAGTACAGAGCCAGGAGGAACAGAAATTGTACCACTGTCCAAATATTTACGCACTGCACTGTATATCTTTGTCCCAACCACATGACCGTGTATTGTGGAAAGTAATTATTAGTAAAATTAGAATATGAAAACTAGAAACATAGTTTATTTATTTTTTTAAGGATTGTTTGCACTATCCACATGTTCAATTCAAGATCTGACGTTGGCGGTTCAAATCTGACCATATGACCTGTTGCATGTCTCTCCCCATCAATCCCTATTCTTTCTGTCTCTCTACACTGTGACATTCAAGCTGAAAAAGTAAGGCACATTTCTTTGAATATGTATTATGATAGTTATAATAGGTAATCTTATATTTCAATTATGGGGTGGCACGGATGGTGCAGTGGGTAGCACTGCCGCCTCACAGCAAGGAGGTTCTGGGTTCAAATCCCTGTCGGCTGGGGCCTCTCTGTGCGGAGTTTGCATGTTCTCCCCGTGTCTGCGTGGGATTCCTCCAGGTACTCCGGTTTCCTCCCACAGTCCAAAGACATGCAGGTTAGGCTGATTGGAGAGTCGAAATTGCCTGTAGGTATGAGTGTGTGAGTGAATGGTGTGTGTGCCCTGCGATGGACTGGCGACCTGTCCAGGGTGTATTCCTGCCTTTCGCCCAATGTATGCTGGGATAGGCTCCAGCCCCCCTAGGACCCTGTTCAGGATAAGTGGGTTAGGATAATGAATGAATGAATATTTCAATAATATAACAGAAAAAATTGGCTATATTAAGAGATTAAAACAAGGCACGAATATTGGTTGACTCATGATTGGAACAGAGATTCACAATCGTAATCAAACTAATAAAAAAAAATTCAAGACATGAAGCTTTTATAAAATTATCTTTCATTAAATATATTTATATTTGAAGAATGTGGAGTGAATATTTTCAAAGAGACAATAAGTTTAAATGTTTTTTGAAACCAAGGATAAAATAAACCATAGATTATTGGATTTAAAGTAGAATTAAAGTAACCTAGCCAAACAAGCACATCAAAGATGATTAAAGGAGTGGAAAAGTTAGTGTAGGGATCAATAATCATGTTCACAAAGAAAGGCATCCAGCAAAGAATGAAGACCCCCACCACAATGCCCAGTGTCTTTGCTGCCTTGCGCTCAGAACTTTGAGACAGTTTGTTCTTATTTTCTTCATTCAAATGTTTCTGATTCATTTCTCCAATCCTTCTTACATGCTCCCTAGCCACAACAAATATTTTGGCATAAAATCCAATCATAATAGAGCAAGGCAGAAAAAATGCAATTAAAGTGTCCAGGACACCCCACAAAGAATTAAACAGCAGAATACAACTACCCAAACAATATATAGATGCAATGTATTCCTCCAGCCCCTTTATATTAGCTTTTGAATAAATAAGACCATACGAGTATATACCTGCAACGACCCAACTCAGAGCACTCATAAGCCATGCAACAGGGATGGTTATTCTTCTGGAATAATGGAGTGGATTGCACACTGCCTGATAGCGGTCTATGGCAATGAAAATAAGATGAAAAATTGATACACAGGTGAGGAACATGTCAAAACTTGAGTGCAATAAACAGAAAACATCCCCAAAGTACCAGCAGCCCTCGACAGATCTAATCATGCTGAAGGGCATCACAATCATTCCAAGTAGCAGATCTGCCACTGCCAAAGATCTCAACAGTACATTTGTTGGTGTATGGAGCTGTTTAAAGTGCGCAATGGAGATGATAACAACCAAGTTCCCAAGAATTGTCACGATCATTCCTGTCACAAAGAATATATACAAGATAACCTGAGCTGCCCAAGTCTGATTGAGTTTAATACAGGATCCATTAGCTGATGGATAACAAAATTGTGGTGGATCCAATTCTTGATGTTTCAAAATATCCATTGTTTTCTTTCACCCAGCTCTTATCATCACCTCAAACTCCTGAAATCAAAGTAACTCAATGTATAATGAAGGAAAGTACCAATTAAAAATCAGTGTGTTCAATTGTACATTGCCAATACAGCTTCCTTTGCATGCTAGACCACCAAATGTATTTCTTGTAGGAGAATTACTTTATTTATAAGGGAATATCCCCGTGAGACAGCTTGGCTTCCTTAACAACTGGTCACATGAGGTATACTGTAAGTATTTGGTACAAATAAAGGTAATTGTCTTTGAAAGACCAGTTTTCTGGCTTAGTTTTCTAAAATACACGAAAGTGAATAGATTCCAAACATTCTGATTCATACTAAATAAAATCAAAAATGAAAAAAATAATGAAATCTATTATTCCATGCTCCTTAATTGATAAACTATGGGGCGACCTGTAGCCTAGTGGTTGAGGTCCATGACTGGGACACGGAAGGTCAATCAAGTCCCGGTGTAGCCACAATAAGATCCATGAAGCGTTTGGCCTTTGAGTAAGACTTTTGACCCCACATTGATTTCTGTGAGTGCCTGTTGTCTGTTCAGCCTAGTATGTTTCAACTGCATATTTTCATCCCCAAAGTTCCACATCTTCATTCCTTCAAGCTAACAAGACAATGGGGGAGAGAGATTGGGGTACCGGAGAGGGAAAGTGGGAGGCCCAACATGCCTGGTTTAGACTTGTCAGCCCAATTTCAGTTGTGTGGCCTCGTTGTGGCTGAGACACCGTGGTGCTATTGTAACATTTGTCAGTGAGTGAACATAGGAAACTAAGATTACCACCCTTTGTTGGCAAATGTATAATTAAATAAATACAATGGGCCTGATTTCTGAATATATGTACTAACATATTCCGCTGGATTTATCAAACGCGTGTATACACACCCTTTTTTTTTGTATTAGCAGGTGTTGTTGATAAATCCCAAGTAATCATGAACCAAAGGGGTGTGCACATCATTTGTGATTAGCATAGATTGACGTCCCTAAAATGCTATATATGGTATCAATCATTGCAGGCTATTTAAAGAGAGAGCTGGAAAAATACGAAAGAAAAACACTTATCTGAGGTGTAGATTGAAGTTCATGGAAGAACAATGAAAAACTGATTTTATTCCATAGTGCAAGCTGTAGGTTGTCAGAGTTGGGGAAGACTAGAGCCAGGCCCGGCAAGAAATAGCTTAGCTCTTATAAACTCTTTCTCCAATTTCCACACACTATGCAACAAGTAAAACGTCATATATCAGATCAAGCATATCTTTATTCATTTTCCCTGTTGTGTGTCAGTGTTGATAGATGCTGACACACAACTGTTTTAGAACCCAATCAAATCCACCTTAACCAATGTGCTAGGCATGAACATGACCAATGGGAAATCCTCCCATAGTTCCTGAAGTGAATGCAGTAATCCAGTTAAGATTTTTCTATGGCATGAACAATTATAATATTCAATTGGCTTATTAGTGACAATAATTTTGCCACTCTTTATTAAATCAAAATAAAATAAAATATTAATGAATTGAATAATAAAAGCACAAATACACCTGTCAAATGGAGTGACTGGTAGTGAAAGTATTTTTTCACTACCACCACCACAAAACAACTTGCTAATGAGTATGTCTCTTCCGTTAACTTATTATGCTTCAGGTATCTTGAAATTATTTACAATGGGTATGATTTCTTTGATGCTATGGATCTATTTTATGTTCTGACTGTTTATATCCTCGAACCAACCAAAGAAGGTGACCCACCTCACTTGCATGAATAATGTATAGGAAAAGTGATGTAATATTTTAATTTGAGGAAGCTATCTCTTCTGGTTGTGTATTTGTTGAGTTTTTTTTCTTTTTCTGTGTGTAATTGTTTTTATTGGACTAAGTATGATGTCAGAAGCAAATACAATTTGGTTCTCATTCATTTTTATATTATTTGCAAATCTATTATGAACTACAGATGAAAGCTGTAATTGTACAATATAGTTTATATGTATGGTATATTTATTGTAAAAATATGATTTATGGTAGTAAAACATATTCTAGAAAAAATAATGACTCCAATGCATTTTTGCATTATCAATACCAGCAGATTATAAATGAATGTGGTAAAAAGAATCCATAATTAAAGTTGCAGCATTAAAATTTCTGTCAATAAATTGGCCCACTGGCCCAAAAAATTCATGTCTCATGGTTCAATCGTTGCCATTACATTTCTGAGTGACACATCCACAGAAACACATGACTGGGTCAGTTTAACTACACGTGAAGCGACTAAAGGCCATGGCCCTGTCTTTCACTCTGTGCTCCACAATTTGTAATCAAAGATTTGTAATAAAAAAAAACATTGTCACATTTCATGTTTGTCACGTCATGTTTCATGTTTAGTCATTGTCTTAGTTACTTTATTGTCATGTCACGTATTATATTAGTCTAGTCTCGCCAAGTTGTTATGCTTTATTTCTTCTTACATTTAGTTTTCATGTCATGTTACATTTCATGTTCAGTTGTTATGATTTAATTGTTAGTCTTGTCTTGCCACGTTATGTAGTTTATTCATGTCACATTTCGCAAACTTGTTATGTCACGATTTATGTTGTTTCATGTTATGTTCCGTTCATTATTTAGCATACACTTTTTCATGTCTTTCTGTAAACCTTGCATTCATGCTTTTTCTCTCTCTCCCTTTCTGTCACTCACGCGTCCCTAATTGTTTCAATTTCCCTTGTCTTCTTACTAATCTACTAACTTTAGATCAGGATTGGGTAATACTAACTTTCTAACCATGTGTTTCTGCAGAAACTGCAGGTTAAAGTGCACATTCTCAGATTTTAAGAAAGGGATTTCAGGTTTCTTATACATTTTAGTTTCATCAACATTGTTTATACATAACCCCCATTTTGTGCTGCTGCCAGATATGCAGTAGATGCATAAATTGTTTCTCCTGAATATTTTTTCCATTGAGTTAAACAGAAAAATTTGTCAGGAGAAACAATCACTTTTGTATCTACTGCATATCTGGCAGCAGCACTGTGGATTGAGGCTCATTTGATTCCTTGATCCCTTGATGACTTAAAGCTATTTAGCCAACAAATGTGTTCCATACTGTATCAGCATAATTTAAGGCTGAATCTAGTCCCACCCCCAATTCCCATAGAGATCCATGGAAATAAAATGAGTTTTAGTATCGCTTGTAGGGCAACCTGAACATAAGATATCCAAACTCTGATGGTAGGTAGGATGGAACAGGCATCAATAAGTCATGACATGCAAAGGATATGCAACAAATCTGAAATCGAAAATCTGCCAATGTGCACTTTAAGAACATGTGATTTTTATTTTATTTTTTTCTATTACAAATTGTAGAGTAATTCACTTTCATTTCTTGAACAATCATCTTTATCAATTGAATGGCCTGAAGTGCCTATCCTAATGATAGCATTCTTGGAAGCATGTTCCTGAAGTAGTACAATGTATTATCAGTGCTCTTTATGTGTTTTCAGCTGGCAGTCTATGACTGCTGGTGATGAAACAGACAATATTTTGTGAAATATACAGTACTGTGCAAAAGTCTTAGGCACCTGCATAACATTCTGGACAGATACGATTCTTTCAAAAATAATTCAGTGAAAGGTCCTAAATAATCGTACGATACATTGTACATTACATTTTAGTAATTTGGCAGAATAGTTAAAAACTGAATCTAATCAATATTTTTTGTGACCACCCTTTGATGTTAAAACTGCATCACTTCTCTGAGATAGCCAACGCTGTCCTGCAGTTCTATAAAACGATCAGCAGGGCGGTTGTTGGAGAACTTGCCACAGTTCTTCTGCAGACTTTGGTTGGCTTCTTGCTTCTGATCTCAGACAGCCTTGGTTATAGAATAATAAATTCAAGGGTACCTAAGACTTCTGCACAGTATTGTATGTGTGGCATGTGCAGTGCTATTTATTCCCAGATTCTGAGCTAATTGGTCAGGGTCCTTCATGACCTCAAGAATTCCCTGACCTAATGGCCAATACATTTTTTAGTCTGATTCTATTTCTCCTCTCAAGGTTTCATGAGATTTGTATATAGAAATGAGTAGCATGAGCTGTGTGGTGGCACAGTGGTGCAGTGGATAACACCTTCACCTCACAACAATATCCTTGGTTTGATTCCTGACTGGAGTTTGCATTTTGCCATTTTTTCTTAATCCCTCTACCAACCCTATCTCTCCCAGTCTCCCTCCTTCTCCAATACAATTTATTTGTGGGGGGTACATTTTTGGAGGAATTGAGGAGGAAGGTTGAGTGGTCTCCACACCTCCACAGCCCTACAATCCAGAATTGAAGAATTGTCACGATAATTCCTGTCACAAAGAATACATACAATATAACTTGAGCTGCCCAAGTCTGATTGGGTTTAATACAAGATCCATTAGCTGATGGATAACAGAATTGTGGTGGATCCAATTCTTGATGTTTCAAAATATCCATTGTTTTCTTTCACCCAGCTCTTATCATCACCTCAAACTCCTGAAATCAAAGTAACTCAATGTATAATGAAGGAAAGCACCAATTAAAAATCAGTCTGTTCAATTGTACATTGCCAATACAGCTTCCTTTGCTAGACCACCAAATGTATTTCTTGTAGGAGAATTACTTTATTTATAGGGAATATCCCCGTGAGACAGCTTGGCTTCCTTAACAACTGGTCACATGAGGTATACTGTAAGTATTTGGTATAAATAAAGGTAATTGTCTTTGAAAGACCAGTTTTCTGGCTTAGTTTTCTAAAATACACGAAAGTGAATAGATTCCAAACATGCTGATTCATACTAAATAAAATCAAAAATGAAAAAAATAATGAAATCTATTATTCCATGTTCCTTAATTGATAAACTATGGGGCGACCTGTAGCCTAGTGGTTGAGGTCCATGACTGGGACACGGAAGGTCAATCAAGTCCCGGTGTAGCCACAATAAGATCCATGAAGCGTTTGGCCTTTGAGTAAGACTTTTGACCCCACATTGATTTCTGTGAGTGCCTGTTGTCTGTTCAGCCTAGTATGTTTCAACTGCATATTTTCATCCCCAAAGTTCCACATCTTCATTCCTTCAAGCTAACAAGACAATGGGGGAGAGAGATTGGGGTACCGGAGAGGGAAAGTGGGAGGCCCAACATGCCTGGGTTAGACTTGTCAGCCCAATTTCAGTCGTGTGGCCTAGTTGTGGCTGAGACACCGTGGTGCTATTGTAACATTTGTCAGTGAGTGAACATAGTAAACTAAAATTACCACCCTTTGTTGGCAAATGTATAATTAAATAAATACAATGGGCCTGATTTCTGAATATATGTACTAACAAATTCCGCTGGATTTATCAAACGCGTGTATACACACCCTTTTTTTTTGTATTAGCAGGTGTTGTTGATAAATCCCAAGTAATCATGAACCAAAGGGGTGTGCACATCATTTGTGATTAGCATAGATTGACGCCCCTAAATGCCATATATGGTATCAATCATTGCAGGCTATTTAAAGAGAGAGCTGGAAAAATACGAAATAAGTTTATTCCATAGTGCAAGCTGTAGGTTGTCAGAGTTGGGGAAGACTAGAGCCAGGCCCGGCAAGAAATAGCTTAGCTCTTATAAACTCTTTCTCCAATTTCCACACACTATGCAACAAGTAAAACGTCATATATCAGATCAAGCATATCTTTATTCATTTTCCCTGTTGTGTGTCAGTGTTGATAGATGCTGACACACAATGCTGACACAATGCTGAGGACCCAATCAACCACCTTAACCAATGTGCTAGGCATGAACATGGCCAATGGGAAATCCTCCCATAGTTCCTCATGTGAATGCAGTAATCCAGTTAAGATTTTTCTATGGGATGAACAATTATAATATTCAATTATCTTATTAGTGACAATAATTTTGCCACTCTTTATTAAATCAAAATAAAATATTAATGAATTGAATAATAAAAGCACAAATACAAGCTTTACAACTTTGTTTTTTCATTTCCGAACACAATACTACTAGTCTAGAGCAATTGTGTGTGGAAAAAAAAAAATCCCAGAAGATCAGCAGTTACAAAAACACTCAAATCAACCCGTCTGGCACCAACAAGCCCCGGTCAAAATAACGGAACAAAATATTACATACATGAAAAGTACAACACAAAAGTGGTGTTTTATTAAAGTACCAGAGCCCATGATTACATATGTTGGTGTGTATACCAAGGTGTGTTATGCTTTTGAATAATGTAATTTGTTCCGTGTTTGTTCATTAGCAGGGGGAAGATGAGGAGGTGGCAATGGTGTTGTCCTTACGATGTCCCTCATCTGCTTCAGAGTTGCATGACATTCAGAGGAGATGAACAGGGTGAAGGACTGAGCATGCAGCCCAGTGTCTTATGTAAATAGTTTTCACAATTTTAGAGTATTTTTTCACCTTTCACTATTAAATGTATGCCCCTTGCCCACACTATAGGAGGTGGTAACAGAACATTGTCTTCTAAATGTTATGAACCTGGATTCTGTCTGTAAGTTAATTTTGTATTCTTGTAAAAAAAATATTTTTTCCATATTCTTTCTGTTTACATTTATAGTTATTGCATTTGTCTACCCCTGTGATGTCTGTGTCTCTATGTAGCTCTTAGCTCTACCCTGTCTGCGTGATTCACTATTCGGGTGTTTTTGGAATTTACTGGTTTCCCATGATTCCTTCCCGGTCTCGCTTTTCTTACTTCCTGCTTTTTCTCCATTCATGTTTGTAGATAGCACTATCTACAAAAAATTGTTGTAACATATGTTAAATTATGCATTTCGGTAAATCATAAAATAATCTATTTGGATAGATTCGGAGACACTACGGGACACCAGGGTACACTGCTTACATTTTGCTTCATAGTGTATCTGATTCTTAGTATTTTTTTGCAAAATGTATTTTTATTTTATTTTATTTACATTACACCAGTGATGCTCAACTCTAAAGTTATAAAGCCTCGAAGTAGAACACAGAAAAATGGATGAAGGTTGCTGGGTTGCACGAAGGGGTTAAGTGAGTGACAACATTTTACATTTTACATTTTAGTCATTTGGCAGACGCTTTTAATCCAAAGCGACTTACAAGTGCATAGGTTCTACCACAAGTCAAAGCATCACATCCAGAACTAGGAAAATACACATGGAATGCTGTTCTAAACATATAGTCGTCATCATAAGTTTTTTTTCATCATTTTTTTTTTTTTGCGGGGGGTTAGATAAGGATAGGGATATCAGAAAGGAGGGGCGGGGGAAATCAGGAGGGAGGACTAAGGTAGAGTTTGAAAAGGTACTAAGGTAGAGTTTGAAAAGGTAAACTAAATATTATTTTGTCATTTACACACAAATGTGACCCTGCAGGTTACAAGATTAGATTTTTTAGATACAACTTATTGTGTTATAGCAGAGTCTTACTGTACTGTTCTTTACGTTATTGGACTTAACTTTAACATTAATTAATTTTTATTACGATTTGCTTTCCTCAAATCCACCAGACCCTCCTGCTAGATTACTTTCAATCTAATGTTGTTCCTTGTATTTACACCAAGCAGTTTGATATGTTATTGAAAAAAATTGGTTTTCAAATGCAGATCGCAAAAGAGAGAAACTGATGCTAATTACTACATTGAGCACCATCAAGCCCATCCAATTTTATGTCTAAAGCTTCCCTTTAGCACCCATAGTGGACATTTGATTTAGAAACTCATGCAAAGTATACCCGTGAGAACGTAATTGCAATTCTGCAAGTAAGCGCTCAGATGTACGTATTTGACTCTCCAGTGAAAAAATTTACTTAACTACAATTTTATTATCATATTCATTCATCCCATCAAGTAAAACCACACATGGTTAACACCCAATGGTTATTTTATGTCAAGATTTCTCTGATTTGTAGCTTCTGTTAATCTATGTGTGAACATATGACATTTCATTTAGGAATCAATTCATTGTTTGACAAACCAAATTTTTTAAGTATGTCACATATTTCTTGGAATAAAAATCTAAATTGCAGTTAAAATATTACTTCTTATATTTTCGATGAATAAATATTTAGTGATGAAGAACCACTGTGAAAAACCTTCCCCGTTATAATCATTTTAAACACTTTCTGAAACCAGGGATAGAAAAATCCATAAATGAGAGGGTTACAAGTAGAATTAACATACCCCAACCACATAAGACCATCAAATACACTACTCGGAGTTGAAAAATTAATGAAAGGATCTACAACAATGGTGATAAAAAATGGTAGCCAACACAACAGAAAGACTCCCATCACAAAGCCAAGTGTCTTTGCAGCCTTTTTCTCTCGTTGCTCAGACAAGCGGTTCTTGTGGTTATTTATTTCTCCCGTCACTGCCAAGCTGTCATTGATCTTTCTGGCATGGCTTCTGGCAACATAGAAAACCTTAAGATAGAGTGATGTCATTACTGTTCCTGGAATGAAAAAGGCCACTAAAGCTGCTACAACTCCCCATTCTTTGTTGAGAATCAGAAGACAGGTGCCTGCACAGGAGTTCATCATGATGAACTCCTCCATGCCGACCGAATGAACCTTTGAGAGAACCACGCCAAAAACAAATCCAAATGAGAAAATCCATGTGATGACAATGAGGCAGGCCACCTTTTGCATGGATACCAAGGTTTTGTACTGAAGAGGCTTACAGATGGCCCAATATCTGTCAACAGAAATTAGACAGAGATGCAAAATGGATGTAATGGTCATCATCATGTCAAAACTAGAGTGCATTTTGCATGTAGTTTCTCCAAAATACCAACAGTTTTCCACAGATCTGATCATACTATAGGGCATAATGAAAGACCCCAAGAACCAGTCAGTGCATGCTAAAGAGAGGACGAGGAGGTTTGTTGGAGAATGGAGCTGTCTGAAATGAGAGATGGAGATGATGACCAGCAGGTTTCCACAGACAGTCATCAGAATGGTGAACACCATGAACATGTACATGGCTACTTTAATAATGATCTGTGTTTGACTTCGTGGGCAGGATTCTTTCAGGTGTGGGAAACAGTACTGTGTTTCTGCAGAATCTCCTGTCAAGTTAATACCCATCTCTGGAGACACTTTAAAATGCTTCCTCCTGTACATCATAGATATTATATTAAAATTCACTTCTTGCAGAAATAAGCACCTGCATTATTGCATTATTTGCATTATATGAATCATTATCAATTACAAAAGGAAGTTTTGGTATTATTTACAAATATAACCTATTTCAGTATTAGACAAAACTTTAAATAAGAAAATACATTCCCTCAAAAAAAAAAATTTACACTGCCTCATTTTTACTACTTACCTGTCAAATGGAGTGACTGGTAGTGAAAGTATTTTTTCACTACCACCACCAGAAAACAACTTGCTAATGAGTCTGCCTCTTCCGTTAACTTATTATGCTTCAGTTATCTTGGAATTATTTAGAATGGGTATGATTTCTTTGATGCTATGGATCTATTTTATGTTCTGACTGTTTATATCCTCGAACCAACCAAAGATGAGACCCACCTCACTTGCATGAATAATGTATAGGAAAAGTGATGTAATATGTTAATTTGAGGAAGCTATCTCTTCTGGTTGTGTATTTGTTGAGTTTTTTTTTTTTCTGTGTGTAATTGTTTTTATTGGATTAAGTATGATGTCAGAAGCAAATACAATTTGGTTCTCATTCATTTTTATATTATTTGCAAATCTATTATGAACTACAGATGAAAGCTGTAATTGTACAATATAGTTTATATGTATGGTATATTTATTGTAAAAATGTGATTTATGGTAGTAAAACATATTCTAGAAAAAAGAATGACTCCAATGCATTTTTGCATTATCAATACCAGCAGATTATAAAACAATGTGGTAAAAAGAATCCATAATTAAAGTTGCAGCATTAAAATTTCTGTCAATAAATTGGCCCACTGGCCCAAAACATTCATGTCTCATGGTTCAATCATTGCCATTGCATTTCTGAGTGACACATCCACAGAAGCACATGACTGCTTAACTTCTCATTTTAGTGGAATAAAGACAGAAATGTGAGTCTGAGAAATAATTTTGCCATTTTACCCGCCAAATGCCAGTCAATCAATGTTAACAGGGTTTTAGTCGCTTCATGTGTAGGCCCTGGCCCTGTCTTTGACAATTTGTAATAAAAGATTTGTAATAAAAAAGACATTGTCACGTTTCATGTTTGTCACGTCATGTTTCATGTTTAGTCATTGTCTTAGTTACGTTATTGTCATGTCACGTATTATGTTAGTCTAGTCTCGCCATGTTGTTATGCTTTATTTCTTGTTACATTTCATTTTAATGTCATGTTACGTTTCTTGTTTAGTTGTTATGATTTAATTGTTAGTCTTGTCTTGCCACGTTATGTAGTTTATTCATGTCATCAACTTATGTCACGATTTATGTTGTTTCATGTAATGTTCCGTTCATTATTCATTACTAATTGTTTCAATTTCCCTTGTCTTCTTACTAATGTACTAACTTTAGATCAGGATTGGGTAATACTAACATTCTAACCATGTGTTTCTGCAGAAACTGCAGGTTAAAGTGCTCAGATTATAAGAATGGGATTTCAGGTTTTTTATACATTTTAGTTTCATCAACTTTGTTTATACATAACCCCCATTTTGTGCTGCTGCCAGATATGCATTAGATGCATAAATTGTTTCTCCTGAATATTTTTTTCATTGAGTTAAACAGAAAAATTTGTCAGGAGAAACAATCACTTTTGTATCTACTGCATATCTGGCAGCAGCACTGTGGATTGAGGCTCATTTGATTCCTTGGTCCCTTGATGACTTAAAGCTATTTAGCCAACAAATGTGTTCCATACTGTATCAGCATAATTTAAGGCTGAATCTAGTCCCACCCCCCATTTCCCATAGAGATCCATGGAAATGCAATGAGTTTTAGTATCGCTTGTAGGGCAACCTGAACATAAGATATCCAAACTCTGATGGTAGGTAGGATGGAACAGGCATCAATAAGTCATGACATGCAAAGGATATGCAACAAATCTGAAATCGAAAATCTGACAATGTGCACTTTAAGCACATGTGATTTTTATTTTATTTTTTTCTATTACAAATTGTGGCGTAATTCACTTTCATTTCTTGAACAATCATCTTTATCAATTGAATGGCTTGAAGTGCCTATCCTAATGATAGCATTTTTGTAAGCATGTTTCTGAAGTAGTACAGTGTATTATCAGTGCTCTTTATGTGTTTTCAGCTGGCAGTCTATGACTGCTGGTGATGAAACAGACAATATTTTGTGAAATATACAGTACTGTGCAAAAGTCTGTATAACATTCTGGACAGATACAATTCTTTCAAAAAGAATTCAGTGAAAGGTCCTAAATAATGGTACTATACATTGTACATTACATTTTAGTAATTTGGCAGAATAGTTAAAAACGGAATCTAATCAATATTTTTTGTGACCACCCTTTGCTGTTAAAACTGCATCACTTCTCTGAGATAGCCAACGCTGTCCTGCAGTTCTATAAGACGATCAGCAGGGCGGTTGTTCCAAGCATGTTGGAGAACTTGCCACAGTTCTTCTGCAGACTTTGGTTGGCTTATTGCTCCTGATCTCAGACAGCCTTGAGCAAGTTTTTTATGTAAAAAGTAGTCAATTGTCAATAGGATAATGAATGAATGAATGAATGAATGAATAATAAATTCTAGGGTACCTAAGACTTCTGCACAGTACTGTATGTGTGGCATGTGCAGTGCTATTTATTACCAGACTCTGAGCTAATTGGTCAGGGTCCTTCATGACCTCAAGAATTCCCTTACCTAATGGCCAATACATTTTTTAGTCTGATTCTATTTCTCCTCCCATGGTTTCATGAGATTTGTATCTAGAAATTTGTAGCATGAGCTGTGTGGTGGCACAGTGGTGCAGTGGATAACACCTTCACCTCACAACAATATCCTTGGTTTGATTCCTGACTGGAGTTTGCATTTTGCTATTTTTTTCTACCAACCCTATCCCTCTCCCAGTCTCCCTCCTTCTCCAATACAATTTATTTGTGGGTGGTACATTTTTGGAGGAATTGAGGAAGAAGGTGGAGTGGTCTCCATACCTCCACGGCCCTACAATCCAGAATTGTTTTCATTACAGATTTTATGTCTGATTTGGAATGTGTGTTATTAGAGTTATTTACATTACATTGAATAGATATTTGGTGGATGTGTAGTGGAAACATCCATCAATGATAATTTGTGGCCATTTCAAAAATTTTAAGCCACCTTACAGTCAATTTAAGTTTGCCTCTGCCACAGAATCTTGCTTTTCTCCAAGATGACAGTTTTTTAAACCACCCACAAATGGAGAATGATACAAAAAGTACATGTATATGTACGACAATTTTTTTAAATGAAAAAAGTCACTTTGATCTTTAATATTCATGTTTTGCAATATCCAGCAACAGTAAATATTTCTCAGAAATGTGTATATCTTATATGTGAATTCATGCACACTGAAAGAAATTTCTTTCTATATTATCAAATAATTAAATAATTCTAATATACCACGGCGGGCGGCACGGATGGTGCAGTGGGTAGCACTGCCGCCTCACAGCAAGGAGGTCCTGGGTTCGAATCCCCGTCGGCCGGGGCCTCTCTGTGCGGAGTTTGCATGTTCTCCCCGTGTCTGCGTGGGTTTCCTCCGGGTACTCCGGTTTCCTCCCACAGTCCAAAGACATGCAGGTTAGGCTGATTGGAGAGTCTAAATTGCCCGTGGGTATGAGTGTGTGAGTGAATGGTGTGTGTGCCCTGCGATGGACTGGCGACCTGTCCAGGGTGTATTCCTGCCTTTCGCCCAATGTATGCTGGGATAGGCTCCAGCCCCCTGTGACCCTGTTCAGGATAAGCGGGTTAAGATAATGGATGGATGGATGGATGGATAATATACCACGGCACTGAAAAATAACCGACCACCTAGGGTAAAAACAGCATTCTGATTGGCTGAGATGTGTCACGTGGGCGGTGATTCATTTTGTATAACCTTGCTAATGAGAACAGAACAAACAGGTATGTATGTGTTTTTTTGCAGCTAAAATATCCAACAGATATCAATGCGAGAAACATACACTACAATGCATTTCTAATTGATGCAAGTAGCCCGGATATCAAGCCTACCTGGTGACAAAAATATGTTACTGTAGACTACGTTGCATTGAGTGAAATTGCAAAGATAACCATGGGAGAATAACATAATGTCACCGAGTTTTGTAACATAGGCAGTAATAATAAAATAACTCACAACATGGGTGGGTGAGGAGAGAATGCTCTGACTTTTACTGGCTGTGATCACTTGGAAAACAACAGACAGTGCTGCGAGCGCAGACAAATATACTTACACACGGAATTCCCAGAGAGGCTAAAATATATCCAGTACAGTGATAGTCTCTAGAAACTACATATAGAATGAAGTCCGTAATAGTGTCATATTTTTGGACATTATGGCAATTGTGATGCATGGGTCGCAGCAGAATGGCAAGACAGTCGAAAAACTAAAATAAGGTGGAAAGAAGCACAAACAACAGAACAGGCACCAAATAGAAAATGGCAGACACACAAAAGAAAAAACGACATGGGTCATTGCCATTTTGCGGAACTGGCTCCATGAACGAGACATGGCAGCTGATTTTGACAGCTACAGTTTTGCAAAACAAAATACTGATCTTCCTATGCTTTAGTTCAAAATGGGAAGGGCCAGCCATGGCCTACTTTGTTTAGTTGCATGGTGCTGAAGTCTGGAATACAATGTATTTCCATAAATTGCTTGGCATTATTTTGCAAGCTAACATTAGTTAGTAACGTTATATTTCCTTTTGCTGATGGTGAGCAAGTGAACATTTCTCAGCAATGATGCAGTTAGCTTTTAGTTGCAGCAGACAACTTTAGGCTTTGTAAGCTATTTATTCTCAGCAATAGGGACAATTTTTTCTCCCGTACCATTGTGTTTCAATTAATAAATGTGTTTCTAAACTAAAAATAAATTGTCCAAAGCTACATCACTTTGGCATGCTAGCTGTGGTATAAGTAAGGGATAATACCCTATGAATGAGTCAGTTATGAGGAAATTACTTTCCTTCAGGGTGGTAAACATAGCACAACCCTGTTGGGCAGTTATTTCCTCATAACTGACTAATTCATAGGGTATTATCCCTTACTTATTAATTCATTGTTTCAATTAATATGTTGTGTTGTTTTTTTCTTACAAAAACCTCTTAATTGCCATTCTGTGATTAAAGGTTATTTCTCTGAACAAATATTAAATGAAGAAGAACCACTCTGAAAAACCTGTCCTGATATAATCATTTTAAACACTTTCTGGAACCATGGATAGAAAAATCCATAAATGAGAGGGTTACAAGTAGAATTAAAATAGCCCAGCCACATAAAACCATCAAATACACTAATAGGAGTTGAAAAATTAATGAAAGGATCTATAACAATGGTTATAAAAAATGGTAGCCAACACAACAGAAAGACTCCCATTACGAAGCCAAGTGTCTTTGCAGCCTTTCTCTCTCGTTGCTCAGACAAGCGGTTCTTGTGGTTATTTATTGCTCCTGTCACTGCCAAGCTGTCATTGATTTTTCTGGCATGGCTTCTGGCAACATAGAAAACCTTTAGATAGAGTGATGTCATGACTGTTCCTGGAATGAAAAAGGCCACTAAAGCTGCTACAACTCCCCATTCTTTGTTGAGAATCAGAAGACAGGTCTCTGTACAGGAGTTCATCATGATGAACTCCTCCATGCCAACTAAATGAATCTTTGAGAGAATCACACCAAACCCAAATCCAAAAGAGAAAATCCAGGTGATGGCAATGATATAGGCCACCTTTTGCATGGATACCAAGCCTCTGTACTGAAGAGGCTTACAGATGGCCCAATATCTGTCAACAGAAATTAGACAGAGATGCAAAATGGATGCAATGGACAGCATCATGTCAAGACTGGAGTGCATTTTGCATGTAGTTTCTCCAAAATACCAACAGTTTTCCACAGATCTGATCATGCTATAGGGCATAATAAAAGACCCCAAGCAGCAGTCAATGCATGCTAAAGAGAGGATGAGAAGGTTTGTTGGAGAATGGAGCTGTCTGAAATGAGAGATGGAGATGATGACCAGCAGGTTTCCACAGACAGTCATTAGAATGGTGAACACCATGAACATGTACATGGCCACTTTAATAATGATCAATGTTTGACTTCGTGGGCAGGATTCCTTCAGGTGTGGGACACAGTACTGCGTTTCTGCAGAATCTCCTGTCAAGTTAATACCCAGGCTCTTCATCTCTTCATCTTCCTCCTGTACATCACAGAAATTATTAAAATAAATAATGTTGTAGTTGCAGAAATGAACATTACTGATTCTTTTTTACTTTCTGACATTTTTTGGTATTCATTTCATACCACTTCAGCATGAAATAAAACCTTAAATAAAATAATCAAATGCATTGGCTCACAACATACTAATGAAAACTATTACTAATAATAATAATAATAATAATAATAATAATAATAATAATAATAATAATAATAATAATAATTTTTATTTCTACTACTTACCTGTCAAACTGAGTGATACTTTTTCCCCCTCTTTTACATTAAGAAGTCTTGTTATGCTTATGGTTTACAATGGGTAGGATTACTTTGATGCTACTGTATGGACATATTTTATGTTCTGACTGTTTATATCCTTTATCCAAAGGTGCCACCCACATCATGACATGAATAATGTATTGAGAAAGTGATGTAATGTTTTGGTCTGTGGAAGGGATCTCTTTTGGTTGTTACACTTCCTGACTTGAATGAAAGTATGGCATGGGCCACCAAGAAGATGATATGGAGAGTTGTTGAGTGAGTGTTTTCGTTTTTATTGGACGCCACAAGCAAATACAATTTTGTAATAAAAGCTGTGATTGTACATTTATTGAAATAAAAATGTGACCATAATTGTGCTTGTAAATATGCTTGTAAAATTTCATGATTTAGATCTTATTCTTCTAAATAATTCAAAATATCATCCTGAAACAAGTCTTAGATTGTATAGTTGTGCATGAAATGTTGAAATCATAATTACACAAAGCAAACCATGCACCACTAACATCCATCGTTAGTGCTAGCCATACCAAATTAGTGACATTTAGCTAGCTAGCTAGACATGAGAATGAGCCAGAATTAGCTAGAAAGATAATGTTAATCATGTCAGCTGTAATTATCTAGTGAACAGATAAAACAATACAGTACCTAAAATTAAACCTGGCTAGCTACATGGTTTTGCTCTTGCCTTACTGGATCCAAGACATTATCATTAATTGACTGCTAGCCATTCAGACTGAGTCAGTGTGTGTGACTGACTGGCTACTACTGTGCATATCTGCTGCCGGTCTCCTTGACAGTTGGAATTATTCTAACTGGGAGAACCTAGCCTGATTTAGCATTATGTCACGCCAGGTTGGGTCTATGGACTATTCTACAGCAAAACATTCTACAGCCATGAAAGTATAAAAAGCATGGGGAAAACTAAATGAATCTTTCAATTCATAAGATAGATGGTAATTGAGGGGCGGCACGGATGGTGCAGTGGGTAGCACTGCCGCCTCACAGCAAGGAGGTCCTGGGTTTGAATCCCCGTCGGCCGGGGCCTCTCTGTGCGGAGTTTGCATGTTCTCCCCGTGTCTGCGTGGGTTTCCTCCGGGTACTCCGGTTTCCTCCCACAGTCCAAAGACATGCACGTTAGGCTGATTGGAGAGTCTAAATTGCCCGTAGGTATGAGTGTGTGAGTGTGTGAGTGAATGGTGTGTGTGCCCTGCGATGGACTGGCGACCTGTCCAGGGTGTATTCCTGCCTTTCGCCCAATGTATGCTGGGATAGGCTCCAGCCCCCCTGCGACCCTGATCAGGATAAGCGGGTTCAGATAATGGATGGATGGATGGATGGATGGTAATTGACCATCACAAGTCAAAAACATATGGAATGGTTGCAAACTTGCCAGGAAGAGGATGCAAGTGCATATTATCTCCACAAATAGTAAGGAAGACAGTAGGGAGGCGATAAGTAACCCAAGGATCGCAGTTTAAGCATTGCAGAGATTGGTTGTGTCTTGGGGGTCACCACGTCTAAATAAAACATGCAATGGCAGCTCCATACCTGCAAAATCTTTGGGAAGGTGGCACAAAGACGGTCCTTATTGAGCACAAAAACAAGCATCTTGAGTTTCCCAAACCTCGTTAGAATTATGACTGGAAGAGAATGCTTTGGTCAGATGAGAGCAACATGTAACGTTTTGACCACACACACCATCAATATGTTTAGCCTCAAAATAGAATGCATACAAGGAGAAGCCCTTCATACCTACTGTGAAGTATGGCAGTCAATCATTGATGTTTTGGAGATGTTTTGTTGCAAGTGGTCCATGGGCACCATTTACCATTTTGGCAGAAACTCTGGTTGACTCTGCGAGGAAGCTGAGTCTTGGTCGTAGGTAGATTGTTCAGCAGAGTAAAAACAACCATGTTCTGCAATGGTCATTTCACTCTCGAGACATAAATCCCATGACAAACCTGTGGTCTGAACTGAAGAGGGTGATATCACATGGATATCAATGATTGTGAAAAGTTCTACATGGAGGAATGGTAAAGAAAAACCCTCCAAATGTGTTCTCTAACCATATCACAAATTATTCATAAACGACTCATGGCTGTCATCTTTGACATGTATTAAACCAGGGGTGCTGTAGGTATTGGCTACCTATATATATACTTACTTGGACCATGACTGGTCAAATTGACAATGCTGCTGGGATAAGCTTGATCGCTGTTTGTCATGTTGCAAAATGACAAGACTGCAATGCCATGGCCTTCACGCTCATGTAAGTAAATGTAATCATTATTGCTATTATTATTGGATGATTTATGCTAGCTATGCAGTACAATCAGTTAGCTAGCTATATATAAATTTGTACAAAATCATACAAAGCTAGATTTACGAAGACAACGTGAAACGTTTTGCTGCAGAAGAAGTTGGTAAGTACAACAGGATGTAACAAGCGTTCAAAGCTGCATCCTGCAGTACTTACCAACTTCTTCTGCAGCTATAGGAGGATTAATTGGAAGAGTTATCCATAACCAAGGGGTCCAGGAGGGCAACTAAGCGATGAGTAAGTCTCTATCTAGCTAACAAGCTGTATCAAAATGTTGGTTGTGGATACTTCCAATGAATCCTCCCATTACCTTCTTGGAAACACAGGCTGGAGATTCAAGCCAAACATGTCCAGTGATGTCACTGGATGTGTTTGTTTTGAGAAGTTTTGCCCCATATTTTGGAAACGGCTACACTGACGCTCAAAAATAAGCTCAACTGAAACAAGTGTGACAGTGCTCCTAAGGAGTCACACTTGTTTCCAATGGAGTTTCCAAGGGAGTAACTTTTAGTTGGAAAATTGGGGGGTTGAAATCCATAGACCCTGAGAACTGCAATTGTCTGGGGGGAGCAGCTAAATATTACCTGAGGAGCTGCTAAATAACTTGCTGACTCAAACTGTCCTCCCCTTTGCAACACTAGGAAATTGTGCAATTCACCCTGGAGCCCCCAGCCGGAATAATGGCTGGTTTTGATTGCAATCTTAGCAGCAAGTCACTGAACCAAGGGCCAATACTTTAGCTTGGTGTTCTATATGGTTTTTTGAATGTTTTTTGACATTTGATGTTATAAGCTCAGTCTACAGTCTACAGTTTACAACGAATTCAGTTAGGGGACTATCATATCATTTTCTCAATTTGTTCACATATGCTATGTTGTATTAAATATAATTTATTCTGGTCAGTTTATTAAATATCACAAAATTAAAAACATTTTATGCTTGAGATCCTCAGTTCCGTAAGATTGGTGAGTTAATTTAATTAAAAATGAATACATTCATTAATTGTGTTAATTTACTGACTGAAATAACACATTTCAAATGAAATAGCTGAATCGCAGTAAATAAATAATTTAAAGGGCATAGTCACCAATTTTACACATTTTCTGTATAAAGGTTTATCAATGAAGAGCCATTTTTAAAAACTTGTCCTGATATAATAATTTTAAATACCCTCTGGAACCAGGGATAGAAAAATCCATAAATGAGCGGGTTACAAGTAGAGTTAAAGTACCCAAACCATGTAAGAGCATCGACTACACTCAGAGGAGTAGAAAAATTAATGAAAGGATCAACAATAAGGGCTATAAAAAATGGTAGCCAACACAGCACAAAGACCCCCATCACGAAGGCAAGGGTCTTTGCGGCTTTTTTCTCTCTTTGCTCAGATGAATGGGTTTTTTTGTCGTTTACTGCTCTTGGTGCTGCTAGGCTGTCATTGATCTTTCTGGCATGACTTCTTGCAACATAGAAAATTTTTAGATACAGTAATGTCATGACTGTTCCTGGAATGAAGAAGGCCACTAAAGCTGCAATGACTCCCCATTCTTTATTGAAAATGAGAAGACAGGTCCCCTCACAGGAGTTTGCTGCAATTAACTCCTCCATACCGACTAAATTAATCATTGAAAAAACCACTCCGAAACTGAATCCAAAGGAAAACAACCAGGTGATGGCAATAAGACAGGCCACCTTGAGCATGGTTACTGCGCTTCTGTACCAAAGAGGCTTACAGATGGCACAATACCTGTCAACAGAAATGAGACTGAGGTGCAATATGGACGCAATGGACAATGTCATGTCAAAGGCAGAGTGCATCTTGCATGCAATTTCTCCAAAATACCAACAGCTTTCCACAGATCTGATCATACTATATGGCATAACAAAAGACCCCAAGCAACAGTCAATGCATGCTAAAGAGAGGATGAGGAGGTTTGTTGGAGAATGGAGTTGTGTGAAATGAGAGATGGAGATGATGACCAGCAGGTTTCCACAGACAGTCATCAGAATGGTGAACACCATGAACATGTACATGGCTATTTTGATAAGGATCAGTGTTTGACTTTGTGGACAGGATCCTTTCAGGTGTGGGAAACAGTATTGTGTTTCTGCTGAATCTCCTGTCGAGTTAAGACCAAGGCTCTCCATCTCTGGTGACACTTCCAATTTTTTCCTACACCACATAAATATATGTATTACAAATTTTTACATTTTATAAGAACATGTTTTATCAATTTCATCAAATAACATTATATTCCAAATAACAAAGTAAGGTATTTATCAGGGCATTTTTTTCTAAAAATGCATTAACAATAAATTAATGCAATAGAGTTAATGTGTTTGAATTCTTACCTGATAAATGTTTCCAGTTAATATGATTGATCTGTACTTTAAGTGATTTTTATTCCTGTACAGTTAAACAAAAACATTGATGCAATTGATTATTACCATTAATGTTCATGAAGATTACACCATCATTTTGAGCCATCCACAATATCTGTCTGTGCATCAATGACCAGTATTTCCTGTTTTGATAGCTTATATCCCCAAATGAAAAAAGGCGACACCCACATAACATAACAAGTATGACGTATTTAGATGTTGTTTATATGTGGAACAGCATATTGCTCACCTCTAAAAAAGTTTTGTTCTACTTAAATTTGTTTCCTTATATTAATAAAATACAGATACAGATATGTGCAGTGTGTCATACATACATTTCCTGGCTCTGTATTCCTCAATTTTACATCTGTAATCAATGTCTAATAAAATAAGTAGCATTTATTTTTATACATTTTTCACCATCTAGAAATTACAGCACTTTTTATACATTCAGCCCCACCATTCCAGGACGAAAAAATATCTGATTTGTCAGTTTTGTTCGAGTGCTTCCTTAGTGCAGCTATAAGACCTGCTAGTATCTAGTCTTGATTCTAGTTGATGATGATGCATTAGGTGTAGTTATTTTTTTTACCACAGATATGCGGCATATGCATATTTTTAGACCGTATTGATGTTTTTCAATCTGTGTATTTTATACATTTATACAGTTACATCACCTGTCAAAAATGATGAATTCATAACAAGTAATTAGTGGGAAATGGGAATAACAAACTGAACCAGATGAACTGAAAATAGTCCATCAGCCAAATCACAAATGACATCTATGTTCCCATCTTGAGCCTGATGATTCCCCCTTGTTGTTACCATACTACAAGACCATAATTGGCATTTTTTATAGTAATTGTCAGTCAATCCATTGTTTTGTGTGTCTATGTATGGACACATGGCAAGCTTTGGAGAATATATAAAATCTGTCTCTGTGCAATGTGGCAGGCAGGAACTTGTGCACCCAGTCTGACATTTTTTGCATGATATTCCCCCATGTTTACGTTCCTCCCTCTCCATGTGTTTGGAAAATAAATATATTTTTTGATGGTCGCAATTAATAATAATATGTATAATCATAATAATAACTTTACGTATATAACACCTTTTATACATTGGATGCATCACAAAGTGCTTCACAGAACATAAGAGTAAACAACATAACTATGAACTATCAGTTTAATCAACATTGATACAATAATGTAAAATATTTTAACATAAAAAAGAGAAACAAAGAATGTAAAATAAAGGTAAATGCTGTATTGATGAATAGCAATCTAACACATTATTGAACAACTATACAATTAACTAAATACCATGATCAACAATTAGGTATTAGGCCTATATACTGTGATAAGAAGTTCCATAAGTGTGTTGCATAAAAACAGAAAGCAGCCTCCCCTCTGCATTTCAGTTTAAGCTTTGTCCTGTTGTAATTCCCATATTATCATCCATTTGGTGGTAATTTCTCCATTTAAACAATACGTTCTCACTCAGAGGGCCACACATAGTTAACTTGTGTCAATAATCATTAGAATTATATATGTGTATTTTGTCATGTACTGTATACAGAAGGAGCACTGCGTGGGAAGGGCCTACACTCCTCAAGTGTATTATAACTGCAGGCCACTACAGTAAAACTAAAGACAACATGCAACTTATATCATGTATCAACTGTGGCAATGAGGGTCCACATACACTCAACCACCCACCCCTCTGTACCTATCACACTTGCATGTACCCGACCCCTCCCCTGTTTTCTTGTCTAGTGACCTAACTATCATTTGGAATTCTGACAGTTTGAGCCAACTGCCAAAAATGAGTGTGTAAAATCATTCAAGAAGAGTTAACCTGCACATCGACTAATGTTCAGAAGCGAATATTGTAAACAATGGCATACTCAGTCAAGTGTATCTGTTTTAAAGGAGTCCTACATAACGAGGCAAAATCTGTTATTCCTACTCGGAGGGGAAACAATCTAGCAGAGCTACTGAATGAAAATCCAAAATCCAAAAATTACCAAAACACTCTTCATTCCTTATACATTTGCTTAAAAAGTAAAAGGTTTTGCATCATCCTTGCAAAGCTCAAGGCATGATGCAACAATCTATATGGTTGTTGATCGTTGATTAATTTTAGGATGATGGCACAATTACAGTGTCTGTATTTTCTTAATGTCAACAATTTCAGTGTGATCATGTTTTTCTTAATATTTTTCTTATTTCCAAAAACAAATATTTAATGCAAGGGCAAGCCAATATGAATGCAGGAGGCAGACAGTTTGCTTTACACTGCAGGACCATTAATAGTTCCCAGCATGTCCCTCAACGAAAAACAACAGCATGTTTTCCAAGACCAATTTACTTCATTATGTCAATGAGACCTATTTTTATTTATCTGCTGAGACAGCACCACAGACGGCCAAATTAAGGTGCTATTTTGGCAAATATGTTTCCTGCATAAAATGGAGGAACCATGGGACTCTGTTATCACCTCTATGTGAGGTTAGCCTTTTAATGATGATACTCTCAATGGCATCCCGCTAATCTAAGGCATCAGTCCCATTAAGTGATGCAATCATTTGCTCTCCTGCAAATGTCTTCCCTTGAGGGGAGTGATTGAGGGTTCATCTTTAAGTCTTTATACTATTTTATATGTGTTTTTGTGTCCTTGCTTTCTTACGATGTGCAGAACTTATGAATGTACTTTGAGTACCGGCAGAAAGAACAAAGAGTTGTCCACATCAACAAGTTAAAATTAATCTGTGAAATGTAATGGTCTTTTTGCCATTAGATGCCATGGTCAAAAGTCAGCTGCATCAGACTGTAAGGCTGCTCAGGCTTCTCAGACTTGTCTTCATTATAAGATTTTCTAGTTGGTACTGCAGGCCCTAGAAAATGTCCTTGACCCCAGTCAAGCAGGTTTTAAGCTTTTATCACCCCTTCTGTGTGGCAGGAGGAACTGAATACTTTAAACCTAGATTAGCAGGTTCAGGTTTCCGTATGCTTTACTTCAACGAGAGTCACAAAGAAATCCACTGTATTAAGTGTAATGCCCGATCAATTTTCAACTTCAACTTGCTGTTAGTTAACTATGAAATCAATTTATACCTAAGAAGCTAAATCTCTTGCTGCCTAGTAACATGGATATGGAGTTTCCTAGATTGTTTTTCTCTTTATAATGTGGCAGGCTGAACCAGTGTCTTAGGTCAAACTGAGGAGTGTGGAGAGGGGAATCTGTTGTTTGGATGCTAATACCTACTGCAGACCTAACCCTGAGATGCTGCAGCAATATGTACCAGGTTTGCGGATAGTTGACAGTTATAAATACGTTATATTCTGTCAATGTTTCCTGCCACTGCTTAAAACATTCTTTTCACCAATAATCTCCCTGCTGAATACACTTTCCAGTTGAGTAAAACATCACTGAGATTATCAAGCCTAATTGTGCAAAACCATATGGTGCCCATACCATATATATAATGTCAGCAAAGAGAAATGTTATTTTATTGCAAAACTATTTCATAGTATTTGCTTTTTTCCTCAAAAATGATTAGAGCCTGGTTTTATTACTGTTATATTTATTGTACATATATAGTAAATGTACATACACTGCTGATATACACAATACATACTTCATACTTAATATGTATTCATAATAAATGTTTCACTCACAAAAAACTGAGTTTTTATTGTTAAACCTTGAGAAAATAGGTATTTAACTTGACTTGTTAGAAACGTGAAATACCACATTTTGTGTGATATTAAATACGTAAAATAAGCGTAGATGCCTACTGGGCCAGCTTCCAAATTCTAGAAGATTCCAGTTGGAATGTAACTATGTGTCTGAACACAGCCTAAGCTCATCTGCTGTAATATAGGCACTTGTTGATAAACATGTGTGGTAGTGCCCTTATATCTGTGTAATGTTGCTTTCACACTCTACCAAGACAAGTTAAACATATGTTGAAATGATTATGTTGAAATGTTCATGGTGGTTATTTGATGCTTTTTAAGTTTTGATGGTCAATGATATTTGGGGTTTATTATATTTAAAATGTAGGCTACACTAATGTTCTTAGATTAAGGTGATTGCAAAACAATAAAGACTCTTAAGAGTACAGCTGCATCTGCCGAGTATTACGTTTTGATCTCCCAAAAATGATTATTTTAAGAGCTTTTCTGAACCAGGTGTAAAAGAAAGCATAAACCACAGGGTTAAAAGCTGAATTCAAGTAACCGAACCAGACCAGGGCATCAACCAACACTGGGGGGATAGAATAACCGATGAAGGGGTCAATGATGTTGCACAGGAAAAAGGGGGCCCAGCAGATGAGGAAGACTCCAACCACTATGGCAAGGGTTTTTGCTCCTTTTCTTTCTCGTTGCCTAGATGCATTTTCCCCCTCCGCCTGAAACTTCCGTGTCATATCTTTAATAGACCTTGCCTGATGTCTGGCAACCACGTAGATTTTCAAGTAGATACTAAGTATGATCAGGCCGGGAATGAAAAAGGAGAATGTAGAGGCGACTACTGCTGAAGCGCGGCTAAAAAACACTGGACAGCCTCCAAAACAGTGCACATGTGCTTCAAAGAAGTCCTCACTGCCTTTTACATTGAGCCCAGAGAAGATCAGCCCGTAAGCAAACATAGCTGGGACCAGCCAACTGATGGTGAGCATGATTAGGACCGCAGCAGAGTTGATGAGGGTCCTGTACATTAGTGGGTCACAGACGGCAAAGTATCGGTCGACTGAGATGAATGAAAGATGGAAAATAGAGGAGGTGCTCAGCATGATGTCTGTGCTGGTGTGGAGTTTACACAGGAAGTCACCCATGTACCAACAACCTGTGACAGACCGTACGGCACTGCAGGGCATCACAAATGCCCCCAGCAGGAAGTCACACATCGCCAGTGAGAGGATGAGGTAGTTTGTGGAGGTGTGCAGCTGCTCAAAGTGTGCTATTGAGCTAATGACCAGAAGGTTCCCACTCATTGTTACTACTATGGTCAAGCCCATGAACAGGACCATGAGACACTGGAGACTCATGGGTAGAACTATCCTGCCACAAGATCCACTCAGGGACTCATAGCAAAAATGTGCTTCTGTGGAAACAATGCTGTTGCTGGAGATGTTTGAGAAACTCATCCTCAACGGCTGAAGGAAAAACAAGGGAGATAAATAAATAAACATTTATTGTCAACATTTCCAAACATTTCACACTAAGACAGATTAATTGAATTTCACACCATATTTAAGACACCCTCAATTACATTTCAAAAGTGGCAGCACCTGCCTGAACTCACTTTTATCACTTTTGTCAATATTTATAATGTCATCTTACTTTCAGTTTTAGTACTTGAAAAGAACAAGACTATACATCACAAAGCAGATTTAGTTACCAACAGAGACTGGTGCACTTTTTGAATGGCATTTGATTTCATGTTTAACAGCAAATTACTATTTTTTCAGTATCATGTAATATCACTGGTCACAATTGCAAGAATTTCCATGCACAAAGACTTGTCACATTACCTTGATAAACCTATTCACCAGATACTACCTTTAATGCTATGATTTAATACAAACCTGATAAGCTGGCACAGCGAGTAGAAATATGATATATGAAATAAGATATGTAACTTATATGTTCACTACAGAATTGTTTTATTGCCAATCACACTATCACCTTATATAACTTGAAATACATGAAATGCCATTATTTCAGGTTAACTATAATGTGTATAAAGGACCTACTAACTTGCATCTTATATCTCTGAGTTGTCTGTGAAAGGTAACACCCACATCACTGGCATAATTTGGTCAACTGGGAACTGTTGTTGACTGTGAATTTGGGAATCATAATTTGATTTTGATAAAATAATAAAATATAAGGTTAACATACTTCAGGTCCTGCCGAATTGAACAAGGTTATACTGTAATTGGTGGGCAAGGGCATGGGAGTTCAGACTATGCTGCCATCAGGCTAAAACATGGTAAAAAACAAACCATGTTGTGTATGGAGCTGGGGGGTGTACTACGAAGCGAGATTACGGGGTTGGTGAGCTAGCCTAAGTGCTAAACCTGGGTTTCCTGGGCTCTAGGTCACTAATTCGGTTAGCCCGATTAGATTGTTGATGTTTTGGGACAAAGTCAGGACATTCATGAAGGGATTTCCCAATTTAGATGGGCTTGTTGCTGGGACAACAGTGTCTTAAGCACAAACTTGCAAAAACCAGGTTAAGATAAGTTAAAAGTTAAGTTAGGATGATAACATGTAAGTAGCCTATATATACCACCAGGTGAAATCTCTTTTGTATTTTTGTTTTTAATGTACACTTTGTGTTCTGTCTCAAATTTCTGAATGGTACAAGCCTCTTCTTTCATTTAAGTCTTCAACAATGTGTGCGCAGTAAATACTTTTTGAGATATTGACACTCTGCTGCCCTCTACTGTCGGAAAAAGTAGTCACTGCGGAATAACAAAAACAAAAAAAAAATGCTAATTTGCCACTGCCTGGAGGCAGGGGCACCCAATTAAACATAAAACCACTGTATATCTACAGTGCAGGGTTTTGAACAGTGGTACATTGTCTGTTCTTTTGGCTTTGTACTCAAGCAGCATATTGGTTTTGAAATGAAACAATAAATATGATGTTGCAGACTGACAGCTTTAATTTGAGGGTATTTATATCCATATCGGGTGATCCGTGTAGCAATTACATCCCTTCCCACACATTGTCCCCCATGTTAGAGGACCAAAACTAATTGGACAGTTGGCTTCGCAGCTGTTTCTGAATAGTCAGGTGTATTCAATCACTTCCTTAGTACAGGTATAAGAAAGCTTTCAGCATAGTCTTGATTCTAAGCTTTTGATTGCCTTTGTTATTGACTGTTATTGTCAGATGAGGCCTTGAGTTGTGCCAACTGACACTCAAGGAAGCCATTATGAGGCTGAGAAATACGAAAAGCAGTCAGAGACAGGCCAAGGCCAAACAATACGGAAAATTCAGTTCCACTAGAGCAGGTAACTTTTTAACATTTTAATACTGCATGGACCACAAACAAGTTAACCATATCAAATGATATAGTTCCTCATGTGCCATAATACATTTTTGGGTGGGATGCCTGCTTTATTTCATTTTGATTAAGGAATACATGGGGCAGCACGGATGGTGCAGTGGGTAGCACTGCCGCCTCACAGCAAGGAGGTCCTGGGTTTGAATCCCCGTTGGCCGGGGCCTCCTCCTGTGTGGAGTTTGCATGTTCTCCCCGTGTTTGCGTGGGTTTCCTATGGGTACTCCGGTTTCCTCCCACAGTCCAAAGACATGCAGGTTAGGCTGATTGGAGAGTCTAAATTGCCCATGGGTATGAGTGTGTGAGTGAATGGGTGTATGTGCCCTGCGATGGACTGGCGACCTGTCCAGGGTGTATTCCTGCCTTTCGCCAATGTATGCTGGGATAGGCTCCAGCCCCACTGCGACCCTGTTCAGGATAAGCGGGTTAAGATGATGAATGGATGGATGGATGGATAAGAATACATATGATATTTAGCTCTATACACACAAACTGTATAAACAGAAGTTAAATGTGTCGTAAATAGAGCGAGTATTACAAAAAATGCATGAGAAAAGGCTTTATGTACGGTTATATTTAAACGTATTTATACAAAAACAACCATGCATAAAACGTTGCTAAAAATTGGTCTACAGTCGCAAAATACTGAGCACCAAAGAAGTGATACTGGGTGCATTACAACACTTTTACTTAAATAAAATCTTGTAGTCCATGATATCCTTAGAGAGGCCAAGATGGGAAAAGGTGAGAAGATACCAGCACTCCTCATCCTCTTCCAACTGAGGTCCTGGCTTGGCATGGTTATTCTCAAAGATCTTTCCCATGAATGTGACAAACTGCTCCATCATCTGTTGCCTCTAGATGGTGCTCTCAATTATTTCAGATGAAGCATAAAAATAATTGAGTCCGTTCGAGGCTTTTCAGGGAACTGCATTAGGATTTTTAACTTGACCTAAGCATATCCTCCTGATGTGTTCACCTGACTCTTTACCAAGCCTTTTTGTTAACAGATCTAATTCCTCACTAGCTGTGAGACCTAGGCCCTGGATAGCAAGGTAAATGACGATTGCAATGCCCTGTAGCTCTCTGGTATATCATTAAAAAATATAGGCTTGTACTTACTAATTCCTGACGTGCAAAGTAACGGGCAAAGTTGTCCATGGCTGGAGCAGGGTTTATATCTGCTGAGGCATGGATGTGCTGGGCAGTGTGTAGCTGAGCTGAGGTTTGTTGGGTCTGATCAGCAATATCTAGGCGGCACTGCCTGTCTTCGAGGGGCGATTTAGCAGCCTCTCGCTTTGGTAATGGTGAAAAGGAGTAAAAAAGTTAGTTTGTCTGGTGGCTTATTACAACGAAAGGGGGTGGGCTAATGTAATTTTGAACTTCCCAAGTAATTACATTTTCATCTAGAGGAGGTGGTGAGGGTGTTGGGACCCTACTGTGAGGTGGAAAGCTGTATAATTTACATTGTCTCAACATACTGGTTTGCTCACTCGGTGATGTCCTTTTTTGACACAGAAATGCTAGATGTCCTAGAAGATGCTTCACCTTGCTGTCCTACAGCTGCTTCCTGAGCCTCCGCCTGGGCTAAAGCTGCCACTGATTCTCTCTGCAGACTTAACTCTGTAACTGGGAATCCAGTTTAGCCATTTCCTTTTCCTTTTGTGCCTGTTCAAATTTTAACCTAGCATGTTCTGTTTTTAGTTTTGCCTCCTCTTCGGCGAATTACGCTCATATACATGCTGCCTCTGGCCTAGCACAAGCCCTTGCCCTCACAGGCTGACGATGAAGATGAGTGGCTATTCTTACTGCTTGCAACAGAAATCTGATGTTCTGTGTTCGTCCATCCTACTATTACAATTCAGTGCTTCTGCCTTTTCACTGTACTTTTCTCCTTATGGTGTTGTATTCAAAAGTAAACAGTAAGCCAAACTCCATTCAAAAACAACATGAGAGTCCGGATGTAGCCTTCTAGCTTCTGGGTTTATTGTTGACTCATTGGTGCATGGGGCCATGAATAGGATTGTAACTAAAAATAAAAATAAAAATACTATGCAATTATAAAATGGTCCCATGATACAGATAAATCTATATAATTATACATATCTAGCATTCAGATTCACCAAGAAACATTATATACACTGTGTACCATATAACATAAATCAATAGGCATGCTAAATGCTTTAACTGTAGCCTATGTATCTGAGACCGCTGTAGCGAGCAAGTTTTAATCAGAAGTTAATTGCAAGACAAAATGCTAAAATGTAACTAATTATTTTACATTTTTCACTCACAGGCAATGCTTTATGCTTTTTTGCTGGGGCAACAAGAGGATGAAAACAGATTAGCGTGATAGCTTCTCTCTCAGTGCTGAATCAGCCTCCAATGTAAACATGTGCTTTTAAATTCCTATTTCCTGTCTACAAATGAAGTGCTATTTTAACAGATTGTGTTAAGGCAAAACAATCCCAGAGGAATGAACATTCATGGCTACTACCAACTACTACCAAGCAATTATCCCATGAAATCAGAGACAGTGCATGGGGGTGGGGGACAACATGTTTACCATTTGCTCGTTTAAAAACTATTTTTCTTAAAATTATTAAAAACATTATTAGCAATATTGGATTATGCTGACATTGTTTATCAGAACACCTTCGAAACACATCTTCAACCCCTCAATGTTATTTACAATAGTCTCTGTCGATTTATTCTAAGGTGTCCCTATCAAACTCATCATTGCTCTATGTATGAAACTCTGAACTGGTTACCCCTCAATGCTCGAAGACATTACCATTGGCTTCAATGCATTTTCAAATGCATCCACTTTAACTATCCCTCTTACCTAAAGCATTATCTAGTACCACACATATCCTCATACTCTCTTAGACATATACAGCAACCTTTCTTCTCTGTTCCCAAAACCAAGAAAGAAATTGGCAGACGCGCCTTCAAATTCAAAGCTCCCTCCGACTGGAACAATCTACCCGTCAACATCAGAACAATTATCTCACTAAGTATATTTAAGAACTCATTATTACCCTTTCTTAAAACGTCATGTTGCTGCTTTTAATGCTTCTGTCTTCCTGCTCCTTTACCATTGCATCACTGTATTTGCTTGTTGGTTATTTTGTTACTATTATTATTATCATCATTATTACCATTATTATTATTATTACTACTACTATCATTGTCATCGACACATTCTGTTGTACCTACCTCCTACTTATTTCGTGTGGTATTGCGGGTTTATGGGAACGATGTGCGGGCTGGATCGGTAAATGAGAGCCTCTGTGTATGTATGGTGTACGTGACTGTGTTTGTTGTACTGTACTATTGTATTGTATTGTATTGTATGTTCTGTGTTGGACCCCCTCGAAAACGAGATGGCTCATCTCTAGGGGTTATCCATTAATAAAAATTTGAACATTTCATTTTAGCAATGAAAGAAATATCAGAGATATTGCGTACAATTTATTTAAACGTTTGAGAGCTTGACTGGATAAAATGCCAAATAGAAAAACAAGATGTATGCATAAGTGTAGATGAGAAACTGTTAAGGGTCATTTGAAATCAGTTGCTCTCTGCATAAATATTTAATAATGAAGAGCCATTCTGAAAAACTTGTCCTGACATAATCATTTTAAACACCCTTTGGAAACAGGGATAGAAAAATCCATAAATGAGAGGGTTGCAGGTAGAATTAAAGTACGTCAACCATGATAGAGCATCTAATGCAATAGCAGGGGTGGAGAAATCAAGGAAAGGATCAGCAATAATAATCAGGAAAAATGGCAACCAGCACAAGAGAAAGAATCCCAGTACAATGCCAAGGGTCTTTGCAGCTTTCTTCTCCCTTTGTTCAGATGTGCAGTTATTTTTATTAAGTTGTGCTCTTGTCATTCCCAAACTGCAGTTAATCTTTCTGGCTTGCACTTTTGCAACATGGAAAATCTTCATATAAAGGCCTGTCATCAATGCGCCTGGAATGAAGAAGGACACCAAAGAAGCCATCACCCCCCCTTGTTTGTTGAAAACATGAAAACAGGTGCCTGTGCAAGAGGTTAACTCCTCCACATTGACTAAATACATTTTAGAGAGAATCACCCCAAACCCAAATGCAAAGGAAATCAGCCAGCTGATTCCAATAAGGGCTGCTACCTTATGCATAGATACCAAGGTTCTGTACTGAAGAGGCTTACAGATGGCCAAATATCTGTCAACAGAAATGAGACCCAGGTGCAAAAGAGATGCATGGCCCAGCATGATGTCAAGGCTGGAGTGTATCTTACAAAATGTCTCTCCAAAATACCAACAGTTTTCCACAGATCTGATCATGCTATATGGCAGAACTAAAACCCCCAAGAACCAGTCGGTGAATGCTAAAGACAGAACAAGAAGGTTGGTTGGAGAATGGAGCTGTCTGAAATGAGAGATGGAGATGATGACCAGCAGGTTCCCACAGACAGTCATCAGAATGATGAAAGCCATGGTCACATACATGGCTACTTTGATGAGGATCAGTGTTTGACTTCGTGGGCAGGATCCTTTCAGGGACGCAAAACAGTATTCTGTTTCTGTAGAATCTCCCGTGAAGTTATGACCCAGAATATCCATGTTTGGAGACACTTCCAATTAACAGCTACTAAATATTCATCTCAGTTATTTGTTTCTCTTCTTCTTGTATCATCCCATGTTTAGTCATCATCCTATGTTGTCTTTTTTTTTCTCATATCATCCTATGTTCAATCATCATCCTATGTCTGTTTCTTCGTTTTCGTATCATCCTATATTCAATCATCATCCTATGTTGTCTGTTTTTTCTTTCTTATATCATTTTATGTTTAATCATCATCCTATGTTGTCTGTTTCTTCTTTCTTATTTCATTTTATGTTTAATCATCATTCTTTGTTGTCTGTTTCTTCTTCCTTATATCATCTTATGTTTAATCATCACTCTATGTTGTCGGTTTCTTCTTTCTTATATCATCTTAGTAAGTAGTAAGTGTTGGTTAGGTGTGGAGCTCTGTACAAGCCTGTTAGGGCTTCGCTCCCACCTTGCACAGATTTGTACTAAAATTTGTGCTAAATAAATAAACATAAACATAAACATAAAGGCTTAGAACACGCTAGCACTTCAGTCTACATTCTAAAGCTCCACTTTGCCCTCCCTACTTAGAAACAGATGTGTGAATTCAATCTAATTACAAATAAAATAGCGCAATTTAATGAGGTCATAAAGTTATGAGTAGCTTGGTGATGCAAATATAAATTAAGGTGATGCCACTGTAGGGGTGTCTTGGGGTGTTAGTTGACCCCTTTAAGATCCAGTCATTATTTAAACGATTATGCATAAAGAAATCCTCAGGCCCAGACGGCATCTCTGCCTTTCTTCTGAAAAACTGTGCAGAAGAACTCACTCCAGCATGGTGTCCCATCTTCCAGAGGTCAGTGGACTCACATATTGTCCCTGCACTCTGGAAGAGATCTATAATTGTTCCAGTCCCAAAGAAACCTTGCCCAACTGAAAATAATGACTATAGACCTGTGGCTTTAACTAGTATTGTTATGAAATGCTTTGAAAGGTATATGGTATCTGTGTTGAAGGAGGAGGTGAAAAATCAACTAGACCCATTCCAGTTTGCCTATCGGCAGGGGCGGGGCACAGACGATGCCATTAACAGCATCACCCACTTTGTTATTAAACACTTAGAAGACCCCAAGTCATATTCACGTTTACTATTGGTTGACTTCAGCTCCGCCTTTAACACGATGCAGACACATCTACTGGTCACGAAACTGAAACATATGAGTGTTAACCCCTTTGTAATTAAATGGTATTTTTCTTTCTTAACCAATCAAATTCAGCAAGTCAGAGTCAACAACCCCCTTTCGGGAGCTAGATCGATGAGTACAGGTGCCCTTCAGGGCTGTGTCAGTTCACCGGTTCTTTTCACATTATACACAAATTAGTGCAGGAACAGCTGCCCCAGTAATCTTATTTTTAAATTCTCAGACGATACTGCTATCCTTAGCCTGCTGCACAAGGACACACGTCCCACAGCTTACTTTGATGAGATAGAGAAGTTTGTACATTGGTGTGACACTAATCACCTCATCCTTAATGTGAGGAAGACTCAGGAGATGATCTTAGACCCCAAGCTAGTGGGGGAGCATAGGTCTGTAGTGATTCATGATGAACCAATTACTCAGGTCTGCTCATACAAGTATCTGGTGTGGTGGCCCGATCACGGATCAGTACACCACTGAAGAGGGGCGGGCTGTGCGACGGCGCCAGGAGCTGGGGAAAGTAATTCGCGGGGAATATTTCCCGTGGACGTATTTGAGGGACCGGCACCTTGGAGAGAGCCGCGCCGGAAAAGGAATCAGCACCAAGGTTAGCACCACCGAAACGCGTGCGGAATGCACGCCACTAACCTCTCGCAATTAACCCGGCACAGCTGCACCGAGTTGGAGGGGAGAGCAACACCCTACAAAAGGGCGAACTCGGTCGCAGAGCGGGGCTGACGGGCGAACGAGAGGAGACCCGCGGAGCCAGTGCAACCGAGCGAACGCCACGTGAGCACGTCAATCCGGCTAGAAGCCAACTAACCTGTGCATTTGATTCCTAGACGCCTAGGCGGGAAGCGGACTCCCGAGGCCGGGACACCCCGGAGAGATCACGGCCCCACAGCGGAGACGAGCGAGTGAACCCCGCCGCCTGAAGTCCGCCCTAATTCACCGGTTACCGTTTTTTGAAATTCCCTAATTTTTTGAGCACGGACTTATTTTCTAGTTTCCTTTTTTTTACCGTTTTTGTGCTCAGATTCCCGTGTATGAGAAGGGAATGGTTTCCGTTTGTCCTGGACACTAAAGTGCCCTGAAGGCACCGGCACTGGGAAAAAAAAAAGAGGAAAAAAAAGGAAAAGAAAAAATTATAATAAATAAATTTTTTCCACCATTTTACTCTCTCTCTCTCTCTCTCTACCAGCGGGGTACCACATATGGTGGAGATGCTTTGGACGTGGACCCAGCTACCGTGAGTGAGAGACCCAGGATCAGATTCAGCCTCGCCCCCTAACATGGAGGAAGCCATAAACGCGCTACTGCGCTCCCAAGGCGCCCTGCAGAAGGCAGTGGCGGAACTTTGCCAGAAGAGTGGACCGGCGGCACCCCCCCGAGCGCCCAAGGAACTATTACTCAAGCAGACACCGGACGATGAGGTCGAGGCGTACCTGGAAACGTTTGAGCGGACGGCACATTTGGAGAAATGGCCCCACGATGCCTGGGGTTCCATACTCGCCCCCTTCCTCAGCGGGGAGGCCCAGAAAGCGTACCGGAGCCTGCCCCCAGCTGAAGCCCATGACTACCCAACCCTGAAGGCCACCATCCTCGCACAGTACAGCTACAGCCTGCCGGCCCGGGCCCAGCGGTTCCACCGGTGGACGTATGACCCCACCCTCCCCGCGCGAGCCCAAGTGATGGACCTTGGGCGGCTGACCCGGAGCTGGCTGGTGGAGGGCGACGAACCGCCCCTCCTTGACCGGGTGGTGTTGGACCGCTGTGTCCGGGGCCTGGCCCTGGACGTAAGGAAGTACGTGGCCCAACAAGGGCCCCGGACCATCGACGCCCTGGTCAATCTCCTGGAGAACCACCAGGTGGCGCAGGAGATGACCCGAACGACGCGACCCGATAGCCCCCGAAGACCCCCTGCTGCGGCCCGACCAGAGCCCCGGACCAGACCTAAGTGGACGGAGCAGGACAGGGTCGAGGCGGCCCGAAAGAGGGAGACGAGACGCTGCTTCGCCTGTGGCCGGGAGGGCCATCTGAGCCGGGACTGCCCGGGGAGGGAAGAATCCATGGCCACTGCCCCTGAGATGGGCGGACCCTGCCACTACCTCACCACGTGCTGGGCTCACAAGGGCACGTCTGCCCCCCGGCTGCCCGTCCGGATTGGGGGCGATGGGCGGACCCTGCCACTACCTCACCACGTGCTGGGCTCACAAGGGCACGGCTGCCCCCCGGCTGCCCGTCCGGATTGGGGGCCACGACGCAGAGGCCCTGCTGGACTCTGGAAGTGCAATTACCCTGGTGAGGCCTGGCCTAGCAGGAGAGGGGCGAGGTGACACAATCGCGGTCACCTGCATCCATGGCGACGTGAGACACTACCCCACCACCCAGGTAACCATCACCACCCCGCGGGGGCAATTCACTGGGAAGGTGGGCGTAGTGGAAAACTTGCCAGTGGAGGTGCTGTTGGGCCGGGACTGTCCACTGTTCCTCACTTACTGGGAGGAGAGACCCACCCCCGGGAGACCGGCTGCCACCCCAAGACCCCGCCGCCGAGGACCCCGGGGGCCCCACCCGGTCTGGGCAGCCCCGTCCGCAGAGAGTGACAGTGAGGAGGCCCCGACCCCCGCCGGGAGAGGACCCACATCCCAACCCCCTACCGGGACCACTGATACTGCCCCGGAGGGATCGACCCCACAGCAACCCCTGGGGGCCGAACACAGCAGCACAGGGGAATTTTCGGGGTTCCCACGAGAGACCCCGGGGGCGCCAACAGAGTTCGGCTCCGCCCAGCTGCAAGACCCCCTCCTCGCCCACGCCTGGAAAACTGCAGCCTCTATCGAGGGCGTTCCCCAAGGCGGGGTGAGTAGGCTGACCATACCCTATTTTAAAATACAAAATGGCTTACTGTATCGTGTGAGTAGGGTTAAGGAGGACGAAGTGGAACAGCTACTTGTCCCCCAGACCCACACTTCCAAAGTCCTGTACCTCGCCCACACCCACCTGTTGGGGGCGCACCTGGGGCGCGAGAAGACGATGGAGCGGATTTTAACCCGGTTTTACTGGCCGGGCATAAAAAAAGCTGTGGAGGACTATTGCCAGCATTGCTCGGTTTGCCAACTACATAGCCCAAAGGTAACGTACCGTAACCCGCTAATCCCGCTACCCATCATCGATGTACCTTTCCGCAGGATAGCCCTGGACATCGTGGGGCCCCTACCCAAGTCTAGCAGGGGTCACCGCTATATTCTGGTAATCTTAGATTATGCCACCCGCTACCCTGAGGCCGTACCATTGCGGGCCGCGACAGGGAAAAATGTGGCAAAAGAACTGTTTTTACTGTTCAGCAGGGTTGGGATTGCTGAGGAGGTACTAACTGACCAGGGGTCCTGCTTTATGTCCGGGGTGATGAAAGAAATGTGTCGGCTGCTGCGAGTGAAACAACTGCGGACGTCGGTCTACCACCCCCAGACTGACGGCCTGGTGGAGCGCTTCAATAAGACCCTGAAGTCCATGTTGAGGAAGATGGTGGCCACCGACGGTAAGGACTGGGATCATTTACTGCCGTACTTGCTGTTCTCCATCCGTGAGGTTCCGCAGGCGTCTACAGGATACGCTCCCTTCGAGTTACTCTACGGGCGGCAGCCCCGGGGCCTGCTGGACCTGGCCAAAGAAGCCTGGGAACAACAGCCGTCCCGACAGCGCTCCCTGGTGGAACATGTGGCGAACATGGACCAAAGAATGGCGAAAATCTGGCCGATGGTGAGGGAGCACATGAGTAAGGCCCAGGCAGAGCAAGCCCGGCTCTACAACAGAAATGCCCAGGTGCGCGAGTTCCAACCCGGAGAGAAGGTAATGGTACTCGTCCCCACGAGTGAGTGTAAATTCCTGGCTAAGTGGCATGGCCCATACGAAGTGGTCGCCAAAGTCGGGCCGGTCAATTACACCCTAAGGCAGGTAGGGCGGAGACATACCCTCCAGACCTACCATGTCAACCTATTAAAAAAATGGCATGAACCCGTGCCCGACTCTGCTCCCCTATGTCTAACAGCAGGGGGCGCCACCGGAACACCGGAGGTGACCACCGGGGAAAACTTAACGGACCGACAGCGCCAAGATCTCCGGGAGGGGGTAAGTCGACATCGGGACGTGTTTTCCCCTCTCCCAGGCCGGACCACGCTCATCCAGCACGACATCATCACCGAGCCGGGGCAGAAGGTGAGGCTGCGACCCTACCGGATCCCGGAGGCTAGAAGACAGGCCATCCGGGAGGAGGTGACGAGGATGCTGGAGCTGGGGGTGATTGAGGAATCACAAAGCGCCTGGTCCAGCCCGGTGGTGCTCGTGCCAAAACCCGACGGAAGTTGGCGGTTTTGCAATGACTTTCGGCGCCTGAACGAAATATCCAGGTACGATGCTTACCCCATGCCCCGTATAGATGAGCTGATTGAGCGGCTGGGCCCAGCCCGCTACATCAGCACCCTGGACCTCACCCGCGGATACTGGCAGGTACCCCTGACACCACAGGCGAGGGAGAAGACGGCCTTTTCCACCCCGGACGGCCTCTTCCAGTATCGGGTCCTCCCATTTGGAGTCCATGGAGCCCCTGCCACCTTCCAACGCCTCATGGACAAAATACTGAGGCCCCACAGGGAGTATGCCGCCGCCTATTTAGATGACATTGTGATCCACAGTGCTGACTGGGAGAGCCACCTGAAGAGGCTGGAGGCTGTGCTGGGGGCACTCCGGGAGGCCGGGCTCACGGCTAACCCCGCTAAATGCCGCCTGGGCCTGGAGGAGGCCGATTACTTAGGACACACCGTCGGACGGGGGTGCGTTCGACCCCAGAGCCAGAAGGTAGACGGGATCACGCACTGGCCTCGACCCAACACCAAAAGGCAAGTCCGTACCTTCCTGGGGTTGGTGGGGTACTACCGGCAGTTTATCCCCGACTTTGCCACGCGAGCAGCCCCCCTTCACGAGGTCACCAAGAAAGACCACCCGCACACTGTGAAGTGGTCGGAAGACACCGAGCGCGCCTTCCTAGACCTGAGAGCGGCCCTGGGTCAGGCACCGGTGTTGACCACTCCTAACTTTACCAAGCCATTCGTGTTGCAGACTGATGCTTCGGAGACCGGCCTGGGAGCAGTCCTGTCCCAAGTCCATGATGACACCGAACACCCCGTCACCTACATTAGCAGGAAGCTCCTGAAGCACGAGAGGAGTTACAGCACGGTGGAAAAGGAGTGCCTGGCCATCAGGTGGGCGGTGGGTAAGCTAAAATATTACCTGCTCGGAAGGGAATTCCTCTTGATAACTGACCACGCCCCCCTGAAGTGGATGTATCGATGCAAAGACACTAACGCCCGGGTGACCCGGTGGTTCCTAGAATTGCAGGGCTTTAAGTTCACGGTCGAGCACCGAGCCGGGAGACTCCAGGGGAACGCGGATGCCCTGTCCAGGATGAACGAGGGCCTCTATAGTAACGCTCCCACCGAGGGCTGGGAGCTGAGGGGGAGGAAATGTGGTGGCCCGATCACGGATCAGTACACCACTGAAGAGGGGCGGGCTGTGCAACGGCGCCAGGAGCTGGGGAAAGTAATTCGCGGGGAATATTTCCCGTGGACGTATTTGAGGGACCGGCACCTTGGAGAGAGCCGCGCCGGAAAAGGAATCAGCACCAAGGTTAGCACCACCGAAACGCGTGCGGAATGCACGCCACTAACCTCTCGCAATTAACCCGGCACAGCTGCACCGAGTTGGAGGGGAGAGCAACACCCTACAAAAGGGCGAACTCGGTCGCAGAGCGGGGCTGACGGGCGAACGAGAGGAGACCCGCGGAGCCAGTGCAACCGAGCGAACGCCACGTGAGCACGTCAATCCGGCTAGAAGCCAACTAACCTGTGCATTTGATTCCTAGACGCCTAGGCGGGAAGCGGACTCCCGAGGCCGGGACACCCCGGAGAGATCACGGCCCCACAGCGGAGACGAGCGAGTGAACCCCGCCGCCTGAAGTCCGCCCTAATTCACCGGTTACCGTTTTTTGAAATTCCCTAATTTTTTGAGCACGGACTTATTTTCTAGTTTCCTTTTTTTTACCGTTTTTGTGCTCAGATTCCCGTGTATGAGAAGGGAATGGTTTTCGTTTGTCCTGGACACTAAAGTGCCCTGAAGGCACCGGCACTGGGAAAAAAAAAAGAGAAAAAAAAAGGAAAAGAAAAAATTATAATAAATTAATTTTTTCCACCATTTTACTCTCTCTCTCTCTCTCTCTCTCTACCAGCGGGGTACCACACTGGGTGTTCATTTAGACAACACATTCAGCTGGAATACACATTTGGAGAGTCTGTGCTCACGTCTCCAGCAGAGACTCTACTTTCTTCGTAGACTTAGAGTACATGACGTAGACAACAGGATTATGTTTATTTTTTATCAAGCTGTGCTAGAGAGCATGGTCAGGTATGGGATGTCAGCATGGTATGGCAACCTGACAGTAAAATTAAAATCTAAGCTGATGCGTCTAGTACAGACTGCCATGAAGGTCAAGGGGAGGAAGGAACAGCAGTCCCTCCAGTCCATCTATGAACAGTCTGTCTCTAGTCAGACGCAGAGAATACTGTCTGACCCATCCCATGTCCTCCATAGTGAATATGAGCTCTTGCCCTCAGGCAGACGGTATAAGGTACCTAGATGGAAGCTTAACCGGTTTAGATATTCGTTTGTGCCTACTTCCATCAGAATTTTAAATACTGTATAGTTTGTTCGATAGTGTCATGCGTGTTTGTTAGATAGTGTCATGTGTATTCAAGAGATGGTGCAATATATGGGATGGTGCAATATAAGGGTTGGTGCAATACAGTGTATGGGATGGATGGTGCAATATAAGGGATGGTGCAATATAAGGGTTGGTGCAATACAGTATATGGGATGGATGGTGCAATATATGGGATGGTGCAATATGATTAACGTGAATATGCACTGACTGTTATACTGACTGCATATAACGTGACTGTTGTTTGTGATTGTATGTGTTCTTTTTGTAATGTGTTGTCTGTTATCTTCTTTGTAGAGCCATTGATAAGCTGTATGTAGCCATCAGTCCAAGACAAATTTCCCTAAGGGGCTTTAATAAAGTGTATCGTATCGTATCGTATCGTATGTTTACATTCCTCCCTCTCCATGTGTTTGGAAAATAAATATATTTTTTGATGGTCGCAATTAATAATAATATGTATAATCATAATAATAACTTTACGTATATAGCACCTTTTATACATTGGATGCATCACAAAGTGCTTCACAGAATATAAGAGTAAACAACATAACTATGAACTATCAGTTTAATCAACATATATACAATACAATACTGTAAAATATTAAAACATAAAAAAGAGAAACAAAGAATATAAAATATACCGTTAAATGCTGTATTTTAAACATGACTGATGAAAAGCAATCTAACACATTATTGAACAACTATACAATTAACTAAATACCATGATCAACAGTTAGGTATTAGGCCTATATACTGTGATAAGAAGTTCCATAAGTGTGGTGCATAAAAACAGAAAGCAGCCTCCCCTCTGCATTTCAGTATAAGCTTTGTCCTGTTGTAATTCCCATATTATCATCCATTTGGTGGTAATTTCTCCATTTAAACATTACGTTCTCACTCAGAGGGCCACACATAGTTAACTTGTGTCAATAATCATTAGAATTATATATGTGTATTTTGTCATGTACTGTACACAGAAGGAGCACTGCATGGGAAGGGCCTACACTCCAAGTGTATTATAACTGCAGGCCACTACAGTAAAACTAAAGACAACGTGCAACTTATATCATGTATCAACTGTGGCAATGAGGGTCCACATACACTCAACCACCCACCCCTCCGTACCTATCACACTTACATGTACCCGACCCCTCCCCTGTTTTCTTGTCTAGTGACCTAACTATCATTTGGAATTCTGACAGTTTGAGCCAACTGCCAAAAATGAGTGTGTAAAATCATTCAAGAAGCGTTAACCTGCACATCGACTAATGTTCAGAAGCGAATATTGTAAACAATGGCATACTCAGTCAAGTGTATCTGTTTTAAAGGAGTCCTACATAACGAGGCAAAATCTGTTATTCGTACTCAGAGGGGAAACAATCTAGCAGAGCTACCGAATGAAAATCCAAAATCCAAAAATCACCAAAACACTCTTCATTCCTTATACATTTGCTTTAAAAGTAAAAGGTTTTGCATCATCCTTGCAAAGCTCAAGGCATGATGCAACAATCTATATGGTTATTGATCGTTGATTAATTTTAGGATGATGGCACAATTACAGTGTCTGTATTTTCTTAATGTCAACAATTTCAGTGTGATCATATTTAATGCAAGGGCAAGCCAATATGAATGCAGGAGGCAGACAGTTTGCTTTAAGATCATTAACACCTTACACTGCAGGACCATTAATAGTTCCCAGCATGTCCCTCAACGAAAAACAACAGCATGTTTTCCTAGACCAATTTACTTCATTATGTCAATGAGACCTATTTTTATTTATCTGCTGAGACAGCACCACAGACGGCCAAATTAAGGTGCTATTTTGGCAAATATGTTTCCTGCATAAAATGGAGGAACCATGGGACTCTGTTATCACCTCTATGTGAGGTTAGCCTTTTAATGATGATTTTACTCTCAATGGCATCCCGCTAATCTAAGGCGTCAGTCCCATTAAGTGATGCAATAATTTGCTCTCCTGCAAATGTCTTCCCTTGAGGGGAGTGATTGAGGGTTCATCTTTAAGTCTTTATATTATTTTATATGTGTGTTTTTGTGTCCTTGCTTTCTTACGATGTGCAGAACTAATGAATGTACTTTGAGTACCGGCAGAAAGAACAAAGAGTTGTCCACATTTATCAACAAGTTAAAATTAATCTGTGAAATGTAATGGTCTTTTTGCCATTAGATGCCATGGTCAAAAGTTATAACAAGTCAGCTGCATCAGACTGTAAGGCTACTCAGGCTTCTCAGACTTGTCTTCATTATAAGATTTTCTAGTTGGTACTGCAGGCCCTAGAAAATGTCCTTGACCCCAGTCAAGCAGGTTTTAAGCTTTTATCACCCCTTCTGTGTGGCAGGAGGAACTGAATACTTTAAACCTAGATTAGCAGGTTCAAGTTTCCATATGCTTTACTTCAACGAGAGTGACAAAGAAATCAACTTTCAACTTCAACTTGCTGTTAGTTAACTATGAAATCAATTTATACCTAAGAAGCTAAATCTCTTGCTGCCTAGTAACATGGATATGGAGTTTCCTAGCTTGTTTTTCTCTTTATAATGTGGCATGCTGAACTAGTGCCTTAGGTCAAACTGAGGAGTGTGGAGATGCTAATACCTTCTGCAGACCTAACCCTGACATGCTGCAGCAATATGTACAAGGTTTGCGGATAGTTGACAGTTATATTCTGTCAATGTTTCCTGCCTCTGCTTACAACATTCTTTTCACCAATAATCTCCCTGCTGAATACGCTTTCCAGTTGAGTAAAACATCACTGAGATTATCAAGCCAAACAAACAGGGTGGGTTACTAATTGTGCAAAAACCCCATACTGTTATATTTATTGTACATATATAGTACATGTACATACACTGCTGATATACACAATACATACTTCATACTTAATATGTATTCATAATAAATGTTTCACTCACAAAAAACTGAGTTTTTATTGTTAAACCTTGAGAAAATAGGTATTTAACTTGACTTAAATACCACATTTTGTGTGATATGAAATACGTAAAATAAGCGTAGATGCCTACTGGGCCAGCTTCTGAATTCTAGAAGATTCCAGTTGGAATGTAACTATGTGTCTGAACACAGCCTAAGCTCATCTGCTGTAATATAGGCACTTGTTGATAAACATGTGTGGTAGTGCCCTTATATCTGTGTAATGTTGCTTTCACACTCTACCAAGACAAGTTAAACATATGTTGAAATGATTATGTTGAAATATTCATGGTGGTTATTTGATGCTTTTTAAGTTTTGATGGTCAATGATATTTGGGGTTTATTATATTTAAAATGTAGGCTACACTAATGTTCTTAGATTAAGGTGATTGCAAAACAATAATGACTCTTAAGAGTACAGCTGCATCTGCCGAGTATTACGTTTTGATCTCCCAAAAATGATTATTTTAAGAGCTTTTCTGAACCAGGTGTAAAAGAAAGCATAAACCACAGGATTAAAAGTTGAATTCAAGTAACCGAACCAGACCAGGGCATCAACCAACACTGGGGGGATAGAATAACCGATGAAGGGGTCAATGATGTTGCACAGGAAAAAGGGGGCCCAGCAGATGAGGAAGACTCCAACCACTATGGCAAGGGTTTTTGCTCCTTTTCTTTCTCGTTGCCTAGATGCATTTTCCCCCTCCGCCTGAAACTTCCGTGTCATATCTTTAATAGACCTTGCCTGATGTCTGGCAACCACGTAGATTTTCAAGTAGATACTAAGTATGATCAGGCCGGGAATGAAAAAGGAGAATGTAGAGGCGACTACTGCTGAAGCGCGGCTAAAAAACACTGGACAGCCTCCAAAACAGTGCACATGTGCTTCAAAGAAGTCCTCACTGCCTTTTACATTGAGCCCAGAGAAGATCAGCCCGTAAGCAAACATAGCTGGGACCAGCCAACTGATGGTGAGCATGATTAGGACCGCAGCAGAGTTGATGAGGGTCCTGTACATTAGTGGGTCACAGACGGCAAAGTATCGGTCGACTGAGATGAATGAAAGATGGAAAATAGAGGAGGTGCTCAGCATGATGTCTGTGCTGGTGTGGAGTTTACACAGGAAGTCACCCATGTACCAACAACCTGTGACAGACCGTACAGCACTGCAGGGCATCACAAATGCCCCCAGCAGGAAGTCACACATTGCTAGTGAGAGGATGAGGTAGTTTGTGGAGGTGTGCAGCTGCTCAAAGTGTGCTATTGAGCTAATGACCAGAAGGTTCCCACTCATTGTTACTACTATGGTCAAGCCCATGAACAGGACCATGAGACACTGGAGACTCATGGGTAGAACTATCCTGCCACAAGATCCACTCAGGGACTCATAGCAAAAATGTGCTTCTGTGGAAACAATGCTGTTGCTGGAGATGTTTGAGAAACTCATCCTCAACGGCTGAAGGAAAAACAAGGGAGATAAATAAATAAACATTTATTGTCAACATTTCCAAACATTTCACACGAAGACAGATTAATTGAATTTCACACCATATTTAAGACACCCTCAATTACATTTCAAAAGTGGCAGCACCTGCCTGAACTCACTTTTATCACTTTTGTCAATATTTATAATGTCATCTTACTTTCAGTTTTAGTACTTGAAAAGAACAAGACTATACATCACAAAGCAGATTTAGTTACCAACAGAGACTGGTGCACTTTTTGAATGGCATTTGATTTCATGTTTAACAGCAAATTACTATTTTTTCAGTATCATGTAATATCACTGGTCACAATTGCAAGAATTTCCATGCACAAAGACTTGATAAACCTATTCACCAGATACTACCTTTAATGCTATGATTTAATACAAACCTGATAAGCTGGCACAGCGAGTAGAAATATGATATATGAAATAAGATATGTAACTTATATGTTCACTACAGAATTGTTTTATTGCCAATCACACTATCACCTTATATAACTTGAAATGCATGAAATGCCATTATTTCAGGTTAACTATAATGTGTATAAAGGACCTACTAACTTCACCTTATCTCTGAGTTGTCTGTGAAAGGTAACACCCACATCACTGGCATAATTTGGTCAACTGGGAACTGTTGTTGACTGTGAATTTGGGAATCATAATTTGATTTTGATAAAATAATAAAATATAAGGTTAACATACTTCAGGTCCTGCAGAATTGAAAAAGGTTATACTGTAATTGGTGGCCAAGGGCATGGGAGTTCAGACTATGCTGCCATCAGGCTAGAACATGGTAAAAAAACAAACCATGTTGTGTATGGAGCTGGGGGGTGTACTACGAAGCGAGATTACGGGGTTGGTGAGCTAACCTAAGCACTAAACCTGGGTTTCCTGGGCTCTAGGTCACTAATTTGGTTAGCCCGATTAGATTGTTGATGTTTTGGGACAAAGTCAGGACATTCGGTTTCATAAAGGGATTTCCCAATTTAGATGGGCTTGTTGCTGGGACAACAGTGTCTTAAGCACAAACTTGCAAAAACCAGGTTAAGATAAGTTAAAAGTTAAGTTAGGATATTAACATGTAAGTAGCCTATATAAACCAGCAGGTGAAATCTCTTTTGTATTTTTGTTTTTAATGTACACTTTGTGTTCTGTCTCAAATTTCTGAGTGGTACAAGCACTGCGGAATAAGAAAAAAAAAAAAAATGCTAATTTGCCACTGCCTGGAGGCAGGGGCTCCTAATTAAACATAAAACCACTGTATATCTACAGTGCAGTCCCTAGGGTTTTGAACAGTGGTACATTGTCTGTTCTTTTGGCTTTGTACTCGAGCAGCATATTGGTTTTGAAATGAAACAATAAATATGATGTTGCAGACTGACAGCTTTAATTTGAGGGTATTTATATCCATATCGGGTGATCCGTGTAGCAATTACATCCCTTCCCACACATTGTCCCCCATGTTAGAGGACCAAAACTAATTGGACAGTTGGCTTCGCAGCTGTTTCTGAATAGTCAGGTGTATTCAATCACTTCCTTAGTACAGGTATAAGAAAGCTTTCAGCATAGTCTTGATTCTAAGCTTTTGATTGCCTTTGTTATTGACTGTTATTGTCAGATGAGGACCTGAGTTGTGCCAACTGACACTCAAGGAAGCCATTAATGGGCTGAGAAATACGAAAAGCAGTCAGAGACAGGCCAAGGCCAAACAATACGGAAAATTCAGTTCAACTAGAGCAGGTAACTTTTTAACATTTTAATACTGCATGGACCACAAACAAGTTAACCATATCAAATGATATAGTTCCTCATGTGCCATAATACATTTTTGGGTGGGATGCCTGCTTTATTTCATTTTGATTAAGGAATACATGGGGCAGCATGGATGGTGCAGTGGATAGCACTGCCGCCTCACAGCAAGGAGGTCCTGGGTTTGAATCCCCGTCAGCCGGGGCCTCTCTGTGTGGAGTTTGCATGTTCTCCCTGTGTTTGCGTGGGTTTCCTGCGGGTACTCCGGTTTCCTCCCACAGTCCAAAGACATGCAGGTTAGGCTGATTGGAGAGTTTAAATTGCCCCTGGGTATGAGTGTGTGAGTGAATGGTGTATGTGCCCTGCGATGGACTGGCGACCTGTCCAGGGTGTATTCCTGCCTTTCGCCCCAATGTATGCTGGGATAGGCTCCAGCCCCATTGCGACCCTGTTCAGGATAAGCGGGTTAAGATGATGAATGGATGGATGGATGGATAAGAATACATATTATATTTAGCTCTATACACACAAACTGTATAAACAGAAGTTAAATGTGTCGTAAATAGACTGAGTATTACAAAAAATGCATGAGCAAAGGCTTTATGTATGGTTATATTTAAACGTATTTATACAAAAACAACCATGCATAAAACTTTGCTAAAAATTGGTCTACAGTCGCAAAATACTGAGCACCAAAGAAGTGATACTGGGTGCATTACAACACTTTTACTTAAATAAAATCTTGTAGTCCATGATATCCTTAGAGAGGCCAAGATGGGAAAAGGTGAGAAGATACCAGCACTCCTCATCCTCTTCCAACTGAGGTCCTGGCTTGGCATGGTTATTCTCAAAGATCTTTCTCATGAATGTGACAAACTGCTCCATCATCTGTTGCCTCTAGATGGTGCTCTCAATTATTTCAGATGAAGCATAAAAATAATTGAGTCTGTTCCAGGCTTTTCAGGGAACTGCATTAGGATTTTGAACTTGACCTAAGCATATCCTCCTGATGTGTTCACCTGACTCTTTACCAAGCCTTTTTGTTAACAGATCTAATTCCTCACTAGCTGTGAGACCTAGGCCCTGGATAGCAAGGTAAATGATGATTGCCATGCCCTGTAGCTCTCTGGTATATCATTAAAAAATATAGGCTTGTACTTACTCATTCCTGACGTGCAAAGTAACAGGCAAAGTTGTCCATGGCTGGAGCAGGGTTTATATCTGCTGAGGCATGGATGTGCTGGGCAGTGTGTAGCTGAGCTGAGGTTTGTTGGGTCTGATCAGCAATATCTAGGCGGCACTGCCTGTCTTCGAGGGGCGATTTAGCAGCCTCTCGCTTTGGTAATGGTGAAAAGGAGTAAAAACGTTAGTTTGTCTGGTGGCTTATTACAATGAAAGGGGATGGGCTAATGTAATTTTGAACTTCCCAAGTAATTACATTTTCATCTAGAGGAGGTGGTGAGGGTGTTGGGACCCTACTGTGAGGTGGAAAGCTGTATAATTTACATTGTCTCAACATACTGGTTTGCGCACTCGGTGATGTCCTTTTTTGACACAGAAATGCTAGATGTCCTATAAGATGCTTCCCCTTGCTGTCCTACAGCTGCTTCCTGAGCCTCCGTCTGGGCTAAAGCTGCCAGTTTAGCCTTTTCCTTTTGTGCCTGTTCAAATTTTAACCTAAATTTAAACCTAAAACTAAATTTTTAAACAAAACCTTCTGTTTTTAGTTTTGCATCCTCTTTGGCGAATTACGCTCATATACATACTGCCTCTGGCCTAGCACAAGCCCTTGCCCTCACTGGCTGACGATGAAGATGAGTGGCTATTCTTACTGCTTGCAACAGAAATCTGATGTTCTGTGTTCGTCCGTCCTACTATTCCAATTCAGTGCTTTAATCTGTTTCAGTTGGCCCACAACCAGTTGGACTTCTGCCTTTTCACTGTACTTTTCTCCTCATGGTGTTGTATTCAAAAGTAAACAGTAAGCCAAACTCCATTCAAAAACAACATGAGAGTCCGGATGTAGCCTTCTAGCTTCTGGGTTTATTGTTGACTCATTGGTGCATGGGGCCATGAATAGGATTGAAACTAAAAATAAAAATAAAAATACTATGCAATTATAAAATGGTCCCATTATACAGATAAATCTATATAATTATACAGATCAATCTAGCATTCAGATTCACCAAGAAACATTAAAGATATACACTGTGTACCATATAACATAAATCAATAGGCATGCTAAATGCTTTAACTGTAGCCTATGTATCTGAGACCGCTGTAGCGAGCAAGTTTTAATCAGAAGTTAATTGCAAGACAAAATGCTAAAATTTAACTAATTATTTTACATTTTTCACTCACAGGCAATGCTTTATGATTTTTTGAGGGGGGCAACAAGAGGATGAAAACAGATTAGCGTGATAGCTTCTCTCTCAGTGCTGAATCAGCCTCCAATGTAAACATGTGCTTTTAAATTCCAATTTCCTGAATTGCGATTTTAACAGATTGTGTTAAGGCAAAACATTCCCAGAGGAACGAACATTCATGGCTACTACCAACTTCAGGCATCAAGCAATTATCCCATGAAATCAGAGACAGTGCATGGGGGTGGGGGACAACATGTTTACCATTTGCTCGTTTAAAAACTATTTTTCTTAAAATTATTAAAAACATTTCATTTTAGCAATGAAAGAAATATCAGCGATATTGCATGCAATTTATTTAAACGTTTGAGAGCTTGACTGGATAAAATGCCAAATAGAAAAATAAGATGTATTCATAAGTGTAGATGAGAAACTGTTAAGGGTCATTTGAAATCAGTTGCACTCTGCATAAATATTTAATAATGAAGAGCCATTCTGAAAAACTTGTCCTGACATAATAATTTTAAACACCCTTTGGAAACAGGGATAGAAAAATCCATAAATGAGAGGGTTGCAGGTAGAATTAAAGTACGCCAACCATGATAGAGCATCAAATGCAATAGCAGGGGTGGAGAAATCAAGGAAAGGATCAGCAAGAACAATCAGGAAAAATGGCAACCAGCACAAGAGAAAGACTCCCAGTACAATGCCAAGGGTCTTTGCAGCTTTCTTCTCTCTTTGTTCAGATGTGCAGTTATTTTTATTATGTTGTGCTCTTCCCAAACTGCAGTTAATCTTTCTGGCTTGCACTTTTGCAACATGAAAAATCTTCATATAAAGGCCTGTCATCAATGCGCCTGGAATGAAGAAGGACACCAAAGAAGCCATCACCCCCCCTTGTTTGTTGAAAACATGAAAACAGGTGCCTGTGCAAGAGGTTAACTCCTCCACATTGACTAAATACATTTTAGAGAGAATCACCCCAAACCCAAATGCAAGGGAAATCAGCCAGCTGATTCCAATAAGGGCTGCTACCTTGTGCATAGATACCAAGGTTCTGTACTGAAGAGGCTTACAGATGGCCAAATATCTGTCAACAGAAATGAGACCCAGGTGCAAAAGAGATGCATGGCCCAGCATGATGTCAAGGCTGGAGTGTATCTTACAAAATGTCTCTCCAAAATACCAACAGTTTTCCACAGATCTGATCATGCTATATGGCAGAACTAAAACCCCCAAGAACCAGTCGGTGAATGCTAAAGACAGAACGAGAAGGTTGGTTGGAGAATGGAGCTGTCTGAAATGAGAGATGGAGATGATGACCAGCAGGTTCCCACAGACAGTCATCAGAATGATGAAAGCCATGGACACATACATGGCTACTTTGATGAGGATCAGTGTTTGACTTCGTGGGCAGGATCCTTTCAGGTACGCAAAACAGTATTCCGTTTCTGCAGAATCTCCCGTCAAGTTATGACCCAGAATGTCCATGTTTGGAGACACTTCCAATTAACAGCTATATCAAAGAAATATTTGCATGATTATTGTAATCTTATTTAACAGATAAAGATAAGCTTCACGGATTAGCAGTCTCAATTTCATCATACAATTACATTAAACAATTTTGCATAAGATGCTTACCTGTGTATTTTTACTCTGCAAATGGTATTGAAGATAAACCTATGTGAACTCCTGTGTGCAGTAAAAGGGATGAAGCAAATCTTTTCAGTCATTTTAACATGAACAGCCTGTGTTCCTTGAAAATAGTTCATTTCATTTGATCTATCAGTCTATCAGCAGTGAATTTTCAGACCGGTTATATACCTAAATAGCCAATGACAACACCCCTCTGAGTGACAAAAATGACGTATGAGAGAAGCAATGGCATCTGCAGTCATCTGAATCTTAGAATTCAGATGTGTGAATTCCATCTAATTACAAATAAAATGGCAATTTAATGAGGTCATAAAGTTATGAGTAGCTTGGTGATGCAAATATAAATTAAGGTGATGCCACTGTAGGGGTAGATGCCATTGAGAAATATTTTACCAGCAACATAAATGTAATTAACAGGAAGAGACTGTTTAAGTACTATCTATAATAAAATATTTTTATGATTGTTTTCATCTTTTCATCAAGAGACAAGGTTCACTGATTATTATACAAAAATATGGGCACCCCTGGTTTAAATGTCTGTTCCAATGAATCTGTACATGATCAAAAACAAACCTGAACTCTAAATGGTAGTTAGGCATTAAGATCTTTCTGCAAATTTTTAAGCAAGATTTTTACTGATTATGAATTAGAAAAAAAAGTAAAAGGTCCCTGTGCAAAAGTTTGGGAACTTACTTTTACTTTAAAAAAATATAATTAATAAGCAGGTGATTTACTTGTTAGAGCTTCAATGAGTCAGGTGAGTATAATTCCAGGGCTGAACAAACAGAAACACTAAAAACATCATTTTTTTAGAAAAATTGACATTTCTATTTTTTTTACTTTTACATAGCATGAATGCATGTTTGAAGGTGCTATTCCATGATTGTTGATGCTAAACAATTTGTTCAAACTGGTTTGAAGCAATTAGTCTGCAAAATTAGTTCTGATGGTCAGTTGTTATTGCCTGAGCCATGGGGCCGACATGCTCAGGCAGTAAGAGCAATCGTCTGGCAGTCGGAGGGTTGCCGGTTCATTCCCCCGTCAGGGCTGTGTCGAAGTGTCCCTGAGCAAGACACCTATCCCCTAAATGCTCCTGACGAGCTGGTCGGCGCCTTGCATGGCAGCCAATTGCCGTCGGTGTGTGAGTGTGTGTATGAATGGGTGAATGAGAAGCATCAATTGTACAGCGCTTTGGATAAAGGCGCTATATAAATGCCAACCATTTACCATTTGTTCCAGTATTTAAGGTAACATGAACTTTGAGCAGTGTCACAGTGTTAAACACGATGGCATGACTGAAGGAGCTCTCTGAGATTGTTCGTAGCCGCATTGTAGCCTTACATGATGCCGGTTGGTCACTTGATGAAAAGAATCATCTGGTGACATAAAAGTTATGACTTGGCCCTCTCAAAGTCCAGACCTTAATCCGATTGAGCAAATCTGGGATTTGCTGGATACCAAGATACATAAATCTGTTGTAACATCAAAAGAATCTCTTTAGAATGAACTTCAAACCATATGGAATGGTTTAACAAGTGAAGAAATTTAAAAAAAAATGTGAACTGCAATGCAAAGCAAAGGGTGGCCACACTAAATATTGACTTTTTTCTCCAAAAGAGACTATTATTTTTGTTTTCACAATATATTGTTATCTCTTTACTTATTTTCATCTACATGAACCAATATTACATGAAATAAATACTTGGTTTCTGATTTATCTTCATTGTGTTCAGTGTATAATCATCACTGCACACCACCAAAGAAGGTATGTTTGGAGAAAAAAGGGTGAAGCCTTTGTAGAGAAGAGAACACCATGCCAACCGTGAAGCATGGAGGTGGATCCATTATGCTTTGGTGTTGTGTGGCAGCTGGGGCACAGGAAATATTGTTAGAGTAGAAGGAAGAATGGATTCCACCAAATATCAAGAAATTTTAGAGTCAAATTTTCAAAGATCAGTCCAGACATTGAAGTTGAAGAGAGGTTGAGTATTCCAGCAAGACAATATTCCTAAGTATACCTCAAAATCAACCATGAAGTACCTCCAGGAAAGACGGATGACGGTTTTGGAATGGCCACCGCAGTCCCCAGACTTGATTATAATTGAAAATTTGTTACCGCAGTTACCGCAGCCGTCACCAATGTCCCTCTCCTCATTTGGCCTCCGACGCGGACACACACCCTGGGATTTCTCTCAAAGCCAGAAAAACTAAAATAACAGAAATAAAACAAAACCAAAATTCCAAAACACTTATTTAAAAATTGGGATCTGAGCCTGTTCCTTTCTGGCTGCCTGAAACCACACTGTTGCAAACCCCACTCTTTTATTTCCTTCCCTGTGTCTGAGAGGAGGAGGCCAATTACCCTGGTCCACATACATGTGTGCTGCCAATTACCAATGCTGAAGTGCTCTTACCAAGCCGGCAGCTTGTCAAGCTCACCTCCTGACATAGCAAGAACAACACCCCAATGTTTTCTTTAAAACAGAGGTGCCCAATCTTATCCTAAAAGGGCCGGCGTGGGTGCAGGTTTTTGTTTTAACCCAGCAGTAACACACCTGATTATACTAATGAACTAATCGTGGTCTTTAATCAAGACCTTGATGAGTAGAATCAGCTGTCTTAGTACTGTGCTAAAACAACAACCTGCACACACACTGGCCCTTTCTGGATAAGATTGGATACCCCTGCTTTAAAACTAGCTAGCTAGCAATCTAATTATAATTCAGGAACAGAACCTTTAATTTACAAATTCTGCTTAAATCTCTGCTTAAACTGCTTAAATCTTGACAGCATGCAGTCTCTGGATTCTTGCATTTATAAAGCAGTGTATTCAAGACAGAAGTATGGTAGCTAGCTAGCTATTTAATGAATAGCCTATACAACGTAAAATTAGATGGTTAGTTAGCAAGCGGCTGTATCTACAAACATTATGCTCTATAAGCTAGCGATGAAGGCAGGCAAAGTCCAGCCATTTCAGACGGCTAAATTAGGCTAAATTAAATAAATATATATTTAAACATGAAATAAATAAATGACATTAGAATTGCAGTCAAACACCCACTGTAAACCAATGACTGGCAGACTCAATTTTAGCAAAGGCATTCTGGGCTTCTGTGAATAGCAGAATATCTATGGCCCAGGGGTGCAAAAAAATGTGCCCTGCCACGTTTCTGGCAGCAGCCAGTTACAGTGGTAAAAATACATTACCCCCATGTGGGCACACCCCACGGCCAGAAGCATGAGGCATGCCCAGCCAAAACTGACAGATCTGAGAGATAAAATGAAGAAAACTGCCTTTGTTATTAAAGTTTTTATTTAGTCAATTATACACAAACAGACAGTATTATTACTTTTAGTTATACAACATTTAAAGGCCTCTGTGAAATATATACACGAAAAGCAACCAAAATAAACATTTATCAACAGCAGTACATCCAGATCAACACAGTGTCCCAGCTGCGCTGTGAGCGAAAAATCGATCCCATGACCTCTCAAATTTCCCACCTTCATTATTGACTCTAGCCAACATATGTTCATATGATACTATTTCTAACATAGCTTCCATCCATTTTTTTATGCCTGGAGAGGATGTACTTTTCCATAATCCAAGGATCATTCGGGCAGCTGTGACCACCCCTACATTTATCATTACCAGGTCATCCCTTGAAATATTGGACAATTCTGCTTGGTCTCCCAGTAGGCATATTCTTGGTGACACATCGTCGTACCCAGCCACTCCCCTATGCATTTTAGCACTTTCTTCCAAAATGGGTAAACAAGTTCACACTCCCAAATAGCATGAAAGAATGTTCCTGTTTCTGTCTGACATTTCCAACATAAATTATTGGTCAGCAGGCCCATCCTGTGGAGCCTAGAAGGAGTAAAATAAAACCTATGTATTACCTTGTACTAAGTAAATTTCCCCCTAGCCTCTTTTATATATCTCCCGGTATCTGATAATATTTTTGACCACTCCTCATCACTCAGATCACACCTTAAGTCCTTCTGCCAAATGATCCTCAGATTTTTACACATATCTTTTTGTAACCTGTTAAAGGTTTTGTAGAATGTAGCGGCCCTGTGTGTTATACAGGGTAGTTCCAAAAATTCCATCACTGGATTATTGCCCAGAATTATTTGGTCCTTATTGATACAGTCTCTAATTTGTAAGTATTTCCAGAAATTACCTTTGCTTTCCAAATCATATTTTTGCACAAGTTCAGAAAATGATATAAACACTCCATCCACATACAGGCCACTCATCCTGTATATCCCTTTTATAAGCCATTGATTCCAATAAACAGTCTTTTTACCAATACGTATGGCAGGATTGTGCCATATAGAGGCATATGATTGTCTTAAATGTGACACACCACACATCTTGTGCACTTCTCTCCAGACTGCTTTAGAATGAGATAGTACTGGATTTGAAGAGTAATCATATCCATTAGTCTTTGAACCATGTGAAAGAACATCCAAAGGTTTGAAAGGATTTACTAGTTCCTGTTCAATTTTGATCCAGCTCAGCTCTGGATCTGTTCCCTTCCAGTGCTTTATCAATCTAGACATTTCAAATGACATGTTGTATAGCCTCACATTGGGTAATGCCATACCTCCCATGTCCCTTGGTGAGCACATTTTCTTTATGTTGATCCTTGGTCTCTTCTTGTCCCATAGAAAATCTTTCATAATATCGCTTAAACAACTGTGGTGATATACTAACAGGCAACATCATGGAAACATAATTGAATTGTGGGGTAACCACCATTTTAATCACATTAACTTTCCCCCATAGAGTAAGCTTTAATTTCCCCCATTTATCCAGGTTCATTTTAATCTTCTGGAGGAGTGGTTCCATATTTGAAGGCATTATTTTTTCCAAATTAGAGTTTAATTGAATACCCAAGTACTTCATACCTGAAGATATCCATTTGAAATTATATGATGTAATATCACTAGAGTGACATGTATTCGAAATAGGCATACCTTCCGACTTGTGCCAATTTATCTTATAACCTGACAATCTAGAATATGAGTCAATACATTCAAGTAACACCGGTAAAGAGCAGGCAGGATCTGTTAACACTGCTAAAATATCGTCAGCATACATAAATAGCTTATGCTCCCTACCCCCTGCATGCACACCCTTAATTCTTACATCAGCTCTGATTGCTGAAGCCAGTGGTTCTAGAGCTATCGTAAAGAGCAATGGAGAGAGAGCGCAACCTTGCCTAGTCCCCCTAGAAAGGCAAAAAAAATTCGAAGTCAGCCCATTTGTGAGAACAGCTGCTCTTAGGTTGGAATAGGGTATTTTCACCCAGTTACAAAAACCAGGCCCAAACCCAAATTTTGAAAGAGCAACCATAAGGAAACCCCATTCCACCCGGTCAAACGCCTTCTCGGCATCTAGTGAGAAGGCTGCCACCGGTACCGGACTAGAGCGATTCATATATGTAAGAAGCCTTCTCATGTTATCCACTGAGGACTTGTTCTTAATAAAACCTACTTGATCCCCATTTATGATGTCTGGTAGCACTCTCTCTAACCGTGACGCCAGCGTCTTTGTCAAGATCTTACAATCTACCCCAATAAGACTTACGGGTCTATAATTAGATGGATCTGAAGTATCTCTGTCCTTTTTAGGGATAAGAGAAATTAAAGCATCATTAAATCTGCCAGACAAGGAGCCTGTCTCAAACGCTTCCAAATACACCTCGTGTAAAATGGGAGCCAGGATATCAACATATTTCTTATAATATTCAACCGGGAAGCCATCCAAGCCTGGTGACTTCCCTGTTTTCATGGATAAAATAGTAGCTCTAATCTCTTCTTCTGTTATAGAAGCATCCAGCTTCCCCTTTTGCTCATTAGAAATAGTGGGCAGTTGAAGACCTGAAAAAAATGCCTCCACTACCTCTGGGCTAGGCATACAGGCAGATGTGTAAAGATCCTCATAAAACTTTTCAAAAACCCCATTAATTTATTTTGTTGAAGTTACTACCCCATTACCCCTCTTAATCATTGGAATGTTGTTAGAGTTATCCTGTTGTTTCAACTGTCTAGCTAATAATCTGCCATTTTCACCCCCTTCATAAAACTTGGTTTTAAGTCTAAATAATGCATACTCAGCTTTTTTGTTATATATGTCATGCAACTGATACTTCAAATGACAAATTGTTTGGTATAAATTATCCGAATAGTGTCCTCCTAAATCCTTCTCTAAATCACTTATCTCTTTTTCTAATGTTTGTTCTTTCTTTGCATTTTCTTTTTTCACTTTTGAAGAGTGGGCAATAATTTTCCCTCTTATATATGCCTTAGATGCAAGAAAACTGCCTTTAAATATTATGCATTTATGTACTTGATTTTCTGTCAGGTAAATCAGTGATTTAGCAGACAAAAAAAGCCAACGTCAGATATTACGAACATTTTTATTAAAACATTTATATTAAAATATTAGGATTATTTTTTCCTCACTGACAGATCTGGTTTTCCCACTGACAGATTGGGCGTGGGGTGGCGCCCAATGTGCCCCTATTGAGCAACCACCGCTGCAAAAGTTATTGGACATTTGCTTCTCAGCTGTTTATGACTAGTCAGGTGTATGCAGTCGCTTCCATGGTGTAAGTATGAGAAAGCATTCTTATATCCTACACAAATCACCCAAGATGGATGTAGATGCCCTCAAATTAAATGTGACAGTCAGCAATCAGCTGGAGAACTGAGGCAAAAGTACAGCAATTGTACCACTATCTTAAGCAAATACACACGGACTGCACTGTAAGGAACATGCTTCCATAATCAAAAGGCGGGCTGGTACTCTTTTGATTATGTAGCCATGTTGTGCCCGCTTCAGAATATTTGAAAAACTGTACTTGGCGGAAACCCACACTGATTCACACACTGACTTTGTTTTTGGATAGAAACCTAACAAAAAATATAGTAGTCATGCCAATGTTGTTGAAAATCATAAAAAATAATTATTCATGAAATGACTTAATGAAATAAACAATAGTAAGTAAGAATGAATTATAATCTCAGATAAAACAGATCTCATGTGCAGCATGATAGAAATAAGAAGTGCAACCATAGCGACAGTCAAGCCTGAGGTTAAAAAATGCAGTGCGCAGTTTATATGCAAAATATGGGTATAATGGATTGATAGGCTTCTGATTTTAATTGTGATCTATCCACAATGGAAAGTAAAGTAATGTAAAGTAATGAAGTGAATGAAAACAGCAAAAAACACAATATGTAACACCATGAAAAAAACCCAGCCATACTAGCACCAATTGCTGTCAGCATATCATTGAAAAACTATGAGTAAGGGATACTGTGAGTGTTTTTTGGTATCAGGAATTATCCGCATAAATATTTAATAATGAAGAGCCATGCTGAAAAACTTTCCCTGATATAATCATTTTAAACACCCTCTGGAACCATGGATAGAAAAATCCATAAATGAGAGGATTGCATGTAGAATTAAAGTACCCCAACCAAACAAGAGCATCAAATACAAGAGCAGGAGTAGAAAAATGAAAGAATGGATCAACAATAAGCACCATGACAAATGGCAGCCAGCACAACAGAAAGACTCCCAGTACAATGCCAAGCGTCTTTGCAGCCTTTTTCTCTCTTTGTTCAGATGTGCAGTTCTTTTTATTAAGTCGTACTCTTGTCATTGCCATGCTACAGTTGATTTTTCTGGCCTGCACTCTTGCAACAAAGAAAATCTTCATATAGAGGGCTATCATCACTGTGCATGGAATGAAGAAGCCCACAAAAGCAGCCATCAACCCCCCTTCTTGATTAAAGAATATAATACAGGTACCTGTGCAAGCATTTATGAACAACTCCTCCATACCGACTAAATTAATTTTAGAGAGAATCACCCCAAACCCAAATGCAAAGGAAAACAACCAGGTGATTCCAATAAGGGCTGCCACCTTATGCATAGTTACTGATGTCCTGTACTGAAGAGGCTTACAGATGGCCAGATATCTGTCAACAGAAATGAGACCTAGGTGCAGAAGGGATGCAATGGACATCATGATGTCAAGGCTGGAGTGTATCTTACAAAATGATTCTCCAAAATACCAGCAGTTTTCCACAGATCTGATCATGCTATATGGCATAACAAAAGCCCCCAAGAACCAGTCGGTGCATGCTAAAGAGAGGATGAGGAGGTTTGTGGGAGAATGGAGCTGTCTGAAATGAGAGATGGAGATGATGACCAGCAGGTTTCCACACACAGTCATCAGAATGGTGAACACCATGAACATGTACATGGCTACTTTTATAGGGATCAGTGTTTGACCTCTTGGGCAGGATCCTTTCAGGTGTGGGAAACAGTACTGTGTTTCTGCTGAATCTCCTGTCAAGTTGAATCCCAGACTCTCCATCTCTGGAGACATTCACAGTTGGTGCCTTTAACAAAATATATTTTAATCATTATTTTCCTCTTTTCTAACATGATTATACAATTGCATGATTCTGTTACTTGTTGCATTCATAATGAAATAACTGTGAATTTGATCATTGCAGTTTTTTCATTCACTTAATTGATATTATATGCTCATTTTCATGTTTCCATGCTTACCTGATATGTATATAGTCTTGCTCATCCAAGAGTATTGAAGATAAATATATGTGAACTCCTGTGTGCAGTAAAACTGAAAAAGCAGATACAAATAATAATTATTTTCTTCACTAATTCAATCATGCCAACATACTCTTTCCTTGAAAACATTTAATGTAATTTGATCAATCAGTCTATAAGTCTATGATCTGTCCTAATATTTCAGACCCATTATATACCGAAACAGCAAAAGGCAACACCCATCTGACTGACAAGAATGACGTATGAGAGAAGCAATGGAACTATTATTTGTAGCTATGGGATACTGCAAAGAGCTATCACTGATGAAACACTTTTTTCCTCTCCCCCCTGCTTTCCTCCTGCAATATCATATGTTTAAAGTAATTTAATAATGCACCGCAACAGAGGATAAAAGTGTGTTTTGTCTTATTTTACAAGTCCGACAAACTCATTTATCCAGGTGATCCTCTGAAATGCAACATCCATTTTCACGGCAGTGTTGCAGAATTCAATATGAATTTACATGCAAATCTTTAATCTTGGTGTAAGTCAACTTCTGAAATCCTGCCACCAATACCCAATGACAAAAATGGAAAGGTATGATTTAAGTCTTACTCAGTTCAGGTATTTAAAAAATACCTGAAAACCCCTCAGGCACTCAGGCTGCACCTGAGCCTGTTTGGTAATTTGGTCACTTGATGTGCACCAAAGTGAGAGGAGTTAGTTGCTGTAGATTCCAGTTGTGTTTCAGGAAAGGATCTTGTCAAATTCGATGGTGAAAGGCAAGGTTCAGATCTTTATTTATTAATTATAAATGCTCTGTCTTTATGAGCATCTTCAGTCTAACACAAATCATTATTGAGAATGTCACAGTTTAAATACTATTTATCTGCCATTGGGCTAGCTAGGATGAAGGGTTTCTTGAATATGATAATTCACTCCTACCTCAGACAAAGGGGTATTTACCTTCCTACTTTACATTCATTGATCTAGCCAGTGGTTCCTTTCTGGTGAGATCAATGACTTTTCACATATTATAATGCTGTTCAACCAACACTTTTTTCCTTCCTATGGCTCTAGACACTTATGTCTCGGTGAGAAAAGGTACTCAACAGGATGAACATTTGAACTTAAATAGGAAACAAATATAGTCACAAATAAATAAAATATATGAAAAAATTGTATTGCTATGTTGCACCATTTCTGTGTTATGGATACCCTTTAAGCAATTAGCATAAAACATTAAGCCTTTTTTTACGCAAAAAAACTCAATTTAAATCCAACAGATCCTGACAAAAGACCACTTATTCTGTAGGTAATGTACATGCTTTTGTCATTTCATGACTGTACATTTTATTCCATTTGAATTGGACCTCAACATTCAAAATGTTGACGATGAATTGTCCATAGACTTAGCATGACAAAACACAAAGCTGACATGAATGATGGTAATTGAATGTTCTGTCCAGCAACGGTATCGCGTGCAGATCATGGCTAGATAACACACAGTAGCCAGTCTCACTGTCAGTCCAAAGTGGAAAGGAAGCTAAGGGTGGCCAAAAAGACCAGCTTGGTCTGCATACATAAACAGAAAACTCACAGCTAAATCGACAGATATTTTAGCTAGTTTATTAGGCTACTGATAAAAACAAATACAAAAATGAGTTCACTAGGTTAGCCAGCTAGCTCTACACAGAAAAATGGCAGTCACAGTGTTAATGCCAGCGAGTTAACTAGCTAGCTAGCCTATAGTTAGGCTTTTAAAAGTAGTTATACCTTGGTAGCTAGCTAGCCAACTGGCTGACGCAAATGTGTGTGTGTCTCCTTAAGATTTGACTGAATAAATGCATTTCAGACAGCGGAATTATTGTTAAAATGGAGAAGAATGATGCCAATTTAAATCGCACAGGTCGGGACAATAAGCAAATACAGACACACTGTCGGTGGCGTTAGGATAGTCAAATTGTGGAAATTTTGTTACTATAAAAGAGAAAGCATTGGCAGACTGAGTCTTAGCCTATCTCGGGGATCTTAAACCGCAGAACATTACTTTTTACATACTGCAGTCCCACCGTATTCAGTATATAGCTATGTAATTAAACCATGAAAAACAAATCTTGAGTCCAGACTTCAATATTTGGTAGTTTGCTTATTAATGAAATAGAGCTTTCGCCACTCTATTTAAGAGGGAGCAGTATTTAATATGGAAGTATTCTTCCTGATACATCCACTTTACCTCCCTATATTCAGTGTGTGCAGACTTTGTCATTTACACCTATTATTGTTTTGATAAGTGCAACAGATGCAAAATGAATTGCATATACAGTGGTTTCATGTTTAATTTGGCAGTTTGTTTCCATCCATCCATCCATTATCTTAACCTGCTGATCCTGAACAGAGTCACAGGGAGGCTGGAGCCTATCCCAGCATACATTGGGTGAAAGGCAGGAATACACCCTGGACAGGTCGCCAGCTCATCACAGGGCACACACACCATTAACTCACACACTCATACCCACGGGCGATTTAGACTCTCCAGTCAGCCTAACCTGCATGTCTTTGGACTGTGGGAGGAAACCAGAGAATCCGGAGGAAACCCACGTAAACATGGGGAGAACATGCAAACTCCACACAGAGAGGCCCCGGCCAACCGGGATTTAAACCCAGGACCTCCTTGCTGTGAGGCGGCAGTGCTGCCCACTGCACCATCCGTGCCGCCTGACCAAGGCATGACAACACAAAAGTAAACTAATACCACACTGTCGCATGCCAGATTGTCCACCAGATGGAGCCAGACAAGGGTCAGCAACTTCTCCCCAATTCTACTGCCTAATAGACTTGATCAAGTTCACCTGTGACTTTTAAGCTGCCCTGTTTTCACCAGTTTTTCCCCCAACTTTTCTTCTGTGAGGGTTTGCTGCTGAGCGCCTGTATTTGCAATGATGTATGTCTTCCGCTTCTCTAAGAGATTCTTATTTGTAAAATTATTTTTGTTTCTTTTTTCAAGTGATTTTTTCAAGAATGTTATTGTCTACTTTTTGAGTGCTCTGCAGTTGGACATTTATTGTGTTTTGGCTTGTGGCTATCTAGACTTGTGTACACATAACAATTCCAATACATCATACCACATTTACCAAAGCATAACACACTTTTCATCACAGTAATAAAAACACATGCAAAACCAGCCAGCACCCTAGAACACTTGCTAGTACTGGGCATTCTCAGAGCTGGGCATATCACAAATCACTAAGCCAGGGGTGTCCAATCTTATCCAGAAAGGGCCGGTGTGTGTGCAGGTTGTTGTTTTAGCACAGGACTAAGACAGCTGGTTCTACTCATCAAGGTCTTGATTAAAGACCACGATTAGTTCATTAGTATAATCAGGTGTGTACTAATAATCAGGTGTGTAGTATAATCAAGTACTTACCAAACTCCAAACACCTGATGGCGTTGGCTCTGGCCTTTCTAGTGTTAAACTTCTGAGTGCTTAACTATTGTCAAATAGAGAAATATAATCTTATTTTTTAACTGTATATGAGAATCTGTTATGGGTTGTTGGTCATCACTTGTTCTCTGCATAAATGTTTAGTAATGAAGAGCCATTCTGAAAAACCTTTCCTGATATTATAATTTTAAACACCCTCTGGAACCAGGGAAAGAAAAATCCATAAATGAGAGGGTTACATGCAGAATTAAAGTACCCTAACCAACCAAGAGCCTGAACTACAACAGCAGGAGTAGAAAAATGAAAGAAAGGATCAACAATAAGCATCATGCCATATGGCAGCCAGCACAACAGAAAGACTCCTAGTACAATGCCAAGCGTCTTTGCAGCCTTTTTCTCTCTTTGTTCAGATGTGCAGTTCTTTTTATCAAGTCGTACTCTTGTCATTGCCATGCTACAGTTGATTTTTCTGGCCTGCACTCTAGCAACAAAGAAAATCTTCATATAGAGGGCTATCATCACTGTGCATGGAATGAAGAAGCCCACAAAAGCAGCCATCACCCCCCCTTCTTGATTAAAAAATAAAATACAGGTACCTGTGCAAGCATTTATGAACAACTCCTCCATACCGACTAAATTAATTTTAGAGAGAATCACCCCAAACCCAAATGCAAAGGAAAACAACCAGGTGATTCCAATAAGGGCTGTTACCTTGTGCATAGTTACTGAGGTCCTGTACTGAAGAGGCTTACAGATGGCCAGATATCTGTCAGCAGAAATTAGACCTAGGTGCAGAAGTGATGCAATGCACATCATGATATCAAGGCTGGAGTGTATCTTACAAAATGATTCTCCAAAATACCAGCAGTTTTCCACAGATCTGATCATGCCATATGGCATAACAAAAGTCCCCAAGAACCAGTCGATGCATGCTAAAGAGAGGATGAGGAGGTTTGTGGGAGAATGGAGCTGTCTGAAATGAGAGATGGAGATGATGACCAGCAGGTTTCCACAGACAGTCATCAGAATGATGAAAGCCATGGACACATACATGGCCACTTTGATAAGGATCAGTGTTTGACTTTGTGGACAGGATCCTTTCAGGTGTGGGAAACAGTATTGTGTTTCTGCTGAATCTCCTGTCAAGTTGAATGCCACGCTCTTCATCTCTGGACACATTCACAGTTGGTGCCTTTAACGAAATATATTTGAATGATTGTTTTTCTCTTTTTTAGCATTAATAAACCTTTTTATTACTTTAATAAATAAACAGTATCATTATACAATTGTATTTATTATAAATGAAAGATGTTTATGATTCTGTTATTTCAGTCATTCACAATGAACTGTGTGAACTTGATAATTGCAGTTTTTATTCACTTACCTGATATTATGTGTTAATTTTCATGATTCCATGCTTACCTGATATGTAAAACAGATAAACTTAAATAAACAGATAAAACAGATTAACTTAAAAAACATACTCCTTCATTAAAAATGATCAGTCAAACTATAAGCCTATGATCTGTCCTGATTTTTGAGACCAATTATATACCCAAACAGCAAAAGGCAATGCCCATATGAATGACAAGAATGACGTATGAGAGGACCAATGGAACTGTTGTTTGTAGCTATGGGATACTGTGAAGAGCTATCAAAGATGAAGGCAACACTTTTTTCCTCTCCCCCCCCCTGCTTTCTTCCAGCAATATCATATGTTTAAAATAATTTAATAATGCATCGCAAAAGAGGATAAATGTTTGTTTTAATTTGTCAATAGTTTAAGTTCAGAGTTCCGACAAACCTATTTATCCAGGTCATTTTTTGAAATGCAACTGCCGTTTTCACGGCAGTGTTGCAGAATTTTGTATGAATTTACATGCAAAACTTTCATCTTGGCGTAAATCAACTCCAGCATGAAATCCTGCCATCAATACCCAATGACAAAAATGGAATGGTATGATCTAAATCTTATTCAATTTAAAGGTACAATAGGTAATTTCAGACTCCTAACGGTCAAGAGAGGAACTGCAGCAACGAACACCCTCAAAATACAAGTACTGTTTTGGAAAGTTAACAGTGACAAATGCGACAGAGTCTGCCATCTTTTCGTAGTTTTCTCATAAGAAAATGTTAGCAGAACAGGTGAATTTATGAAATGTTCACTTTATACGTTTTGTCTTTTTGAAGTTTGCACTTTATCTAACAAACTACATTATGAGCATGCAACTTATTTGGCTATGGAACTAACTGGATTTATAACAAAGATATGATAGTGTACCACAAATTATGCAACTGCAACATACAGTTTGAGAAAAATAAAGGTTTAGCATGATTGAACACGTAAAGAGATAAATGTAACACGTAGCTGCCCAAATTGCACTCCAGACAAGCGATCACTTAAACTCATTATACTATTGCTTATCTAGTTAGAAAACAAGACCAATTCGTTATTAGTAACAAGCAAATGAGCTATTACTAGTTAGCTTTCCGAATTTACAAATATCGGTATTGCCTATATTTTATTGTAAGTGGATATTGTAAATTTGTCAAGCCAACTACAGCTAATTTGCTTGTTGCTACCGATAACAAACTGGTATTGAGTTGTTTTATAACTAGTTATGTAGTCTTTGCTTGATAATAAGCAATAGTATACAGAGTTTCAGTGATCGCTTGTCTGGAGTGCAATTTGGGCTGCTACAGGAACAATCAGAATAAGCCCCCACCAACTGGCTGTGGCAGTTAGAACCAATTATCAACCAATGAGCTTGAATTGTCGTACAGCTGTATAATGTTTTGATACAGAGTGATGGACCGACAAATGTACACTTTTAAACCCAAATCTATGGACTATAAACACAGGCAGAGGGTGAGTCAACATGTCAGTGAGCCTTTTTCAATGATCGGAAGGAATTTACAATGGTCTTGTAACAATGTTTTAAAACAGAAATCTTACCTATTGTACCTTTAAGTTTCAATTTGTATTTAAAAAAAACCTCCAAAACCCCACAGGCATTCAGGAAAACTATTTTCCGGCCAGTGCAGGGCAAAGTTGTGGATGGATTTTGATGCACCAGAGCCCGTTTGGAAATTTGGTCACTCGATGTGCACCAAAGTGAGAAGAGAGATGTGGTGGGGGTGTGTCACTGAAAATCAAGCAGTGCATTGCAATTTTCATATCAGCATCGTCTGCCATTTGCACAAATCACAACCCACCATATGGTGAGTTGCTAATTACGCGCAGTATCAATTTTTATTGTGGACAAAAATTCACTTTTTTTGTATTATGACTTTTCATTACTTTCTTAGGAACATATGCACAAGTTCATAAATGATATATTAAAAAAAAGTACAAATCTGAATATTAGGTAAAACACGTTTTTGTCTCAGTGGATTAAGCTAATTTTTTTTCTTTCAATGTGATGAATGACTCAACAGCTGGGCAATTACAGAGGGGTTTTATACATTTTAGTTTTAGGAATGATTTAAAATTTCCGTGTACAGTGGTGTGAAAAAGTGTTTGCCCCCTTCCTGATTTCTTATTTTTTTGCATGTTTGTCACACTTAAATGTTTCAGATCATCAAACAAATTTAAATATTATTCAAAGACAACACAAGTAAACACAAAATGCAGTTTTTAAATGAAGGTTTTTATTATTAAGGGAGAAAAAAAATCCAAACCTACATGGCCCTGTTAAAACATAACTGTGGTTTATCAAACCTGAGTTCAATTTCTCTAGCCACACCCAGGCCTGATTACTGCCACACCTGTTCTCAATCAAGAAATCACTTAAATAGGACCTGCCTGACAAAGTGAAGTAGACCAAATGATCCTCAAAAGCTAGACATCATGCCGCGATCTAAAGAAATTCAGGAACAAATGAGAAAGAAAGTAATTGAGATCCATCAGTCTGGAAAAGGTTATAAAGCCATTTCTAAAGCTTTGGGACTCCAGCAAACCACAGTGAGAGCCATTGTCCACAAATGGCGAAAACATGGAACAGTGGTGAACCTTCCCAGGAGTGGCCGGCCGACCAAAATTACCCCAAGAGCGCAGCGACGACTCATCCAAGAGGTCACAAAAGACCCCACAACAACATCCAAAGAACTGCAGGCCTCACTTGCCTCAGTTAAGGTCAGTGTTCATGACTCCACCATAAGAAAGAGACAGGGCAAAAATGGCCTGCATGGCAGAGTTCCAAGACGAAAACCACTGCTGAGCAAAAAGAACATTAAGGTTCATCTCAACTTTGCCAGAAAACATCTTGATGATCCCCAAGACTTTTGGGAAAATACTCTGTGGTCTGACGAGACAAAAGTTGAACTTTTTGGAAGGTGTGTGTCCCATTACATCTGGCGTAAAAGTAACACCGCATTTCAGAAAAAGAACATCATACCAACAGTAAAATATGGTGGTGGTAGTGTGATGGTCTGGGGCTGTTTTGCTGCTTCAGGACCTGGAAGACTTGCTGTGATAAATGGAACCATGAATTCTGCTGTCTGCCAAAAAATCCTGAAGGAGAATGTCCGGCCATCTGTTTGTGACCTCAAGCTGAAACAAACTTGGGTTCTGCAGCAGGACAATGATCCAAAACACACCAGCAAGTCCATCTCTGAATGGCTGAAGAAAAACAAAATGAAGACTTTGGAGTGGCCTAGTAAAAGTCCCCAGCTTATCTACAAAAAATCATCAGACCCTACACCCCTGCCAAACCTCTTCGTTCAGCCTCCACAGGCCGCTTGGCACCTCCACCTCACGCTCACGACTACTGTCTGTTCTGGCTCCACGGTGGTGGAACGAACTCCCCGTTGAGGTCAGAACTGTAGAATCTCTCCCCACCTTCAAGCACAAGCTGAAGACACACCTCTTCAAGCAGCACCTCTCCCCGTCCCTCCCTACCTCCCTGTGAACCTTAATTGTTGTCTCTGTGATGTGTATCGGTATTTTTAGTTGGCTAGGTAAGCAGTGTTTGGATAGTTCACTTTGGTCACTTTTGCTCTGTTTGTTTATTTGTTCTCAAAAAAAAAAAAAAGAAAAAAAAGGCCCTCGTCCTTATCTTTGTTGTACAGGTAGCAGTTGAAATTGTACTTCCCTCTAGGGTCTTTCAGCGAACTTATCCCTGGTTATGGGTATGCACTTTGTTGTACGTCACTCTGGATAAGAGTGTCTGCCAAATGCCAATAATGTAATGTAAAAGTCCTGACCTGAATCCTATTGAGATGCTGTGGCATGACCTTAAAAAGGCGGTTCATGCTCAAACCCTCCAATGTGGCTGAATTACAACAATTCTGCAAAGATGTGTGGGCCAGAATTCCTCCACAGCGCTGCAAGAGACTCATTGCAAGTTATCGCAAACGCTTGATTGCAGTTGTTGCTGCTAAGGGTGGCCCAACCGGTTATTAGGTTTAGGGGGCAATCACTTTTTCACACAGGGCCATGTAGGTTTGGATTTTTTTTTCTCCCTTAATAAAAACCTTCATTTAAAAACTGCATTTTGTGTTTACTTGTGTTGTCTTTGACTAATATTTAAATTTGTTTGATGATCTGAAACATTTAAGTGTGACAAACATGCAAAAAAATAAGAAATCAGGAAGGGGCAAACACTTTTTCACACCACTGTATATGCTGGAAAATGAAGATTCTTTTTCTATTTTTATTTGTAATATTTCTCTACATAAAATACCCCATAAAATAGAAATTGGACAATATATTTTGTAATATAATAACATTTTATAAATGGCCCAGCTGTTTTGGTCAAGAAGCTCCGAGTAAATGAAAATAACTTCTTTTTTTCTCGGTGTTTGGATACGGCTGGTCTAAAAACATTTAAATTAACATCTTAAAGTTGTTCCAGGTTTGGGCTACCCGAATTTTTAGCTCACTGACTGCTTACCTACCAAGTTCTTACCAAAGTCCAAACACTTGATGGCGTTGGCTCTGGCCTTCCTAGTGTGAAACTTCTGAATCTGTTAAGTGGCTTTTGTTATCATTTGTTCTCTGCATAAATGTTTAGTAATGAAGAGCCATTCTGAAAAACCTTTCCTGATATTATAATTTTAAACACCCTCTGGAACCAGGGAAAGAAAAATGCATAAACAAGAGGGTTGCATGCAGAATTAAAGTGCCCTAACCAACCAAGAGCATCAAATATAACAGCAGGAGTAGAAAAATGAAAGAATGGATCAACAATAAGCATCATGCCATATGGCAGCCAGCACAACAGAAAGACTCCCAGTACAATGCCAAGCGTCTTTGCAGCCTTTTTCTCTCTTTGTTCAGATGTGCAGTTCTTTTTAACAAGTCGTACTCTTGTCATTGCCATGCTACAGTTGATTTTTCTGGCTTGCACTTTTGCAACAAAGAAAATCTTCATATAGAGGGCTATCATCACTGTGTATGGAATAAAGAAGCCCACAAAAGCAGCCATCAGCCCCCCTTCTTTATTAAAAAATACAATACAGGTACCTGTGCAAGCATTTATGAACAACTCCTCCATGCCAACTATATTCATTTTAGAGAGAATCACCCCAAACCCAAATCCAAAGGAAAACAACCACGTGATTCCAATAAGGGCTGCCACCTTTTGCATGGATACCAAGGTTTTGTACTGAAGAGGCTTACAGATGGCCCAATATCTGTCAACAGAAATTAGACAGAGATGCAAAATGGATGTAATGGTCATCATCATGTCAAAACTAGAGTGCATTTTGCATGTAGTTTCTCCAAAATACCAGCAGTTTTCCACAGATCTGATCATGCTATATGGCATAACAAAAGCCCCCAGGAACCAGTCGGTTAATGCTAAAGAGAGGATGAGGAGGTTTGTTGGAGAATGGAGCTGTTTGAAATGAGATATAGAGATGATGACCAGCAGGTTTCCGCAGACAGTCAGCAAAATGACTAAAGCCATGGACACATACATGGCCACTTTGATAAGGCTCAGTGTTTGACTTCGTGGACAGGATCCTTTCAGGTGTGGGAAACAGTATTGTGTTTCTGCTGAATCTCCTGTCAAGTTGAATGCCAGGCTCTTCATCTCTGGAGACATTCACCGTTGGCGCCTTTAACGAAATATATTTGAATGATAGTTTTTCTCTTTTTTAACATCAATAAACACATTTTATTGATTTAATAAATAAACAGTATCATTATACAATTGTATTTATTATAAATGAAAGATGTTTATGATTCTGGTATTTCAGTCATTCACAATGAACTGTGTGAACTTGATAATTGCAGTTTTTATTCACTTGATATTATGTGTTAATTCTCATGATTCCATGCTTACCTGATATGTAAAACAGATAAAGTTTACAACTTAAATAGACGATAAAATAAGATAAAACATACACCTTCATTGAAAATTTTTAATTTCATTTGATCAATCAAACTATAAGCCTATGACCTGTCCTGAATTTTTAGACCAGTTATATACCCAAACAGCAAAAGGCAATGCCCGTATGACTGACAAGAATGACGTATGAGAGGAGCAATGGAACTCTTGTTTGTAGCTATGGGATACTACGAAGAGCTAGATTGGCATAAATTAAGTTCAGCATGAAATCGTGCCATCAATACCTATCACAAAAATGTAATGGTATGATCTAAATCTTATTCAGTTTAATTTTCAATTTGTATTTAAAAAACCTCCAAAACCCCACAGGCATTCAGACAAACTATTTTCCGGCCGGTGCATGGCAAAGTTGTGGATGGATTTTCATGCACCAGAGCCAGTTTGGTAATTTGGTGACTCAATGTGCACCAACGTGAGAGGGGAGACGCGATGGGGGTGTGTCACTAAAGATCAAGCAGTGCACTGCAATTATGGTGCAGCGGATTGCAATTTCCATATCAGCATAATCTGCCATTTTCACAAATCACAACCCAACGTATGGCCAGTTGCTAAATAGACACAGTATCATTACATATTTAAAAGCCAGACAACCAATTTCTTGGGTCATATGCTGTCCAATTTCACTTTGATATGAACCCCCAAGCAGGACAAATACAGTATTTTGAATTTATCCTTCCTTGTCTTTTCTTTTATATCTCCTGCATTTATTTGTTTCTTATTGTTTATGGCTGTTCTTATACTGCAGTTTAGTCCCCGGGTGCTGTATTATGTTATTTTTCCTTCACCCAACTTTGAACTTCAACAATCGTTTAATTTTAATTATGTAACTAGTTAATCTAATAGCTTCACGCACACTACATGCATCAGTTATCTTTACTTTAGGTAGCCTGAAGTATCATTCAAATGTGGCTTGTCCTATCCATGTAGCCTGTAGGTTAAACATTCAAAATGGAGAAAACAAGAAAAATTTGCGGACCAACTACATTGCTTTGGTTCTTGGGCAGTTCCCCTTAACCTCCACACTTTGCTCTTGCCATCACTCTGATACATGTCAAACTTGGTCTCATCACAATACCTTTTTCCAGAACTTTGCAGGCTCTTTTTAGTACTGTAACCTGGCCGTCCTGTTTTTGCCAGTAGTGGTTTGCGTCTTGCCTCTATAAATCTGATTGTGAAGTTTTCTGTGGAAAAAGCTGAGACATTTTATGTTTTGAATGTAGAAATCCAAATATTTTTTGCATTATGCCTTTTAATTATTTTCTTAGGGACATATGCAAATTAGTTCATGAATATTTAAAAAAACTAATTCACATATAATTTTTGTTCGTCTCATTTTTCTCTTTCAATGTGATGAATGACTCAACAGCTGGGGAATTAGAGGGGTTTTTCAAATTTTCGTTTTTTGCTGAATTATTTCAAAAACCCTAAGTATATTCCATTATTTTGCTATTTTCCTCATAAAATACCCCATACAATGAAATTATAAAATATATTTCGTAATGTGCGGCGGCACGGATGGTGCAGTGGGTAGCACTGCCGCCTCACAGCAAGGAGGTCCTGGGTTCGAATCCCCATCGGCCGGGGCCTCTCTGTGCGGAGTTTGCATGTTCTCCCCGTGTCTGCGTGGGTTTCCTCCGGGTACTCCAGTTTCCTCCCACAGTCCAAAGACATGCAGGTTAGCCTGATTGGAGAGTCTAAATTGCCCATAGGTATGAGTGTGTGAGTGAATGGTGTGTGTGCCCTGTGATGGACTGGCGACCTGTCCAGGGTGTATTCCTGCCTTTCGCCCCAATGTATGCTGGGATAGGCTCCAGCCCCCCTGCCACCCTGTTTAGGATAAGCGGGTTCAGATAATGGATGGATGGATGGATTTCGTAATGTAATAAAACCCTCTGTAATAACCCAGCTATTTTGGTCAAGAAACTCCAAGTAAAATTTGTTAGATACTATATAAGTTTACTTGGATAAAAAATGTTTTCCATACAGGAAATAATGTCATTTAGCCATTATTTTGGTGCTTGGTTGGCTGGACACGGCTGGTATAAAACATCTAAATGAACTACTCACCTCAGCTCACCCACCACTGCTGGGGGTACTTACATTACTACATCACTACCTGATTGTGTCGGCTCTGGCCTTTCAAGTGGTAAACATCTGATAACTATTATCAAATGGAGAAATATTATATATTTTTTAACTGTATATGAGAAACTGTTAAGGGGCTTTAGTTATTACTTGTTCTCTGCATAAATGTTTATTAATGAAGAGCCATTCTGAAAAACCTTTCCTGTTATTATAATTTTGAACACCTTCTGGAACCAAGGATAGAAGTATCCATAAATTAGAGGGTTACAGGAAGAATTGAAGTATGCCAACCACATTAGACCATCAAATACAACAGCAGGAGTTGAAAAATTAAAGAATGGATCAACAATAAGTACCATGGCAACTGGCAGCCAGCACAACAGAAAGACCCCCAGTACAATGCCAAGCGTCTTTGCAGCCTTTTTCTCTCGTTGTTCAGAGGTGCAGTTTTTTTTATTTTGTTTTGCTCTTGTTATTGCCAGGCTGCAGTTGATCTTTCTGGCCTGCACTTTCGCAACATAGAAAATCTTCAGATAGAGGGCCACCATCACTATGCATGGCAAGATGATGCCCAGAAAAGCAGTCAATAACCCTCCTTGTTTATTGAAAATTAAAAAACAGGTTCCTGTGCAAGAGTTTATGAAGTCCTCCATACCGACTATGTTAATTTTAGAGAGAATTACCCCAAACCCAAATGCAAAAGCAGACAACCAGGCCATTCCAATAAGGACTGCTACCTTGTGCATAGTTACTGAAGCTTTGTATTGAAGAGGCTTACAGATGGCCAAATATCTGTCAACAGAAATGAGACCTAGATGCAAGAGGGATGCAATGGACATCATAATGTCAACACTGGAGTGAATCTTACAAAATGTTTCTCCAAAATACCAACAGTTTTCTACAGATCTGATCATGCTACATGGCATAATGAAAGCCCCCAAGGACCAGTCTGTGAATGCTAAAGAGAGGATGAGAAGGTTTGTTGGAGAATGGAGCTGTTTGAAATGAGAGATGGAGATGATGACCAGCAGGTTCCCACAGACAGTCATAAAAATTATGCAAGCCATGGATATGTACATAGCTACTTTGATGATGATCGATGTTTGACTTCGTAGGCAGGATTCTTTCAGGTGTGGGAAACAGTACTGTGTTCCTGCCGAATCTCCTGTCAAGTTGAATCCCAGGCTCTCCATCTCTGGAGACAATCCCAATAGGTGCTTTCAACAAAACATATTTCGATGCAATTCAATTCTTTTTTTCTTTCTTTTTCTTTCTTTTTTTTTACTGATTTACTATAACAATATCTTTAAACAGTTGAATAATTTTAGATGTTTTTCCAGTCAATCACAAGTCTTTCATTTATGTGGATTTGATCATTGAAATTTTGTATTCACTTCAATGTGTTCATCATGCTTCCATGCTTACCTGATAAGTATGTATTTTTGCTCATCCAGGAGTATTGAAGATGAACATATGTGAACTCCTGTGTGCAGTAAAACAGATATAAAAAAGCAAAGCATATATTTAATTAAATCATTCAGTCATGCTAACATCCTCTTTCCTTTAAAAAGGTTTAATTTCATTTGATCTATCAGTCTCTAAGCCTATGATCTGTACTGATTTTTCAGACCAAATATATACTGTTAATAAACTGCAAAAGGCAACACCCATCAGCATTACAAGAATGACGTATGTGAGAATCAATGGAACTATTTGTAGCTATGGGATTCCGGGAAGAGTGATCACAGATGACACACTTTTTTCCCCTCTTATTTCTTTTTTCCTCCTGCCTTCCTCCTCCTAAAATATGTCTGAATAATGTAATAATGCATTATCTTAGAGGATAAAGGTATGTTTACTTGTATGTTTGTTATAAGTCATACAAAGTCCAGGTGCATGTTCCACAAAGCCAGGATTATGGAGTTAACTGGATAACTGCTGTAAAACCCAGACCCTGACCGAATCTGGAACATGGACTGAAGTAAAAGCTTTGTGCAGTTATCCGGCTAACACAGTAATCCTGCTTTGTGGGTGGACACGCTTTACAATGCCTCAGTGGTTTTAACATTACGTAACACAAGTGTTACAGAAATTTCAATTAATTTGCATTGTTCAACTAGGCTTCAACAGCATTATATCCTGCTACCAATACCCAATAATAAAAATGTGAGGGTATGGTTTAAATCTATATTCAGGAATGTAGAAATGCTGTGAGGGGGCGGGGTCAGAGGACCAAATCCGAGTTGCGTTCTAAAAGTTACCCACAAGATGTGAGAGAACCACTAACCTACAGACAAGGGATACACCCCAGAGGAAGGAAAAAACAATCAACGGAATACATAACTGGCACTTAGCCAACCAATAGAACGACCAATCAAAATGGTCAAGAAGTCTCATCTCAATCAAGCAAGGAAATAAAAGCCAGCAGGGAACTCAACCTCACGTCCCACTTATTACGGTGGACGTAAGACGAGTAGGATGTGGGAACGCCCACAACGCAACGGAGAACACTATGCAGGCTCCCAACTGCATTATAGCCCACGTAGGATCAGTAAGCACAGTGAGAATGAAAGGCAAACAAGACGACCCGTTTCTAATTCCACTGACGAAGCAGGAATACTAACCCTCATCCTAACATACACACAAAAAACAACGCTCTACTTCAACAAACAAAGCAGGACACCCATCCCAAGGCTAGAATACACAAAACAACATTACGCGTCTAATTCCATTGACAAAATGTTTGGTCATTTGGTACTCGCCATGCACCAATGTGGGAGGAGAGATACAGTGATGTCAGTGAAGATCAAGCAGCACATTGTAATTTTGGAGTCAGTGTAGTCTGCCATTCACACGCCAAAGTCATGCGCCAAATCAAATAAAGCAGTAAATGTAATGTAAAAAGAGGTCAGCCATAGCAACGAAGCCTAATGCTGCATTCATGTTGTATCGGACTGCCCTAAATCACCACCTTCCGACTGGGAAAGCAGTTCATCTCCAAGTTGTAATTCGAAGTGGGAATTTATGGGAAGATTGTGATGGCTCCGATATCTGAGACATGTCGGTAAAACCTGTAAATCACATGAATCCAGAAAGAGAAATGGTTTCCACGACCAAGTTAGCAACCATTAAATTTAAGAAAATCATAATATTGTTTCATAATATGTTATAAGTTCACCTCCGCACAATATTTATGATGAATTACTAGGGCTACTACAAATAGAGGGAGCGAGCTACCGTCAATAGCTGACAAACTGCAACAGATAGGCTACATGTTTAATCAATATCAATAATTTAGGCTAGATATCGGATGAAGCATATCTTGATTATGAATTATTTCCCCTTTGTGTGTCCGTGTTGATGCTGACACGCAACTGTTTTAGGACCCAATCAAATCCACCTCAACCCATGTTCAAGGCATGAACATGACCAATGGAAAATCCTCCCATAGTTCCTCTTTCTTCTATGTGATGTGAATGCACCAAGGTATGACTACTATACACTTATAGCAAACATCATTTATGTGTTTTATGGAATTTACAGTCCCCTCCAATAGTATTGGAACAGCAAGATCAATTCCTTTGTTTTTGCTATACACTGAAGACATATGAGTTTGAGGTCACAATATGTACATAACATGACAGTTCCGAATTTCAGCTTTTATTTATCTAGATTTAAACAACTTAGAACATATCACCATTTGTATCAGTCCACCCATTTTTTAGGTAAGCAAAAGTCTTGGAACATGTGACTGACAGGTGTTTCTTAGTGCCCTGATGTGTCCTGTCAGATTGTTTGGTAGATATAAATAGATCTGAATGTCGACTCTTGGTTTTAGCCTTGGGTTTTGTCTGTGAAGAGAAGATGAACCAACATGAAGACCACAGAGCTGTCTTTGGGAGAAAAGCAAGGCATTTTGAAGTTTGGAAAAGGGGTGAAATTGATCAGAGCTATTGCACAAGCATTGAGGGCAGCTGAAGAAGAAAGAACAGACATCAAACAGGTCGATCAAGGAAAGCAACAGCAGTTGATGACAGAAAAACCTCAAAATATCAGTTTGTGAAATCAGAAACAAGCTCCACAGGGCAGGGGTGAAGGTATCTCAATGAACTGTTCTAAGAAGACTTAGAGAGCGGCAATATAGAGGCTATACCACGAGATGCAAATCACTCATCAGTAGTAAGAATTGGAAGGCAAGATTACAATTTGCAAAGACGTACAGAGATGAGCCACAAAAGTTCTGGAACAAAGTTTTATGGACTGATGAGACCAAGATTAACCTCTAGCAAAGTGATGGAAAGGCCAAAGTGTGGAGAAAGAAGGGATATGCTCATGATCCAGAACATATGAGCTCATCTGTGAAACATGGTGGAGGATGTGTCATGGCTTGGGTTTGAAGCATGGTGGAGGATGTGTCATGGCTTGGGTTTGCATGGCTGCTTCTGGAGTGGGCTCACTAATCTTTATTGATGATGTAATGTAAGGATGAATTCAGAAGTCTACAAAAACATTCTGCCTGCCAACGTACAGAGAAATACATCCAAATTAATTGGGAGGAACTTCATCATGCAGCAAGACAATGACCCAAAACACACTGCCAACACAACAAAGGACTTCATTAGGGAGAAAAAGTGGATGGTTTTAGACTGGCCAAGTCAATCACCAGACCTTAACACAAGTGAGCATGCATTTCACCTCCTGAAGAGGAAATTAAAGGGTAAAACCCCCTGAAACAATCAACAACTGAAAGAGGCTACAGTAAAAGCCTGGAAAAGCATCATAGAAGATGAATGCAACAGTTTGGTTATGTCAATGGGTTGCAGATTTAATGCAGTTATTGCAAGCAACTGATATGCTACCAAATATTAAGTGTTATTTACTTTCATTTACTTAAATACTCTCTAATACTTTTGTTCACCTAAAAAATGGGTGGTCTGTTTGTTACAGTAACTTCAAATCAATCTCCAAATAGGTCTCCTGTAAAATTGTTGAGAATCAATTTTATTGATACTGTGACACAGTGCAATACAGTGGTTCATGTGTTCTTAATATTGCAATTGCACACCTTTGTAATGTTTATGATTGATGACACTGTGGACTAGCCCACATTACAGTTGTGTTCAAATAAATAGCAGTGCGTTAAAAAAAGTGCTAATATTTTTTAATAGCTTTTAGTTCGCTATTTTAAATGTAGTGGAAACATCCATCCATTATCTTAACCCGTTTTCCTGAACAGGGTCGCAGGGAGGCTGGAGCTTATCCCAGCATACATTAGGCGAAAGGCTACACCCTGGACAGGTCGCCAGTTCATCACAGGGCACTCACACCATTCACTCACATACTCATACCCACGGGCAATTTAGACTCTCCAATCGGCCTAACCTGCATGCCTTTGGACTGTGGGAGGAAACCCACTCAAACACGGGAAGAAGATGCAAATTCCACACAGAGGCTGACCGGGATTCCAACCCAGGACCTCCTTGCTGTGAGGCGGCACATTACACATTCAATTCCAAATCAAAGCCTTAACAAATTTTAGCAAGTATGCGTTATTCTTTTACAGGAAGCAAAGAAAAGGAATATTAATCTGTTAAAAAAAATGGCAGTGTCAACATTTTTCTCTTCAAACTCAAATACTTACTGTACTTTTCTAAATTTAACTTCACTTTAAATTACTGAAATAATATTTAGTTGCATAACCATTGTTTTTGATAAATGCTGCACATCTGTGTTGCATTGAGTAAACCAACTTCTGGCACTTAGGTACATTCCACAGTTCCTGTGAATTTATGGATTTTGATTCAGAAACTGCATTTTTAATGTCACCCCACAAGTTTTCAATGGGGCTGAGGTCAGGGGATTGAGCTGGCCACTCCATTACCTGAATCCTTTTTATCAGGAACCAAGATGTTGCTTGCTTACTCGTGTGTTTGAGGTCATTGTCCTGTTGAAACACCCATTTCAGGGGCATTTCCTCTTCAACATACAGCAACATAATACACCCTACGTGCAGCAACAGTGTATAGAGGCCTCTGTCTTACCTGCCCCAGGGCCTACACACGGACAACCACATTCACAGGAGTAGGAGAACGGAGGAACACACATACACACAACAGGGTTATCAAGTGAATGAATAGCCAAGTCAAGCATCGCCGCCTATAGGGCAGCCAACACAGTTTATATAAGCAGAGGGATGTGATTGGTGGAGGCGGGACCAGGGCAATGATGATGGACAGCAGGGACAGCGAATGGAAATGGTTGATGGCTTCATCTGTAGAGTTTAAGGGGGGGAAACAGACAGACATACATACGTGGAACATAACACCATCTATGATGAAATTTACTAACATAGCAATGTACCGGAAATGCTTTTCAGCGGGACTTCGGCTTTACCTCCCTATAAACTACACGGCTGTAGCATGTTGGCAAAGATCTGCGCTGATACCTTGATAGAGAGCAGGCTGATGTTAGCTTGAGCATTAGAGCTGATCAATTAAATTGTCTTTTGAGGCTTTCAGTAAATGCAAACATTTCACTTAAAACACTTGCTATGTGCGTAATTTATGTAGTTTTTACACCAAGAGGTTCAATGAGTACACTTGATAGGTCATTGCACACTCACTGAGCACTTAATTAGGAACATTTTTACTTTATTACACCTACTTATTCATGTGATTATCTAGCAGTGCAATGCATACAATCATGTAGATACGCGTCAGGAGTTTCAGTTAATGTTCACATCAACCATCAGAATGGGGAAAAATGTGATCCAAGTGACTTTGACTGTGAAATGATTGTTGGTAGCAGACAGGGTGGTTTGAATATCTCAGAAATTGCTGATCTCCTGTGATTTTCATGCACAGAATGTGAGCAGAACTTATACAGACCGAAACGCCTTTTTAATGAGAGACGTCAGAGGAGAATGGCCAGACTGGTCAAAGCTGACAGGAAGGTGACAGTAAGGCAAATAACCACACATTACAACATAAGGAGAAGAGCATCTCTGAACACACAGTGTATCATAACTCACAGAGGCTACAGCAGTAGAAGTCTAAAAGATAAGTCTAATAAATACCTAATAAAGTGCTTGTGAGTGTAAATATGCATTCAAAATAAAATCTGTGGTTAAAGAATCCATTCCTTTGAGAAAATTAACATTCTCCAAACAATGTGAAAACCTCCACACCATAACATCGCTTGTTCACAGTAGAACACCAAGTGTCTACAATTGGCAATTGCATAAGTCTTGCTGATCAGAATAGCTTTATGTTGAATTGTTATACGCTCATACACATCTGTGCGACTACTCTCACTTTGTGTATGTCAGCATATGCAAAATGGTCCATCCATCCATCATAATATGTCAAGTAGATACCCCGGAATTTTTGTGACATGCTCAAATGATCTCAAATGCTTTAAAAAACCCAAAACACATGGAAGAAAATGAGCAACTACTGTTCAAATGGATCGAAGAATAGTCAGAATGGCAAAGATTCAGCTATTCATGAGCTCCAGAAAGATCAAAGATGATCTACATGTGCTGTTACACTCAGAAGAAGTTTAATTTGGCAGTTTGCCGGCTGGGAAAAATAAATGCGAGGTTCTGACAGTCAGGGCAATGGCATTGCATTTCGGACTGTAACAGGCAGCAAGATTGCCCATAATCCATAGTGGTTTAGAATTTGCTTTTCACACAACCACCACCAGGTGCCAAGTGTGAGGGTATAGTGTAAACCTTCCACTGCATCACATAACCTTGTTAGCTCTGGCATCTCGTATGTAACTTTTGAAGATTTTCATTGATCCTATAGTGGGTCTGTTTATGGATGGTACGACAAACTTTCAGTGGCATTGACCAAAATCGAATGCTTTCATTGTTATCATTCTACTTACCAAGTACTGTTAAAAAGCAAATTGTATGGGTTAGTGCTATTGGCTTATGCTAGCTACTAACCTAATATGGGGGCCGGTAAAGGCCAACAACACAAGCACTTACTTCTTGTAAGTTTTATCACCACTGCTCTGAAGTAAAAAATAACTATGAAGAAACCAAGAAACTATGTATTGAGAAATGTATTGAGTTCAATTGCACACAAAGCAGTCTACATTCTAAAGCTCCATTTTACCCTTACTACATGAAGAAAGCAAACTTTATAATATATTGCTTGAACATTAATTCTCGGTCTGACTTTAGAAGTGAATATCAACAGCTAACGTCAGATAGCTAACATTTGTTTACTGAATGTTAAGTTAATGATTGTACTGATGAGCTAACATAAATATCACTGGAACTCATAACCAGTACCAGCTCTCTTGTAGCGGTACGTAGCGAAGTTGTAAACAGAGAAACGGAGTTGGTAGTTGATACGCAGAGCATTTTTAAATCAGAAACTGCTTGGCTGCATCGAGATGGCTAAGTCTGTCTTTGAATCATATTGCAGTAAGCGCTGGGTAGTGTTGTGACTGCATTTCATGCTATTTAAGTTTACAGTAAATACATGTTTGAAGTTAATAAAGAATACAAAAACTACACTGTGATGTGTTGGTGATTTCCAACTGATTGGCCTGTATTGTTGTGTTTTGTGTGGACTGTATTGAACTGTGTCACAGTATCAATAAAATTGATACTCAACAATTTTGCAGGAGACTGATATGGAGATACTGCAACAAACGTTCTTCCACGGTGCACTGTCCTAATTTTTACTGTACTGATTTCAATCAATGATAAGGGGACTTTTCATTTTGATGACACTGACTAATTCATTGAAATTACATTTTTAAACATGAGTTAAAGATTTTGAGTGAGGTAGGCACTTTTAGAGGTGAACCATGAAGTTGGGCAGTATTCATAAAATTGGCCAAAGTGATTGTGAAAAACTGTAAACAAAATCTTCTCTTGCAAGCCTTTCCATCTCAATTCTTAAACGCAATTGTCCTCTTATGGCAAAAAGTAGTATTTGCCATACATTGAAATTAACCAAAGGTTTTGTTTTTCTAGCTAGCATGTATAATGATGCATGATTTAAAAGTATAATAATGATGCATCATTCTTTTCCATTTCAACGATAATTCCACTGTCAGAAACTCATTGCTTCAGTCAAATCTTAAGGAGACGCCAACTGTATGCCGTCAACACGGTATTTGCAAGTTCCATTTTGCCTGCGAGATTGCATGTTCTGTAAGGTGTAATGAGAAATATTCCATATCAGCCAGTCGGCTAGCTGATAAGGTATAACTAAAAGCCTAATTATAGGCTAGCTAGCTAGTTAACTTTCTGGCATTAACATTGTCACTGCCATTTGTCCACGCAGCTACAGCTAGCTGGCTAGCCGAGGGAACTCACTTTGTTGGTGTTTATGACTAGCCTAATGAACTAGCTAGGTAAAATAACTGCCAATTAAGCTCTAGGTTTTCTTATTATGTACGCCGACCAAGCTGGCCGCCCTTGCTTTACTGTATCCAAAACATTTTCACAAATTGGGTGCTTGCTTTCCACTTTGGATAGACAGTGATACTGGCTGCTGTTAGCCAATCTGTGTCATCTAGCGGCAACCTGCACTTGCTGAATGTAACGGTCTCATCTTAACATAATGTTTAGAACTTTTTTTCAAAATTCTTTAAGTCCATGGGTCAATTTTTTTATTTTGAAGTTCTATTCAAATGTAATAAAATGTACAGTCATGAAAAAGCATGCATGATTCCGAATTACGGAAATAAGAAATCATCTTGCGTCGGGATTTAAATTGAGTTATTTTTGCATGATAATTTTTCACGGCTATCTGTAGCAATACTAACATCAGTCGTTGGCGAGCCTGTTGTCATTGTATTAGACCTGCAAAGTGGCGTTGAGATTTGTTGTGAAACAGGTGAGTTATTGAAGTTAAAATTTAGCTGTTTTGAATGGAAGTGCCAACCAACGCAAACATATACTGACTAAATATTACTGTAATGATTTCATCCAAATGCCTAACACTTAAAATAGAGCTTAATAATAATAATAATAATAATAATAATAATAATAATAATAATAATACAATTAATTATGTGGCACCAGGATCGGAATAGTAAGATGCTGCCCATCAGAAGGTGATTGCAATAGCCATAGCTGTAACCCATGACCTAATCACTGGGCTACCTACAGTGCAGTTTGTATGTATTTGGACAGTTGGTATAATTTCTGTTATTTTTGGTCTGTAGATCAGCACATTGTATTTGAAATGAAACAAAGTGCAGATGAAGTTAAGCTGCAGAGGCCTTTCATTTGAGGGTATTTACATCCATATCAGGTGATGCGTGTAGGAGCCACGTCCCTTTTTATATATGGTCCCCCCATTTTAGGGGACCAAAAGCTTTCAGTATATTGTCTTGACTCTAGGTTTTCATTGCCTTTGGAGTCTCTGACTGACATTTGTCAACATGAGGCCCAGAGTCGTGCCAATGATTGGGGGGGTTGGATCTTGGCCAGTTCCCTTTAACCTCCACACTTTGCTCTTGCCATCACTCTGATACTTCAAAGTCAATCGTGGTCTCATCACAAGGCCTTTTTCCCAAACTTTTCAGGATCTTTTAGCACTTCTTGGCAAGCCGTAACCTGGCCACTGTAAATATGTCTTCTGCGGGAAAGGTTGAAATCAATTATCAGTTTAAAGGAAAGCATTGGGCTTCCCCAATGTTCTGCTCACCTGTGAGTTGAAAATTATTTCCTTCAATCAAAATTACATTTAATATTTTGAATGTGGGGCGGTACGGATGGTGCAGTGGGCCTCTCTGTGTGGAGTTTGCATGTCCCCCCTGTGTTCGCGTGGGTTTCCTCCCACAGTCCAAAGACATGCAGGTTAGGCTGATTGGAGAGTTGAAATTGCCTGTGGATATGAGTGTGTGAGTGAATGGTGTGTGTGCCCTGCGATGGACTGGCTCAATGTTTGCTGGGATAGGCTCCAGCCCGCCTGGGACCCTGTTCAGGATAAGCGTGTTAAGATAATGGATGGATGGATGGATTTTGAATGAGGACAGAAATGCAAATTTTTTTTTTCATTATGACTTCTCTTTCTTTCCTTTCTTAGGAGCATATGCACATTAGCCCATGAATAACACAAAAAGCTAACATTTTCATATTAGTAAAAACCCGTTTTTACTAAGTGAATTAAGTTCATTTTTCTCTTTCATTGTGATGAATGACTCAACAGCTTTTTTTTTTTTTTTTACAAATTTTTGTTATTTAATTCTTTAAAAAAAAAAAAACCTATGTATATGCCAGAAAATTCAGTTTCTTTGCTATTTTTATTCTTTAGATTTTCCCACATGAAATGCCCCATAAAATAGAAATATATTTTGTAATATAAAAAAATGTAATGTAATAAATAACCCAGCTGTTTTGACCAAGAAGCTCCAAGTAAAATCTCTTATCCAAAAAATGTTGTTTTGTACAGGAAATGATGTCATTTAGAAAATGCAATGAACATTTTTTTGGTGCTTGGTTTACTGGATACGGCTGGTCTAGTAACATCTAAAAATTATTCCAGGTTTGGCATTCCCCAATTTTCAGCTCACCCACTGCTTACTTCAAGTCAAGTACTTACCAAAGTCGAAACACCTAATAGCGTCGGCTCTGGCCTTTCTAGTGTTAAACTTCTGAGTGCTTAACTATTGTCAAATAGAGAATTAAACGTTTGTGTTTGGTAGATTATTTCTCTGTTGTAACAATGCTTCTTGGCAATACATTTTATACCGTTGGAAAGCCTGTTTATTTATTGGCAAATTTTTCATGAGCGCAACCCACATACTCAGCTGTGCTTCTCATCCCACAACTGCATGTTCCTTACAAATGGGGCACCATTTAAAAGGAAAATAAACAGGCTTTCCAACAGTATAAAATGTATTGCCAAGAAGCATCGTTACAACAGAGAAATAAACACAAATTTCCGAACTTTTTGTTCGATGTCTATAATCTTATTTTTTAACTGTATATGAGAAACTGTTAAGGGTCTTTAGTTATCACTTGTTCTCTGAATAAATGTTTAGTAATGAAGAGCTATTCTGAAAAACCTTTCCTGAGATTATAATTTTAAACACCCTCTGGAACCAGGGAAAGAAAAATCCATAAATGAGAGGGTTGCATGCAGAATTAAAGTACCCTAACCAACCAAGGGCCTGAACTACAACAGCAGGAGTAGAAAAATGAAAGAAAGGATCAACAATAAGCATCATGCCATATGGCAGCCAGCACAACAGAAAGACTCCTAGTACAATGCCAAGCGTCTTTGCAGCCTTTTTCTCTCTTTGTTCAGATGTGCAGTTCTTTTTATCAAGTCGTACTCTTGTCATTGCCATGCTACAGTTGATTTTTCTGGCTTGCACTCTTGCAACAAAGAAAATCTTCATATAGAGGGCTATCATCACTGTGCATGGAGTGAAGACGCCCACCAAAGCAGCCATCAACCCCCCTTCTTTATTAAAAAACAAAATACAGGTACCTGTGCAAGCATTTATGAACAACTCCTCCATACCGACTAAATTAATTTTAGAGAGAATCACCCCAAACCCAAATGCAAAGGAAAACAACCAGGTGATTCCAATAAGGGCTGCTACCTTATGCATAGTTACTGATGTTCTGTACTGAAGAGGCTTACAGATGGCCAGATATCTGTCAACAGAAATGAGACCCAGATGCAGAAGGGATGCAATGGACATCATGATGTCAAGGCTGGAGTGTATCTTACAAAATGATTCTCCAAAATACCAGCAGTTTTCCACAGATCTGATCATGCTATACGGCATAACAAAAGCCCCCAGGAACCAGTCGATGCATGCTAAAGAGAGGATGAGGAGGTTTGTGGGAGAATGGAGCTGTCTGAAATGAGAGATGGAGATGATGACCAGCAGGTTTCCACAGACAGTCATCAGAATGATGAAAGCCATGGACACATACATGGCCACTTTGATAAGGATCAGTGTTTGACTTTGTGGACAGGATCCTTCCAGGTGTGGGAAACAGTATTGTGTTTCTGCTGAATCTCCTGTCAAGTTGAATGCCACACTCTTCATCTCTGGAGACATTCACAGTTGGTGGCTTTAACAAAATATATTTGAATGATTTTTTTTCTCTTTTTTAGCATTAATAAACCCTTTTATTACTTTAATAAATAAACAGTATCATTATACAATTGTATTTATTATAAATGAAAGATGTTCATGATTCTGTTATTTCAGTCATTCACAATGAACTGTGTGAACTTGATAACTGCAGTTTTTATTCACTTACCTGATATTATGTGTTAATTTTCACGATTCCATGCTTACCTGATGTGTAAAACAGATAAACTTAAATAAACAGATAAAACAGATTAACTTAAAACATACTCCTTCATTAAAAACTATAAGCCTATGATCTGTCCTGATTTTTGAGACCAATTATATACCCAAACAGCAAAAGGCAATGCCCATATGACTGACAAGAATGACGTATGAGAGGAGCAATGGAACTCTTGTTTGTAGCTATGGGATACTACGAAGAGCTAGATTGGCATAAATTAAGTTCAGCATGAAATTGTGCCATCAATACCTATCACAAAAATGTAATGGTATGATCTAAATCTTATTCAGTTTAATTTTCAATTTGTATTTAAAAAACCTCCAAAACCCCACAGGCATTCAGACAAACTATTTTCCGGCCGGTGCATGGCAAGTTGTGGATGGATTTTCATGCACCAGAGCCAGTTTGGTAATTTGGTGACTCAATGTGCACCAACGTGAGAGGAGAGACGCGATGGGGTGTGTCACTAAAGATCAAGCAGTGCACTGCAATTATGGTGCAGCGGATTGCAATTTCCATATCAGCATAATCTGCCATTTTCACAAATCACAACCCAAGGTATGGCCAGTTGCTAAATAGACACAGTATCATTACATATTTAAAAGCCAGGCAACCAATTTCTTGGGTCATATGCTGTCCAATTTCACTTTGATATGAACCCCCAAGCAGGACAAATACAGTACTTTGAATTTATCATTCCTTGTCTTTTCTTTTATATCTCCTGCATTTATTTGTTTCTTGTTTATGGCTGTTCTTATACTGCAGTTTAGTCCCCGGGTGCTGTATTATGTTATTTTTCCTTCACCCAACTTTGAACTTCAACAATCGTTTAATTTTAATTATGTAACTAGTTAATCTAATAGCTTCATGCACACTACATGCATCAGTTATCTTTACTTTAGGTAGCCTGAAGTATCATTCAAATGTGGCTTGTCCTATCCATGTAGCCTGTAGGTTAAACATTCAAAATGGAGAAAACAAGAAAGATTTGCGGACCAACTACATTGCTTTGGTTCTTGAGCAGTTCCCCTTAACCTCCACACTTTGCTCTTGCCATCACTCTGATACATGTCAAACTTGGTCTCATCACAATACCTTTTTCCAGAACTTTGCAGGCTCTTTTTAGTACTGTAACGGCCTGTAGCGTAGTGGTTAATGTACATGACTGGGACACGCAAGGTTGGTGGTTCTAATTCCGGTGTAGCCACAATACAATCCACACAGCTGTTGGGCCCTTGCATTGCTCCAGGGGAGGATTGTCTCCTGCTTAGTCTAATCAACTGTACGTCGCTCTGGATAAGAGTGTCTGCCAAATGCCATTAATGTAATGTAACCTGGCTGTCCGGTTTTTGCCAGTTGTGGTTTGCATCTTGCCTCTATAAATCTGATTGTGAAGTTTTCTGTGGAAAAAGTTTAGACATTTTATATTTTGAATGTAGATGTAAATGCAAGATTTTTTGCATTATGACTTATTATTTTCTTAGAAATTAGTTCATGAATATTTAATAAAACATAAATTCGCATTTAACCTTTTTTTTGTCTCAGTGGAAAGTACATTTTTCTTTTTCAACGTGATGAATGACTCAACAGCTGGGGAATTAGAAAAGTTTTTTAAATTTTAGTTTTTTGTCGAATTATTTTAAAAAACCCAATGTATATTCCAGAAGATTTTTTTGCTATAAATTTTTTATATTTTTCCTCATAAAATACTCCATAAAATGAAATTAGAAAATAAATTTTGTAATGTAATAAAACCCTCTGTAATAACCCAGCTATTTTGGTCAAGAAGCATCAAGTAAAATTTGTTAGCTACTATATCTATAAATTACATTGGAAAAAAATGTTTTCCGTACAGGAAATAATGTCATTTATACGTTATTTTGGTGCTTGGTTGCCTTTCAAATGGTAAAAATCTGATAGCTTAACTATTATCAAATGAAGAAATATTATCGTTTTTTTAAATCTGTATATGAGAAACTGTTAAGGGTCTTTTGTTATCACTTGTTCTCTGCATGAATGTTCAGTAATGAAGAGCCATTCTGAAAAACCTTTCCTGATATTATCATTTTAAACACGGGCAACTGCACAGTGTTCAGCACAACAGAAAGACCCCCAGTACAATGTCAAGGGTCTTTGTAGCCTTTTTCTCTCTTTGTTCAGATGTGAAGCTCTTTCTATGTAGTTTTTCTCCTGTCATTGCCAGGCTGCAGTTGATCTTTCTGGCTTGCACTTTAGCAACACAAAAGCAGCCATCATCCCTTCTTCCTTGGTGAAAAATAAACTGGTTCCTGAACAAGCATTTATGAACAGCTCCTCCACATCAGCTAAATTAATTTTAGAGAGAATCACCGCAAACCCAAAACGCAAAGGAAAATAACCAGGTAATTCCAATAAGGGCTGTTACCTTGTGCATAGTTATTGAGGTCCTGTACTGTACTGAAAAGGCTTAGAGATACATATCTGTCAATAGAAATGAGACCCAGGTGCAAGAGGGATGCAATGGTCATCATGATGTCAATGCTGGAGTGTATCTTACAAAATATTTTCTCCACCATCTGTGCCCGCCATTTCATTAATTTTCCACTACTCTCGTTATCACTGGATAACAAATTGAGAGTGTGTCACACACAGTCTGTAATGGGTTGAATACATTTAGCCCAAAGGGATAACAAATTGAGGGGGCGTTTCACTATTTGCCTAGCACATGACACACTTAACATTGTATTATGCTGAACGGGAGCTGAGAAAAAGTAGCTAGATAGTCATAGTCTATGTTTTTCTTATGACTAGTAGATAGATGATGCTGTTCTTCTTGTTTTCCCCATAATTCAAACGAAATCGCTTACATTTTTTATTGACATGAAATAAGACAACAAACGAGACCTAATTTTTTAATTACCCTTAAAAAAAAAGTATTTTCCCGATTTCTTTCTTCAAAAGATAGGGAGGGCTTAGCCCATTTATACCAGCCGCCACTGATCGCATTATATCTACAATATCATGAGATTTACCACATTAATTAGTCCAAAGCTTAACTACATGTAACAAAAAATCAGAGTACGAGATGTTGCATGTGATTTATTTGAACGAGTGCTTAACTGCATAAAATGCCATATAAATATATGATTATTTTGTTGTCAGTTCCTCTCTGCATAAATATTTAATAATGAAGAGCCATTCTGAAAAATTTGCCCTGATATAATAATTTGAAAGACCCTCTGGAACCAGGGATAGAAAAATCCATAAATGAGAGGGTTGCAGGTAGAATTAAAGTATGCCAACCAAACAAGAGCATCAAATACAACAGCAGGAGTAGAAAAATGAAATAATGGATCAACAATAAGCATCATAACAAATGGCAGCCAGCACAGGAGAAAGACTCCCAGTACAATGCCAAGCGTCTTTGCAGCCTTTTTCTCTCTTTGTTCAGATGTGCAGTTACTTCTGTCCTGCTGCGCTGCAGTCATTCCCATGCTGCAATGGATCTTTCTGGCTTGTATTTTGGCGACATAAAAAATCTTCAGATAGAGGGCCATCATCACTGTGCATGGCAAGATGAAGCCCAGAAAAGCAGCCATCAGCCCTCCTTGCTTATTGAAAAATAAAAAACAGGTTCCTGTACAAGCATTTATGAACAACTCCTCCACGCCAGCTAAATTAATTTTAGAGAGAATCACCCCAAACCCAAATGCAAAGGAAAACAGCCAGGTGATTCCAATAAGGGCTCCTACCTTGTGTATGGTTACTGAGGTCCTGTACTGAAGAGGCTTACAGATGGCCAGATATCTGTCAACAGAAATGAGACCCAGGTGCAAGATGGATGCAATGGACATCATAATGTCAATACTGGAGTGTATCTTACAAAATGTTTCTCCAAAATACCAACAGTTTTCCACAGATCTGACCATGCTACATGGCATAGCAAAAGCCCCCAAGAACCAGTCGGTTAATGCTAAAGAAAGGATTAGGAGGTTTGTTGGAGAATGGAGTTGTCTGAAATGGCAGATGGAGATGATGACCAGCATGTTCCCAAACACAGTCATCAGAATGATTAAAGCCAAGAATATATACATGGCCACTTTAATGAGGACCAGTGTTTGACTTCGTGGGCAGGATCCATTCAGTTGAGGGAAACAGTATTGCCCCTCTGCAGAATCTCCGGTCAAGTTAAGACCAAGAATTTCCATCCTCGGAGACACTTCCAGTTAGTATCTATAAAAAAAGCATTCTTTCAGATATAATTTTCATTTTTTTTAGAGATGCATATATGCTTCTCTGAGTATAACTATCACAATGTCATTCTAGAATTAAATAATTCATTAAAAATTTTGTTTCAGTCATTTATGAATCTTTAAATAAAATCACTGTACTGTACCATTAAAATGTATTATTCACTAGGACTTAATGTGTTCATTTTAATGATTTAATGCTTACCTGATAAGTACAGTATGTTTATTGCTTAGCCAATTGTATTGAAGACAAACATACTATGTGAACTCCTGTGTACAGTAAAACAGATGAAGAAGATATTTCCTGGTCAATCATATAAACATCCTGAGTTCCTTGAAAATATTTCATTTCTTTTGATATCTATAAGCCGATGATCTGTCCTAATTGTTCAGCCCAATTATATACCAAAGCAGCAAAAGGTAACACCCATCTGAATGGGAAGAATGACGTATGAGAGAAGTAGTGGAACTGTAGCCATGGCATTTTGACTGATGAAGGCAACAGTCAAAATGTTTTCTTTTCCTACTGCCTTCCTCCTGCAATAATGTATATTCAGCGACCACTTTATTATGTATTTTTTTGACATATTGGTCTTCTGCTGCCGTATCCCATCAACTTTGATGTTTGAGGTGTTCAGAGATGCTCTTGTAAGACGGAAATTATTATATTATTATATATTATTATTATATCTGGCATTATCACTCAGGGCTGGTCAGCTTGCTGGCTTCCTCTGGTATTGTGGCAAAATGTGGCTGTAAAGTCATTTAACCCAGGAGCATGCACCATTAACCCCCATTATCTCCGCACCCATACGGGCAGGAGCCTGTGGGGGGAGGCTCAGGCCTCCAGCCGTAAAACTCGTTACGACGGGGCAACATCCTTTACGGCACGGGAAGGTTTCAGAGGGCACGGCCTGTTGGGCGCATTATTCCCTTCGAACCCCCCTTTATTGCTCTCTCCCTCTTTACTCAGTCACTAAATGATGTGTACAGCATTGGATGTTTCATGAAAAAGTCAGTTTAGATAATATTCATGTTTGGTATTATTCTGATTGTTTCAGTGTGACTGGTGCAATGGTTTTATTTCTGCAACAGCAAACCCTGGACATCATAACCAACCAGGGAGAAACTGTGTGGAGCTCTGCCCCAGTGAAAGCCATGTGCCTCAACCCCCCTGTGCTTCCTGGGGAGGCGTGGCTCCAAATTACAGATGGGTGACCCATTTTTAGGGTTAACATCAAAGGCCAGATTTTGGATTTAGATTTGGATTTAGTAAACTAAGCAATCTGGGAGAATGCAATCAGCCTCCCGTGCACACAGTGCACGTAATTTCTACGTACAGGGTGTCTGTAGCCAGACTCCCGTATGTAGCTTTCATTACCAGGTATGACTTTTAAGACTCCGTAATTTGGTTTCCGTTGTAATGTTTTTTGATTTGGAACTAGTATGTAATTACGTATGTAACCTGCCTGGTAAAATAAATTGTTAAAACTTGATCTGTGTGGTTTCGCTTACTGACACTCAAAGTTATACAGGGAATGCTTGGTTTACCCCCTCGAACTGGTCTAGGGAGGATGAATATTTACGCTTAATGTATCACGGCGTATAGCACCCATAGACCTATGATGGTAAATCCCTCGCCTCCGCGTGGTAGTTCATTCATGTCGAGCACAGCCGTAGCTAGGTTGGTCTGCTTGGGTCCCTAGGCTGTAAACAGATATACCTAAGAGTAGCTATTCCTGTGACCTCTGTGATGACTACAGATAGCTAGTCAGTTCGTGAGACGTGCTCATAACGTGCGATGTGACATGCGGCGGTACCCGCAGAGGACTGTTCGGAGAGTAAATCTCAGTACAGGATTCCTGTAGGGATCAAGTCAAAATTATCAATAAGAAAGCTTGAACCAGTCTGGCCATTCTCCTCTGACCTCTCTCATTAAGAAGGCATTTTCGTCCTCAAAACGTCTGCTCAACTCATTTTTTTTTTGGTTATTGCACCCTTCACTGTAAACTCAAGGCTGTTGTGTGTGAAAACCCGAGGAGTGGTTCTGGCTTTCTTGACTGTCATTGGCACAACTCTGGTCCTCATGCTGACGAATCCCAAAAACAGAATCCAACGGTAATCAAAAGCCTAGAATCGACTAGAGACGGAAAGCTTTTTCATACCTGCACCAAGGACGCGATTGAATACACCTGACTAATCAGAAACAGCTGAAAATCCAACTGTTCAATTTCCTTTGGACCTCTAAAATAAAATCATTTATATGTATAAAAATTGATGTAATTCCTACACAGATCACATGAAATGGATGTAAATGTACCCTCAAATTAAAGGCAACAGTCCCTATTATCATATTCATCATTACATTTCAAATCCAGTTTGTACAGAGCCAAAAGAACAGAAATTGTACCTCTGTCCAAATACGTGCACATTGCACTGTACCCTCAGTGAGCACTTTATAAGGTATTTTGGACTTATTTTTAGGCTTCTACTGCTGTTGCCTATCCACTTCGAGTTATGATGCATTGTGTGTTCAGAAATGCTCTTCTGCATACCATTGTAATGTAATGTGTGGTTATTTGCATCACTTTCCTTACAGTCACCTTCCTCTTAGCTTTGACCAGTCTAGCCATTCTCTGATGTCTCTCATTAACAAGGCAATATCTGTCTGCAGAACTGCTGCTCACTGGATTTTTTTTTCGCATCATTCTTTGCAAACTCTAGAGACTAGTGTGCATGGAAATCCCAGGAGATGGTTGATGTGAAGCTCCTGACCTGTATCTACATGATTGTATGCATTGCACTGTTGCCACACAATTGGCTCATTAGATAATCGCATGAATAAGTAGGTGTAATGAAGTAAAAAGTATCCAAATACAGTGCTCAGTGAGTATATATATGGACTGAACCAAGATGCTGGCTTGTGGGACCACTTATAGTATATTTTACACTATGTCACTCAATACATAATGTGGGTTGGTTCCATACCATGAAATGAAGGAAACCGGCACATTGATATGCTACTTCCACACCTTTATTACAGACAAGGTTTTGATCGCAGTGGATCTTTTTCAAGTCTACAAAACAGGCAGGTTCATACCATGCCATACTGCCTCCCCCACAGAAAGCAGTCTGGAAGCACATATTGTTATGCACAGAAATAAAAGGCAATTGCTTTAGGATTCTAATTCAAATTTGTAGTGACAAATTAGCTGCATACACATTTTCCGTTCTACTTGTACAATGATAGTAAAGATGAATTTGATATTTATTGCGACAGATATTACTAGCATGTTATGTCATAACATGTTGTGCCATCTCTGATGTCAGTTGTGATGCTTGGTGTGACGTATGACATCGGGCTGTTGGACAATATTGCTGCCACATGACAACCCTAGTCATAGAATGCTGACATCTGCTCTCTGTTCGCAGTCCTCAACAGCTGCCATGTACAATACATCAAAATTAAGACTTTCAATTGATTTTTTAAATTGAATGTCACAGGTTGGGCATTCAAACTTTAAATTCAAAAGGCAATAATGTCCCTATGTTATACCGTCACCATGCAGGGGCCTGGTATTACAAATAGCTTTATTTTCTGTCGGAATTCGAGGCAGAACAATAGCGACCCAGAAGTATACAGAATTAAATTGTGATAAGGGTAATCCAGGAAGGTGTCGAAGTCACAAGCAAAAGTTTGTTCATCAGCAGGCAGTCCAACCAGGCAGAGGTAAAAAAGGAGATCCAGTAATCGTAAAAACAGAATGCACTCCAAAGTCGAAAACAAAATATACAAACAGAGACAAAATCAATAATCAGAAAACAAGTCGGGGTCCACGAAAAGGGTCAAATAAACACTGTAGAGTCTGAGGTACATACATAACAATCTAGCAATGAAACAAAGGAAATAGAGGGGTATAAATACACAGGTGAATTAATGACAATGACAAAGCTGAAACTAATGAATGACTGGCAGAATACAAAAAGCAACAAGGGACAAAAAACACTAAAACGGCAAGGATATTGACACCTACTTGAACGAGAGGAATAACACAGATTAGGGCAGAACAGCCTGGAGTCTGACAATTATTTGTTGTTTCTTGCTGAACAGGAGACATCAGAAACCCCTAGATTTGTATATATTTATAAAGGTGTCGCTTCTAATTGCCTGTAGAGTTCCTTGGATCTGGGGAGCGCGGAGAGAGAACCAGGCAACAGTCTCACTATCAGGTCAATAATTTAACATTGTAATACTGCATGGACCCTTCCCCCCCTCTAGGCCCATCCCTTCCTTTTCCACTTTCTCCCCCCTTACAGACTCTGATGTTTCTCAACTCCTGCTCTGCCACCGCCCTACAACCTGTGCCCTTGACCCTATCCCCTCTTCTCGTCTCCAAACTATCACACCTGACATTCTCCCATTTGTCACCTCCCTTGTCAACTCCTCCCTGTCTTCCGGCTGTTTTCCGGCATCCTCCAAGAGGGCCCACATCACTCCGCTGCTAAAAAAGCCTACCCTGGATCCCTCCATCATCCAGAACTACCGCCCGGTATCTCTTCTTCCTTTCCTTTCTAAAACTATAGAACGAGCCGCTTCTACTCAACTTTCTTCCTTCTTTTCTAACAACAACCTGCTAGACCCCCATCAGTCTGGCTTCAGATCGGGCCACTCGACAGAGACTGCGCTCCTCTCCGTCAGTGAGTCACTTCATGCCGCTCGAGCAGCCTCCCTCTCCTCTGTCCTCATTCTTCTAGATCTCTCTGCTGCCTTCGACACTGTGGATCACTCCATCCTCCTGTCTGCCCTGTCAGCAACGGGCATCTGTGGCACAGCCCTGGACTGGATTGAGTCCTACCTCTCTGGTCGCTCCTTCCAGGTTGCCTGGGCTGGTTCGGTATCGACACCTCGGCCCCTCGCCACAGGAGTTCCCCAGGGCTCAGTCCTTGGCCCGCTTCTTTTTTCTCTCTACACTCGCTCCCTTGGCCCTGTGATCACTGCACATGGGCTATCCTACCACTGCTATGCGGACGACACCCAACTCTTCGTCTCGTTCCCGCCGTCTGATACGCAGGTTTCAGCCCGTATCTCTGCTTGCCTGAGGGACATCCAGAGCTGGATGGACAACCACCATCTAAAGCTCAACCCAGGTAAAACTGAAATGATATTCATCCCTGCTAATACCTCTCCCCATCTGGATCTCTCCATTTCCCTCGGGGATACCACACTCACGCCGTCACCCAGTGCAAGGAACCTCGGCGTGGTGATGGACAGCAGACTGTCCCTTTCCGAGAACATTGCGGCGGTGACCCGGTCTTGCAGGTTCTTCCTATACAACATACGGAGAATCCGCCCCTTTCTCACCCCCTACTCGACCCAGCTCCTGGTCCAAGCGATGGTTCTGTCCCGCCTGGACTACTGCAATTCCCTCTTGGCTGGCCTCCCAGCGTCCGCCATCAGACCCCTCCAACTCATCCAGAATGCAGCAGCTCGTCTGGTCTTCAACCTTCCCAAATACTCACACGTCACCCCCCTGCTTACTTCCCTCCACTGGCTGCCTGTCATGGCTCGCATCAAATTCAAAACATTGGTGCTAGCCTTCCAAGCAGTTAAAGGGTCTTCCCCAGCTTATCTGCAAAAAATCATCAGACCCTACACCCCTGCCAGACCTCTTCGTTCAGCCTCCACAGGCCGCTTGGCACCTCCCCCTCTCAGAACCTCCACCTCACGCTCACGACTACTGTCTGTTCTGGCTCCACGGTGGTGGAACGAACTCCCCGTTGAGGTCAGAACTATAGAATCTCTCCCCACCTTCAAGCGCAAGCTGAAGACACACCTCTTCAAGCAGCACCTCTCCCCATCCCTCCCTACCTCCCTGTGAACCTTAATTGTTGTCTCTGTGACTTGCTTTGTGTATCGGTATTTTTAGTTGGCTAGGTAAGCAGTGTTTGGATAGTTAACTTTGGTAACTTTTGCTCTGTTTGTTTGTTTGTTTGTTCAAAAAAAAAAAATAAAAATAAAAAAAAAATAAAAAAAAATGGCCCTTGTCCTTATCTTTGTTGTACAGGTAGCAGTTGAAATTGTACTTACCTCTAGGGTCTTTCAGCGAACTTATCCCTGGTTATGGGTATGCACTTTGTTGTACGTCGCTCTGGATAAGAGCGTCTGCCAAATGCCAATAATGTAATGTAATGTAATGAGCAAATTATCGAAAGTATATCAGATTATATTGTCCCTCTAGCCTGTGCCATAATAAAATAAATATATATATATATATCTACATTTATATTTATCGATCTATCTATCTATCTATATATATATATATACAGTCATAGACAAAAGTATTGGCACCCCTGCAATTCTGTAATGATAGATAATGCTCAGTTTCTCCCAGAAAATTGTTGCAATTACAAATATTTTGGTTTTGGTTTGTTTGGCTTGCAATGAAAAAAACACAAAAAAGAATAGACAAAAATCCAAATCAGATATAATTTTACACCTAAATCAAAAAAGGGCCGGACAAAAGTATTGGCACCCTCAACTTAATATTTGATAGCACAGCCTTTAGAAAAAATAACTGAAAACAATCGCTTCCTGTAACCATCAATGAGTTTCCTAGCACACTTCAAAGCACTCAGAAATGGTTTGAGGGAAAGCGCTGGAGAGTTCTGAAGTGGCCAGCAATTAGTCCAGATCTGAATCCCATCTGTGGAGAGATCTCAAAAAAGCAGTTTGGAGAAGGCACCCTTCAAATCTGAGTGACCTGGAGCAGTTGGCAAAAGAAGAGTGGTCCAAAATTCCAGTAGAGAGGTGTAGGAAACTCATTGATGGTTACAGGAAGCGATTGTTTTCAGTTATTTAAGGCTGTGCTACCAAATATTAAGTTTTGTCTGGCCATTTTTTGATTTAGGTGTAAAATTATATCTGATTTGGATTTTTGTTGATTCTTTTTTGTGTTTTTTCATTGCAAGCCAAACAAATAAAGATATTAAAACCAAAACATTTGTAATTGCAACAATTTACTGGGAGAAACTGAGCATTATCTGACATAATTGCAGGGGTGCCAATACTTTTTTTTATTATTGTTATTATTATTATTATTGCCGGTTAGGCCTCATATATATATTTATATTTATGCGTATATTTATGTTCACTAATTTACAGTCTGAAGCATAACTACAAGTAAGAATGATGCAATTCATGGTCTCTTATCATTAGTGTTTTGTTTATTCTTTTAAATATTACTACCAAATATTACTACCGATTGAATATTGTCAATCCTCAGATACTCAAAATATGATAATTCATAAGGTTTACGTCAAGTTATGAGAACTCTACTGCAATTACATTAAAATGTGATCATTTTTATAACTATATGAGAAATTTACTTTTGTTATCATTTGTTCTCTGCATAAATGTTGAGCAAAGAAGAGCCATTCTTTAAAATGTTTCCTGTTATTATAATTTTAAACACCCTCCTGAACCAGGGATAGAAGTATCCATAAATTAGAGGGTTACAGGAAGAATTAAAGTATGCCAACCAAACAAGAGCATCAAATATGACAGGGGAAGTATTGAAAAATGGATCCACAATAAGCACCATGTCAAATGGAAGCCAGCACAACAGAAAGACCCCCAGTACAATGCCAAGTGTCTTTGCAGCTTTTTTCTCTCTTTGTTCAGATGTGCTGTTTTTTTTATCTCGTTTGGCACCAGTCATTTGCAAGCTGCAGTTGATCATTTTGGCTTGTACTTTTGCAATATAGAAAATCTTTATATAGAGGGCCATCATCACTGTGTATGGAATGAAGAAACCAAGAAAAGCACCAAGTAGCCCTTCTTGCTTATTAAAAAATACAATACAGGTGCCTGTGCAAGGGTTTATGAACAACTCCTCCACACCAACTACATTAACTTTCGAGAAAACCACCCCAAACCCAAATGCAATGGAAAGCAACCAGGTGATTCCAATAAGGACTGCTACTTTGTGTATGGTTACTGAGGTCCTATACTGAAGAGGCTTACAGATGGCCAAATATCTGTCAACAGAAATGAGACCCAGGTGCAAGACAGATGCAGTGGACATCACAATGTCAAAACTGGAGTGTATCTTACAAAATAATTCTCCAAAATACCAACAGTTTTCCACAGATCTAATCATGCTATATGGCATAACCGAAACCCCCAAGAACCAGTCAGTGAATGCTAAAGAGAGGATGAGGAGGTTTGTTGGAGAATGGAGTTGTCTGAAATGAGAGATGGAGATGATGACCAGTAGGTTTCCACAAACAGTCATCAGAATGATGAAAGCCAGGAATATATATATGGCAACTTTGATGAGGACCATTGTTTGACTTCGTGGGCAGGATCCTTTCAGTTGAGGGAAACAGTATTGCATTACTGCAGGATCTCCTGTCAAGTTAAGCATTTCCATTTCTGGAGACAGTTTGTATCTATAACAAACAAATATTTCTATGATTACTTTCATCTTTTTTAACAGGTAATCATAAGCTTCACCATTTCATTATCAATATACAATTACATTACAAAATATTCATAAGATGTTTATACTTCTGTTTCAGTCATTGGTAAACGTTTTAATGAAATTACCATAATAATGTAATGTCAAAGTCATAATCAGTATTATGCATAGTATATTATTCAGTATTATTCAGTCTACTTTATATGTTCATTTTCATGATTTAATGCTTACCTGATAAGTATTATTGCTCAGCCAATGGTATTGAAGTGTGCAGTAAAACAGATATTTCTCGGTCAGTCAGGTTAACATCACGTGTTCCTTGAAAAGGTATCATTTCATCTGATGTGTCCACAAGCCTTTGATCAGCAGTGAAGTTTCAGATCAAGTATATAGCTAATCAGCAAACGGTAACACCCATCCGAATTACAAGAATGACGCAAGCCCATGACTGTCCTGTGCAAGGTGCCAGCTTTCAGTTATCAATCTCTGCACAGGATACATTATCATCCCCTGCTGATATCTATCACCAAGGTTTGAATACATTTGGGACTGAGCTGGGAAGGGGCATTCCATGCATTTTACCTTTACAGGTTAAATTGCTGAAATGTTTATCAGCCTGATGACAGTAGATTGGATGGAAAGACTTTTGTATAACCATTTAAGCAGTAGGTGTTTTTTTCATCTTAATTTTCTCTAAATTATGTTACCAACTCCAAGAATATCGTATATCCTTTTAACTCATGTAATCTATGAATACATCAAATAATAACATGTGATATTATACTTTGTTTTTGCCAGATTTTAAGGAGGGGAAATACTTTGGGTATTCTGCATAATGCAATGGGTGCATAGACAGCCACCTAGTGGGTGGACAAATACCTATTTAAGAAGAATTAAAAAGCCCATTTCGTGTTCTAAAACACCCCAACTTGATCTTGTGATTTTTGTGATCACCCAAATCGCAGTTGTTTCAAATGTAACAGTTGTGTGTGCTCCCAGTTTTTAATAACCGCACCATCTAATAGCATACGCTGTAAGTGGCATCACATAGGCTACGACTTTTGTAATAGCGATTGTTACCGAGTGGTAGCCTAGCCTAAGTCAGTGCATTGATGTAAACTACCAATTGCACAAAGGAAATTTGACTACTTGACTACTGTGTTGGACTTGGATAACTGAATTACATTTTTACACGTTGGCGCTTTGTGGAGGTATCTGGACGGAATGTGCATAAAATATGCTTAAAGTATTGTTTCTGAACAAAATCCCAGAGAGTAGAGGCAGTTTAAAATGCACTTTCTTTGTACTTTACAAAAGTAAATAGTTTAAAAATAATGAAAGTATAGCCTACCACTTTAGGATACAGATCTTAGAATAATTTGTATTCTTTCTGGAGCTTGTCTATGCAGCCTATCTGCACTATCAGAGGAAATTGCATATTTGTGAGGGAAAAAATTGGTTTTGCGAGAGGTATGTAGTCGTTGCAGGTTTATTTCTGATTTGCAAGTGAAAAAGTTTCGCGAAACGCGTTTTGATTAGGTATTGCGATCCGCTAGTGGAAATCCTCGCAAATCTCTTTTGTGAAATGAGCCCGATTGGGTAGACTGCAGTTCATTGGTTATTTTGACAAAACATAATAATATGGCGGACTGTTTTATACTTTTTCTCATTACATTACAATATTGGCATTTGGCAGACGCTCTTGTTCAGAGTGACGTACAACAAAATGCAAAGTGCATACCCATAACCAGGGAGAAGGCAAAGGTAAAAAGGCAAAGGTAAATGGTTGGCATTTATATAGCGCCTTTATCCAAAGCGCTGTACAATTGATGCTTCTCATTCACCCATTCATACACACACTCACACACCAACGGCGATTGGCTGCCATGCAAGGTACCAACCAGCTCATCAGGAGCATTTGGGGGTTAGGTGTCTTGCTCAAGAACACTTCAACACACCCAGGGTGGGATTTCAACCGGCAACCCTCCGACTGCCAGACGACTGCTCTTACCACCTGAGCCATTGTCGCCCCTAGTCTGCTGAAAGACCCTAGAAGGAAGTACAATTTCAAGTGCTAAGGCTACAACAAAGATAAGGACTTGGGCCGATTTGATTGATCTTATAATGGAATATATTGAAAACTGTTTTTATACCGCAAACGTGAAAGAATGATTTACACTTACCTAGGAACAATAAACAGCTTACATAACTAAACAAAAGTAGCAAAAATAACATCCTAGCAAATTTCACACTATTCAGAAAAACAACTACCAATCAATTACAGATTACAGGGAGGTATTGTGGGTGTGACGACCATGCCTGGTCTTCCCCAGCTGAGGTTGTTGCTGTCATCCAGCAGGTGGCAGTGCTGCGTGCTTTCCCTCCCTTGGAATGGTCTCATCGTTGATTGGATAATTGCTTATTGAGTTACCAATTTTCCTGAGTGTTTGCACCTGAAAGGAGCCTGATAAATGGCTTCACCCAGAGGCTCGGGGAGAAGGTGATTTATCACTCTGTGCTGAGCTGTTGACTGTTGACTGGGTCTTCCTTTGTTATTTTGGATTTCCACACTCCACCTGCACTCACACTCAAACACCCCTAAACTGATTCACTCTGACACGCATTCAGACAGAAACACAAGTATTGAATAATAAAACTCTTTAAATATATTTTCCTTGTCTGGTCTCCATGTTTTGTTGTGACTGCTTGAATGCCGGTCGTAACAAAATGGTGGCAGCGGAGGGATGGGTTTAATAGACAACTATTTGTCTGATCATTCCTATTGGTGATATCCACAAAGGATCTTCGTGTTTTACGCCCTGTTGAGGTGCTGGGAGACCGTCAGGAAAATCGTTCAGTTATCTTCAATAGGAAGGCTTCCTATTGTCATCAACCCCTGCACAACCAGCCTGCTCACGGTAAGTGGTACCTCGCAATATACAAACATTGGCTTTTTGTGTGTTTTGCTTAAAATATTCCCTATTAGGATAGCGACAGTGTGTTTGTTTTGTTTCGTGGGGTCGGTTGAAGCATTGCTTGGGTGCCCTAATCGTGGTACTCCTGGCAGGCTATCCACTGGCCTGTTTTGGTCACTATCGAGCTTGTGGGTCAAAAGTCCCGCCTCAAACCACGGGGGGGGGGGGGGGCTCAGGTATATTGTGTGGGAAAACGGGAATAGCTTTGGTCTTTGGAGACTCAAAAGCCGTATATGTGTGTATTGTGGAGTCGCAACTTGACTGTGTCGCAGGTGAGGTTTCAAGTGCTGCATTCACACTCAAACACCCCTAAACTGATTCACTCTGACACGCATTCAGACAGAAACACAAGTATTGAAAAATCAAACTCTTTAAATATATTTTCCTTGTCTGGTCTCCATGTTTTGTTGTGACTGCTTGAATGCCGGCCGTAACAGGGGAGAGAGGTGCAGTTTGAAGAGGTGTGTCTGCGCTTGAGTCTCTGCTGTTCTAACCTCTATGTGGAAGTCGTTCCACCACCATGGAGACAGCACAGACAGTAGTCGTGACCGGGAGGTGGAAGTGGGGGAGGCGCCAGGTATCCTGCGGTGGCTGACTGAAGAGGTCTGGCGTGTAGGGTCTGATGATCTTTTGGAGGTAAGCTGGGGCTAACCCTTTAACTGCTTGGAAGGCTGTCCTAAAGAATCCACTTTTTAACATTTCTGAAAACATTTGAGGTGAGAAATAAGATAAGAAATAATGTAATTACTGAATCTTGATTCATCTGCAATGCCTAGCTTTAAAGTTGGATCCGAGTTCTGTGTGCTAAGCGACCTGCACTGACATGCACTGCAAGGCTCTTGCATGTTTCGAACGACTGGTCGTGACAACTCGTAAATGTTGTTCCTAAAATCTTAATTAGAGAATATTGGTGAATGCGCCATACACAACATCAGCCATGGAGGCTGTCAGGCTGTCAGGCCCTATGAAGCCCAAGGATCTGCAATGAGCCTGCTGCTACCCTGCTTGTGAGCACTTTCTTTAGAAAGCTTGTATGTCTCATAAGCTTAATTGTGGTTCCATTGTCATTCAAAAAATGAGATTACTGGAATGTGTTGTTGCTGTTACTTAAACTGATGAAAAGAACATGAAGTAGGGCCATGCCAGGATTTGTGAATTTATTCCCAGCACCTGCCTGAGAACATTAGCTCTGTTAATATGTGAATGACACTGTTTTCCATTAAATCTTCCTCAGAGGGGCATAATCTTTGGGTATTTGCAGATCTGCATGTGTCATGAAACAGAAGTATACAAACATTTAGGCTGCTTACACACAGAACAAACATAACTTGCCACTTAAAAGTTGGTTTTAGTTCACTTAATCTAAAAGATGCAGCACTCTGGGTTTCATTTAGTCATAAAGATATTCAATATTTATTCAAATCATGTGCACAAACCATATCAGAAAAAATGATAACAATAACATCTTCCAAGATCAAAGAAATTTGTTTGAAGATGACACAAATTCATTAATAGAGAATCTGGCTACCAGTGTACAGATGTGACACAAGTACTCTCCTTGTAAACAGTGATAAGAAGTGTCCCTTGCTTGTGTTTCTGCACATCTGCTTTAACCTTGAGTTTTATTTAAATATCATCAGCAAAACATAAAGCTGTAAAATATGATATCAGATTTAAGTTGCACTGGGTGACAGCATGTGCTAATTGTATTATATTACTAGGAACTTCATTCTTAGTGAAGCTGCAACCGACATGAATTCCTGTGAAATATTTCACCACAGATGATTATTCTCAAAGCTTTTCTAAACCAGGTGTATAGGAAAGCATAAACCATTGGGTTAAAAGCTGAATTCAGATAACCAAACCAAACCGTGGCATCAGTCAACATTTTGGGAATAGAATAACCAATGAAGGGGCCAATTATGTTGGACAGGAAAAAGGGGGCCCAGCAGATGAGGAAGACTCCGACCACAATGGCAAGGGTTTTTGCACCTCTTCTTTCTTGTTGCCTAGATACACTGGATACCTTGTTTTCCTTTGGCATCTGAAACTTCTGTGTCATATCTTTAATAGACCTCGCCTGATGTCTGGCAACCACATAGATTTTTAGATAGATACTAAGTATGATCAGGCTGGGAATGAAAAAGGAGAATGTGGATGAGACTACAGCTGCAGCACGGCTAAAAAACACTGGGCAGCCTCCAAAACACTGCACATGTGCTTCAAAGAAGTCCTCACTGCCTTTTACATTGAGCCCAGAGAAGATCAGCCCATAAGCAAAGATAGCTGGGACCAGCCAACTGATGGTGAGCATGATTAGGACCGCAGCAGAGTTGATGAGGGTCCTGTACATTAGTGGGTCACAGACAGCAAAGTATCGGTCGACTGAGATGAATGAAAGATGGAAAATAGAGGAGGTGCTCAGCATGATGTCTGTGCTGGTGTGGAGTTTACACAGGAAGTCACCCATGTACCAACAACCTGTGACAGACCGTACGGCGCTGCAGGGCATCACAAATGCCCCCAGCAGGAAGTCACACATCGCCAGTGAGAGGATGAGGTAGTTTGTGGAGGTGTGCAGCTGCTTAAAGTGTGCTATTGAGGTAATGACCAGAAGGTTCCCGGACATCGTAAGCACTATGATCAACCCCAGAAGAAAAAACATGAAAAACTGCAGACTGAAGGGTCGAGCAAATTTCTTACATGATCCACTTACAGACTCATAACAAAAGGTTTCTGTCAATCCAATGTTATAGCTTGAGTCATTTGAGAATCCCATGTTCAGGGCCTAGGAAAAATGAAGAGAAAATGTAATTAAGTTTTGTAGACATATGATTAAAATCAACACATATACAGTAGGAACTTATTGAAAATGAAAGTTGCCTCTACATGTTCTGTGAAGCAGTAGTACATCTGCCAGGATGACTACTGTGACTAGATGTATGCAGGACCACATTTCTCTGGATAGTGGAGATCGTGATTACGGTTGATATTGATAGCATATTGGGTTTTTGCTGGGAGTATAGCGAGCAAGCAGAAATCGGGGTGAGTTTCAAAATATATTTTCTAATTCCATTCAAAAGGGCACCTTTCACTGTCAGGGTAAATTGGCAGAGGGCTTGAGCCACAGTTGGGCCCTACCTCTGCAGTTGCTTGAAAGTATGTATGACAACCTCAACTAACTATCTGTTGTGATGCTTTTTAAAATTTTAATTGGAATGTCATTACATTACATTACATGTCATTTGATTGATGCTTTTATCCAAAGCAACTTACAGTTGATTAGACTAAGCAGGAGACATTCTTCCCCTGGAGCAATGCAGGGTTAAGGACCTTGCTCAAGGGCCCCAACGGCTGTGCGGATCTTATTGTGGCTACACCGGGGATCGAACCACCGACCTTGCAGGTCCCAGTCATGTATCTTAACCACTACGCTACAGGCCACCCTAGGAGTGTCCTCAGGAGAGTGGAGACAGTTTGCGGTCCTCCGACGAACAGACACAGAAAAAGGCCTGAGGAAACCCATTCAAATGCATGCTCACAGAGCAACCCACAAGTGCCCTGATGGCCAGTAACATTATCCCATATTCCTGAACAAAGCCAATATGGTATGGGTCAGATTTGATCCAAGACGTTTGGGCTCACTCATGCAGTGCTTCTACAATGTGAGCTACCTAGCAGCCCTCTTTTATGTTGTGAAAAGTGGCAGCATGTTCTCTGTCATCCTTTGACACCCAAGTCTTGGATCCATCCATCCATCCAGATTTTGACACTCATTGATACACAGATGCGTTTAGCTATTAGCTAGCTATATACTACTGTATATATTAAGCAAAACTTATCACCATCTCCAGCTTGATTGCCATGTTGTCTTCACGGCGACTGGTGTCATGACAATATATGTTGATAAATATATGCTGAAGATATTCCAGTGCGTTCGATAAGGTTACACTACCTAATGTTAGCCAAATATATTCTTTTCCAAAGAATAACTGGGTTAGTTACTTCAGTTTTTTAAAATGTGGATTGAGCTACCACTATCAACATGTTTAATGGTAGCTTGTGCCGTGCTAGTTCAGTGCCAGACATTTGTCGACTCTGTGATGGACTCTTATGCTGGAGAAGTCATTGGAAGCAAACCAGCCCCACAAAATCACATAGCTACCCACCTTTCACATTTCACAGTTGGAATTACATTCTTTCTGCATCACCATCCCTCTTTTAATGACAAACCCACGGTGTTTTAGTCCTGTATCGAGACTTAAAACCATTTTTTTCTGTCAGGTAGAAAATATTAGTTTGTACTTAGTGTCTTATTTAACAAAAAAGTAATAGAAATATGATATAAGACTGAAAAGCTTAAGATTACTTTTGTTTTGTTTTTGCAATGTATTCAAAAGTGTTAAACTATTTTTATAGGCATTGTCTGATTTATCAAGGTCAACATCCTTTTCCCTCATTTCATGTACACTAACCTTTAAAGAATTCTGTTTATTCAATTTCTAAATAAGTTATTTAATAAAGAAGTTTTTTATTTTTCTGATATCAATCGTATCTGTATTTATCAAGTTGCAAGGATTATGAAAGGTTCAAGGATTATAAAATACAGTATCTTCATGGGAAAGTACCATGTTCATAATATAAAAATATAATTCAGGTGAAAGAAATATCTACTTACCTCTCATTCACTGGCACTGCTATGCATGCTAAGGCAAAATGGAATGATACTAATGCGACTTCATCTTCACCCTGTACTCACAGGTACTGTATTTACATTGGAAAAATACAGTCAGCTTATTTCTGCCCCTCCATGGTGAACACTGGACAACAATGGACAATATTATCGCCTGCCTAAATACGTGCTTACTGTTCAAACAGTAAAATCTTCTATGGTTTTTAAAAAGAGCCAATGGTACAGGAAAAACAATTATGCAAAAAGCAGATATTATACAACTGGTGTTCAATACAATTTGTTGACCTTTGATTTATGAGTGAAAGACGATCCTTTCTGGTTACATGCACCTATTGTATTTCACCACGTCAGTTTGTTTTGCTTAGTCTGCCTTGAAAGGGCTGGAGCTTGCACATGCAGTGCCCTCCAGTATTATTCACACCTTGACAAAAATGAACAAAGAAGGAAACTAAAAAATACAGATAACGAGCTATGGAGTATTGCATGCTCGGAAATCACATTTAACATCTAATGAGGCTTAAAGTACAGCAAAGTTAATTTCTTTAGGAATATGGAATATGTATATTTTGTGTATATGGAATAGGTCTAAATATGTATATCTGTGTTAACCATGCATTAAGAAGCAAATATCTCATTCTCAGGGATTATATTGTGTCTATATCTGAGAAAAGAACAAGGTTATATAAAAGTGATATTTATTCTATCCTTTCAATTAGTTATTATAACTCTATTTGTGAGTTTGTCAGTACAACATTAAAGATTACTGAACGTTAATGCCTGGCACTACTTATTAGCATGAAGGAACTACTTTCTTGTAAATTATTCTTATAATGAAATTGTTAATAAGGTATTTGGATTGTGTCTATAAGATCTATATTATTAAATTTGGTAACCATTTTATAAAAGCAATAACTGTGATAAAATTTCTATATACCACTACCTGTTGTGAGTTATTGCTTAGTTAGCTAACACTGTCGCTGACATTTTTTCTGTGTAGCTAGAGCTAACTAGCAAGCTCACCATGTTTTGTGAGGTCTAATTCAAATTTAGTAAAATGTAGTCATTAAATAATTTAATTCAATTCAATTTTATTTGTATCATGCTTTTTACAATAAATTAAATAATTATACAAATAATAAATATATCAAATAATAATTATGCAAATCTTAATTATGCAGATGACAAACATAGATGATTATGTGGGGAGGTCCGGTTTTTACTCATATGACACTCATAAGCAGTCATTCTTCAACGGTTCCTGCTAGTTAAAATGACAAGAAGTATTGGAAAACTTGGTACATGATTGCTAAGAATTGGCGTAAGACCCCAGACTCCCCACCTAATTCCTCACTGCCCTAATATTTTTGCCATATTTCACTAAAAAGTTCTAAGGCACTTTGTGGAATGTTCTCATCGTAATGGCCTCACTGTTAAATCTTAAGAATCTTGCCTGATGTTCAGGTAGTTTTAATATTTAAATCAGAAAATAATAATTGGACACTTGTTTGAAACTAGGTGTTTATTTTGTTTGTTTTTCTTCATAAATGCATTCTACACATTAAACACATCTTAATGCATTAATATCCTGGCTGTTGAATAAAGGTCCATCTGAACAGAAATGCAATTCTTTTCAAATTCTGGACATTTTTCACATCATATGTATTCTGCTGTTGAATTTCCATCATTAATATGTTCACATTTTCATTAAATATATGCAGATGAGAATATGGCTTCATGTCTCTTTCCAGTGAAAAATATTCTTCATCATAAAGAGGAATGTATTTAAAATATTTGAAACCCCTTTTTATCAATCTCCAAATTGAGGATGTCACAAAACAAAAAAAACAATCAGAAATTAATTAAGTTGATTCATCATCAACCTGAATGATTTATCCTTCTATCTGAATTGAAGTTAAATCAACGTTCAGTCAATGGACAATTTTGCTGTTGAGGAATGAGCTTGAAATATTTTACCAAAAAGAATCATTTTGAATGCTTTCCTAAACCAACTGTAGTAGAAAGCATAAATAATAGGATTACATGTTGAATTTAAATAGGTAATGCAGAAAAGTGTTTCAATTAACATAGGTGGAATAGAATAATTAATTAATGGATTAATTATGTTACACAGAAAAAACGGTGCAGAGAATGACAGGAATACCCCCATAACAATTGCCAGGGTCTTTGTAGCCTTACGCTCCATTTTGCTTGATGTGCTGTTTTCAGATTGCACATTGTTACAGGCAATGCTGTGAATAGACCGGGCTTGCTTCTGTGCAACATGGAAAATCTTCTGATACATGATCAACATAATGAACCCAGGAATATAAAAAGAGAGAATGGAAGATACTGAACATGCTCTTTCTGCCTGAAATAGAACACAGCTTCCTACACAAGCATTTTCATTTTCATAATAATAATCTTCACTACCCAAAATATTCAGCTCTAGAAATACCATACTAAACCCAACAGAGGCAGACACACTCCAACTGATCAAGATCATGATAACTGTGGCATAAGAGGTCATCTTGTTTCTATAGTGGAGGGGGTGGCAAACTGCATAATATCGGTCAATGGAAATGAAAGAAAGAGTTAACATTGATGTAATGTACAACATGAGATCTGTGCTCATGTGGACTTTACAGAATACCTCCCCAAAATACCAGCATGTTTCAATTATTCGCACCATGTAAGGAGGCAAGACACAGCCTCCCAGAAGGAAGTCGGTCACTGCCAGAGAGAGGATGAGGTAGTTGGTTGGAGTGTGCAGATGTCTGAAGTGAGTGATGGAAATGATGACAAGAAGATTTCCACACAATGTCATAATGATGATGATTGTGAAAAGAATATATAGTGGAATCCGTATTGCTGTTGGATAGATCATCTTTGGGCAAGACCCATTCACATACTCAAAGCAGAAGTATGAATCTTCTGTCATTCCAGGTTGACTGAAATTCATTATTTTGTTTTCACGTATAATGGTTTACCATAGATATACCTATTGGAGGAAAAAGAAGGTAAAAAGATCCACTGAGCAGGAAAGCAATCATATCACATACATTGTATCTGCATATATCATTCAAAGGAAGAATGTAAACAAATATCTGTCATCACTGGTGCTGAAATCAAATGTCACCTGCATAGAAGGATTCTCCTCAGAAATGTATTTCTTATGATTATAATTCCGCCTCTCACCTCAGTATTAGTGATGATGAAAATAATTTGACCGCTTCTTCTTAAATTATTTAAGGCTTTCCCAAGACTTCTCTCAGTTAGATGTATTGTGGCAATGTGTTGCATCAGTGTAGATGGTTCTGTTTTATACAGTTTGCTCATGGTCTGTGATGCCATAAGTGGAGGTTGGGGGCGTGCCGGGGGTGAGATGGCACCAGGGCCCCACCCATAAATCGCAAGCTAGATAGACTTCAATACATTCGCCAGCTAGGTACCTAACAGCCAAACTGCCATAATGTAGCCTGTACTGTGATCAAAGTATAATGATCTAACCGTCTTGGAAAATGTTCTGGTTGTGCATGGTCATTGCTGAATCAATGGTAGCAGTACTCCCTCAAGGGGCCCCCTGTAGCTTGAACGTGCAAAATTATTAGTCCTAGCCTAGCCTACAAATTGCGCATACTTCTTACATATCCTACACCAAGGGTATAATTGCAATGTGCAATATTTAGGTTGCTAAATCATCCTCCAATTTTGCCTATGCCAAATATTCATACCCAATATCCCCAAATCCGTAAGTATACATAGTAGCATTAGGAAGTAGTAGGAAGTTTGATCCAACTTCCCATTAATCAGCAGCTACACTGAAAAAAATACAGCCAAATTCTAACAGTAACGTACTGTTTTTCCAAAATATGGTAAAATACTGTAAAGTCTGATGCTTTTTTGGCGCCAAAAACAAAATTGACCGTTAACAGCAGGCTAATGTAAAATTTGATGGTACAATGCAATATTTTATTTTTTGCAGTAGTAGAGCAGAGAGCCACATGCAACAATCAATGTTCAATTATCTTTCATCCTCCTTTCTTGAAATCAACAAAAAGGTCAGTAACATCATCCAGAGAAATTAAAATTACATTTGTAAATCTGGTTCCCAAATTTGTGATTTATAATTGATAAGCATAATATTAACAATTTTAATGAAAAGTGTATTTTGCTGCAGTAGTGAGGGTGTTTTTTTTTTTCTTTGATTGTTGCCTATTAAAGTAACTGCTGGTATTTTACTTTGTTTCAGCCATGCATGTGAGTAAAGACCAATTTCAGTCAGTGAATCCAAACTGAAAGGTAAAGTTTTTTTTGTTCTTGATACAATATGCAGCCAGTTTCCTGCCTCTAATTTAGATTTAGATTTTGATAAAGAATAAAAAAATGTTAGTCAAGTGAGAGTTTGATTTGTACCGCTTGTATTTTCAGTTCTATTTCCTTATTAGCTTCACTTTAAGCTCTATGGGAATTGGATTTTATCCAATCTCGAGACTGAAAAACGATCTACGCAACGCCATCTTGATGGCCAATCAGGGCAAAGATGCGCTTTAGGGACAAAATTTGCCTACAGTGGCTATATAAGCGACATCGCAGACCGTCGTTCTTTCTTCTCAAATTTTCAGCGCAAGGTTAGCAACCTAGCTGGAGACTTACGTTTCTACCACGCCAAAGTTCGTCTGCGAGCAGAAACACGCCGCTGTGAGGAAGGAGCTTTTTTTCCCAACTCAAAGGCCCTCGCTAGACGACGTCGAGCTTGAAGATTTTGCCATGAAGCAGTGCCAAGGGTGCGACGCAGCCGTGGAGGGTACGGACCCTCACACTTCTTGCGTTATGTGTCTCGGCGAGACCCATGCTCTCGCGGCCTTAACTAAGGTGTCCTGCACCGCCTGCTCTGCTCTCGGGGCGCAAGAGTTACTGCGAGGGGGCAAGCATGCACCGCAAAGACGCCAGTTGGGCTGACTTCCCAGAACCTTTTGCCATGCACTCCCAGGAGGACAGACCGAACCGTTGCAAAGGCAGGGTTCCGTCTGACACGGCCCATCTGGAAGAGGCACTCCTAACCCTCGCGAACAGCTCTGGGGATGAGGATGACAACCTCCTTCTCCACTCTAGCGATCAGGAGATCCTTCCAGAAGACAATTTGGAGCCTTCTGGCTCTGTCGCTATTCCAACAGCGACAGGTGAGTTAGAGCACCACCCCTTCCTGTTGAAAGACTTTCCGGTCGTGATGAAAGCGGCGGAGACCAGAGCGGAGCTCCCCTGGCCCCCTCCTCCTGCAGCGCCTGTAAACCAGCTGGTGGCTCCAGTGTACAGGCGTGACACATCGAAGCACGGTGTACAACCAACCCCAGATGCTAACACACAAGCGTGTAATGAGCTCAATCAGCCAAGGGGACTGGTTCACGCTCGTAGATTTAAAAGATGCTTACTTCCATTTGAACATTGTACAGCGCCATTGGCAGTACCTTCATTTCGCTTTTCTGGGAAGAGCGTACAAATTTACCAAACTCCCATTCGGTCTGTCCCTAGCACCCTGTACCTTCGACATGGTGGGGCAGGCTGCTATCGCCCCGTTTTTTACGTATCTGGACGTGTGTTTTAACGTATCTGGACGACTGGCTTGTGTTAGCCCCTTCCAGGGAGTTGGCTGTAAAACACAACGAGATGCTGATAACCCACATCGAAGGATTGGGTTTCACCATCAATCGCGACAAGAGCGTTTTTACCCTGAGCCAGTGTGTTCAGTACCTAGGGCTCCGGCTGAACTTATCGTCAATGACAGCGCGCCTCTCTCAGGAGAGAATTGCTTCACTGAGAGACTACGCTTGCCGATTTCTCCCAGGTCGCTGCATCAGTGGAATCACGATTAGGCGCCTGTTGGGTTTATTGGCAGCAGCAATCGCCGTAGTTCCATTGGGATTGCTACGCATGAGACCGGTGCAATTCTGGCTCAAGCGAATCCATTTTGACCCAATGAGAGACCGCGCAAAGCTGTTTAGCATTCCGCAGTCGGTTGTGAGTGCACTCTCGCACTGCCGAAATGGGCGAATGCTGAGTGTCGGTGTGCCAATGGGCGCTATCTCCACTCATGTCCCTGTGTATACACGCCCCCCACTGGGAGTGGACGCGCTAGCTCATTGCTGGCCCAAGGGCCTCCTCGATGCCTTCCCTCCCTTTGGTCTGATACCACAGGTACTAGCCTAAGCGAGAGAGGAGAAGAAACCCCTGATTTTGATCGCGCCAGATTGGCCGCACAAACAGTGGATGGCCGATATAGCCCTGCTGCTGACCGGCGTCCCGTGGCGACTTCCCCAGCGCCGGGACCTCCTGTCACAGGAGGCGGGGACAATTTTTCATCCCCACCCAAGCAGGCTGCGCCTCACGGCCTGGCCCCTGTTAGGTGCAGGCTCGTGAACATGGGATTGAGCGAGGCAGCTGTAAATACTATACAGCATTCTCGCGCTCTCAACTACAATGGCTTACAAAGGCAGATGGGAGGCCTTTGAGACTTAGTGTATTGAACGCTCTCAGGACCCCCTAGTGTGCCCTGTATCCGTAGTGCTCAACTTTGTGCAGAGCCTACTTGATAAGGGGTTATCTTTGTCCACGTTAAAGGGGTATGTCCTCGCAATTTCTGCATGCCATACTGGCTATGGTGGCTCTACGGTGGCTGCCCACCCCCTGGTAAAGCGTTTTATCCAGGGCGTCCGGCGTCTGAAACCCGTGGCCTGACCCCGTGTTCCGCAGTGGGACTTGTATTGATATTATACCCAGTGTGTATCATTCCCAACCAGTAGAGGTCAGGAGTGTTAAGTCTCTGATCAGAGGTTTGAGTTGGACTGTACAAGGTGGACTATCTAACATTAAACCATGCTTTTCTTTGAATGAGTTACATGGTGTGCAGACGTATCATTACAGGACTTAACGGTGGTACTAAAAGCCTTGTGTAGCCCTCCTTTCGAACCGCTGGAGAGCGTTGAGTGGAGAGCTTTGTCCCTTAAGGTGGCGCTGCTTACTACGCTAGTTTCTGCTAAGCGAGTAAGCGATTTATGCGCCTTGTCTGTGCACCTGGACTGTCTCTCCTTTTCAGGATCTGAGACCGTGCTGAGACCGAACCCTGCGTTTACCCCAAAGGTTATCACCACGTCCTTTCGCTCACGGGTATTGGACCCGATGGCTTTTAAGCCCCCTCCTCATGATGATGAGGAGGATGCTATGCTTCATAAACTTTGCCCAGTGCGTGCTCTGTCGATATACACATGACGTTCGCAGCCTATTCAACAATCAGATCAGCTGTTTGTCTGTTATGGCGCTGCTGCTAGAGGAAAACCTACAGAAAAACCTACCTTACGGCACAGAGATTTTCCCATTGGCTTACTGACGCAATCAACTGGGCGTACGAGTGTATGGGTTTGCCCCCTCTGCCGGAGGTTCACGCCCACTCTACTCGAGGCATAGCAGCTTCTCGGGCACTTTTTCAAGGGGTCAGTGTGCAGGACATTTGTACAGTGGCGTCATGGAGTTCGCCATGCGCCTTTGTACGTTTCTATCTGCCAGATGCATCGACACCGTCGGTTGCATATGCAGTCCTGAGCTCAGCGTCCAAACGGACGTAGCTGCTGCTCAAACACATTATGTGCAACGCCTCTATGCAGTGGCTAGAAGCGTGCATGTTTATATTGACCATCTCCTGGCTTGGGTATTCGGAAGTTGGTTTACATGAACCGAGTGCTGGGGATGGCTCCTCGGTTTATACAGCCCTCCCTTTTTTTCATACATGAAAAAGGGCTGGCTATTGAGGGGAGCCCCCTCTTGATTGGCTATCACTGCCATCGCCTGTTGTTCTGCATCAGGGGGCTGATGTTGACGATAGGGCGTGGGCTATATGGTTCCCATAGAGCTTAAAGTGAAGCTAATAAGGAAATAGAACTTCCGGGTACAGCGGTACCCATTGTTCCATGAGTTATTAGCGAGCTTTAAGCTTCACAGGCCCTGTCTCTTTCCTTCGCTGAAAATTTGTCTCGAAGAAAGAACGACAGCCTGCGATGTCGCATATATAGCCACCGTATGCAAATTTGTTTGCTAAAGCGCATCTTTGCCCTGATTGGCCATCAAGATGGCGTTGCATAGATCATTTTTCAGTCTCGAGATTGGATAATATCCAATTCCCATAGAGCTTAAAGCTCACTGATAACTCATAGAACAATGGGTACCGCTGTACCCGGAAGATACTGACCGATGTGCCTGTCCTTCGTCCCTTGGAGCTGGCTTGTGACCTGACACTGCATGTCATTCAATTTTTGATGGCACACTTCACTGAGTAATCTGAGGGATTGATACTCAATGCCCATGTAAGCTAAAGTAATTATTCTAAATTTTTTCTGTTCTGATTATATATTATGCACACTGCTTTTCTAATGTTGAATACCATTGCATATGCTTAATTGGATTTGCCACAGCAGCAGACACCCAGACCCAGACTTTTCTGGCCAGCTCTCGTCTGATACTGCATAAGTGAAGAATGGAGTAGAACAGAATATGTGTGTTGCAGAATATTCATGCACATGTTGTAGTCATGGACTCTGAAGTACCTCATAGAACCTTTTTAGATCTCAATTCCGGATCACACAGATTAAACGTTGTTATTTACAGTATATGGCAATTCACAGTAGTTTTTTATAAATTATATAAATTTTACTCAATATATTCTTTTTAAAAGTGTGTATAATCATGGTCATTGAAGGCAGCATGGATGGTGCAGTGGGTAGCACTGCCGCCTCACAGCAAGGAGGTCCTGGGTTCGAATCCTGGTCGGCCGGGGCCTCTCTGTGTGGAGTTTGCATGTTCTCCCCGTGTCTCGTGGGTTTCCTCCAGGTACTCCGGTTTCTTCCCACAGTCCAAAGGTTAGGCTGATTGGAGAGTCTAAATTGCCCGTAGGTATGAGTGTGTGAGTGAATGGTGTGTGCGCCCTGTGATGGACTGGCGACCTGTCCAGGGTGTATTCCTGCCTTTCGCCCAATGTTTGCTGGGATAGGCTCCAGCCCCCCTGCGACCCTGTTCAGGATAAGCGGGTTAAGATAATGGATGTTTTTTTATCATTTATGTCACTCATTCATAATGAATACTGCTGCATGCTGTCCAAGTCCAGTGTAAACATAACTTTTGGAAACGGAACTTTTGATATGGATCTAGCTCTTGGACAGACTCTTTGAGGTATTCCTCTTTCCAAAAGGGCATACAGTTACACAGCAATAGATTACATCATTTAGCCTGATTCTGTGTGTTGACACATTTAATTAGCAGGATGCTTGAGGGTTAGACCATAATTAACATACTGGTGCCAACAGGGTTCCATGATCCCTGTATGACTGACTAAACCACACCTCACCTCAGCGACTAATCATACTGAGCCTCTAAGCCTCTAAGCTCATATACGAGTTCTAAGCTGAAGTCTTGGAAAACAAAGACTTGCTCTCTTTGCCATAATAAGGCACGGTGGGAGTCCCAATGTGTCAAGCAAACTGTTCATACTTCAAACAATACCTCTTGCATGATTGATCTGGGTACCCTAGTATTAAATAATTTATGGAGAATTTTGGGAATAATAATGAAGAGGCAATACATGCAGAAACACCAACATTAAGAACAAAACATCAGTATGTAATTTTATTCATATGAAGTGCCTGTGCCAAAGCAATGGGCAGTTGAAAGGCCATCTTTCTTACATCATGCTTTGATCAATAAATAATTTTTGCCTGCTTCCCTGAGCACTGTATGCATCTAAAAAATATGGGGTAGGAGTAATTTGCAATAATGTTTGTAAACACGGGTCAATATGGTCCATTTTGAAATGATATACGTACACTGAATTTGTGAGCAAAGCATATGCTTTTATGTAACTTGAATTTTTCATGTTAAATGAGTTGATAAAATACAGTACAATGTCGACAATCCGGGGGACCAAAAAATGCTTGTGAGACTGAAAAATAAAGATAAAAACATAGTCCAAACAATATACAGTACTTACTGAAAAACTTTTGTTTTGCCAAAAACCCACCTAGAACACAAGGCACACTTGTAGGAGCCCTTTGCATGAAAAAAGTAAGAGAAATGTATGATAAAAATACGAAAATGTTCTTGCATGAGGCCCATTGCCTTGTTGTGGGATAAAGCACAAGTTTGGAGGCATTTGGCATTGAACTTGGGCAGATAATATGCTTATAGCAGCAGCAGAATTAATTTAGAATTCACAACCAAACATTCCCTAACTATAACACCCCCACCACCATGTTTCACAGATGATAATAATTTAAAAATAAAGTTGTTTTGCGCAAATAAATACTGAAAGTCACGAACAGGTAAGTCATAAACATAATTTTTAAGCAAAAACTATATTAAGTTATATGCAGAACAAATAATGATCTATGTACCAAATTGTAAGCAGTATATCCTGCTGTCTCAAAATCAATCTAAAATTGCTGAATTGTGCATTGCTGTAAATCAGTGCAAATATTTCCACAAATCAACTATTTTCACCCAGCAAACCCACTTCTGCATCATTGGGAATTATTATTTTTTCCTTAGCATAGTGTCAAATCAGGAGCTTTTCAGTCTATGGACAATTTTGTACTTGAGGAATGCGCTTGAAATATATTGCCAAAAATGATCATTTTGAAGGCTTTCCTAAACCAACTGTAAAAAAAAGAATAAACAAAAGGATTAAACGTTGAATTACAATAGCAAATCCAGACAAGCATTTCAAATATTGCTGGTGGAATGGAATAATTAATAATTGGATCAATTACGTTACACAGAAAATAGGGTGTCCAGCATGACAGAAACACCCCCATAACAATGGCCAGGGTCTTTGTAGCCTTTCGCTCGTTTTTGCTATTTTCAGAGTACACATTGTTACAGGCAATGCTGTTAATAGAACGGGCTTGCTTCTGTGCAACATGGAAGATTTTCTGATATATGACCAGCATAATGAACCCAGGGATGAAAAAAGAGAGAATGGAAGATATTGAACTTGACGCCTGAGTCTGGAACAGAATGCAGCCTCCTACACAAGCAACATTATTATAATAAAAATCGTCAGTGCCCAAAATGTTCAGTTGCAGAAATACCATCCTTGCTCTTTGGGCAAGATCTATTCACAGACGTGTAACAAAATTCTGAATGTTCAATCATTCCAGGTTGGCTGAAATTCATTGTATTATGTTGTCAGGTATAATGGTTCAAACTCGTACACCTGTTGTTAGAACAAAGTAGCATAAGAAAAACATTTACATTTACCTTCAATAAATACTCTGAAGTAAATTATGTCTTTCTGAAGACTTGAGACTTCTGGCAGATGTCCTGTGGCAATGTGTAGCATGAGTGAAGATGATTCTGTTATATACAATTTGATCACAGTCCCAGGGAGTTTAAACAGAGCCTTGTTAGCCAGTACAATTATGGGTGTATCTATGTTTTATGCACATGTGAATATTCATTCTGCTTTGTGAACACAGCAATATTCTTAAACTGGCTGTCACCTGAATGTGACACATAATACCTTGTTGAAAAGGGTAGGAAACCCCGTACAAGAAGATCGCCACGTTTTAACCCTCTGGGGTCGGAGGGAAAAATCAACTTTATATACGGTGATTCCAAAGTGTTTCATATCTTTGTTTTCAGCACAGACTCAGCTACAATAATATGTAGTACAACAGTATGTAGTTCAGATTCATATGTTGATTGTAAATTGCTCTAGAATCACACAAATTGTAGTCATCTTGCAGGTTTATTATGTCACAGTTTGTATTATCTTACAAATATGAACGGAAAAATAATTTGGGACGTTGACCCAAAAGGGGGCAGCATAGATCAGGTTAAGACTGCAGGCCAGATTAAATTCATGGAGGGCCATGGGCCGTAGTTTGCCCATGCCTGGTCTATTTAACCCTTGAACCTGACAAACCCGGTGTCAGCTGCTTGACTAACCTCACTCAGTTGAGTCGAATGTGACTGCATCAAACATGTTTTTCTGTGATGCTGAACCTTAAGTCTTTTACGCTTTTAAGTGTTGAGAAAAATAATCTTGCACATTGCCATAGATGGTAATGCATGTACTCAGCATGGTTATCAATGCCTTCCTAAAGTAACTGGTGTGCAACAACGAATTTAGCTATCTGTATTTGATAAAGCTATGATCTGCTTCAGTTGTAGGCTGTGTGACAAGAATGCTGCATAGCCTACAGGAATTTGGCTATGCCGGCAAAATGCATAAATACTGTCGCGAAATGGCCAACTGCAATAGCTAGGTGACCACCAACAAGCAAAATTCAGATGTCAGAAATATTTAATTCCTGCTTTTTTGCAGACTAACACAGCGCGGGTCACATACATTGAAAAATAAATACAGGAGATAATCTTCCAGGCACTGTTCATGAAACAAGATTGCTGAGTTCCCTGCACTGGCTAAACTCAATCTTGCTTCATTTTCTTGGAAATTATCTATGCTGCTTTTCACTCAACTTCCTTTGACCACTCCTCCATGCAGAACTTTTCAGAATCATTATCCCTGTTTACATGGAGCCTTTTATTCCATGTTTACTTAGATTAACACGCTGATTGGAATAAAAATGCCTCATGTAACCACTCAATCGGAACAAATTATCATATTCCACTTTGTATTGCCAATAGTTTATCTACAATAATTGGTGGTGTACCAATCATTTTAGCACCTGTGGTTGAAAAAAATGTAATTACCAAATAAAAACATTGAAACATGAGAGTAAATGTATTGAAATATAAGTATATCGTTTTTTCTGTATGTTTGAACATAAAACATAGATCATTATGCATTATTATTTGCAGTAATTGTTTCTAAATTTTTATTAAGGGTGTCAATAATTCTGAGCCCATTGTACATGGTTGTTAAGATGTTAATAGTGTAGAAGTAACATTCCCTCGAAGCTCATGATGGCATTAGAAATGGCCTTACACTGTACAGTAAATGGCAATATTTTGTTTTGGGGCAACATTGGCTCAGGAGGTGAGAGCAGTTGGAGGTTTTGCCGGTTCCATCCCGCCCTGGGTGTGTTGAAGTGTCGCTGAGCAACCCCCGAATGCTCCAGATGAGCTGGTTGGCACCTTGCATGACAGCCAATCGCTGTTGGTGTGTGTGGAGTGCTTTAGATCAGGGCTGCCCAAACCTGTTTCTGGAGATCTACCGTCCTGTAGGTTTAATTTGGCACACCTGATACTACTACTAATACCAACTAAGTAGCTCAATGAGATCTGTAACTGTTGAGTGAGGTGTGCTTTGTTAGGGTTCGAGTGAAACCCTACAGGACGGTAGATCTCCAGGAACAGGGTTGGGCAGCCCTGCTTTAGATAAAGGCACTATATAAATGCAGACATTTAGCATTTGTGCAGACCCAATATTTTTTTCTCATGTATACCCAATTATTTTACATGACAATTAATATTATTAATTGAAAAGATTGAGGAAAATTGGGCTTCAGCAAGGGGAATTCCACAAGGAGTGCCAATCCAAAAAGTTATTATAGTACTCAATTATCAACAAAAAAGAGAATAAATAAAATGTAAAAAAATACAATAATAAAATATCAGACTATCACTACTTCACTTCACCATTTACTGTAGTTTGGCACCTTGACTATGTCTGCATGCTTGTTTGCTTGTTGAAGTTAAAGTCAGAGTCAAAGCAGGAGCTTTTCATTCTGTGGACAATTTTGTTATTAAGGAATGCGCTTGAAATATGTTGCCAAAAACTGCTTGTGAGAATGAAAAATAAATATGAAAAACATAAACTAAAACAAACTTTTGTTTGCCAAAAAATCTACCCAATCAGGTATTGTTGTCCCATTGGCCATCCATCTGACGGAACCCACCTACAGCTCTGTATATATTGTATTATAATGGACGTCTTAATGAATGCACCTTTGTTAAGTTAGGAGCGTGTGATGAACACTTGTAGGAACCCTTTGCATAAAAAAAGTAAGAGAAATTTGTGATGAAAATACGAATTATGTTCTTGCACAAGGCCCATTACCTTGTTGTGGGGTAATGCACTCCACAAGTTTGGAGGCATTTGGCATTGAACTTGAGCAGATAAGATGCTTATAGCAGCATTCTAGCAGAATTTAGAATGAATTCTGCTGCTGCTATAAGCAGTTACATGATCAATGAAGGCAAGTGAGCCAGCACCTGTGGCAAACAAACATTCCCTAACTATAACACCCCCACCACCATGTTTCACAGATGAGGGTGCTTGGGTTCTTGGGATGTTCCTTTTAGCCTCCACACTGCTCTTGCCATCACTCTGATACAAGACCTTTTCAGGAACTTTGTAGGCTATTTTATGTATTACTTTTTGCCGAATGTAACCTGGCCATCCTGTATTTGCAGCAAGCTTGGACAGCAGTCACTCGTGCCATGCCTCGTTCCTGAAGAGTCTTTCTGATCTGTCTGAAAACTTACTACATTTTAGTAACACTATTAACTTCTGCTCTACTTTGAGGTTTTAAAACTCCACAGGGGAGCATCACTGAAATCTAAAAAATGGCTTCAATGAAGGAAGACACTTGTAGCATTTATATTCATTTAGTTTATTTTAATAATTTAGGTATAAATAAAGTGCAACAAATTAAAAATAATGTCTGAAAAAATGAAGTTGTTTTGCAAATGAATACTGAGAGTCACGAACAGCTAAGTGATAAATAAAATTTGGAATCAAAAACTCTGTGACCACAGCTTATATGCAGAACAAATAATAATCTATGAAGCAAATTGTAAGCAGTATACCCTGCTGTCTTAAAATCAATCCAAAATTGCTGAATTGTGCATTGCTGTAAATCAGAAAATAATCATATATTTTATAACAAATCAACTATATTGACCCAGGAAACCAACTTCTGCATCATTGGGAATTATTATCTTTTCATAAGCATAGTATCAAATCAGGAGCTTTTCAGTCTATGGACAATTTTATACTTGAGGAATGCGCTTGAAATATATTGCCAAAAATGATCATTTTGAAGGCTTTCCTAAACCAACTGTAAAAAAAAGAATAAACAAAAGGATTAAACGTTGAATTACAATAGCAAATCCAAATAAGCATTTCAAATATTGCTGGTGGAACGGAATAATTAATAATTGGATCAATTATGTTACACAGAAAATAGGGTGTCCAGCATGACAGGAAAACCCCCATAACAATGGCCAGAGTCTTTGTAGCCTTTCGCTCCATTTTGCTGTTTTCAAATTGCACATTGTTACAGGCAATGCTGTGAATAGAACGGGCTTGCTTCTGTGCAACATGGAAGATTTTCTGATATATGACCAGCATAATTAACCCAGGGATGAAAAAAGAGAGAATGGAAGTTGCTGAACTTGATGCCTGTGTCTGAAACAACACACAGCCTCCTACACAAGCAACATTATTATAATTAAAATCTTCAGTGCCCAAAATGTTCGGTTGCAGAAATACCATCCCAAATCCTACACAGGCAGAAACACTCCAGATGACAATTATCATGATCACTATGGTATAAGTGGTGATCTTGGCCTGGTAGTGGAGGGGCTGGCAAACAGCATAATATCGATCAATGGAAATGAAAGAAAGATTTACTATTGATGCGGAACACAGCATGATATCAGTACTTGAATGGATTTTACAGACCACATCTCCCAAATACCAGCATGTCTCAATTGTGCGCACCATGCTAGGAGGCATGATGACTGTTGCCAGAAGAAAGTCAGTCACTGCCAGAGAGAGGATGAGGTAGTTGGTTGGAGTCTGCAGCTGTTTGAAGTGAGCAATGGAAATGATGACAATGAGGTTTCCACACATGGTTAGAACAATGATGGTGATGAAGAAAATATACAGTGTAATCCGTATCGCTGTTGGGTAGGTGCTCTTTGGGCAAGATCTATTCACAGACGTGTAACAAAAGTCTGAATGTTCAATCATTCCAGGTTGGCTGAAATTCATTATATCATGTTGTCAGGTATAATGGTTCAAACTGGTACACCTGTTGTTAGAACAAAGTAGCATAAGAAAAAGATTTACATTTACCTTCAATAAATACTCTCTGAAGTAAATTATGTCTTTCTGAACACTTGAGACTTCTGACAGATGTCCTGTGGCAATGTGTAGCATCAGTGGAGATGATTCTGTTATATACAATTTGATCAGTCCCAGGGAGCTTAACCAGAGCCTTGTTAGCCAATAAAATTATGGGTTTATCTATGTTTTATGCACATCTGAATATTCATTCTGCGATGTGAACACAGCAATATTCTTAAACTGCCTGTCACCTGAATGTGACACATAATACCTTGTTGGAAAGGGTAGGAAACCGCGTACAAGAACATCGCCACGTTTTAACCCTCTGGGGTCAGAGGGAAAAATGAGAAAAACTGGTGACTGTGCCATGCTCTGACATTTGTATCATTTTAATCAACTTTATATACAGCGATTCCAAAGTGTTTCATATCTTTGTTTACAGCACAGACTCAGCTACTATAATATGGCAACAGTATGTAGGTCCGAATCATATGTTGATTGTAAATTGCTCTAGAAACAGACAAATTGTTGTCATCTTGCAGTTTTATTATATCACAGTTTGTATTATCTTACAAATATGAACGGAAAAATCATTTGGGACGTTGACCCAAAAGGAGGCAGCGTAGATAAGGTTAAGATTGCGGGCCAGATTAAATTCATGGAGGGCCAAGGGCTGTAGTTTGCCCGTGCCTGGTCTATTTAACCCTTGAATCTGACAAACTGCTTGACTAACCTCACTCAGTTGAGTCTAATGCGACTGCATCAAATATGTTTTTCTGTGATGCTGAACCTTAAGTCTTTTACGCTTTTAAGTGTTGAGAAAAATAATCTTGCACATTGCCATAGATGGTAATGCATGTACTCAGCATGATTATCAGTGCCTTCCTAAAGTAACTGGTGTGCAACGACAAACTTAACTATCTGTACTTGATAAACTACGATCTGCTTCAGTTCTAGGCTGTGCAACAAGAATGCTGCATATCCTACAGGAATTTGGCGATGCCGGCAAAACACATAAATACTGTAGCGAAATGGCCAACTGCAATAGCTAGGTGACCACCAACAAGCAAAATTCAGATGTCAGAAATATTTAATTCCTGCTTTCTTGCAGACTAATACAGCGTGGGCCACATACACTGAAAAATAAATCCAGCAGATAATCTTCCAGGCACTGTTCACAAAACAAGATTCCTGAGTTCCCTGGATAACTGTACTGGCTAAACTCAATCCTGCTTCATTTTCTTGGAAATTATCTATGCTGCTTTTCACTCAACTTTTACTCGAATTTTAGGACCTGTGGTTGAAAAAAATTAAATTACTAAATAAAAACATTGAAACATGAGAGTAAATGTATAGAAATAAAAGTATATAGTTTTCCTACATGTTTAAACATAAAATATTGATTATTATCCATGTTGTTTATTATATGCAGCAATTTTTTCTCCATCTTTGTTAAGGGTGTCAAAATGAATGTCAGGCCTTAAGTAATGGTCCCACAGCCAATGAATTTGGAGGTGCTGACACTTCATCATTGGAGGGAGACAACATGTTTACCATTTGCTTGTTGAAGTCGAAGTCAGAGTCAAAGCAGGAGCTTTTCATTCTGTGGACAATTTTGTTATTGAGGAATGCGCTTGAAATATGTTGCCACAAATGATCAATGCGAAGGCTTTCCTAAACCAACTATAAAAGAAAGCATAGATAAAAGGATTCAATGTTGAATTTAAATAGTAAATCCAGACAAGCATTTCAAATATAGCAGGTGGAATGGAATAATTAATGATTGGATCGATTATGTTCCACACAAAAAAGGGTGTCCAGCATGACAGAAATACCCCCATAACAATGGCCAGGGTCTTTGTAGCCTTTCGCTCCATTTTGCTGTTTTCAGATTGCACATTGTTACAGGCAATGCTGTGAATAGAACGGGCTTGCTTCTGTGCAACATGGAAGATTTTCTGATATATGACCAGCATAATGAACCCAGGGATGTAAAATGAGAAAAGCGAAGATATTGAACTTGAAGCCGGAGTCTGGAACAGAATGCAGCCTCCTACACAAACAACATTGTTATAATACAAATCGTCAATGCCCAAAATGTTCAGTTCCAGAAATACCATCCCAAACCCAACACAGGCAGAAACACTCCAGCTGACCATTATCATGATCACTATGGTATAAGTGGTGATCTTGGCCTGGTAGTGGAGGGGCTGGCAAACAGCATAATATCGATCAATGGAAATGAAAGAAAGATGTAAAATGGATGCGGTACAAAGCATGATATCATTACTTAAATGTATTTTACAGACCACCTCTCCAAAATACCAGCATGTTTCAATTGTGAGCACCATGTTAGGAGGCATGTTGACTACTGCCAGGAGGAAGTCAGTCACTGCCAGAGAGAGGATGAGGTAGTTGGTTGGAGTGTGCAGCTGTTTGAAATGAGTGATGGAAATTATAACAAGGAGGTTTCCACACATGGTTAGAACAATGATGGTGATGAATAAAATATACAGTGTAATCCGTATCACAGTTGGGTAGGTGCTCTTCAGGCATGATCTATTCACAGACTCATAACAGAAGTCTGAATGTGCAATCATTCCAGGTGGACTGAAATTCATTATATTATGTTGTCAGGTATAATGGTTCACAACTGGTACACCTGTTGGAAGAACACAGTAGCATAAGAAAACCATTTACTTTACCAACCAGTCACTGCAGGAACATGATATATGCATCACACTTAACATGAACTGAATATCACTATTCTTTGTCATTTGTTTTATAGGATTACAATTCTCTCTCACTAGTCGGATTTGGTGTAAAAACGAAAATAAATTAAATTAATTCCTTTGAATGTAGATAATACCTTCAATTGTCACTGAAGTAAATTATGTCTGTCTTTCTCAAGACAAGAATTTCTGACAGAAGTCCTGTGGCAATGTGTAGCATCAGTGGAGATGGCTCTGTTATATGCGATTTGCATAGTCTCCCAGAACTTTACTATAGTCTCCCAGAAGGTTACTCACTGAAGGTGCTGTTATCCCCAAGCACTGACAGCAGCCAATGGATTTTCCCTACTGTTTTTGCCACTCAAACCTCTGATTGCCCAAAGGGGCTGTCACCCTTTCCACTTTCCAGAGTAGCATCTGTTCATCTCGATAGTTTTGCTGAAATATATTTTCTAAATTTGGTGTGGAGCAGGCAAGCGCACTGTATGAGACTTGAGACTTGAGTGGTGGTGAGGGGTCGTGGTGGAGTGTGCAATTTCATTAAAGCACTTAGCAGCTTCTAAATCCATTAATGGATGTCATTTCAATGACATGAACTACACCATGTAGGATCAGGAGAGTCTGTTATTTTGGCACAAATGTGCTTTTTATTTGAAACCCTTAATGGCAGAGCTTCCTAAAACATAGGAGGCTTTGCCGTTCTTTCCCTTGGAAAGTTTTGTCACATAAATCCCTTTGTCACATAAATCGACCTGAACTCGCCTGACCCGAGAATTTTCTTTTCAGGTACCCGTGGGTTTCGGGTCGACCCCCGAATCACTACTAGCTACATTACCTAAGCAGTGGTTTAGACATTTTCTGCAATAGACATGCAGCTAGACTATGTAAATCTCCAAAACATCATTGCAAATAAAAGCGACAATGAATCGATGCGTTTGTGAGGATACCTGCTTATGCAACATCATTTTGAAAGCAACACGCAAATGCATGAACAAGCCGCTTACTTAGCCAAACACTGCTTACCTAGCCAAAAAAAACATCCTAATACACGAGTAAATATCACAGGTAAAGGCAACAATTTAGGTTTACAGGGAGGTAGGGAGGGACAGGGAGAGCTGCAGTCTGTGCTTGAAGATGGCAAGAGATTCTGCTGCTCTGACCTCCATGGGGAGTTTGTTCCACCACCATGGAGCCAGAACAGACAGTAGTTGTGAGCAGGAGGTGGAAGTTTGGAGAAGGGGAGGCGCCAGGCAGCCTGTGGTGGCCGAACAAAGAGGTCTGGCAGGCGTGTAGGGTCTGATGATTTTTTGGAGGTAAGCTGGGGCTGACCCCTTAACTGCTTGGAAGGCTAGCACCAATGTTTTGAATTTGACGTGAGCCATGACAGGCAGTCAGTGGAGGGAAGTAAGCAGGGGGGTGACATGCAACTGTTTGGGAAGGTTGAAGACCAGACGAGCTGCTGCATTCTGGATAAGTTGGAGCAGGTCTAATGGCGGATGCTGGGAGGACAGCCAAGAGAGTTGCAGTAGTCCAGGCAGGATTAAACCATCGCTTAGACCAGGAGCTGTGTTGAGTAGGGGGTGAGAAATGGGCGGATTCTCCGGATGTTGTATAGGAAGAACCTGCATGACCAGGTCACCGCCGCAATGTTCTCAGAGAGAGACTGTCTGCTGTCCATCACCACACCGAGGTTCCTTGCACAGGGTGATGGCGTCAGGGAAGTATCCCCGAGGGAAATGGAGAGATCCATATGGGGAGAGGTAATAGCAGGAATGAATATCATTTCAGTCTTACCTGGGTTGAGTTTTAGATGGTGGGAATGAGATGAAGAGTTGAGTATTGTCCGCATAGCAGTGGTAGGATAGACCATGAGCAGTGATAACAGGGCCAAGGGAACGAGTGTAAAGAGAGAAAAGAAGGCGGCCTAGGACTGAGCCCTGGGAACTCCTGTGGCAAGGGCCCGAGGTGTTGATACTGTACCAGCCCAGGCAGCCTGGAAGGAGTGACCAGAGAAGTAGGACTCAATCCAGTTCAGGGCTGTGCTGTTCAGATCCCTGTTGCTGACAGGGAGGAAAGGAGGATGGAGTGATCCACAGTGTCAAAGAATGAGGACAGGGCGGTCTCCGTCGAGTAGCCAGGTCTGAAGCCAGACTGATGGGGGTCTAGCGAGTTGTTCTTAGAAAAGAAATAAGAAAGTTGATTAGAAGCAGCTCATTCGATTGTTTTAGATAAAAAAGGAAGAAGAGATAGTGGTAGTTCTGAATGATGGAGGGATCCAAGGTGGGCTTTTTCAGCAGCGGGGTGATGTGGGCCCTCTTGGAGGATGATGGTGTAGGGACCACATTTCCCACAATCCCACAGGACAAGACGTCCACCCCACATGACGTCTAGCTCGGTTCAGCCAATCCCGTAATGGAAGGAGCAATACATTTTCCCCGTATAAGAGCAAGGCATGCTCTCGGGATTGCCCCTCCTTCTCACCTTCTTTTTCGATGCTCTTTTCTTCACCTCATCTGCTCCAATACTCGGACAGAGGCTGAATTCTCTACAGCGCACCACCAGGCTTACGGACACACCAAGTTTACCTCGCGGTAACTTAGTGGCCAATACGAGTGGAAACTGGTGTACTCGGAACGCTACCTCTGCAAAGCACCGCAAACTTTTCCACCCGGAAAAAGGACCCGAACACCATCGCGGCTTCTACAAGGACCACACGTCTTTTGGATCCAGCAATGGCCTCCACTGGCTTCCTATTGCCGCACGCATCCGATTCAAGGCCCTAGTGTTGGCATTTCAGGCTGCTAAGGGGACTGCCCCACCTTACATACAATCCCTGATCACTCCCTCCTCCCCAGCTAGACCACTCCGGTCTGCCAGCTCTGGTCGCCTTATGATTCCCTCTCTACGTGCACCTGGTGGTCGAGCTGCACGTTCACGTCTGTTTTCCGTTCTGGTTCCTCAGTGGTGGAATGACTTGCCTACCACTGTCAGGACAGCAGAATCCCTCCCCCTATTTCGACGCAGACTCAAAACACACCTTTTCAAACTCTACCTTAGTCCTCCCTCCTGATTTCCCCCACCCCCCCCCCCTTTCTGATACCCCTATCCTTGTCTAACCCCCCCCCCCCCCCAAAAAAAAAAAATTGCACTTATGATGACGACTATATGTTTAGAACAGCATTCCCTGTGTATTTTCCTAGTTCTGGATGTGATGCTTTGACTTGTGGTAGAACCTATGCACTTGTAAGTCGCTTTGGATTAAAAGCGTCTGCCAAATGACAAAAATGTAAATGTAAAAAATGCAATGCGTATAGACTCAGTAAGACAACAAACATTCAGACATAGCCAGTGTTTAGTTTAATCTTAACTAATATTGTGAATCTGTATTTTTTCCATTGTCTTTGTGTTACCGTTGAATGCATTCTGTTAGCCGTATATGTACGTGAATTGATTTGCCATCTTTCGCGCATATATAGAGTAAACTGCGCAAGTCACTCTTCTCACAACTAACACTAATACTCTTTAACACACCCAGAACTCTAGCTTACCCAAGCTAGCTACTCCCACTTTGTCCAAGGAAAACGCACGCTTGCCCGCATGCACACACACACACACACACACATCATACTACCCTACCCTACTAACTTACCCTACTTGTACTGTCTGTTGTTTTGCAGCTTCAATATATCCGATGACTCCAAACCAAGTTTACTTATTACTCAACTTTACTTTATTGTAACTACTTTATTACCATTCACATGTCTCTCATCCGGCAGCCATATCACCACTGACATTAAGTTTACATCACACTCCAGTCAACCAATCACAAGAGGGAATAATACAACCTTCCTAGAAACTCAATAATCAAACAGTATACCATATCCTCATTGGCTCTTAACACAAATACACCACACTACTAACTTCCCATTAGTTCATCTGTTCTGCGTTTGTTTAATAAATATCTTTTATTAAACCCGGTGTCTGTTTTGGCGTCACATAGACATGAGAGCCCAGTTAAAGCAGTCTTTCAAAGAACTTCCAACCTTCAGGCTATCGGTATGTTTAATCATTGATTAAACAGGTTGTAGGGTGGTGGGAGAGCAGAAGTTGAGAAACATCCATGTGTAAGGGGAGAGAATGTGGAAAAGGAAGGGATGAGTCTAGAGAGGGGGCGCATAGAGAGGTGGGTGGTGGTTGCAAAGGATCTGCGGATGTCTGTGATCTTCTCATCAAAAAAATCTGCAAAGTCATCAGCAGCGAAGGAGGACTGAGGTGGAGAAGGCGGCATGCTGAGGAGAATGAAAAAAATAGAGAACAATTTCCGGGGGTTTGAAGTGGAGTTGTGAATTTGTGTTTGGGAATACTCACTGAGCCATTTAGAAAACAGAAACAAAAACATTTTTTGATTCAGGAATTTATTGAAATCACCACACAAACTACATACAATGAAGATGCCATTCACAAACACCTCAAAGTTTTGCATGCCATTTTTCAAAACAGTTCCTGTTTAGCTGTAAGCACAGGGGGACATCACACTCTTTTGAGTGTTCAGTTTTTTCCCCAATGTCCATCTTGCAGAGCATGCATGTCTCGCAAAAATGCACAAACAACAAATTCTATCCCCCTTACAAAACTTATCTCCTCCAGGGTCATGTTTCTGGTTCCGTCTCTGCAATGATGTCAATCATATTTGGTTACTGCTGTGTGTAATAGGCTCTGCATTGGCAAGCTAGCGATGCTTTTGTGAATATGTAGTGCTTCATATGTAATATCTCGATTATTTATATACATTGAACCACAATATAGGCTACATCTAGCGAGATAGATAGAAAGATCCCTAGCTAGGAGCTGCGGTGGCGCAACAGGCTAAGACGCAGCAGACTTGCGGTTGCAGTTTGCTGCAGTTGCACACCGGGGACCGGGGTTCAATTCTCGGTCCTGCCAAAAGCCAAGTTTGGCTGGCTCACGTGGGGCAGCAATAATTGGCTCGCTGCTCCAGAGGGAGGGACTTGGCAGGGTTATTAGATCGTCGCACAATAAGCCCCTCAGGCGCCTCGGAATCACGGCAATGGGCACGAGACGAGACGGCTTGAAGAAGGCGTGTCGCTCTCATTCGGGCCGCCGAGGGACGGGGTACGGGCGGTACATCTAATACGACTACCTCCAATTGAATCAGACGAGGTACAATTGGCTACCAAATTGGGAGAAAAAGGGAAAAATCGGGGAAAAATTTAAAAAGAAAAGAAAGATCCCTAGCTAGCTAGGAATGAAAAACAGCTTTGGCTTATCTTTCTAGTTAGTGAGCAATCTATCCGTCTGGCTGTCTCACTAGCTAGATATTTCTTTTTTGAGAGCTAACTTAAATATATCTACCTATGTCATGCTTATCTACTTCTCTACATATATTTATTGCCGAATGGTTTGCTATCTGTTTCACTAACTAGCTAGCGTTACTGATATTAGTCCACTGAGAGATGAGCACTAGCTATCTCTATCGCTATCTTAAACTGTCGGGAAATTGGCAATTTATATATGTTTCGCTAACTTACACTAGCCAGTTGATGCTACCATACGCATCAGGGGAATGTATCTTATAGATCGCATCATAGCAACCAACAGATAAAGCTTGGCAACCACACTGTCCACTTGACGCTAACTCATGACGTTAACTTACGCATGAGGGGAACATAACCAGAAACCGGAAATGTGACCCCGGAGGGGATAAGTTTTGTAAGGGGGATAGAATTTGTTGTGACAGTACCAAGCACAAGGTAGTTGCACACCACATTCCTTCAGGCTCACACACCCTCGAGAGCGATTGACAGTCCGGATTACTCAGTTTGCCAGCTTCGTATGTGTCCAGGATTTTTACAGGACTGAGGTGGCAACCCTAGTTGCAATACAGCACAATGACACAATTTATATCATATCTAATGGAGTGTTTTGTCACAATGGATGAAGCACTTCCTTTCAGATACTGCTATAAACTGTGTAATTCCCAGTAAGGATTGTGTAAGATTGGTGAAAGCTCAGGAGAACGTACACACTACCTGGAACCACGAATAAAGAGCTGAAACTTGTCTTACACCCTCGAAGTTTGTGATTTAACGTTGGTGCGCGCTTGTTCGGCCTTACTATTAGAGGGGATTCCATGTAGATGGGAAAAGCAGGGCACAATTCACTAATTTAAAGAAGTAAATTTAGTGAAACCTCCGGTGAGTAAAAAGGGATTTTCAGAGGATTCCTCATTACAAGAGCTGTCTGTGGCAGTGTTCGTGATTTTAACGCTGGTGTATAAAACTTGCTCTACCCCTGATGTGTGTATGAGAAATTATCCGTTGTCAGTATCGCGATTGTTGTTTAACGTTTAATGTATAACTGTTTCGTACTTGTGTCTGGTATACCGTTTTGTTAAAAGTAGCTTATGCATTTTTTTGGCATTAACTTGTGTTGTTTAGTTTCAGAGTCCTAATTAATACAAAGGAGTGCTAACATTAAGTCGTGCCAATTGTGCATCCTAGCTTAAAAAATGGTCATCTGGGGTGTCTCGGTGGCGCAGCCTGTAGAGCACTGACCGCAAGCTCATTGCCGCGACGTCAGCGGTTCGAATCCGTCCGTCTGACATTTGTCGCATGTCTTCCCCTCCGCTCCCATTCTTCCTGTCTCTCTATACTATATACTGTCCAATAAAGCTGAAAAAGGCCTAAAAAATATCTTTAAAAAAAACGGTCATCTGTGTGTGATTCTGTGAGTGACACATGAATAGCCTTTGAGAAGTTGAAGTTTGAGTTGTCAGTCATTTTAATTTTGTAACTGAAATCATGTTTGGGAAACGTGATAAGAGTCAGGTTCCCATTTCTGAGAAAGGCGGAAAGGCCGTACCTGACGTTACCAGTGACTCCCTTATCAATGATACAAAAAGTTTTATATATTCACATTTGAAGTTGGAGGACATGGAAAGGTATATTGAAAATAAGTATGGTTTTCAAGTTGACGAAGATAAGGTGTGAAGTTTGGATAATATAAAGAAAGCATACGGGAAATTACTACGCATGTCGGATAAACGTAAACTTCCCCTCGCTGTGCTTATTGTTAGTCATATGCGAAGGCGGAATGAAATGAATGCCAAGGTTGAAACCAACCGACTCCTTGACATTGAAAGAGAAAAAGTAAAAAATCTAGCCGACGAATTGGAAAGTGTCAAAGCAAAGAGGACTAAAAGGGATGCAGAAATAATAGCATTAAAAGAACAAATTAAACATTTGCGGAAAATACAATTATTGGCCCCTGGGAGTGACGCGTTGGCACGATCAGTTCAACCTTCTGCCCCACATTATCAGGAAAGGAAGCCGGTTGTTTTAGCTCGGGACGATGAATGGACGAGCAGTGGTAGTAAATCGGATGATGACATGGCACCTCAATTAAGGGCAGTAATACAAAGACGGGTAGAGGGTGAAATTAATTTTACCCATAAACCAACCAAGCCCCAAGATATTGACAAGTGGTCGCAGGATTTAAAACACCTGCGTGTGGCCGGCATGGACACCTGGGCGAAAATTAATCGTTTGAAAACAATTTATTGTCTACATCCGTATGACGGTGTACAGCTGATGGCCACGGTGATAACCCCCACAGAGGTCAACACACTGAATTTGTCTGTTACTATTGCGTTGGAAGGTAATGGTCAAAATCTTGCTAAGGGATGGGAGGTAATTGAGCAATTTATACAGAAAGCTACAAATGCATCTACGAATTGGGGAAAAGTGGCCGTCTGTATTCAAAAGACTGGCAAGGCAGTTGATGATTTTTCCTCCAGTAAAAATGGTCCTCTGAAAACGACTTTTATGCAAGCATTATTGCCAGAAATAAGATCCGCCACCAAGCTTAGCAAACCCGACTGGCAAGATGAAACCATTACATTTGATCAGCTACTATCGGCAGCTAGGAGGGTAGAATTGGATACGGAATGTAAGATCCGTGCTTTGAATAGTTATGGACATAATCACACAGATGGTAGACGCAACAGTAACTGTCGTAATTGTGGGAAACCTGGACATTTTTGGAGACAGTGCAGGGCACCAAAGCGACACAGAAATGATGCCCCCTCCACGCGTAATTATGCAGAGGGTGAGGATTTAGATAAACGTTTTGCAAGCTTGAACGGCAGTCAGAAACAGGCCATTCTTTCTGCATTTTATTTGGGCGGCACGGTGAATTATGGAGTTTGCATGTTCCCCGCGTGTCCGCGTGGGTTTCCTCCGGGTACTCCAGTTTCCTCCCACAATCTTAAAACATACAGGTTAGACCATTTCACTTTGCTACAAAAGAGCATGTGTGCTCAGTCAACTTTATTATTATTATTACATTCCATTTCATGGTCAGCATACATTACGTATTGTGTCACATGAATGTACATTTAATTTTTATTTCTTGATTGTGACAAAACACTCCTTTAGATATGATAATTACCTGTCTATTGACAGGTTTCCTGGTTAGGCCACAGACAAATGGTTGTCGGCACCTAGACCTCAATCAACGCCAGGAAAGTAAATGTAAATAAGAGTGTGGGAAAACAGGGTGATTGTGGGGATATGCATTTGAATGGGAGCAGAACTTGCGTGTCAACTTTTTAACTCAGTTACATCTTGAAAACACCGAAATCTAACAACTGAAACAAGACTTCATCAGAGCGTCATATTATTATCTTCAATATTATAACAGTCAGGGCAAGTCGTAACAAGAGTACTTCCCCAATTTTGGTTTAAAGGCAATTGCCAGGAATGCCCTAGAATTGTACAGATGGTATATAATCATAGCAAAGACATGTATCTTGTTTGTAGGTGAAAAATATTTACTCGAATATGCTTATTCACTCAGTGAGCACTTTATTATGTATTCATTTGACTTAGGATTTAGACTTACTAGTCTTCAGAGTCTGTAGCCTATCCACTTAAAGTTATAATAACTGTCACCTTGCTGTCAGCTTTGACCAGTCTGGCCCTTCTCCTCTGACTGCTCTCATTAACAACAACGTTTTTGCCTGCAGAACCGCTACTTACTGGATGTTTTTTGTTTTTAGCATCATTCTCTGCAAACTCTAGAGACTGTTGGGCATGAAAATCCCAGGAGACCAGCAGTTTCTGAGATACTCAACCCACCCTATCTGTCATATTTCTTCCCCATTATAAAAGAGCTGAACCTCTTGACAATGTCTACATGCTTGTATGCATTTAGTTGCTGCCACATGATTGGCTGATAAAATATTTGCATTAACCAGCTGGTGTACAGGTCTATCTAATAAGTGGTCACTGAGTGTATATTTTTTAATTAAGCGAAAACCAAAACATGTGAGTTTGTGCCCCGGTCTCCCCAACATAAGATTTTTTTGTGTGTGTGTTTGCGTGGGTGTGTGTTTGTGTTTTGATGCATATGTTGGATATGTATGTTTGCGTTTTACTTCCCTCCCTCTCTTTTGTCATCCTAAAATATAAAAAAGGGTATAAGTGCAGAGGGTCAAGACAGACAACATGATCTGCACATATTTAAAATATAAATTAATATCGGGCCTTAAGTAATGATCCGCCAGCCAATGAATTTGGAGGTGGTGACACTTCATCATTGGAGGGAGACAACATGTTTACCGTTTGCTTGTCACAGCAGGAGCTTTTCATTCTGTGGACAATTTTGTTATTGAGGAATGCGCTTGAAATATGTTGCCAAAAATTGCTTGTGAGACTGAAAAATAAATATGAAAAACATAGTCCAAACAATATGCAGTACTTACCAAAACAAACTTTTGTTTGCCAAAAAATCTACCCAATCAGGTATTGTTGTCCCATTGGCCATCCATCTGACGGAACCCACCTACAGCTCTGTATATATTGTATTATAATGGACATCTTAATTTAGGGCACCTTTAGGTTAGGAGCGTCTGTTGAACACTTGTAGGAGCCCTTTGCACAAAAAAAGTAAGAGAAATTTGTGATGAAAATACGAAAATGTTCTTGCATAAGGCCCATTACCTTGTTGTGGGGTAATGCACTCCACAAGTTTGGTCCCCCAGGGCTCTATTCTAGGTCCTATATTATTTTCTTTATATATGCTGCCCCTGGGGTCAATTTTCAGGAAGCATATCCATTGCTATGCTGATGATGTACAGATTTACTTACCTGTAAAATCTCAATGCAAGAAATCACTGCAGCCTTTACTTGCATGTCTTAAAGACTTAAAAAACTGGATGGATGCTAACTTCCTGCATTTAAATGAAAATAAGACAGAGGTCATTATGTTTGGACATCAATTGGAGGACATTGTTGGTGCTTTGGGCCCCCTGGCCCCCAAAAATGTTCCTGCTGCAAAAAGCCTTGGTTTCACCTTTGACAGTGCCTTTAAACTTGAGAAGCAAATTAGTGCTGTTGTGAAAGCTGCCTTTTTTCAGTTAAGACAAATAGCCAAGGTCAAGGCCTATCTTTCTCAAAAAGATTTGGAAAGAGTGGTCCATGCTTTTATAACATCTCGGCTGGACTACTGCAATTCTCTGTATATAGGCTTAGACCAGTCCTCTCTCTGCCGTCTGCAGCTAGTGCAGAACGCTGCTGCCCGCCTTCTGACTGGCAAAAAGAAACGGGAACATATTACACCAGCACTGTCATCCCTACATTGGCTTCCTGTCCGTTACAGAATAAATTTAAAAATTTTATTATTTGTTTTTAAGGCATTGAATGGTCTAGCACCTACGTACTTGTCTGAACTCGTCAATATGTATACCCCAGCTAGATCACTTAGATCATGCAATCAGCAACTTTTAGATGTCCCTATGTCGAGGAGAGCTAGGAGGGGTGACCGGGCCTTTGAGGTAGCTGGCCCCAAGTTGTGGAACAGCCTACCGCCACATATTAAATCTGCCCAAAACATAGATGTTTTTAAATCCTTGTTAAAAACCCACCTTTTTAGTGAGGCCTTTATGTCAGACATAAATGGGGAATCCAGATAATGTACATGTATTTCATTTTATTTAATTTCATTTAATTTCATTTCATTTCAATTCATCTCATTTTATTTCATTTTTTCTTTAATTTTATTGCCTGGTTTTGTACAGCACTTTGGTCAACCATGGTTGTTTTAAATGTGCTTTATAAATAAAGTTTATTATTATTATTATTATTATTATTATTATTATTATTATTCTAGCAGAATTTAGAATTAATTCTGCTGCTGCTACAAGCAGTTACATGATCAATGAAGGCAAGTGAGCCAGCACCTAAGGCAAACAAACATTCCCTAACTATAACACCCCCACCACGTTTCACAGATGAGGGTGCTTGGGTTCTTGGGATGTTCCTTTTAGCCTCTACACTGTTCTTGCCATCACTCTGATACAAGTCAATCTTGGTCTCATCTGTCCGCAAGACCTTTTCAGGAACTTTGTAGGCTATTTTATGTATTACTTTTTGCCGAATGTAACCTGGCCATCCTGTATTTGCAGCAAGCTTGTGGTTTGTATCTTGCAGTGTAACCACTGTAGTGCTGTCTTCTGTGGACAGCAGTCACTCGTGCCATGCCTCGTTCCTGAAGAGTCTTTCTGATCTGTCTGAAAACTTACTACAAATAATGATCTATGAAGAAAATTGTAAGCAGTATACCCTGCTGTCTCAAAATCAATCCAAAATTACTGAATTGTGCAATGATGTAAATCAGGAAACAATCATATATCTTACAACAAATCAACTATTTTGACCCAGGAAACCCACTTCTGCATCATTGGGAATTATTATCTTTTCATAAGCATAGTGTCAGGAGCTTTTCAGTCCATGGACAATTTTGTACTTGAGGAATGCGCTTGAAATATATTGCCAAAAATGATCATTTTGAAGGCTTTCCTAAACCAACTGTAAAAAAAAGAATAAACAAAAGGATTAAACGTTGAATTACAATAGCAAATCCAGACCAGCATTTCAAATATTGCTGGTGGAATGGAATAATTAATAATTGGATCAATCATGTAACACAGAAAATAGGGTGTCCAGCATGACAGAAATACCCCCATAACAATGGCCAGGGTCTTTGTAGCCTTTCGCTCCATTTTGCTGTTTTCAGAGTGTACATTGTTACAGGCAATGCTGTGAATAGAACGGGCTTGCTTCTGTGCAACATGGAAGATTTTTTTATATATGACCAACATAATGAACCCAGGGATGTAAAAACAGAGAATGGAAGTTACTGAACTTGATGCCTGAGTCTGAAACAACACACAGCCTCCTACACAAGCAACATTATTATAATAAAAATCTTCGGTGCCCAAAATGTTCAGTTCCAGAAATACCATGCCAAACCCAACACAGGCAGAAACACTCCAGCTGACCATTATCATGATCACTATGGTATAAGTAGTGATCTTGGTCTGGTAGTGGAGGGGCTGGCAAACAGCATAATATCGATCAATGGAAATGAAAGAAAGATTTACTATTGATGAGGTACACAGCATGATATCAGTACTTGAATGGATTTTACAGACCACATCTCCCAAATACCAACATGTCTCAATTGTGCGCACCATGCTAGGAGGCATGATGACTGTTGCCAGAAGGAAGTCAGTCACTGCGAGAGAGAGGGTGAGGTAGTTGGTTGGAGTGTGCAGCTGTTTGAAGTGAGCAATGGAAATGATGACGATGAGGTTTCCACACATGGTTAGAACAATGATGGTGATGAAGAAAATATACAGTGTAATCCGTATCGCTGTTGGGTAGGTGATCTTTGGGCAAGATCTATTCACAGACGTGTAACAAAAGTCTGAATGTTCAATAATTCCAGGTTGGCTGAAATTCATTGTATTATGTTGTCAGATATAATGGTTCAAACTGGTACACCTGTTGCTAGAACAAAGTAGCATAAGAAAAACATTTACATTTAGCTTCAATAAATACTCTCTGAAGTAAATTAGGTCTTGATACTTCTGGCAGATGTTCTGGCAGAGAGACGGCGATGTGTAGCATCAGTGAAGATGATTCTGTTATATACAATTTGATCATAGTCCCAGGGAGTTTAAACAGAGCCTTGTTAGCCAGTAAAATTATGGGTGTATCTATGTTTTATGCACATCTGAATATTCATTCTGCTATGTGAACACAGCAATATTCTTAAACTGCCTGTCACCTGAATGTGACACATAATACCTTGTAGGAAAGGGTAGGAAACCCCGTACAAGAAGATTGCCACGTTTTAACCCTCTGGGGTCGGAGGGCAAAATGAGGAAAACTGGTGACTGTGACATGCTCTGACATTTGTGTCATTTTAATATTTATATACAGTGATTCCAAAGTGTGAGACGGGTGCGTGGGGGTTGGACCCAAAATGCACGACTCAGAAACAATGATAAGAAAGTCCCGTCAGGGCTTTATTCGGGACGAATCCCAGGAGCGTAGTCAACACAAGCAAAGTCCATACACGTAGATCCAGCCAAACAAACAATAAACAAACAAAAAGCACGGTGCCGAGGGAAGAGGCAAACTCGTAGTGGGTAGACGTGCAGGAAGGTCCGGTAGCAAGAGAGCTGTCAGCGGGGCAGAAAGTACAGGCAGACGGCAGGCAAGGGTCATAGTCGAGGGCGATGCGGAAGTCGAAACCATGAAACAATCAGCGAGGCAAAGGTACAAAAACGGTCGGCGAAGACGTGGTCAAAAAACAAACGATGGTCAACGAAACAGAAATCAATAGACAATGGTCGGTAAAACAGGCTTGGATCTTAACGTGAATCAATCAGAAAACAAGAGGCAGACAATTTCGCAACAAACGACTGAGATATAAATTCAGGTGTAGACAGGTGTAGACAATTAGTTTGAGCGCAGCAAGGAAATAGAAAATAGGTGCGATGGATGACAATTCTAACAAGGTAATTAGTAATCGTTAGTAATAAACCTATCCTGCCCTAGCATTAGTAAATTAGTAAATGACATGCACGAGAAACATAAGGTAACATGAACACATGATTAGTTTGTTAGTTCTACCCAATCCTGATCTAGCGTTAGTAGTTTTAGTAAATAGACAAATGGAAACAATTAGGGTGTGAATGACAGAAAGAGAGAGAGAGAAAAGGCGGAACGCAAGGTTTGCGGAAAGACATGTAAAAGTGTATGTTTAAACAGTAACCAGTCTACGTAACAATAAACATAAATCAAAAACATAACACAAAACGAAACTAAGACAATAACCACTCAACATAACAAGGTAATATAATCGTAACAAAACATAACTAGACATGACGAAAAAATAAATCGTAACAAGAAATAAACTAAACGGCATGACAAACCTAGACTAACATAATACATGATAAGACAATACGAGACTAAGACAAAAATGAATAAACATAAAACATGGCAAGACAGACCTGAAACGTGACAAAGTGTTTCATATCTTTGTTTTTCTGGATATTCCCCAAATAAAGCCCTGACGGGACTTTATTACACCATTGTTTCTGAGTCATGCATTTTGGGTCCAACCCCCTACGCACCCGTCTCAGAACAATTTCGCCAACATGGACCCTGCTGACATGTTCTACGCCCTCCAGGAACAAGGTGCCATCGTCCAGCAGCACTCTCAAGGAATCTCCGAAGTTCATCTGGAGATTCGAGAGCTGTGTGCTGAGATGAGGAGACTCGCCATCACGGTTCAGCCACACCCACTGGAACAGCCTGCCAACCCGCCTGCACCTCCACCTACCAACCCCATGGGAACCTGGCAATTCCGGGAGCCACAACAACCCCCCCCGGAGAGGTTCGGCGGAGAACCGGAGAATGCAAGGCGTTCCTGCTCCAGTGTGACTTTGTGTTCTGGCAGCAACCACAGACCTACAACAGTGATGACCGCCAGATCAGCTATGTGATGGGGCTACTCAAGGGGAGAGCTTTGGACTGGGCTACAGCTGTGTGGTCCGGGGGTTCATTCCCTCCCCGGTACCCGACCTTTGCTGAACAGATCCGCAAAGTCTGGAGTTCAAGCCAGATTCAAGCCTGGAGTCGTGAGTGTCACCAATCCTGCCTGTGATCCACTCCTGCACCAGCAGAGGGTGCACCCAACCCACCACAAGCCCCCAAGCCCTCCCTAGAGAAGGTGCCCACCCCTTACCATGACCTAGGCATGGTCTTCTCCAAGACACTGGCACAGACGCTTCCCCCTCATCGACCTTACGACTGCGCCATCGAGCTGCCATGGAGAAATACATCCGGGACTGCTTAGCCAATGGACTGATTCGCCCATCCTCCTCACCCATGGACGCTGGATTCTTCTTTGTGCAGAAGAAGGATGGCTCATTGCGCCCCTGTATCGACTTCAGGGAGCTTAACAACATCACTGTCAAGAACAAATACCCTCTACCATTGATGGACTCCGCTTTTCATCCTCTACACCATGCCACTATCTTCACCAAGTTAAACCTATGGAACGCCTACCACCTGGTTCGTATTCGAGAGGGTGACGAGTGGAAGACTGCCTTTAATACCTCTCTTGGACACTTCGATTACCTAGTCATGCCATTCGGCCTAACTAATGCACCCGCTGTGTTCCAGGCGTAATGATGTTCTTCGGGACCTAGTGGGCCGCAACGTATTTGTCTACCTTGACGACATCCTGATCTACTCCACCAATGTCAAGAAGCATGTCAGACAAGTTATTCAGAGACTTTTGGAGAACAAATTGTTTGTCAAGGCAGAGAAGTGTCTTCCACACAGACACTGTCAAGTTCCTTGGTTTTATTCTGGAGAAGGGACAGATCAGGGCGGATCCAAAGAAGATTCAGGCAGTCACTGACTGGCCTACGCCTTCTACTCGGAAACAACTCCACCGCTTCTTGGGATTCGCCAACTTTTACTGCAGATTCATCAGATATTCCAGCCAAGTTGTCTCCCCCCTCACCAAGCTCACATCTACTGCCATACCATTCCGTTGGGGTCCAGAAGCGGAGGGGCGGAGGGGGTGTTTGTCAAAATTAAGAGACTCTTCTCCACTGCCCCTATCCTGGTGCACCCCGATCCCACTCGCCAGTTTGTTGTGGAGACTGATGCGTCCGACACTGGGGTGGGAGCCGTGCTTTCACAAGTCTCTTCCTCCGACAATCGGCTGCACCCTTGCGCCTTCCTCTCCAAGAAGCTCTCACCAGCGGAGAGGAATTACGATGTGGGGAACCGAGAACTCCTTGCGGTCAAACTGGCTCTGGAGGAGTGGAGGTACTGGCTGGAGGGATCCGAGAAACCTTTCATTGTCTGGACCGAGTCATAAGAACTTGGCATACTTCCAAACGACCAAAAGACTGAACTCACGCCAAGCTAGATGGGCGCTGTTCTTCGGAAGATTCAATTTCACTCTGACTTATCGCCTGACTTTCCCAAATATGGAAAGCTTTCTGCCTAGCCCTCGGTGCCACGGCTAGCCTTTCATCCGGCTACCACCCCCAGTCCAATGGGCAAACCGAGAGGGCCAACCAGGATTTAGGAGCTGCCTTACGTTGTGTGTCTGCCAAGAATCCGGCTTCATGGAGCAAGATGCTCACCTGGGTTGAGTATGCGCACAACACGCTGCCCTGCGCCGCCACCGGAAAGTCTCCCTTTGAGATCTCTCTAGGCTACCAACCTCCACTGTTTCCTGACCAGGAAACCGAGATCGCTGTTCCCTCCCTCGCCACCCACATGAAACGCTGTGCCAACATGTGGTGGGACGCCAAGGCCGCGCTTTTATGCACGGCAGACCGTAATCGGTGCTTCGCCGATCGCCACCGCACACCAGCCCCAGCCTACAAACCAGGTGACTCCGTCTGGCTGTCCACTAAGGACATTCCCCTCCAAGCCACCTCTCACAAACTCCAACCACGTTTCATTGGCCCCTTTAATATCCACAGCATTATGAACCCATCCTCTGTCAAGTTATCATTCCCCGCTTCACTTAAGATTCACCCCACATTCCATGTTTCATGTATTAAGCCTGTAATCTTCTAACCCCCTATGTCCCCCTGATCCCCCACCCCCTCCCCCCGCATCATTGATAACCACTCTGTGAAAAAACTATTGAACATTCGTAAGAGGGGCCGTGGTGTGGTTGACTGGGAAGGTTATGGCCCTGAAGAGCGTTCCTGGGTCGCCCCCAGTCTCATTCTGGACAAGTCATTGATCACAGACTTCCATTGTGACCACCCTGACAAACTCAAAGGACCACCAGGAGTCGGTTGTTAAGGGGGGGGTCCTGTCACGTTTCATGTTTGTTATGTCATGTTTTATGTTTAGTTATTGTCTTGGTTATGTTATTGTCATGTCACATATTATGTTAGTCTAGTATCACCACATTTTTATGTTTCATGTTATGTTATGTTTCATGTTTAGTTGTTGTTACGATTTAATTGTTAGTCTTGCCATGTCATGTTATTTAGTTTGTCATATTTCGCAAACTTGTTATGTCACAATTTATGTTTCATGTTACGTTGCACTGGTCATTGATTAGCATACACTTTTTCATGTCTTTCTGCAAATCTTGTATTCCTGCTTTCTCTCTCTCCCTTTCTGTCACTCACACCCTAATTGTTTCAATTTCTACTTTCCCCAGCTTATCTACAAAAAATCATCAGACCCTACACCCTCTAGGGTCTTTCAGCGAACTTATCCCTGGTTATGGGTATGCACTTTGTTGTACGTCTGGATAAGAGCGTCTGCCAAATGCCAATAATTTAATGTAATGTACTTACTAATCTACTAATGATAGATCAGGATTGGGTAATACTAACATTCTAATCATGTGTTTGTTACCTTACGTTTCTTGTGCATGTCATTTACTAATAATAGTAGCGCGAGGGCAGGATAGGTTTATTACTAACGATTACTAATTACCTTGTTAACTTGTCAATCCTCCACACCTGATTTCCATTCTCATGCTGCTCTCAAACTAATTGTCTACACCTGTCTACACCTGCATATAAAGCTCAGTTTCATGTAATGTCTTTACGAAATTTCTGTTCATCAGTGCACCTTTTGGCTACCCCTGTTCATCAGTACACCTTTTGTCTACCCATTACGATCCAAGCCTGTTTATTGACCAAAGATTATTGACTTCTGTTTTGTTGACCATTGCCTGCCTGTACCACGACTTTGGCTGCTGTTTTTGTACTTTTGCCCCGCGGAGCAGACTTCGGTCTTCACTCTTGCAGCATCATCGACCCTGAGCCTGCCTACCGCCCGCCTGTACTTCTGCCCAGCTGACGGCTTTCCTGGCTACCGGACTTCTTGCATGGTGTACTGATTACGAGACTGCCTTCTCCCTCGGTACTGCGCTTTGTTTTTTTGCCTGGATTTTTTGCTCTCTGGATATTCCCAAAATAAAGCCCTAACGGGACTTTATTACACCACTGTTTCGGAGTCGTGCATTTTGGGTCCAACCCCCTACGCACCCGTCTCAGTTTTCAGCACAGACTCGGCTACAATACTATGGCAACAGAATGTAGGTCAGAATCATATGTTGATTGTAAATTGCTCTAGAAACAGACCAATTGTTGTCATCTTGCAGTTTTATTATATCACAGTTTGTATTATCTTACAAATATGAACGGAAAAATAATTTGGTACGTTGACCCAAAAGGAGGCTGCGTAGATAAGGTTAAGATTGCGGGCCAGATTAAATTAATGGAGGGCCACGGGCCGTAGTTTGCCCATGCTGGTCTATTTAACCCTTGAATCTGACACCCGGTGTCAGCTGCTTGATCTATGCTGCTTTTCACTCAACTTGCTTTGACCACTCCTCCATGCAGAACTTTTCAGAATCATTATCCCTGTTTACATGGAGCCTTTTATTCCATGTTTACTTGGATTAACAGGCCGATTGGAATAAAAATGCCTCATCTAACCATTCAATCGGAAAACAAATTATCCTATTCATATTTGTATTGCCAATTTGACCTTAAGTTTATCTACAATAATTGTTAGGAGTGCCAATCATTTTAGTACCTGTGGTTGAAAAAAAATTAAATTACTAAATAAAAACATTGAAACATGAGAGTAAATGTATTGAAATCAAAGTATATCGTTTTCCTATATGTTTAAACATAAAATGTAGATCATTACCCATGTTTATTAGATGCAGCAATTTTTTCTCCATCTTTATTAAGGGTGTCAATAATTCTGAGCCCACTGTACAATGTTGATAAGATGTTAATAGTGTAAAGTATCATTCGCTAGAAGCTCATGATGGCATTAGAAATGGCCTTACACTGTACAGTAAATGGTAATATTTCATTTTGGGGCAACACTGGCTCAGGAGGTGAGAGCAGTTGGAGGTTTTGCTGGTTCTATCCCGCCCTCGGTGTGTTGAAGTGTCGCTAAGCAATCCCCAAATGCTCCTGATGTGCTGGTTGGCACCTTATATGGCAGCCAATCGCTGTTGGTGTGTGTAGAGTGCTTTGGATGAAGGCCCTATATAAATGCACACATTTAGCATTTGTGCAGACCCAATATTTTTTTCTCATGTATACCCAATTATTTTGCATGCCAATTAATATTATTAATTGAAAAGATCGGTAAGGGGAATTCCACAAGGAGTGCCAATCCAAAAAGTCATTATAGTACTCAATCATCTTCAGAATAGAATAAATACAATGTAAAAAATCCAATAATAAAATATCAGACTATCACTATTTCACCATTTATTGTAGTTTGGCACCCTGACTATGTCTGCATGCTTGTATGCATTTAGTTGCTGCCACATGATTGGCTAATAAAATATTTGCATTAACAAGCTGGTGTACAGGTCTACCTAAGTTGTCACTGAGTGTATATTTTTTAATTAAGCGAAAACCAAAAAATTAGAGTTTGTGCCCCAGTCTCCCCTACATAAGACTTTTTATTTTGTGTGTGTGTGTGTGTGTGTGTGTGTGTGTGTGTCTGTTTTTTTTTGGTGTATATGTATGTATGTTTGCTTTTTACTTCGCTCCCTCTCTTTTCGCATTCTAAAATATAAAGGGGGTCAAGACAAACAACATGATCTGCACATATTTAAAATAGAAATTAATGTCAGGCCTTAAGTAATGGTCCCACAGCCAATGAATTTGGAGGTGCTGACACTTCATCATTGGAGGGAGACAACATGTTTACCATTTGCTTGTTGAAGTCGAAGTCAGAGTCAAAGCAGGAGCTTTTCATTCTGTGGACAATTTTGTTATTGAGGAATGCGCTTGAAATATGTTGCCACAAATGATCAATGCGAAGGCTTTCCTAAACCAACTATAAAAGAAAGCATAGATAAAAGGATTCAATGTTGAATTTAAATAGTAAATCCAGACAAGCATTTCAAATATAGCTGGTGGAATGGAATAATTAATGATTGGATCGATTATGTTACACACAAAAAAGGGTGTCCAGCATGACAGAAATACCCCCATAACAATGGCCAGGGTCTTTGTAGCCTTTCGCTCCATTTTGCTGTTCTCAGAGTGTATATTGTTACAGGCAATGCTGTGAATAGAACGGGCTTGCTTCTGTGCAACATGGAAGATTTTCTGATATATGACCAGCATAATGAACCCAGGGATGTAAAACGAGAAAAGGGAAGATATTGAACTTGATGCTTGAGTCTGGAACAGAATGCAGCCTCCTACACAAGCAACATTATTATAATAGAAATCGTCAATGCCCAAAATGTTCAGTTCCAGAAATACCATCCCAAACCCAACACAGGCAGAAACACTCCAGCTGACCATTATCATGACCACTATGGTATAAGTGGTGATCTTGGTCTGGTAGTGGAGGGGCTGGCAAACAGCATAATATCGATCAATAGAAATGAATGAAAGATGTAAAATGGATGCAGTACACAGCATGATATCATTACTTAAATGTATTTTACAGACCACCTCTCCAAAATACCAGCATGTTTCAATTGTGAGCACCATGTTAGGAGGCATGATGACTATTGCCAGAAGAAAGTCAGTTACTGCCAGAGAGAGGATGAGGTAGTTGGTTGGAGTGTGCAGCTGTTTGAAATGACTGATGGAAATTATAACAAGGAGGTTTCCACACATGGTTAGAACAATGATGGTGATGAATAAAATATACAGTGTAATCCGTATCACAGTTGGGTAGGTGCTCTTCGGGCATGATCTATTCACAGACTCATAACAGAAATCTGAATGTGCAATCATTCCAGGTTGACTGAAATTCATTATATTATGTTGTCAGGTATAATGGTTCACAACTGGTACACCTGTTGGAAGAACACAGTAGCATAAGAAAACCATTTACTTTACCAACCAGTCACTGCAGAAACATGATATATGCATCACACTTAACATGAACTGAATATCACTATTCTTTGTCATTTGTTTTGTAGGATTACAATTCTCTCACACTCGTCGGCTTTGGTGTAGACGGTCCGCAGCGATACCACACACCTGGTTACAATGATGCACTAATGACGAAGAACTACTTCCGCGAGATTAATATACGCTGGCGTCGCTCTGAAGACGCCTATTTAAAGCACCTACAAATCGCTCACAAGCAGTATCAAATCAGCGCTAATCTCCTGACAAACTCCTGACAAACTCAGCAATTTCACACAAATGTTCAATCACTCTACAGGTATGCAACCAGTATGAGCGTTTAACAGAAATACAACAAACAGACTGGCTCAAGCCCTAACCTCAGATTGTTCAAATTAGCAATTATAAAATTACACTTTACCGCATCGAGTGGACGGTCCGCAGTGATACCACAGACATTACAATGATGCACTAATGATGAAGAACTACTTCCGCGAGACTAATATACTCTGGCGTCGCTCTGAAGACGCCTATTTAAAGCACCTACAAATCGCTCACAAGCAGTATCAAATCAATCGCTCACAAGGTATTATCATTTGAATGTAGATAATACCTTCAATTATCACTGAAGTAAATTATGTCTGTCTTTCTCAAGACAAGAATTTCTGACAGAAGTCCTGTGGCAATGTGTAGCATCAGTGGAGATGTCTCTGTTATATGTGGTTTGCATAGTCTCCCAGAACTTTACTATAGTCTCCCAGAAGGTTACTCTTTTATCCCCAAGCACTGACAGCAGCCAATGGATTTTCCCTACTGTTTTTGCCACTCAAAGCACTGATTGCCCAAAGGGGCTGTCACCCTTTCCACTTTCCAGAGTAGCATCTGTTCATCTCGATAGTTTTGCTGAAATATATTTTCTAAATTTGCTGTAGCTCTCTGTGGTAAAATGGACCAAAATGATCCTTCACCGTGTGGCCTCAAAGAGGCAAGAAATGTAATTGCAACATCTCTTATAATCCCATGATTAAGCACAAACATCCACAGGACACATACTGAAGTACACCAGGTGTGGAGCAGGCAAGCGCACTGTATGAGACTCGAGACTTGAGTGGTGGTGAGGGGTCGTGGTGGAGTGTGCAATTTCATTAAAGCACTTAGCAGCTTCTAAATCCATTAATGGATGTAATTTCAATGACATGAACTACACCATGTAGTATCAGGAGAGTCTGTTACTTTGGCACAAATGTGCTTTTTATTTGAAACCCTTAATGGCAAAGCTTCCTAAAACATAGGAGGCTTTGCCGTTCTTTCCCTTGGAAAGTTTTGTCACATAAATCCCTTTGTCACATAAATCGACCTGAACTCGCCTGACCCGAGAATTTTCTTTTCAGGTACCCGTGGGTTTCGGGTCGACCCCCGAATCAATACTAGCTACATTACCTAAGCAGTGGTTTAGACATTTTCTGCAATAGACATGCAGCTAGACTATGTAAATCTCCAAAAAATCATTGCAAATAAAAGCGACAATGAATAGATACGTTTGTGAGGATACCTGCTTATGCAACATCATTTTGAAAGCAACACGCAAATGCATGAACAAGCCGCTTACTTAGCCAAACACTGCTTACCTAGCCAAACAAAACATCCTAATACACGAGTAAATATCACAGGTAAAGGCAACAATTTAGGTTTACAGGGAGGTAGGGAGGGACAGGGAGAGCTGCAGCTTGAAGAGATGCATCTTCAGTCTGTGCTTGAAGATGGCAAGAGATTCTGCTGCTTTGGAGGCGCCAGGTGGCCTGTGGTGGCCGAACAAAGAGGTCTGGCAGGCGTGCAGGGTCTGATGATTTTTTGGAGGTAAGCTGGGGCTGACCCCTTAACTGCTTGGAAGGCTAGCACCAATGTTTTGAATTTGACGTGAGCCATGACAGGCAGTCAGTGGAGGGAAGTAAGCAGGGGGGTGACATGCAACTGTTTGGGAAGGTTGAAGACCAGACTAGCTGCTGCATTCTGGATAAGTTGGAGCAGGTCTAATGGCGGATGCTGGGAGGACAGCCAAGAGAGTTGCAGTAGTCCAGGCAGAATTAAACCATCGCTTAGACCAGGAGCTGGGTTGAGTAGGGGGTGAGAAAGGGGCGGATTCTCCGGATGTTGTATAGGAAGAACCTGCATGACCAGGTCACCGCCGCAATGTTCTCAGAGAGAGACAGTCTGCTGTCCATCACCACACCGAGGTTCCTTGCACAGGGTGATGGCGTCAGGGAGGTATCCCCGAGGGAAATGGAGAGATCCATATGGGGAGAGGTAATAGCAGAAATGAATATCATTTCAGTCTTACCTGGGTTGAGTTTTAGATGGTGGGAATGAGATGAAGAGTTGAGTATTGTCCGCATAGCAGTGGTAGGATAGACCATGAGCAGTGATAACAGGGCCAAGGGAACGAGTGTAAAGAGAGAAAAGAAGGCGGCCTAGGACTGAGCCCTGGGGAACTCCTGTGGCAAGGGCCCGAGGTGTTGATACTGTACCAGCCCAGGAGTGACCAGAGAAGTAGGACTCAGAGAAGTAGGAGTTCAGGGCTGTGCCACAGATCCCTGTTGCTGACAGGGAGGAAAGGAGGATGGAGTGATCCACAGTGTCAAAGGCAGCAGAGAGATCTAGAAGAATGAGGACAGTGCGGTCTCCGTCGAGTAGCCAGGTCTGAAACCAGACTGATGGGGGACTAGCGAGTTGTTCTTAGAAAAGAAATAAGAAAGTTGATTAGAAGCAGCTCATTTGATTGTTTTAGATAAAAAAGGAAGAAGAGATAGTGGTAGTTCTGAATGATGGAGGGATCCAAGGTGGGCTTTTTCAGCGGCGGGGTGATGTGGGCCCTCTTGGAGGATGATGGTGTAGGGACCACATTTCCCACAATCCCACAGGACAATTCTGCGACGTCCACCCCGCATGATGTCTAGCTCGGTTCAGCCAATCCCGTAATGGCGGGAGCAATAAACTTTCCCCGTATAAGAGCAAGGCATGCTCTCGGGATTGCCCCTTCTTCTCACCTTCTTTTTCGATGCTCTTTTCTTCACCTCATCTGCTCCAATACTCGGACAGAGGCTGAATTCTCTACAGCGCACCACCAGGCTTACGGACACACCTAGTTTACCTTGCGGTAACTTAGTGGCCTATAGCGAGTGGAAACTGGTGTACGCGGAACGCTACATCAGTTTACCGCTGTAAAGCACCGCAAATTTTCCACCCAGAAAAAGGACCAGAACACCATCGCGGCTTCTACAAGGACAGCGCGTCTTTTGGATCCAGCAATGCGTATAGACTCAGTAAGACAACAAACATTCAGGCATAGCCAGTGTTTAGTTTAGTCTTAACTAATCTTGTGTATTGTGTGAATCTGTATTTTTCCATTGTCTTTGTGTTACCATTGAATGCCGTATATGTATATGTGAGTGAATTGATTCGCCATCTTTGATGCATGTATAGAGTAAACTATGCAAGTCACTCTTCTCACAACTAACACTAATACTCTTTAACACACTCAGAACTCTAGCTTACCCAAGCTAGCTACTCCCACTTTTCCTTTGTCCAAGGAAAATCACGCTTGCCCGCATGCACACAAACACATAATACTACCCTACCCTATGAACTTACCCTTCTAACTTCCCATTCGTTATTCTGTTCTGCGTTTGTTTAATAAATATATTTTATTAAACCCGGTGTCTGTTTTGGCGTCACATAGACGAGAGCCCTGTTAAAGCAGTCTTTCAAAGAACTTCCAACCTTCAGGTTATCGGTATGTTTAATCATTGATATTGGTTATTTTGATTATTAATTAAAATACTAAATTTGTGGATAGATATTTCTGATAACAGTAATTTTATGAGACTGATTACTTTTTGCAGGTATACTGCTATACTACATTAATTGGCGGCCCGGTTTCGTAGAGAGTAAAATCCCTACGTTATTTGGCGGCCCATGTGAGGACCCTACAATGGAAAACAGCCAGAAGACAGGGATGAATTGACAAGGGAGGTGACAAATTGGAGAATGTCAGGTGTGGTAGTCTGGAGGAGAGAAGAGGGGATAGAGTCAATTGCACAGGTTGTAGGGTGGTGGGAGAGCAGGAGTTCAGAAACATCCATGTGTAAGGGGAGAGAAAGTGGAAAAGGAAGGGAATGAGCCTAGAGAGGGGGGGGGGGCATAGAGAGGTGGGTGGTGGTTGCAAAGGATCTGCGGATGTCTGTGATCTTCTCATCAAAAAAATCTGCAAAGTCATCAGCAGCGAAGGAGGACTGAGGTGAAGAAGGCGGCATGCTGACGACAAAGGAAAAAATAGAGAACCATTTCCGGGGTTTTGAAGTGGAGTTGTGAATTTGTGTTTGGGAATACTCACTGAGCCATTTAGAAAACAGAAACAAAAACATTTTTTGATTCAGGAATTTATTGAAATCACCACACAAACTACATACAATGAAGATGCCATTCACAAACACCTCAAAGTTTTGCATGCCATTTTTCAAAACAGTTCCTGTTTAGCTGTAAACACAAGGGGACATCACACTCTTCGCAATTCCAGAGTGTTCTGTTTTTTCCCCAATGTCCATCTTGCAGAGCATGCATGTCTTGCAAAAATGCAGAGGTATTACTTGGAGATGTAATGGTTAGAATCATTCATAAATTCAGAACAGAGTGGTAACCTCTCCGGGACTGTCCCGGATTTTTGTTGTGAAACAAATAATAATGAAACAAAATCTCCCAGAAAAGTATTTTCGAGTGTTGCATACATTAGCATTGCTTAATGAAATGTAGACCGCGTGTCCAGTGTTCGTTCCTAAATGAAATGTAACAAATGGTGCAGAGACGTTATTAACCTTCACGAATTACACTCTTTATTTTTGTAAGGAAATAGGAGTTGGCACTGTCACAACAAATTCTATCCCCCTTACAAAACTTATCTCCTCCAGGGTCATGTTTCCAGTTCCGTCTCTGCAATGACGCAATCATATTGGTTACTGCTGTGTGTAATAGACTCTGCATTGGCAAGCTAGCAATGCTTTTGTGAATGTGTAGTGCTTCATATGTAATATCTCGATTATTTATATACATTGAACCACAATATAGGCTACATCTAGCGAGATAGATAGAAAGATCCCTAGCTAGCTAGGAATGAAAAACAGCTATGGCTTATCTTCCTAGTTAGTGAGCAATCTATCCGTCTGAGCTAGATATTTCTTTTTTATATCTTAAATATATCTACCTATATCTACCTATGTCATGCTTATCTACTTCTCTACATATATTTATTGCCGAATGGTTTGCTATCCGTTTCACTAACTAGCTAGATATTAGTCCACCGAGAGATGAGCATTAGCTATCTCTATCACTATCTTAAACTGTAGGGAAATTGGTTTCGCTAACTTACACTAGCCAGTTGACGCTACCGTACGCATCAGGGGAATGTATCTTATAGATGGCATCATAGCAACCAACAGATAAAGCTTGGGAACCACACTGTCCACTTGACTAACTCATGACGCTAACTCATAACGTTAACATCTGCATGAGGGGAACATAACCGGAAACTGGGAATGTGACCCTGGAGGGGATAAGTTTTGTAAGGGGGATAGAATTTGTTGTGACAGCACCAAGCACAAGGTAGCTTACTCAGTTTGCCAGCTTCGTATGTGTCCAGGATTTTTACAGGACTGAGGTGGCAACCCTAGTTGCAATACAGCACACGTATTTAACTATATGATTTACCTGTATGATATACACTTGCTCTTGGAGTTGTTCTATTTAGCTAAGTTATTTCAGCTTTTTCCTCAAACGTAGATACAGCATGCTAATATCGATTGTGTGAGGACACCCAGTTTGAGAATCCTGGAATCCTGGCTACGCCACTACACATCACATATGTATTATTTTGAGATGCAATGGTTAGGAATTTACAAACATGGATATTGCTGAATAATAAAACGAAGCTGGAGAAGTTGCAATACACGCAGAAGAAATACACCTACTCATGACGTCCAGTCATCCGTGCCATTTTCCATAATTAAACGTGCTCCGTGATGAAAAAAAGTGAATAGCATATGCCTCTGTATGTCATTGTATCGTGCTTTACAGTTGCCGCTCTTGCACATGGCATCGCCCCTCCCCTGCCAGAGAATAATTATTATATAACCTTGTTTCAAGCCTACAACCTTGATTGAGATGGGCTGGAATTTGCGCTGAGCGACACTCACATGTTAAGTAAAGATTAAGAAATCGCAGTGGTTTTATTCATCTAATTTAAAACATTTTAAACTATTAATATTATTTGTCAATAGGTGCATTGTGAAGTCAAGATTCTAAGTTTCTATCAATATGTTTGTTGCATCTGTATGGAAAAATCTCACAAAGTGTTTGTGAGACATTGCCCAACTTGTCATGTTCAATTAACATCTGTGTATTCTGAATTGACAGTTATTTGGCTTCTCCCATCATGATGGTTGACAAAGGGATTTTGCATGCTTGTTACCTCATTTTTTATACTCTTGCTGCGATCATCAAATCCGGACCTCGAATCTAAATATGGCCCTGGTTTTCTTTTCTCCCAGGCAATTAGCTGAGCAATTACTGCTACTGATTGGGCAGACTGTCTTCAGACCAGGTAAAGGGAAGGTGGAAAACCAGCAATTCTCTGACCTCGAGGACTGTGATTTGAAGATCCCTGCTCTAGTGAAACAGGACATGATGGAATAACACAATATTGATAATTTAGACTGAGATTAACTAGATTAAAGTAAAATTGTATTGCCAATTTGACTTTGTTTAAGTTTATCTGCAATAATTGCTCGGAGTGCCAATCATTTTGGCACCTGTGGTTAAAAAAAATAAAAACATTGGAACATGAGAGTAAATGTATTGAAATAAAAGTATATCGTTTTCCTGTATGTTTGAACATAAAATATAGATCATTATCCATGTTGTTTATTATATGCAGCCTTTTTTTCCATTTTTATTAAGGGTGTCAATAATTCATGGTTGCACAGTGAAAAATTAAGATGTTAATAGTGTTAAAGGTAACATTCCCTTGAAGCTCATGATGGCATTCAAAATTGCCTTACACTGTACCGTAAATGGTAATATTTAGTTTTGGGGCAACACTGGCTCAGGAGGTGAGAGCAGTCGTCTAGCAGTCAGAGAGTTGCCAGTTCGATCCTACCCTGGGTGTGTTGAAGTGTCCCTGAGCCTTACCATTTCCCATTTGTGCAGACCCAATATTTTTTGTCATGTATACACAATTATTTTGCATGCCAATTCATATTATTAATATCAAGTATTAAATTATCTCCAATTAAGAGAATAATAAATAAAATGTAAAGAATCCAATAATAAAATGTCAGACTATCACTATTTCACCATTTTTTGTAGGTCGACACCTATTAAAACGCTAATGAATTTTGGCTGAAACAAGACTTCATCAGAGCGTTATATTATTATGTTCAATATTATAACAGTCAGGGCAAGTCATAACAAGTGTACTTCCCCAATTTTGGTTTAAAGGCAATTGCCAGGAATGCCCTAGAACTGTACAGATGGTCTATAATCATAGCAAATACATGTATCTTGTTTGTAGGTGAAAAACATTTACTCTAATATGCTTATTCACTCAGTGAGCATGTTATTATGTATTCATTTCACTTGGATTTAGACTTACTGGTCTTCAGAGTCTGTAGCCTATCCACTTAAAGTTATGATGCGTAGTGTGTTCAGAGATGCTCTGCTGCATACCACTGTTCTAATGTGTAGTTATTTGCGTAACTGTCACCTTGCTGTCAGCTTTGACCAGTCTGGCCCTTCTCCTCTGACTGCTCTCATTAACAACAACGTTTTTGCCTGCAGAACCGCTACTTACTGGATGTTTTTTGTTTTTAGCATCATTCTCTGCAAACTCTAGAGACTGTTGGGCATGAAAATCCCAGGAGAGCAGCAGATTATGAGATACTCAACCCACCCTATCTGTCATATTTCTTCGCCAAATGTTCCATTTGTATGTTTGCTTTTTATTTCCCTCCCTCTCATTTCTCATTCTAAAATATAAAAAAGGGTAAAAATGCAGAGGGTCAAGACAGAGAACATGATCTGCACATATTTAAAATAGAAATGAATGTCAGGCCTTAAGTAATGGTCCCACAGCCAATTAATTTGGAGGTGCTGACACTTCATCATTGGAGGGAGACAACATGTTTACCCATTTGCTTGTTGAAGTCGAAGTCAGAGTCAAAGCAGGAGCTTTTCATTCTGTGGACAATTTTGTTATTGAGGAATGCGCTTGAAATATGTTGCCACAAATGATCATTGTGAAGGCTTTCCTAAACCAACTGTAAAAGAAAGCATAGACAAAAGGATTCAATGTTGAATTTAAATAGCAAATCCAGACAAGCATTTCAAATATAGCAGGTGGAATGGAATAATTAATGATTGGATCGATTATGTTACACACAAAAAAGGGTGTCCAGCATGACAGGAAAACCCCCATAACAATGGCCAGGGTCTTTGTAGCCTTTCGCTCGTTTTTGCTGTTTTCAGAGTGTATATTGTTACAGGCAATGCTGTGAATAGAACGGGCTTGCTTCTGTGCAACATGGAAGATTTTCTGATATATGACCAGCATAATGAACCCAGGGATGTAAAACGAGAAAAGGGAAGATATTGAACTTGACGCCTGAGTCTGGAACAGAATGCAGCCTCCTACACAAGCAACATTATTATAATAAAAATCGTCAATGCCCAAAATGTTCAGTTCCAGAAATACCATCCCAAACCCAACACAGGCAGAAACACTCCAGCTGACCATTATCATGATCACCGTGGTATAAGCGGTAATCTTGGTCTGGTAGTGGAGGGGCTGGCAAACAGCATAATATCGATCAATGGAAATGAAAGAAAGATGTAAAACGGATGCAGTACACAGCATGATATCATTACTTAAATGGATTTTACAGACCACCTCTCCAAAATACCAGCATGTTTCAATTGTGAGCACCATGTTAGGAGGCATGATGACTATTGCCAGAAGAAAGTCAGTTACTGCCAGAGAGAGGATGAGGTAGTTGGTTGGAGTGTGTAACTGTTTGAAGTGAGTGATGGAAATTATAACAAGGAGGTTTCCACACATGGTTAGAACAATGATGGTGATGAATAAAATATACAGTGAAATCCGTATCGCTGTTGGATAGGTGCTCTTCGGGCATGATCTATTCACAGACTCATAACAGAAGGCTGAATGTTCAATCATTCCAGGTTGACTGAAATTCATTATATTATGTTGTCAGGTATAATGGTTCAAACTGGTACACCTGTTGGAAGAACAAAGTAGCATAAGAAAACCATTTACTTTACCAACCAGTCACTGCAGAAACATGATATATGCATCACACTTAACATCAACTGAATATCACTATTCTTTGTAATTTATTTTATAGAATTACAATTCTATCTCCCCCAAATCAGATTTAGTGTAAAAAATAAAATAAATTAAATTAAATTAATCCATTTGAATGTAGACAATACCTTCAATAATCACTGAAGTAAATTATGTCTGTCTTTCTCAAGACTTTAGACTTCTGACAGATGTCCTGTGGCAATGTGTAGCATCAGTGGAGATGGCTCTGTTATATGCAGTTTGCACAGTCTCCCAGAACATTAAGGTTACTCACTGAAGGTGCTGTTATCCCCTAAGCACTGACAGCAGCCTTGGGTTTTCCCTATTGTTTTTGCAACTCAAACAACTGATTGCCTAAAGGGGGTGTCACCCAAAATGTTTCCACTTACCAGAGTAGCATTTGTTCATCCAGATAGTTTTTCTTAAATATGTTTTCTAAATATTTGCTCTAGTTCACTGTGGTAAAATAGACCAAACGGTTCCATAACGGTTCCATAACCTTCCATGTCCTCAAAGAGCCAGAAATGTACATTCAGAAAAACGTAATTGCAGCAACTCTTATAATCCCACGATTAAGCACAAACATCCACATTACACATACAGAAGTACACCAGGTGTGGAGCAGGCAAGTGGACTGTATGAGACTTGAGACTTGAGTGGTCGTGGTGGAATGTAAAATTTTGTAGCTACCATCTAACAAATTGTGTGCAACTTCATTAAAGCACTAAATTCTTTAAGCTTCTAAATTCATTAATGGATTTCATTAGCTTCCTAAAACAGGCTTTGCCGTTCTTTCACTTGGACTTTTGTCACATAAATCGACCTGACTCGCCTGAGAATTTTCTTTTCAGGTACCCGTCGGTTTCAGGTCGACCCCCGCATCACTACTAGCTACATTACCTAAGCAGTGATTTAGACATTTGCTGCAATAGACATTGAACAGTGTTTGTGAGTATACCTGCTTATCTAACACAAGGGAGCTGTATTTTTGAAAGCAACGTGTACGTTTCAGTAGTTACAAAGCTACTGAAAGCTAGCCAGAATAAAATATCTTGTTGTTTTATTAGTGGCTAAGCTTCATCTTGGGGGTGTAGGTTGGGTGACCACATGCAAACAGTCCAAATGCAGGACAAGCAGTATGATTTTGTGGGACAATATAGGACAGATTGATAATGTCAGACATCTCACCTCTCCCGGAATTCCCATAATTCTGTACCTGCTCCCTAGTGCCAGCGAGCGGGGCAGAATTCTCCCTCAAATCTCCCAAAAATTGCTTTCATTATATGCATGACCAATTAACTGTGATCTTTATTGATACATAATTTGTTGGCAGTGCTAATTTAGGCAAGAGTAACAGGTGGATCAGTACAGTGGAGGAAAATCGTTTTTGATAGTATACCCTGTATTGTATAATGTGTATGGACGGCAGGCACGGAACGTGTCTTTGACCATATGTGGAATTACCTGTGTAATCCCGTTGTGCTTTGATTACTCCCAATGCAGTTGGGAGTAATTGGTTTCTGGTATGATTGTAAATAAACGCACTGTGACGAGCATGATGAGGTGTATTGCATGTGACTGGTTGATATAAGTAAAATATAATGGTCACGTTGACGTATAATTGCATGTTACCTAATGATATAAGAACCCTGCATTGTGCATATTACATGTGCGAGGAGGAGAGAACAATGGTGGATAACTTGTATGGTGTAATGTAGCTATCGAGCTCCCATTAAAAGTATCTATTTTCAAGCCAATTTTAAAACAGTCAGAACAGGCTTTGTTAACACATGACATTCTTGAGAAAACCAACCTGCCATCAACAACATCCTGACAAAGTGCTAATACAAAAAGTAAATATTCTACTGTACAATTATCTCAAGAAAGAGAAGATCACACATCCAGAAATAAAAATCAGACAGATCACTATTTCACCATTTATTGTCGGCCCACACCTATCAAAATGCTAACACGTTTCGGCTGAAACAAGCAAACCTTGTCAAGTCAAGTCTCAAGTATCTGAGCTAGAGTCAAAATCAAGTCTCAAGTCTCTGAGTTAGAGTCCAAGTCAAGTCACAAGTCTCCAGCCTAAAAAACAGTTTGGCTATAGAAATTAATCACGATTCCTAGCCTAATTGAAGATATAGAAACCAGAAGTGTCAAAGACATATTTTGTATATGACACGAGTCTCAAGTTATTTTTGGACAAGCCCGAGTCGAGTCCAAGTCGCTGACTCAAGTCCCCATCTCTGATAAGGCCTGATCAAAGTTTATATATTGATTATACAACACACTGTGTGCAGCTGCAGTAGTCCTACCTGTTCAATAAGCGCCTGTCAGTAAATCAATGAATTGCTAAAAATATTATCAGAAAATATATTCAGATATTGAATGGCGAATAGTATAGAAAATATCAAGGGGATCAGCCATCATCAATAAGAAAACCCAACCTTGATATGCAAAAATCCACGATAAAAAACTCAACTAAAGTCTTTATTCAGACCATCAGGGCTAATAGAAATGTATTGGATTTATTCTCTCAATACTCTTTAGAATAGTTCTTTGAGAATATTATCCTTAATATGCTGTAATTCTCTCAATACCCACAAAGTGTAGAAGGGGAGCCATTGGCCTGAACATAATGGTTTGCCATAGCACACAATGGTTTGAGTAGCCAAAACGATTGGAAAAATCCATGGCTGCTGTTGGTGCTTAGGGGATAACAGCACCTTTAAGCCGCCTTAAAGCTTTGGGACTGTGAGCAAACTGTATATAATAGAGCCGTCTCCAGTAATTTCCACAGGACCTCTGCCAGAGGTGACTATTCACTGAAGATTGAATTAATGCATTTGTCTCCATTCAACTAAATGAATTTAATTTGAAAATATATATTTTAATTTTCTTATACGAAAACTGACTAACTTAACGTGAGGTGTGGACCTTTATACCTGACAAGATTATACAATGAATTTCACAAAACCTGAACATTCAGACTTCTGTTACGAGTCTGTGAATAGATCTTGCCCGAAGATCACCTACCCAACAGCGATACGGATTCCACTCTATATTTTTTTCATCATCATCATTGTTCTAACCATGTGTGGAAACCTCCTTGTCATTATTTCTATCGCTCACTTCAAACAGCTGCAGACTCCAACCAACTACCTCATCCTTTCTCTGGCAGTGACTGACTTCCTTCTGGCAGTAATCAACATGCCTCCTAGCATGGTGCGTACGATTGAGACATGCTGGTACTTTGGAGACATGTTCTGTAAAATCCATACAAGTACAGAAGTAATGCTGTGCACTGTATCCATTTTAAATCTTTCTTTCATTTCCATTGATCGATATTATGCAGTTTGCCAGCCTCTCCACTATCAGACCAAAATCACCTCTTCTACTATAGTTATCATGATCCTGATCAGTTGGAAGTTGTCCTTCATCATTGGTTTTGGAATGATATTTCTGAAACTGAACATTCGTGGTATCGAAGACTTTTACAACAATAACTTTTGTTTTGGAGGCTGTTATATTTTCCATAGCAAGGCATCTGCTATTATATCTTCAGTCTTAGCTTTTTACATACCAGGGCTCATTATGATTACCATCTATCAGAAAATCTTCCACATTGCACTGAAGCAAGCCCGCTCAATTCAAAGCACTGCATGTCAGCACGTACAACCTGGAAACAGCACATCTTCAAGCAACATGGAGCGAAAGGCTACAAAGACTCTGGCAATTGTTATGGGGGTATTCCTGTCATGCTGGTTACCATTTTTCATGTGCAACCTAATAGATCCAATAATCAATTATTCTGTTCCACCTGTTTTGTTTGAGATATTTTTCTGGCTCGGCTATTTCAATTCAACAAGTAATCCTATTGTTTATGCTTTCTTTTACAGTTGGTTTCGGAAAGCCTTCAAAATGATCATTTCAGGCAAAATATTTGAAGCTCATTCTTCAAGAACAAAACTGTCCACAGACTGAAAAGCTTCAACTCGCATGCCATGTGTACAACTGTAATTATACAAACTGAAGATGCGGAATTTTAGAAATCATTTCACAAATTAACAACACTTCAAATATTTTGGGAATAAAGTTCAAAATTAATCGAAATAGAATGTAAAAAATGCTGCCCCTGCCCTTTTTGCTCCGAGAGCCAAAGTGCCCTTTTTTATTCTTGAACACTTTTGACTCCAGACATAATTCTGGTCTGTTCTGAAAGGTAACCCTGTTGTGTTTTCTAAGAGTCAGAATTACTCCAAATATTACAAAGTTACAGAAGATCAAACACAATGAAATTGGAAGCTTTTTTTCTCACTGAAAATATTTTCTGTATTTGACTGGATACAGATTATTGTAGCTGTGGCTGGTGTGCTTAGCAACACATTGGAGCCAAGTCACAACTCTGTATAAATCCCCTTTCAAATTTGAGGACAATATCCCCAAAAATGTGCATTCTGCATTGTTTTTTCTAATCAATGTCTAGACTCTAAAAGGACACAAAATGATATTATGGGTATTTATAAGGTGCAAAATACAGCATTTTGCTTACTAAACTATACAACACCTCTTATCCTGAAAAAAAGTGTTTGCACTTCCCCCCTCCTGTCACCCTCCCCTAACTCTCTGTTCCTTAGTCTCTGTTCAACAGTGTTTCCACTCCTCAAAAATATTTACTCAGACGAGAAATTCCTTGGAAATCCTCCAAAGGAAGTCCTATATTAAGAAGTAGGCATCGGAAAAAAAAGAAATAAAAATGTTGAAAATCGTCAACCTTTTTTGGCATGAAATCTGAATAACTATTTTGCCAGACTCTGAGTGCATATTGAAACTGTGACGGTTATGTAGGTGAAAAAAATGCAGTGTTGTTTTATGCAAGCCTAACAAATTGTACACCTTTGGAAATGTCATTTAATTTGCTAAATGTTCATTGTTTTTCGAGAGAACCTATACAAAATGTTGATAATAGCATCTGTATGTAAAAGTACTTTTGTAGAAAACAGGGAAATTGACAACAATGATAATTCCTCCAGAGAAATTCTAAGTAAACAGTTGACGTTAGCCCATTTTTATAATGAGAAACTATTATACATTTGGTCCACTGTAAACTTGTCATGAAAACTACACTGATGTAAACTTATTTATTGCAGTATGTGGATTTCCAAAATCCAGAGAATGTGAGTTCCTCCCACACTTGTTTTACCACCCACATGTTACAAAATAAGGAACTGTTTACACTAAAACAATGGCATCTTAAAATATGTTATACAGATACAAACTTGAGTTAATGTTTTCAAATGATATATCCTTTTACCATAGTGATTGAAAATTGCATCCTGGAAAAATAATGAATGCAAAAAACCCCTCACCAGGCTAGCTCTGGGCCAGTGATACTTGAGGGGTAAACCAGACAATGTCTGTGCCAATAAGGAACACTTTATTTTTCCCCTCATGTCATGGCTGGCTCAACCCAATTTATCCCCAGTTTGTGACATTTGTTGCCCTAATGTCAGCATCAGCAGCTCAAATACCCCTCTGGTGTGACCTTGGTGTAAAAATGAAAGTGTAATTTTTTTTATTCCATAGGGGCATCCTAGTAGCATGAGTCCTTCAGTTTTTCATTGAAAGAGGCTTTGCCATTTTTATATCAACTACGTTCCATTCTCTCTTAGTTTTTGATCATTATAAGGACATCACATAGCATTGTTTTTATTATTGTCTGTATTGATTTTTTTCAGAAGCACGTGGTGACTGGTGCAGTTAGCAACATGTTACTGTTCAAAGCCTATTGATCAGAACAGGTCAGCCGGCCAGCCAGCTTTTTTGCTGGTATCCTTCTGTTTAACCTCAGACTTGTGGCGATTTGTGACAGCATAGCAACGCTGCTGTTCATATCGATCAGATCAAGCTAACCAGCTTTAGTGCCAGTTTTCCCTTAAATGAAATGTGAAACTTGCAGGTAGCAATTCAAGCTATTTTATTAACGTCTTCTGTGACATGAATGGGGAACTAAAATTTGAAAGGAGGGACAATGTTTAAATTGGAATTCAAATCTCATTGGGAAGATGAAATACCATACAGTTGATTGCATTGAAATGTAATATTACAGTTCAATGGTTGAATGCATGCTAGCTTTATGGCTTAGGATAGCTCCACTTACAGAAAAATTACAGAAAAAGAAAGACCACTACTGGTGTCTAGTACATGCCCCGGGGTGTCCGATAATATGTCCCCTTAGCGGCTAATGCTATCAACGGACACTGCCATTTGCCAGCACAGGAAATTAAAAAAATAACTACCAGAAGATAATAATCATGTTTTTTCTACTTAACTAGGTACATATTTTTACCAATATTTCTATATACAGCTGAAAATATGTTTATGTTTTGTTGTTGTTGTATAATAGGTGATCGAACGCTACTTTCCGCCAAAGACATTTGACCAGAAAAAGGAGGAATTAAATCTACTTGTAATGAATTAACAAATACATTTAAATTTGCTGCTGTCACTCACTACTTATGTCTTTTGCTTAAACTCAGTTTCTCATACTGCACTGCAATGGAAGGGAAATAAATCTGTAGATAACACTTCAAAATAATTCATTGGAACAGCATTTTATGTGTGTAGATTTGTCATGGAAGTTGAGTCTTTATATCACGAAAACAAATGTTCTGCCTTTTCATGAAACTTCTAATGAGGAAGCATTTAAGCAAACAGTGATTTGACTAGCAATAACAGGGAAAATACATGGTTGCTGTCAGTGCTTAGGGGATACCAGCACCCTATGTGAGTCACCTTTAAGCTGTGGGACTGTGAGAAAACTGTATATAACAGAACCATCTCCACAGATGCTACACATTGCCATAAGACATCTGCCAGAGGTCTTGAGTCTTTTACTTCAGTGACTTCAGTGTATTGAATGCTGATTAATCAACATAAAAATAAATGTATTTAAATTAGTTTCATGCCACATTTGACTTCTGAGGTGAGAATTAGAATTGTAACTGTATAAAAAGCATTTCAAATCAAATAATACTGATGTTAAGTGTGATGCGTGTGTTTCTGCTATGAATGCTTGGTATGGTAAATGTTTTTCTTTGGTTTCTTTTAAAGTTGTAAACTGTTATATCTGACAACATAATACAATGAATTTCAGTCAACCTGGAATGATTGAATATTCAGACTTCTGTTATAAGTCTGTGAATAGATCTTGCCCAAAGATCACCTACCCAACGGCGATACGGATTACACTATATATTTTCTTCATGGCCATCATTGTTCTAACCATGTGTGGAAACCTCCTTGTCATAATTTCCATCACTCACTTCAAACAGCTGCAAACTCCAACCAACTGCCTCATCCTCTCTCTGGCAGTGACTGACTTCCTCCTGGCAGTAGTCAACATGCCCCCTAGCATGGTGCGCACAATTGAGACATGCTGGTACTTTGGAGACATGTTCTGTAAAATCCATTCAAGTACAGAGGTAATGCTGTGCACTGTATCCATTTTAAATCTTTCTTTCATTTCCATTGATCGATATTATGCAGTTTGCCAGCCGCTCCGCTACCAGACCAAGATCACCACTTGTACTGCAGTGATCATGATCCTGATCAGTTGGAACTTGTCCTTCATCATTGGGTTTGGAACAATATTTCTTAAACTGAACATTCTTGGTGTCGAAGATTTTTACTACAATAACTTTTATTGTTTTGGAAGCTGTTCTCTTTTCCAGACCAAGACATCTGCTATTATAGGGTCACTTCTATCTTTTTACATACCAGGGTTCATTATGGTTACCATATATCAGAAAATCTTACACATTGCACTGAAGCAAGCTCGCTCAATTCAAAGCACTGCATGTCAGCACGTACAACCTGGAAACAGCACATCTTCAAGCAACATGGAACGAAAGGCGACAAAGACTCTGGCCATTGTTATGGGGGTATTCTTGTCATGCTGGTTACCATTTTTTATGTGTAACCTAATTGATCCAATGATCAATTATTCTATTCCACCTGTTCTGTATGATGCATTTTTCTGGCTTGGGTATTTCAATTCAACAAGTAATCCTATTGTTTATGCTTTCTTTTACAGTTGGTTTCGGAAAGCCTTCAAAATGATAATTTTTGGTAAAATATTTCAAGCCCATTCTTCAAGAATAAAATTGTCCACAGACTGAAAAGCTCCTGCTTTGGCTTCAACTTGCATGTCATTTGTATAACTGAAGTGTAACTGAAATAATACAAACTAACTGAGATGCAGAATTTGCAGAATCGTTTTACAAATCAGAAAACCTTACATTTTATAAATATGCAAAAAATTTAAGTTGAAAATGAAGTCATGAGAACAAAAAAAAGTTACACTTGAAAATTTTGTAGCCAAGCAGAGTTCAGCAAGATACTACCATCCTCATTCATAAAATGGTTTCACAATAAAATTGTATTAGTTTCACAGAAAACCATAACTACAGTGGGCTCCAGAATCACTCAGAGAAGTGGTGTGTGATATTGTCATGCCATATACACTCACCGTGCACTTTATCAGGCATTTATTAGACTTATTCTTAAGACTTCTACTGCTGTCGCCTATCCACTTAAGAGATATGATGCGTTGTGTGTTCTTCTGCATAGCACTGTTGTAATGTGTGGTTATTTGCATTAGCTTCCTGTCAGCTTTGACCATTCTGAGCATTCTCCTCTGATCTGTAACTTTAAATTAAATTTTCCAGGACCAGTACTGCTTCGATATGTAGGTTTAACCCCTTAAATATCAACACGTTTCCTGACACAAGCTTGAAAATGACATACCCGAAATATAATGGCTACTATTCTTGAGACATTTTGACTACAGGCATACTCCTGGTCCTATGAAAGGTAACTGTTTGGGGTTTGTTTTCAGAATTACTCCAAATGTTACTCAAATAAAGTTGCAGAACCTTTTTTTCTCACTGAAAAGATTTTCAGTTTTTGACGAAATACAGATTATTGGAGCTGTGGCTGGTTCACTTCGAAACAGTCGATTCAAGTCTGGGAAAAACCCTTTCAAATTTGAGCACAATATCACCAAAAATGAGCATTCTCTGTCTAGGCAATCAATGTTGTCCAAAAAAGACATTTGGAGACTCCAAAATGACACATGGAAACGACATGATATTATGGGTCTCATGAGATCTAAAATACTGCATTTTGCTTACTAAACTATCCAACAGCTTTTATTTTATTTTTTAAATGTTTGTACTTCTCCCCCGCCTGTCACCCTCCCCTACCTCAGCTATCCTCAGACAGCAACAGGTTGAGAAAATAAGAAAATAAGTGCAAGAATCGCAATAATACCATCTTGTATACTAATATACTCATTGAGTTCCATTGATTGAAGTTTTTGTCAAATTCCCAAACCCCATCAACAAGTCAAACACATTCTATATTTATTTTTCAAAAGCAGGCTGATTCCTTATTTATAAGTATCAGTGGAGGCTGGTGACTTCCAGAATTGAGGAGGCCATTTTTTTCCGCTTGCTCACTTCACTCGCGATGGAATGTTCCCTGTTCTCTTATCTGTCTTTGTGCTGGCCAAAGGCATACTATTTGGAGTGTAAGCTACAGTCAGAAAGTTCTGGCTGATGAAATTCATTGTGCAGAGCTTAGCCTTGTAACTTCCTGAAGAAATGACATTGCTGTAAGTCTATGAGCCTGCCTGATAATTAAGCTGAGAAATGACATTTGGATGTAATATAAATGCCAAGTGAACATGTGTAAAAGGCAGGAATTTTAATTATGTAGTTAAAAACAATTTTGTTTAGCTTACATTTTTCATTCTTCTACAGCTTCAACATGTAATCACCAATTTAATCAAGTTTAGCATATAAAAAAGATAAGATAACACTTTCTTTATCATATGTAGTTTTATTCAATATATTTAATATAAAATATGTAAAAATATGGTTCCAGTTGGCTTTATCTAACGTTAACGTTATCCACTAGAGGGCAGCACTCTATTCGTATTTAGAGTGAATTTCCTCACAGAGCAACAATTCGGTAATTTGATATGGAAGATTATTAAATTGACTTGTAATAAAACGAAATGGACTACATTAAAAATAAAACTGTTCAATAAATCCCAAATGGTGTCTAACATGACCTATTGAATGTCATTCTCACTCCCTAGTATCTGGAATCTGCATATCTCCAGCCCAAGATCTCAAATTGCGCTAGAATCTCGCCGACTTCCGAGGTAGTTTTAAGCAAAAGTGTTTGGCCAAATGAGCTATAAACTCCAGGGATGATAGCCAGGGGTGTTCTCTAAATTTCCTGAAAAGCACAAGTTGATAGGACACTCGTAGCCACTATGGCGAGTGTTTGTTTGACTGAAGTGACTAGCGAATTCTCAAAATGGCTTCTGTGTTGAATAGAAAGGAAAGGATAGTTGATTCCAAATGAACCAGTAGCATGTGATTGGACGAACAAAATGTCAATCTTTGCCCTGGACACAATGCATGGTGAGGCCAGGCCTCCCTTAATACAAACTGATAGGGAAATCTGGCCTGTTGCTTTACAATTGCAATATTGGGTTTTAGCCATGGGAAAATTTAGATTTATGAACAAAACTAAAATAATATGAATATAAAAAATAAAAAATATGTTTTTTGTTAAAATAAATAAATAAAATAAATATATTTATTGTTTTTTTTAAATCTCTCTCTTCTCTCAAATTATTGGGGAGGCCAGGCCTCCTCCACCTCTATGGAGGAGCCTCCACTGATAAGTATAGTGAATAGCAATAAAATATTTTGAGTATGTATATAGATGCTCACGGATATTAAATGAGGTCACGTCACTGAAAATACCCTCTACTGTGTTGTCAACAGTGTTTCCACTGTCTTCCTCAGAAATATTTAATCAGATGAGAGATTCTGTGGAAATCCTCCAAAGTCCTCTATTTTATGGAGCCCCTAAAGGGACAATACATTTACATTTACATTACATTGCATTACAAAAAAGAGACGGCGGAACGTTAAGTATCTTGTGCCCACAAGATACTAACCCGTGCCCACAATATACTAACTTGTACGTACGAGAACTAATTTGTACAAGTTCCTTGCTTATAGGAACTTGTTGCAAAGAATATGAACCAGAGGGGCATTTCAGCTGCTAATATGTGGACATAACGGCAAAAAGGTTACAGGATGTGAAATTAGCTTTGCCTTTTGGGGGTGGAACTAACAACTCAAGAGGAGCTTAGGTTTTCCAAATTAGAGAGAGTGGATTCGACAGACCCATGGAGTAGGTGGTGGTGTGCCTGCACCAATCTACTTTGTATCTGTTAGTTTTGTTACATGTAAGTTTTGTTGTCTGTTTCCCGTGGGTAATCACACTAAGCATCATTGTACTGAAGTGCTACCCTGAGGCTGCGCCATCTGTTTAATATTTAGAATTGGGGCCTACGGATCCTCATGCTAGGCATGGGTGTGACACGTTCCTACATCTTCTATAGTAATACAATAATAGTAATAGATGGAAATGGTTCAATGTCGGAAGTATGTCTACAACCAGCCAACAAAGTGAGAGAGTTCCACTTCTATGCTAACAGGCATTTGTCATCCCATATAGTTTCCACCACACATACTCCCGCCCTGGCCACATCAGGGTCTGGCTAAACCAGGCTTGCCTGGTCTTCTTTTATTTTCATTTGTTTTGAAACACAATCCAGAAATGAAAGTCGATTAACAGAAACAGGTCGAAAAAGTACGGGTCAGAACAAGACAGAAGGAATAAGCTGAACTCGATGGTCGGGGACGAAACAGGTCAAAACAGGTATCAATAGGAAAACGAGAATATGGAATAGACACATAACAATCTGGCAACTAACTGCACAAACAGAGGGGTTTTTATACACAGGTGACATGAGGGAATGGGAATCAGGTGGGGAAACGATCAGGAAGTGAAACAGGTGAAACGAATGAATGAAGTGAAAGGGAGACTACAGTGTGCACGGAGGTAACAAAAACACGAAAACGCAAACAACATAGGCAGAACACAGAACATGAGAAACACGAAACCTAACATCTTCTCTAGTAATTCAAGTAATAGTAATAGATGGAAATGGCTCAATGCAGGAAGTATTTCTGCAACCAACCAACAAAGTGAGAGAGTTCCACTTCTACGCTAACAAGCGTTTGTCATCCCATATAGTTTCCACCACACATACTCCCTCCCTGGCCACATCAGGGTCTGGCTAAACCAGGCTCGCCTGGTCTTCTTTTGTTTTCATTTGTTTTGTTGTTTTTGTTTGCTAGTATAGACTGTAATTAGCCTGTCTGTGTGACCCCTCCGGTTCAGTCCAATTGAGCTGCAATGTGCACTGCTGCATACCTTGTACTGTATTGTGTCTGTATTGTTCACGTCATTGCATTGTATTGCTCAGAAAAAAAGACTATACAAATACATTAGGACTGAATTGCCTCCATATCAGTGGAGGCTCCTCCATAGAGGTGGAGGAGGCCTGGCCTCCCCAATAATTTGAGAGAAGAGAGAGATTTAAAAAAAACAATAAATATATTTATTTTATTTATTTATTTTAACAAAAAACATATTTTTTATTTTTTATATTCATATTATTTTAGTTTTGTTCATAAATCTAAATTTTCCCATGGCTAAAACCCAATATTGCAATTGTAAAGCAACAGGCCAGATTTCCCTATCAGTTTGTATTAAGGGAGGCCAGGCCTCCCCTAGGAAATTAGCTTCTCATAGAAGTCAATGTAATGCATTTTTTTTCATGCCAATATGTGATTGGCCAGATCACTGAAAATGGGTGGGCAACGGAGGCCTGGCCTCACCATGCATTGTGTCCAGGGCTGAAAGATTGACATTTTGTTCGTCCAATCACATGCTACTGGTTCATTTGGAATCAACTATCCTTTCCTTTCCTATTCAACACAGAAGCCATTTTGAGAATTCGCCAGTCACTTCAGTCAAACAAACACTCGCCATAGTGGCTACGAGTGTCCTATCAACTTGTGCTTTTCAGGAAATTTAGAGAACACCCCTGGCTATCATCCTGAAGTTTATAGCTCATTTGGCCAAATTTTTGCTTAAAACGACCTCGGAAGTCGGCGAGATTCTGGCGCAATTTGAGATCTTGGGCTGGAGATATGCAGATTCCAGATACTAGGGAGTGAGAATGACATTCAATAGGTCATGTTAGACACCATTTGGGATTTATTGAACAGTTTTATTTTTAATGTAGTCCATTTCGTTTTATTACAAGTCAATTTAATAATCTTCCATATCAAATTACTGAATTGTTGCTCTGTGAGGAAATTCACTCTAAATACGAATAGAGTGCTGCCCTCTAGTGGATAACGTTAACGTTAAACCCTTCACTCTAGGCATTTCTCCTTGAGTTGACAACATCTCTGAGACAGATTTCGAAAGCAAAAGCTGCTGCTGCTAATCGCTCGTTGACATTTATCTCTGAATATCTGTAGTTTGGACATTTTTACAGTTGAAGTTTAGCTCATTGTTTTCCATCCAGTTAGCTGTGTGTGTTCGAGTAAGCCTAGATTAGCCAGGCAAAATGTATTTATTTTATTTATTTATTTATTATTATTATTTATTTATTTATTTAAACTACATATGATAAAGAAAGTGTTATCTTATCTTTTTTATATGCTAAACTTGATTAAATTGGTGATTACATGTTGAAGCTGTAGAAGAATGAAAAATGTAAGCTAAACAAAATTGTTTTTAACTACTGTGGCACCCCGTGGGGAGAGAGAGACCGAGAGAGCAAGAGTAGATCAAAAATAATATTTTAATTATTTCCCACGTGCCTTCAGGGCACTTTCACAAAGTTCCAACAAAACAGTTTTCTCAAAAAACGGGGAAAAAAAATAACCGGCCAAAAAATTAGGTACACCGGTCCGTCGGTGACTGTGGGTGGTCCGTTCCGCTTTCGCCTTTCTGTAGGGCCTCCGCAGACCCGCGGTTCCACCGTGGTGTCGTTGCTTGTTTCTAATTGCTGTTTTCCAACTCACTGGGCTTCGCCTCCGTCTCCCTCCGTACTCAGCCCCGCTCTGTGGTTGCGCCCCGTCTTTTGTACGGCCTCTGGTTCCTCCTTGGAGTCAGTCCGGCTGCGCCTGTCCAATTAGAAATGTTAATTCATTCCTAGCTCGCATTTCTCACGCGTCTTTTCTCCGTGTCGCTGGCCATGGTGCTGATTCTCCCCGCCGGCTCTCTCTCCTCGGTGCGGCTCTGCTAGATATGAACAGGGGAAATACACGTGGTTAAAGACCTTTCCCAGTGCTTGGCGCCGGCGCACGGGCCGTTCCACTCCAGTGGTGTACCGATTCCTGATCGGGCCACCACACTACATAATTAAAATTCCTGCCTTTTACACATGTTCACTTGGCATTTATATTACATCCAAATGTCATTTCTCAGCTTAATGATCAGGCAGGCTCATAGACTTACAGCAATGTAATTTCTTCAGGAAGGCACAAGGCTAAGCTCTGCACAATGAATTTCATCAGCCAGAACTTTCTGACTGTAGCTTACACTCCAAATAGTATGCCTTTGGCCAGCACAAAGACAGATAAGAGAACAGGGAACATTCCATCACGAGTGAAGTGAGCAAGCGGAAAAAAATGGCCTCCTCAATTCTGGAAGTCACCAGCCTCCACTGCTCCATATGTATGCTTCTGTCTTCTTGGCCAGGTCTCCCTTGCAAATTCGATTTTCTAATCTCAAAAGGACTAACCTGGTTAAATGAAGGTAAAATAAATACAATTTGAAAAACATTAATGTAATTTATGAATGCACTTCTTACAGGACCGTTGGGCTACTATAAGTAGGTTTAACACTTAATAAGAAAAGACCATAATAGTTGGCAATGACCCTGAAGAGTGACTATTTCTTTAACATGTAGTAGGAGGAGTGAAGAGTGTTCAACATTTTATGTGTGTAGGTTTGTCATGGAAGTTGAGTCCTTACGTCTGGAACAAAAATGTACTGCCTTTTCATGAAACTTCTGATGTGGAAGCATTTAAGCAAACAGTGGTTTGAGTTGCAATAACAATAGGGAAAACACCTTAAGTGAGCCGCCTTAAAGCTTTGGGACTGTGAGCAAACTGTATATAATAGAGCCGTCTCCAGTAATGCAACACATTTCCACAGGACCTCTGCCAGAGGTCTTGAGTCTTGAGAAAACCTTGTAGTGACTATTCAGTGAAGATTGAATTAATGCATATTCATCTCCATTCAATTAAATGTATTTATTTTCAAAATATATATTTTAATTTTCTTATACGAAAACTAACTAACTTAACTTGAGGTGTGAACCTTTATACCTGACAAAATGATTTTCACAAAACCTGGAGTGAGTGAACATTCAGACTTCTGTTACGAGTCTGTGAATAGATCTTGCCCAAAGATCACCTACCCAACAGCGATACGGATTCCACTCTATATTTTTTTCATCATCATCATTGTTCTAACCATATGTGGAAACCTACTTGTCATTATTTCTATCGCTCACTTCAAACAGCTGCAGACTCCAACCAACTACCTCATCCTTTCTCTGGCAGTGACTGACTTTCTTCTGGCAGTAATCAACATGCCTCCTAGCATGGTGCGTACGATTGAGACATGCTGGTACTTTGGAGACATGTTCTGTAAAATCCATACAAGTACAGAAGTAATGCTGTGCACTGTATCCATTTTAAATCTTTCTTTCATTTCCATTGATCGATGCAGTAAGTGCATCATTCTGACCAGGTGTTTAGTATCGCTGCGGGTTTTCCTCTTGACGCGGTAACGTAGATTTTTTTAAATTGCTCATTTGAACAGCAAGGGTTAGGGCTTGAGCCAGGTTGTTTGTCTATTACCTGTTAATCACTTCTACTGGTTGCATACCTGTAGAGTGATTGAACATTTGTCTTAAGTAACTTAAATAGCTGTGGAATTTATCAGTAGATTAGCTTTGATTTGGTATTGCTTGTGAGCAATTGTAGGCCATTTAAATAGGCGTGTCAGAGCGACGCTAGCGTATATTAGACTGGCGAAAGTTGTCCTTAGTCAGTAAGTGCATCATTCTGACCAGGTGTTTAGTATCGCTGCGGGTTTTCCTCTTGACGCGGTAACGTAGATTTTTTTAAATTGCTCATTTGAACAGCAAGGGTTAGGGCTTGAGCCAGGTTGTTTGTCTATTACCTGTTAATCACTTCTACTGGTTGCATACCTGTAGAGTGATTGAACATTTGTCTTAAGTAACTTAAATAGCTGTGGAATTTATCAGTAGATTAGCTTTGATTTGGTATTGCTTGTGAGCAATTGTAGGCCATTTAAATAGGCGTGTCAGAGCGACGCTAGCGTATATTAGACTGGCGAAAGTTGTCCTTAGTCAGTAAGTGCATCATTCTGACCAGGTGTTTAGTATCGCTGCGGGTTTTCCTCTTGACGCGGTAACGTAGATTTTTTTAAATTGCTCATTTGAACAGCAAGGGTTAGGGCTTGAGCCAGGTTGTTTGTCTATTACCTGTTAATCACTTCTACTGGTTGCATACCTGTAGAGTGATTGAACATTTGTCTTAAGTAACTTAAATAGCTGTGGAATTTATCAGTAGATTAGCTTTGATTTGGTATTGCTTGTGAGCAATTGTAGGCCATTTAAATAGGCGTGTCAGAGCGACGCTAGCGTATATTAGACTGGCGAAAGTTGTCCTTAGTCAGTAAGTGCATCATTCTGACCAGGTGTTTAGTATCGCTGCGGGTTTTCCTCTTGACGCGGTAAGGTAGATTTTTTTAAATTGCTCATTTGAACAGCAAGGGTTAGGGCTTGAGCCAGGTTGTTTGTCTATTACCTGTTAATCACTTCTACTGGTTGCATACCTGTAGAGTGATTGAACATTTGTCTTAAGTAACTTAAATAGCTGTGGAATTTATCAGTAGATTAGCTTTGATTTGGTATTGCTTGTGAGCAATTGTAGGCCATTTAAATAGGCGTGTCAGAGCGACGCTAGCGTATATTAGACTGGCGAAAGTTGTCCTTAGTCAGTAAGTGCATCATTCTGACCAGGTGTTTAGTATCGCTGCGGGTTTTCCTCTTGACGCGGTAACGTAGATTTTTTTAAATTGCTCATTTGAACAGCAAGGGTTAGGGCTTGAGCCAGGTTGTTTGTCTATTACCTGTTAATCACTTCTACTGGTTGCATACCTGTAGAGTGATTGAACATTTGTCTTAAGTAACTTAAATAGCTGTGGAATTTATCAGTAGATTAGCTTTGATTTGGTATTGCTTGTGAGCAATTGTAGGCCATTTAAATAGGCGTGTTTCTCCCCATCCCAGTCTGCTCTCTCCCTCGAAGACCCCCCCCTGCGACGTGGGCCTCCACGGCGTCGGAACCCCTCAAACCTCAGCTATCCCCCGCTGACCCCCTGTGAGGACTTTGCTGTCACAGGGGGACTATGGAACTGCCAGTCTGCCACTCGGAAGGCTGACTTCATCCCTGCGTATGCCTCCCTCCAGTCCCTACAATTCCTTGCCCTAACTGAGACCTGGATCACACCTGACAACACCGCCACTCCCGCTGCCCTCTCATCCTTTTTCTCCTTCTCGCACACTCCCCGGCCTTCTGGCCGTGGCGGTGGTACTGGTCTTTTAATTTCCCCCTCGTGGAAATTCTCTGTTCTCCCCCTCTCTGACCTGTCCATATCCACTTTTGAATTCCATTCTGTTGCAGTATCCTACCCTACTAACCTTTTCATTGCAGTTATCTACCGTCCTCCAGGGCCCCTGGGAAACTTCCTTGATGAGCTAGACACCCTTCTCAGCTCCTTCCCTGAGGATGGCACCCCACTGATTCTCCTTGGAGACTTCAACATCCACCTAGAAGCCTCCCAGTCTGCTGCCTTCCTACCGCTAATCCACTCCTTCGGCCTCTCCCTGCAACACTCTCCTCCAACCCACAAGGCGGGCAATGTCCTAGACCTTGTCTTTGTAAGGAACTGCTCATGCTCCAATTTCACGGTTACCCCTCTGCATACATCTGATCACCACTTCATCTCATTCTCCCTCCCTCTTCCTCCCCATCCTCCTCCCCCTCCTCCCTCCCACACTTCCTCAGCCCGCCGTAACCTCCGCTCCCTCTCACCCTCTTCCTTTGCCAGCACCGTCACCGCCTCACTCCCCCCTCTCGAATCCTTCTCCAAACTCCCCGCTGACTCTGCATCTGCCACCCTCCTTTCATCTCTCTCCTCCGCCTTTGACTTTCTCTGTCCCCCTGTCTCAAAGCCACCTCGCACATCCCCTCCCAGTCCTTGGATATCTGACACCCTCCGTACCTCCAGGGCCAGCCTCCGCGCAGCGGAGAGGAAGTGGGGGAAATCCAGAGACGCTTCCGACCTCATGACTTACCAGTCTCTCCTGGCGGCATTCTCTTCCGATGTCACTGCCGCCAAAGCAAAATACTATCAAACGCAAATTCAGAACTCTGCTTCTAACCCCCGGAAACTTTTCTCCATTTTCTCCTCTCTCCTCAACGCACCGCCTCCTCCTCCTCAGTCCTCCTTCGCTGCTGATGACTTTGCTGATTTCTTCGATGAGAAGGTTGCAGTCATCCGCAGATCCTTTACAACCGCCGCCCCCCTCACTGTGCCCTTCCCCCCCCTCTAGGCCCATCCCTTCCTTTTCCACTTTCTCCCCCCTTACAGACTCTGATGTTTCTCAACTCCTGCTCTGCCACCGCCCTACAACCTGTGCCCTTGACCCTATCCCCTCTTCTCTTCTCCAAACTATCACACCTGACATTCTCCCATTTGTCACCTCCCTTGTCAACTCCTCCCTGTCTTCCGGCTGTTTTCCGGCATCCTCCAAGAGGGCCCACATCACTCCGCTGCTAAAAAAGCCTACCCTGGATCCCTCCATCATCCAGAACTACCGCCCGGTATCTCTTCTTCCTTTCCTTTCTAAAACTATAGAACGAGCCGCTTCTACTCAACTTTCTTCCTTCTTTTCTAACAACAACCTGCTAGACCCCCATCAGTCTGGCTTCAGATCGGGCCACTCGACAGAGACTGCGCTCCTCTCCGTCAGTGAGTCACTTCATGCCGCACGAGCAGCCTCCCTCTCCTCTGTCCTCATTCTTCTAGATCTCTCTGCTGCCTTCGACACTGTGGATCACTCCATCCTCCTGTCTGCCCTGTCAGCAACGGGCATCTGTGGCACAGCCCTGGACTGGATTGAGTCCTACCTCTCTGGTCGCTCCTTCCAGGTTGCCTGGGCTGGTTCGGTATCGACACCTCGGCCCCTCGCCACAGGAGTTCCCCAGGGCTCAGTCCTTGGCCCGCTTCTTTTTTCTCTCTACACTCGCTCCCTTGGCCCTGTGATCACTGCACATGGGCTATCCTACCACTGCTATGCGGACGATACCCAACTCTTCGTCTCGTTCCCGCCGTCTGATACGCAGGTTTCAGCCCGTATCTCTGCTTGCCTGAGGGACATCCAGAGCTGGATGGACAACCACCATCTAAAGCTCAACCCAGGTAAAACTGAAATGATATTCATCCCTGCTAATACCTCTCCCCATCTGGATCTCTCCATTTCCCTCGGGGATACCACACTCACGCCGTCACCCAGTGCAAGGAACCTCGGCGTGGTGATGGACAGCAGACTGTCCCTTTCCGAGATCATTGCGGCGGTGACCCGGTCTTGCAGGTTCTTCCTATACAACATACGGAGAATCCGCCCCTTTCTCACCCCCTACTCGACCCAGCTCCTGGTCCAAGCGATGGTTCTGTCCCGCCTGGATTACTGCAATTCCCTCTTGGCTGGCCTCCCAGCGTCTGCCATCAGACCCCTCCAACTCATCCAGAATGCAGCAGCTCGTCTGGTCTTCAACCTTCCCAAATACTCACACGTCACCCCCCTGCTTACTTCCCTCCACTGGCTGCCTGTCATGGCTCGCATCAAATTCAAAACATTGGTGCTAGCCTTCCAAGCAGTTAAAGGGTCTTCCCCAGCTTATCTGCAAAAAATCATCAGACCCTACACCCCTGCCAGACCTCTTCGTTCAGCCTCCACAGGCCGCTTGGCACCTCCCCCTCTCAGAACCTCCACCTCACGCTCACGACTACTGTCTGTTCTGGCTCCACGGTGGTGGAACGAACTCCCCGTTGAGGTCAGAACTATAGAATCCCTCCCCACCTTCAAGCGCAAGCTGAAGACACACCTCTTCAAACAGCACCTCTCCCCATCCCTCCCTACCTCCCTGTGAACCTTAATTGTTGTCTCTGTGACTTGTGTATCAGTATTTTAGTTGGCTAGGTAAGCAGTGTTTGGATAGTTAACTTTGGTGACTTTTGCTCTGTTTGTTTGTTTGTTTGTTCAAAAAAAAAAAAAAAAAAAAAAAAAAAAAAAATTGGCCCTTGTCCTTATCTTTCTTGTACAGGTAGCAGTTGAAATTGTACTTACCTCTAGGGTCTTTCAGCGAACTTATCCCTGGTTATGGGTATGCACTTTGTTGTACGTCGCTCTGGATAAGAGCGTCTGCCAAATGCCAATAATGTAATATTATGCAGTTTGCCAGCCTCTCCACTATCAGACCAAAATCACCTCTTCTACTATAGTTATCATGATCCTGATCAGTTGGAACTTGTCCTTCATCATTGGTTTCGGAATTATATTTGACCACTCCTTCATCTCTTTCTCTCTTCCACTCTCCTCTAACACCCATCCATCTCTCCCACCATCCACTGTCACCTGTCGACGGAACCTACGCCACCTGTCTTCCTCCACCCTCTCATCTACAATCCTCTCCTCCCTACCATCTGCGGAGTCTTTCTCTCGACTGTCTACCGATGATGCGGCTACAACTCTCATGTCCTCCCTCTCATCTTCCTTTGACTCTCTGTGTCCCCTCACCACCAAACTAGCTCGGGCCTCCCCCCCCAGTCCCTGGCTTTCTGATGCTCTACGAGCTGTCCGAACCGAACTGCGGGCGGCGGAGAGAAAATGGAAAAGGTCCTGTCTCCCCAGTGATATAGCTTCCTTCCATGCCCTCTTATCATCTTTCCATTCCTCTGTCTCTCTAACTAAATCTTCCTTCTTTCACTCGAAAATTAACGCGGCCGCCTCTAATCCCCGCAAACTGTTTTCAACTTTCTCCTCTCTTCTGGCCCCCCCTCCCCCCCCACCCCCCTCATCACTCACACCTGATGACTTTGTCTCCTTCTTTGAAAAGAAGGTCGATGCTATTCGCAATTCCTTCTCCCAACCCTCCACCCCTGCTGACCCTCCTACCCTCCCCAACTCCCTAACCTCCTTTTCTCCCCTCGCTGACGCCGACACGCTGAAACTCCTTACTTCCCACCGCCCAACCACCTGTCCTCTTGACCCCATCCCCTCTCCCCTCCTACAATCTATATCTGAGGACATTCTCCCTTTTCTCTCCTCTCTAATCAACACCTCCCTCTCTTCCGGCACCATGCCCTCTTCCCTGAAGAGGGCCAGAGTCACTCCCCTCCTCAAAAAACCTACTCTCGATCCCTCTGCCCTGAACAACTACCGGCCTGTCTCTCTTCTTCCCTTTTTTGCTAAAACCCTGGAACGGGCGGTCTGCTCCCAACTGTCCACTTATCTTCTCCACAACAATCTCCATGACCCCAACCAGTCTGGCTTCAAGAGTGGCCACTCCACTGAAACCGCCCTGCTCGCGGTCACTGAGGCACTCCACTCTGCTAAAGCAAAATCCCTCTCCTCTGTCCTCATCTTCCTCGACCTGTCGGCCGCCTTCGATACAGTCAACCATGAGATTCTGCTCTCATCGCTGTCTGGGATGGGTGTCACAGGTTCTGCACTCGCTTGGTTTTCCTCCTACCTCTCTGGTCGCTCCTACCAGGTGACTTGGAGGGGCGCACTCTCCGACCCTCAACCCCTACGAACTGGAGTCCCGCAGGGCTCGGTTCTTGGGCCTCTCCTCTTCTCGCTATACACCATGTCTCTTGGTTCTGTTATCTCTTCCCACGGCTTCTCTTATCACTCCTACGCTGATGACACCCAACTCTTCATTTCCTTCCCCCCTGACACCCAAATCACCACACAGATCTCTGCCTGCTTGGCTGATATCTCTGCATGGATGACTTCCCATCACCTGAAGCTCAACCTTGCCAAAACTGAGCTTCTCTACATCCCTGCTAAGTCCTCTCCGTCAATCGACCTCTCACTGACTGTGGAGGACTTTGTAGTTTCCTCCTCCCGTACGGCAAAGAATCTTGGGGTGACTCTTGATAACTGCCTCTCCCTGGCTCCACAAGTATCCTCCACTGCCAGAACCTGCAGGTTCTCTCTGTTTAATATACGCCGCATCCGTCATCTCCTGACGGAGAAAGCCACCCAGCTCCTAGTCCAGGCGCTCGTCATTTCCCGCCTGGATTACTGCAACTCCCTCCTAGCCGGTCTCCCTGCGTGCGCCATCAAGCCCCTCCAGCTGGTCCAGAATGCTGCAGCCCGCTTGATCACCAGTCAGCCCAGGTCGGCTCATGTCACCCCGCTTCTCATTGGCCTCCACTGGCTTCCTATTGCCGCACGCATCCGATTCAAGGCCCTAGTGTTGGCATTTCAGGCTGCTAAGGGGACTGCCCCACATTACATACAATCCCTGATCACTCCCTACTCCCCAGCTAGACCACTCCGGTCTGCCAGCTCTGGTCGCCTTACGATTCCCTCTCTACGGGCACCTGGCGGTCGAGCTGCACGTTCACGCCTGTTTTCCGTTCTGGTTCCTCAGTGGTGGAATGACTTGCCTACCACTGTCAGGACAGCAGAATCCCTCCCCCTATTTCGACGCAGACTCAAAACACACCTCTTCAAACTCTACCTTAGCCCCCCCTCCTGATTTACCCCGCCCCCCCCTTCTGATACCCCTATCCCTGTCTAACCCCCCCCCCCCCCCCCAAAAAAAAAAAAAAAAAAAAAAAAAAAAAAATTGCACTTATGATGACGACTATATGTTTAGAACAGCAGTCCAGGTGTATTTTTCTAGTTCTGGATGGGATGCTTTGACTTGTGGTAGAACCTATGCACTTGTAAGTCGCTTTGGATTAAAAGCGTCTGCCAAATGACTAAAATGTAAAATGTAAAATGTAAATATTTCTGAAACTGAACATTCGTGGTATCGAAGACTTTTACAACAAGAACTTTTGTTTTGGAGGCTGTTATATTTTCCATAGCAAGACATCTGCTATTATATCTTCAGTCTTAGCTTTTTACATACCAGGGCTCATTATGATTACCATCTATCAGAAAATCTTCCACATTGCATTGAAGCAAGCCTGCTCAATTCAAAGCACTGCATGTCAGCATGTACAACCTGGAAACAGCACATCCTCAAGCAGCATGGAGCGAAAGGCTACAAAGACTCTGGCAATTGTTATGGGGGTATTCCTGTCATGCTGGTTACCATTTTTCATGTGCAACCTAATAGATCCAATAATCAATTATTCTGTTCCACCTGTTTTGTTTGAGATATTTTTCTGGCTTGGCTATTTCAATTCAACAAGTAATCCTATTGTTTATGCTTTCTATTACAGTTGGTTTCAGAAAGCCTTCAAAATGATCATTTCAGGCTAAATATTTGAAGCTCATTCTTCAAGAACAAAACTGTCCACAGACTGAAAAGCTTCAACTCGCATGCCATGTGTACAACTGTAAATTAAATCATACAAACTGAATGAGATGCAGAATTTTAGAAATCATTTTACAAATGAACAACACTTCAAATATTTTGCAAATAAAGTTCAAAATTAATAGAAATAGAATGTAAAAAAGGCTACCCCTGCCCTTTTTGCTCTGAGAGCCAAAGTGCCCTTTTTTATTCTTGAACACTTTTGACTACAGACATAATTCTGGTCTGTTCTGAAAGGTAACCCTGTTGTGTTTTCTAAGAGTCAGAATTACTCAAAATATTACAAAGTTACAGAAGGTCAAACACAATGAAAGTGGAAGCTTTTTTTCTCACTGAAAATATTTTCTGTATTTGACTGGATACAGATTATTGTAGCTGTGGCTGGTGTGCTTAGCAACACATTGGAGCCAAGTCACAACTCTGTATAAATCCCCTTTCAAATTTGAGGACAATATCCCCAAAAATGTGCATTCTGCATTGTTTTTTCTAATCAATGTCTAGACTCTAAAAGGACACTAAATGATATTATGGGTATTTATAAGGTGTAAAATACTGCATTTTGCGTACTAAACTATACAACAACTTATTTATTGCTGTATGTGGATTTCCAAAATTTAGAGAATGTGAGTTCCTCCCACACCACCCACATGTTACAAAATAAGGAACTGTTTACACTAAAACAATGGCATCTTAAAATAGTTTATACAGATAGAAACGTGAGTTAATGCTTTCAAATGGTATATCCTTTTACCATAGTGATTGAAAATTGCATCCTGGAAAAATAATGAATGCAAAAAACCCCTCACCAGGCCAGCTCTGGGCCAGTGATACTTGAGGGGTAAACCAGACAATGTCTGTGCCAATAAGGAACACTTTATTTTTCCCCTCATGTCATGGCTGGCTCAACCCAATTTATCCCCAGTTTGTGACATTTGTTGCCCTAATGTCAGCATCAGCAGCTCAAATACCCATCTGGTGTGACCTTGGTGTAAAAATGAAAGTGTAATTTTTTTATTTCATAGGGGCATCCTAGTAGCATGAGTCCTTCAGTTTTTCATCGAAAGAGGCTTTGCCATTTTTATATTAACTACGTCCATTCTCTCTTAGTTTTTGATAATTATAAGGACATCACATAGCATTGTTTTTATTATTGTTTGTATTGATTTTTTTCAGAAGCATGTGGTGACTGGTGCAGTGTAGCAACATGTTACCATTCAAAGCCTATTGATCAGAACAGGTCAGCCAGCCAGCTTTTTTGCTGGTATCCTTCTGTTTAACCTCAGACTTGTGGCGATTTGTGACAGCATAGCAACGCTGCTGTTCATATCGATCAGATCAAGCTAACCAGCTTTAGTGCCAGTTTTCCCTTCAATTAAATGTGAAACTTGCAGGTAGCAATTCAAGCTATTTTATTAACGTCTTCTGTGACATGAATGGGCAATTAAAATTTGAAAGGAGGGACAATATTTAAATTGGAATTCAAATCTCATTGGGAAGATGAAATACCATACAGTTGATTGCATTGAACTGTAATATTACAGTTCAATGGTTGAATGCATGCTAGCTTTACGGCTTAGGGTAGCTCCACTTACAGAAAAATTACAGAAAAAAAGACCACTACTGGTGTCTAGTACATGCCCCAGGGTGTCCGATAATATGTCCCCTTAGCGGCTAATGCTATCAATGGACACTGCCATTTGCCAGCACAGGAAATTAAAAAAATAACTACCAGAAGATAATAATCATGTTTTTTCTACTTAAGTAGGTACATATTTTTGCCAATATTTCTATATACAGCTGAAAATATGTTTACGTTTTGTTGTTGTTGAAGGAACCTGTCCTATAATAAGTGATCGAACGCTACTTTCCGCCAAAGACATTTGGCCAGAAAAAGGAGGAATTAAATCTACTTGTAATGAATTAAGAAATACATTTAAATTTGCTGCTGTCACTCACTACTTATGTATTTTGCTTAAACTCAGTTTGTCATACTGCAATGCAATGGAAGGGAAATAAATCTGTAGATAACACTTCAAAATAATTCATTGGAACAGCATTTTATGTGTGTAGATTTGTCATGGAAGTTGAGTCTTTATATCACGAACACAAATGTTCTGCTTTTTCATGAAACTTCTAATGAGGAAGCATTTAAGCAAACAGTGGTTTGACTAGCAATAACAGGGGAAATACATGGTTGCTGTCAGTGCTTAGGGGATACCAGCACCTCACGTGAGTAACTTTTAAGCTGTGGGAATGTGAGAAAACTGTATATAACAGAACCATCTCCACTGATGCTACACATTGTCACAGGACATCTGCCGGAGATCTTGAGTCTTGAGAAAGACATAATTTACTTCAGTGACTTAGAATATTTATTGAATGCTTATTTATCAACAGAACAATGAATGTATTTAAATTGGTTTCATGCCGCAACTGAAGTGAGAGTTAGAATTGTAACTGCATTTCAAATAATACTGCTGTTCAGGAGATGTTAAGTGTGATGTATATGTTTCTACAATGAATGCTTGGTGTGGTAAATGCTTTTCTTTTGCTTCTTTGTTCAGTTGTAAACCATTATAGCTGACAACATAATACAATGAATTCCAGTCAACCTGGAATGACTGAATATTCAGACTTCTGTTACAAGTCTGTGAATAGATCTTGCCCAAAGATCACCTACCCAACAGCGATACGGATTACACTCTATATTTTCTTCATTACCATTATGGTTCTAACCATATGTGGAAACCTCCTTGTCATCATTTCAATCACTCACTTCAAACAGCTGCAGACTCCAACCAACTACCTCATCCTTTCTCTGGCAGTGACTGACTTCCTCCTGGCAGTAGTCAACATGCCTCCTAGCATGGTGCACACAATTGAGACATGCTGGTACTTTGGAGACATGCTCTGTAAAATCCATTCAAGTACAGATGTAATGCTATGCAATGTGTCCATTTTAAATCTTTCTTTTATTTCCATTGATCGATATTATGCAGTTTGCCAGCCACTCCGCTACCGGACCAAGATCACCACTTGTACAGCAGTGATCATGATACTGATCAGTTGGAACTTGTCCTTCATCATTGCGTTTGGAGCAATATTTCTGAAACTGAACATTCGTGGTATGGAAGATTTTTACTACAATAACTTTCATTGTTTTGGAGGCTGTTTCCTTTTCCTGAGCAAAACAGCTGCTATTATAGGTTCAGTCCTATCATTTTACATACCAGGATTCATTATGGTTACCATCTATCAGAAAATCTTACACATTGCACTGAAGCAAGCCCGCTCAATTCACAGCACTGCATGTCAGCACGTACAAACTGGAAACAGCACATCTTCAAGCAAAATGGAGCGAAAGGCTACAAAGACCCTGGCCATTGTTATGGGCGTATTTCTGACATGTTGGTTCCCATATTTTATGTGTCACATACTTGACCCAATGATCAATTATTCGGTTCCACCTGTTTTGTTTGAAACACTCGGCTGGATTGCCTATTTCAATTCAACAACTAATCCTATTGTTTATGCTTTCTTTTACAGTTGGTTTCGGAAAGCCTTCAAAATGATCATTTTTGGTAAAATATTTCAAGCCCATTCTTCAAGAATAAAATTCTCCACAGACTGAAAAGCTCCTGCTTTGGCTTCAACATGCATGTCATTTATCTAGTGGAACTGAAATCATACAAACTGACTGAGATGCAGAATTTACAGAATAATTTGACAAATCAGACAAACCTTACATTCTATAAATATGCAAAACATTTGAATAAAAATTTGCACTTGGAAATTTTGTAGCCTACTGCATTTGCAAAAGTAGAGTTCTGCAAGAGACCCGCAGCCTCATTTATAAAATGGTCTCCCAATCAAGTAGTATTTGCTTTCACAGACAACAGCCTACAGGTTACTATACAATTTGGCTATGGCCTCAGGGCCACCTGTGCCCTTTTTGCTCTGAGAGCCAAAGTGCCCTTTCTTTTCTAAACCTTTATTTATCCAGGGTAGGTCTGTGCCAATAAGGAACCTTCATTTCTGCCCTCATTCCATGCCTGGCTCTGAGCCAATTCATCCCCAGCTTGTGACTTTTTTGCCATAATGTCACACCAGAGGGCATTTCAGCTGCTGACAAAACCTTCTAGTGTGTCCTAGGGGTAAAAATTAATCATGCTTCAATTCCGGGCACCCTTGTAGCATGGGACCTTCAGTTTTCTATCCAAAGGGGCATCCTAATAGGACATCTCCTAGCTTTATTTTTGTGCTAAGGTCACATGAAACTGTGTTTTCTCTATCATAGGGGCACCAGAGGGACACTTCTGGCACTTTATAGGGCAAAAATTAAACATGTAAATGTCCTATTCGAATTCCCCTGTGTCTCTTCTGCTTAGATTCTACATTATAGTCACTAGGAACTTGGTGCAAAAACTGTTTTCTCACGATAGAAATGCTTCAATAAAGGAAGTACTCAGCAACCAAAAAACAAAGTGAGAGAGTTAAAATTCTTTGCCAGCAGGCATTTGTCATGTCATATAAACTCACCGAGCACTTTATTAGACATTTATTAGACTCATTCTTGAGACTTCTACTGCTGTAGCCTATCCACTTAAGAGTTATGATGTGTTGTGTGTTCAGAGATGCTCTTCTGCATACCACTGTTGAAATGTGTGGTTATTTGCGTTACTGTCACCTTCCTGTTAGCTTTGACCAGTCTGGCCATTCTCCTCTGACATCTATCCTTAACAAGGCGTTTCTGTCTGCAGAACTGCTGCTCACTGCATTCTTTTTTTGTTCACCAGTCTTTGCAATCTCTAGAGACTAGTGTGCATACAAATCCCAGGAGATCAGCAGTTTCTGAGATACTCAAACCACCCTGTCTGCCACCACTAATCATTCCACGGTCAAAGTCACTTAGATCCAATTTTTTCCCCATTCTGATGGTTGATGTGAACATTAACTGAAGTTCCTGACCCGTATCTACATGATTCCATGCATTCCACTGCTGCCACACACTTGGCTAATTAGATAATCACATTAATAAGTAGGTGTAATAAAGTAAAAATGTTCCTAGTATAGTGCTCGGTGAATGTACAATCAGTGAACACTTTGTTAGGTATTTATTAGACTCATTTTTTTAAACTTATTCAGTCTTCTGCTCCTGTATCCGATCCACTTAGAGGTTTGATGTGGTGTGTTTAGAGATGCTCTTCTGCATAGCACTGTTGTAATGTGTGAATATTTACATTAGCTTCCTGTCAGCTTTGACAAGTCTGACCATTCTCCTCTGACCTGTCTCAGTAACTTTAAATTAAACTTTCCAGGACCAGTGCTGCTTCGATATGTAGGTTTAACCCCTTAAATATCAACACATTTCCTGATACAAGCTTGAAAATGGCATCCCCAAAATATAATGGCTGCTATTCTTGAGGTGTTTTGACTACAGGCATACTCCTGGTCCAATGAAAGGTAACCCTTTGGAGTTTGTTTTCAGAATTACTCCAAATATTACTCAAATAAAGTTGCAGAAGCTTTTTTTCTCACTGAAAAGATTTTCTGTTTTTGACTGGATACAGATTATTGTAGCTGTGGCTGGTGCACTTAGAAACACAATGGACCAAGTCTGGGAAAAACCCTTTCAAATTTGAGGACAATATCACCAGAAATGAGCATTCTGTATAGTGATTTTGACTCAATGTCTAGACAACATCTAGGCAATCAATGTTTTCCAAAAAGGACATTTGGAGACTCCAGAAGGACACATGGAAACGACATGATATTATGGGTCTTATGAGATCTAAAATACTGCATCTTGCTTACTAAACTATAGCTTTTATTTCAAAAAGTGTTTCCACTTCCCCCCACCTGTCACCCTCCCCTACCTCTCTGTCCCAATCTCCCTTTCCGTGCAGCTATCCTCAGACAGCAACAGCTTGAGAAAATAAGAAAATAAATGCAATAATCGCAATAATACCATCTTGTATACTAATATACTCATTGAGTTTTTGTCAAATACCCAAACCCCATCAACAAGTCAAACACATTCCATAATTTCACATCCAAAAGCAGGCTGATTCCTTATTTATAAGCATAATGAATAATAATAAAATATTTTGAGTATGTATTTAGATACTCACAGATATTAAATGAGGTCACGTCACTGAAAATACCCTCTACTGTGTTGTCAACAGTGTTTCTACTGTCTTCCTCAGAAATATTTACTCAAGACAAGAGATTCCGTGGAAATCCTCCAAAGGAAGTCCTCTATTTTACAGAGCCCCCAAAGGGACATTGAAAAAAACAAAAAACATAAAGTATCTTGTGCCCACAAAATACTAACTTGTACACATGAGAACTAATTTGCACAAGTTCCTTGCTTCAAATTAGAGAGAGTGGATTCAAGAGAGCCATGGAGTAGGTGGTGGTGTGTCTGCACCAATCTACTTTGTATCTGTTAGTTTTGTTACATGTAAGTTTGGTTGTCTGTTTCCCGTGGGTAATCACACTAAGCATCATTGTACTGAAGTGCTACCCTGAGGCTGTGCCATCTGTTGAATATTTAGAATTGGGGCATATGGATCCTCACGCTAGGCATGGGTGTGACACGTTCCTACACCTTCTATATTAATACAAGTAATAGTAATAGATGGAAATGGTTCAATGCCGGAAGTATGTCTACAACCAGCCAACAAAGTGAGAGAGTTCCACTTCTACGCTAACAGGAATTTGTCATCCCATATAGTTTCCACCACACATACTCCCTCCCTGGCCACATCAGGGTCTGGCTAAACCAGGCTTGCCTGGTCTTCGTTTATTTCAATTTGTTTTGGTGTTTTTGTTTGCTTGTATATGTATTTTTATATAACTAGCCTGTATGTGTGACCAATTATCAGGCACTCAGAACGGGGGATGCAATAGCGAGACCACAATTAAAGTTCTTGGTCGGGGACGAAACAGGTCAAAACAGGTATCAATACGAAAACAAGAATATGGAATAGACACATAACAATCTGGCAACTAACTGCACAAACAGAGGGGTCTTTATACACAGGTGACGAGAGGGAATGGGAATCAGGTGGGGAAACAATCAGGAAGTGAAACGAATGAATGAAGTGAAAGGGAGACTACAGTGTGCACGGAGGTAACAAAAACACGAAAACGCGAACAACATAGGCAGAATACAGAACATGAAAAACACGAAACCTAACACAAATTGAGGTGCAATGTGCACTGCTGCATACCTTGTACTGTATTGTGTCTGTATTGTTCACGTCATTGCATTGTATTGCTCAGAAAAAAAGACTATAGAAATACATTTGGATTGAATTGAATCCATATGTATGCTTCTGTCTTCTTGGCCAGGTCTCCCTTGCAAATTCGATTGTCTAATCTAATAAGGTAAAATAAATACAATTTGAAAAACATTAATGTAATTTATGAATGCACTTCTTACAGGACCGTGGTGCTACTATAAGTAGGTTTAACACTGAATAAGAAAAAACCATAATAGTTGGCAATGACCCTGAATAAATTTCTTTAACGTGTAGTAGGGCAGTCTGAAGGGTGTTCAACATTTTATATGTGTAGGTTTGTCATGGAAGTTCAGTCCTTATATCTGGAACACAAATGTTCTGCCTTTTCATGAAACTTCTAATGTGGAAGCATTTAAGCAAACCGTGGTTTGAGTTGCAATAACAATAGGGAAAATACATGGTTGCTGTCAGTGCTGAGGGTTAACAGCTCCCCACGTGAGTAACTTTTAAGCTGTGGGACTGTGAGCAAACTGTATGTATATAACAGAACCATCTCCAATGGTGTTAGACATTGTCACAGGACATCTGCCAGAGGTCTTGAGTCTTGAGGAAGACATAATTTACTTCAGTGACTCAGAATATTTATTGAATGCTTTTTCATCAACATAAAAATGAATGTATTTAAATTAGTTTCATGCCACAACTGAATTCTGAGGTGAGAGTTAGAATTGTAACTGGATTTTAAATTATACTGCTGTTCAGGAGATGTTAACTGTGAGAAATTTGTTTCTGCAATTAATGCTTGGTGTGGTAAATGCTTTTCTTTTGCTTCTTTGTTTAGTTGTAAATCGTTATAGCTGACAACATAATACAATGAATTTCAGTCAACCTGGAATGATTGAATATTCAGACTTCTGTTATAAGTCTGTGAATAGATCTTGCCCAAAGATCACCTACCCAACAGCGATACGGATTACACTGTATATTTTCTTCATTACCATTATTGTTTTCACCATGTGTGGAAACCTCCTTGTCATAATTTCAATCACTCACTTCAAACAGCTGCAGACTCCAACCAACTACCTCATCCTCTCTCTGGCAGTGACTGACTTCCTCCTGGCAGTAGTCAACATGCCTCCTAGCATGGTGCGCACAATTGAGACATGCTGGTACTTTGGTGACATGTTCTGTAAAATCCATTCAAGTACAGAGTTAATGCTGTGCACTGTATCCATTTTAAATCTTTCTTTTATTTCCATTGATCGATATTATGCAGTTTGCCGGCCGCTCCACTACCAGACCAAGTTCACCACTTGTACTGCAGTGATCATGATCCTGATCAGTTGGAACCTATCGTTCATCATTGCGTTTGGAGCAATATTTCTGAAACTGAACATTCGTGGTATCGAAGATTTTTACTACAATAATTTGTATTGTTTTGGAGGCTGTTTTCTTATCCAGACCAAGACATCTGCTATTATAGGGTCACTTCTATCTTTTTACATTCCAGGGTTCATTATGGTTACCATATATCAAAAAATCTTCCACATTGCACTGAAGCAAGCCCGCTCAATTCACAGCACTGCATGTCAGCACGTACAACCTGGAAACAGCCCATCTTCAAGCAACATGGAGCGAAAGGCTACAAAGACTCTGGCAGTTGTTATGGGGGTATTCCTGACATGCTGGTTACCATTTTTTATCTGTAACCTAATTGATCCAATGATCAATTATTCTATTCCACCTGTTTTGTTTGACACATTTTTCTGGTTTGCCTATTTCAATTCAACAAGTAATCCTATTGTTTATGCTTTCTTTTACAGTTGGTTTCGGAAAGCCTTCAAAATGATCATTTTTGCTAAAATATTTCAAGTCCATTCTTCAAGAATAAAATTGTCCACAGACTGAAAAGCTCCTGCTTTGGCTTCAACTCACATGTCATTTGTATAAGTGAAGTGGAAGTGAAATTATACAAACTGACTGAGATGCAGAATTTCCAGAATCATTTTACAAATCAGACAAACCTTACATTTTATAAATATGCAAAAAATTTGAATAAAAATTGAGTCATGAGAAGAAATAAAATGTATAAAAGTTTCACTTGAAAATTTTGCAGCCAACTGCATTTGCAAAAGTAGAGTTCTGCAAGAGACCAGCAGCCTCATTTATAAAATGGTCTCTCAATGAAATAGTACTGGCTTGCACAGACAACCATAACTACAGTGGGCTCCAGAATCATTGGCAGTTGTGGTGTGTGATTACAATTTGGCTATGCCTTCAGGGCCACCCGTGCCCTTTTTGCTCTGAGAGCTAAAGTGTCCTTTCTTTTCAAAACCTTTATTTAACCAGGGTAGGTCTTCACGCGTTTTGACTACAGGCATACTCCTGGTCCTATGAAAGGTAACCCTTTGGGGTTTGTTTTCAGAATTACTCCAGATAAACTCAAATAAAGCTGAGGAAGCTTTTTATCTCACTGAATTGTTATAGCTCTGGCTGGTGCGCTTAGAATCACTATGGAGCCATGTCTTGGAAAAGCCATTTCAAATTTGAGGACATTTTCACAAAAAATTAGCATCTGCTCAATGTCTCGGCAACATCTAGGCAATCAATGCTTTCCAAAAAGGACGTTTGGAGACTCCAAAAGGACACATGGAAACTACATGATATTATGGGTCTTATGAGATCTAAAATACTGCATTTTGCTTACTAAACTAAAAAAGTCCCAAACTCCCTCTCCTTGCAGCTATCATCAGATAGCAACAGGTCGAGAAAATAAGAAAATAGGTACAAGAATCGCAATAATACCATCTTGTATACTAATATACTCATTGAGTTCCACTGATTGAAGTTTTTGTCAAATACCCAAACCCCATAAACAAGTCAAACACATTCCATAATTTCACATCCTATTTATTTTTCAAAAGCAGGTTGAGAAAATAAGAAAATAAGTGCAAGAATCGCAATAATACATACCATCTTTTATACTAATATACTCATTGAGTTTTTGTCAAATACCCAAACCCCATCAACAAGTTAAACACATTCCTTAATTTCACATCCAAAAACAGGCTGATTCCTTATTCATAAGCATAGTGAATAATAAGAGAACAAAGAAACAAACAAATAGAGCAAAAGTGACCAAAGTTAACTATCCAAACACTGCTTACCTAGCCAACTAAAAATACCGATACACAGAGCAAGTCACAGAGACAACAATTAAGGTTCACAGGGAGGTAGGGAGGGATGGGGAGAGGTGCTGCTTGAAGAGGTGTGTCTTCAGCTTGCGCTTGAAGGTGGGGAGAGATTCTACAGTTCTGACCTCAACGGGGAGTTCGTTCCACCACCGTGGAGCCAGAACAGACAGTAGTCGTGAGCGTGAGGTGGAGGTTCGGAGAGGGGGAGGTGCCAAGCGGCCTGTGGAGGCTGAACGAAGAGGTCTGGCAGGGGTGTAGGGTCTGATGATTTTTTGTAGATAAGCTGGGGAAGACCCTTTAACTGCTTGGAAGGCTAGCACCAATGTTTTGAATTTGATGCGAGCCATGACAGGCAGCCAGTGGAGGGAAGTAAGCAGGGGGGTGACGTGTGAGTATTTGGGAAGGTTGAAGACCAGACGAGCTGCTGCATTCTGGATGAGTTGGAGGGGTCTGATGGCGGACGCTGGGAGGCCAGCCAAAAGGGAATTGCAGTAGTCCAGGCGGGACAGAACCATCGCTTGGACCAGGAGCTGGGTCGAGTAGGGGTTGAGAAAGGGGCGGATTCTCCGTATGTTGTATAGGAAGAACCTGCATGACCGGGTCACCGCCGCAATGTTCTCGGAGAGGGACAGTCTGCAGTCCATCACCACGCCGAGGTTCCTTGCACTGGGTGACGGCGTGAGTGTGGTATCCCTGAGGGAAATGGAGAGATCCGGATGGGGAGAGGCTTTAGCAGGGATGAATATCATTTCAGTCTTGCCTGGGTTGAGCTTTAGATGGTGGTTGTCCATCCAGCTCTGGATGTCCCTCAGGCAAGCAGCGATATGGGCTGAAACCTGCGTATCAGACCTGCGGGAACGGGACGAAGAGTTGGGTATCGTCCGCGTAGCAGTGGTAGGATATCTCATGTGCAGTGATCACAGGGCTAAGGGAGCGAGTGTAAAGAGAAAAAAGAAGCGGGCCTAGGACTGAGCCCTGGGGAACTCCTGTGGCGAGGGGCCGAGGTGTCGATACCAAACCAGCCCAGGCAACCTGGAAGGAGCGACCAGAGAGGTAGGACTCAATCCAATCCAGGGCTGTGCCACAGATGCCCGTTGCTGACAGGGCAGACAGGAGGATGGAGTGATCCACAGTGTCAAAGGCAGCAGAGAGATCTAGAAGAATGAGGACAGAGGAGAGGGAGGCTGCTCGTGCGGCATGGAGTGACTCACTGACGGAGAGGAGCGCAGTCTCTGTCGAGTGGCCCGATCTGAAGCCAGACTGATGGGGGTCTAGCAGGTTGTTGCTAGAAAAGAAAGAAGAAAGTTGAGTAGAAGTGGCTCGTTCAATAGTTTTAGAAAGGAAAGGAAGAAGAGATACCGGGCGGTAGTTCTGGATGATGGAGGGATCCAGAGTAGGCTTTTTTAGCAGCGGAGTGATGTGGGCCCTCTTGGAGGATGCCGGAAAACAGCCGGATGACAGGGAGGAGTTGACAAGGGAGGTGACAAATGGGAGAATGTCAGGTGTGATAGTTTGGAGAAGAGAAGAGGGGATAGGGTCAAGGGCACAGGTTGTAGGGCGGTGGCAGAGCAAGAGTTGAGAAACATCAGAGTCTGTAAGGGGGGAGAAAGTGGAAAAGGAAGGGATAGGCCTAGAGGGGGGGAAGGGCACAGTGATGGGGGCGGTGGTTGTAAAGGATCTACGGATGACTGTGACCTTCTCATCGAAGAAATCAGCAAAGTCATCAGCAGCAAAGGAGGACTGAGGAGGAGGAGGTGGTGCATTGAGGAGAGAGGAGAAAATAGAGAAAAGTTTCCGGGGGTTAGAACCGGAGTTCTGAATTTGTGTTTGAAAGTATTTTGCTTTGGCGGCAGTGACAGCGGAAGAGAATGCCGCCAGGAGAGACTGGTAAGTCGTGAGGTCTGAAGCGTCTCTGGATTTCCCCCACTTCCTCTCCGCTGTGCGGAGGCTGGCCCTGGAGGTACGGAGGGTGTCAGATATCCAAGGACTGGGAGGGGATGTGCGAGGTGGCTTTGAGACAGGCGGACAGAGAGAGTCAAAGGCGGAGGAGAGAGATGAATGGAGGGTGGCAGATGCAGAGTTAGTGGGGAGTTTGAAGAAGGATTCAAGAGGGGGGAGTGAGGCGATGACGGTGCTGGCAAAGGAAGAGGGTGAGAGGGAGTGGAGGTTACGGCAGGCAAAGGTGGGTGGGAGGAGGGGGAGGAGGATGGGGAGGAAGAGGGAGGGAGAATGAGATGAAGTGGTGATCAGATGTATGCAGATGGGTAACCGTGAAATCGGAGCATGAGCAGTTCCTCACAAAGACAAGGTAAATGGTAAAATGGTAAATGGCAGGCATTTATATAGCGCCTTTATCCAAAGCGCTGTACAATTGATGCTTCTCCATTCACCCATTCATACACACACTCACACACCGACGGCGATTGGCTGCCATGCAAGGCCCCGACCAGCTCGTCAGGAGCATTTGGGGGTTAGGTGTCTTGCTCAGGGACACTTCGACACAGCCCGGGCGGGGGATCGAACCGGCAACCCTCCGACTGCCAGACGACTGCTCTTACTGCCTGAGCCATGTCGCCCCCATTGCCCGCCTTGTGGGTTGGAGGAGAGTGTTGGAGGGAGAGGCCGAAGGAGTGGATTGGCGGTAGGAAGGCCGCAGCCTGGGAATCTTCTAGGTGGATGTTGAAGTCTCCAAGGAGAATCAGTGGGGTGCCATCCTCAGGGAAGGAGCTGAGAAGGGTGTCTAGCTCATCAAGGAAGTTTCCCAGGGGCCCTGGAGGACGGTAGATAGGCCGGGCATTGTCCTGCACCAGGAGGAACCCAGGGCCCACTGCACCAGCGTAAGGTCTGACAATCGGTCTGAGGATTTCATCCTGGTACCTAGCAGCATTCAGGGTACCGTTGGCTATGACATGGAGGTCTGTGCGACCCTCCAAGGATATGCCTCCCCAGACCATCACACTGACCCACTGCCAAACCGGTCATGCTGGATGATGTTACAGGCAGCATAACATTCACCACGGCATCTCCAGACTCTTTCACGCCTGTCACATGTGCTCAGTGTGAACCTGCTCTCATCTGTGAAGAGAACAGGGTGCCAATAGTGGACCTACCAACTCTGGTGGTCTCTCGCGAATGGCAATCGAGCTGCACGGTGCTGGGCTGTGAGCACTGGTCCCACTAGAGGACGCCAGGCCCTCATGCCACCCTCATGGAGTCTGTTTCTGAGAGTTTTGTCCGAAATATGCACACCAGTAGCCTGCTGGAGGTAATTTTGGCATTGCTCCTCCTGTTCCTTCTTGCACAAAGGAGCCGATACCGGTCCTGCTGCTGGGTTGATGCCCTTCTATGGCCCTGTCCAGCTCTCCTTGTGTAACAGCCAGTCTCCTGGTATCTCCTCCATGCTTTTGAGACTGTGCTGGGAGACACAGCAAACCCTCTTGCGACCACACGCATGGATGTACCATCCTGTAGGAGCTGGACTACAAGTGCAACCTGATTGGGCTGCAGGTACCGCCTCATGCTACCAGTAGTGAGAAGGACACTAGCAGAACACAAAACTAGAGAAGAATCAGTCAGGAAGGATAAGGAGAGAGCAATTGTCTGTGGCCACCACATGCAAAACCATTAACTTTTTTGGGGTTGTCTTGCTTTTGCATCTCCATTGCACCTGTTGTCACTTTCATTTGCACCAAAGCAGGTGAAATTGATCCACAATCACTTGTGCTTCCTAAATGGACAGATTGATATCCCTTAAGTTTAACTGACTTGGTGTTACACTGTGGTGATTAAGTGTTCCCTTAATTTTTTTGAGCAGTGTGCAAGTAGCCTATTGAGATGGAAATGGTCCAATGCAGCAAGTATGTCTGCAACCAACCAACAAAGTGAGAGAGTTACACTTCTACGCTAACAGGTGTTTGTCATCCCATATAGTTTCCAGCACACATACTCCCTCCCTGGCTACTTCAGGGTCTGGCTAAATCAGACTCGCCTGGTCTTCTTTTTCTGTTTTTTTGTTTTCATTTATTTTGTTGTTTTTGTTTGCTTGTATATTTTGTTTGTCATTGTATTGTAATGCTCAGAAGAAAGACTATACAAATACACCATATGTATGCTTCTGTCTTCTTGGCCAGGTTTCCCTTGCAAATAAGATTTTCAGATCTCAAAAGGACTAAGCTGGTTAAATGAAGATAAAATTTTAAAAATTTTAAAATCATGAATGGAATTTATGAATGCAGTTCTTACAGGACCGTGCTGCTACTAGAAGTCAGTTTAACACTGAATAAAAAAATACCATAATAGTTGGCAATGTCACAGAAGAGTGATTAATTCTTTACCATGTAGTAGGATGGTCTGAAGAGAGTTCAACATTTTATCTATGTAGATTTGTCATGAAAGTTGAGTCTTTATATCAAGAACACACAATTTCTGCCTAATGAGGAATCATTTAAGCAAACAGTGGTTTGAGTAGCAAAATCAATAGGGAAAATTCATGGTTGCTGTCAGTGCTTAGGGAATAACAACACTCTAAGTGAGTCACCCTTAAGTTCTGTGAGACTGAGAAAACTGCATATAACAGAGCCATCTGTACTGATGCTACACCTTTCCACACGACCTGCGGATCTTGAGTCTTGAGAAAGCCTTTATTTCAGTTACTCAGAATACTTATTGAATGCATATTTATCAACATAAAAAGAAATACATATTTTAGTTTTTTTTAATACCACAAGTGACTTCTGAGGTGAGAGTGAGAATTGTAAATGTGTAACTGTATAAAATACATTTCAATTAATAGTGCTATTCAGGAGATGTTAAGTGCGATGCATACAATGCAGTCCGCAAGAATTTGGACAGTAGTACCATTTATTTTGCCTCTATACTCCAACACATTGAATTTGAAATGAAACAATGAATATGGGTTAAAGTGCAGATTGTTAGCTTAAATTTCAGGGTATCGACATCTATATTGGGTGATCCATGCAAGAATTACATCCCTATTTATACATAAATATACATACATTTTTGGGGATCAAAACTAATTGGACACTTGGCTACTCATCTGTTTCGGATTAGTCTGGTACATTCAATCGCTTCTTAAGTGCAGGTATACAAAAGCTTACAGTATATAGTCTTGATTCAATGCTTTTGATTGCCTTTGGAGTCTGTTATCGGTATTTGTTAACATGAGGACCAGCATTGTGCCAATGAAAGTCAAGGAATCTGTTATGAGGCTGAGCAATGGGGGGAAAAAAGCAGTCAGAGACATTGGCCAAAAAGTAGGTTTACAGAAACAAACTGGAACATCATTAAGAAGAAATAGAGGGATATGTCTGGGATCATTGCCCTGCTGTGGGATGAAGCACCGTCCAAAGGTCATGGAGGAGGCCACCATCTGTGGCAGCTATGAATTCCCGAACTATAACACCCTCACCACCATGTTTCACTGGTAAGAGGGAGTGCTTTGATTATTGGGCAGTTCCTTTTCGACTCTAGATTTGCCCTTGCCATCACTCTGATACAAGTCAATCTTGGTGTCATCTGTCCACAAGATCTTTTTCCTGAACTCTGAATATACCAGCTGAGAAACCAACGGTCCAATTACTTTTGGGGGGACTATGTTTTGAAAGGGATGCAATTTCTATAGCTTCATACATGGATCACCCTATATGGATGTAAATACCCTTCGACTTTCAACTCAAATTCATTATTACTTATTATTTCAAATGTGCTATTTCAAGTCAAAAGAACAGAAAATTTCCCGCTGTCCAAATACTTACCGACAGCACGTATGTTTTTGCTATGAATGTTCGGTATGGTAAATGTATTTTTGTTTCTTTGTTTTTCAAACAGGTATACCAGTTGCTAACCGTTAAATGTGGCAATATAATACAATGAATTTCAGTCAACCTGGAATGATTGAACATTCAGACTTCTGTTACGAGGCTGTGAATAGATCTTGCCTGAAGATCACCTACCCAATAGTGATACGGATTTCACTGTATATTTTCCTCATCACAATCATTGTTTTAACTATCTGTGGCAACATCCTTGTCATAATCTCCATCACTCACTTCAAACAGCTGCAAACTCCAACCAACTACCTCATCCTCTCTCTGGCAGTGACCGACTTCCTCCTGGCAGTAGTCAACATGCCTCCTAGCATGGTGCGCACAATTGAGACATGCTGGTACTTTGGTGACATGTTCTGTAAGATCCATTCAAGTACAGAGGTAATGCTCTGCACTGTATCCATTTTAAATCTTTCTTTCATTTCCATTGATCGATATTATGCAGTTTGTCAGCCCCTACACTACCAGACCAAGATCACTACTTGTGCCACAGTGATCATGATAATGGTCAGCTGGAGTGTTTCTGCCTGTGTTGGCTTTGGGATGGTGTTTCTGGAACTGAACATTTTGGGCACTGAAGAGTTTTATTACAATAATGTTGCTTGTGTAGGAGGCTGTGTTCTGTTTCAGACCCAGGCATCAAGTGCAATATCTTCCATTCTCTCTTTTTACATCCCTGGGTTCATTATGCTGGTCATATATCAGAAAATCTTCCATGTTGCACAGAAGCAAGCCCGTTCTATTCACAGCATTGCCTGTAACAATGTGCAATCTGAAAACAGAAAAATGGAGCGAAAGGCTACAAAGACCCTGGCCATTGTTATGGGGGTTTTCCTGTCATGCTGGTTACCTTTTTTTATCTGTAACATAATAGATCCAATGATCAGTTATTCTGTTCCACCTGTTTTGTTTGACACATTTTTCTGGCTTGGCTATTTCAATTCAACGAGTAACCCTATTGTTTATGCTTTGTTTTACAATTGGTTTCGGAAAGCCTTCAAAATTATAATTTTTGGCAAAATATTTCAAGCTCATTCCTCAAGAACAAAACTGTCCTCAGACTGAAAAGCTCATGCTTTGACTTCAACTTGTATATCATTTGAACAACTAGAGTGTAAATTGAATTATACAAAATTAATGAGATGAGGAATTTATAGAATAATTTTTCAAATGAACAACACTTACATTTTATAAATATGCTAAGTATTAAAATGAACCCTTTCAGTCTCAGGCCCAGTCTGAAGTGGCTTCACCCAAATGGCAAGGTTTTTTGGCTTTGGATGAGAAAATCCAAAGATATCACCAGCACTGCTGTTTTGTGGGATGATATCAGTGGGCCGCAATTCTGGAGAAATAGCTGAACACTCACAAGGTTGATATTGGCGGACCGGTTTTCTTCGTCTTCTCCAGCACTTTCTGAAGAATCTGACTCCACGGACAGGACAGAAACATCAGATCCAGATTCCTGATCTGCTTAGGTGCTGTTATCTACAAAACGTCCCTCTAATTCTTCTGCTGTCATACAGAAGAAATAAATAAAATGTGAAAAAGTTGCAGCTGAAAATAAGGGTGCGCAGATAACTCCAGGTATTGTTACTCTGCCAATACAGTGCTTAAATACTCTGTATCAGTACCATAATTATCGTTTTAGGAGTACTGTACTTAATTAGATATGTTATTGTACAACAGGAGTGTCATTTTAGGAAAAACTTGGCAAAAAATGAATTCACGGTTGCACAAAAGACAACATACACTCACTGAGTACTTTATTAGGAACACCTGTACACCTGTTTATTCATGCAATTACCTAATCAGCCTATCATGTAGATATGGGTCAGGAGCGTAAGTTAATGTTCATATCAACCATCATAATGGGGAAAAATGTGATCAAAGTGATTTTGACCAAGGAATGAGTGTTGGTGCCAGACAGGGTGGTTTGAGCATCTCAGAAACTGCTGATCTCCTGGGATTTTCACTCATTTCACTCAAAGAATGTTGTGAAAAACAAAAAAGATTTAGTGAGCAGCAGTTCTGTGGGCAGAAATGCGTAGTTAATGAGAGAGGTCAAGGGAGAAGGGCCAGACTGGTCAAAGCCGACAGGAAGGTGACAGTAACGCAAATAACCACACATACAACAGTGGTATACAGAAGAGCATGTCAGAACACACAATGCATCATAACTCTAAGTGGATAGGCTACAGCAGTAGAAGTAAAACAAATAAGTCTAATAAATACCTAATAAAGTGCTCAGTAGGCCCAATTATCCTGTGGTGTGCATCAGGCATTAGAATCACTGTAATCCTGGAGTCCCATGTTCAAGTGCATTTGTAATCTGTATGGTCTAACGATGGAGCTCATGCTTTATCAGTCTTTGTGATTTTGCAATGTTTCTTGCCTCTCCTGTGAAATGGTGGAGTGTGAGACATGTATCTCAAGCCAAAGTTGGGTCACATTTATGTAAACAAATTAAATCTCAAAGCAGATTATAGGAAGACATGGTTATGGATATGTGTGTGTTCATGCATGTGTCTTTGTATGTGTAAAACTTAATCATTACTTTCATATGGTAAATGGTTGGCATTTATGTAGCGCCTTTATCCAAGGCGCTATATAATGATAGCGCACAATTGATGCCTCTCATTCACCCATTCATACACCAACAGCGATTGGCTGCCATGCTGGGAGCATTTGGGGGTTAGGTGACTTGCTCAGGGATACTTTGCTTACTTTTGCTTGGTATTGTTAAATCTATGAATCCTTGTGACCGTTGGATGAAGGAAACCACAATTGCGATACAGAAAAGTTGTAAATTGGTCAAATTTGACCGGAACACAACAGGATGGTTAAATCATGGTCCCATTTAACCTTTGTATTAGGTTTGGGTCAATTTGACCCCATTCAGTGTTTGACATATCTTAAAAACCAGTTAAGCTTTTATCATAATTATACTGTATGATTTTTCTTATTTTCTAATTTGGTCGTTAAACATGCAATAAACATCATACTATGCTAAATCCTGTACCAACTTGGCCTATACATGCATTGTGTGGGATTATGTTGACCCTCTGGAACTGTAAAAAGAAAATATACAACCATTTTTATTTTTATCTCAGATTTCTTTGTGAATGATTCTGGCGGCACATTCCTTTACAGGTGCCAAACTTTCAATTACTGTACCATAGGCTCATGTACCATTAGATGATTCTCAGATTTTCATTCATGGATAAAAGGCTCGTCATTTGGGAGACAATGAAGAGGCGACACACAACGTGTCAAAATGTTTCTATTACAATAATTTTGTGTTTATTTAAACTGGTGGGCTCAATTTGACCCCATTCGAGGGTTAAGGTTATGTTTTTCGAATGCAGAAAAAATAAAGCTAAAAAGCCAAATCTAAGCCAAAAAATTAATAAAATACAAGGTGTTTTTCCCCACAGACCTGTTGCTCACTGGATCACATTTCTTCCCAATTCTGACATTTGGTCTGAAAAACAGCTGAACCTCTTGACCATGTGTGTATGCTTCTATGCATTTAGTTGCATTATTTTTGTATGGGATGCCTGAAAATATAGAGTATTTTAGCATCTGTTTCCAGGGAGGGTGTGAATTACTGTCAAACCACTGGTTTATTGCCCAAAGAGTAAATTCCCTGTAATAAAATGTAATATTTGAACACTAATTTAGATTTTAAATTCTATTTGTACTCATGAGTAATTTCTTTTTGCATAGTTTTAAAATTTGCTCTAATTTATAAAAATGATGCTGTGAATTCAGTTTTTATTATTTAATTTGCATTTCAATGCATGCATTTTATTTGGAGTACAGTCAAAACTGGAGTATTTCATTCTGTGGACAATTTTGTTATTGAGGAATGCGCTTGAAATATATTACCACAAATTATCATTTTGACAGCTTTCCTAAACCAACTGTAAAAGAAAGAATAAACAAAAGGATTAAAAGTTGAATTGCAATAGCCAATCCAGATAAACACCTGAAATAAAGCAGGTGAAATTGAATAATTAATGATTGGATCAATTACGTTACACAGAAAAAATGGTGTCCAGCATGACAGAAATACACCCATAACAATGGTCAGGGTCTTTGTAGCCTTTCGCTCGTTTTTGCTGTTTTCAGAGTGCATATTGTTACAGGCAATGCTGTGAATAGACCGGGCTTGCTTCTGTGCAACATGGAAGATTTTCTGATATATGACCAGCATAATGATCCCAGGGAAGTAAAATGAGAGAATGGAAGATAGCAAACTTGATGCCTTAGTCTGGAACACAATACAGAGTCCTACACAAGCAACATTATTATAATAAAAATCTTCAATGCCCAAAATGTTCAGTTCCAGAAATATCACTGCAAACCCAACACAGGCAGAAACACTCCAGCTGACCATTATCATGATCACTGTTCCACAATTGGTGATCTTGGTCTGGTAGTGTAGGGGCTGACAAACTGCATAATATCGATCAATGGAAATGAAAGAAAGATTTAAAATTGATGAAGTGCACAGCATGACATTACTACTTGAATGGATTTTGCAAAACACATCTCCAAAATACCAGCATGTTTCAATCGTGCACACCATGCTAGGAGGCATGATGACTATTGCCAGAAGAAAGTCAGTCACTGCCAGAGAGAGGATGAGGTAGTTGCTTGGAGTGTGCAGCTGTTTGAAGTGAGCGATAGAAATTATGATAAGGAGGTTTCCACACATGGTTAGAACAATGATGGTGATGAAAAAAATATACAGTGAAATCCGCATCGCTGTTGGGTAGGTGATCTTTTGGCAAGATCTATTCACAGACTCGTAACAGAAGTCTGAATGTTTAATTGTTCCAGGTTGGCTGAAATTCATTGTACTATGTTGTCAGCCAAAATAGGGCACTGGTACTCCTGTTGGAAGGACAAAGAAGCATACAAAAAACATTTACCAAGCAATCATAGCAGAAACATGACATATGGTTTCTCCAGAACTCTGGAAGATGTCCTGTGGCAATGTGTAGCATCAGTGGAGATGGTTCTGTTAAATACAGTTTGCTCACAGTCATACAGAGCTTTCAGTTTACTCACTGAAGGTGCTGTTATCCCCTGAGCACTGACTGCAGGCATGGGATTTCCATAGTTTTACAACTCAAATCACCAATTGCTTAAATTCTCCCTTATTAGAAGCTCAATTTAAAAAGGTGAACATTTCTGTACTAGATGATATAGAGGGCCCTATCTTCTGTAATCAACCTTGCATGGCAAATTGGCACAGTTACTTGCATGGGCCGTGCCTCCTGAATGTTGTCATTTTCCAGACAAGAGGCGAGAAGCGCAAAGTGAGCAGCGTTGGGGGCAAATGGGTTGGATCATGCTGAATTTAACCCCATGCAAGAAGTGGACTGCATAACAGACCAAATGGACAAACAATTTTCTATCAAAATGTTCCTAAAAATGTAGTATCGAGTGAACTCGATTAGGTATTTAGTGAATCTAGCATTAAATCATTTCTCATAGTTTAACCTATGTTGTCTCTTACTGGCAAATAAAACATAGCCTCAGCGGCCAAAATGAGAGGACAGTATTTGATAAATTAAATTCATAATAATACTTGGATTACTTGCTTTCTAATAATGCCAGCATAATGAAATATAAAAATTTTCATGACTTCCCATGCGCTGGGAAAATGATTATTTGCTTTGATTATTTATTTTATTTATGTATTAGTAGGTTATAAAATTAACCTTCACATGTGTTTTATTCACATATATGAGAGTAAGTTTTTATAAAGTAACTTGCATTTAAACATTATAAAATGGTTTTGTGAAGAACCGTAATGTTACTTCCAGATATGAATAGCTGTAAGCATCTATTCTTTTGCTAGTTTGCTATCGTTAGATATTGACGACCCCTGCTTATATTTTTATCTTCGGTAAAAGATCATGGTTTAAGCAGAATTTTCCACCCCAAGGTAGTATTATCTGTGTAACAATAATCGTGGATTATTTCTTACTTATATTTCTACCAAAGTGGAAATATGTCGGCGGGACTTGGAATAAAAGTTATCTAGGTCTGTGGAGAAGTGAAGTGAACCCTGATGCAGTCGGGGGGGGGGGGGGGGGGGCCCTGCTTTGCAAATAAGAGGCTGATAAGTATCAGAACTGCTGTTCTGCGTTTTTATTAGGTTGCAATTTTTGTATGATATAAATATGAATGCAACAAAAGACGTTGATGACTCAATCAAAATGGGGCAAAGTGGGTGGGGTTAATACTGCTTTCTGTATCGATAGTCATTGGACTAAGGGTGAATTTACACCATGTGAGAGCTTGCTGTGTGTGGAAAGACTCACTGGCATTGTACTGGATACAAGCACCCTTTTTGCTGGTCCTCTGAACAGTTACAGAAGGCTATATTGTCTTCAACATTTATATTTTTATGGAGCCAGGGAGAAATATAACGTAAATAGCTCTGAGAAAAAAAAAGTTTTTATTTCTGGTTAGGGATGGGAATCACCAGGGACCACCCAATACGATATTATCACAATACCTACCCCGTGTTCACATTATGAGTGGCTTTGTTGATGGGTCGCTCAAGTGTACTAGGCTCAGGGAGGGCCTTGTTTCCTCGTGCAGCCACACATTTTCTGTTGAAGTGAAAAACGGCAATACACAATATAACAGTGGTTGCGCAATGAGACTTTTTGCTTTCGCTAGTTAGCGATATATTTTTCTCGGTTGCTTTGTTATAGAATATAACATAATATAACAAAAAAAATGCTTTTTCTGATTGGTCTCATGTAATATTCTAATATTTTTCATGAGCTGTAAGCTGTAATCATCAAGATTAAAACAAAAAAAGGCTTGAAATATTTCACTTTATGTCTAATGAATCTAGAACATATGAAAGTTTCCACAAAATTCTAATTCTTTGTGATGCACCTGTATATTTGCCATACCCAACCCTTGGGTTACGACACTGACAATATGTGATTATCATGTATGTGCAATTATACGAGCTAATGTTAGTCCTGCTAAGCCGATTTTACCTGGCAATGTTGATATTTTTCAACCTATGGGCAAATAATAACAAGATATTGAACTTGGCAACAGTCATTGCATAACAAACATTTTTAAGGTGCTTGCCCTTTACTCTTAAAAAAGATTTCTGCAGCAGAACTTGGCAGAACAATTATATATGACATGGTATCATATTGGTATGAAACCCGAGATTCTGATGATGCTGAACGTCTTTTTTTTCCTCAAAAACTAAATGCAGCGCTTACGCAATAGAAAATATTGCTTCAAATACAACAGTATACAATTGAACTTGAAATTAGAAGTGAACAAAAAAGCTACATTTGCTGCTGCCATGGCATAGTACATCAAGCTTGGGTTCAGGTATGGATAAGATTTTCTGCAAAAACTACAGCTAGCCAACATGGTGTAAGATTGCTCTCGGTAGTAATTATATTCCCTGTAGTTGAGAACACACGTTCAGCAGCAACACTCGTCACTGGTATACACCGCTTGGTCAATTTGGCATGGAAGGGGTACTCATTTTACACATTTCTTTTGTTGTTGCCAACTAGCAAATATCACATTCAACCACCATATTACTCCTTTAATGATTACTAAATGTACTGCAATTGCCATAATATACAGTAGATATATACATTTGTTTTCTATGAAAAGAAAATATATTTAACATGTTTAATGACATTTCTTTTTCATGATTTTAAGTTGACCCCAGTTGGTCATTCGTGTGTACAAAATATGTTGGTTGTTTGAGGGTTTGAGGCGATTAAATGCATTCACTTTCCTTATGTATTGGGGCTTTTTTGGGGAAAAAAGTTAGCCCTGTTGGGACAAAGTTATTTATAATTGCTTAAAAAAAGGTTAAACTTGAAATAATGCATTCTAGAATTGATGTTATGGTCAAATAGAACTAAAAAAATGGAATAATTCATTTAATTTTTTACATTTATTTTATTTCATAATGTGTACCATAGAGGGTTAATATGTATAACATGCCATACTTTATTTATTTATCATTTGAATGGTCATTTAATCATGATCATCTCCTTCAGCTTCCATGATTTAATTAGCATTTTATATCAATTAATACAATAGAAGTCAAATTACAAGAAGTCAAAATATTCAAGTTGAAATCAAAGCTTTTCATTCTGTGGATAGTTTTGATCTTGAGGAATGAGCTTGGAATATTTTGCCAGAAATTATCATTTTGAAGGCTTTCCTAAACCGACTGTAAAAGAAAGCATAAACCATAGGATTACTTGTAGAATTGAAATAGCCAATCCAGAAGAATACATCATACAAAACAGGTGGAACAGAATAATTAATAATTGGATCAATTATGTTACACACAAAAATGGGTAACCAGCATGTCAAGAATACCCCCATTACGATGGCCAGAGTCTTTGTAGCCTTTTGCTCCATTTTGCTTGAAGATGTGCTGTGTCCAGTTTGTATGTGCTGACATGCAGTGCTGTGAATTGAGCGGGCTTGCTTCAGTGCAATGTGTAAGATTTTCTGATAGATGGTAACCATAATGAACCCTGGTATGTAAAAAGAGAGAAGTGACCCTATAATAGCAGCTGTCTTGCTCATGAAAATAAAACAGCCTCCAAAACAGTGAAAATTATTGTAGTAAAAATCTTCAATACCCCAAATGTTTAGTTTCATAAATATCATTCCAAACCCAATTATGAACGATAGGTTCCAACTGATCAGGATCATGGTCACTGCAGTACAAGTGGTGATCTTGGTCCGGTAGTGGAGTGGCTGGCAAACTGCATAATATCGATCAATGGAAATGAAAGAAAGATTTAAAATGGACACATTGCATAGCATTACATCTGTACTTGAATGGATTTTACAGAGCATGTCTCCAAAGTACCAGCATGTCTCAATCATACGCACCATGCCAGCAGGCATGATGGCTATTGCCAGAAGAAAGTCAGTCACTGCCAGAGAGAGGATGAGGTAGTTGGTTGGAGTGTGGAGCTGTTTGAAATGAGTGATGGAAATGATGACAAGGAGGTTTCCACACATGGTTAGAACAATGATGGTGATGCAGAAAATATACAGTGAAATCCGTATCGCTGTTGGGTATGTGATCTTTGGGCAAGATCTATTCACAGACTCGTGACAGAAGTCTGAATGTTCAATCATTCCAGGTTGGCTGAAATTCATTGTACTATGTTGTCAGCTATAATAGGGCACTGGTACTCCTGTTGGAAGGACAAAGAAGCATACAAAAAACATTTACCATACCAAGCTATCATAGCAGAAACATGACATGTGGTTTCTCCAGAACTCTGGAAGATGTCCTGTGGCATGTGTAGCATCAGTGGAGATGGTTCTGTTAAATACAGTTTGCTCACAGTCATACAGAGCTTTCAGGTTACTCACTGAAGGTGCTGTTATCCCCTGAGCACTGACTGTAGCCATGGGATTTCCACAGTTTTTATAACTCGAATCACCAATTGCTTAATTTCTCCATGATTAGAAGCTTAATTTAAAAAGCCGAACATTTGTGTACATTACATTACATTAATGCCGTTTGGCGGAGACTCTTATCCAGAGTGACGTACAGTTGATTAGACTAAGCTAGTGTTGCCACACGTTCTGGTTTTCCTGGGATTGTTATCTTTTTTGAGCGACTGTCTCAGAAAATTACTATCCTTTCCCGGGACACAAATTGTCCCGGTTTTTTGTAGTTCCAAATAAACCGGATTCTTCTACTGCTATTCTGTTTTTTCCTCTTTATGTTTAGACATCCAATCCCGTGTCTGTAAACAGGTAAAAATGAGTAAAAGACAGCGACTATTGACCATATGCCTATACTTCTTTTTAACTGGTAGCAGAAATGAAAGTTTACCTTATCACCTAGCAACTGCTGCAAGGGCTGTCAGTCTGGCGCGTGCATTCACTTCAACAACCCCATCGTCGGAAAGTTCAGCTAGCTACTAGCCTAGAGGTAATCGCCTAATACTTCTGTTTTATTTTGTATTTTGTCGGTTTTCTAAAATGGGGGGAGAGATGGACGAGGAGGACGAGAGAACAAAATCAGACAAGCAACCAGCAGCAAAAAAACCCCCCCAAAAACCAACAAAAAACCACCCAATATACAACATACAACTCAGAGTGGCCAAAAAGAGAGCACTTTTCTGAATGGATAAGGCCTCTGTTTTGTGAATAAACCACCCTTGAGTGCTTAAAACGGCAACAGTCTTGTGTCTCACTCTAAATTATATGCACATCTTTTTAGGATTTTCTATCAAAGTGTTCCAAAATTTTTTTTATCAAGTGAACTTGTTTAGGTAGTTCCTGAATAATTTTGGATTACTGCTCAATTTTGTTTTTACTTTGGGGGCTCAATATGAAGCAATGTATTTTAAATTCTCATAGTTTAACCTATGTTGTCTCTTACTGGCAAATCAAACATAGCCTAAGCGGCCAAAATGAGAGAGAAACTGTCAGGACAGTTTTTTTTGAGAGATAAATGGATTCATTACAATACTTGGATTACTTGCTTTCTAATAATGCTAGTATCGAAAAAGCAAGTAAATCAAAGTATACTTATGAATAAAATAGTAAATTCGTACCATTTACTTGCACGCTGTAATGGGCAAGTGTTTAGCTTCACAGGACATTTGGGTATGCTATGGAAATATTTATTTGTTTGTGATTATGCACTGTAGCCTATGCTGCATTTATTTATGAAGCGAGAGAACAAATAGAGTTTATTGTATTATTCGCTGGAGATAAATGATTCCCTCACGACTAAATCAGAGGTGATCATAAAGATAACATTAAAAGTTCTTGGATTGTGATATATTCACCAGGTGGTTTATATATGCTATGTACATGTTATCCTCCTAACCTAACCTTAAACCTATGTTTTTGCAGGTTTGTGCTTAAGCCCATCTATTTTCTATTGGATGCTAGGTGGTGATTCAGTTCATATAATCATTTTAACATTTGGCAGGTAGTACTGATCAAGCCTGATCACCGTTCTAAATTCATACGCTGCCTGCAACTTGCTGCAACTTTGAGAGCCAAAGCCATCAGTGTGATATGAATTAAAATATATTTGTATTGACCACGACTTTGTCATGCCAATAAAGTGACTTGCATTTAAAAATTGTAAAATGGTTTGGTGAAGTTCAATAATGTTACTTCAAGATATTAATAGCTGTAAGCACTCAGCAATGTTGATATTTTTTCAACCTATGGGCAATTAATAACAAGATATTGAACTTGGCAACAGTCATTGCATAACAAGCATTTTTAAGGTGTTTTAAAAAGAATTTTTGGATTGTACCTTCACCTTGTTCCTCAATTTTTTGGCACAGAATCTAGGTGGAACAATTATCTACAATATGGTATCATATTGGTTGGACAAATATGAAACCCAAGATTATGATTGGTTGTTGATGGGTGTTACCTGCGGAAAGTTAAGCCATGGGCAACTTAGTCGTTCAGTTGCCCAGTGGCTCATGTTATTGGCCGTTTCATAGAAAATGAAAGCACTTCCGGCAACTAGTCGACCAAATCGCTCATAGTGTGAATACAGGGTGAGGTGCGGATTCGATGCGATTCTGGAAGTATCACGATTCTATAAGTCGATATTACAGCTTTTCATGATATTTTTTCTTTCACAATTTTAAAACCTTGTTGCACATTTGTTTTGTTGTTGCCTAAAGACAACTAGGAAATTTCACATTCAAACACCGTATTACTCCTTTAATGATTACTAAATGTACTGCAATTGCAATAATATACAGTAGATATACTTTTGTTTTCTATGAAAATTTTTGAAAAAGTAAGGAAAAAGCGCAACACTGCTACTTTACAGAGTCACCACTTTATTGGCAGACTTGCTGACGTTTCGGCACTAGGCCTTCATCAGAGTAACTTTGCCAGAAAATGGCAAATAAAAGATCTTTTACATGTTTGATGACATTTAATAAATTTTAAAAAATTGCTTTTTTGTTGATTGGGCCTTCTTTTTCATATCTGACCCCAGTTGGCCATTAGTGTGTGCACAATATGTTGGTTGTTTGAGGGTTAATAGACAATTAAATGCATTCACTTTCCTTTTATAAATGACAATTACCTAATAAAAAGGTTAAACTTGAAGAAATGCATTCTAGAATAGATTTTAAGGTCAAATAGAACTACAAAAAACACAATAATTCATTTTATTTTTAACATTTATTTTATTTCATGATGTGTACCATAGAGGGTTAATATGTATAACATGCTATACTTTTTTAAATTTATCATTTTAATGGTCATTTAATCACGATCATCTCCTTCAGCTTCCATGATTTAATTAGCATTTTAGTTTAATTAATATGACAGAAGTCGAATTACAAGAAGTCAAAATATTCAAGTTGAAATCAAAGCAGCAGCTTTTCATTCTGTGGATAGTTTTGATCTTGAGGAATGAGCTTGGAATATTCTGCCAGAAATGATAATTTTGAAGGCTTTCCTAAACCGACTGTAAAAGAAAGCATAAACCATAGGATTACTTGTAGAATTGAAATAGCCAATCCAGAAGAATACATCATACAAAACAGGTGGTACAGAATAATTAATGATTGGATCAATTATGTTACACACAAAAATGGGTAACCAGCATGTCAAGAATACCCCCATTACGATGGCCAGAGTCTTTGTAGCCTTTTGCTCCATTTTGCTTGAAGATGTGCTGTGTCCAGTTTGTATGTGCTGACATGCAGTGCTGTGAATTGAGCGGGCTTGCTTCAGTGCAATGTGTAAGATTTTCTGATAGATGGTAACCATAATGAATCCTGGTATGTAAAATGATAGGACTGAACCTATAATAGCAGCTGTTTTGCTCATGAAAAGGAAACAGCCTCCAAAACAATGAAAGTTATTGTAGTAAAAATCTTCAATACCCCAAATGTTTAGTTTCAGAAATATCATTCCAAACCCAATGATAAACGACAGGTTCCAACTGATCAGGATCATGATCACTGCAGTGCAAGTGGTGATCTTGGTCCGGTAGTGGAGTGGCTGGCAAACTGCATAATATCGATCAACGGAAATAAGAGAAAGAGTTAAAATGGACACATTTGATAGCATTATATCTGTACTTATATGGATTTTACAGACCACATCACCAAAATACCAGCATGTTTCAATTGTGCGCACCATGGTAGGCGGCATGATGACTATTGCCAGAAGGAAGTCAGTCACTGCCAGAGAGAGGATGAGGTAGTTGGTTGGAGTGTGTAACTGTTTGAAGTGAGCGATGGAAATAATGACAAGGAGGTTTCCACACATGGTTAGAACAATGATGATGATGAAGAAAATATACAGTGAAATCCGCATAGCTATCGGGTAGGTGATCTTTGGGCAAGATCTATTCACAGACTCATAACAGAAGTCTGAATGTTCAATCATTCCAGTTTGACTAAAATTCATTGTATTATGTAGAGAGGTATGATGGTTCCCAACCAGTACACCTGTTGAAAGAACAAAGAACCAAAATAAAAGATTTTTACCATACTGAGCATTCATTGCAGAAACATGATATACAGGTATGCATCATACTTACAGTAACGTCGCCTGGCCAGCAGTAGTCTTTAAAATGTATTTTATACAGTTAAAATTCTGTGTCTCAAGAAATTAACAAAATAAAAAATATATATTAATAAACTGAAATACGTGTATTTCAATGTAGATAAATATACATTCAATAAATACTCTGAGCCACTGAAGGCCTTCTCAAGACCTCTGGCAGATGTCCTGTGGCAATGTGTAGCATCATTGGAGGTGGTTCTGTTATATATATTTTTCTCACATTCCCACAGAGCTTTAAAATGACTCACTCAATGTGCTGCAATCCCCTAAACCCCAACAGCATGGATTTTCCCTATTGTTTTTAGTTGTCAAACCACTGATTGCCTAAATGCTTCAGCATTTGATTGTTCATATCAAAATGCAGACTGTGTGTACTACATGATATAAAGCAAGGGAGTGTCTGTGGGGGGGCAGAGAATCATCTACCCAAAAATCATCTACCCAACCAAAGAAAATGCTATTTTTTTTAGCGCACATAGTTTTCTGTAATTTTGCCTTTGTTTCTCAAGAAATGCACTGCTTTCCTATCACCCATTTTGAAAGTGTGGGAGTGCTTAGTCAGTGCTCCTCCTTTACATTATTACCAAACCACGACAGTCCTTCACACATGCAGTACAGACATGGTTAAGTGAACTGCAAAACCTGTTTGTAGCTAGTTGCTCTCAGGAATCCAATTAAAACTATTAATATCTTTGATTCTTCTTCATTATTTTCCCTGGGTCTTATAAGTTATTTTAGTAGTCGTGTATAGTTTCACAGTTGAGTTTCCACATTTTGTTTGTTTCTTTTAAGTAACCAGCTCACTTGGTGATAAGCCAGCTAGCTAGCCAGCTCCAGGCTAGCTAAAGCTGATTTGTTGCTAGTCACTGGAGTTGGCTTGCTGGGTAAAAATTATTTTACAGAAGCCTAACACAATTAGTTTTATATAGCTAGCTAGGTAAATGTTTCAGTGTGGATAGGTGGCTCATTAAAAACAGGCACCCGCAACCCTAGTGCATGCGGTCTCTGCTGTTGAGCCCAGCACATCTACTAACACCAAGCAAAGTGTTACTGCCTTGGTGTCAAACGGTACCGCCTCGGTTTCAAACAAAAAAGGCTTGAAATATTTCACTTTATGTGTAATGAATCGAGAATATATGAAAGTTTCACTTTTGGAATGAAATTAAGAAAAAAATGAACTTTTCCATGATATTCACATTTTTGGAGATGCAGCTGTATATATTGGTGATTATGTAAATACATGTAGATTTCCCAAGAAAAGTTAAATTTAATTCTCCCTCGTATGTTAACATTAAAATCATGTTTGAATCTTTCGAACAGCTTTCTATACTGAATTTTCTATCCTATTTATTCTTATTTTGTTATGCTGGGGGGAACAGAGGAACCAAAAGGCCAAGGTCAAAAACCAGGGGGTCAGTCCAACAAGGCAGAGGTACAGATATCCAGGGAAGCAGGCAGTGGTCAAAACAGGAAATCCAGATATATAAGGGCAAGGACTCAGGAACAAGGGCAAGGGCAAGGGCAAGGGCAAGGAAACAAGGAGGCTAGAACTGGGGGAAGGAATAAAGGGCTTGAGACTTAGAAAACAGGACAAGATGAACTAGCAGGGTGCAACTGAAAAGGACAGGTAGAAATACACAGGGGAATGAGACAAACTAGGCGAGGCATGGGAGTGAGGGCGGTCTAACAAATAAACATCAGGTCAGACACATGAATGGGTAATAGCACAATAACGAGGGGGAAACGAAAACGCGGACTGGATTCACAAAGACACACATGTAATACAAACGGCTCCAGACTAGGGAGTAGACAATTAAAGAGAATCAGAAGATGCAGAGATATGGAGAGACAGGTATAGGGAGGCGGAGTTACAGAACAGAATTGAAACTTGAGATGCGTTAGTAAGTTAGTTAAGTGATTTAAATTACAAATACCCAAAACTAGTGAATGTTAGTTTGTTAGTTTGACAAACATATTAGTGTGTCAGTATAATTATTACTGTAGTAACTTCTATGTTAGTTGGGATTAGTATATTAGTGTTATGTACAAACATGAAATGGAGAGAAAGCAGGAAGTAAGGAATGCAAGATTGGAAGGAAGGTTGAACCCCGGAACTACCGTAAACACCCGAATAGTGGGGCACGCAGACAGGGGAGTGACTGGGCTAGTAAACATTCAGACTCAGACATCACAGGGGAAGACGAGTGTAAGGATTAATGAATATAAACAGAACACCAGACATGAAATATGAAAAATAATAAATTATAAGAATATGATAGTAAACAATGATAAACTAACACAGGACAGAACACTGGAACATAACACATTTAGCCATTTATTCTCAGTTTTGTTGTTGTCCAACTAAGAAAAAACAGGTCATCTATTTAAGTAGCTTGGGATACACCACTTATGACCCCATCCCTCGGCGAACCGGAGAGATCTGGTGATCCAGAGAACGACATGCCTTCTTCAAGCCGTATCATCTCAGAGCCCATGAATGTGATTCCAAGGCAACGGGGGGGGCGGGCGCTGCTGTATGAGGCGGTCCTACTAACCCCTGCCGAGGCCCTCCCTTGGAGTGGTGAACCAATTATGTGCCAGCTACAATTGTGCCAGTGTTTTGTAAGTTCCTTACTGCTCAGTTAAAGATTAATTAAATGATGACTTGTGTCAATATTTGCATTACAGATACCGAGATTATGTGTAGTAATCATTAAAATTAAAATAGTACAGAGATACACACATCAACCAGGGTGCAAGGCAATATAGCGTCGTACCCATTAAGGTTAATGTAGTACCTTCACACCGAAACTCAACATAATTCTTTATTAGAATCAAATAACCTTTCAACCCATACTTCATCAGGTGTGCAGGTTCTACTTTAATTTGAATCACTTGTAGTAATCATCCCACACAACAAAAAAATCTTTACAAATTCTGTGCAGCTATCAAGTTTATATACTGGTACTGTTCGCCAAGTCAAATTGACAATATGTCTAAAAGAGGGTGGAGAGATCTGTGTGTCCATTCCATGAAATATGCAGCATTTTATAATATCTGATTTTATAAGCATACATGTGTGTGCTGAGATGTGAGAGCAAATTATTATCATATTTACCATGACCTGTCGGTTTTCACCTAAAATGTCCACCCTTTCATTTTGTTCCATTACATGTTCTTCACAGACTAAATAAATAATCTTGAATATAATTTTCTTTTAGTAAAGATTTAAAACTGATATTAGGGTTAACCCAAAACCCACATGAGGGTTAACCTTGTCAAGCATCACAGGAAAATACTGTTATCCATGCCAGATACACCAAGTACTAAATCAGCAAGCCAATAATTGTCAAACCACAATTTTGTCAAATGTATTTTTTATTAAATGAATATATAATTTTGGTTGATTCCATTGAAACATTAAGAAAGTACCATTCACAAAGTATTTTTCACATATTGGCATTTTGAGTTAATCTCAATAATTATATTGTTTATTTTTGTCATTGCCAGTCTGGAGTGCCAAACATTCTGTAGCCCACTGTGTACTGTATGATGTACACTCACTGAGGACTGTATTAGGAACATTTTTAGTTTATTACACCTAATGTTCACATCAACCATCAGAATTGGGGGAAAAAAATATCTAAGTGACTTTGACCATGGAATGATTGTTGGTGGCAGGAGGGTGGTTTGTGTATCTCAGAAACGGTTGATCTCCTGGTATTTTCACGCACTCTAGTGTTAGTAAATAATGGTGAAAAACACAAAAAAAATCCAGTGAGCAGCAGTTGTGCAGACAGAAATGCCTTGTTAATGAGAGACGTCAGAGAAGAATGGCCAGACTGGTCAAGGCTGACAGGAAGGTGACAGTAACGCAAATAACAACACATTACAGTGGTATGCAGAAGAGCATCTCTGAACACACAAGGCGTCATAATTCTAAGTGGATAGGCTACAGCAGTAGAAGTCTAAATAAGTCTCAAATAAAATTAAACTGGAATGTGAACATGTTTTATAATTACCCCGTCTTGTGAATTCAGCCAATAATGCACTCTTCATGCCTAAAAGTGATAATCAATGAAATGTTATTTTGAAAGTGTGAACACAGCGCACTTGGGGAATTCACATGAAGCCCACAAACGTTCTGGACCTCCATATAACCAGTAGGTATTGACCTCATCTAGTATAACATTTATGTATAGGTAAAATCATATACATGGCAAAGTGGGATTCTATAAATAAGTACTGAGTCACAGCCTTCTGTTTAAGCCACTATTCAAGATACAATTAGATTGTGAGACAATTTCATAAAATAGGCTGCTGGTCTTTTTTCATTTCTACTCATGACCTAATTTTTCACTGTTTAATGTTTTTGCATATAAAATGTAATTGTTGTTTGTTTACAAAATGATTATGTAAATTCGGCATCTCATACAGTTTGTATAATTTCATTTATATTTCAGTTGTACAAATTATACTCCAGTTAAAGTGAAAGCAGGAACTTCTCATTCTGTGGAGAGTTTTGTTCTTGAGGAATGAGCTTGAAATATTTTACCAAAAATGATCATTTTGAAGGCTTTCCGAAACCAACCGTAAAAGAAAGCATAAACAATAGGATTACTCGTTGAATTGAAATAGCCAATCCAGACACATGTGTCAAACAAAACAGGTGGAACAGAATAATTAATGATTGGATCAATTACAGTACACACAGAAAACGGTAACCAGCATGACAGGAATACCCCCATAACAATGGCCAGGGTCTTTGTAGCCTTTCTCTCCATTTTGCTTAACGATGTGCTGTTCCCAGATTGCACATGATGACATGCAGTACTGTGAATTGTGCGGGCTTGCTTCAGTGCAATGTGTAAGATTTTCTGATAGATGGTAACCATAATGAATCCTGGTATGTAAAATGATAGGACTGAACCTATAATAGCAGCTGTTTTGCTCAGGAAAAGGAAACAGCCTCCAAAACAATGAAAGTTATTGTAGTAAAAATCTTCGAAACCCCAAATGTTCAGTTTCAGAAATATCATTCCAAACCCAATGATAAACGACAGGTTCCAACTGATCAGGATCATGATAACTATAGTACAAGTGGTAATCTTGGTCCGGTAGTGGAGGGGCTGACAAACTGCATAATATCGATCAATGGAAATAAGAGAAAGACTTAAAATTGACACATTTGATAGCATTACATCAGTACTTGAATGGATTTTACAGACTACCTCTCCCAAATACCAGCATGTTTCAATCGTGCGCACCATGCTAGGAGGCATGATGACTACTGCCAGGAGGAAGTCAGTCACTGCCAGAGAGAGGATGAGGTAGTTGGTTGGAGTCTGCAGCTGTTTGAAGTGAGCGATGGAAATGATGACAAAGAGGTTTCCACACATGGTTAGAACAATGATGGTGATGAAGAAAATATACAGTGAAATTCGCATCGCTGTTGGGTAGGTGATCTTTGGGCAAGATCTATTCACAGATTCATAACAGAAGTCAGAATGTTCAAACATTCCAGGTTGACTAAAATTCATTGTATTTTGTGGAGAGGTATAAGTTCACAAATGGTACACCTGTTGGAAGAACAAAAAACATTTACACATTAACATAGCATGAATTGCAGAAACATGATATACAGGTATGCGTCACACTTACAGTAACGTCGCCTGACCAGCAGTAGTCTTTAAAATGTATTTTATACAGTTACAAGTCTGTGTCTCAAGAAATTAGTTGTGGTATAAATAAAATAAAAAATATATATTTGTAAACTAAAATACACTTATTTGAATGTAGATAAATATACATTCAATAAATACTCTGAGCCACTGAAATAAATGAAGGCCTTCTCAAGACTCAAGACCTCTGGCAGATGTCCTGAGGCAATGTGTGGCATAATTGGAGGTGGTTCTGTTTTGTATATTTGTCTCACATTCCCACAGAGCTTTAAAGTGACTCACTCAATATGCTGCTATCCCCTAAGCACCAACAGCATGGATTTTCCCAATTCTTTTTACGAGTCAAACCACTGATTGCTTAAATGCGTCCTCATTAGAATGTTCAGAAAAAACATGTCGAAAATGTCTGAATTTAATGATGTGAAGCCCACCCAAAGAAATCATCTGTCCATTCAATGAAAACTCTGAAAAGGTCACCGTTATAACTCTTTTTTGAGCTTTCATAGTCTTATGTAATTTTGTCTTTGGTTGTCAAAAAACACACTTTTTGAAGGTGTGGGTGTGCTTAGTCAGTGCTCCTCCTTTACATTATCGTCATACCACAACGCTTCTTCACACATGCGGTTAAGTGAACTGCAAAACCTGTTTGTAGATAGTTGCTCTCAGGAATCCAGTTAAAACTGTTAGTACCTATGATTCTTCATTCTTTTCTCAGGTTCTTATGAGTTACACTAGTAGTCTTGTATAGGTTCACAGTTGAGTTTGCAAGTTACCAGCTCATTTGGTGGCCATTAGTTTAGTAATTAGCCACCTAGCTAGCCAGGTCCAGGCTAGCTATAGCTGATTTGTTGCTAGTCACTGAAGTTGGCTTGTTGGGTAAAATATATTTTTTTTTACAGAAGGCTAACACACTTTGTTTTATTTAGCTAGCTCAGTAAATCATTCAGCATGGATAGGTGGTTCATTAAAAACAATCACCCTCAACCCCAGTGCATGCTGCCTCCACTGTCAAGCCCAGCACATCTACCAACACCAAGTGAAGCGTTACTGCCTCGGTGTCAGGGCAGTAAACTTCCATCCTCCACAAAATCCAGACACACCATATCATCATACAGACTCAGCAAATCTATTGACAAACCTTATAATCGTGACTTTCAAATGCGCTCATTGGCATATATATATATATATATATATATATATATATATATATATATATACCGTAAATCCTCAAATTGTGTCCGGGGTCTTTTATTTACTTAGGCTGCACAAAGCACAGGCCTTTATTTGGGGCAGGCTTGTATTCGAGGCAGGCCTTTATTTCTTATTAGGCTTCTGGTGTAGAATTTTATTCTTAGAAATAAAGTAAAAGGCTACACTTAAAGCGGGCCAACACTGTTCAACACTTCCTGTAACCGTTCAGAAATCAATTAGTGTAGGCTAATCAGGAAACACCATTTGGTAAGTCATAGTGTCAGTCTTAACAGATTAGTTTATTGCAAATATTCTCAAACACAATAAATCACATGCAAGTCCAGAATCCATAAAATAACTACTTGCCAGATACGCCTTCATGAACAATAACAAATTAGCGTAGATAACAGCAAGTTAAGGATCTTTTTTTTCCCGAAAGTGCGTTTTATTGTGAGACATGCGTTTCGTTTGGAGCAGCATACTATCAAAAGATTTTCGCTTTGGTTTAGGATTTAATTGACTTTTGGACTGTTTGATTCTATTGCTAAATGTTTGGACTGATGGGCACTGAAATCTGTGGGGTATTTGATGGTTCACTGTTAAGTTTTATGTAGTTGAAAGTGTCGGGATTTCCACCCAGCCGCTTTCATTCATTCATTGAACGTGTGCTGTGTAAATACATGGAAACCTGGCAGGGGTGTAGGGTCTGATGATTTTTTGTAGGTAAGCTGGGGAAGACCCCTTAACTGCTTGGAAGGCTAGCACCAATGTTTTGAATGTGATGCGAGCCGTGACAGGCAGCCAGTGGAAGGAAGTAAGCAGGGGGGTGACGTGTGAGTATTTGGGAAGGTTGAAGACCAGACGAGCTGCTGCATTCTGGATAAGTTGGAGGGGTCTGATGGCGGACGCTGGGAGGCCAGCCAAGAGGGAATTGCAGTAGTCCAGGCGGGACAGAACCATCGCTTGGACCAGGAGCAAAATATAATAAATTATATTTTGATACTTCCAAACTTTGCTCTGCATGGTTCATTCTTAGTATACTTGTGACCAGATTACACCCACATATACAGTGGTGTGAAAAAGTGTTTGCCCCCTTCCTGATTTCTTATTTTTTTGCATGTTTGTCACACTTAAATGTTTCAGATCAAACAAATTTAAATATTAGTCAAAGACAACACAAGTAAACACAAAATGCAGTTTTTAAATGAAGGTTTTTATTATTAAGGGAGAAAAAAAAATCCAAACCTACATGGCCCTGTGTGAAAAAGTGATTGCCCCCTAAACCTAATAACTGGTTGGGCCACCCTTAGCAGCAACAACTGCAATCAAGCATTTGCGATAACTTGCAATGAGTCTCTTACAGTGCTGCGGAGGAATTTTGGCCCACTCATCTTTGCAGAATTGTTGTAATTCAGCCACATTGGAGGGTTTTCGAGCATGAACCGCCTTTTTATGGTCATGCCACAGCATCTCAATAGGATTCAGGTCAGGAATTTTGACTAGGCCACTCCAAAGTCTTCATTTAGTTTTTCTTCAGCCCCCCCTGTTAAAACATAACTTAACTGTGGTTTATCAAATCTGAGTTCAATTTCTCTAGCCACACCCAGGCCTGATTACTGCCACTCCTGTTCTCAATCAAGAAATCAGACTCATTGCAAGTTATCGCAAACGCTTGATTGCAGTTGTTGCTGCTAAGGGTGGCCCAACCAGTTTAGGGGACAATCACTTTTTCACACAGGGCCATGTAGGTTTGGATTTCTTTTCTCCCTTAATAATAAAAACCTTCATTTAAAAACTGCATTTTGTGTTTACTTGTGTTGTCTTTGACTAATATTTAAATTTGTTTGATCTGAAACATTTAAGTGTGACAAACATGCAAAAAAATAAGAAATCAGGAAGGGGGCAAACACTTTTTCACACCACTGTACATTATACATTTACTGGGAAATAAAGCACACCCCTCCAGCCAATCAGAAACAAGGTGGCTGCTGTTGGTGCTTAGGGGATAACAGCACATTGAGTGAGTCACCTTAAAGCTCTGTGGGAATGTGAGAAAAAAATATATAATAGAAGCACCTCTAATGATGCTACACATTACCACAGGACTTGAGAAGGGCTTAATTTACTTCAGTGGCTCAGAATATTTATTGAATGCTGGTCAGGCAACGTTACTGTAAGTATGATGCATACTTGAATATCATGTTTCTGTAATGAATGCAATGTATGGTAAATGTTTTGTTCTTCTTGCGTCTTGAGAAAGCCTTCATTGATTTTAGTGGCTCAGAGTTTTTATTGAATGTATATTTATCTGCATTCAAATAAATGTATTTCAGTTTATAAATATATATATTTTATTTTGTTTATACCACGATTAATTTCTTGAGACACAGAATTGTAACTGTATAAAATACATTTTAAAGACTATTGCTGGTAAGGCGATAAGTATGTAAGTATGATGCTTATCTGTATATCATGTTTCTGCAATAAATGCTTGGTATGGTAAATGTTTCTTTGTTCTTCCAACAGGTGTACCAGTTGAGAACCATTATACCTCTCCCCATAATACAATGAATTTTACTCAACATGGAATGATTGAACGTTCAGACTTCTGTTATGAGTCTGTGAATAGATCTTGCCCAAAGATCACCTACCCAACAGCGATGCGGATTTCACTGTATATTTTCTTCATCACCATCATTGTTCTAACCATGTGTGGAAACCTCATTGTCATCATCTCCATTGCTCACTTCAAACAGCTGCAGACTCCAACCAACTACCTCATCCTGTCTCTGGCAGTGACTGATTTCCTTCTGGCAATAGCCATCATGCCTCCTAGCATGGTGCGCACAATTGAAACATGCTGGTATTTGGGAGATGTGGTCTGTAAAATACATTCAAGTATAGATATAATGCTATCAAATGTGTCCATTTTAACTCTTTCTCTTATTTCCGTTGATCGATATTATGCAGTTTGTCAGCCCCTACACTACCGGACCAAGATTACCACTTGTACTATAGTTATCATGATCCTGATCAGTTGGAACCTGTCGTTTATCATTGGGTTTGGAATGATATTTATGGAACTGGACATTCCGGATGCCAAAGATTTTAACTCCAATAACCTTCTTTGTTTTGGAAACTGTGTTCTTATCCAGTCCAAGACATCTGCTATTATAGGTTCAGTTCTATCGTTTTACGTACCAGGGTTCATTATGGTTACCATCTATCAGAAAATCTTACACATTGCACTGAAGCAAGCCCGCTCAATTCATAGTACTGCATGGCATCATGTGCAATCAAGAAATAGCACATCCTCGAGCAACATGGAGCGAAAGGCTACAAAGACCCTGGCCATTGTTATGGGGGTATTCCTGTCATGCTGGTTACCCTTTTTTTTGTGTCATCTAATTGATCCAATCATTAATTATTCTGTTCCATCAGTTTTTTTTGATGTAGGTTCTTGGATTGGCTATTTCAATTCAGCGAGCAATCCTATTGTTTATGCTTTCTTTTATGGTTGGTTTCGGAAAGCCTTCAAAATGATGATTTTAGGCAAAATATTTCAAGCTCATTCCTCCAGAACAAAACTCTCCACAGAATGAAAAGTTCCTGCTTTGACTTTAACTTCAGTATAATTTGCACAATTGAAATGTAAATGTAATTATACAAACTGAATAACATGCAGAATTTACATATTCATTTGACAAAAGAACACTAATATTTTATATGCCAAAACATCAAACAGTAAAATTACTTCATGAGTAGAAAAAAAATGTATAGCCTAACTGCATTTGTAGCAGCGTATTTTATGAAATTGTCTCACAATCTAATTGTATCTTGAATAGTGGCTTAAACAGAAGACCATGACTAAGTACTAGAATCCCTCTTTGCCATGCATATGATCGTACCTATACATGAATTTTATACAAGATGAGTTAATTACCTACTGGTTATATGGAGGTCCTGCATGTTTGTGGGCTGCATTTGAATTCCCCAAGAATGCTCTGTTCACTCTTTAAAAATACCATTTATAATCAGTTCTAGGTATGAAGTGCATTATTGGCTGGACGGGATAATTACGAAGCATGTTCACGTTCCAGTTCAAGTTCATTTCAGACTTATACATCATACAGTCTACAGTAGGCTCCAGAATGTTTGGCACTCCTGACTGGTAATAACAAAAAGAAACAATATAATTCTTGAGATAAACTGAAATACATGTGTGAAAAATGTGAATGTGAAAAATACGGTACTTTATTAATGTTTCAGTGGAACCAATGAAAACGATACATTAATTTAATAAAAAATACATTTGACCAAAATTATGGTTTGATCATTATTGGCATGCCGGTTTAGTACATCCACTTCTGGCAAGGATAACAGCATAGAGTATTTTCCTATGATGGCTGACAAGGTTAACCCTCATGTGGGTTTTGGGTTAACCCTCATATCAGTTTTAAATCTTTACTAAAAGGAAATTATATTCAACATTATTTTTTTAGTCTGTGAAGAACATGTAATAGAACAAAATTAAAGGGTGGAAGTTGTAGGTGAAAACCGACAAGTCATGGTAAATATGAACCAAAAACTTCACTTCTTGCTACACTTTTTTTGGTTCATTTGCATTGGTAAGTGGGAATTACAGTGGAATTGTACCCTGCAAATCCCATGTGCCCCTTCAAATATCAACAGTGTTATAACACAATTCAATAGCAACAAAAAAATTATAAGACCCAGAGAACTGTTCTGATACAGTTCTGTGATAATACAAGAGCATCCCTAGTATGAGGACTAGCCCAACTTATAATGATGTGATAGTAGCTAGTGAATGATGTTAATAGTATATATAGTGAATAGTAATAATAGTGAATAGTGAGCAATGACGATTTTCTGTCCAGTAAATTGTGTTCATAAAAACATAATATTTTAACAACATTCTTTGATTGTCAAGGATATTGATCAAATTGCTTGGACAACACATGTGCTCTGAAATTCATTACATTCATTTGCACAGAGTATTCGGTTTACCCCTAATCACTGCAGTAGAAATGGTAATCTTTGTCCTGTAGTGGAGGGGCTGGCAATAATACCAGTCAATGGAAATGAAAGAAGGAATTAACCCCACATGACATCACGTTTGGTGTTTTTTTGTTTTTTTGCTAATTAATGATTTCCATCATTTGAAGTGACTTATTTTTTATGTACATGGCAGCAGCCTTAAGGAACTTTAACATTTGATGTGCTAAACATAATATGTAAAGACTGAAAATATTATTTAAAGTATTATGTTTAATAGCATATATTAGTAACCAGATGTAACTGGATCTAAAGAGATGTAATCGGAACAAGTCTATTTATATTGTGGAACTAGAAATAACAATATATTGGCATAGTATAAAAAGTTTGTCTGAGAGATGTTCATATTCAGGGTACACATTAATAGAGGTCCTGAAATGACTGGCAAATAAAATTTTCTGTCTATTGGTTTCATGATCCTACATTTGTCTGCATACATAATCTAATAATGGCTGATTATTAACTGTACTATTAACTGTATTTTTGCCATTTTTCACTGGAAGTAATATGGCATGTCATTCCCATCACACCATTTAACATCTAATTGAATTGCTAATTAAATAAAGTGCATTTCATTACAAAAACACTTTATAACACTCTAAAAAGGTTCTTTTTAGAAAATATCACTATTGATTTTATTTTATTTTTACCCGTAAAACTATTAAAAATTTCAGTGCCAAATCTCGATATCTGTAATGCAAATATTGACATAAGTCATAAATGAATTGATCTTTAACTGAACAAGGAACTTACAAAACACAGGCACAATTTTAGCCTGATTTTGTCATAACCCTCAAAGGTGGTGCTAGCCTATCAAACATATGGGTGCGAGGCATAATGAGAGGACCCCCCTTCGCCTACCCAAAAAGAAAAACATAAGATTACAATGTGGTCACAAGTATTATACGGCATTCACTTTGTCATAATGTCTAGGCTTTGATCATGTTGCAGTGGCGCACGGCTGAAGTATCTGGCATCAGTTTCTTGCACACCGAGGACCGGGGCTTGTGTCAAGCTGAGGTTGGCCGACTCAGGTGGAGCGGCATAATTGGTTCACCACTCCGAGGGAGGGCCTCGGCAGGGGTTAGTAGGATTGCCGCATACAACCGCCCCCCCGTGCCTCGGAATCACGGTCACGGGTTCTGAGACAATACGGCTTGAAGAAGGCGCACCATTCTCTGGATCACCAGATCTCCCCGGGCCACAAAGGGATGGGGTTCCAAAGCAATGTATCCCCAACTACTTAAATAGATTATTTATTTTTAATTATTTGGACAAAAACAAAACTGAGAATAAAGGGCAAAATTTAAATAAAAAGAAAATTCAGTGTAGAAAGCTGTTCAAAAGATTCTAACATGATTTTAATGTTAACATATGAAGGAGAATAATTTTTTGGGGGGAAATATACACAAAGGATATAAAAGTTCCTGTATTTGCATAATCACCCATATATACATTCAGTCTGTCAACCCAACTTATAGGATGCTCAGGAGAGGGAGATACATAATTGAACATAGAGCCAGAGGCACTAAGTAGTGCTCATTAAAGCAATTCAGCAAAGCAATTTATAACATTTCTATAAAATGTGCCATACGTTTAAAAAAATGTTTTATGACACTAAGATTACACTTACCCTTTTATGATTTTCTTAGCATTTTAGTTTCATGGATTGTATAGATGTCAAGACAGAGCAGGAGCTTTCCATTTTCATTCTGTGGACAGTTTTGCTCTTGAGGAATGGGTGTGAAATATTTTGCCAAAAATGATCATTTTGAAAGCTTTTCTAAACCAACTGTAAAAGAAAGCATAAACAATTGGATTACTTGTTGAATTTAAATAGGCAATCCAGCCGAGTGTTTCAAACAAAACAGGTGGAACCGAATAATTGATCATTGGGTCAAGTATGTTACACATAAAATATGGGAACCAACATGTCAGAAATACCCCCATAACAATGGCCAGGGTCTTTGTAGCCTTTCGCTCCATTTTGCTTGAAGATGTGCTGTGTCCAGTTTGTACGTGCTGACATGCAGTGCTGTGAATTGAGCGGGCTTGCTTCAGTGCAATGTGTAAGATTTTCTGATAGATGGTAACCATAATGAACCCTGGTACGTAAAACGATAGAACTGAACCTATAATAGCAGATGTCTTGGACTGGATAAGAACACAGTTTCCAAAACAAAGAAGGTTATTGGAGTTAAAATCTTTGGCATCCGGAATGTCCAGTTCCATAAATATCATTCCAAACCCAATGATAAACGACAGGTTCCAACTGATCATGATCATGATCACTGCAGTACAAGTGGTGATCTTGGTCTGGTAGTGGAGCGGCTGGCAAACTGCATAATATCGATCAATGGAAATTAAAGAAAGATTTAAAATCGAAACATTGCATAGCATTACATCTATACTTGAATGCATTTTACAGACTACCTCTCCAAAATACCAGCATGTCTCAATTGTGCGCACCATGCTAGGAGGCATGATGGCTATTGCCAGAAGGAAGTCAGTCACTGCCAGAGAGAGGATGAGGTAGTTGGTTGGAGTCTGCAGCTGTTTGAAGTGAGTAATGGAAATGATGACAAGGAGGTTTCCACACATGGTTAGAACAATGATGGTGATGCAGAAAATATACAGTGAAATCCGGATCGCTGTTGGGTAGGTGATCTTCAGGCAAGATCTATTCACAGACTCGTAACACAAGTCTGAATGGTCAATCGTCCCAGATTGACTGAAATTCATTATTTCAAGTGGCCAGATTCTTTACGGATACACCTATTGGATGAAAAAATTAGCTCCATAAAAAATACAGCATCTTTGTAGCAAGTATTCATAGCATGGCACTTCTTGGATGAGCAAAGAATAAAAAATAAGCAGAATTACGAGGCAGACAAACAAATTAATAATTCACGTTTTCTATGTTGCACTGAAAAATGGGCCTTAATGAATATCTATTGATGAAAAAAAAATTGCTTCATTCATGCCAAATTTAATGTCACCTGAACATTTTCTTTGAAAGGTATTAATTTAGATTCAAAGATTTAAGTTCTTCCTCTCACCTCAGTTGTGCCAAGAAAGAAAGCGCACAAATATTATGAGTTGGTTGGTGAGTTGGTAGGATGTCTTATGGCAATGTTCAGGAACAGTAGGGATATTTCTGTTATATACAGTTAACACAGTCCCCAGCTCAGCTGTGCCTCTCCCATGATGCACCTGCAGTATCCCTGGATTCTCCATGGATCATTTTGGCTACTCAAACCACTGATGGCTTAAACCCTATCCACTTTGCACCCTGGTGGTTGAGTAGTGGTTGAATACCTCAATTATTGTTGCATTCATATTTATACATACAAGAAACTGGGACATAATAAAACCGCAAAACAGTTATGCCATATTGTTACTCAGATTCAGCAGTTAAGATGCCTACCAGCCTCTTATTTGCAAAGCAAGGCAATACAACTCAGACCTCCCCCTTGCCATACTCAGGGTTTACACCCTCACCTCACCACAGACTTAGACAATAAAAGACAGATTCTAAGAATACTTGATACCATTTCTCTACATCAAAAAATCTATGATATGATGACTTGCGATTTTGATGGACAGAAGCCTGGTCAGGCAAAGAGGAAGTTTGCTGAGCAAGGGTTCACAAATAAATAGCATTCTATTTTGCTTCCATCCTACTGAATTATATAAAGCACAGTGATGTGTTCGGAAACAATCTCCTGTAATGAAGGAGGTATGCCTGTACAGGATATCTCCGTAGTCAAATAAGGGCAAGATTGTAACCTGCACAATCTTCTTCCTGTTGTCCAATGAAGAACAGGATCTATTTCTGTAAAGAAACCTGATTGGTCTTAATTTTTTTGGACAAGTTGGCCACAAACATTTTAAAAGAGAAATCATATCCAGCGAGATACCTAAATATTTGTAGTACTGAACCAGTCAGTGAGGACAATGGCAATATTTGGCATACAGTGGGAGCAATAATTATTTGATCCCTTGCTGATTTTGTAGGTTTGCCCACTTACAAAGAATGGAACTGTGTAGAATTTTAATCATCGGTACATTTTAACATTGAGAGACAGAATATCACTAAATAATCCACAATAACAACATCATATCAATTTTATAAATGTATTATCGTATTTTTGCATGAAATAAGTATTTGATCCCCTACCAATCAGCAATAATTCTGGCTCCCACAGACCAGTTAGTTTTCCATTAAGAAGCACCGCTAATCTCAACTCATTACCCAAAACACCTGTGTCAACTCGTCACATCATTATGTAGCTGTATAAAAGACACCTGTCCACACAATCAATCAGATTCCAATGTTTCCACCATGGGCAAGACAAAGGAGCTGTCTAAGGACATCAGGGACAAAATTGTAGACCTGCACAAGGCTAGGATGGGCTACAAGAAAATAAGCAAGCAGCAAGCACCGCCAATCTCCCTCGGTCTGGGGCTCCACGCAAGATCTCGCCTTGTGGGACATCAATGATCATGAGAAAGGTCAGGGATCAGCCCAGTACTACACAGGAGGAGCTTGTTAATGCCAATGCCTGTTAAGGTAGCTGGGACCACAGTCACGAAGAGAACCATCAGTAAGACACTACACCGTGAAGGATTAAGGTTCCTCTGCTGAAGAAGGCACATGTACAGGCCCGTCTGAAGTTTGCCAAAGAACACCTGGATGATCCAGAGGAGGCTTGGGAGAAGGTGATGTGGTCAGATGAGACCGAAATAGAGCTATTTGGCATCAACTCAACTCGCCATGTTTGGAGGAAGAGAAATGCTGAGAAGACCATCCCCACTGTGAAGCATGGAGGTGGAAACCTTATGCTTAGGCGGTGTTTCTCAGCTAAGGGTTCAGGACGACTTCACCGTATCGAGGGGAGGATGAATGGGGCCATGTACCAATTTGGGGCAACAACCTCCTTCCCTCAGTGAGAGCACTGAAAATGGCTCGTGGATGGGTCTTCCAACATGACAATGACCCAAAACATACGGCCAAGGCAACAAAGGAGTGGCTCAGAAAGAAGCATATTAAGGTCCTGGAGTGGCCTAGCCAGACCTCCAGACCTAAATCCCATCGAAAATCTGTGGAGGGAGCTGAAGCTTTGAGTTGCCAAGCAACAGCCTCGGAACCTTAAGGATTTGGAGAGGATCTGCAAAGAGGAGTGAACCAAAGTCTGTGCAAACCTGGTGAAAAACTACAACAAACATCTGACCTCTGTGCTTGCCAACAAAGGTTTCTCCACCAAGTATTAAGTCCTATTGTTCTATGGATCAAATACTTATTTCATGTGAACATATGATTTTTATAAAATGTATATGATGTTGTTATTGTGGATTATTTTGTGATATTCTGTCTCTCAATGTCAAAATGTACCTATGATTAAAATTCTACACAGTTCCATTCTTTGTAAGTGGGCAAACCTACAAAATCAGCAAGGGATCAAATAATTATTTCTCCCACTGTAGTTGTATTCTGTGTAGAAAAGATCATGTACTTAGTTTTTTCAGTTTTTTTCAGTATTCAAATGTTTAAGACCAGCTAGAGCATGCTGTATAGCATTAAAAGCTGATTATAAGTAAGGGCCTGGGTGCCCGTTGGTGCTGAGGAGTAAAGCACTGTGTCATCAGTGTAAAAATAAGCCTTACAATGTGCTATCTTGCTAGCAATATCATTTATATAGACTGTAAATAAAATTGGTCCAAGTATGGAATCACGGGGTACTCCTTTCTTTACTTTAAGTTCTATTTGAAAGGACAACTTTTTTATTAAGATTGTATTGTCTACAGTATCAAAAGCACATTTTTGTTAATTATCCAACGCTGTTACTATATCATTTATAACCAATGAAGCTGCTATAATGGTGCTATGACCAGGCCTGAAGCCAGATTGCTGTGGATTTAAAATATTGTTGAAAGTTAAAAAGCTACATAGTTGTTGCTTAACAACTGATTCCAAGATCTTAGCCAGGCAAGACAATTTTGAGATGGGCCGCTGTTTACTGAACTGGCATCATCACCCTTGAATAATGGAAGAACACGAACATACACTGGGAATAGTCCCGGTTGATAATGACAAATTAAAAATATTAGTTACCGATTGTGCAATCAGTGGGGCAGCGAAACGCAAAAGATTTGGGACTAAATTATCCTCTCCAGCAGATTTATTCACATCTATGCATTTTAATTCTAATAGGACCTCTTTCACTGTAAATTCCTTAAATGTAAACAATATTCTAGGTTTTGAATTTGAATTTTTGAAAGACCTAGAGCTGAGGTCAGTCGTGTCTCCTGTAGAGGATGGAGTTTCAAAATTTTCAAAACGATTTCCAGCCGCTATGAAATGTTGGTTAAAAAAAAAATCACAGATCTTGTGTCTATCAGTAATAGGTCCGGAATCCGTGTGGATAGAGTGCGGTATTGATGACAAAGGACTGGAATTCAGGGACTTGAAGGGACCACTCAGAGTGTACTTGTGTGGTTTATTTGTTAATTAGATCAATCAAAGTCGACCAAGTTAAATCTTTAAAATTTGGTAGCATAGGCTCTGATATAAGTTGCGTCAAAAATAAGCCATCGCAGACCTCTTTAAAATTGTTTGAGTATGGTGATAGCCAGTCTATGTTAAAATCGCCCGCGACAACTAATTCAGTGTGGGCATGAGTGGACAGGATATTGGACAAATTGATTATAGAGGAGGAAGGAGCGCTCGGTGGGCGATACACACCTGCTAGTGTAATACTTGTACAACCCATGTCTATTTTAATAACTAGACACTGAAACTGTTCAGGAATAGAGGAGGATAAAAAAAAAACATTTACAGTGAGTGTGGATTTAACAAACATCACTACCCCTCTCCTCCTCTCTTTTTCCTGTCACATCTAAAAACACAATAACCATCCATTATTATTTAATTGTCCGACACAGAAATATTTAACCAAGATGCAGTAGCAAGAAATACGTCAGGATTGCTTCGTAGCACCAAAGCCCAAATAAAATCTATTTTTGATAAAGACTTTAAACATTAAGACACAGTATTCCCAATCCACATTTATGTGTTTGAAAGGCTACTGGTGTTAGCACTACAGATGAGACTGTTAAAATCCTATCAACGGCTGAATATGGATTTGTGTAAGATTTCTGCCGAGGCAGACGGGCATGCCGTTAGGTCCGAGCCCAGTAGACAATGTAACAGTGGGCAAGGTGGAACCAATGTAATTGGGACTAGGACCAGGGGAACGTCAATGTTAGGGGTTAGTGGTTAGCGGTAGGGGTTAGCGGTTATTGATGGTGATGTCATTGAGACCACAGTGCTGGGGGCTATTGCGCTGTCCTTCTTGCCCACAAAGAAGAATCCAGCCCCAGCTGGGGATGAGGGTGGGCGAATGATTATGGAGGCCAATGATTCAGCAGTCGTAGGCATGGTGGGGAGGAAGAGAGCAGGTTCGGGAGTGACTGAACATCTGGCGGAGGCCGTGATATTCACTCAGCACCTTAGTGAGATTGATCACTTCCTCGTTCTGAGGTGGCTGGGTACTCACGGGACTGGCAGCGGAAATGAGGCAGGAGGCATGGCATTGAGGACTCCAGCCTGTTATATTTCGAGTCTATCTGTGGATTGTGCTTGGTGAGCCATGGTGATTCCAAGCACAATAGGAACAAGTGGAGACTTCAAGACAAAAAAGCAATAATCACTGGAGCCTAGAGTCACCTCTTGGATCTCTGCTAGGAGTGTACTAGTAAGAGTGTTCAGAGGTGTCTTCATCCGGGAGGTGTGAATGCCCAAATGATGGATCAAGGAAGTAAGTAAGGACTTGGACAGGAAACAGGAAACATCAATGTCTGGAACTCGATGGAGAACTCAGAGGCCGAGTGCTGTTCTTGACGGAGGCACAGGAGTTATCATGCCGCTGAGTGACCAACTGAGGTCAAAAACCTTCTTCATCTTGGTAATGAAGAACAAGAAGGTGACAGTGGCGGGGTCCCTTGACTCACAGAAGGACATTCCCCAGGCACAAACCTTCCCAGCAAGCAGGGTAATAACGTAGGTGAACTTAGAGGGGAATGAAGAGGGTTGGAGCTTGAAAACCAGGCATGGCAGGAACCAGGTTCCCCTGAATACAGATGGGGGCAGGCAGTCGTGATACCAGAAACAGTCGGGGAGCAGCCATGGACTGGACCTGGAGCATGGCAGGCTGGTGGCTTAGGCTGCAGTCGTGAAGTCTCAGGCTAGCAGAGTCAGGGGAATCATCTACTCAGACATGGTCTATATTGACTGTTGGAGCGACCACAGCTCAGTGTCGTGCAGTCCCAACTGAACGCCCTGGAACTGAAGGGCCCTGGAAGCCTGTCATGGGTCTGCTGGTTCCATTGCAGCCAGATCTTTCTGTTCGGAGATGTAATGCATAACATGATTTAATCAAGGTACACAGAAGGCAGGTCAATGTTCAGCAAACAGGACAATATAGGATAAACAATAAGGTGGTAAAGTCCAGGCAAGGGGTCAAAGTCCAAGCAACCAGAGCAATTAGGAGAAGGCAGAGTGAAGTCCAAAGACTGGCAGGGGCTGAAGTCGGGAGATCAAGGTTGGTTGGAGAAAAGGACGGCCGAAGGCCTGGAGACGAGTACAGGACCAGGGCTTGGACGGAGATGGGTAAGGCAGCCGGAGAACTGGAGCAGGACGGGATGACAAGACTCAGAGATAGGAACTTGGGAAACAGGCAGGAATAAATTCTGGAAAGCATGAGGACACAAACACGACAAGAATGAGACCCAGCTCCAGTGCCTCCCCAGGTTCCACTTCCAGTGCCACCCCAGACCCAAGGTCCAGCTCTGCCCCAAGTTCCTTCTCCAGCGCCTCCTTGGACACCTTGGGCCCAGTTGGCGGTTTCGCCCCAGTTCCACTTTCTGGGCTCACATCAGAACCCATTCTTCAGCACCACCGCAGGCTCCACCTCCAGTAGTGCTCCAGATCCAAGGTCCAGCTCTGCCCCAGGCTCCTTGTCTCACACCTAATAGGACTCTCTTCCCTGGGCCACCCCAGGTCCAATTTCCAATGCTTCCCCGGGCTCAGCCTACAGTTTCATACCTGGCCCAGTCCTCATCTGTCGCTCTGACCTCAATGCCATCCCAGGGTCTGTTTTTGGGTCTGTCCCAGGCCCCTGCTCCTGCGTCGCTCCAGGCCCGGTCTCCAGATCTGTCCCAGGACCTGTCTCCAGCCACCGCACCGGCCTGGTGCCTGGTCTCGCCTTCAGCATCTGCACTGACCCTGTCCCAGGATCCTGCTCCTATTCCTGCTCCACTCCAGGACCCGTCTTCAGCACCAGTGTCACGTCCATCTGAAGCTCCACAGTCGTCTCAAGCCCCACGTCCGTCTGAGGCCCTGAGTCCGTCTGAGGCCCCACAACTGTCTGAAGCCCCGCAGTCACATGTCGAACCCGTGCTGCGGGTTATTTGTATAAGCATAGCGTAAACTCACCAAAAGTTGCACTGCTCAGAACACAATGAGTAGTGTTCGGAACACGTTGATTTTACGTGACGCTTTTGTGCAATATTGCATTGTCAGCTTGTTGTCCATGAATAACTGTACAACGGCTACGGCGGTGAGTCTACATTAGCCTATGTTTATTGAAATATACCATTATTTTTAGCAGCCTATACTGATGTGTAGCAAATTATTTTATTTGGTTGGTAGTCTCTCGTAAGCAACAGCTTCCCCATCACAATGTTACAGTGGATCACCATTACCGTGTCACTGTGTGCTGAAATGAACTAAGACAGGGGCACAGAGTGTGAAAGGAAAACATGAAACAGAACATTAGACAACGCAGATACAGAGAACAGGGTGAGTACACACAAATCAACAATGAGACGGGAATATGTGACATGATATTAAATAATATGTAGTCATGCTCATTCTCTGTTGGTTCCCTAGCATCATGTTGTTATAAAAAAAATGAAAATCCATTGTTTTGAAACAGGTAACGTACGATACTGTTGACAATCCACTCTAAATGCTAAAGCTCTTGATTTTTCTGATTTAAATCATTTGAAAATGAGAAGACAAAGAAATCCCAAAGAATAATGATGCACTTTTAAAAAACAAAAATATTCGGAAATGTGACATCAAATCAAAATTTATTTATAGACTATTATCTACAGCTAACACAAGGAATGGTCCATCCAGCCAGATATTTACAAATATTGCAAGTGGTCAATGATACTGAAACCACTTTAGCTGAACTAAATCCCAACTCAACTAATGCCTTAATTTGGAGTAGGTATATTGAGTTCAGTGGTTATTTTTATGCTTTATTTGAAACACACATAGCCTACATTATGCTAATATCAATTGTGTGAGGACACCCACAGTTTAGGAATCATGGATATCGCATTACCCAGCAGGAATATGTACCAATACTATCGTAGAAAATACAGTACAGCCTACAATTTTTGGTCATCTCTGTAAATGAAAACAAAATTGTTATGAAATGTGACATTTACAATATGTACAAACACAGAACACGTCTCTCCCTACTAATAATACAAGGCAGGCTTTCATTAGAATCGTAGCTTTGGTTTCTAAATTCAGAAAAGAGTGTTGGAATTTATGATCCCGCGCATTACAGAATATTCCCTCAAACACAGAGAAGTTGCACTACAGTACACATACTACATATTTACCAATATGAATGTGTGAAATTGATCATCTCAGCTGGATCAATTCTCTGTTTGAAATGGCACAGCTCTTCCGTGTCGTCTCCACTGCCAGGATATGATTAGTAGTTTTCTGTCTCCCACAAGGAATAAAGTACTTCAATTCCAGTTATTCATGCCATTTTCTGAAACTAAATGAAAGGTTTACCTCAGAGGTTAATTTGCCTATGCTTCCTAGATGACTTTGCCCCTACCTTGCCATCAAGTAATTATCATTTTCTTACCATGTAAATGAGATGGGGATTCCTGCTGAGCAATATATATATATATATATATATATATATATATATATATATATATATATATATATTTATACAGTGGTGTGAAAAACTGTTTGCCCCCTTCCTGATTTCTTATGTTTGTCACACTTAAATGTTTCAGATCATCAAACAAATTTAAATATTAGTCAAAGACAACACAAGTAAACACAAAATGCAGTTTTTAAATGAAGGTTTTTATTATTAAGGGAGAAAAAAAATCCAAACCTACATGGCCCTGTGTGAAAAAGTGATTGCCCCCCCTGTTAAAACATAACTGTGGTTTATCAAACCTGAGTTCAATTTCTCTAGCCACACCCAGGCCTGATTACTGCCACACCTGTTCTCAATCAAGAAATCACTTAAATAGGACCTGCCTGACAAAGTGAAGTAGACCAAATGATCTTCAAAAGCTAGACATCATGCCAAGAGCTAAAGAAATTCAGGAACAAATAAGAAAGAAAGTAATTGAGATCTATCAGTCTGGAAAAGGTTATAAAGCCATTTCTAAAGCTTTGGGACTCCAGCGAACCACAGTGAGAGCCATTATCCACAAATGGCGGAAACATGGAACAGTGGTGAACCTTCCCAGGAGTGGCCGGCCGACCAAAATTACCCCAAGAGCGCAGCGACGACTCATCCAAGAGGTCACAAAAGACCCCACAACAACATCCAAAGAACTGCAGGCCTCACTTGCCTCAGTTAAGGTCAGTGTTCATGACTCCACCATAAGAAAGAGACTGGGCAAAAATGGCCTGCATGGCAGAGTTCCAAGACGAAAACCACTGCTGAGCAAAAAGAACATTAAGGTTCATCTCAACTTTGCCAGAAAACATCTTGATGATCCCCAAGACTTTTGGGAAAATACTCTGTGGTCTGACGAGACAAAAGTTGAACTTTTTGGAAGGTGTGTGTCCCATTACATCTGGCGTAAAAGTAACACCGGATTTCGGAAAAAGAACATCATACCAACAGTAAAATATGGTGGTGGTAGTGTGATGGTCTGGGGCTGGTTTCTGCTTCAGGACCTGGAAGACTTGCTGTGATAAATGGAACCATGAATTCTGCTGTCTACCAAAAAAATCCTGAAGGAGAATGTCCGGCCATCTGTTCGTGACCTGTGAAGCTGAAACGAACTTGGGTTCTGCAGCAGGACAATGATCCAAAACACACCAGCAAAAACCATCTATCAGAAAATATTACACATTGCACTGAAGCAAGCCCGCTCAATTCACAGCACTGCATGTCAGCACGTACAACCTGGAAACAGAATGTCTTCAAGCAAAATGGAGCGAAAGGCTACAAAGACCCTGGCCATTGTTATGGGGGTATTCCTGACATGCTGGTTATCATTTTTTTGTGTAACTTAATTGATCCAATCATTAATTACTCTGTTCCACCTGTTTTGTTTGACGCATTTGTCTGGATTGGCTATTTCAATTCTACAAGTAATCCTATTGTTTATGCTTTCTTTTATGGTTGGTTTCGGAAAGCCTTCAAAATGATCATTTTTGGCAAAATATTTCAAGCTCATTCCTCAAGAACAAAACTCTACACGGAATGAAAAGTTCCTGCTTTGACTTTAAATTGAGTATGATTTGTACAACTGAAATTATAGAAACTAAATGAGATGCAGAATTTACATAATAATTTTACACAAGAACAACACTTACATTTTACAAATATGCAGAAACATTAAACAGTGAAAAATATGTTGTTGCCTAAGTGCATTTATACTAGTACAGTTCTGCAAGAGCAGCCTATTTTACGAAATTGTCTTGCAATCAAATTGTATCTTGAATAGTGGATTAAACAGAAGACCGTGACTAAATACATATTTATAGAATCCCACTTTGCCATGTATATGATTGTACCTATGTATAAATGTTATACTAGATGAGGTAATTACCTACTGGTTATATGGAGGTCCAGAACGTTTGTGGGCTTCATGTAAATTTCCCAAGTGCGCTGTGTTCAGACTTTCGAAATAACATTGAATTGATAATAAGTTTTGGGGATGAAGAGTGCATTATTGGCTGAATTCACAAGATTAATTATAAGTAATTATAAAGCATGTTCACGTTCCAGTTCAAGTTAATTTACATTTTTTTAAATGTCATTTATACATCATGCAGTCTTCAGTGGGCGACAGATTTTTTTGGTACTCTTGACTGGCAATGCACAAAAATAAACTATATAATTGATAAACTCAAAATGCAAATATGTGAAAAATATGGTACTTTATTAATGTTTCAACAAAACAAAAATCATACATTCATTTAATAAAAAATACATTTGACCAAAAGTTTCAAAATTATTATTATTTATTTCATAAAATATAACACCCATTCAAAGCATTCAAATTGCTTGTACAACACTCGTGGTCTGAAAACCTCATGTTCTAATAGGAGACTTCTCCTTTTGATAATAATAAAATATATCACTTGCAGTAGGCTATCAGCAGGCAACTAAGTCACTTATTTATCATTACAGTACACTAACAATACAGTATTTAGCTATCACTTGATGAATGTTCTTCAAGAAACCATGGGCTGACCAGTAACAACATACAGTATACTGGCAATTTACACATGTCGACAAATGACATAATAAAGGGCGCATTTAATAATAATCATCATAATTCAAACGTGCCAAAACAAGTGGAAAATTATCATTGTAAAAACTGCAACATAAATCCTGAACATGTTGCATCAGTGGTCCTAGGCTGATAGGAGGCTGCTCTGTCTTGTCAGTTATAAGCCACATTTGAACAGCATTTCAGTGTCTGCAGTGGAACTCTGGAATTGGAAGTGTCCACTTAGAAAGTGTTTTGGTAAATAGCCAGAAATGAGCAGACACAACAAGACAACAAGACTTGTCTCACGCATGTTTTTGGTGGCCACAGAACAAAAACTATAGCCTACATTTAAACGTAAATGATATATTATTATTTAATGCAAAAAATAGATAATATTACTTGTCAATTAATTCAACAATGTGTTTCATGAATTAAGCCCATTGGCAGCACATATAGATGCACCCACGGCTAATTCTGCTTCTGCCAAGAATGATCCATGTCGCACTAATGCAGAAATCAAAAGCAGAAAAGAGTAGCCTATAACAACTAAATGATCTTAATGCTGCCTTTCCTTCAGATAGTGTGGTGTAGGGACTACAACTTCCACATTCCCACAGGAAAATTCTGCGACGTCCACCACGAATGACGTCTAACTTGGTTCAGCCAATCCCGTAATGGCGGGAGCAATAAACGGTCCCGTATAAGAGCAAGACACGTTCTTGGGACTTCTCTTCTGGCTCTTCTGCTTCTTCTTCTGCTTCTTCTCTTCGACGCACCCTTTTTGGCCAGTCGCTTCAGCTCATCTGCTCCGAGACTCGGACAGAGGCTGAATGCTGCACAGCGCACTACCAGGCCTACGGACACACCCAGTTACCTCGCGGTAACTACGTGGCCTATAGTGAGTGGAAATTGTTGTACGCGGAACGCTACATCAGTTTACCCCAATAAAGCTCAACAACGAAACAGCAACAAACTTTTACACCTGGAAAAGGACCAGCGGATCAGACGACAACGCGCTGCTAAGACGGGAACACCCCAGCCTGCGCATCTCTCCCGGACACCATTCACAGCACCATCGCCGCTTCTACAAGGACAGCATGTCTTTTGGATCCAGCAATGCGTATGGACTCAGTAAGAAAACAAACATTCAGGCATAGCCAGTGTTTAGTTTAGTCTTAACTGTTTTTGTGAATCTGTGTTTCAATATTTACCATCCAACCATTGTAATGTGTTTGGTTAGCTACATATATATGTACGTGAATTGATTCGCCGTCTTTTGCGCATATATAGAGTAAAACTACGCAAGTAGTCCCTTCTCACAGCTAACTCTAACTCATTACCACACCCAGAACTCTAGCGACACGCGCGCTTGCGCGCGCCACACACACGCACACACACGCACACACACATACCAAACTAAATTTCCTTACTAACTTCCCGTTAGTTTATCTGTTATGTGTTTGTATGTTTGTCGCATAGACATGAGAGCCGAGTTAAAGCAGTCTTTCGAAGAACTTCCAACCTTCAGGTTATCGGTATGTTTAATCATTAGTATTGGTTATTTTAATTATTAATTAAAATACTAAATTTGTGGTTAGATATTCCTGATAATAGTAATTTTATGAGACTGATTACTTTTTGCAGTTATACTGCTACACAACGTTTAACTGGCGCCCCGGTTTCGTAGAGAGTAAAATCCCTGCGTTATTTGGCGGCCCGTGCGAGGACCCTACATAATTTGGAGTCCCGTGCGAGGACCCCTACATATTTTGGCGCCCCGTGTGAGGAAGACTAGCTTTGGCTCAAATTTCATGTCTTGTGACTTCATAACGAATTCCCCTTCCTAATTTGGAGCTCTGCGTGAGAAAGACGAGCTTTGGCTCATGTCACGTGACTCCAGAACGAATTCTCGGCATTCTTTCTCAGCTAAATTGCCACCAGTGCAATTTTTTGAAAATACCGCTAGATGTCACCCTTGTACCATTTTTGAAAGCCTGCATGAGCCGCTTTCTCAATATACTGCCCCCTCGTGTAACATTGTGGCATTACATCCGTAATCTTACACGGTAGTTTGTTGATTGGCATTTACCTTCCGGTATAATACGTATTATCAATAATAGTATTATTAGCCGCACTGTATTATTAATTATAATTACTTTGTCAAAGTAATTTTAATAATTAATTGAATTTTACATTTAAATCCAAATTTAATTGTAATTTCAACCAATCACATTCTGGTATTTAGGATTAATGTGATCAGCATCACAGTTCCTATTTTACGGTCTGAATATCCGCCATATGTTCGGTCATTTTGCTGTTGTTGCATTGCAGTACCGCTAGTGCAACTCGAGTCCCTGTGTGATGCTATAGCTACCTTGCACTATAGTTAGAGAATATTCAAAGAGCGTTTTAAATTCTTTATCCTTCATCACAACTTGTATGTTGGATTGTGATTTTGGTGAACAATTCATTGCCAACTTTTAGGAGCTCAAGGCCCTTGTGAAATAGTTAACTTCAAGAGTACCCTCTTAAGTTACTGATTCAGCTTTTAGCTTTATTTGGCGTGAGATATGGAACCCATATCTATTGATGAGTACCTTTCCTTTTTAGCCCAAGGTTTAGCACCTGGCTACGTAGCTTTCCTGAATCAGATGAACCTCACTGATTGTAGGAAAGAAATGTTCTCCTTAATCAACGAGAAAGGTCACTCCCCCACCCAGTCAAAAGACCCAATTCTAAGTTGTCTGGTCTTGAATTTTGCCAGACAGATTAGTCTTGCTCTTCAGAGCAACAAAAACTTAGAATCAGAGATGGCATACCTCAAAGGACAACACACCAGTGTTTTACTTGAGCTTCAAACTGTTGGCAAGAAAGCAGTACAATACTTGCGTGATCTGCATTCAGCCGAATCAGATCTTTGTTCCTACAGAGAGGAATTATTTCAGTTGAAGAGTGGATGCCACAAGCTACCACATCCACTCTCTTCTGTAAGCCTGCTTTCTCAGGCTTGCCCATCTCCTGCTTCCTCCTTACACCACAAGGCAGGGGAAGGGGGGTCACAAATTGATTCGGGTTTGTCAGATCCCGGTTCCACAACTTGCTCTGATGGACACTCGTCAGTCTCCTCAGATTGCAGTGCTGTTGACCACCCATGTAATGGTTTGCCCACCTCTTCCCTGGAGAGGGAAAGGGGGGACTCCATCCCAACGGTGGTCCATCTCCGCAAGGGAGAAACAGTCAGGCAAGTACAGGACTGCACCTTCCATGCCCACCCCTCTCGTGAGGAGGTCAGGGAACCCTCCCGTGGACACGGTAGAGGAGATCTAACGTTATTAATTGGGCACACAAAAAGCAACGCTAATCCCGCTAGCTTTCCCTTTATAACTGAGAGGATAGGTGACAGCTCTGTTCAGTACACTGACAGCGACAATTCATCTTCTGCCAACCATTGTGAGAATGACTGTTTTGTAGCTCCACCCCCTAAACCAAACCGAGGACGTCGAGCTCCGCATGAAACGCATTCACATTCAAATGTGATTTCAGTCTCTCCTTCTCCAAACAGGCAGACGAGTGCAACTTCACAGGGTCTTCGCTTTGAGGAGCTAGAGGCCATGGCGAAGTATGTCCACACATTTGACCCCAAGGACTCCAAATTTAACATTCAGAGTTACTTGAGAGAAGTTGACAACTGTCTCTCGGATCTGCCCAGGGCAACCGATCGAGAAAAGGTCCGACTTGTATGGAAAACCTCTACCAGAGAGATCCATACATTTATGGAACAACTTCCACCACAGGTTCGTTCCAGCTATCCCAAGGTTTGTGAAGCGTTGGTAGCTGAGTACCTGCCATGGTTTGATCAGGCCACAGCCATGATCAAATCTGTGGAGGTTAAACATAGCCGTACAGAACGACCAAAATACTTTTACCAACGACTTAAACATGCATTTTTCCAGGGCAGAAACGGACCAGGCTTTGATGAAGATCAAGCCTTCAAATCCCTTTTTGTGCACAACCTGCACCCCTGCGTCCGAACTCATGTTTCAATGTTTTCAAGGGGCCAACACTCAGCCCTTGAATTAAGAAATGAAGCCCAAATGGTCTGGGACACTTTAAGGATTGTGCCCAGGAACGAGGTATTGGAAACAGCTAAGCACGTTGTTCCAACCAAGCCCGCCGGCACTTCCCAAGTTGCCCCATTAAAATCTAATGGCTCAAAACAACGGCATGTGAGTAAGTTCCCGGTTAAGAGCCACCGTGGTCGCTTCTCACACTCTGATTCCAGCCGGAATTGGAGAGAAGACCGACCCGGTAGGCCCAAGCCTCAGAGTCACCAGCATGACTCTGATAGGGAAGATACCTTGTCTGAAGAGAGCTTCTTCAGTTCCTCTGAGGACAACTAAAGCCTCTGACCTTTGTTCAGTAGTGTGTATGCCTTGAGTAACCACTCCAAAGAGCTATCTGGTCTTGTTCAACCTCCATCAAAAGACGTTGAATAAGACTGATCTATAGCCGTGGTCTACTCACAGGCAGACTCCCAGCTGAAGCTTTGACCACTTTCTTTTGCACACCTTTCCTACCAAAGGGGGGTGGCAAAATAAACTGGTAGTTTATAGCAGCCACTTAGATTTGCATGTAGCAGCAGCAAACGCAGATCGTAAGTAGGTACTGTAGAGTTAAATCCGACACCTGTTATAACTCGTAAACGTTCATTGCTTCATTCTACACCTACTGCACCATCGTAAAGTATTGCATGTAGAAGCTACAGTGTAATCTTTACAAGTATATTGCCACACCCCAGTGTGCCTTACTCCACCTCTTCCCCAAGCAAGACAAGACCACTTGTGAGCTTACCACATCATTTAGAAATGAGACCACCTCTCCATTTCCTTCCTGATTACACAGCCATAAGGTTGGCTGGACACCATCCAATAACTAACAAAACACCTGAACTAACAAAACGACTAACCCTTTCACCAAGGTTTCTCATGTTTTGTGACAATGTATTCACTGTTCGACCTTAGTGTTTCACATTGTTTGTATCATGTGTTTTAGACCAGTTTAGTTAATTGTTGATAAATGCCTGGATGTTTGTCAGTCAATTGTGAACTGTGTTACCGACCCAATGTACTTGACCTGTGGACTGTGAACTGACTTTTGTGCTCTCGAGGAACACTGGCTTCAGCCGCATCCTGAGACCACAGGGGGGATGTAGGGACTACAACTTCCACATTCCCACAGGAAAATTCTGCGACGTCCACCACGAATGACGTCTAACTTGGTTCAGCCAATCCCGTAATGGCGGGAGCAATAAACGGTCCCGTATAAGAGCAAGACACGTTCTTGGGACTTCTCTTCTGGCTCTTCTGCTTCTTCTTCTGCTTCTTCTCTTCGACGCACCCTTTTTGGCCAGTCGCTTCAGCTCATCTGCTCCGAGACTCGGACAGAGGCTGAATGCTGCACAGCGCACTACCAGGCCTACGGACACACCCAGTTACCTCGCGGTAACTACGTGGCCTATAGTGAGTGGAAATTGTTGTACGCGGAACGCTACATCAGTTTACCCCAATAAAGCTCAACAACGAAACAGCAACGAACTTTTACACCTGGAAAAGGACCAGCGGATCAGACGACAACGCGCTGCTAAGACGGGAACACCCCAGCCTGCGCATCTCTCCCGGACACCATTCACAGCACCATCGCCGCTTCTACAAGGACAGCATGTCTTTTGGATCCAGCAATGCGTATGGACTCAGTAAGAAAACAAACATTCAGGCATAGCCAGTGTTTAGTTTAGTCTTAACTGTTTTTGTGAATCTGTGTTTCAATATTTACCATCCAACCATTGTAATGTGTTTGGTTAGCTACATATATATGTACGTGAATTGATTCGCCGTCTTTTGCGCATATATAGAGTAAAACTACGCAAGTAGTCCCTTCTCACAGCTAACTCTAACTCATTACCACACCCAGAACTCTAGCGACACGCGCGCTTGCGCGCGCCACACACACGCACACACACGCACACACACATACCAAACTAAATTTCCTTACTAACTTCCCGTTAGTTTATCTGTTATGTGTTTGTATGTTTGTTTAATAAATATATTTTATTAAACCCCGGTGTCCGTTTTGGAATCGCATAGACATGAGAGCCGAGTTAAAGCAGTCTTTCGAAGAACTTCCAACCTTCAGGTTATCGGTATGTTTAATCATTAGTATTGGTTATTTTAATTATTAATTAAAATACTAAATTTGTGGTTAGATATTCCTGATAATAGTAATTTTATGAGACTGATTACTTTTTGCAGTTATACTGCTACACAACGTTTAACTGGCGCCCCGGTTTCGTAGAGAGTAAAATCCCTGCGTTATTTGGCGGCCCGTGCGAGGACCCTACATAATTTGGAGTCCCGTGCGAGGACCCCTACAGTGGTCATTTCCTAATGCATCAATGTCAGAACTCTGGTACACTGTTCATTTAAGGCTTCCAAAGCACATAGACCAGCAATAACTACTAATAGTCTACTACTCACACAAACTGCCACAAACATTTTTCAGACCCATGTCCAGTTCCATGTTTTCGGATCTCTGAACACACAACGCGTCAAACCTCTAAGTGGATAGGCTACAGCAGCTGAAGACAAATAAGTCTTATAAATATATAATATTAGTAGTGCTCACTGAGTGTATATACAGCAGGGACATGACATGCACAAGAATAAAATGCTGCATCATTAATCAGTGATTCGGAATACATTTAAAAATGAGTAATTCACTGTTAGAATAAAAATAAGGATGAATATAAGGTTATGGAAGGGTTAAGGTCAAAAGCTCCTGTTGTGGGAAGACAAAACACACATATATATAACATATACAACAAATGTGGTGGGCCGATCTGGGATCAGTACACCACAGGAGTGGAATGGCCAGTGCGCCGGCGCCAGGAGCTGGGGAAACTAATTTACGACGAATATTTCCCTATGTCGTATTTAATAGAGCGGCATCTTGGAGAGAGCCCGGGGGGAGAATCAGCACCAAGGCCAGCACCACCGGGGCGAGGCGCGTGTGGAATGCGACCACACTCCACTAACAATTTCTGATTAAACAGGCGCAGCTGGGCCGAATTCGAGGAAGAGAGCGGCGCCCTACAAAAGGCAGAACTCGAGCGCAGAGCGGGGCTCATGACGGAGGAGGAGATACCCGGAGCCAGTGTGGACGAAAGCCACTACCGAGCGATGACTGAACTCTACTCGAGAAAGACGTGGAACAATTTCGGGGAGGACCACGGGAGAGCCCCATGCTTGCGGAAGAAACATAAAAATCCCGGAATCACGTGAACATATCATTCCCGCTATAAGCCAGCTAACCTCTCCCTCTCTAACCCTAGACGGGATCACCCAAGACAGGCGACTAGGCTAGGAAGGAGGACTTCCGAGGCCGGGGAACCACTAGGATTGGACGGCCCCCCAACGGACAAAGACGGATGAATGCGGCCGCGTGAATTCCGGCTCTTTTTGTTTTTTCTCCCTTTTTGGGGTTCCTAATTTTTTGGCCACTCTAGGAATCACTTTTCTGCTCTGGACAATTGAGATGTGCCCTGAAGGCACTTACGGAAAATAAAAATACCCATTTTTCTCTCTCTCTCTCTCTCTCTCTCACTCTCACTCTCACTCTCACTCTCACTCTCTCTCTCTCTCTCTCTCTCTCTCTCACTCTCACTCTCACTCTCACTCTCACTCTCACTCTCACTCTCACTCTCTCTCAACCAGCAGGTCACCACACAAAACACACATATATATAACATATATAACAAAAACCACACATATATAACAAAAAACACTTATATATATATATATATATATATATATATATAAGTCTAGGGTGCCTAAGACTTCTGCACAGTAGGCAGAAGTAGGAAATTACAAAAGTAAAATCATTGGCTTATAATGATATTTGTTTTATTTGTACTCATGTGCTTTCATTTTTAATGTGTCATAATCTTTGCATTTCAGTTTCGTGAATTTTATAGATGTCAAAGATGTCAAGACATTTAAGTTAATGTCAAAGCGCTTTCCATTTTCATTCTGTGGACAGTTTTGCTCTTGAGGAATGGGCTTGAAATATTTTGCCAAAAATGATCATTTTGAAAGCTTTTCTAAACCAACTGTAAAAGAAAGCATAAACAATAGGATTACTTGTTGAATTTAAATAGCCAATCCAGACAAGTGTATCAAACAAAACAGGTGGAATAGAATAATTGATCAGTGGGTCGATTATGTTACACACAAAAAACGGTAACCAGCATGACAGGAATACCCCCATAACAATGGCCAGGGTCTTTGTAGCCTTTCGCTCCATTTTGCTTGAAGACATGGTGTTTCCAGGTTCTACGTGCTGACATGCAGTGCTGTGAATTGAGCGGGCTTGCTTCAGTGCAATGTGTAAGATTTTCTGATATATGGTAACCATAATGAACCCTGGTATGTAAAAAGATAGGACTGAAGCTATAATAGCAGATGTCTTGCTCTGGAAAATGAAACAGCCTCCAAAACAATGAAAGTTATTGTAGTAAAAATCTTCAATACCCAAAATGTTCAGTTTCATAAATATCATTCCAAACCCAATGATGAATGATAGGTTCCAACTAATCAGGATCATGATCAATGCAGTACAAGTGGTGATCTTGGTCCGGTAATGTAGTGGCTGACAAACTGCATAATATCGATCAATGGAAATGAAAGAAAGATTTAAAATGGAAACATTGGATAGCATTACATCTGTACTTGAATGGATTTTACAGAGTGTGTCTCCCAAGTACCAGCATGTCTCAATCGTGCGCACCATGCTAGGGGGCATGATGACTATTGCCAGAAGAAAGTCTGTCACTGCCAGAGAGAGGATGAGGTAGTTGGTTGGAGTCTGTAGCTGTTTGAAATGAGTAATGGAAATGATGACAAGGAGGTTTCCACACATGGTGAGAACAATGACGGTCATGAAGAAAATATATAGTGGAATCCGTATCGCTGTTGGGTAGGTGATCTTTGGACAAGATATATTCACAGACTCATAACAGAAGTATGAATGTTCAATCATCCCAGATTGACTGAAATTCATTATTTCAAGTGGCAAGTGACAAGATATAAATCCTTATAGTGGTTACACCTGTTGGAAGAAAAAAAAGGAGCAAAATAAGGTATATACACTCAGTGAGCAAATATATGCATAAACCAAGCAAACATGGTCAAGAGTTTCATCTGCTGTTCAGACCAAATGTGATCTAAGTGACTTTGATTGTGGAAAAATTGTTTGCAGAGAATGGTGTGAAAAACAAAAAACATCCATTGAGCAGTAGTTCTGCGGGCAAAAATGCCTTGTTAATGAGCGTGGTCAGTGTGGTCGAAGCTGTCAGGAAGGTGACGATAACGCAAAGAACTACACATTATAACAGTGGTATGCATAAGAGCATTTCTGAACACACAAGGCATCAAACCAAAAGTGGACAAAAGACTAATACGCCTAAAATAAGTAATAAATACCGAATAGAGGTCAGGTCTTTTGACTTTGAAAATGAAAAAGCAAAGGAGGTATTCTACTTCCAATTTGAATTTTGCCAGTGTTTTTCCGTAACCAAGTCAAAATGATAACATAAATGGTAATGCTATTGACTTTGATTCATGTATCCCTCGTGCCACAAAAAAAAAAAATGAATTGATAAATGGCCAATTGAATTATCATTACATTTTTGTGTTTTTTGATGAATGTGAAATGACTTTGCATTTTTAAATTGTCAGATAAAGTGCATAGATTCATTTAAAAATGATTCTCACAGAAATATGCTTCAATACAGACAGTCATTAAAAGCAAAGGAATTGCAACCAATTACCAAATATGCCAACTGTATTTCAGATTTTGGTAATTTTCTGACCAAAATGGGGAGACTATGTATAAAAGGGCTGTCATTTATACATGTATCACTAAATACAGTGGGTTAATTTATTTTGGGGGTTTTCTTCTGCAGTTAGAATTTTGTCCACTGGGAAAAAATACTAGAGTGGTTTCGACAGTAGGAGCAGCATTTCGGCCTGTAACAGGCGAAGAAGTCGTTTGTAGCAAGATTTCCCAAAATCCATAGTGGTTTAGGGTTTGCTTTTCACACAAACGGTGGAAAATGTGAACACTCTACTCCACAGCTGTTTTGAGCCCACCCTTGCCGGCCTGATGGACTTAATTTGCCTAGGCCTGAAATACCTTGTTTTCAGTTAAATTATTGTGAATTTATACATGGCAGCACAGTAGTTAACCAACAGTATGACAAAAGTGTTAATCATGTGTTTTACGCATCGATTTGCGCAATTGTAAAAACAACTACACAGTAGAGATTGGCTCCATTCAGTCTCATTCACATTTGGTTATGCTCATTACTTAACAATAGGGAGAATTTAAGCTTGTAGCAAATGTCTCCCTGTATATATGTACATAATGTTTACACGGCACATCAATGCATACATATTGTTTACTAGTCACCATAAATCGCTATTGCTAATAGGAATACATGCATTCAGTGGCCCGCCAAGCTTTGTTGGGAACTATTTGAAGCCTACATAAACCAGCTGACTGCCCTGGACCAGGTTAGCTGTCAGGAGCCTGGTGGCTGGGCTGGATTTGCCAGAGTTGGGTGGGGCTCGGTGTGCACATGGATCCACGCATATGACGTGCCGGCTGTCGGGTTTGGGGGCGTGACGCAGCTGTTTCCTGCTTGACTAATTAGTCAGGTTTAAAAGAAGCAGGTAAAGGGCAGACACGAGAGAGACGCCGGGGTTGAATGTTGGGTTCCGCGAACAGAATTTTAACTGATCGAGTGCATTTCAGTTTGTTGTGTTTGGTTTTCTTTTTCTTTTTCTGTTTTCTGTTTTGGTTTCTTTTTTTGTTGAGGCTGTCTCCCGCATTGGCGGTGGTTAGCTGGCTGACAGCCCCGGGAAATTGTGGACGCTACACAGGCGATACTGTTCGCAAGTGGGACCAGCGCTGGGCGATTCCGGTGGAGCAGCGCGGTGTGGAGCCGGACTGGTGCCGCGGCAAAGACAGCGCAACTTGGAGGAAAGACGCAGTGGGACTACACTCACCCTGATGAGGGCGGAGGAAACTGTGAGTCTTCCACGCGGCGGAAAAGCAACGGGCGGACCAGGACCAGAGCCAGCACAAGCTCACTCCCCATTGGAGGAACAGCGAGGACGCTGAGGGCGGACAGTGCGGCAGTTCCAGCGTGTAGTGGACAGAGTGGTTCGGGGCCAAGTCCAGCGGCCCAGAGACTTTAATGCGCAGCGGAAGACAGCGGAGGCCCAGCACAGCGGTGGGGGCCAACTACATCCCTTCTTTAAAGATTATTTGTTGTGTTGTTGGTGTGTGTGGAAGTGAAAGGTGTGAGTGCGTGTGTGAGACCCCGCCCGTGTTGGTTGACTTCCCCTTTGAGTGGGGTTTCTTCCCCCCCCTCCTGGGCGTTGGCTGGGTGGCAGGGGGGACCTGTGTGGGGGACACTGGAGTGCTGTTTGGTCACTGGGGAGTTTAGCCGTGATTGCCTTTGTGTATTGTGTGACTGGTTTATGCTCTACCTGTGCCGGGCTCTGGGTACGGGAGGGGGGGGGAGTGTTGGTGTAGGAGTAGTGGGGAAGTCGAAGGGGGGTGGGGTTGGTGCGAGTTGTGGCGTGCTCTGTGTTTTTTGAAATATTTAAAATAAAGCTTTTTGCACTTTACCTGCTTCGTCCTGAGCTCCTTGTGGTGGGTGGGTTCTGCATAAGAACAATAGGAACCCGTGGAGGGGGCGGGAGCTGGTGCTTTTCCCGCTCCCGACATAGCTGTGCAGCTAACATTGCCCTGGCGATTTATGGCAATTTAAAGTAACTGAGCTTTACCCAGGGTTAGCTCTTAGATTAGCTCGCAAAGTCTGTAAACTCACTTCATAGTACACCCCAAACTCCATACTCAACAGCTAAAGCTATATTTTGAAACAGAGGGTAGTTTATCATCAAACAGGTCATAGCTGGATTTTCCACCAGGGCTGTCTGCATTGAGAAAAAGAGACCCCTTACAAATAAATCCCATTTTTATCTGAGTTGTAGAATTGTTTCAATTAGTTAGTCAGTCTCATTAAAATAAAGTCCTTTTATCATTGTTTGAAATCAAGACAAACCTGGGAGAATGTTGGTTAGAGTAACTTCAAATCAGTCTATAGTACAACATTTCACATTGTATTGTATAAAAGACCACTTGCAAGAGATGGACAACACTCTTACTTGTTGAGAATCAATTTTATTGACACTGTGACACAGTGCAATACAGTAAAAAGAAAACATAACAATGCAGTGGAAACAGGTAGAAATAACCAATACATCACAGTATAGTTAATATATTCTTTATGAACTGCGAACATGCATTTATTGTGAACTGAAATAGCATGAGAAATTACAATACTACACATTTGTCCACCTGTTTCCCCTTCAGAATGTTTGTATGATTGATGACATTGTAGATCATTCCACATTCTGTTTACAAGCCTCTTCCATTGTAAGACCATTGTTGATTACAAGGACCACAATGGTGGCCCTCATTTCATCCGAGTCAACCATGTGACTTTGTCCTCTTCTGCCTCTTCCTCTGTTTTGCGGTCTTCTCCTAACCATACCACCACGCATCCTTACTCCTCTTGCTCTTGGATGAGCAGGCACTCGCCTCTGTTTGCCTAAGAAGGTTCCACCATGTTCAGAAAGTGTAGTACTGTAATTGTGTTGCCTCTGTGCCCTACAATAATTTGAATTATAATTGAAATTTCCCTTTCTAAGTAAAATCTAAGATTCACCTGATGAGCAATGTGTCAATTTAGCTGACGTTACATCAATACCATGTCACTAAAATTAAAATCTACTTGACATATTATGAAGATTAGATCTACCATTTTGCCTATTATGACATACACAAAGAGTAGTTGCACAGATGTCTTTGTAAGTAAAATTATTCAACAGAAAACAATCTATTCTGATCAGCAAGACTTATGCAATTGATAATGGGGCCAATTGTAGACAATGGCTAGATGCACAAGAATGGCAGAATATCCTGTGAAGTAGATTAAATGTAAATCCACATGAGAGCACTGTATGTTTACCTTTTCCTTAGAGTTACTTGGTTCAAACATTTTGATTTTGTTGCATTGGCATATTTCATTTATACACTGCAAGGTAACCTTTTGTGTTCAGTTGTTGTGTTTTCTGTTTGCTGTATCTACAGAACTGATTCTCAAAAAAGTAACATTGTTTTCCGTTTTCAAGTTGTCTTTTACTTACTGCGGAAAGAGAGACTGATTTGAAGTTACTGCAACAAATGTTTTGCCAGGGTGCACTGTCATAATGTCAATATGTCTAACCATGTTGTCTTGATTTCAAACAAAGAAAAGAGACTTTTCATTTTGATGCCATTCATTGAAACAATTATTTGATTTTGAAAAAGTTAAAGATTTTCAGTGAGCTATGTGCTTTTAAAGGCGAACCATAATGCTGTGCTGTATGCATAAAATGTTTTGACAAATGCACCTACAGTTATGAGAACATTAAAAATTGGCCAAAGCGATTGAGAAAAACTGTATTAAAAAGCCCCTGTTTTATAATCTCCCTGAAACAGATTGGAAATGCAGTTTAAGGTAAGTTATTTTCTGGACTTAAACAGCCAACAAGGTTTTGAAGAAAAACAAAAATGTTGTTAGAACTGACTGTATCCTTCATGAATAGATAGCTATATTATGCTGCTATTATTTTCAACGCTGCTTTATTATGCGGTGGAGAATAACGGGCATCAAATGCTTGAGTCGACTTGAACCTGTGACAGTACAGGTAGCAAAAGTATCTGACATGAACCTCAGCATTCTGAGCCACCAAACTGCCCTTTAACAAACTGCCTACTCACAATCGTCTTATCCTAAATTCACAAATAGTATTTTAATAGGATATAAGACTCTTCACAGTCCATTTTAATTTTCATCTTCTTTCGGGTAGGAATGTAGGAATGTTCTGCCTTGTCTTGGGATAAATTTTAACACTCCACCCGCTGCATGGCATCATTAACGACATTGTTCAAGTTATTTTCATAAGAACTGCAGTGGTGCTGATTTGCGACCTAGTCATTATGGTTTTGGGTGACAGTAGTGACTACATTGTTAGTTTTGTCGTTGTTTGGGAGACGCACCCTTGGACATAGCTACATATTCACAGCTTCATTTCAAATACAAAGTACTGGAGCAAGGAGCAAAAAATATTTTCTCAGGTATCATATTATATTTGTTTGTATATTATCTCAATTGTGCTTGATTTCATCAAAAAGTGCTACAGTAAAAAATAAAAAGGATTACCACTGAGCAGGCAAGCAAACTATAAAAAAAGAATATGTTATGATATACAGTATCAAGGATATTATATCTGCATTGCAAGTTAAAATGACTTAGCTTAAATATGTGTTGATGAGTACACGACTACATTCATGCCAGGGTTACCTGAACGGAAGTTTACTTCTGAAACATATTTCTTAGATATTTCTTAGTTTTAAAAGTCTCTCTCTCACCTCAGAAGTTAGTTGTTGTTAAATAAAAATCTTCAATCTTCAATCTTCAATCTTTGATTAAGGTTCTCCCAGGACATCCCTCAGACAGATGTCTTGTACAGCATCACTATAGGGATGGTTCGGTTATATACAGTTTACAGTCCCACAAAGCTCAGCTGTGCCTCTCCCATGATGCACCTGCAGTGTCCATGGATTCACTTTGGCCGAACAAACCACTAATGAATATAACATGATGGATTTTACAAATAACTTATTTTTGATTATTACAATGAATTTTCTATTTTTCTATAAAGAAAAAAACAAACTGTGTGTATTTCTTCATGAAACTTCTGAATTATTTATAATGAATATTTTATAATAATATAATATAATAATATAATAATATATTATAATTTTTGTTCTTATATTGGAACATGAATATGGTGGTGGTGCTGTGTTATAGCTTTGGTATGTATGGCTGTCTCTGGTGCTGGCTCTCTTGTGTTTGATAATGTAACTACCGACAGCAGAAGCAGAATGAACTCTGGAGTTCTGGAACAAATTCTTATGAACAAGTGAGATGAGGATTAACATGTACCAACATGATGGAAAGAGGTGGCGGTTGGGGTGGGGTGAGAGTGGGGTAGGATATTTTTCACAAGGAAAAACTGTAGAGGGGAGTTGCCGAAGACTGCCAGAGCTGCTGTTTGGCCTAAGGCTGCAAAGCACATGGTCACTGCGGGCTGCCACAAGGAGGCACAGCAGAAGTCTGGGTCGTGGAGAGGCTACGTACTGACATGGAAAGACTTACACACTCTGCTTTTCCTCAACTCAGTTGAGCTGGTCAGCAGCAGCATCGGGAAGCGAGAAGCAAGCAAGCAGACAGGTATACCACTACGCAAGCATGCAACTATGCTACTCAGGCGGGCTCCACTAGGCACATCACACCACACTGTGGACCTAGTCCACCAGCCCACATAATTACTGTGTAGGCTACATCACTGAAAGTTTCTGCACACACAAGGACATTAGTGTTTATTTCCCCGCTTGTTCTGAATACACCTAATGTTACTTGTCAGTCCCTCAGTGAAAAAGCAAAGAAGCTAGGTTAACTAGCTAGTTACATTCTCTAAAAGTACATAAAACCTTGTGTGACAAGCCAATTTGATGGCGCAACATTTTGCTGTGGCATTGCACATTAAGCTATTTTTCTACATTTTGCAGTGGCCTGTATGATTTGTCATTACACAGTAGGCCTACATTAAGGCAATGAAAGCTACATAATGTGAAACATTTTATATTCATGCACTTTTGAGAATACATTCAGTGCATAACAACAAATCAAGGCGAGGGTGGCATTGTTTCGTTATTAAAATATCTTGGTACATATTGGGGTTCATGATCACAACTATCTGAACAGGTGCTCCTGGACCTGTAGAATTTCATTTCTATAATTTCATATATATATAAAAAAAAGTCCACCCGCCATATTTCAAATCTATTCCTACATAAGTTTCACCAAATGCAGTACCATGTAATTCCAATGGAGGGAAGAAGGGTGAAACCACACCAGAGAAGGGACTTGTGCCCCCTCCAGCCAATGCCAATTTCCTTGATGGCCAATTTGACTGCCAGCAGTTCCCTATTGTCAATGTTCGAGGCATCCACTTCCACAATAAACTGGAGGGTGGGATCCTGGTGAATGAGGAAAAGGGGCTGTCGTGAATCGCATCATGCAGGCAAGGAACACCTGGTTGACTTCCTCTTGATGGAGGTGAGGATAGTTAGAGGAGCGGCGATGGTGCTGTAGTTGCGAATTAATCTGCTGTAAAAGATGGCAAATCTCAAGAAGCGCTGCAGGTCCTTACGGATCTCAGGTGGAGACCATTCCACTTCCTGTGATCTCCTTGGGGTCCATGCAGATGCTGCCCGCAGAGACAATATACCCCAAGAATGAGGAAGTGGAACAGTGGAACTCGCACTTCTCTGCTTTAACAAATAGGCGGTTCTCAAGAAGGCGATGGAGGACCTTGCGGACATGGGTAATGTGTTCCTCCTTTGTTCTAGAATGTATCAATATGTCGTCCAGGTAAACAAAAACAAATGTATTAATCATATCCCCCAGAATGTCATTGACAAAGTTCTGCAAGATGGCTATTCCCAGCGGCCAGTAGGAGTATTGAATGCCATCTTCCATTCATCCACCTCTCGAATGCGCACAAGATGGTAGGCTTTGGGTAAGTCCAGCTTGGTGAATATACTGGCCTCCTGCAATTGTTCAAAAGCTGAGGCCATGAGAAGAAGAGGATAACAGTTCTTGACGGTGATGTAATACCACGCCTGCTAGTGGCCAACTCACTCAATGGCCAAAGATTGGCTGACATCACCAACACTAGCATCCCCCTGAAACTGCTCATCTCCGGTCCGCTGGGTCCATCTTGGTCAGAACGTACTGTTAGGTACCATTCAGAAGACCCAAACACAGACCAGGGGATATTCAGAAAACATTGTTTATTCAGCCCAGGTGAAAATCCAGATAGTCAGAAAGACACAGACATCACAGGCGAAGACGAATGCAATGAAATATGAAAAATAAACTGAGGATCAGACAATGAAAAATAATAAATATACAGGAATAACAATATAAACAAACTGACAGAACTCAGGAACATAACAACAAAAGGCTACATTTAACATAAATGATTCAAGATATATTGTTTTTTAATGCAAACAATAGATAATGTTACTTGTCAATTAATTCAACAATGTGTTTCATGAATTAAGCCAAATGGCAGCTCATATAGGTGCACCCATGGCTAATTCTGCTTCTGCCTTGAATGATCCATTGTGGGAAGGCAGAACACAGGCGGGGCTGGGGTTTAGTAGGGTGGCTTCTGGCATGAAGGCTGCCCTTCTCCTATTCATTCTGCAGTGCAGGCAGTGTAAGTGCCGACCCGAAGGCAGCATTTCAAAGGCCGCAATGAGAATGTGTGTGGGGTCTGTAAGGATCTGTAAATAGGCTGCACTCCTGGTTCGACACCCCTGGTGTAGAGGATAAGGAGCAGTGGTGAGAGGCTAGTGGAGGTTTGCAGTGAACATGTACCTATTATATTAGATATACTATAGATAATATATCTAATCATTTCCACCACACCCTGTCATTAGCATCACAGCCAAATCAGTGGTGAGAATGACAAAAGTTAAATCATTGGCTTATAATGATGTTTGTTGTTTTATTTATTATGTACTCATTTGCTTTCATTTTTAATGTATCTAAAATTTTTTATAGATGTCAAGACATTTAAGTTAATGTCAAAGCAGGAGCTTTCCATTTTCATTCTGTGGACAGTTTTGCTCTTGAGGAATGGGCTTGAAATATTTTGCCAAAAATGATCATTTTGAAAGCTTTTCTAAACCAACTGTAAAAGAAAGCATAAACAATAGGATTACTTGTTGAATTTAAATAGCCAATCCAGACAAGTGTATCAAACAAAACAGGTGGAATAGAATAATTGATCAGTGGGTCGATTATGTTACACACAAAAAACGGTAACCAGCATGTCAGGAATACCCCCATAACAATGGCCAGGGTCTTTGTCGCCTTTCGCTCCATTTTGCTTGAAGATGTGCTGTTTCCAGGTTGTACGTGCTGACATGCAGTGCTGTGAATTGATCGGGCTTGCTTCAGTGCAATGTGTAAGATTTTCTGATATATGGTAACCATAATGAACCCTGGTATGTAAAAAGATAGGACTGAACCTATAATAGCAGATGTCTTGCTATGGAAAATAAAACAGCCTCCAAAACAATGAAAGTTATTGTCGTAAAAATCTTCAATACCCAAAATGTTCAGTTTCATAAATATCATTCCAAACCCAATGATGAATGATAGGTTCCAACTGATCAGGATCATGATCAATGCAGTACAAGTGGTGATCTTGGTCCGGTAATGTAGTGGCTGACAAACTGCATAATAGCGATCAATGGAAATGAAAGAAAGATTTAAAATGGAAACATTGGATAGCATTACATCTGTACTTGAATGGATTTTACACAGCGTGTCTCCCAAGTACCAGCATGTCTCAATCGTGCGCACCATGCTAGGGGGCATGATGACTATTGCCAGAAGAAAGTCCGTCACTGCCAGAGAGAGGATGAGGTAGTTGGTTGGAGTCTGTAGCTGTTTGAAATGAGTAATGGAAATGATGACAAGGAGGTTTCCACACATGGTTAGAACAATGATGGTCATGAAGAAAATATACAGTGGAATCTGTATCACTGTTGGGTAGGTGATCTTTGGGCAAGATCTATTCACAGACTCATAACAGAAGTATGGATGTTCAATCATCCCGGATTGACTGAAATTCATTATTTCAGTGGCAAGTGACAAGATATAAATCCTTATAGTGGTTACACCTGTTGGAAGAAAAAAAAGGAGCAAAATAAATTCATAAAACCATGCAGACATGGTCAAGAGTTTCATCTGTTGTTTTCACCAAATGTCAGAATGGGGAAGAAATGTGATCTAAGTGACTTTGATTGTGGAATAATCTCAGAAATCTCTAGAGTTTGCAGAGAATGGTGCAAAAAACACAAAAACATCCTGTGAGGAGTAGTTCTGCAGGTAAAAATGCCTTGTTAATGAGCGAGGTCAGAGGTGAATGAGCAGACTGATCGAAGCTGACAGGAAGGTGACAGTAACGCAAAGAACCACACATAAAAACAGTGATATGCAGAAGAGCATCTCTAAACACACAACGGATAAAACCTCTAAGTGGATAGGCTACAGCAGCAGAAGACCAAAAAGTCAAAAAATAAGTAATAAATACCTTATAAAGGTCAGGTCTTTTGACTTTGAAAATTAAAATGCAAAGGAGGTATTCTACTTTCTATTTGAATTTTACTGTTTTTCCATAACCAAGTTAAAATGACACCAGAATTAGTCTTGCTCCACCAAAATGGGGAGACTATGTATAAAATATGTATCACTGTAATTTATATGTATCACTTAATACAGTGGGTTAATTTCTTTTGGGGGTTTTCTTCTGCAGTTTGAATTTTGTCCAAAATACTTGAGTGGTTCCGACAGTAGGAGCAGCATTTTGGCTCGTTTGTCGCAAGATTTCCCAAAATCCATAGTGGTTTAGGGTTTGCTTTTCACACAACCACCACTAGGTGGCAAATGTGAGCACTCTACTCCACAGCTGTTTTGAGCCCACCCTTGCCGGCCTGATGGACTTCATTTGCCTAGGCCTGAAATACCTTGTTTTCAGTTAAATTATTGTGAATTTATACATGGTAGCACAGTAGGTAACCAAACAAAATCAGGTGTTTTACGTATTGATTTGCACAATTGTTAAAAACAACTACACAGCAGAGATGTGCTCCATTCAGTCTCATTCACATTCGGTTATGCTCAGTAGTTAAACATAGGGAGAATTTAAGCTTGTCGGAAATGTCTCCCTGTATATACGTACGTAATGTTTTTATGGCACATCAATGCATACAATCACCATAAATCGACATTGCTAAAAGGAATACATGCATTCAGTGGCCCACCAGGCTTTTTTGGAAACTATTTGAAGCCTACATAAACCAGGTGACTGCCCTGGACCAGGTTAGCTGTGCAGCAAACATTGCCCTGGCGATTTACGGCAATTTACAGTAACTGAGTTTCGTAGTATAGAAAACCCAGGGTTAGCTCTGTAATCTCATTTCATAGTACACCCCCAGCTCCATACTCAACAGCTAAAGCTATATTTTGAAACAGAGGGTTGTTTATCATTTCAAACTGGTCATAGCTGGATTTTCCAACAGGGTTGTCTGCATTCTGAGAAAGAGACAGAAATTGCACCCCTAAATCCATGTTTAAAACTTTTTATCTGAGTTGTATAATTGTTTCAATGAGTTAGTCAGTGTCATCATAATAAAATCCTTTTATCATTGTTTGAAATCAAGACAGACATATTGCCATTATGACAAAACCTGGAAGAATGTTGGTTACAGTAACTTCAAATCAGTCTCTCGTTCTATAGTACAACATTTCACATTGTATTGTGAAAAAAGACCACTTTCAAGAGGACTACACTCTTACTTGTTGAGAATCAATTTTATTGACACTATGACACAGTGCAATACAGTAAAAAGAAAACACAACAATGCAGGGGAAACAGGTAGAAATAACCAATACATCACAGTACAGATCATGTATTCTTTATGAACTTCGAACATGCATTTATTGTGAACCGAAATAGCATGAAGAATTAGAATACTGCACAATTGTCCACCTGTTTTCCCCTTCAGAATGTGTGTATGATTGATGACATTGTAGATCATTCCACATTCGGTTGACTAGCCTCTTCCATTGTAAGACTATTGCCTCTTCCTCTGTTTTGTGGTCTTCTCCTAACCATACCACCACGCATCCTTACTCCTCTTCCTCTTGGATGAGCAGGCACTCACCTCTGTTTGCCTAAGAAGGTTCCACCATGTTCAGAAAGTGTAGTACTGTAATTGTGTTGCCTCTGTGCCCTACAATAATTTGTAAAATTTCCCTTTCTAAGTAAAATCTAAGATTCACCTGACGAGCAATGTGTGAAAGAGAGAGTTACTGTAACAAATGTTTTGCCAGGGTGCACTGTCATAATGTCAATATGTCTAACCATTTTGTCTTGATTTCAAACAATGATAAAGAGACTTTTCATTTTGATGCCATTCATTGAAAAAATTATTTGATTTTGAAAAAGTTAAAGAGTTTCAGTGAGCTTTGTGCTTTTAAAGGCGAACCATAATGCTGTGCTGTATGCATAAAATGTTCTTGCAAATGCACCTACAGTTATGAGAACATAAAAAATGGGCCAAAACGATTGAGAAAAACTATTAAAAAGCCCCTGTTTTATAATCTCCCTGAAAAAGATTGGAAATGCAGTTATAAGTAAGTTATTTTCTGGACTTAAAGTGCCAACAAGGTTTTGAAGAATTGAAAACAAATAAGTTGTTAGAAATAACTGTATTCTTCATGAATAGATAGATAGCTATATTATTCTACTATTATTTTCAATGCTGCTTTATTATGCAGGGGAGAATAACAGGCATCAAATGCTTGAGTCGACTTGAACCTGTGACAGTACAGATAGCAAAAGTATCTGACATGAACCTCAGCATTCTGAGCCACCAAACTGCCCTTTAACAAACTGCCTACTCACAATCGTCTTATCCTAAATTCACAAATAGTATTTTAGTAGGATATAAGACTCCTCACAGTCCATTTTAATTTTCATCTTCTTTCGGGTAGGAATGTAGGAATGTTCTGCCTTGTCTTGGGAGAAATTTTGCACGGCATCATTAACGACATTGTTCAAGCTATTTTCATAAGAACTGCAGTGGTGCTGATTTGCGACCTAGTCATTATGGTTTTGGGTAACAATAGTGACGACATTGTTAGTTTCGTCGTTGTTTGGGAGACGCACCCTTGGACATAGCTACATAATCACAGCTTCTTTCAAATATAAAGTACTGGAGCAAAGAGGAAAAAATATTTTCTCAAGTATCATATTATATTATATTTGTTTGTACATTATCTCAATTGTGTTTGATTTCATTAAAAAGTGCTACAGTAAAAAATAAAAAGGATTACCACTGAGCAGGAGAGCAAACTATAAAAAAAGAATATGTTATGATATACAGTATCAAGGATATTTTATCTGCATTGCAAGTTAAAATGACTTAGCTTAAATATTTGTTGATGAGTACACGACTACATTCATGCCAGGGTTACCAGAACGGAAGTTTACTTCTGAAACATATTTCTTAGTTTTAAAAGTCTTTCTCTCACCTCAGAAGTTAGTTGTTGCTCAATAGAAATCTTCATTGCACGTTCTATAATTCAGTGATAAAAGTTTTTTTCACAAATTCATACAAATATTATGTGCTGGTGGTTTGATTAAGGTTCTCCCAGGACATCCCTCAGACTGGTGTCTTGTACAGCATCACTATAGGGATGGTTCTGTTATATACAGTTTACAGAGTCCCACAAAGCTCAGCTGTGCCTCTCCCATGATGCACCTGCAGTATCCATGGATTTGCTTTGGCCCAACAAACCACTGATGAATATAACCTGATGGATTTTACAAAAAACTTATTTTTGATCATAACAATGCATTTTCTATTTTTCTATAATTATTATTTATTTTTCCGACATATTTGCCAAACCGGAAATATGACGACCTGAAGTGGAATAAAAGTGAGCTAAGAAAAAAACAAACTGTGTGTATTTCTTCATGCAACTTCTGAATTGTATATTTTTGTTCTTATATTGGAACATGAATATGGTGGTGGTGCTGTGTTATAGCTTTGGTATGTATGGCTGTCTCTGGTGCTGGCTCTCTTGTCTTTGATAATGTAACTACCAACAGCAGAAGCAGAATGAACTCTGAACTCTATATGTAGAGTTCTGGAACAAATTCTTATGAACAGGTAAATGGTAAAATGGTAGGCATTTATATAGCGCCTTTATCCAAAGCGCTGTACAATTGATGCTTCTCATTCACCCACACACTCACACACCAATGGCAATTGGCTGCCATGCAAGTTACCGACCAGCTCGTCAGGAGCATTTGGGGGTCAGACATGAATAATGAAAAATAATAAATATACAAGAATACCAATATAAACTAACTGACAGAACTCAGGAACATAACAACAAAAGGCTACATTTCAACGTAAATGATTCAAGATATATTGTTTTTTAATGCAAATAATAGATAACGTTACTTGTCAATTAATTCAACAATGTGTTTCATGAATTAAGCCAAATGGCAGCTCATATAGGTGCACCCATGGCTAATTCTGCTTCTGCCTTGAATGATCCATTGTGGGAAGGCAGAACACAGGCGGGGCTGGAGTTTAGTAGGGTGGCTTCTGGCATGAAGGCTGCCCTTCTCCTATTCATTCTGCAGTGCAGGCAGTGTAAGTGCCGACCCGAAGGCAGCATTTCAAAGGCCGCAATGAGAATGTGTGTGGGGTCTGTAAGGATCTGTAAATAGGCTGCACTCCTGGTTCGACACCCCTGGTGTAGAGGATAAGGAGCAGTGGTGAGAGGCTAGTGGAGGTTTGCAGTGAACATGTACCTATTATATTAGATATACTATAGATAATAGATCTAATCATTTCCACCACACCCTTTCATTAGCATCACAGCCAAATCAGTGGTGGGAATGACAAAAGTTAAATCATTGGCTTATAATGATGTTTGTTGTTTTATTTATTATGTACTCATTTGCTTTCATTTTTAATGTATCTATAAAATGTGTCATACTCTTTGCATTTTAGTTCCATGATTTTATAGATGTCAAGACATTTAAGTTAATGTCAAAGCAGGAGCTTTCCATTTTCATTCTGTGGACAGTTTTGCTCTTGAGGAATGGGCTTGAAATATTTTGCCAAAAATGATCATTTTGAAAGCTTTTCTAAACCAACTGTAAAAGAAAGCATAAACAATAGGATTACTTGTTGAATTTAAATAGCCAATCCAGACAAGTGTATCAAACAAAACAGGTGGAATAGAATAATTGATCAGTGGGTCGATTATGTTACACACAAAAAACGGTAACCAGCATGTCAGGAATACCCCCATAACAATGGCCAGGGTCTTTGTCGCCTTTCGCTCCATTTTGCTTGAAGATGTGCTGTTTCCAGGTTGTACGTGCTGACATGCAGTGCTGTGAATTGATCGGGCTTGCTTCAGTGCAATGTGTAAGATTTTCTGATATATGGTAACCATAATGAACCCTGGTATGTAAAAAGATAGGACTGAACCTATAATAGCAGATGTCTTGCTATGGAAAATAAAACAGCCTCCAAAACAATGAAAGTTATTGTCGTAAAAATCTTCAATACCCAAAATGTTCAGTTTCATAAATATCATTCCAAACCCAATGATGAAAAATAGGTTCCAACTGATCAGGATCATGATCAATGCAGTACAAGTGGTGATCTTGGTCCGGTAATGTAGTGGCTGACAAACTGCATAATAGCGATCAATGGAAATGAAAGTAAGATTTAAAATGGAAACCTTGGATAGCATTACATCTGTGCTTGAATGGATTTTACACAGCGTGTCTCCCAAGTACCAGCATGTCTCAATCGTGCGCACCATGCTAGGGGGCATGATGACTATTGCCAGAAGAAAGTCCGTCACTGCCAGAGAGAGGATGAGGTAGTTGGTTGGAGTCTGTAGCTGTTTGAAATGAGTAATGGAAATGACGACAAGGAGGTTTCCACACATGGTTAGAACAATGATGGTCATGAAGAAAATATACAGTGGAATCCGTATCACTGTTGGGTAGGTGATCTTTGGGCAAGATCTATTCACAGACTCATAACAGAAGTTTGAATGTTCAATCATCCCAGATTGACTGAAATTCATTATTTCAGTGGCAAGTGACAAGATATAAATCCTTATAGTGGTTACACCTGTTGGAAGAAAAAAAAGGAGCAAAATAAATTCATAAAACCATGCAGACATGGACATGTCAGAATGGGGAAGAAATGTGATCTAAGTGACTTTGATTGTGGAATAATCTCAGAAACTGCTGATCTCCTTGGATTTCAGGCACAACAATCTCTAGAGTTTGCAGAGAATGGTGCAAAAAACACAAAAACATCCTGTGAGGAGTAGTTCTGCGGGTAAAAATGCCTTGTTAATGAGCGAGGTCAAAGGTGAATGAGCAGACTGATCGAAGCTGACAGGAAGGTGACAGTAACGTGACAGAACCACACATTAAAACAGTGATATGCAGAAGAGCATCTCTGAACACACAACGGATAAAACCTCTAAGTGGATAGGCTACAGCAGCAGAAGACCAAAAAGTCAAAAAATAAGTAATAAATACCTTATAAAGGTCAGGTCTTTTGACTTTGAAAATTAAAATGCAAAGAAGGTATTCTACTTTCTATTTGAATTTTACTGTTTTTCCATAACCAAGTTAAAATGACACCATAATAAGTCTTGCTCCACCAAAATGGGGAGACTATGTATAAAATATGTATCACTGTAATTTCATTTAATACAGTGGGTTAATTTCTTTTGGGGGTTTTCTTCTGCAGGTTGAATTTTGTCCAAAATACTTGAGTGGTTCCGACAGTAGGAGCAGCATTTTGGCTCGTTTGTAGCAAGATTTCCCAAAATCCATAGTGGTTTAGGGTTTGCTTTTCACACAACCACCACTAGGTGGCAAATGTGAGCACTCTACTCCACAGCTGTTTTGAGCCCACCCTTGCCAGCCTGATGGACTTAATTTGCCTAGGCCTGAAATACCTTGTTTTCAGTGAAATTATTATGAATTTATACATGGTAGCACAGTAGGTAACCAACAGTATGACAAAAAAAATCATGTGTTTTACGTATTGATTTGCAAAATTGTTAAAAACAACTACACAGCAGAGATGCGCTCCATTCAGTCTCATTCACATTCGGTTATGCTCAGTAGTTAAACACAGGGAGAATTTAAGCATGTAGCAAATGTCTCCCTGTATATACGTACGTAATGTTTATATGGCACATCAATGCATACAATCACCATAAATCGACATTGCTAATAGGAATACATGCATTCAGTGGCCCACCAGGCTTTTTTGGAAACTATTTGAAGCCTACATAAACCAGGTGACTGCCCTGGACCAGGTTAGCTGTGCAGCAAACATTGCCCTGGTGATTTACGGCAATTTAAAGTAACTGAGCTTCGTAGTATAGAAAACCCAGGGTTAGCTCTGTAATCTCATTTCATAGTACACCCCCAGCTCCATACTCAACAGCTAAAGCTATATTTTGAAACAGAGGGTAGTTCATCATTTCAAACTGGTCATAGCTGGATTTTCCAACAGGGTTGTCTGCATTCTGAGAAAGATACAGAAATTGCACCCATAAATCCATGTTTAAAACTTTTTATCTGAGTTGTATAATTGTTTCAATGAGTTAGTCAGTGTCATCATAATAAAATCCTTTTATCATTGTTTGAAATCAAGACAGACATATTGCCATTATGACAAAACCTGGAAGAATGTTGGTTACAGTAACTTCAAATCAGTCTCTCTTTCTATAGTACAATATAGTACAAAATAACCAATACATCACAGTACAGTTCATGTATTCTCTATGAACTTCGAACATGCATTTATTGTGAACCGAAATAGCATGAAGAATTACAATACTGCACAATTGTCCACCTGTTTTCCCCTTCAGAATGTTTGTATGATTGATGACATTGTAGATCATTCCACATTCGGTTGACTAGCCTCTTCCATTGTAAGACTATTGCCTCTTCCTCTGTTTTGTGGTCTTCTCCTAACCATACCACCACGCATCCTTACTCCTCTTCCTCTTGGATGAGCAGGCACTCACCTCTGTTTGCCTAAGAAGGTTCCACCATGTTCAGAAAGTGTAGTACTGTAATTGTGTTGCCTCTGTTCCCTACAATAATTTGTAAAATTTCCCTTTCTAAGTAAAATCTAAGATTCACCTGACGAGCAATGTGTGAAAGAGACTGAAGTTACTGTAACAAATGTTTTGCCAGGGTGCACTGTCATAATGTCAATATGTCTAACCATTTTGTCTTGATTTCAAACAATGATAAAGAGACTTTTCATTTTGATGCCATTCATTGAAACAATTATTTGATTTTGAAAAAGTTAAAGATTTTCAGTGTGCTATGTGCTTGTAAAGGCAAACCATAATGCTGTGCTGTATGCATAAAATGTTTTGGCAAATGCACCTACAGTTAAGAGAACATAAAAAATGGGCCAAACCGATTGAGAAAAACTGTATTAAAAAGCCCCTGTTTTATAATCTCCCTGAAACAGATTGGAAATGCAGTTATAAGTAAGTTATTTTCTGGACTTAAAGTGCCAACAAGGTTTTGAAGAATTGAAAACAAATAAGTTGTTAGAAATAACTGTATCCTTCATGAATAGATAGATAGCTATATTATTCTACTATTATTTTCAATGCAGCTTTATTATGCGGTGGAGAATAACGGGCATCAAATGCTTGAGTCGACTTGAACCTGTGACAGTACAGGTAGCAGAAGTATCTGACATGAACCTCAGCATTCTGAGCCACCAAACTGCCCTTTAACAAACTGCCTACTCACAATCATCTTATCCTAAATTTACAAATAGTATTTTAGTAGGATATAAGACTCTTCACAGTCCATTTTAATTTTCATCTTCTTTCGGGTAGGAATGTAGGAATGTTCTGCCTTGTCTTGGGAGAAATTTTAACACTCTGCACGGCATCATTAACGACATTGTTCAAGCTATTTTCATAAGAACTGCAGTGGTACATTGTTAGTTTGGCCGTTGTTTGGGAGACACACCCTTGGACATAGCTACATATTCAGAGCTTCATTTCAAATATAAAGTACTGGAGCAAAGAGCAAAAAATATTTTCTCAAGTATCATATTATATTTTTTTGTATATTATCTCAATTGTGTTTGATTTCATTAAAAAGTGCTACAGTAAAAAATAAAAAGGATTACCACTGAGCAGGCAAGCAAACTATAAAAAAAGAATATGTTATGATATATAGTATCAAGGATATTATATCTGCATTGCAAGTTAAAATGACTTAGCTTAAATATGTGTTGATGAGTACATGACTACATTCATTCCAGGGTTACCAGAACAGAAGTTTACTTCTGAAACATATTTCTTAGTTTTAAAAGTCTTTCTCTCACCTCAGAAGTTAGTTGTTGTTAAATAAAAATCTTCATTGCACGTTCTATAATTCAGTGGTAAAAGTTTTTTTCACAAATTCGTACAAATATTATGTGCTGGTGGTTTGATTAAGGTTCTCCCAGGACATCCCTCTGACAGGTGTCTTGTACAGCATCACTATAGAGATAGTTCTGTTATATACAGTTTACAGAGTCCCACAAAGCTCAGCTGTGCCTCTCCCATGATGCACCTGCAGTATCCATGGATTTGCTTTGGCCCAACAAACCACTGATGAATATAACCTGATGGATTTTACAAATAACTTATTTTTGATTATTACAATGCATTTTCTATTTTTCTATCATTATTTTTTTATTTTTCCGACATATTTGCCAAACCGGAAATATGACGACCTGAAGTGGAATAAAAGTGAGCTAAGAAAAAAACAAACTGTGTGTATTTCTTCATGCAACTTCTGAATTGTATATTTTTGTTCTTATATTGGAACATGAATATGGTGGTGGTGCTGTGTTATAGCTTTGGTATGTATGGCTGTCTCTGGTGCTGGCTCTCTTGTCTTTGATAATGTAACTACCGACAGCAGAAGCAGAATGAACTCTGAACTCTATGTAGAGTTCTTGAACAAATTCTTATGAACAGGTAAATGGTAAAATGGTAGGCATTTATATAGCGCCTTTATCCAAAGCTCTGTACAATTGATGCTTCTCATTCACCCACACACTCACACACTCACACACCAATGCAATTTATCGACTAGCTCGTCAGGAGCATTTGGGGGTTAGGTGTCTTGCTCAGGGACACTTCGACACAGCCCGGGCAGGGAATCGAACCGGCAACCCTCCGACTGCCAGACGACTGCTCTTACTGCCTGAGCCATGTCGCCCAGGTGAAATGAGGATTAACATGTACCAACATGATGGAAAGAGGTGGCGGTTGGGGTGGGGTGGGAGTGGGGTAGGATATTTTTCACAACAAAAAACTGTAGAGGGGAGTTGCAGAAGACTGCCAGAGCACTGGTCTGTTGGCTACTGCCTAATGCGGGTTTTCTCCGCCGAGTTTTCGTTAGGGGGGTTACTGCCGTAGCCATAGCGCATGTGAGTGCACCCATTAGGCATTGGGGCAGCAGATTGAGGTGGGCTTGTGCTGCCTACTTCTGGGGTCCTCTGCAGCTCCCTGCTGTTTGGCCAAAGGCTTCAAGCACATGGTCACCGCGGGCTGCCACAAGGAGGCACAGCAGAAGTCTGGGTGGTGGAGAGGCTACATACTGACATGGAAAGACTTACACACTCTGCTTTTCCACAACTCAGTTGAGCTGGTCAGCAGCAGCATCGGGAAGCGAGAAGCAAGCAAGCAGACAGGTATACCACTACGCAAGCATGCAACTATGCTACTCAGGCGGGCTCCACTAGGCACATCACACCACACTGTGGACCTAGTCCACCAGCCCACATAATTACTGTGTAGGCTACATGACTGACATGATCCCTACAACACTGAAAGTTTCTGCACACACAAGGACATTAGTGTTTCTTTCCCTCAGATTTCCCCACTTGTTCTGAATACACCTAATGTTACTTGTCAGTTTCCCTCAGCGAAAAAGCGAAGAAGCTTGGTTAACTAGCTAGTTACATTCTCTAAAAGTACATAAAACCTAGATGTTACCTTGTGTGACAAGCCAATTTGGTGGCTCAACATTTTGCTGTGGCATTGCACATTAAGCTATTTTTCTACATTTTGCAGTGGCCTGTATGATTTGTCATTACACAGTAGGTCTACATTAAGGCAATGAAAGCCACATAATGTGCAACATTTTATATTCGTACACTTTTGAGAATACATTCAACATGTATGAGAGTGCATAACAACAAATCAAGGCGGGGGTGACATCGTTTTGTTATTTAAATATCTTGGTATGTATTGGTGTTCATGATCACAACTATCTGAACAGGTGCTCCTGGACCTGTAGAATTTTTCATATATATAAAAAAAAGTCCACCCGCCATATTTCAAATGTATTCCTACATAAGTTTCACCAAATGCAGTACCATGTAATTCCAATGGAGGGAAGAAGGGTGAAACCACACCAGAGAAGGGACTTGTGCCCCCTCCAGCCAATGCCTCGATTCCTTGATGGCCAATTTGACTGCTAGCAGTTCCCTATTGCCAATGTTCGAGGCATCCACTTCCACAATAAACTGGAGGGTGGGATCCTGGTGAATGAGGAAAAGGGGCTGTCGTGAATGGCTTGCCTGCAAGATGCGATTACCTGGTCCACTAACGAGGACCAGGTGAAAATAATAAAGCCCCCTGGTGGTCACGACCGATACTACCTCCCACCCTGACAGCATTGGGTAAGTCCAGCTTGGTGAATATACTGGCCTCCTGCAATTGTTCAAAAGCTGAGGCCATGAGAAGGAGAGGATAACAGTTCTTGACGGTGATGTAATACCACGCCCGCTAGTGGCCAACTCACTCAATGGCCAAAGATTGGCTAACATCACCCACACTAGCATCCCCCTGAAACTGCTCATCTCCGGTCCGCTGGGTCCATCTTGGTTAGAACGTACTGTTAGGTACCATTCAGAAGACCCAAGCACAGACCAGGGGATATTCAGAAAACATTGTTTATTCAGTCCAGGTGAAAATCCAGATAGTCAGAAAGACACAGACATCACAGGCGAAGACGAATGCAATGAAATATGAAAAATAAACTGAGGATCAGACATGAATAATGAAAAATAATAAATATAAAGGAATAACAATATAAACTAACTGACAGAACTCAGGAACATAACAACAAAAGGCTACATTTAACATAAATGATTCGAGATATATTGTTTTTTAACGCAAACAATAGATAATGTTACTTGTCAATTAATTCAACAATGTGTTTCATGAATTAAGCCAAATGGCAGCTCATATAGGTGCACCCATGGCTAATTCTGCTTCTGCCTTGAATGATCCATTGTGGGAAGGCAGAACACAGGCAGGGCTGGAGTTTAGTAGGGTGGCTTCTGGCATGAAGGCTGCCCTTCTCCTATTCATTCTGCAGTGCAGGCAGTGTAAGTGCCGACCCGAAGGCAGCATTTCAAAGGCCGCAATGAGAATGTGTGTGGGGTCTGTAAAGATCTGTAAATAGGCTGTACTCCTGGTTCGACACCCCTGGTGTAGAGGATAAGGAGCAGTGATGAGAGGCTAGTGGAGGTTTGCAGTGAACATGTACCTATTATATTAGATATATCATAGATAATAGATCTAATCATTTCCACCGCACCCTGTCATTAGCATCACAGCCAAATCAGTGGTGGGAATGACAAAAGTTAAATCATTGGCTTATAATGATGTTTGTTGTTTTATTTGTTATGTACTCATTTGCTTTCATTTTTAATGTATCTATAAAATATGTCATACTCTTTGCATTTTAGTTTAATGAATTTTATAGATGTCAAGACATTTAAGTTAATGTCAAAGCCGGAGCTTTCCATTTTCATTCTGTGGACAGTTTTGCTCTTGAGGAATGGGCTTGAAATATTTTGCCAAAAATGATCATTTTGAAAGCTTTTCTAAACCAACTGTAAAAGAAAGCATAAACAATAGGATTACTTGTTGAATTTAAATAGCCAATCCAGACAAGTGTATCAAACAAAACAGGTGGAATAGAATAATTGATCAGTGGGTCAATTATGTTACACACAAAAAACGGTAACCAGCATGCCAGGAAAACCCCCATAACAATGGCCAGGGTCTTTGTCGCCTTTCGCTCCATTTTGCTTGAAGATGTGCTGTTTCCAGGTTGTACGTGCTGACATGCAGTGCTGTGAATTGAGCGGGCTTGCTTCAGTGCAATGTGTAAGATTTTCTGATACATGGTAACCATAATGAACCCTGGTATGTAAAAAGATAGGATTGAACCTATAATAGCAGATGTCTTGCTATGGAAAATAAAACAGCCTCCAAAACAATGAAAGTTATTGTAGTAAAAATCTTCAATACCCAAAATGTTCAGTTTCATAAATATCACTCCAAACCCAATGATGAACAACAGGTTCCAACTGATCAGGATCATGATCAATGCAGTACAAGTGGTGATCTTGGTCCGGTAATGTAGTGGCTGACAAACTGCGTAATAGCGATCAATGGAAATGAAAGTAAGATTTAAAATGGAAACCTTGGATAGCATTACATCTGTGCTTGAATGGATTTTACAGAGCGTGTCTCCCAAGTACCAGCATGTCTCAATCGTGCGCACCATGCTAGGGGGCATGATGACTATTGCCAGAAGAAAGTCCGTCACTGCCAGAGAGAGGATGAGGTAGTTGGTTGGAGTCTGTAGCTGTTTGAAATGAGTAATGGAAATGATGACAAGGAGGTTTCCACACATGGTTAGAACAATGATGGTCATGAAGAAAATATACAGTGGAATCCGTATCACTGTTGGGTAGATGATCTTTGGGCAAGATCTATTCACAGACTCATAACAGAAGTATGAATGTTCAATCATCCCAGATTGACTGAAATTCATTATTTCAGTGGCAAGTGACAAGATATAAATCCTTATTGTGGTTACACCTGTTGGAAGAAAAAAAAGGAGCAAAATAAAAAATACACCTTTGAGCATCAGGTATATACACTCAGTGAGGAAATAAATGCATAAAACCATGCAGACATGGTCAAGAGTTTCATCTGTTGTTTACACCAAATGTCAGAATGGGGAAGGAATGTGATCTAAGTGACTTTGATTGTGGAATAATCTCAGAAACTGCTGATCTCCTTGGATTTCAGGTACAACAATCTCTAGAGTTTGCAGAGAATGGTGCAAAAAACACAAAAACATCCTGTGAGGAGTAGTTCTGCAGGTAAAAATGCCTTGTTAATGAGCGAGGTCAGAGGTGAATGAGCAGACTGATCGAAGCTGACAGGAAGGTGACAGTAACGCAAAGAACCACACTTTAAAACAGTGATATGCAGAAGAGCATCTCTGAACACACAACGGATAAAACCTCTAAGTGGATAGGCTACAGCAGCAGAAGACCAAAAAGTAATAAATACCCTATAAAGGTCAGGTCTTTTGACTTTGAAAATTAAAATGCAAAGGAGGTATTCTACTTTCTATTTGAATTTTACTGTTTTTCCGTAACCAAGTTAAAATGACACCATAATTAGTCTTGCTCCACCAAAATGGGGAGACTATGTATAAAATATGTATCACTGTAATTTATATGTATCACTTAATACAGTGGGTTAATTTCTTTTGGGGGTTTTCTTTTGCAATTTGAATTTTGTCCATTGGGAAAAAATACTTGAGTGGTTCCGACAGTAGGAGCAGCATTTTGGCTTGTTTGTAGCAATATTTCCCAAAATTTATAGTGGTTTAGGGTTTGCTTTTCACACAACCACCACTAGGTGGCAAATGTGAGCACTCTACTCCACAGCTGTTTTGAGCCCACCCTTGCCGGCCTGATGGACTTAATTTGCCTAGGCCTGAAATACCTTGTTTTCAGTGAAATTATTATGAATTTATACATGGTAGCACAGTAGGTAACCAACAGTATGACAAAAAAAATCAGGTGTTTTACGTATTGATTTGCAAAATTGTTAAAAACAACTACACAGCAGAGATGCGCTCCATTCAGTCTCATTCACATTCGGTTATGCTCAGTAGATAAACATAGGGAGAATTTAAGCTTGTAGCAAATGTTTCCCTGTATATACGTACGTAATGTTTATATGGCACATCAATGCATACAATCACCATAAATCGACATTGCTAATAGAAATACATGCATTCAGTGGCCCACCAGGCTTTTTTGGAAACTATTTGAAGCCTACATAAACCAGGTGACTGCCCTGGACCAGGTTACCTGTGCAGCAAACATTGCCCTGGCGATTTACGACAATTTAAAGTAATTTAAAGTGAGCTTCGTAGTATAGAAAACCGAGGATTAGCTCTGTAATCTCATTTCATAGTACACCCCCAGCTCCATACTCAACAGCTAAAGCTATATTTTGAAACAGAGGGTAGTTTATCATTTCAAACTGGTCATAGCTGGATTTTCCAACAGGGTTGTCTTCATTCTGAGAAAGAGACAGAAATTGCACCCCTAAATCCATGTTTAAAACTTTTTATCTGAGTTGTATAATTGTTTCAATGAGTTAGTCAGTGTCATCATAATAAAATCCTTTTATCATTGTTTGAAATCAAGACAGACATATTGCCATTATGACAAAACCTGGAAGAATGTTGGTTACAGTAACTTCAAATCAGTCTCTCTTTCTATATTACAATATAGTACAAAATAACCAATACATCACAGTACAGTTCATGTATTCTCTATGAACTTCGAACATGCATTTATTGTGAACCGAAATAGCATGAAGAATTACAATACTGCACAATTGTCCACCTGTTTTCCCCTTCAGAATGTTTGTATGATTGATGACATTGTAGATCATTCCACATTCGGTTGACTAGCCTCTTCCATTGTAAGACTATTGCCTCTTCCTCTGTTTTGTGGTCTTCTCCTAACCATACCACCACGCATCCTTACTCCTCTTCCTCTTGGATGAGCAGGCACTCGCCTCTGTTTGCTTAAGAATGTTCCACCATGTTCAGAATGTGTAGTACTGCAATTGTGTTGCCTCTGTTCCCTACAATAATTTGTAAAATTTCCCTTTCTAAGTAAAATCTAAGATTCACCTGACGAGCAATGTGTGAAAGAGACTGATTTGAAGTTACTGTAAAAAATGTTTCGCCAGGGTGCACTGTCATAATGTCAATATGCCTAACCATTTTGTCTTGATTTCAAACAATCATAAAGAGACTTTTCATTTTGATGCCATTCATTGGAACAATTATTTGATTTTGAAAAAGTTAAAGATTTTCAGTGAGCTATGTGCTTTTAAAGGCAAACCATAATGCTGTGCTGTATGCATACAATGTTTTGGCAAATGCACCTACAGTTATGAGAACATAAAAAATGGGCCAAAGCGATTGAGAAAAACTGTATTAAAAAGCCCCTGTTTTATAATCTCCCTGAAACAGATTGGAAATGCAGTTATAAGTAAGTTATTTTCTGGACTTGAAGTGCCAACAAGGTTTTGAAGAATTCAAAACAAATAAGTTGTTAGAACTAACTGTATCCTTCATGAATAGATAGATAACTATATTATTCTACTATTATTTTCAATGCTGCTTTATTATGCGGTGGAGAATAACGGGCATCAAATGCTTGAGTCGACTTGAACCTGTGACAGTACAGGTAGCAAAAGTATCTGACATGAACCTCAGCATTCTGAGCCACCAAACTGCCCTTTAACAAACTGCCTACTCACAATCGTCTTATCCTAAATTCACAAATAGTATTTTAGTAGGATATAAGACTCTTCACAGTCCATTTTATTTTTCATCTTCTTTCGGGTAGGAATGTAGGAATGTTCTGCCTTGTCTTGGGAGAAATTTTAACACGCTGAACGGCATCATTAATGACATTGTTCAAGCTATTTTCATAAGAACTGCAGTGGTACATTGTTAGTTTTGTCGTTGTTTGGGAGACACACCTTTGGACATAGCTACATACTCACAGCTTCATTTCAAATATAAAGTACTGGAGCAAAGAGCAAAAAATATTTTCTCAAGTATCATATTATATTATAATTTTTTGTATATTATCTCAATTGTGTTTGATTTCATTAAAAAGTGCTACAGTAAAAAATAAAAAAGATTACCACTGAGCAGGCAAGCAAACTATAAAAAAAGAATATGTTATGATATACAGTATCAAGGATATTATATCTGCATTGCAAGTTAAAATGACTTAGCTTAAATATTTGTTGATGAGTACACGACTACATTCATGCCAGGGTTACCAGAACGGAAGTTTACTTCTGAAACATATTTCTTAGTTTTAAAAGTCTTTCTCTCACCTCAGAAGTTAGTTGTTGTTCAATAAAAATCTTCATTGCACGTTCTATAATTCAGTGATAAAAGTTTTTTTCACAAATTCATACAAATATTATGTGCTGGTGGTTTGATTAAGGTTCTCCCAGAACATCCCTCCGACAGGTGTCTTGTACAGCATCACTATAGGGATGGTTCTGTTATATACAGTTTACAGAGTCCCACAAAGCTCAGCTGTGCCTCTCCCATGATGCACCTGCAGTATCCATGGATTTGCTTTGGCCAAACAAACCACTGATGAATATAACCTGATGGATTTTACAAAAAACGTGTTTTTGATTATTACAATGCATTTTCTATTTTTCTATCATTATTTTTTATTTTTCCGACATATTTGCCAAACCGGAAATATGACGACCTGAAGTGGAATAAAAGTGAGCTCAGAAAAAAACAAACTGTGTGTATTTCTTAATGCAACTTCTGCATTCTATATTTTTGTTCTTATATTGGAACATGAATATGGTGGTGGTGCTGTGTTATAGCTTTGGTATGTATGGCTGTCTCTGGTGCTGGCTCTCTTGTCTTTGATAATGTAACTACCGACAGCAGAAGCAGAATGAACTCTGAACTCTATGTAGAGCTCTTGAACAAATTTTTATGAACAGGTAAATGGTAAAATGGTAGGCATTTATATAGCGCCTTTATCCAAAGCGCTGTACAACTGATGCTTCTCATTCACCCACACACTCACACACCAATGGCGATTGGCTGCCATGCAAGGTACCGACCAGCTCGTCAGGAGCATTTGGGGGTTAGGTGTCATGCTCAGGGACACTTCGACACAGCCCGGGCGCGGAATCGAACCGGCAACCCTCCGACTGCCAGACGACTGCTCTTACTGCCTGAGCCATGTCGCCCAGGTGAAATGAGGATTAACATGTACCAACATGATGGAAAGAGGTGGCGGTTGTGGTGGGGTGGGAGTGGGGTAGGATATTTTTCACAACAAAAAACTGTAGAGGGGAGTTGCAGAAGACTGCCAGAGCACTGGTCTGTTGGCTACTGCCTAATGCGGGTTTTCTCTGCCGAGTTTTCGTTAGGGGGGTTACTGCCGTAGCCATAGCGCATGTGAGTGCACCCATTAGGCGTTGGGGCAGCAGATTGAGGTGGGCTTGTGCTGCCTACTTCTGGGGTCCTCTGCAGCTCCCTGCTGTTTGGCCTAAGGCTGCAAAGCACATGGGCACCACGGGCTGCCACAAGGAGGCACAGCAGAAGTCTGGGTGGTGGAGAGGCTACGTACTGACATGGAAAGACTTACACACTCTGCTTTTCCACAACTCAGTTGAGCTGGTCAGCAGCAGCATCTGGAAGCGAGAAGCAAGCAAGCACACAGGCAAACCACTACGCAAGCATGCAACTATGCTACTCAGGCGGGCTCGACTAGGCACATCACACCACACTGTGGACCTAGTCCACCAGCCCACATAATTACTGTGTAGGCTACATGACTGACATGATCCCTACATTACTGAAAATTTCTGCACACACAAGGACATTAGTGTTTCTTTCCTTCAGATTTCCCCGCCTGTTCTGAATACACCTAATGTTACTTGTCAGTTTCCGAAAAAGCGAAGAAGCTTAACTAGCTAGTTACATTCTTTAAAAGTACATAAAACCTAGATGTTACCTTGTGTGAAAAGCCAAGTCATTTTTGAGACGTTGTGCATTTAACAGGGTTTGAATATGTTGTGCATCAAATAGTTAAAATATTTACTTTTAATTAAATTTTTACCATATCAAGTAAATCAAACATTTTCAGACGACATGGGTACATCCCCTGTCAGACACTGCAGGTGCATTATTTCACACTCCTAAATGCATGTTGTACCTAGGGATGTGACATCATCTAATTTCCAAATTATTATTATTAATTATTATTATGTAAATATTTACATTGGGTGGCACGGATGGTGCAGTGGTTAGCACTGTCGCCTCACAGCAAGAAGGTCCTGGGTTCGAATCCCGGTCGGCCGGGGCCTCTCTATGCACAGTTTGCATGTTCTCCCCGTGTTTGCGCGGGTTTCCTCCGGGTACTCCGGTTTCCTCCCACAGTCCAAAGACATGCAGGTTAGGCTGATTGGAGAGTCTAAATTGCCCATAGGTATGAGTGTGTGAGTGAATGGTGTGTATGCCCTGCGATGGACAGCCGACCTGTCCAGGGTGTATTCCTGCCTTTCACCCAATGTAAGCTGGGATAGGCTCCTGATAGACCCTGTTCAGGAATATTTACATTTGCATTGACATTGTGCAGTGTAACCTCACAGTTGCAGAAATCCCTGTAGTTTACGTCCACTGGTCAATCGTTTTTTTAAATGCATCGGTTAAAATGATAATTCTTCATGTTTTCATCCCTATGGCTTCCGTCTGATAGACTTGATTGGCATGCAATCTGTAAATATGCTGCTGTGAACAACTTTGTGCACTCAAAATTCTGTGGTCATGCATTATTTGGCTGATAGAATATAACTCTGGGTCTATTTTACCATAGGCGACTGGTCTAATGATTTTACTTTTCTGCCAATACAGGTCTCTGTACAATTAGATTTTTTTTTAACATAATGGTAAACTTCCAATTCATTTTATATGGTGTGGAACAATCGTGGTGGTGAGATTAACGTGTCCATTTTTAGTTGAAAGTGAGGAATTTTTGCTTTCAATATCTGATGGATAAATAGCTTAATGATAATGTATTGCTTTATTTTTATGTAGATACCCGTAGGTAGATAAGCAAAGTTCAGTTTGCCATTAGTTTGAATAGCCAATGTCAACGAACTATAGTACTCTAGCATTCAATTCCATGCGGTGCTTGCATTCTTAACCCTCTGAAATGGCCGCCGATTGCTTGTGGACAGCGTATTGTAATATTTAGTGAAACATTTGTCCAATAATATATTGCTTTGTTTATTTGTAGATACAGCATAGTGGACAGCTACATTCAGTTTGCGGGTAGTTTGAATTAGCGTGTCAACGAATAAACACAGATCTTCTGTAAACCTTAAGAAACGACATAATGTTACAATAAGCCATAAATCAACCAACAGCTACAGAAATTATTTGATAACTCTAATACTGTAGCATTCATTTCCCTGTGGTGTTTGCATTTTAAACCCCCTGAAATGGTCAGATTGCTTGCTCAAACTACTGAAGCTTGGTCGATTGCCAGTTTAGAATAATTTAGAACCGCAATAATATGCCAAGTGATGAACATGCATTTATTTTAAACAGAGCTTACCATTTGACCTTCAGAAAAAAAATACCGGTTATCAATTTTTTGTAACCGGTTACAAATCAGTTTTACAAAGCATTGTGCAAATGGACCGTAATGAATGTATTCGCATAAAAGATGGTGTCATTATGATTATTGTATTTATTTTTTATGATCTTCTCAACCTGTTGCTGTCAGAGGATAGCTGCAAGGAAAGGGAGTTTAGGATAGAGAAGTACAGGAGGGGGACAGGTGGGGGAACACTTCTTTTCAGCATAAAATGTGTTGTATAGTTTAGTAAGCAAAATGCAGTATTTCACACTTCATTATATCCATGATATCATTTAGTTTCCATGTGCACTTTTGGAGTCTCCAAATGTCCTCTTTGGAAAAAGCATAGATATAGATTAGAAAAACAATGCAGAATGCTCATTTGTGGTGATGTCCTCAAATTCTAAAGGGGATTTGTGTATTGTGACGTGGCTCCATTATGTTTCAAATCGCACCAGCCACGGCTACAATCATTTGTATCCATCCATCCATCCATCCATTATCTGAACCCGCTTATCCTGATCAGGGTCGCAGGGGGGCTGGAGCCTATCCCAGCATACATTGGGCGAAAGGCAGGAATACACCCTGGACAGGTCGCCAGTCCATCGCAGGGCACACACACCATTCACTCACACACTCATACCTACGGGCAATTTAGACTCTCCAATCAGCCTAACGTGCATGTCTTTGGACTGTGGGAGGAAACCGGAGTACCCGGAGGAAACCCACGCAGACACGGGGAGAACATGCAAACTCCGCACAGAGAGGCCCCGGCCGACGGGGATTCGAACCCAGGACCTCCTTGCTGTGAGGCGGCAGTGCTACCCACTGCACCATCCGTGCCACCCATTTGTATCCAGTCAAAAACAATATCTTTTCTTTGAGAAAATGTAGACGGACTAAACTGTAGCTTTATGATTTTTATATTTGAAATGACTTTTTGTCAGTCTTGATGAGATCAAAACAAGAAATCTTTCAAAATACAGAAATTTTACTCTGTGGACAAATTTGCACTTGAGGAATCAGCTTGAAATACTTTACCAAAAATAATAATTTTGAATGCTTTCCTAAACCAACTATAGTAGAAACCATAAATAACAGGATTACATGTTGAATTTAAATAGGTAATACAGAAAAGTATTTCAAGTAACACAACTGGAATGGAATAATTAATGAATGGATTAATTAGGTTACACATAAAAAAGGGTGCATAGAATGACAAGAATATCCCCATTACAATTGCCAGGGTCTTTGTAGCCTTTCGCTCCTTGTTGCTTGATGGTGTGCTGTTTTCAGAGTGCACATTGTTACAGGCAATGTGAATAGACTGGGCTTGCTTCTGTGCAACATGGAAAATCTTCTGATATATGACCATCATAATGAACCCAGGGATGTAAAAAGAGAGAATGGAAGATATTGAACTTGATGCCTGAGACTGGAATAGAATACAGCCTCCTACACAAGCAACATTTTCATAATAAAAATCTTCAATGCCCAAAATGTTGAGTTCAAGAAATATCATCCCAAACCCAACACAGACAGAAACACTCCAGCAGACTAAGATCATGATCACTGCGGCACAAGTGGTGATCTTGGTTTGGTAGTGGAGGGGTTGACAAACTGCATAATATCGATCAATGGAAATGAAAGAAAGATTTAAAATTGATGCAGTGCACAGCATGAGATCAGTACTTATGTGGATTTTACAGAACACATCTCCAAAATACCAGCATGATTCAATAATATGTACCATATAAGGAGGCATGATGAAGCCTCCCATAAGGAAGTCAGTCACTGCCAGAGAGAGGATGAGGTAGTTGGTTGGAGTGTGCAGCTGTCTGAAGTGAGCAATGGATATGATGACAAGGAGGTTTCCACACAAAGTTATAACAATAACGACCATATAGAAAATATGCAGCAGAACCCGTATCACTGTTGGATAGATGATCTTCGGGCAAGACTTATTCAGAGACTCATAACAGAAGTATAAATCTTCGCTCATTGCAGTTTGACTGAAATTCATTGTTTTATCATTTCAAATATGATGGTTTGCTAAAGAAAAATGTAGCTACCTTTGAGCAGGCCACGATTCACATCATATGCATGATATCGACCAATGCTACAGCAAAATCAAATGTCAGTGGCATCGCAGGTTTCTCCTCATGAATGTATTGATTATGATTATTTCCGCCTCACACCTCACCATTCAATTATAATAATAATGGCGTGTCCATTAGGACCCTGCATTCCAAGTCAATAGTACATTTCTCTTTTCAATTTGAATAATTTCAGTTTGATGTTGATTAAAATGAATAAAATTTAAATATTGAGCCACTTGTCTGAAATATATTAAGGGTTTCCCAAGACTTCCCTCAGTCTGATGTCTTGTTGCAATGTGCAGCATCAGTGGGGATGGATCTGATATATACTGTCTGCTAAAACTTTTGTGTGACCATGCTCTTACACCCCCAGCTCCATGCACCAACCACAAGCCTCCCAAAGTGAAGCTCTATCCTCAAGTGGCTAAAGAGTAAACTTCAATGCCTGGTTGCAAAAATAACTTTTGAAAAATAAACCCTGCTTTGCCCATGGTGAAAGAAGGCCGCTATTCCCTGTGGAAATATAATTTACACAAACAAATGATGGTTTGACTCGCTGATCCCATCTCTTCTAATGTCTCCACTGGAACCAATTCTTTTAAATCACTGCAGCAATATTCCAAAATATGGGTCAATTTCAGGGCATGTAATGTAGCTTCTTACATTACCATTTGACCATCCTGACTGCCCCCTCCTGACTGCCCGCTGTATACAAAGGATTCATCTTTCCATACACTCTTGCTCACTTGCTAGCTTGCAATCTCTCTATCTGTCTTGCTTGCTTGCTTGCTTGCTAGCGAGCAATCTTTCTCTCTCATTAGCTGGAAATCACATCCATCTACCCATAACTCTTGCTAGCTAACATACTGCACTATTGGGAAACTTTATATCTACCAAAATGTAATGTTAACTGAACATTGTTTGGCTAGTAGCTACTCAGTTCAACCGTTTCTTCACTTAACAATAAACTTTATTGGACAGCAGTGGCATGCCTAGGCCCTGGCTATTGGGCTATAACCCCAGGTCTTTTTTTCATTAGCTCCAGGTCTCTTTTCAAGATCAAATTATTAGGCAATGAATTATAAGTATTGAGAATGTGAAATACAGTGTTAAAAGTATAAAAACTGTTCATGAATATGAGACTGTTGGTGTCAAACATAACTATACCACCCCGCCCCCCATGTGTGGAGGGTGCATCAAGGCTATGAAACCTAGGAGGGTTGAGGTGTGTGTCCATTCATGTTTTTTTAAAACACATTAAAAATTGATTTCCTGCTACCTACAGCCATAAATTCCTTGCAAAAGATATTCAAGTTACAACGTTCACACCCCATATAAAACAACACTCCAGACAATTTGTAAGTTATTTAGATAAGATCAAATACCAGTACTCCTGTCTGATAAGTAGATGTGCGTGATTTGTTTTTCTATTGGCATGTCAGCCAAGAGGGGTAACAAATAATAACCACACTATTTACTTATACTATGAGTTAATTACTTACTGACTTCCACAAACAAAAAACACAAACTAAGCCATTGCTGGAAATTATAAACTAAGCCTAATCTATACCATCAATTTGACACATATATCTGGTTCAGGGTTGCTCACATTCCATTGTTTTTTATTTACAATAGTCTGCGAACATGTTAAACATGTGGGGAGAATGCAGATATAGCAAAAAGCTTTAAAGAAATTATCTGTGGTAGCCTACTTTTTTTTACATTACATTACGTGGCATTTAGCAGACGCTCTTATCCAGAGCGACGTACAACAAAGTGCAAATCAATCACAAGAACAAGTGCAAAAGTAGACCTGAGAGGACAGTACAGTTCCGAGTCCTAGTGTAAACATACAGAAATTCAGAACCCTTGAAGAGTACAATCAACTTTCAAACTAGCATACCACTGTTGGCAGCTAGAATACAGCAACAGCCAATAAAAACAACAATACCTATACAAGTAACGATATCTATACATAAGTGCCATTACGGTCTAAGGCTAATCACAGTGATTGTGAGTTGGGGAGGGAAAGGTGTAGCCTGAAGAGATGGGTCTTCAGTCTGCGCTTGAAGGAGGTCAGAGACTCTGCCGTTCTGACATTCGTGGGACCAGGACAGACAGCAGTCGTGAGCGTGAAGTGCAGGTGTGGTGAGGGGGAGGCACCAGACGGCACGAAGTGGCAGAACGGAGGGGTCTTGTTGGTGTATAGGTCTTGATAAGGGATTGAATATACACAGGGGCTGATCCTTTAACTGCCTGGTATGCGAGCACCAAAGTTTTAAATTTGATGCCTACTTTCTTTGACAAATGTAGGCAATTGTCTTATTTTCTAATTATATGCAAAGATTTCTGGGAAACACATAGCAAAGATGAGTGAACTACAGCGAAGCAAATTAAAATGCCTTAAAACACAAAAGTGGATTCTAGAGAAAAAAGACTAGCAGAAAAGGTAGCCAACTACTGTGTAACTACAGCTAACTACTCTTGGCAGCATGTATCAATTCAGCATTCCGTGCTCAACTGCCGCCACTCTGGGAACGTTTTGGAGCTGATGCCTTTCATGAGTGAGTAGACAACTCAAGGGGATAGGTGTGAGCTTTCCATAATCTTACGGCTGCTGAACCAGCTTGCTATGCATTTTTCATTGTGCGTCATAGATACTTTTGGATGTACTAGATAATCTACTGGATTGGATATTGACTGTGCATGGCACCCAGTAGCTATTGATTGTTTTGACAAGAGCAAAATTCAAGGTGCAAACAGGCGAGTTAAGCATTGTTCAAAACCTCCTACAGGGTTGTAAACTTCCTACACAAGCAACATTGTTATCATAAAAAGCTTTGCTGCCCGATATGTTCAGCTCCCGATGAACTTCATTTAAAAATTGGGTCAGCCAGAGCCATGTTAGCCCCGTTACCCAGTACAATCACAGGTTTACATCTATAGCAAGTCCAGATCCTGTAATTATGCATGTCTATAGATTAATTCTGCTATGCGAATGCAGCGATATTCCTTAACTGCCTATCCCCTGAATATGACACATTATACCTTAAGGGTAGGAAACCGTATGCAAGAAGTGGGCTCTGTTTTACATTAGTTTGGAACAGAAATGACCTAGCTATGCATTTATGCAACAATAACAAGTAGTTCAAGACGGAATTTGCTTGGGTGTAGTCGCGGCAAAAATATAGTTCTGCTGTTTACACTAGCAGAGAGTCTTTCTAATAATCTGGCATCGCCATTTTGTGGTTTCATTGTGTCACAGTTCTTTGTATGATATAAATATGAATGCAACAATAATTTGAGATGTTGATGACTCAACCACAAGGGGGCAGAGTGGATGGGGTTAATCGACCATAAATGTGCCTTTTTCAGACACGAGCAGTTTTGGGAAAGTGATTCTCTGTTCTACTGCTTCTGCAAGTTTCATTTTTGTTTATTAAAAAGGCTATTCAAAGTGAGTCCGTAAATTGGGTAGCCTATAATCTAATTAAAATTGTGTTGAAGAAAGTACAATTTGTAGGCACAAACTTCTTAATGTCATTTGAATCCATAGTGAAAGACACCTGAAGAGTTAACTGAAGGGAAGGCTATGTAAAATGTTGTACATTGTAAGACATGTCAAAGTCAGGAAACTCACCCTTGGTTGTTGAACAAAGATTCATTGTTACCCATCTGAATGAAAAAACCAAAAGTGGCAAAAGTGGGATTCATTTCTGAAACATTTTAATTGGATTTCAGCATTTCTATCACTTCTTTGATCTTTTAAATTTTATGTCAACATTGTCATGTTCTTTTGTTCATTTCATTTGTGGTTCTCAAACATTAGAATAGAAAAACATTAATTCATGCATTTTTCACATTTTGGATATAAGAATAGACCTATGACTCTTCATAAAATAATTTTCCATCATAATGAATAATGCATTTATAATATTTTAAATCACTGATATTCAACCTGATGACGTCAAAACAAGAAATTAATGGGAAATATAGATAAGATATTTTCACTCTGTGCACAAATTTGCTCTTGAGGAATTAGCTTGAAATACTTTACCAAAAATGATCATTTTGAATGCTTTTCTAAACCAACTATAGTAGAAAGCATAAATCATAGGATTACATGTTGAATTTAAATAGGTAATACCGAAAAGTGTTTCAAATAACACAGGTGGAATGGAATAATTAATGTATGGATTAATTAGGTTACACATAAAAAAGGGTGTGCAGCATGACAGGAATACCCCCATAACGATTGCCAGGGTCTTTGTAGCCTTTCGCTCCTTGTTGCTTGATGGTATGCTGTTTTGAGAGTGCACATTGTTACAGGCAATGCTGTGAATAGACTGGGCTTGCTTCTGTGCAACACGGAAGATTTTCTGATACATGACCAACATAATGAACCCAGGCATGTAAAAAGTGAGAATGCAGGTTATTGCACTTGCTGTTTCAGCCTGAAAAAGAACACAACCTCCTACACAAGCAATATTTTCATTATAATAATCTTCACTGCCCAATAAGTTCACCTCCAGAAATAACATTGCAAACCCGACAAAGGCAGACACACTCCAACTGACCAGAATCATAATCACTGTGGCACAAGTGGTGATCTTTGTCCGGTAGTGGAGGGGCTGACAAACTGCATAATATCGATCAATTGAAATAAAAGAAAGAATTAGCATTGATGCAATGTACAGCATTCCATCTACACTCAAGTGGAATTTGCAGAACAGATCTCCAAAATACCAGCATGTTTCAATAAATCGCACCATATAAGGAGGCATGATGAAGCCTCCCATAAGGAAGTCAATCACTGCCAGAGAGAGGATGAGGTAGTTGGTAGGAGTTTGCAGCTGTTTGAAGTGAGCAATGGAAATGATGACAAGGAGGTATAGATGATCTTTGGGCAAGACTTATTCACAAACTCATAACAAAAGTATAAATCTTCAGTCATTGTAAATTCACAGTTTTATATTTTCAAATATAATTGTTATAAATAGATTTCATCAGGATTTTCATCAAAAATGTTCTTCTGTTTATATTCCCGCCTCCCACCTCAGAGTTCAATTACAATAATAATGGTGCCTCCATTAAGTCAATATTTCATTTCTTTCTTTTCAATTTGAAGAATTGCAGTTTAATGTAGAATAAAATGAATGACATTAAAATACAGAGCAACTGAACATGTCTGAAATATATCCAGGAGTTCTCTCAGTCAGATGTCTTGTTGCAATGTTCAGCATCAGTGGAGATGGTTCTGTTATATACTGTTTGTTTGTCCCCTCTGTGCTCCCTAAACTCCTACAGCAGCCATCAACTGTGTTTGCTATTTAAATGTTTCCTAATTAGAAATTTTATACTATTGGGAGAATAGAATGTAAAAATAATTATCATTGCTTACTGAATTTGTTCTTTATTTAGCTCCATACCACAGTTTTTGAATTGTAATCAACAAATCCACATGGGCTTAAAGCATTCATGTCTATTAAAGTATATTTTTTTAATACATTTTGATTTGCAAAACTGAGTGTACAGATTAGGCTACAACCGAGAGTAGGCCACATATTTTTCACTTTTATGTACTGTTTGACCAATTGCGTTATGATTCTGCAGCCTATTTAATGAGTTTGTTAACCCTATCCATAATAAGGGACTGTTTTGTTAGTGTGTTAGTATTTTCAAGTGACAAATGACAAAATGGCAGTGTTTGGGTGACAGAAAAATTAAGAAAACAAAAGTGTTTGAGTGTGGCTTGAGGTGTGTAAATACGGGTTGCTTGCTGTAATAACGTCTGCATTTATTTCTACTGATAATCAGTGGCCAGTATCTCTTTGTGGCCTGGAGATATACATTTGTTAGGCATATACAGAAGTTTTGTGTTTGGCGCTTCTGCTTCAGGAGATCTGCCGGGTGGCAGCAAATATACAAATATATATATATTTTTTTTCCACAATAACTACTTGTTGTTCAGACAACCAGGTGGCATATGTCAGCACTCCACAGCAGTCTGAAATACTTGCAGGTTCCGACAGTAGGGATTTTTCATCATGAGGAGCTTGCATTATCATTACAGAGCTGTAAAGTCTGGAAGTGAATACAGTACCAAAATACTCGGCAGAGGGATCATGGTTATGTTTTGTTTCTATTTATACACAACTCAGATAAAGTTTTAAACATGGATTTCTTTGTAAGGGGCGCTGTCTCTTTTTCTCAGAATGCGGACAACCCTGGTGGAAAAAGCATAGCCTGGAGAGTAGACAGGGCCCCGCTTCTCCCCGGAGAAGCCCCGTCTCAGGCCCCCAAGCCACCTCCGCTCCAGGACCTTGGTCTGGCCCCTGTGCCATGTCTGGCTCATGCTATATCTACTCTCCATGCTCCGGCCTAGTCCCAGGCTCTGGCCCCGGCCTGTGCACTGACTTGGGCTCCAGACCCCTCCAGGTCCAGAAAACAGAACCTCTTTGCCAGCCGGAGACCCTGGGCCTGCCGGAGACCACAGGCCCGCCTGAGACCCCAGGCCCCCCTTGTTCCCTCCCTTCCGAGACCCTCCGAGCTCCCTCCCATTACATTACAAGGCATTTAGCAGATGCTCTTATCCAGAGTGACGTACAACGAAGTGCAGATCAAACACAAGTACAAGTGTGAAGAGGACCTGAGAGGACAGTAAGTTTCCGAGACCCCCAAGCTCCCTTCCGTCCAAGATCTGAGCTCCCTTCCGAGACCCCTATTTCCGTCCTAGACCCCCCAAGCTCCCTTCCTTCCGAAACCCCCCTGAAGGATTCCTCTTGTCCACCCTAGTTCCCTCTCCATGTGTTTCCTTCCCATTCCTGTCCTCTCTCCTCTCCCCAGGTCCCAGTCAGGTAGGAGGTTTGCTTCCCGCCAACATAGCCAGAATATCTCTAACCTAATCTTCCCTCCCAGATCCGCTGGTGTTGATCTCTGTGTGGCTGGTGGCCTCTGGAACTGCCAGTCCGCCACCCAGAAAGCAGATTTCATATCAGCCTATGCCTCCCACCTCAACCTCAACTTTCTTGCCTTAACAGAAACGTGGCTCACACAAGAGAACACAGCCACCCCGGCTGCCCTTTCTTCTGCCTTCTCTTTTTCCCACACACCCAGAACCTCTGGCAGAGGAGGTGGCACATGTCTCCTCATCTCATCCTCATGGAGATCTAGTGTCTTCTCCTCATCCTTCTCCTTCTCCTCTTTTGAATTTCATGCGGTTTCTGTTACTTTCCCAGATGGACATCCTCCTTAGCTCCTCACCAGACAATGGCACTCCCCTGATCCTCCTGGGTGACTTCAACCTGAACTCAGAGTCCACCCAGTCTACCTTTCTCTCTCTCCTTTCTTCTTTTGACCTTACCCTCGCACTTTCCCCTCCCACCCACAAAGCAGACAACCTTCTTGACCTGGTCTTCACAAGGAGCTGCACAACAACTAACCTCTCTGTAACACCACTCCATATATCTGACCACTCCTTCATCTCTTTTTCTCTTCCACTCTCCTCTAACACCCATCCATCTCTCCCACCATCCACTGTCACCTGTCGGCGTAACCTACGCCACCTGTCTACCTCCACCCTCTCATCTGCAATCCTCTCCTCCCTACCATCTGTGGAGTCTTTCTCTAGAGTGTCTCCCGACAATGCTGCTACAACCCTCATGTCCTCCCTCTCATCTTCCTTTGACTCTCTGTGTCCCCTCACCACCAAATTAGCCCAGGCCTCCCCCCCAGTCCTTGGCTTTCTTATGCTCTACGAGCTGTCCAAACCAAACTGCCGGCAGCGGAGAGAAAATGGAAAAGGTTGTGTTTCCCCAGTGATATAGCTTCCTTCCATGCCCTCCTATCATCTTTCTATTCCTGTCTCTCTAGCTAAATCTTCCTTTTTTCACTCCAAAATTAACGCAGCCGCCTCTAATCCCCGCAAACTGTTTTCAACCTTCTCCTCTCTTTACGCCCCCCTTCCCCCCCACCTCCCTCATCACTCACACCTGATAACTTTGTCTCCTTCTTTGAAAAGAAGGTAGATGCCATTTGCAATTCCTTCACCCCACCCTCTCCCCCTGCTGACCCTCCTACCTTCCCGAACTCCATATCCTCCTTTTCTCCCCTCTCTGACTCCATCACTTTGAAACTCCTCTCATCCCACCGCCCGACCACCTGTCCTCTTGACCCCATCCCCTCTTCCCTTCTACAATCTATCTCCAATGACATTCTCCCTTTTCTCTCCTCTCTAATCAACACCTCCCTCTCTTCCGGCACCATGCCCTCTTCCCTGAAGAGGGCCAGAGTCACTCCCCTGCTCAAAAAACCTACTCTTGACCCTTCTGCTCTGAACAACTACCGGCCTGTCTCTCTTCTTCCCTTTCTGGAGTCCCGCAGCGCTCAGTTCTTGGTCCTCTCCTCTTCTCTCTATACACCATGTCTCTTGGTTCTTTTATCTCTTCCCATGGCTTTTCTTACCATTCTTACGCCAATGACACCCAACTCTTTCTTTCCTCCCCCCCAAATACCCTGGTCACCACACAGATCTCTGCCTGCTTGGCTGATATCTCTGCGTGGATGACTTCCCACCACCTGAAGCTTAACCTTGCCAAGACTGAGCTTCTCTACATCCCTGCTAAGGCCTCTCCGACAATTAACCTCTCACTGATTGTTGAGGACTTTGTAGCATCAATCTTGGGGTGACTCTACAAATGTATTATTTTTGTATTTTTCGGGAGGAAAAAGGGAGATGACACATTTATGATGAAAAGTTCTATAACATTTTCATAACGGATTTCAGCATTTCTATCACTTCCTGGATCTTTTAAATTTTATGTCAACATTGTCATCAAACACATTCTTTTGTTTATTTCATTTGTGGTTCTCAAACATTAGAATAGAAAAACATTGATTTATGCATTTGTCCAATTTTTTATGTAATAATATAGCTATGACTTTTGCTCTTTTTAAAATCATTTTCTATCATAATGAATAATGTATTTATAATATTTGAAATCACTGATATTCAACCTGATGATGTCAAAACAAGAAATTAATGGGAAATATAGATAAGATATTTTCACTCTGTGCACAAATTTGCTCTTGAGGAATTAGCTTGAAATACTTTACCAAAAATGATCATTTTGAATGCTTTTCTAAACCAACTATAGTAGAAAGCATAAATCATAGGATTACATGTTGAATTTAAATAGGTAATACCGAAAAGTGTTTCAAATAACACAGGTGGAATGGAATAATTAATGTATGGATTAATTAGGTTACATATGAAAAAGGGTGTACAGCATGACAAGAATACTCCCATAACAATTGCCAGGGTCTTTGTAGCCTTTCGCTCCTTGTTGCTAGATGATGTGCTGTTTTGAGAGTGTACATTGTTACAGGCAATGCTGTGAATAGACCGGGCTTGCTTCTGTGCAACACGGAAGATTTTCTGATACATGACCAACATAATGAACCCAGGCATATAAAAAGCAAGAATGCAAGATATTGCACTCGCTGTTTCAGCCTGAAAATGAACACAACCTCCTACACAAGCAACATTTTCATTATAAAAATCTTCACTGCCCAATATGTTCAGCTCCAGAAACACTGCTACAAACCCGACAAAGGCAGACACACTCCAACTGACCAGGATCATAATCACTGTGGCACAAGTGGTGATCTTTGTCCGGTAGCGTAGGGGCTGACAAACTGCATAATATCGATCAATTGAAATGAAAGAAAGAATTAGCATTGATGCAATGTACAGCATTCCATCTACACTCAAGTGGAATTTGCAGAACAGATCTCCAAAATACCAGCATGATTCAATAATTCGCACCATGTAAGGAGGCATGATGAAGCCTCCCATAAGGAAGTCAGTCACTGCCAGAGAGAGGATGAGGTGGTTGGTTGGAGAGTGCAGCTGTTTGAAGTGAGCAATGGAAATGATGACAAGGAGGTTTCCACACACAGTTATAACAATAATGACCATAAAGAAAATATGCAGCAGAACCCGTATCATTGTTGGATAGATGATCTTCGGGCAAGACTTATTCACAGACTCATAACAGAAGTATAAATCTTCAGTCATTGCAAGTTCGCTGTTTTATATTTTCAAATATAATTGTTATAAATAGATTTCATCAGGATTTCCATTAAAAATGTTCTTCTGTTTATATTTCTGCCTCTCACCTCAGAGTTCAATTACAATAATAATGGTGTCTCCATTAGGACCATTCATTCCAAGTCAATATAACATTTCTTTCTTTTCAATTTGAAGAATTGCAGTTTAATGTAGATTAAAATGAATGACATTAAAATATAGAGCAACTGAACATGTCTGAAATATATCCAGGATTTCACAAGAGTTCTCTCAGTCAGATGTCTTGTTGCAATGTTCAGCATCAGTGGAGATGGTTCTGTTATATACTGTTTGCTTGTCCCCTCTGTGCTCCCTAAACTCCAACAGCAGCCATCAACTGTGTTTGCTATTTAAATAGTTTAAATGTTTCCAAATTAGACATTTTAAAATGTATTTGGGCCAGTTAATTTATTTTGTCACAGGTTGTTGATTGTATGGGAGGGGGGCAATATTTGGGAACGCTCAGAAGTCTGAGATTAAAGTCAGAAAATTGGATGTTATCTGAGATTAAGGCCTGAAAATGAGAAAATGAGCAAGAATAAAGATTTTCTGACATTAAACTTGAATGGTTGTTTCTTGCTGTGCATTATGCCTGCAGTGGATGACATTAACAAATGATAATTTACAATTAGATTTAGCAATATTTTTGCTTTTAACTCAAAATTGCCATATTGTCATAAACATATAGACTTTGACGAGACATTGCCATGAATTGGGTTTATTCAGAAGAACACAAAATAATTTGCGTGATACAATAGCCTTTTTGAATTGTGAGACATGTTCATTCATTAATTTCATTGTGGTTCTTGGAGTGAACATGTGTTATTAACAATCAGAAATGAAAAACCAAGAGAAGGATGGTACATTAACTGTGAACATTAAACAGTTTGCTAATTTGTGAGCCTACTCATAAGCATTTGTTCCAAGCATAGCTGGAGTTTGACTGGGAAGTATGGGGGGGACAAAATATTTTTTTGGGGGTTATACTATTGGGAGAGTATAATGTAAAAACAATTATCATTGCTTACTGAATTTGGCAGATGGACATACCAAAAACATTCAATCAAAATAAGTAAAGTTTAATTTTTTTATTGATTTAGCTCCGTACCACAGTTTAAGAATTGTAATCAAAAAATCCACATGGGGTTAAAGCGTTCATGTGTACAGATTAGGCTACAACCGAGAGTAAGCCACATATTCTTCACTTTTCTGTCCAATTATGATTCTGCAGCCTAAATGCATTTGTATTTTCAAGTGACAAATGACAAAAAGGCAGTGTTTGGGGGACAAAAAAAAAAAAAAAAAAAAGTGTTGGAGTGTGGCTTGAGGTGTGTAACTACAGGTTGCTTGTAATATTAACATATGCATTTATTTCTACTGATAATCAGTGGCCAGTATCTCATTGTGGCCTGCAGATTTACATTTGTTGTGCATATACAGAAGTTTGGCGCTTCTGCTTCAGGAGAAATGTAAAAATTTAAATATATTTTTACATTTTTCCCCCCACAATAACTACTTGTTGTTCAGACAACTAGCACCAGGTGGCATATGTGAGCACTCTAATCCACAGCGGTCTGAAATACTTGCAGGTTCCGACAATAGGGGGGCAGCAGTGCCCTTTTTCATGAGGAGCTTGCACTATCATTACAGAGCTGAAAAGTCAAGAATTGAATACAGTACCAAAATACTCGGCAGAGGGAAACAGACATTTCAATCATGGTTATGTTTTGTTTCTATTTATACACAACTTAGATAAAAAGTTTTAAACATGGATTTCTTTGTAAGAAGTTTTTTGTTGAAAATGGGCGTTGACATTAAGGCAGAACGCAGCACTCTGAATACCAAACATAACCACATGAACTGTTAAAAAAAACTCTTAGCTTATCTAACATGTAAAATAAATGTATTTGATTAAATGTATTAATAATTTTCAAATATATCAATTATCAATTAAATCGCCAAATTCTTCAATAGGCAGAGCAACCTGCTGGATCAACCTTTAAAAATGTAGAACTCACAAGCAGATTAAAATTTAGAAATATATGAAGTTACAACACATATCCATATCAAATCTATAGACAGGTTCCACTACCTTAAACAAAGAACTACAATTCACAAAAGAAAATAATGAAACAAAGAGCCAAACTCCAGTTCCCAAAAACTGAAAGGAAAGCCCAAAGACCCAAAGGCAGCTGAATCTTCCTAAAATGACTTTATGTACTTAAAACAGAAAGGGGGGAAGAACCTTGCCTCAGGGGGGCACAGTGGGAAGCTGGAAACTGGGAGAGGCAGAACTGATTTAGCTGAACTGACAATTTACTTATTAAAGTTCCCTTATGTTGTTAGAAGCAGGATAGAGCAGTATGATATTGTCATCAAAAGATTTTAGCCACTTTCTAAGGAGACCAAACATGAACATTCTAAGAGGTACTCAAGCTCAGTTATTGTATACCTCTGAAGAAAGCGTTTCCTCCTGCTTCTAACAACAGATGTAGTATTTGTAGACCAATAATTCAGTTGCAGCTTGCACCTTCAAGAAACATGTGTTCAGTGTAACAGTACCAAATCACACCATGTTGGTTTCCACTCAACAGGAATTACTTCTAAAAATTCTGATTTCAATCATAAGGATTCAACAACCATCTGTGTATCAACAGATTTTCAATCAATGATTTCAGTTAGATTTCCTCACTTTAAATCAAAACGTAGTTGTTCCTTTCAGCAGGTGGGTGGCGGGGTTGGGTGGGGCAGTGATAGAGACAGAACAGACAGCATTCCATATGAATAAAATGGAGCAGGCCACTTCAGTCATGTGGACAATGCACGTTTGCTCAAATAATTTGCAAACGGTTTTGCCTGCGTCTCAATGCCAATAACCAAAACTGGATACCCAACAAAACTGAAACAAAATTAATACTCACAATAAAATCCACCTGTTATAGCCTTGATTCTCGTTGCACCCAATTTCAATCACTCAAAAACTACATAGAGCAATGTACAAAGACATCCCCCAATCTATGCAAAGTCTGAAAATTGCAAAAAAAAACCAAGATGTAACCACAAACCCACTTCTTATGCATAGTAAGTCACTAATTTTCCAAATCAAATGGACTCCGTAACCCTTTGCAGTTTCCACCTATTTTTTCCACCTATTTTCTACTGGCTTCTTCATTGTATGTAGATTGTGGGGAGATTTCAATAAATTCCTGAATCAAAATGGCTCACTATGTATTTATTTGTGGAAAGGCTTTGTCTTAGTGGTAGGGAGGGGTCAGGCCAGGTGTGAAAAGCCTACTTACCTGGCAGGACCAAATACCACATAAATAGGCAGGTTTCCATTTACGTTTATTTTTACAGTATTAAATGATAATACACTGATGTGTGGTTGCCGACACATACTGTCATGCATTATTTTCATAGGACCCATAAATTCTGGGTCTTGCATCTTTGAACTCTTCGAGCCCATGGTTATTACTTCACCTCACTACTAGTCTGTGCCTTATTATTAATCATTTTTACTTATTTTAATGCGCAAGTTTTTTTAGTGAATTCTTTAAGGTGCACATAATCTAATCAAAGTCAAATTAATCTACGAGACAATTTGCCTCCGCTGTCGACACTAACACGCGCACACACACACACAAACACCTCTTGCACTGGCCCATGTTCAGCCTGCACACTCGACAACAAATTAGACCACATTACCAAAATTACCCAAGGTAATTTACTTTAGAGCTCAGTTCTTTTTTATACATATTTAATCCTTAACACACCAACACCGACACGATCAGATCAACTTTCCTTTCTGTTTGGATGAGAAACTTTGTGAGATTTTACCATACAGATGCAACAAACATATGGACAGAAGCCTTAGAATCTTGACTTTGCAATGCACATATTGACATATAATATGAATAATTTTAAAATGTTTTAAATTAGATGGATAAGACCACTGTGATTTAATCTTTACTCATTAATATGTGAATTTGGCTCCATGCAAATTCGGCCTATTTCGTTCAAACTGAAACGAGGCGATTATTCTCTGGCAGGGAAGGGGTGATGCCATGTGCAAAAACAGAAACTGTAAACCACAATAAAATGACATACAAAAGCATAGTGCATTTCTTCCCTGTGTACTGCAAATTTGTTTAAATATTCAGCAATATGCACATTTGTAAATTCCCACACTCTAACCATTGCATCTCAAAATAATACAAACGTGATGTGTAGTGGCATAACCAGGATTCTAAAATTGGTGTCCTCACACAATCGATATTAGCATACTGTATCTATGTTTGAGGAAAAAGCAGAAATAACTTGGCTAAAAAGATCACGATCATATTGGTAAATACGTGTGCTGTATTGCAACTTCTCTCTGCGTTCGTCTGAATATTCAGTAATGCGCATTTGTGAGTTGCCACTAAAATAATACCTCTGCATACTCCCACACAGTGCACAATGCACTTCCACACAGTGTTGTTTTTTCCCAATGTATATCCTGCAAAGAGCGTGATGCCCCCTTGGTCTTGCAGCTAAACAGGAAATGGCCTTTGAGGTGTTTGTGAATGCCATCTTCATTGTATGTAGTTTGTGTGGTGATTTCAATAAATTCCTGAATCAAAAAAAATTATTTGGTTCTGGCTCACTGAGTATTGCTTTGTCTTAGAGGTAGGGAGGGGTCAGGCCAGGTGTGAAAAGCCTACTTACCTGGCAGGACCACATAGGACCAAATATTAATTGAAGAAAGGCCATTAGCCCTCCAATTGTCAACTGGTGCTGAAAGATAGTCGTGACAACACTACGTTTTTGTAATTTATTTAATATTTCTAATTGGATTTGCTCATTTCAGTGATCCAAAAATGTTGCTACAATTGAATAGTGTTTTTACAGCATTCATGTATGTTTTCAAAACTACTGTTTACAATTGATGTGATTCTAGAGCAATTTACAACCAACATATGATTCTGACCTACTTGCCATATTGTAACTGAGTTTGTGCTGAAAACAAAGACATGAAACACTTTGGAATCACTGTATATAAAGTTGATTAAAATGACACAAATGTCAGAGCATGGCACAGTCACCAGTTTTCCTCATTTTGCCCTTAGACCCCAGAGGGTTAAGGCCTTTCTATTATTATAGTTATAACTATTACTATTAATCAGTCCCAGTCCCAGGGTGTTAGTGAGAGCATACCGGCTCTCGGTGTTTGAATCACTCCCAGAGTGATCGAGCCGTCGGCCCCTAGTCAAACGAGGTATCTTTAAGTAGTTTACTGTGTTCTTTTTAGGATTGCATATTGGTTACCCCACACACATAAGTCTCAGAACTGGACCAGATACCATCGTCCTTCCCCAATTCCACAATCCCTTCGCTTCAAGGGACTCTAACCTTTGGCAGTGTGCACTGTCCATCCGCGTCTCAGACTCTAAGACTGTTCTGTATAGGGAAAAACCAAGTTTAGCAATCCCATCCTTGTCACCAAACTGCCCTTTTTAACATTTCACAGGTCATGATGATGAAACAGATCCACAGTAAAACAATAGCTTTACTTGAGTTTAACTTTCATATTTATTTGCTCAGAAATAATAGAAAGTGAGAGAGATTTGATAAGGATTAAAAATTAAAGGTTATTTTTAATCATGGGATTCTCTTCGTGTTAACACACATTGTCAATTAAGAATCAATTAAGAAAATTACCCTTACACATTTCACCACCAAAACTAGCTACAGCATTCTGCATTATCATAATATTATTAAAAAAGACACTTTGCATTGAACAACCGAATACACAAGCTTCCCAGAAGTCTGCATATCAGCTATGTTGTTATGTTTGTTGAATTGGCAGTATATAATAGACTTAACCTTCTGGGCTGTGTTTTTCAAAGCCATCTTAATGCTACATCATTCATAAGTTATACCTTAAGCTCTACCTTAACGTTTCAGCGTGTTTCCCGAAATGTTCTTGGCTAAGAATACCTTCTGTAAGTGGTACTTTCATAAGGTTGGTCTGGACCACTCTTAGCTATACCTTATCGACCTCTTAGTTACATCTCAATCTGTTAAGCAATATGTACAATAATAATTCTACAGTTGTAGTTGGCGAATAATATTACTAATATACCACATTACTGGGACTGGTTTCATGCAAAGAATAAAAGTGTACATTACGAAGGATGCATGTTGCCTAATTGCCTTTTAAATGATATTCATAAACTTAGGATTTCACACTCTCTGTGGGCTGGAGCGATGTTTAACCATAGTTCTTTCTTTGTTTTGTTAGACACTGTAGTCCTAAAACTGGAAAATCATTCGTTCAAATCAAATCGTTCTCTAACAATATCACCATTTTGTTTGCTGTGAAGCTGTGGGACCGCTTCTTTCTTAGTTTTTTTTTCCGCCATAGCTTATGTTTTCGTGTTGGTGCGTTTTGATTATTGGTGCGCTTTTATTGAAAACATCAGCTATTTACAGAAAATAGTGAATTACGTTGTGTGGCGTAGCGGGATGAGGTGTGATTCCACAATCTGATATCACAAATCGTATATATAAAATGGCGAAAATTATATATATACAGTTGGATAATTTAGTTTGTATGTTTTTCATTCTATTAATAAGTTCCCACCAGTCGTAATAAATGCTATATTTTCAAGTATTCCTGCAGTGTTTTATTCATAAAGAACACTATCGATCTTAGAAAGGTCAATGGGCCTAGTAACATTGCACGTAGAAATGATGCCTTAAGCAGCCTCCTAAGGGATAGTTCAGGGAACATACCTAGAAAAGTAAACAAATTTAGTTAGTATATCTTTCGCGTCTTCGTAAAACCCTAAGAGACACCGTTACCGTGGCTCTGGTTGGTAATGGCTTTGATGCTGAGTTAATAATGTTCTCATGCCATCTTTATGTATGGTTGTTGAAATTCAGTAGTAAAAGTGATTTTACTTTCATCTTTAAAACTTCTGTAGCCTTGGTTGGGGGAGAAGAGACATTGCGCTTCTGACCCAGTTTAAAAATAAACAGCATTCCTAACTGGTTGCTGGTTTAAACATACACAATGCTCATTTGAACCAAGTGTTTTTGTCCTGGAAAATAATGCAGATATAATGATTTATGCAGTTATTTTTTGTAGTTACAATTGTGGCACATTTTGTACGCCTACTCTACAATTGTAACATCGGATAACGTTTTACATTTGTTTAAATTGTCCATCAGCCATCTATGATCACCTCAATGTGTGACTTATTGTAGCAGACAAGTGTACACTCTCTGAAGTCACATTTCACAGCTTTTAATTGCATTACCTTTGAGTAATTAAGTAAGAAATGAAAAATGTTACAATTGTGTCTGTGATCTCCTACCCTATTTAACTGAGGGAAGGAAGCATCTGCATTAATACAAGTGGGCTACAACGTAGGCCTATTTGTGAAACAATTATTCTTATATGTTAACCAATTATTTTGGAAGTGAAGATCATTATTGGTAAATCTAATTTTATGTTTTATTACATTGGTCTGTTTGGTGGGGATTATGAGTGATACAGCCAGCATTGGTCAATTTGTGAAACAATTATTTTTATTTGTTAACCAATTATTTTACAATTCAAGAAAAATCTTAACTTTAGGTGAATCTAATTTTATTTCTGTACAGTTTATAATTATTTGATTATTTATGAGACCGTATTACCTACCTCCAATTTATTGTCCTGAGTTAAAGTTTCTTGTTGTTTTCAGCTCTGTTACCACATTATATGTAAGCTTTCCAATAAGAGAACCATCCTGTTATGTTTATTTTTAAAGAAGGGTGGTGGGGAGCATGTGTTCCAATCTAAGGAGGTGAGGTCAGAACTCACCTCTTTCGACTGATTTCTGATGTACTGATAGTAAAATTAGTAGAGATATTAGTAGAGAAAAGAACAAAGATAATGCTTTTTTGCATTGCAGCTCACAAACTGCTTTATTTTTCCCTGGTGCTCACTTTTTGTTTATCTTCCACTTGAGCATATCCAAAAATACAAAAATCAATCAGAAATTAAAATTTCAATCTGTGGACAGTTTTACTGTTGAGGAATGAGCTTGAAATATTTTACCAACAAAAATAATTTTGAATGCTTTCCTAAACCAACTGTAATAGAAAGCATAAATGATAGGATTGCATGTTGAATTTAAATAGGTAATACAGAAAAATATTTCAATTAAAACAGGTGGAATGGAATAATTAATGAATGGATTAATTAGGCAACACACATAAAAGGGTGTAGAGCATAACAAGAATGTCCCCATAACAATTGCCAGGGTCTTTGTAGCCTTTCGCTCCTTCTTGCTAGATGATGTGCTGTTTTCAGATTGTACATTGTTACAAGCAATGCTGTGAACAGCCTGGGCTTGCTTCTGCGCAACATGGAAGATTTTCTGATACATGAGCAACATAATTAACGCAGGCATATAAAAACAGATCAGGCTAGATATTGTACTTGCTGCTTCAGTCAACATGACACATTCTCCTACACAAGCAACATTTTCATAATAATAATCTTTCCCCAAAATTTCCTGTGCCAGGAATTCCATCCCAAACCAAACAAAGGCAGACACACTCCAAGTGATCAGGACCATTATCCCTGCGGTATAAGTGGTAATCTTAGTCTGGTAGTGTAGGGGCCGACAAACTGCATAATATCGATCAATGGAAATAAAAGAAAGATTTAGCATTGATGCAGTGTACAGCGTGCTATCTAAACTCAAGTGGATTTTGCAGAACACATCTCCAAAATACCAACATGTTTCAATAATTTGCAACATGTAAGGAGGCAAGATGATGCCTCCCATAAGGAAGTCAGTCACTGCCAGGGAGAGGATGAGGTAGTTTGTTGGAGTGTGCAGCTGTTTGAAGTGAGCAATGGAAATGATGACAAGGAGGTTTCCACACAAAGTTATAACAATAATGACTGCAAAGAAAATATGCAGCAGAATCCGTATCATTGGTGGATAGATGATCTTTGGGCAAGAATTATTCATGGACTCATAACAGAAGTATAAATCTTCAGTCATTGCAGGTTCACTGAAATTCATTGTCTTATATTTTCAAATATAATGTTTTACAATAGATGCAGTACACCTACCTATTTGAGGAAGTATAAAGATTTTTTAGCAGGCAACCGTTCATATCATATACATGGCATCTGCCAATATCCTGACTTCAGTGAATATATGTATTAATAAATATCACTGGCATAGCAGGATTTTCATCAGAAATTTAATCAGAAAATGTCTTCTGTTTATACAGTATGTCCGCCTCTCACCTCAGAGTTAACTTACAATAATAATGGTGTCTCCATTAGGACCCTGCATTCCAAGTCAATATTACATTTCTTTCTTTTCCAATTATTAATTGAGCCACTGAACCATGTCTGAAATATATTCAGGATTTCCCAGGACTTCTCTCAGTCAGGTGTCTAGTTGCAAGGTGCAGCATCAGTGGGGATGGTTCTTTTATATACTGTTTCCTTGTCCAACCAAGCCTTAGTGTGACTCACAGTGCTCTCCAAGCCCCTACAGCAGCCATTGTTTTTGCAATTTAAATATTTTAAATGATTGCTGATGAGAAACTTTACAATGTGTTTGGCCCATTTGTTTAATTAATTTCTTTCCCCAGAGCTTGTTCATTGTCAGGGAGGGGATACATTTTCTGGGAAAAAGCATACAAATATCACGGAACCTACCTTGGCTAGCCTGAGCGATATGACGGACAGTTCTGACTTTGCCGAGTTAGAGGACTTTTCGATTTTGACGAAGAAATACAACCTGACAAAATCAGTAGATAAGTATTTACACTGAAGCTAAAAGTGACAGCATTAAATGGGTTGCCTTTTTGATAAGTGTTAGTAGCATGTTTTTTCAGAAACCGTACAAGCAAACTGCATTTTGTTCCTGTGTTCTGTCCTCTGTTAGTTTATCATTGTTTATTATTGTTATTCTTGTTATTTATTATTTTTCATATTCATGTCTGGTGTTCTGTTTATAGTCATTAGTCTTTGCACTCGTCTTCCCATGTGATGTCTGAGTCTGAATGTATAATAGCCCAGTCACTCCCTTGTCTGCATGCCCCACTATTCAAGTGTTTACGGTAGTTCCGGGGTTCTACCTTCCTTCCAATCTTGCATTCCTTACTTCCTGCTTTCTCTCCATTTCATGTTTGTACATAGCACTGATATACTAATCCCAACTAACATAGAATTTGTACAATACTAATTATATTAACACACTAATGTTTGTCAAACTAACAAACTAACATTCACTAGTTTTGGGTATTTGTAATTTAAATCACTTAACTAACTTACTAACGCATCTCCAGTTTCAATTCTGTTCTGTAACTCCTCCTCCCTATTCTATCACTGATTACTTGCTTAGTTTCAGCAAAGTATTCGCACCTGTCTCTCCTTATCTCCTGATTCTCTGCAATTGTCTACTCTCTAGTCCGGAGCCGTTTGTATTACATGTGTGTCTTTGTGAATCCAGTCCGCGTTTTCGTTTCCCCTTCGTTATTGTCCTATTACCCTTTCATGTGTCTCACCTGATGTTTATTTGTGAGACCGCCCTCACTCCCATGCCCAGCATAGTTTGTCTCATTCCCCTGTGTATTTATACCTGTCCTTTTCAGTTGCACGCTGCTAGTTCGTCTTGTCCTGTTTTCTTGTCCTGAGCCCTTGATTCCTTCCCCCGAGCCCTTGATTCCTTCCCCCAGTTCTAGCCTCCTTGTTTCCTTGCCCCTGCCCCTGCCCCTGCCCCTGCCCCTGCCCCTGCCCCTGCCCCCTTGCCCTTGAGTCCTTCAGAACATTTATGACCCGAGAAGAAAAGTTTCTGCTTCCAAAGGTCAACTGAAGGGCCCTTCATTACAAGGCAGAGAGAGCCCAAAAATATTTGGCACGTACTGGAATGGTTCTCTCGTTATGGGGGACTGACTCTGGGGGGGGATGAGTATATCACAAAGCTGGATTACTGAGGTAGCTGGACCATGTAAAATCTGTCAAAAGCCATCCAATAATAGAACATTTTTCTGATGTGACCTCAAATTAATATTCCAAACTTACAATGTAACAATACCAAATCACACCATGTTGGTTTCCACTCAACTGGAATTGCTTCTAAAACTTCAGATTTCAATCATAAGGATTCAACAACTACCTGTGTTTCAACTTTCAGATTTTTTTTATTGATTTAGCTCCGTACCACAGTTTAAGAATTGTAATCAAAAAATCCACATAGGGTTAAAGCGTTCCTGTGTACAGATTAGGCTACAACCGAGAGTAAGCCACATATTCTTCACTTTTCTGTCCAATTGCGTTATGATTCTGCAGCCTAAATGCATTTGTATTTTCATGTGACAAATGGCAAAAAGGCAGTGTTTGGGGGACAGAAAAAAAAAATAAAAAAAGTTTTGGAGTGTGGCTTGAGGTGTGTAACTACAGGTTGCTTGTAATATTAACATATGCATTTATTTCTACTGATAATCAGTGGCCAGTATCTCATTGTGGCCTGCAGATTTACATTTGTTGTGCATATACAGAAGTTTGGCGCTTCTGCTTCAGGAGAAATGTAAAAATTTAAATATATTTTTACATTTTTTCCCCCACAATAACTACTTGTTGTTCAGACAACTAGCACCAGGTGGCATATGTGAGCACTCTAATCCACAGCGGTCTGAAATACTTGCAGGTTCCGACAGTAGGGGGGCAGCAGTGCCCTTTTTCATCTTGAGGAGCTTGCACTATCATTACAGAGCTGAAAAGTCTGGAAGTGAATACAGTACCAAAATACTCGGCAGAGGGAAACAGACATTTCAATCATGGTTACGTTTTGTTTCTATTTATACACAACTTTGATAAAAAGTTTTAAACATGGATTTCTTTGTAAGAAGTTTTTTGTTGAAAATGGGCGTTGACATTAAGGCAGAACGCAGCACTCTGAATACCAAACATAACCACATGAACTGTTAAAAAAAACTCTTAGCTTATCTAACATGTAAAATAAATGTATTTGATTAAATGTATTAATAATTTTCAAATATATCAATTATCAATTAAATCGCCAAATTCTTCAATAGGCAGAGCAACCTGCTGGATCAACCTTTAAAAATGTAGAACTCACAAGCAGATTAAAATTTAGAAATATATGAAGTTACAACACATATCCATATCAAATCTATAGACAGGTTCCACTACCTTAAACAAAGAAGTACAATTCCCAAAAGAAAATAATGAAACAAAGAGCCAAACTCCAGTTCCCAAAAACTGAAAGGAAAGCCCAAAGACCCAAAGGCAGCTGAATCTTCCTAAAATGACTTTATGTACTTAAAACAGAAAGGGGGGAAGAACCTTGCCTCAGGGGGGCACAGTGGGAAGCTGGAAACTGGGAGAGGCAGAACTGACTTAGCTGAACTGACAATTTACTTATTAAAGTTCCCTTATGTTGTTAGAAGCTGGATAGAGCAGTATGATATTGTCATCAAAAGATTTTAGCCACTTTCTAAGGAGACCAAACATGAACATTCTAAGAGGTACTCAAGCTCAGTTATTGTATACCTCTGAAGAAAGCGTTTCCTCCTGCTTCTAACAACAGATGTAGTATTTGTAGACCAATAATTCAGTTGCAGCTTGCACCTTCAAGAAACATGTGTTCAGTGTAACAGTACCAAATCACACCATGTTGGTTTCCACTCAACAGGAATTGCTTCTAAAAATTCAGATTTCAATCATAAGGATTCAACAACCATCTGTGTATCAACTTTCAGATTTTCAATCAATGATTTCAGTTAGATTTCCTCACTTTAAATCAAAACGTTGTTGTTCCTTTCAGCAGGTGGGTGGCGGGGTTGGGTGGGGCAGTGATAGAGACAGAACAGACAGCATTCCATATGAATAAAATGGAGCAGGCCACTTCAGTCATGTGGACAATGCACGTTTGCTCAAATAATTTGCAAACGGTTTTGCCTGCGTCTCAATGCCAATAACCAAAACTGGATACCCAACAAAACCGAAACAAAATTAATACTCACAATAAAATCCACCTGTTATAGCCTTGATTCTCGTTGCACCCAATTTCAATCACTCAAAAACTACATAGAGCAATGTACAAAGACATCCCCCAACGTATGAAAAGTCTGAAAATTGCAAAAAAACCCAAGATGTAACCACACAACCCACTTATGCATAGTAAGTCACTAATTTTCCAAATCAAATGGACTCCGTAACCCTTTGCAGTTTCCACCTATTTTTTCCACCTATTTTCTACTGGCATCTTCATTGTATGTAGATTGTGGGGAGATTTCAATAAATTCCTGAATCAAAATGGCTCACTATGTATTTATTTGTGGAAAGGCTTTGTCTTAGTGCTAGGGAGGGGTCAGGCCAGGTGTGAAAAGCCTACTTACCTGGCAGGACCGAATACCACATATATATTTATTGAAGGAAGGTCATTTGTTTGGTTAGTGTGTGTTTTTATTACATGTTCAAAAGTACTGTTTACATTTAGTGTGATTCTAGAGCCATTTACAACCCACTTATGATTCTCACCTACTTACTGTTACGGTCCAAGTCAATTTTGTGAATGCTGGCGAGCTGTGCTAAATTAGGATAAAAAGAGCAGCTGTCCGTTTCACCACTTCGGATTTATCTTAGCCTGCCTTTCTTGTCTTAATATTGTTTTTTTTTTCCACATATCTACTCCATCCCAGGCGGGTTTCCATTTACGTTTATTTTTACTGTATAAAATGATAATACACTGTGTGGTTGCTGACCCATACTGTCATGCATTATTTTCATAGGACCCATAAATTCTGGGTCTTGCCTCTTTGAACTCTTTGAGCCCATGGTTATTACTTCACCTCACTACTAGTCTGTGCCTTATTATTAATCATTTTTACTTACTTTAATGCGCAAGTTTTATTAGTGAATTTTTTAAGGTGCACCTAACCTAATCAAAGTCAAATTACTTGAAAATTTGTCTCCACTGTTGACACTTTTACACGCACGCACGCACACACACACACACTGCAAAAACACCTCTTGCACTGGCCCGTGTTCAGCCTGCACACTCAACAACAAATTATACCACATTACCAAAATTACCCAAGGTAATTTACTTTAGAGCTCAGTTCTTTTTTTATACATATTTAATCCTTAACACAGCGACACCGACACGATCAGATCAACTTTCCTTTCTGTTTGGATGAGTAACGTTGTGAGATTTTACCATACTGACGCAACAAACATATGGACAGAAGCCTCAGAATCTTGCCTTTGCAATGCACATAGTGCCATATAATATGAATAGTTTAAAAATGTTTTGAATTATATGAATAAGACCACTGCGATTTCTTAATCTTTATTCATTAATATGTGAGTTTCGCTCCGTGCAAATTCGGCCCATTTTGTTCAAATTGAAACGAGGCGATTATTCTCTGGCAGGGAAGGAGTGATGCCATGTGCAAAAACAGCAACTGTAAACCATGATAAAATGACATACAAAAGCATAGGCTATTGACTTATTTTGAGGTAAACATTTTTCATTACGGAACACGTTTCATTACGGAAAATGGCACGGATGACTGGAAGTGCATTTCTTCCCTGTGTACTGCAAGTTTGTTTAAATATTCAGCAATATGCACGTTTGTAAATTCCCACACTCTAACCATTGCATCTCAAAATAATACATACGTGATGTGTAGTGGCATAGCCAGGATTCTAAAATTGGTGTCCTTGCACAATTGATATTAGCATACTGTATCTATGTTTGAGGAAAAAGCAGAAATAACTTGGCTAAAGATGCAAGATGTGTTTCTTACGATCATATTGGTAAATATGTGTGCTGTATTGCAACTTCTCTCTGCGTTCGTCTGAATATTCAGTAATGCACGTTTGTGAGTTACCACTAAAATAATACCTCTGCATACTCTGCACTTCCACATAGTGTTGTTTTTTCCCAATGTACATCCTGCAAAGAGCATGATGCAGCTAAACAGGAAATGGCCGCATAACTTTGAGGTGTTTGTGAATGCCATCTTCATTGTATGTAGTTTGTGTGGTGATTTCAATAAATTCCTGAATCAAAAAAAATTATTTGGTTCTGGCTCACTGAGTATTGCTTTGTCTTAGAGGTAGGGAGGGGTCAGACCAGGTGTGAAAAGCCTACTTACCTGGCAGGACCACATAGGACCAAATATTAATTGAAGAAAGGCCATTAGCCCTCCCATTGTCAACTGGTGCTGAAAGATAGTCGTGACAACACTACGTTTTTGTAATTTATTTAATATTTCTAATTGGATTTGCTAATTTCAGTGATCCAAAAATGTTGTTACAATTGAATAGTGTTTTTACAGCATAACTACTGTTTACAATTGATGTGATTCTAGAGCAATTTACAACCAACATATGATTCTGACCTACTTGCCATAGCTGAGTTTGTGCTGAAAACAAAGACATGAAACACTTTGGAATCACTGTATATAAAGTTGATTAAAATGACACAAATATCAGAGCATGGCACAGTCACCAGTTTTCCTCATTTTGCCCTCAGACCCTAGAGGGTTAAGGCCTTTCTATTATCATAGTTATAACTATTACTACTAATCACTCTCAGCGCATGGAACCTGTCCCAGAGTGTTAGTATTACTACTAATCACTCTCAGTGCTTGGGACCCTGTCCCAGAGTGTTAGTATTACTACTAATCACTCTCAGCGCTTGGGACCCTGTCCCAGAGTGTTAGTATTACTACTAATCACTCTCAGTGCTTGGGACCCAGTCCCAGAGTGTTAATGAGAGCATACAGGCTCTCGGTGTTTGAATCACTCCCAGAGTGATGGACCCGTCAGCCCCTAGTCAAACAAGGTATCTTTAAGTAGTTTACTGGGGCCTCATCTGAGTGTTCTTTTTAGGATTGCATATTGGTTACCCCACACACATACATCTCAGAACGGGACCAGATACCGTCGTCCTTCCCCGTAGGTGATTGCTTACAATCCCTTTGTGGGGCGGGTTTCGCTTCAAGGGACTCTAACCATTGGCAGTGTGCACTGTCCATCCGCGTCTCAGACTCTAAGACTGTTCTGTATCGTGAAAAACCAAGTTTAGCGATCCCATCCTCATCACCAAACTGTTAGGGAAAAATGTCCTTTTTATCATTTCACAGGTCGTGATGATGAAACAGATCCACAGTAAAACAAAAGCTATACTTGAGTTTAACTTTCATATTTATTTGCAAAGAAATATCAGAAAGTGAGAGAGATTTGATAAGGATTAAAAATTTAAGGTTATTTTTAATCATGGGATTCTCTTTGTGTTAACACACATTGTCAATTAAGAATCAATTCTTAAATTACCCTTACACATTTCACCACCAAAACTAGCTACAGCATTCTGCACTATCATAATATTATTTAAAAAGACACTTTGCATTGAACAACCGAATACACAAGCTTCGCAGAAGTCTGCATATCAGATATGTTGTTATGTTTGTTGAATTGGTAGTATATAATAGACTTAACCTTCTGGGCTGCGTTTTCCGAAGCCATCTTAATGCTACATCGTTCATAAGTTATACCTTAAGCTCTACCTTAACATTCCAGCATGTTTCCCGAAATGTTCTTCGCTAAGAATACCTTCTGTAAGTGGTACTTTCGTAAGGTTGGTCTGGACCACTCTTAGCTATACCTTATCGACCTTATCGATTTTGTCAGCTCACTATGCTATTGGCCACCACTGTTACGACCGCAAGCCCCTGAAATCAGCTGTTGCTCTTCGTTACATCTTAATCTGTTAAGCAATACGTACACTAATAAGTACACTTCTACTGTTGTAGTTGGCTCATAATATGACAAAAATACCACATTACTGGGACTGGTTTCATGCAAAGAATAAAAGTGGATGCATGTTGCACTTTATTGAACATGTTGCCTAAGTGCCTTTTAAATGATATTCATAAACTTAGGATTTCCCACTCTCTCTGTGGGCTGGAGCGATGTTTAACCACAGTTCTTTCTTTGTTTTGTCAGACACTAAAGTCCTAAAACTGGAAAATCATTTCCACGGCACGTTCTCTAACAATATCACCATTTTGTTTGCTGTGAAGCTGTGGGACCGCTTCTTTCTTTGTTTTTTTTCCGCCATAGCTTATGCTTTCGTGTTGGTGCGTTTTTCTTATTGCTGCGCTTTTATTGAAAATGTCAGCAATTTAGGGAAAATTGTGAATTACGTTATGTGGCGTAGCAGGATGGTGTGATTCCACAATCTGATATCACAAACCGTATATATAATATGGCGAAAATTATATATGGTTGGATAATTTAGTTTGTACGTTTTTCATTCTATTAATAAGTTCCCACCAGTCGTGATAAATGGTATATTTTCAAGTATTCCTGCAGCGTTTTGTTCATAAAGAAATTAAGGTCAATGGGCCTAGTAACATTGCACGTAGAAGTCATGCCTTAAGCAACCTCCTAAGGGATAGTTCAGGGAACATACCTAGAAAAGTAAACAAATTTAGTAAGTATATCTTTCGAGTCTTCGTAAAACCCGTAAGACACCATTATCAGGAAACGTGGCTCTGGTTGGTAATGGCTTTGATGCTGAGTTAATAATGTTCTCACACCTTTATGTATGGTTGTTGAAATCGGGAAGTAAAAGTGATTTTACTTTTATCTTTAAAACTTCTGTAGCCGTGCTTGGGGGAGAGGGGACACGGGGTATTCCGCTTCTGACCCAGTTGAAAATAAACAGCATTCCTAACTGGTTGCTGGTTTAAACATACACAATTTGAACTCATTTGAACCAAGTGTTTTTGTCCTGGAAAATAATGCAGATATTTCTTGTAGTTACAATTGTGGCACATATTGTACGCCTACTCTACAATTGTAACATCGGACGTTTTACGTTTGTTTAAATTGTCCATCAGCCATCTGTGATCACCTCAAACAATGTGTGACAAGTGTACACTCTCTGAAGTCACATTTCACAGCTTTTAATTGCATTACCCTTGAGTAATTAAGTAAGAAGTGAAAAATGTTACAATTGTGTCTGTGATCTCCTACCCTATTTAACTGAGGGAAGGAAGCATCTGCATTATTCCAAGTGGGCTACAACATAGGCCTATTTGTGAAACAACTATTCTTGTATGTTAACCAATTATTTTGGAAGTGAAGATAATTGGTCTGTTTGGTGGGGATTATGAGTGAAACAGTCAACATTGGTCAATTTGTGAAACAATTATTTTTATTTGTTAACCAGTTATTTTACAATTCAAGAAAAAACTTAACTTTAGGTGAATCTAATTTTATTTCTGTACAGTTTATACTTATTTAATTATTTATGAGACCGTATTACCTACCTCCAATTTATTGTCCTGAGTTAAAGTTTCTTGTTGTTTTCAGCTCTGTTACCACATTATATGTAAGCTTTCCAATAAGAGAACCATCCTGTTATGTTTATTTTTAAAGAAGGGTGGTGGGGAGCATGTGTTCCAATCTAAGGAGGTGAGGTCAGAACTCACCTCTTTCGACTGATTTCTGATGTACTGATAGTAGATAGTAGAGATAGTAGTAGAGAAAACAACAAAGATAATGCTTTTTTGCATTTCAGCTCACAAACTGCTTTATTTTTTCCCTGGTGCTCTTGGAAAAACTCACTTTTTCTTTATCTTCCACTTGAGCATATACAAATAAACAAAAATCAATCAGAAATTTAAATTTCAATCTGTGGACAGTTTTACTGTTGAGGAATGAGCTTGAAATATTTTGCCAACAAAAATAATTTTGAATGCTTTCCTAAACCAACTGTAATAGAAAGCATAAATGATAGGATTGCATGTTGAATTTAAATAGGTAATACAGAAAAATATTTCAATTAAAACAGGTGGAATGGAATAATTAATGAATGGATTAAGTAGGCAACACACATAAAAGGGTGTAGAGCATAACAAGAATGTCCCCATAACAATTGCCAGGGTCTTTGTAGCCTTTCGCTCCTTCTTGCTAGATGATGTGCTGTTTTCAGAGTGCACATTGCTACAGGCAATGCTGTGAACAGCCTGGGCTTGCTTCTGCGCAACATGAAAGATTTTCTGATACATGAGCAACATAATTAACGCAGGCATATAAAAACAGATAAGGCTAGATATTGTACTTGCTGCTTCAGTCAACATGACACATTGTCCTACACAAGCAACATTTTCATAATAATAATCTTTCCCCAAAATTGCCTCTGCCAGGAATTCCATCCCAAACCAAACAAAGGCAGACACACTCCAAGTGATCAGGACCATTATCCCTGCAGTATAAGTGGTAATCTTAGTCTGGTAGTGTAGGGGCCGACAAACTGCATAATATCGATCAATGGAAATAAAAGAAAGATTTAGCATTGATGCAGTGTACAGCGTGCCATCTAAACTCAAGTGGATTTTGCAGAACACATCTCCAAAATACCAGCATGTTTCAATAATTTGCACCATATAAGGAGGCAAGATGAAGCTTCCCATAAGGAAGTCAGTCACTGCCAGAGAGAGGATGAGGTAGTTGGTTGGAGTGTGCAGCTGTTTGAAGTGAGCAATGGAAATGATGACAAGGAGGTTTCCACACAAAGTTATAACAATAATGACTGCAAAGAAAATATGCAGCAGAATCCGTATCATTGGTGGATAGATGATCTTTGGGCAAGAATTATTCATGGACTCATAACAGAAGTATAAATCTTCAGTCATTGCAGGTTCACTGAAATTCATTGTCTTATATTTTCAAATATAATGTTTTACAATAGATGCAGTACACCTACCTATTTGAGGAAGTATAAAGATTTTTTAGCAGGCAACCGTTCATATCATATACATGGCATCTGCCAATATCCTGACTTCAGTGAATATATATATTAATAAATATCACTGATGCTAATGTCAAATATCACTGGCATAGCAGGATTTTCATCAGAAATTTAATCAGAAAATGTCTTCTGTTTATACAGTATGTCCGCCTCTCACCTCAGAGTTAACTTACAATAATAATGGTGTCTCCATTAGGACCCTGCATTCCAAGTCAATATTACATTTCTTTCTTTTCCAATTATTAATTGAGCCACTGAACCATGTCTGAAATATATTCAAGATTTCCCAGGACTTCTCTCAGTCAGGTGTCTAGTTGTAAGGTGCAGCATCAGTGGGGATGGTTCTGTTCCCTTGTCCAACCAAGCCTTAGTGTGACTCACAGTGCTCTCCAAGCCCCTACAGCAGCCATTGTTTTTGCTATTTAAATATTTTGAATGATTGCTAATGAGAAACTTTACAATGTGTTTGGCCCATTTGTTTAATTAATTTCTTTCCCCAGAGCTTGTTCATTGTCAGGGAGGGGATACATTTTCTGGGAAAAACACTCAGAAGTCTGAGATTAAAGGAAAAATGGTAATGTTAGCATACAAATATCACGGAACCTACCTTGGCTAGCCTGAGCAATATGACGGACAGCTCTGACTTTGCCGAGTTAAAGAACTTTTCGATTTTGACGAAGAAATACAACCTGACAAAATCAGTAGATAAGTATTTACACTGAAGCTAAAAGTGACAGCATTAAATGGGTTGCCTTTTTATTAAGTGTTAGTAGCATGTTCTTGTCAGAAACCGTACAAGCAAACTGCATTTTGTTATGTTCCTGTGTTCTGTCCTCTGTTAATTTATCTTTGTTTATTATTGTTATTCTTGTTATTTATTATTTTTCATATTCATGTCTGGTGTTCTGTTTATAGTCATTAGTCTTTGCACTCGTCTTCCCCTGTGATGTCTGAGTCTGAATGTTTACTAGCCCAGTCACTCCCTTGTCTGCATGCCCCACTATTCGGGTGTTTACGGTAGTTCCGGGGTTCTACCTTCCTTCCAATCTTGCATTCCTTACTTCCTGCTTTCTCTCCATTTCATGTTTGTACATAGCACTAATATACTAATCCCAACTAACATAGAATTTGTACAATACTAATTATACTAACACACTAATGTTTGTCAAACTAACAAACTAACATTCACTAGTTTTGGGTATTTGTAATTTAAATCACTTAACTAACTTACTAACGCATCTCCAGTTTCAATTCTGTTCTGTAACTCCGCCTCCCTATTCTATCACTGATTACTTGCTTAGTTTCAGCGAAGTATTCGCACCTGTCTCTCCTTATCTCTGCATCTCCTGATTCTCTGCAATTGTCTACTCTCTAGTCCGGAGCCGTTTGTATTACATGTGTGTCTTTGTGAATCCAGTCCGCGTTTCGTTTCCCCCTCGTTATTGTCCTATTACCCTGTCATGTGTCTCACCTGATGTTTATTTGTGAGACCGCCCTCACTCCCATGCCCCGCATAGTTTGTCTCATTCTCCTGTGTATTTATACCTGTCAGTTGCACGCTGCTAGTTCGTCTTGTCCTGTTTTCTTGTCCTGAGCCCTTGATTCCTTCCCCCGAGCCCTTGATTCCTTCCCCCAGTTCTAGCCTCCTTGTTTCCTTGCCCTTGCCCTTGCCCCTGAGTCCTTGCCCTTGAGTCCTTGCCCTTGCCCTTGAGTCCTTGCCCTTGCCCTTGTTTCTGGATTCCGGTTTTGACCCCTGCCTGCTTCCCTGTACTCTTCTTTGGTTATTGTGGATATCGGTACCTCTGCCTTGTTGGACTGACCCCCTGGCTTTTGACCTTGGTATGTTTTTTGACTCCGTTCTGTCTGCTCCTGCATTTGCAATTAAACCAGCCATTTTTTCTGCACACCTGTCTGAACCCCTGTCTGCACCCCTGCACCTCTGTCTGCTTCTGGTTCCTCTGTCCTCCCCGCTGTGTTCTCTGTGTTCCGAGCCCCGTCTGCCTGCGGACTGCCCGTCTCTGGGTTCCGAGCCCCGCCTTCCCGAGGACTGCCCGTCTCCGGGTTCTGGGCCCAGTCTGCCCGAGCTCCCTTCGTTCCTTCCGAGAAGCCCCCGAGCTCCCTCCCTTCCCTCTGAACCCCCCCCCCCCCCAAGCTCCATTCCTTCCCTCCGAGTCCACCCCCCCCAAGCTCCCTTCGTGCCCTCCGAGAAGCCCCCGAGCTCCCTTCGTTCCCCCCGAGACCCCCCACCCCCGAGCTCACTTTGTTCCCTCCGAAAAGCCCCGAGCTCACTTTGTTCCCTCCGAGAATCCCCAAGCTCCCTTTGTTCCCCCTGAGAACCCCCCGAGCTCCTTCCCTTCCCTCCGAGACCCCCCCAAGCCCTTGCCCTTGTTCCTGAGTCCTTGCCCTTGCCCTTGTTTATCTCGATTCCGGTTTTGACCCCTGCCTGCTTCCCTGTACTCTTCTTTGGTTATTGTGGATATCGGTACCTCTGCCTTGTTGGACTGACCCCCTGGCTTTTGACCTTGGCCTGTTTTTTGACTCCGCTCTGTCTGCTCCTGCATTTGCAATTAAACCTGCCATTTTTTCTGCACCCCTGTCTGCTTCTGGTTCCTCTGTCCTCCCCGCCGTGACACATTTACTGGATTGCTATTGTTTTCTGAAGTCTTTAACCTATTTGGGGTTCCACATGGTTTTAAAACCATTCTCAAACCTTAGTCCCAAACCTCTAACTAACAGCCTTCAGGATACCGATCACAACATTGCTATAGGCTAATAACAGGATGCACATGAGCAATAATGCTGTTCTAATATTGTAGGCAACCTGACTCCAAATAATTACATATCATGACACAATATTTTAATACGGTAACAGGATTGTTCACTGGAAAACAATTAGCAAATAAAATAGCTCTAGGAATATATATATATGACATTTCAGCATTTTATCCAAGTGTTTGACAAAACATTTATGACCCGAGAAGAAAAAACTATATGGTATTGTAAGTTTCTGCTTACAAAGGTCAACTGAAGGGCCCTTCATTACAAGGCAGAGAGAGCCCAAAAATATTCGGCACGTACTAGAATGGTTCTCTTGTTATGGGGGACTGACTCTGGGGGGGGGGGATGAGTATATCTCAAAGCTGGATTACTGAGGTAGCTGGACCATGTAAAATCTGTCAAAACCCATCCAAAAATAGAACATTCCCAAACATTTTTCTGATGTGACCTCAAATTAATATTCCAAACTTACAATGTAACAATACTAAATCACGCCATGTTGGTTTCCACTCAACTGGAATTGCTTCTAAAACTTCAAATTTCAATCATGAGGATTCAACAACCATCTGTGTATCAACTTTCAGATTTTCAATCAATGATTTCAGTTAGATGTCCTCACTTTAAATCAAAAGGTTGTTATTCCTTTCAGCATGTGGGTGGCGGGGTGGGGTGGGGCAGTGAAAGAGACAGAACAGACAGCATTCCATATGAATAAAATGGAGCAGGCCACTTCAGTCATGTGGACAATGCAAGTTTGCTCAAATAATTTACAAACGGTTTTGCCTGTGTCTCAGTGCCAATAACCAAAACTGGATACCCAACAAAACTGAAACAAAATTAATACTCACAATAAAATCCACCTGTTATCGCCTTGATTCTCACTGCACCCAATTTCAATCACTCAAAAATTACATAATGTACAGAGACATCCCCCAATCTATGAAAAGTCTGAAAACTGCAAAAAAAAAAACCACGATGTAACCACACAACCCACTTATGCATAGTAAGTCACTAATTTTCCAAATCAAATGGACTCCGTAACCCTTTGCAGTTTCCACCTATTTTTTCCACCTATTTTCTACTGGCATCTTCATTGTATGTAGATTGTGGGGAGATTTCAATAAATTCCTGAATCAAAAAATGTTTCAGTCTTCTAAATGGCTCACTAAGTATTTATTTGTGGAAGGCTTTGTCTTAGTGGTAGGCAGGGGTCAGGCCAGGTGTGAAAAGCCTACTTACCTGGCAGGACCGAATACCACAGAAATATTTATTGAAGGAAGGTCATTCGTTTGGTTAGTGTGTGTTTTTACTACGTGTTCAAAAGTACTGTTTAGAATTTGTGTGATTCTAGAGCCATTTACAACCCACATATGATTCTCACCTTCTTACTGTTACGGTCCAAGTCAATTTTGTGAATGCTGGCGAGCTGTGCTAAATTAAGATAAAAAGAGCAGCTGGAATGCACAACAGGAGGTAACACTGATTTTTTAAATATTTTTGTTGGTATTTTGGTTTCACCACTTCAGATTTATCTTAGCCTGCTTTTCTTGTCTTAATACCATTTCTTTTTCCCCCATATATCTACTACATCCCAGGCGGATTTCCATTTACGTTTATTTTTACAGTATAAAATGATAATACACTGTGTGGTTGCTGACCCATACTGTCATGCATTATTTTCATAGGACCCATAAATTCTGGGTCTTGCCTCTTTAGAACTCTTCGAGCCCATGGTTATTACTTCACCTCACTACTAGTCTGTGTATTATTATTAATACATATTTAATCCTTAATACATCGACACCGACACGATTAGATAAACTTTCCTTTCTATTTGGATGAGTAACTTTGTGAGATTTTACCATACTGATGCAGCAAACATATGGACAGAAGCCTTAGAATCTTGACTTTGCAATGCACATAGTGCCATATAATATGAATAGTTTTTAAATGTTTTGAATTAGATGAATAAGACCACTGCGATTTCTTAATCTTTACTCATTAATATGTGAGTTTCGCTCAGTGCAAATTCGGCCTATTTTGTTCAAATTGAAACAAGGTGATTATTCTCTGGCAGGGAAGGGGTGATGCCATGTGCGAAAACAGCAACTGTAAACCATGATAAAATGACATACAAAAGCATAGGCTATTGGCTTCTTTTGAGGTAAATATTTTTCATTACGGAACATGTTTCATTACGGAAAATGGCACGGATGACTGGAAGTGCATTTCTTCCCTGTGTACTGCAACTTTGTTTAAATATTCAGCAATATGCGGGTTTGTAAATTCCCACACTCTAACCATTGCATCTCAAAATAATACATACGTGATGTGTAGTGGCATAGCCAGGACTTATTGTAGCAGACAAGTGTACGTTCTCTGACGTCACATTTCACCGCTTTTAATTGCATTACCTTTGCATTACCTTTGAGTAATTGTGAAAAATGTAACAATTGTGTCTGTGATCTCCTACCCTATTTAACTGAGGGAAGGAAGCATCTGCATTATTCCAAGTGGGCTACAACATAGGCCTGAAACAATTATTCTTGTATGTTAACCAATTATTTTGGAAGTGAAGATAATTATTGGTAAATCTCATTTTATGTTTTATTACATTGGTCTGTTTGGTGGGGATTATGAGTGCAATAGCCAACATTGGTCAATTTCTGAAACAATTATTTTTATTTGTTAACCAATTATTTTACAATTCAAGAAAAATCTTAACTTAAGGTAAATCTAATTTTATTTCTGTATGGTTTATACTTATTTAATTATTTATGAGACCATATTAACCCCAAAATGTAGCCTACCATTATTTGTAAGCGTTCCAATAAGAGAACCATCCTGTTATGTTTATTTTTGAAGAAGGGTGGTGGGGAGCATGTGTTCCAATCTAAGGAGGTGAGGTCAGAACTCACCTCTTTCGACTTATTTCTGATGTACAGATAGTAAAGATAGTAGAGATAGTAGTAGAGAAAAGAACGAAGCTAATGCTTTTGCTGTGGAAAATTGCATTTCAGCTTGCAAACTGCTTTATTTTCCCCTGGTGCTCTTGGAAAAACTCACCTTTTGTTAATCTTCTACTTGAACATATCCAAAAATACAAAAATCAATCAAAAATAAAAATTTCAATCTGTGGACAGTTTTACTGTTGAGGAATGAGCTTGAAATATTTTGCCAACAAAAATAATTTTGAATGCTTTCCTAAACCAACTGTAATAGAAAGCATAAATGATAGGATTGCATGTTGAATTTAAATAGGTAATAGAGAAAAATATTTCAATTAAAACAGGTGGAATGGAATAATTAATGAATGGATTAATTAGAAAACACACATAAAAGGGTGTAGAGCATAACAAGAATGTCCCCATAACAATTGCCAGGGTCTTTGTAGCCTTTCGCTCCTTCTTGCTAGATGATGTGCTGTTTTCAGAGTGCACATTGCTACAGGCAATGCTGTGAACAGCCTGGGCTTGCTTCTGCGCAACATGAAAGATTTTCTGATACATGAGCAACATAATTAACGCAGGCATATAAAAACAGATAAGGCTAGATATTGTACTTGCTGCTTCAGTCAACATGACACATTGTCCTACACAAGCAACATTTTCATAATAATAATCTTTCCCCAAAATTGCCTCTGCCAGGAATTCCATCCCAAACCAAACAAAGGCAGACACACTCCAAGTGATCAGGACCATTATCCCTGCGGTATAAGTGGTAATCTTAGTCTGGTAGTGTAGGGGCCGACAAACTGCATAATATCGATCAATGGAAATGAAACAAAGATTTAGCATTGATGCAGTGTACAGCGTGCCATCTGCACTCAAGTGGATTTTGCAGAACACATCTCCAAAATACCAACATGTTTCAATAATTTGCACCATATAAGGAGGCAAGATGATGCCTCCCATAAGCAAATCAGTCACTGCCAGAGAGAGGATGAGGTAGTTGGTTGGAGTGTGCAGCTGTTTGAAGTGAGCAATGGAAATGATGACAAGGAGGTTTCCACACAGCGTTATAACAATAATAACTACAAAGACAATATGCAGCAGATTCCGTATCATTGGTGGATAGATGATCTTTGGACAAGAATTATTCACGGACTCATAACAGAAGTATACATTTTCAGCCATTGCAGGTTCACTGAAATTCATTGTCTTATATTTTCAAATATGTTTTACAATAGATGCAGTACACCTACCTATTTGAGGAAGTATAAAGATTTTTGAGCAGGCAACCATTCATATCATATACATGGCATCTGCCAATATCCTGACTTAAGTGAATATATATATATTAAATATCACTGATGCTAATGTCAAATATCACTGGCATAGCAGGATTTTCATCAGAAATTTCATCAGAAAATGTCTTCTGTTTATATGTTCGCCTCTCACCTCAGAGTTCAATTACAATAATAATGGTCTCTCCATAAGGACCCTGCATTCCAAGTCAATATTACATTTCTTTCTTTTCAAATTATTAATTGAGCCACTGAACCATGTCTGAAATGTATTCAGGATTTCCCAGAACTTCTCTCAGCCAGATGTCAGTTGCAATGTGCAGCATCAGTGGGGATGGTTCTGTTATATACTGTTTGCTTGTCCAACCAAGCCTTAGTGTGACTCACAGTGCTCTCCAAGCCCCTACAGCAGCCATTGTTTTTGCTATTTGAATATTTTAAATGATTGCTAATGAGAAACTTTACAATGTGTTTGGCCCATTTGTTTAATTAATTTCTTTCCCCAGAGCTTGTTCATTGTCAGGGAGGGGATACATTTTCTGGGAAAAACACTCCGAAGTCTGAGATTAAAGGCAAAATGGTAATGTTAGCATACAAATATCACGGAACCTACCTTGGCTAGCCTGAGCAATATGACGGACAGCTCTGACTTTGCCGAGTTAAAGGACTTTTCGATTTTGAAGAAGAAATACAACCTGACAAAATCAGTAGATAAGTATTTACACTGAAGCTAAAACCAAGCCAAATATTGTAACATCACTTATTTGTGACCAATTATGTTTTCTAAACAAAATGACAGCATTAATTGTGTTGCCTTTTTGTTCAGTGTTAGTAGCATGTTCTTGTCAGAAACTGTACTAGCAAACTGCATTTACTGGATTGCTATTGTTTTCTGAAGTCTTTAACCTATTCCGTGTTCCAATGGTTTTCAAACCATTCTCAAACCTTATTCTCAAACATCTAACTAACACCCTTCAGGATACCAATCACAACATTGCTATAGGCTAATAACAGGATGTACATGAGCAATAATTCTGTTCTAATTTTGTAGGCAACCTGACTCCAAATAATTACATATCATGACACAATATATTAATATGGTAATATTAATTAATATTCGCTGGAAATAGCTCTAGGAATATATCTTTGACATTTCAGCATTTTATCCAAGTGTTTTACAAAACATTTATGACTGAGAAGAAAAAAACGATATGGTATTGCACGTTACTGCTTACAAAGGTCAACTGAAGGACCCTCATTACGAGGCAGAGAGACCCAAAAAATACTGGAATGGCTCTCTCGTTATGGGGGACTGACTCCAGGGGGGATGAGTATATCACAAAGCTGGATTTTCTGAGGTGAGCTGGACCATGTAAAATCTGTCAAAACCCATCCAAAAATAGAACATTCCCAAACATTTTTCTGATGTGACCTCAAAATGAATGTTAGAAACTTACATGACTACACCCCACCCACACACGTCTTGTGCCTAACAACCCCCTTTAGCCACTACGATTCTGGAAATTTACCACAACCTGTCCTGCCTTATTGCTTTATTATAGTTGGGTTGTTGTAGTGTTAAACATGTTGTGACCTACATTCACATATTTTAAAGAGACAAAAATGAGTATAAAAATTTTATCGTCTTCAAATTTTCAGACGACCCCATCATGAAATCGAGCGACCCAACATGGTGTCCCTACCCACAGTTCCATGGGGAACCCCTGGACTAAAGTAGAAAACATAAGCAGCTGTTCTGGGTTTTATTCTGTGAACTTATGCAACTAAAGACAAACTGTACCAAATCTCGTAACTTTTTAATAACTCATAGTCTATGTTGAAATACATCATTTCAAAAACAAATTACCAGGTGACCCATTTTAAAATGTCACTTACTGATTATTCGATTAGCTTAACTGTAGCCTATTTCTACCAGTTTGTTGTTTGTATTATTAAATGTACTCGATAGAGACATACAGTCTGCTCCACCTGCATAATGATTCTATCTGTCATTTTGCCATTCCATGACACCAAATATGCCTCGTGCTTAATTAAATGAAAATGTGCTACTTTAAAAGTTAACATTACTTTACCCAAACCAATATTGTAAAGGTTATAGTTTGTTTACACAGGAGAAAAAAAAGCTCTGCTATCACTAGAATTGCTTGTCAATAGCTGTCTGTATACTTTGAAGAAGGTCTACTGAAGTTGTTTGTGCACAGCAGGTCCCATTAGGTGGACTAATGGACTGTTTGCCCAGTACTGGTCAACGAACCTTGTAAGTGAGCTTGACTTGTCCCAGAGATAGTAAAATTCCTGTGGATACGATATTTTGATACATGTAATGGTGAAACAGGCAAAAATGAAATTCCTACAGTGAATTGCAATGGATACTCTATTGATATTTCACCAAGTTTGTGGGATGTTTTTGTTTGCTAGATCCTTGCTGTGATAAGGACACCTCTGATGCAGAACATAAATATTTAAAATGTTTTACATTTTTCTACTAATCACTTCGCAATTATTTTCATGAATGTTTAAATGAATGTTTCATTGAAAAGACTTATTTTACAGTCATCAGCTAAAAATGAGTATAAAACGCAGTTAAATATGTCATGAATTGTGAATGCAATTTTACCGTCAGATGCTCTTCACCCATTAATCCATGTCTATTCCTTCCATCCCCACAATTTGCTACTTTTACAGGGATCCATTTTCTATTTTCTTTTGCCTAACATCATGGCATTTTTACATGCTCTAGTGTTCGTTAATCATAATTTTCCTCAATTTTCCTCAATTACATGCTCTACAGTTGTCCTCAGTTGTCCCCAAATCTGTCCAAATAAAAAGTATCTGAGAGTATGTTTTCATAAAGCTCTTGAAAAAGGATTACTCAGGGTAATTACTTAGTTATAGTACCAGCAAAAACATAGTTACCTGAACAGATGACAAAATAAACTTATATGTCAGAAAACCATATAACCAGGGTGGATATTTGGTTCCATAAATACACTGCTCAAAAAAATTAATGGAACACTTGATCATCACAGTGTAACACCAAGTCAGTAAAACGTCAGGGATATCAATCTGTCCATTCAGGAAGCACAAGTGATTCTGAATCACTTTCACCTGCTTTGGTGCAAATGAAAGTGACAGCAGATGCAACGGAGATGCAAAAGCAAGACAACCCCCAAAAAGGTAATGGTTTTGCATGTGGTGGCCACGGACAATTGCTCTCTCCTTATCCTTCCTGACTAATTCTTCTCTAGTTTTGTGTTTTGCTAGTGTCCTTGTCACTGCTGGTAGCATGAGGTGGTACCTGCAGCCCAATCAGGTTGCACAGGTAGTCCAGCTCCTCCAGGATGGCAAATCCAGACATGCGGTTGCAAGAGGGTTTGCTGTGTCTCCCAGCACAGTATCAAGAGCATGGAGGACCCAGCAGCAGGACTGGTATCTGCTCCTTTGTGCATGAAGGAACATGAGGAGCACTGACAGAGCCCTACAAAATGACCTGCAGCAAGCTACTGGTGTGCATGTTTCTGACCAAACTGTCAGAAACAGACTCCATGAGGGTGGCATGAGGGCCCAACGTCCTCTAGTGGGACCTGTGCTCACAGCCCAGCACCGTGCAGCTCGGTTGGCATTTGCAAGAGACCACCAGAATTGGCAGGTCCACCATTGGCACCCTGTTCTCTTCACAGATGAGAGCAGGTTCACACTGAGTGACAGGCGTGAAAGAGTCTGGAGATGCGGTGGTGAACATTATGCTGCCTGTAACATCATCCAGCATGACCGGTTTGGCGGTGGGTCGGTGGTGGTCTGGGGAGGCATATCCTTGGAGGGTCGCACAGACCTCCATGTCATAGCCAACGGTACCCTGACTGCTGCTAGGTACCAGGATGAAATGCTCAGACCGATTGTCAGACCTTACACTGGTGCAGTGGGCCCTGGGTTCCTCCTGGTGCAGGACAATGCCCGGCCTCATGTGGCCAGAGTGTGTAGGCAGTTCCTGGATGAGGAAGGCATTGATGCCATTGACTGGCCCTCATGTTTCCCTGACCTGAATCCAATTGAGCACCTATGGGACGTTATGTATCGGTGCATTATGAGTTGGATCAGCCTGTGAATTTAATTTTTTACTTAGATTTTTGGTGTGATTTTGAATCCAGCCCTCAATGGGTTGATTCAATTCAATGGTTTCCATTGACAGTTGTTTCGTCATTTTGTTCTAAACAAATTATACAATGAATAATCAATGAATCAATAAAGATTGTCAACTTGAATAAATTGTTCATCAAGATCTGATGTGTCCCTTAAGTGTTCCGTAAATTTTTTTGAACAGTGTAGTTATAACTGTTACTACTAATCACTCTCAGTGCTTGGGACCCAGTCCCAGAGTGTTAGTGAGAGCATACCGGCTCTCGCTATTTGAATCACTCACTTAAATTATTGCTAATGATGGACCTGTCGGCCCCTAGTGAAACGTGGTATCTTTTAGTAGTTTACTGGGGCTTCACCTGAGTGTTCTTTTTAGGATTGCATATTGGTTACCACACACATATACGTCTCAGAACTGGACCAGATACCGTCATCCTTCCCAGTAGGCAACTGCTTACAATCCCTTCGAGGGGCAGGTTTTGGTTTGAGGGAAACCTCGGCAGTGTGCACTGTCCATCCGCGTCTCAGACTCTATGACAATCCTATCCTCGTTGCCAAACTGTTTGGGAAAAATGCCCTTTTTAACATTTCACAGGTGTGCATCGTCTGATGAAACAGATCCACAGTAAAACAACAATAGCTATGCTTCAGTTTAACTTTTGTTTTTATTTGCAAAGAAATAATAGAAAATGAGCCCACCGGCTCTCTGATTTAAACCAGACATAGTAAGTCTAATATACAGTTTTCAGTACTCAGTTCCCAGAAGGGGAGGCTTTAGCAAAGCAAAAAGACATGAAGCTGGCCACTAACATTTATCAGTATTTTGATTTCTGATTACCCCTTGTTGACCTTGCTGTTAGACTAGAATGTGCAAGCTACCCCCTTCTAGGAGAAGCAGCAACATTAACCCTCTGGGTTCTGAGGGCAAAATGTGGAAAACTGGTGACATGCTCTGACATTTGTGTCATTTTCAGCACAAACACAGCTCCCGTTTCCTGAATGTGGCTTGATTCACAAAAATAACCAACTATTCTAATAATGTGCTCATCTAGGTTAGCATGTGTTCAAATCTAAAGAAGTGAGGTCAGAACTCACCTCTTTAGACTGATTTCTGATGTACTGATAGTAAAGATAGTAGAGATAGTAGTAGTAGAGGAAAGAACAAAGCTAATGGCTTTGTTTCTCGCTTGTAAGATGCCGTTTAAATTTTTCAAAATGTACTTTGTAGATTTGTATCTTTCCATCTACATTTGGCTGTGGAAAATTGCATTTCAGCTCACGAACAGCTTCATTGTTCCCTGGTGCTCTTGGAAAAATGGAAACATTTCAAATATTTGAAATCACTTTTTGTTAATCTTCCATTTGAGCATGTCAGAAAATACAAAAAATCAATCAGAAATTACATTTTCAATCTGTGGACAGTTTTACTGCTGAGGAATGAGCTTGAAATATTTCACCAACAAAAATAATTTTGAATGCTTTCCGAAACCAACTGTAATAGAAAGCATAAATGATAGGATTGCATGTTGAATTTAAATAGGTAATACAGAAAAGTGTTTCAATTAAAACAGGTGGAATGGAATAATTAATGAATGGATTAATTAGGTTACACACATAAAAGGGTGTAGAGCATGACAAAAATATCCCCATAACAATTGCCAGGGTCTTTGTAGCCTTACGCTCCATTTTGCTTGATGTGCTGTTTTCAGAGTGCATATTGTTACAGGCAATGCTGTGAATAGACCGGGCTTGCTTCTGCGCAACATGGAAGATTTTCTGATACATAAGCAACATAATTAACGCAGGCATATAAAAACAGATAATGCAAGATATTGTACTTGCTGTTTCAGTCTGAAACAGAACACAGCCTCCTACACAAGCAACATTTTCATAATAATAATCTTCTTTCCCCAAAATTTCCAGTCCCAGGAATTCCATCCCAAACCCAACAAAGGCAGCCACACTCCAAATGATCAGGATCATTGTCCCTGCGGCATAAGTGGTAATCTTGGTCCGGTAGTGTAGGGGCTGACAAACTGCATAATATCGATCAATGGAAATGAAAGAAAGATTTAGCATTGATGCAGTGTACAGCATGCCATCTGCACTCAAGTGGACTTTGCAGAACATATCACCAAAATACCAACATGTTTCAATAATTTGCACCATGTAAGGAGGCAAGATGAAGCCTCCCATTAGGAAGTCAGTCACTGCCAGTGAGAGGATGAGGTAGTTTGTTGGAGTGTGCAGCTGTTTGAAGTGAGCAATGGAAATGATGACAAGGAGGTTTCCAAACAGAGTTATAACAATAATGACTACAAAGAAAATATGCAGCATAACCCGTATCATTGGTGGATAGATGATCTTTGGGCAAGACTTATTCACAGACTCATAACAGAAGTATAGGTCTTCAGTCATTGCAGGTTCACTGAAATTCATTGTCTTATATTTTCAAATATAATGTTTTACAATAGATCCAGTACACCTACCTATTTGAGGAAGTATAAAGATTTATTTTGGAGTAGGCAACCATTCATATCATATTACTTGCAATCTGCCAATATCCTGACTTAAGTGAATATATATATATATTAAATATCACTGATGCTAAAGTCAAATATCACTGGCATAGCAGGATTTTCATCAGAAATGTCATCAGAAACTGTCTTCTGTTTAGATGTCCCCTCTCACCTCAGAGTTAACTTACAATAATAATGGTGTCTCCATTAGGACCCTGCATTCCAAGTAAATAATACATTTATTTCTTTTCAAATTATTAAGTGAGCCACTGAACCATGTCTGAAATAAATTCAAGATTTCCCAGGACTTCTCTCAGTCAGGTGTCTAGTTGCAATGTGCAGCATCAGTGGGGATGGTTCTGTTATATACTGTTTGCTTGTCCAACCAAGCCTTAGTGTGACTCACAGTGCTCTCCAAGCCCCTACAGTAGCCACTGTTTTTGCTATTTAAATATTTTAAATTATTGCTAATGAGAAACTTCACAATGTGTTTGGCCCATTTGTTTAATTAATGTATTTCCTCAGAGCTTGTTCATTGTCATGGAGGGAATACATTTTCTGGGAAGAACACTCAGAAGTCTGAGATTAAAGGAAAAACGGTAATGTTAGCATACAAATATCATGGAACCTACCTTGGCTAGCCTGAGCGATATGACGGACTTTGCCGAGTTAGAGGACTTTTTGATTTTGACGAAGAAATACAACCTTACAAAATCAGTAGATAAGTATTTACACTGAAGCTAAAACCAAGCCAACTATTGTAACTTATTTGTGAGCAATTATGTTTTCTAAACAAAGTGACAGTATTAAATGTGTTGCCTTTTTGTTAAGTGTTAGTAGCGTGTTCTTGTCAGAAACCGTACTAGCAAACTGAATTAACTGGATTGCTATTGTTTTCTGAAGTCTTTACCCTAATCCGTGTTCTTACAGCCTTCAGGATACTAATCACAACATTGCTATAGGCTAACAACAGGATGCACATGAGCAATAATGCTGTTCTAATATTGTAGGCAACCTGACTCCAAATAATAACTTATTATTATTATTATATTAATATGGTAACAGGATTGTTCGCTGGAAAACAATTAGCAAATAAAATAGCTCTAGGAATATACAGTGGTGCGAAAAAGTGTTTCCTGATTTCTTTTTTTTTTTTTTTTTTTTTTTGTCACACTTAAATGTTTCAGATCATAAAACAAATTTAAATATTATTCAAAGACAACACAAGTAAACACAAAATGCAGCTTTTAAATGAAGGTTTTTATTATTAAGGGAGAAAAAAAATCCAAAAATACATGGCCCTGTGTGAAAAAGTGATTGCCCCCCCTGTTAAAACATAACTGTGGTTTATCAAACCTGAGTTCAATTTCTCTAGCCACACCCAGGCCTGATTACTGCCACACCTGTTCTCAATCAAGAAATCACTTAAATAGGACCTGCCTGACAAAGTGAAGTAGACCAAATGATCCTCAAAAGCTAGACATCATGCTGAGATCTAAAGAAATTCAGGAAGAAATGAGAAAGAAAGTAATTGAGATCTATCAGTCTGGAAAAGGTTATAAAGCCATTTTTAAAGCTTTGGGACTCCAGCGAACCACAGTGAGAGCCATTATCCACAAATGGCGAAAACATGGAACAGTGGTGAACCTTCCCAGGAGTGGCCGGCTGACCAAAATTACCCCAAGAGCGCAGCGACGACTCATCCAAGAGGTCACAAAAGACCCCACAACAACATCCAAAGAACTGCAGGCCTCACTTGCCTCAGTTAAGGTCAGTGTTCATGACTCCACCATAAGAAAGAGACTGGGCAAAAATGGCCTGCATGGCAGAGTTCCAAGACGAAAACCACTGCTGAGCAAAAAGAACATTAACGCTCATCTCAACTTTGCCAGAAAACATCTTGATGATCCCCAAGACTTTTGGGAAAATACTCTGTGGTCTGACGAGACAAAAGTTGAACTTTTTGGAAGGTGTGTGTCCCATTACATCTGGCGTAAAAGTAACACCGGATTTTGGAAAAAGAACATCATACCAACAGTAAAATATGGTGGTGGTAGTGTGATGGTCTGGGGCTGGTTTGCTGCTTCAGGACCTGGAAGAATTGCTGTGATAAATGGAACCATGAATTCTGCTGTCTACAAAAAATCCTGAAGGAGGATGTCCGGCCATCTGTTCGTGACCTCAAGCTGAAACGAACTTGGGTTCTGCAGCAGGACAATGATCCAAAACACACCAGCAAGTCCACCTCTGAATGGCTGAAGAAAAACAAAATGAAGACTTTGGAGTGGCCTAGTCAAAGTCCTGACCTGAATCCTATTGAGATGCTGTGGCATGACCTTAAAAAGGCGGTTCATGCTCGAAAACCCTCCAATGTGGCTGAATTACAACAATTCTGCAAAGATGAGTGGGCCGAAATTCCTCCACAGCGCTGTAAGAGACTCATTGCAAGTTATCGCAAACGCTTGATTGCAGTTGTTGCTGCTAAGGGTGGCCCAACCAGTTATTAGGTTTAGGGGGCAATCACTTTTTCACACAGGGCCATGTAGGTTTGGATTTTTTTTCTCCCTTAATAATAAAAACCTTCATTTACAAACTGCATTTGGTGTTTACTTGTGTTGTCTTTGAATAATATTTAAATTTGTTTGATCTGAAACATTTAAGTGTGACAAACATGCAAAAAAATAAGAAATCAGGAAGGGGGCAAACACTTTTTCACATCACTATATTTTACATTTCAGCATTTTATCCAAGTGTTTGACAAAATATTTATGACCTGAGAATAAAAAATGATACAGTATTGTAAGTTACTACTTACAAAGGTCAACTGAAGGACCCTTCATTACAAGGCAGGGAGACCCCAACAATATTTGGCACGTACTGGAATGGTTCTCTCGTTATTGGGTACTGCCTCTGGGGGGATGAGTATGTCACAAAGCTGGATTACTGATGTAGCTGGACCATGCAGAATCTGTCAAAACCCATCCAAAAATAGAACATTCCCAAAACAAATTCTGATGTGACCTCAAATGAATGTTCCAAACTTACATGACCCCTACACCCCACCCACACAACCCCTTTAGCCACTATGATACTGGAAATGTACCACAACCTGTCCTGCCTTATTGCTTTATTATAGTTGGGTTGTTGTAGTGTTAAACATGTAGTGACCTACATTCACATATTTTAAAGAGACAAAAATGTGATTTTATCTTCTTCAAATTTTCAAACGACCCCATCATGAAATCGAGCGACCCAACATGGTGTCCCTACCCACAGTTCCATGGAGAACCCCTGGACTAAAGTAGAAACCATAAACAGCTGTTCTACGTAATTTAATACATTGACAAACTGTACCAAATCTCGTAACTTTTTCCATAACTCATAGCCTACGAAAACATAATTTCAAAAGTCGCTGATAAAATTACCATGTGACCCATTTTTAAATGTCACTTACTGATTAATCGATTGTAAAACTGTAAAACTGCTGAACTGTAGCCTATTTCTGCTAGTTTGTTGTTTGTATTTTTAAATGTACTCGATAGAGACATACAGTCTGCTCCACCTCCATAATGATTCTGTCCATCATCTTGCCATTCCATGACATGTGCTTCGTGCTTAATAAAATGAAAATGTGCTACTTTAAACGTTAACATTACTTTACCCAAACCAATATTGTAAAGTTTATAGTTTGTTTACACAGGAGAAAAAGAGCTCTGCTATCACTAGAATTGCTTGCTAATAGCTGTCCGTATACTGGGAAGAAGTCCTACTGTAGTTGTTTGTGCACAGCAGCTCCCATTAGCTGGACTAATGGCCCAGTACTGGTCAACAAACCTTTTAAGTGAGCTCTACTTGTTCCAGAGATAGTAAAATTCCTGTGGATACAATATTTTGATATGTGTAATGGTGAAACAGGCAAAAATGAAATTCCTACAGTGAGTGGTACTGCATGTGGTGAAACATATGTCGGATAGATATTTTAAAAAATCTTAAAAATCTTAAATATAAAAAAATTCTACAGGTCCTGGAGCATTTGTTAAGATAGACGTGATCATGAACACCAGTACAGACCAAGATAGTAAAATCACAAAACAAATGCTCTATCAAGTGATTATAGACAAGTTTATACAGTTTAAAGCATTTGTAATTGTGGAAAAAAACTAGTTTAAGCAGGTGGTTTTAATGTTATGGCTGATTGGTGTATGTTTCTCTCTTTAAAAACCCAAAATTCCATATATGGTGTTTTAGGGGCATCAATTTATGCTGATCACAAATTTTGTGTACGTGCCTTTGATTATGAGTGTTTGGTATTTATCAACAGGCATGTGGATATGAAAAAAACGTGCCTACACCTCTTTCATGAATCTGGCGAAAGTTGTTAGTTTTTTTCCGATCACACATACATTTGCCAAGGGACTTCAGAAATATTGATAAATTAGGCCCATTATGTTTTTATAGTATAGCAATTAATATCTCAATGTCTGAGTCAGGGCCAACCCAAAACTACTTCATATGCGTGCACAAGCTTTCTGATCTGGACAGGCATTCAAATTCCACGTGAGGTTTCCCAAAACTGCACCCAGTTGTCCTCAATTGTCCCCAAATCTCTCCAAAGAAAAAATATCTGAGAGTATGTTTTTATAAAGCTCTCGAAAAAAGATTACTCAAGGTAATTACTTCGGTATAGTCCCAGCAAAAACATAGTTAGCTGAACAGATTACAAATTAAACTTGCATGTTAATCAGAAAACCATACAAACAGGGGGGGTATTTGTTCCATAAATATGTCTGTATCAAATTTTATTTGCAAAACAAACTTGTATTTCTACCAAACCAGAAATATGTCGGCCGGACCTGGAATAAAAGTGACCTAAGAAAAAAACATGTTTTTATTCATGCAACTTCTGAATTGTATATTTTTGTTACGATGTTGGAGCATCAAGAATTGTTAGAATATGCCAGGTCAGGGTTGTAAACCGTTAGCGTGGCATAGGGGAGTCTGCTGTTTTACTGCCTTGCATTGCAAATATGAATCTAAACTGCTATTCACACTAGCGGACAGTATTTTTAACAATCGGGCATCGCCATTTTGCAGGTTCTTTGTGTCACAGTTTTTTGTATGATATAAATATGAAAGCAACAATAATAACACATGTTATTTTGTTTATTTCATTAGTGGTTCTTAAAGCATTCTCAAACATTACAATATAAAAACATTGAGTTATACATTTTTCACATTGTAGATCAAAGAATATGACGTTAGCTCTTTTGAGGTGATGAAGAATATACATTTATCGAGCACTTTATTAGGAATTGTTTTACTTTATTACACCTATTATTCATCTGATTATCTAATCAGCCAATTGTGTGGCAGCAGTGCAATGCATACAATCATGTAGATACAGGTCAGGAGCTTCAGTTAATGTTCACATCAACCATCAAAATGTGGAAAAAATCTATGACTTGAATGGAATGATTGTTGGTGACAGACAGGGTGGTTTGAGTATCTCAGAAACTGGTGATCTCCTGGGATTTTCAAGCACACTAGTCACTAGCATTTGCAAAGAATGGTGCAAAAAGAAGAAGAAAAGAAAATCAAGTAAGCAGCAGTTCTGCACACAGAAACGCCTTGTTAATGAGAGACGTCAGAGGAGAATAGCCAGACTGGTCAAAGCTGACAGGAAGGTGACAGTAATGCAAATAACCACACATTACAAAAATGGTATGAAGATTAGCATCTCTGAACACACAATGCATCATAACTCTAAGTGGATAGGCTACAGCAGTAGAAGTCTAATAAATACATAGTCAATTTCTAATATTTTAAATCGCAGATCTTCAACCTGATGATGTCAAAACAAGAAATGAATGGGGAATTAAAATATTTTCACTCTGTGAACAAATTTGCTCTTGAGGAATCAGCATGAAATATTTTACCAAAAATAATCATTTTGAATGCTTTTCTAAACCAACTATAGTAGAAACCGTAAATAATAGGATTACATGTTGAATTTAAATAGGTAATACAGAAAACTGTTTCCAATAATACAGGTGGAATGGAATAATTAATGTATGGATTAATTAGGTTACATATAAAAAAGGGTATACAGCATGACAAGAATACCCCCATAACAATTGCCAGGGTCTTTGTAGCCTTTCGCTCCTTGTTACTAGATGATGTTCTGTTTTCAGATTGCACATTGTTACAGCCAATGCTGTGAATAGACCGGGCTTGCTTCTGTGCAACATGGAAGATTTTCTGATACATGACCAACATAACGAACCCAGGCATATAAAAAGTGAGAATGCACGTTATTGAACTTGCTGTTTCAGCCTGAAAGAGAACACAGCCTCCAACACAAGCAACATTTTCATTATAAAAATCTTCACTGCCCAATATGTTCAGCTCCAGAAATACCAACGCAAATCCAACAAAGGCAGACACACTCCAACTGACCAGGATCATGATCACTGTGGCACAAGTGGTGATCTTGGTCCGGTAGTGGAGGGGCTGACAAACTGCATAATATCGATCAACGGAAATTAAAGAAAGATTTAGCATTGATGCAATGTACAGTATTCCATCTGTACTCATGTGGATTTTGCAGAACACATCTCCAAAATACCAGCATGATTCAATAATTCGCACCATATAAGGAGGCATGATGAAGCCTCCCATAAGGAAGTCAGTCACTGCCAGAGAGAGGATGAGGTAGTTGGTAGGAGTTTGCAGCTGTTTGAAGTGAGCAATGGAAATGATGACAAGGAGATTTCCACACAAAGTTATAACAATAATGACCATAAAGAAAATATGCAGCAGAACCCGTATCATTGTTGGATAGATGACCTTCGGGCAAGACTTATTCACAGACTCATAACAGAAGTATAAATCTTCAGTCATTGCAGGTTCACTGAAATTCATTGTCTTATATTTTCCAATATAATGGTTTACAATAGATACAGTACGCCTACCTATGTCAGGAAAAAGAAGGAAAGTAAAAAAGATGTACCTTTGAGCAGGCAACCATTCATACCATATACATGGTATCTGCCGATATCCTGACTTAAATGAATATATCTTTAATAAGTATCACTGATGCTGAAGTCATATATCACTCGCATAGCAGGATTTTCATCAGAAAGGTATTTCTTGTGTTTATATTTCTGCCTCTCACCTCAGAGTTCAATCACAATAATAATGGTGTCTCCATTTGGACCCTGCATTCCAAGTCAATAGTACATTCTTTCTTTTGTTTGAATAATTACAGTTTAATGTTGATTAAAATAAATATTTTAGTCAGTAGTCTGAAATATATCCAGGATTTCCCTTGGTCAGATGTTTTGTTGCAATGTGCAGCATCAGTGGGGATGGTTCTGTTATATACTGTTTGCCTGTCCCACAAAGCTTTAGTGTGACGCACTCACTGTGCTCCCTAAGCTCCTACAGCAGCCATCAATTGTTTTTGTTTTGTTTAAATGTTTCATAGTGAGAACATGTACATGTATTTGGGCCATTTGTTTTTTTTGTTTTTTTCCCACAGCTTGTTCATTGTGAGGGAGGGAGATTTGGCAATAAGGAAATATACGGCTTTTAACACATACTGATTTGGATGGGGCGATAGCCTTTTTGAGTTGTCAAACATTTTCTTTGTGGTTCCTGAATAAACAGATTTATTAAAAATCAGAATGGAAAAACCACATACTCCAGAGAAGGCCGCGGGCTGCTGCTTCATAAATAAGCTGCAGTTGTCAAATAACATTGCTGGGGAGGCCAGACAACAGGGAAAAGATAATATTCTAGTCTAATACAGATGGAATCATGGACTATTTTCATGGCAACTAGAAGCGAAGAAAAATGTCCTCATCCCTGTATTTCTGAGACAATATAATGGGACTTTGGTAATGGATTTAATATGTGACTTCATTCTTAGCTCAGAGTAAAAAAATACCCCAATATTCCTGACATCAGGCTTAAATTGAAACAATTATCTTTGCCTCCTTGGATTACGATAAGAGCCGTTTCACTTCATATACTGTAGATGGCGCTGGTCTAACACAATCAGTCAGTGAATAGCCCAAGGTCTGTGACGCGTGGAAGGGAGCGGCTTTTAGAAGTAAAGAACTGAACAGCAGCAGATTAGCAAACTAGCCAGCTCAATAACATAGCTACAGATAGATTTGATAAAAACACATTAAAGAAAAACTGCCTGCAAAGAAGTATGCACATAATCTGTGGATGGCCTAGCTGAACCCGCTGGCTGACATGATATTTGCAGGTGTATGTGTGATCTTGCACCGGGGCCCATCCTAACTAGCTGCCACCACTGGTCATCAGCTACCAATTAGTATAAAAACGCAGTTTTGTCTTTCCACGCCCACAATTTGCTACTTTTACAGGGACCTGTTTTCTATTGGTGTTAATATTATCTCCTTTGTTGGACCACCACCAGTGTCTTTTGTAAAGTTTTTCTTTTTGTATGCTGCCTAACATCATGCCATTTTTACATGCTCTACTGTTCGTTAATAATAATTTTCTTTGTGATGTCACACCAAATTAGTCAATTTTATCCTCTCAATTGGTGTTGTATAGTTGTATACTATGCTTTAACATGGCATTGTGTAGCAGTACCATTGTTATGTATATATCCTGTAAATTTCCATTTTATTTTCTTTAAAGATCCTACGCTATATGTTACTCCATGTCCATTGGATATGTAATCTGGATATGCAGACTTATCCATTGGTGTCTCCTAACAAAAAATTGCAAATGAGAGAGTTAAATTTATTTGATTACATAAATAGAACTAGGCTTGGTAAATCGGTTGCTAATGTGTCATGTGTGTTATCATACATGTGTTGAAACAGTTTTTTCTTTACTGCCATCCTGGTTGTTGAATAAAGATGTGTAAAACCCCACGCTAACCCAACGACGGAATTTAGCGAGGGCTGAAGGTATCAGCGTGCTCGTCCTTCTGGTGTTGTTGAAAGAAGACTAGTAGGGTTAAAAATGAGTGGCCCCTGTGCGGAGATTCTAGATCAGCCAATAAATAAACCACGATACAAAGGCAGTAGTACCACTCTGCCTTCCGCTCTTTACTGGTCCGGGCTGACCGAGAATCTCCACAATAGGGCCAATAGATTCACCTTTGTTTATCTGACTCCATTTTAGAATAATAATTTAGATTAGTTATCCACATTAGGTGGATTGCTTATTGATAATTTTGACTTGATCGCTACAGGAATCCTGTACTGAGATTTACACTCCGAACAGTCCTCTGCTGGTACCGCCGCATGTCACATTGCGCGTTATGTGCACGTCTCACAAACTGACTGGCTATCTGTAGTCATCACAGAGGTCGCAGGAATAGCTACTCTTGGGTATATCTGTTTACAGCCTAGGGACCCAAGCAGACCGACATAGCTACGGCTGTGCTCGACATGAATGAACTACCACGCGGAGGCGAGGGATTTACCATCATAGGTCTACGGGTGCTATACGCCGTGATACATTAAGCGTAAATATTCATCCTCCCTAGACCAGTTTGAGGGGGTAAACCAAGCATTCCCTGTATAACTTTGAGTGTCAGTAAGCGAAACCACACAGATCAAGTTTTAACAATTTATTTTACCAGGCAGGTTACATACACGTAATTACATACTAGTTCCAAATCAAAAAACATTACAATGGAAACCAAATTACGGAGTCTTAAAAGTCATACCTCGTAATAAAAGCTACATACGGGAGTCTGGCTACAGACACCCTGTACATAGAAATTACGTGCACTGTGTACACAGGAGGCTGTGTCACGTTTCAGGTCTGTCTCGCCATGTTTTATGTTGATTTATGTTTATTTATGTTGTCTTAGTCACGTAGTGTCTTATCATGTATTATGTTGTCTAGGTTCGTCATGTTGTTTAGTTATGTTTCGTTACGATTTATTTTCTTGTCATGTTTAGTTATGTTTCGTTACGATTTATTTTCTTGTCATGTTTAGTTATGTCTCGTTACAATTTATTTTCTTGTCATGTCTAGTTATGTTTTCGTACGATTTTATTACCTGGTTATGTTGAGTGATTATCGTCTTAGTTTCGCTTTGTGTTATGTTTTGATGCATGTTTATTGTTACGTTAACTGGTCGTTGTTATGCATACACTTTTACATGTTTTTCCGCAAACCTTGCGTTCCGCCTTTTCTCTCTCTCTCTCTCTCTCTCTCGTTCTGTCATTCACTCCCCTAAGTGTTTCCATTTGTCTATTTACTAAAACTACTAATGCTAGATCAGGATTGGGTAGAGACTAAGAAACTAATCATGTGTTCATGTTACCTTACGTTTCTCGTGCATGTCATTTACTAATTTACTAATTCTAGGGCAGGATAGGTTTATTACTAACGATTACTAATCTCCTTGTTAAACTTGACATCCATCGCACCTGTTTTCCATTTCCTTGCTACGCTATAACTAATTGTCTACACCTGTCTACACCTGCATTTATAGCCCAGTCGCGCAACTGTTCACGGCAAAATTGTCTGCCTCTGTTTTCCACGCAACTCTTGAGCATTTACTGTTTTGATTACACGTTACGATCCAAGCCTGTTTACCGACCATAGCTTATTGATTTCTGTTTTGTGACCATCGTTTGTTTTTTGACTACGTCCTCGCCTACCGTTTTTGTACTTTTGCCCCGCTGATTGTTTCATGGTTTCGACTCCCGCTTCGCTTACGACTACGCCTCTGCCTGCCGTCGGCCTGTTCATCTGCCCCGCTCCGCTGACTGCTCTCCTGCTACCGGACCTCCCTGCACGTCTACCGACTACGAGATTGCCTCTTCCCTCGGCACCGTGCTTTTTGTTTGTTTTATATTTGTTTGGCTGGATCTTCGTGTATGGACTTTGCTTGTGTTTACTACGCTCCTGGGACTCGTCCCGAATAAAGCCCTAACGGGACTTTATTTAACTATTGTTTCAGAGTCGTGCATTTTGGGTCCAACCCCCACGCACCCGTCTCAGGCTGATTGCATTCTCCCAGATTGCTTAGTTTACTGTCCTTAAATCCAAAATCTGGCCTTTGATGTTAACCCTAAATATGGGTCACCCATCTGTAATTTGGAGCCACGCCTCCCCAGGAAACGCAGGGGGGTTGAGGCACATGGCTTTCACTGGGGCAGAGCTCCACACAGTTTCTCCTGGTTGGTTAACATGTCCAGGGTTTGCTGTTGCAGAAATAAAACCATTGCACCAGTCGCACTGAAACAATCAGAATAATACCAAACATGAATATGATCTAAACTGACTTTGTCATGAAACATCCAATGCTGTACACATCATTTAGTGACTGAGTAAAGAGGGAGAGAGCAATAAAGGGGGGTTCAGGAGAAGGTCAGGGCCTAACAGGCCGTGCCCTCTGAAACCTTCCCGTGCCATAAAGGATGTTGCCCCGTCGTAACGAGTTTTACGGCTGGAGGCCTGAGTCTTCCCCCACAGGCTCCTGCCCGTATGGGTGCGGAGATAGTGGGGGTTAATGGTGCATGCACCTGGGTTAAATTACTTTACAGCCACATATTCCACAATACCAGAGGAAGCCAGCAAGCTGACCAGCCCTGAGTGATAATGCCAGATAATAATTTTTTATTATTAATAATTTCCGTCTTACAGATGAATTCCATCTGAAAGGAAAAACCACAAATGTTTTATCTTTGTTTTGTTTTCTTGAGGCAATAGAGATTAGACATGTTTATGAATTCAGAAGTATTTTCATTTGATTTCAGTATTTGTATCACTTCCTGGATCTCAGGCAATTGTCTTATGTATTTTGCTCTTTTTTCAACTAATATATTTTCTGTCAACATTGTCTTCAAATGCATGTTCATTTGTTTTTCATTTGTGGTTCTTGTATGAAGAGGAGTTGTCAACCATTTCAAAAGAAAAACATTGAGGTCCGTAGAACAAGCGACCCAGATGCGAGACCAAGGCACAGATTTTATTCTTTATAAAATATGAAGGTCAGACAGGCAAGCAGATTCAGAATGGATAAGGCAGTTCATTGTACAAAGTCCATGAGTTTGGCAATGGGTCAAAACTCCAGCAAACAGGTATAACAAGGGTATTCCAAATCATAATCGTGATCACAGGTGAAGAGTCGATTACAAACAGGCTAATCAGACAAAAACTGAATTCGAAAACAAAAGTGGATATACAAAAACAGGTTGATAAACTACGGTTCAAAATCAGACAGACGGGATAAACAAAACGCGGAATTCAGGGGCGAAACGGGTGGTAACAAAGATCAGTTAGAAATAAACACTGGAGAGTATGGTCTTAACACATGACAATCTGGCGACGAACTGCACAAATAAAGGGGTTTAAATAACACAGGTAACAAGAGGGAATGGTAATCAGGTATGGGAAACAATTAGGAAGTGAAACACAGGTGAAACGAACAAATGAAGTGAACAAACTGACAGGGTGGCTACAGTGTGTACAGAGGTTACAAAAACACGGAAACGCTAACAACTTAGACACAATCTCGACAATGAAAAAAACAGAACCTGGCAAGTATAGCTTTATGACGTTCGCTCTTTTTCCAGTGAAAACCAATTTTCATCGTAATGTAGAATGTTTTTCTAATATATGAAATCACTGATTTACAAATTTGCTCTTGAGGAATTGGCTTGAAATATCTTACCAAAAATAAACATTCTGAATGCTTTCCTAAACCAACTATAGTAGAAAGCATAAATAATAGGATTACATGTTGAATTTAAATAGGTAATACAGAACAGTGTCTCAAGTAAAACAGGTGGAATGTAATAATTAATGAATGGATTAATTATGGTACACATATAAAAGGGTGTACAGCATGACAAGAATAGCCCCATAACAATTGCCAGGGTCTTTGTAGCCTTTCGCTCCTTGTTGCTAGATGATGTGCTGTTTTCAGATTGCGCATTCTTACAGGCAATGCTGTGAATAGACTGGGCTTGCTTCTGTGCAACACGGAAGATTTTTTGATACATGACCAACATAATGAACCCAGGTATATAAAAACAGATAATGCAAGATATTGCACTTGCTGTTTCAGCCTGAAAAAGAACACAACTTCCAACACAAGCAACATTTTCTTCATAAAAATCTTCACTGCCCAATAAGTTCAGCTCCAGAAATACAAACAAAAACGCACCAAAGGCACACACACTCCAACTGATCAGGATCATGATCACTGTGGCTTTAGTGGTGATCTTGGTCCGGTAGTGGAGGGGCTGACAAACTGCATAATATCGATCAATGGAAATGAAAGAAAGATTTAGCATTGATGCAGTGTACAGCATGCCATCAACACTCAAATGGAATTTGCAGAACAAATCTCCAAAATACCAGCATGATTCAATAATTCGCACCATATAAGGAGGTATGATGAAGCCTCCCATAAGGAAGTCAGTCACTGCCAGAGAGAGGATGAGGTAGTTGGTTGGAGTGTGCAGCTGTTTGAAGTGAGCAATGGAAATGATGACAAGGAGGTTTCCACACAAAGTTATAACAATAATGACTACAAAGAAAATATGCAGCAGAATCCGTATCATTGTTGGATAGATGATCTTCGGGCAAGACTTATTCACAGACTCATAACAGAAATATAAATCTTCAGTCATTTCAGGTTCACTGAAGTTCATTGTCTTACATTTTCCAATATAATGGTTTACAATAGATACAATATGCCTATCTATTTCAGGAAAAAGAAGCAAAATAAAAAGATGTGCCTTTGAGCAGGCAACCATTCATACCATATACATGGTATCTGCCGATATCCTCACTTGAATGAATATATGTTAATAAGTATCACTGATGCTAAAGTCATATATCACTGGCATAGCAGGATTTTCATCAGAAAGGTATTTCTTGTGTTTATATTTCTGCCTCTCACCTCAGAGTTCAATCACAATAATAATGGTGTCTCCATTTGGATCCTGCATTCCAAGTCAATAGTACATTCTTTCTTTTGTTTGAATAATTACAGTTTAATGTAGATTAAAATAAATATTTTAGTCAGTAGTCTGAAATATATCCAGGATTTCCCTCGGTCAGATGTTTTGTTGCAATGTGCAGCATCAGTGAGGATGGTTCTGTTATATACTGTTTGCTTGTCCCACAAAGCTTTAGTGTGACGCACTCACTGTGCTCCCTAAGCTCCTACAGCAGCCATCAATTGTTTTTGTTTTGTTTAAATGTTTCATAGTGAGAAAATGTCCTATGTATTTGGGCCATTTGTTTTTTCCCCACAGCTTGTTCATTGTGAGGGAGGGAGATTTAGCAATAGGGAAATATTTGTGCTTTTAACTGGACATTTCCATATTGTTATAAACATATGGTCTGTAAAGAGACATTGCCATGAATTCAGAAGAATACATACTTATTTGGATGAGGTGATAGCCTTTTTGATTTGTCTAACATTTTAATTTATTATTTTCTTTGTGGTTCCTGAATAAACTGATTTATTAACATTCAGAATGGAAAAACCACATACCCTAGAGAAGGCCGCTGGTTCTGCTTCATGAATAAGCTGCAGTTGTCAGATAATATAGCTGGGGAGGCCAGACAACAGGGAATATACAATATTCTTGTCTAGTACAGATAGAATCATGGACTATTTTCATGACAACTAGTCGGAATTAAATTTAATTAAAGAAGAGGCTTGCACCATTTAGAAATTTGAGACAGACCAAATGTATTTCAGAGCATGTACATACAGTGTACACAAACATTACACTAAAATACAAAAACAATGACAAAATACCTTATGTTTTTATAGTTTAGCAATTAATATCTCAATGATTAAATCGAGGGCCAACCCAAAACTACTTTATATGTGTGCAGAAACTTTATGCCAACTTGTCTACAAAATATAGTAAAGATATCAACAGGAATTCAAATTCCACTTGAGGTTTCCCAAAAACTACACCCAGTTGTCCTCAACTGTCGCCAAATATCTCCAAATAAAAAACATCTGCATGTCTTTTTGTCCAGACACATGAATGATCAGGAAAGCCAGATTTTTTAAATAGAAAATATAAAGAAAATTAACCTTCATGTGCTTTATTCACTTACAGTATATGAGAGTATGTTTTTATGAAGCTCTCCAGAAAGGATTACTTAAGGTGATTATTTGGGTACAGTCCCGGCAAAAACACAGTTCTCTCGAAAATGGCTAATAAACTTCATCGTTAGTCTGAAATAGTCGTAGCTTCAGAACCAGGTTGGATAATTATTGCTGTGTCGAATTTTATCTGCAAAACAAACTTGTATTTCTACCAAACCAGAAATGTGTCCCACGGATGTGGAATAAAAGTGAGCTAAGAAAAAAAAAAGGTTTTAATTCATGCAACTTCTGGATTGTATATTTTTGTTCATATATTGCAATGTAATTTTTTTACGTATAGAAATGGCATTGAGGATTGTTAGAATATGCCTTTTATTGCCTGAGTCTGTGACAAGGTCAGGATTGTAAACTGTTAGTATGGCATGGGGGAGCCTGCTGTTTTATTGCCCTGCATTGCAATAAGAATCTTAACTGCTGTTCACGCGAGCTAGATTGTCTTTATAATAATCTGGCATCACCATTTTGCCGTTTCTTTGTGTCACAGTTTTTTTATGATATAAATATGAAGGCAACAATAATTTGATTACTGGCAACCACAAGGGGGCAGAGTGGATGGGGTTAAAGCCCTGTTAGTGCTGACCGAGGACAAATCAGTTCCCGAAAAAACCGAATGCCCATTGTCTGACCAGAAATGTGCATTTTTCAGACAATAGATGTAGGGAAAGTGATTTTATGTTCTGCCTCTGCAAGTTTAATTCTTGTTTATTAAAAAGGCTATTCAAATTGCCTCAGTAAATTCGGTAGCCAATAATCGTATTTCAGTTATGTTGAAGAAAGTACAATTTGTGAGCACAAACTTCATTGCACTTCATGCATTTTGATTCCATATTCAAACACACCTGAAGAGTTAACTGAAGGGAAGGCTATCTTAAAGAGTTACTCTGGAAATAGTTTTGACATTTTTTTTAGACCTTTTTTCAGCTTTATTGGACAGTATATAGTATAGAGAGACAGGAAGAATGGGAGCGAGAGAGAGGGGAAGGCCTGCAACAAATGTCAGACGGTCGGATTCGAGCCGCCGACGTCACGGTTCGCAATGAGCATGCGGTCAGTGCTCTACAGGCTGCGCCACCAAGACACCCTTTTTTTTACATTTTTAAGACATACCGCTATCAAAAAACTTGACCTTGGTTGTTGAACAAAGATGAGTTCTTATCCACCTGAATGTAAATTCCGCAAATGTATTTTTTCTGTTTATTTTTCCTAGAGGCAAAAGTGAGATTGGACACCCTGATGATGAAAATTTTACAAACATTTTCATTTGATTTCAGCATTTCTATCACTTCCTAGATCTTTTCAATTTCTTATATTTTCTGTCAGTATTGTCATCAAACGCATGATATTTTGTATATTTCAGTTCTTGAAAAAAGCATTCTCAAACATTAGAATATAAAAACATTGAATTTTGCATTTTTCACATTTTGGATAAACGAATATGACTTTTGCTATTTTGAAAAACATTTTTCATCAGAATGTAGACCATATACTCACCGAACACTTTATTAGGACTTTATTAACTTTATTACACCTACTTATTCATGTGATTATCAAATCAGCCAATTGTGTGGCAGCAGTGCAATGCATACAATCATGTAGATATGAGTCAGGAGCTTCAGTTAATGTCCACTCCAAAATTCAGGATGGGGAAAAATGTGACCTAAGTGACTTGAATGGAATGATTCTTGGTGGTAGACATGGTGGTTTGAGTATCTCAGAAACTGCTGATCTCCTGGGATTTTCAAGCACACTAGTCACTAGAGTTTGCAAAGAATGGTGCAAACATTTTTTTTATAATCCAGTAAGCAGCGGTTTTGTAGACAGAAACGCCTTGTTAATAACAGATAACAGAGGAGAATAGCCAGACTGGCCAATGCTGACAGGAAGGTAACAGTCATGCAAGTAACCACACATTACAAAAATGGTATGCAGGAGAGCATCTCTGAACACACAATGCATCATAAGTGGATAGGCTACAGCAGTGGAAGTCTAAAAAAATAGGTCTAATAAATGCCTAATGAAGTGCTCACTGAATCTATTTCTAAGATTTGAAATCACTGATTTTCAACTTGATGATGTCAAAACAAAATATTATGGGGAATTAAGATATTTTCACTCTATTTGGACAAATAGTTTGTTTACGCTGGAGAATAAAAAGCTCTGCTATCACTAGAATTGCTTGCCACTAGCTGGCTGTATACTTAGAAGAAGTTCTACTGCAGTTTGTGCACAGCAGGTCCCATGAGCTGGACTAATGGACTGCTTGCCTAGTACTGGTCAACAAACCTTGTAAGTGAGCTCAACTTGTTCCAGACATAGAAACATTACATTACATTATTGGCATTTGGCAGACGCTCTTATCCAGAGCGACGTACAGTTGATTAGACTAAGCAGGAGACAATCCTCCCCTGGAGCAATGCAGGGTTAATGCAGATCTTATTGTGGCTACACCGGGATTAGAACCACTGACCTTGTGTGTCCCAGTCATTTACCTTAACAGTACCATTTACCTTAACCACTACACTAAAATTGGGGATTTGGTCAGAATTCATGCAATCGTCGTGCAATGCCATCAGGGAGGCATCTGATTGGATGCAAATTCATTCTGCAGCAGGACAATGACCCCAAACATACAGCCAATGTCATTAAGAACTATATTCATCTTAAAGAAGAACAAGGAGTCCTGGAAGTGATGGTATGGCCCCCACAGAGTCCTGATCTCAACATCATCGAGTATGTCTGGGATTACATGAAGTGACAGAAGCATTTAGGCTGCCTAAATCCACAGAAGAACTGTGGCTAGTTCTTCAAGATGTTTGGAACAACCGACCTGCCGAGTTCCTTGAAAAACCGTGTACAACAGTGGAGGCTCCTCCATAGAGGTGGAGGAGGCCTGGCCTCCCCAATAATTTGAGAGAAGAGAGAGATTTAAAAAAAACAATAAATATATTTATTTTATTTATTTTAACAAAAAACATATTTTTTATTTTTTATATTCATATTATTTTAGTTTTGTTCATAAATCTAAATTTTCCCATGGCTAAAACCCAATATTGCAATTGTAAAGCAACAGGCCAGATTTCCCTATCAGTTTGTATTAAGGGAGGCCAGGCCTCCCCTAGGAAACTTGTCAACTTGTGCTTTTCAGGAAATTTAGAGAACACCCCTGGCTATCATCCCTGAAGTTCTAGCGCAATTTGAGATCTTGGGCTGGAGATATGCAGATTCCAGATACTAGGGAGTGAGAATGACATTCAATAGGTCATGTTAGACACCATTTGGGATTTATTGAACAGTTTTATTTTTAATGTAGTCCATTTCGTTTTATTACAAGTCAATTTAATAATCTTCCATATCAAATTACTGAATTGTTGCTCTGTGAGGAAATTCACTCTAAAAACGAATAGAGTGCTGCCCTCTAGTGGATAACGTTAACGTTAGATAAAGCCAACTGGAACCATATTTTTACATATTTTATATTAAATATATTGAATAAAACTACATATGATAAAGAAAGTGTTATCTTATCTTTTTTATATGCTAAACTTGATTAAATTGGTGATTACATGTTGAAGCTGTAGAAGAATGAAAAATGTAAGCTAAACAAAATTGTTTTTAACTACATAATTAAAATTCCTGCCTTTTACACATGTTCACTTGGCATTTATATTACATCCAAATGTCATTTCTCAGCTTAATTATCAGGCAGGCTCATAGACTTACAGCAATGTCATTTCTTCAGAAAGGCACAAGGCTAAGCTCTGCACAATGAATTTCATCAGCCAGAACTTTCTGACTGTAGCTTACACTCCAAATAGTATGCCTTTGGCCAGCACAAAGACAGATAAGAGAACAGGGAACATTCCATCGCGAGTGAAGTGAGCAAGCGGAAAAAAATGGCCTCCTCAATTCTGGAAGTCACCAGCCTCCACTGGTGTACAAGTATACCTAGAAGAATTGATGCTGTTTTGAAGGCAAAGAGTGGTCACACCAAATATTGATTTGATTTAGATTTTTCTTCTGTTCATTCACTTCTTCTGTTCATACATTTTGTTAATTGATTAAAATAAACTAGTAACATTTCTATTTTTGAAAGCATTCTTATTTTACAGCATTTTTTCACACCTGCCTAAAACCTTTGCACAGTACTTTACTTCAAGTGAGATTAGACACACTTATGAATTCAAAAACATTTTCATTTGACATCAGCATTTGTATCACTTTCTGGATCTCAGACTTATGTATTTTGCTCTTTTTTCAACTAATATCTTCTGTCAAACATTGTCTTCAAATGCATGTTCATTTGTCTATTTCATTTGTGGTTCTTGTATAAAGAGGAGTCAAACATTAGAAAAGAAAAACAATGAGTTTTTCAGATTTTGGATATGAGAATATAGCTTTATGACGTTTGCTCTTTTTTCCAGTGAAAACCATTTTTCATCATAATGTAGAATGTATTTCTAATATTTGAAATCACTGATTTTCAACCTGATGACGGCAAAATAAAATAGTGTGGAGAATTAAGATATTTTCACTTTGCTCTTGAGGAATTGGCTTGAAATATCTTACCAAAAATAAACATTTTGAATGTTTCCTAAACCAACTATAGTAGAAAGCATAAATAAGATTACATGTTATGTTTAAATAGGTAATACAAAAAAGTGTTTAAAGTAAAAACAGGTGAAAACAGGTGAAATAATGGATGGCCAGTATCTCTTTGTGGCCTGGAAATTTACATTTGTTGTGCATATTCAGAAGTTTCATGTTTGGCGCTTCTGCTTCAGGAGATCTGCTGGTTGGCAGCAAATTTAAATATATTTTAAAGTTTTTTTTTCACAATAACTACTTGTTGTTCAGACAACCAGCACCAGGTGGCATATGTGAGCACTCTAATACACATCGGTCTGAAATGCTTGCAGGTTCCGACAGTATGGGGGCAGCAGTGCCCTTTTTCATCATGAGCAGCTTGCATTATCATTATAGAGCTGAAAAGTCTGGAAGTAAATACAGTACCAAAATACTCGGCAGAGGGAAATGGACATTTCAATCATGGTTATGTTTTGTTTCTATTCATACACAACTCAGATAAAAAGTTCTAAACATGGATTTCTTTGTAAGGGGTGCCGTCTCTTTCTCAGAACAACCATGGTGGAAAATGCCTAATTTCATGTTGAATATAGGTGTATGTCATTAAATACATAAGTGTATTTGATTAAATGAATGAATCATTTTCAAATATATCAATTATCAATTAAATCACCAAATTCTTCAATAGGCAGAGCAACCTGTTAGATCAACCTTTAAAAATGTGGAACTCACTAGCAGATTAAAATTTAGAAATGTCTGAAGTTACAACACAGATCCACGGCAAATCTATAGACAGGTTCCACTACGTTAAACAAAGAAGTACAATTCACAAAAGAAAATAATGAAACAGAGTGCCAAACTCCAGTGTATGTCTCCCCAAAGTTCCCAAAAACTGAAAGGAAAGTCCAAAGGCCCAAAGGCAGATGAATCTTCTTAAAATCACTGACAAAGATCAGCTGTAAGACCAAAATCCTGTGAAAACCAAGAGCAGATAAATCCCCAAATGTCCACTATCTTGACTCCCTTAAAGTGTCAGTGTCAATATCCATCCCAGTAAAGGAAGGCCCACATTTTATGTACTTAAAACAAAAAGGGGAGGAAGAACCTTGCCCTCAGGGGGGCACAGCGGGAAGCTGGAAACTGACAATTTACTTATTAAAGTTCCCTTATGTTGTTAGAAGCAGGATCGAGCAGTATGATATTGTCATCAAAAGATTTTAGCCACTTTCTAAGGAGACCAAACATGAACATTCTAAGAGGTACTCAAGCTCAGTTATTGTATACCTCTGAAGAAAGCGTTTCCTCCTGCTTCTAACAGATGTAATATTTGTAGACAAATAATTCAGTTGCAGCTTGCACCTTCAAGAAACATGTCTTCAATGTAACAATACCAAATCACACCATGTTGGTTTCCACTCAACTGGAATTGCTTCTAAAAATTCAATCATGAGGATTCAACAACCATTTGTGTATCAACTTTCAGATTTTCAATCAATGATTTCAGTTAGATGTCCTCACTTTAAATGAAAAGGTTGTTGTTCCTTTTACAAATGGTTTTGCCTGCATCTCCATGCCAATAACCAAAACTGGATACCTGACATAATTGTTACAAAATTAATACTCACAATAAAATCCACCTGTTATCGCTTTGATTCTCGCTGCACCAAATTTCAATCACTCAAAAACTACATAGAGCAATGTACAAAGACATCCCCCAATCTATGAAGTCTGAAACACTCTGTATACCTTTGCAGTTTCCACCTATTTTTTCCACCTATTTTCTACTGGCATTTTCATTGTATTGTGGGGAGATTTCAATAAATTCCTGAATCTAAATGGCTCACTGAGTATTTATTTGTGGAAAGGCTTTGTCTTAGTGGTAGGGAGGGGTCAGGCCAGGTGTGAAAAGCCTACTTACCTGGCAGGACCGAATACCACGTAAATATTTATTGAAAGAAGGAAATTTGTTAGGTGACCTGGCATAACACCACTCGATTACGCCACCTTGGGAATTACGCCCAAGGAAATAGTTTGTAAGACTTGAGGAGTGGTGATCAATCCCCACATAGGTATGTTCAACTAAATGAACAAGCAGAGACATGGATTCAATAATAAGGGTTTATTCGTTACAGCCGGTAGGTCTTCCCCGCCACTAGGGGCGCTACTTAGTGCGTGCGGGTACCGGTCCGTGAAGGGTTGAGGACTTACCGGTAGTGGAACTGAAAGCTCACTCACTCATGAAGGTGCCAGCAGACATACAAACATATGCACTGTAAAGCGGTGAGATGGTGAATCACAAATATTCTGCTTCTACACACACGCTATGACATGCAGTGAAAAGAACAGCACCACTTTCGACGGCGTCGTAGCGACCTCCATGCCAAGCCAGATCCCAAACCAGCAGCAGAACCCGTATCATTGGTGCATAGATGATCTTTGAGCAAGAATTATTCACAGACTATAAATCTTCAGTCATTGCAGGTTCACTGAAATTCATTGTCTTATATTTTCAAATCTTTGAGCAGGCAACCATTCATATCATATACTTGGCATCTGCCAATATCCTCACTTAAATGAAGATATATATATTAAATATCACTGATGCTAATGTCAAATATCACTGGCATAGCAGGATTTTCATCAGAAATTTAATCAGAAAATGTCTTCTGTTTATATGTCCACCTCTCACCTCTGAGTTTAATTACAATAATAATGGTGTCTCCATTAGGACCCTGCATTCCAAGTCAATATTACATTTATTTATTTTCTAATTATTGAGTCACTGAACCATGTCTGAAATATATTCAGGATTTCCCAGGACTTCTCTCAGTCAGGTGTCTAGTTGTAAGGTGCAGCATCAATGGGGATGGTTCTGTTATTGTTTGCTTGTCCAACCAAGCCTTAGTGTGACTCACAGTGCTCTCCAAGCCCCTACAGCAGCCATTGTTTTTGCGATTTAAATATTTTAAATGATAACAAATGATTTACAATGTGTTTGGCCCATTTGTTTAATTAATTTCTTTCCCCAGAGCTTGTTCATTGTCAGGGAGGGGATACAGTTTCTGGGAAAAACACTCTGAAATTAAAGGAAAAACGGTAATGTTAGCATACAAATATCATGGAACCTACCTTGGCTAGCCTGAGCGATATGACGGACTTTGCCGAAGAAATACAACCTTACAAAATCAGTAGATAAGTATTTACACTGAAGCTAAAACCAAGCCAAATATTGTAACATCACTTATTTGTGACCAATTATGTTTTCTAAACAAAGTGACAGTATTAAATGTGTTGCCTTTTTGTTAAGTGTTAGTAGCGTGTTCTTGTCAGAAACCGTACTAGCAAACTGAATTAACTGGATTGCTATTGTTTTCTGAAGTCTTTACCCTAATCCGTGTTCTTGCAGCCTTCAGGATACTAATCACAACATTGCTATAGGCTAACAACAGGATGCACATGAGCAATAATGCTGTTCTAATATTGTAGGCAACCTGACTCCAAATAATAACTTATTATTATTATTATATTAATATGGTAACAGGATTGTTCACTGGAAAACAATTAGAAAATAAAATAGCTCTAGGAATATACAGTGGTGTGAAAAAGTGTTTCCTGATTTCTTTTTTTTTTTGCATGTTTGTCACACTAAAATGTTTCAGATCATAAAACAAATTTAAATATTATTCAAAGACAACACAAGTAAACACAAAATGCAGCTTTTAAATGAAGGTTTTTATTATTAAGGGAGAAAAAAAATCCAAAAATACATGGCCCTGTGTGATTGCCCCCCCTGTTAAAACATAACTTAACTGTGGTTTATCAAACCTGAGTTCAATTTCTCTAGCCACACCCAGGCCTGATTACTGCCACACCTGTTCTCAATCAAGAAATCACTTAAATAGGACCTGCCTGACAAAGTGAAGTAGACCAAATGATCCTCAAAAGCTAGACATCATGCCGAGAGCTAAAGAAATTCAGGAACAAATGAGAAATAAAGTAATTGAGATCTATCAGTCTGGAAAAGGTTATAAAGCCATTTTTAAAGCTTTGGGACTCCAGCGAACATGGTGGCCGGCTGACCAAAATTACCCCAAGAGCGCAGTGACGACTCATCCAAGAGGTCACAAAAGACCCCACAACAACATCCAAAGAACTGCAGGCCTCACTTGCCTCCGTTAAGGTCAGTGTTCATGACTCCACCATAAGAAAGAGACTGGGGAAAAATGGCCTGCATGGCAGAGTTCCAAGACGAAAACCACTGCTGAGCAAAAAGAACATTAAGGCTCATCTCAACTTTGCCAGAAAACAGCTTGATGATCCCCTAGACTTTTGGGAAAATACTCTGTGGTCTGACGAGACAAAAGTTGAACTTTTTGGAACGTGTGTGTCTGGCGTAAAAGTAACACCGGATTTCGGAAAAAGAACATCATACCAACAGTAAAATATGGTGGTGGTAGTGTGATGGTCTGGGGCTGGTTTGCTGCTTCAGGACCTGGAAGACTTGCTGTGATAAATGGAACCATGAATTCTGCTGTCTACCAAAAAATCCTGAAGGAGAATGTCCGGCCATCTGTTCGTGACCTGTGAAGCTGAAACGAACTTGGGTTCTGCAGCAGGACAATGATCCAAAACACACCAGCAAGTCCACCTCTGAATGGCTGAAGAAAAACAAAATGAAGACTTTGGAGTGGCCTAGTCAAAGTCCTGACCTGAATCCTATTGAGATGCTGTGGCATGACCTTAAAAAGGCGGTTCATGCTCGAAAACCCTCCAATGTGGCTGAATTACAACAATTCTGCAAAGATGAGTGGGCCGAAATTCCTCCACAGCGCTGTAAGAGACTCATTGCAAGTTATCACAAACGCTTGATTGCAGTTGTTGCTGCTAAGGGTGGCCCAACCAGTTATTAGGTTTAGGGGGCAATCACTTTTTCACACAGGGCCATGTAGGTTTGGATTTTTTTTCTCCCTTAATAATAAAAACCTTCATTTACAAACTGCATTTGGTGTTTACTTGTGTTGTCTTTGAATAATATTTAAATTTGTTTGATCTGAAACATTTAAGTGTGACAAACATGCAAAAAAATAAGAAATCAGGAAGGGGGCAAACACTTTTTCACACCACTGTATTTTACATTTCAGCATTTTATCCAAGTGTTTGACAAAATATTTATGACCCGAGAATAAAAAACGATACAGTATTGTAAGTTACTACTTACAAAGGTCAACTGAAGGACCCTTCATTACAAGGCAGGGAGACCCCAACAATATTTGGCACGTACTGGAATGGTTCTCTCGTTATTGGGTACTGACTCTGGGGGGATGAGTATGTCACAAAGCTGAGGTAGCTGGACCATGGAGAATCTGTCAAAACCCATCCAAAAATAGAACATTCCCAAAACAAATTCTGATGTGACCTCAAATGAATGTTCCAAACTTACATGACCCCTACACCCCACCCACACAACCCACTACGATACTGGAAATGTACCACAACCTGTCCTGCCTTATTGCTTTATTATAGTTGGGTTGTTGTAGTGTTAAACATGTAGTGACCTACATTCACATATTTTAAAGAGACAAAAATGTGATTTTATCTTCTTCAACTTTTCAAACGACCCCTTCATGAAATCGAGCGACCCAACATGGTGTCCCTACCCACAGTTCCATGGGGAACCCCTGGAAACCCCTGGACTAAAGTAGAAACCATAAACAGCTGTTCTACGTAATTTAATACATTGACAAACTGTACCAAATCTTGTAACTTTTTCCATAACTCATAGCCTACGTTTAAAAACATAATTTCAAAAGTCGCTGATAAAATTACCATGTGACCCATTTTTAAATGTCACTTACTGATTAATCGATTGTAAAACTGTAAAACTGCTGAACTGTAGCCTATTTCTGCTAGTTTGTTGTTTGTATTTTTAAATGTACTCGATAGAGACATACAGTCTGCTCCACCTCCATAATGATTCTGTCCATCATCTTGCCATTCCATGACATGTGCTTCGTGCTTAATAAAATGAAAATGTGCTACTTTAAACGTTAACATTACTTTACCCAAACCAATATTGTAAAGTTTATAGTTTGTTTACACAGGAGAAAAAAAGCTCTGCTATCACTAGAATTGCTTGCTAATAGCTGTCCGTATACTGGGAAGAAGTCCTACTGTAGTTGTTTGTGCACAGCAGCTCCCATTAGCTGGACTAATGGACTGCTTGCCCAGTACTGGTCAACAAACCTTTTAAGTGAGCTCTACTTGTTCCAGAGATAGTAAAATTCCTGTGGATACAATATTTTGATATGTGTAATGGTGAAACAGGCAAAAATGAAATTCCTACAGTGAGTGGTACTGCATGTGGTGAAACTTATGTCGGATAGATATTTTAAAAAAATCTTAAATATAAAAAAATTCTACAGGTCCTGGAGCATTTGTTAAGATAGACGTGATCATGAACACCAGTACAGACCAAGATAGTAAAATCACAAAACAAATGCTCTATCAAGTGATTATAGACAAGTTTATACAGTTTAAAGCATTTGTAATTGTGGAAAAAAACTAGTTTAAGCAGGTGGTTTTAATGTTATGGCTGATTGGTGTATGTTTCTCTCTTTAAAAACCCAAAATTCCATATATGGTGTTTTAGGGGCATCAATTTATGCTGATCACAAATTTTGTGTACGTGCCTTTGATTATGAGTGTTTTTCATATCCAGGCATGTGGATATGAAAAAAACGTGCCTACACCTCTTTCATGAATCTGGCGAAAGTTGTTAGTTTTTTTCCGATCACACATACATTTGCCAAGGGACTTCAGAAAATATTGATAAATTAGGCCCATTATGTTTTCATAGTATAGCAATTAATATCTCAATGTCTAAGTCAGGGCCAACCCAAAACTACTTCATATGCGTGCACAAACTTTCTGATCTGGACAGGCATTCAAATTCCACGTGAGGTTTCCCAAAACTGCACCCAGTTGTCCTCAATTGTCCCCAAATCTCTCCAAAGAAAAAATATCTGAGAGTATGTTTTTATAAAGCTCTCGAAAAAAGATTACTCAAGGTAATTACTTCGGTATAGTCCCAGCAAAAACATAGTTAGCTGAACAGATTACAAATTAAACTTGCATGTTAATCAGAAAACCATACAAACAGGGGGGGTATTTGTTCCATAAATATGTCTGTATCAAATTTTATTTGCAAAACAAACTTGTATTTCTACCAAACCAGAAATATGTCGGCCGGACCTGGAATAAAAGTGACCTAAGAAAAAAACAAACATGTTTTTATTCATGCAACTTCTGAATTGTATATTTTTGTTACGATGTTGGAGCATCAAGAATTGTTAGAATATGCCAGGTCAGGGTTGTAAACCGTTAGCGTGGCATAGGGGAGTCTGCTGTTTTACTGCCTTGCATTGCAAATATGAATCTAAACAGCTATTCACACTAGCGGACAGTCTTTTTAACAATCGGGCATTGCCATTTTGCAGGTTCTTTGTGTCACAGTTTTTTGTATATGTATAAATATGAAAGCAACAATAATACCACATGTTATTTCGTTTATTTCATTAGTGGTTCTTAAAGCATTCTCAAACATTACAATATAAAAACATTGAGTTATACATTTTTCACATTGTAGATCAAAGAATATGACGTTAGCTCTTTTGAGGTGATGAAGAATATACATTTATCGAGCACTTTATTAGGAATTGTTTTACTTTATTACACCTATTATTCATCTGATTATCTAATCAGCCAATTGTGTGGCAGCAGTGCAATGCATACAATCATGTAGATACAGGTCAGGAGCTTCAGTTAATGTTCACATCAACCATCAAAATGTGGAAAAAATTTGATCTAAGTGACTTGAATGGAATGATTGTTGGTGACAGACAGGGTGGTTTGAGTATCTCAGAAACTGGTGATCTCCTGGGATTTTCAAGCACACTAGTCACTAGCATTTGCAAAGAATGGTGCAAAAAGAAGAAGAAAAGAAAATCAAGTAAGCAGCAGTTCTGCACACAGAAACGCCTTGTTAATGAGAGACGTCAGAGGAGAATAGCCAGACTGGTCAAAGCTGACAGGAAGGTGACAGTAATGCAAATAAGCACACATTACAAAAATGGTATGAAGATTAGCATCTCTGAACACACAATGCATCATAACTCTAAGTGGATAGGCTACAGCAGTAGAAGTCTAATAAATACATAGTCAATTTCTAATATTTTAAATCGCAGATCTTCAACCTGATGATGTCAAAACAAGAAATGAATGGGGAATTAAAATATTTTCACTCTGTGAACAAATTTGCTCTTGAGGAATCAGCATGAAATATTTTACCAAAAATAATCATTTTGAATGCTTTTCTAAACCAACTATAGTAGAAACCGTAAATAATAGGATTACATGTTGAATTTAAATAGGTAATACAGAAAACTGTTTCCAATAATACAGGTGGAATGGAATAATTAATGTATGGATTAATTAGGTTACATATAAAAAAGGGTATACAGCATGACAAGAATACCCCCATAACAATTGCCAGGGTCTTTGTAGCCTTTCGCTCCTTGTTACTAGATGATGTTCTGTTTTCAGATTGCACATTGTTACAGCCAATGCTGTGAATAGACCGGGCTTGCTTCTGTGCAACATGGAAGATTTTCTGATACATGACCAACATAACGAACCCAGGCATATAAAAAGTGAGAATGCACGTTATTGAACTTGCTGTTTCAGCCTGAAAGAGAACACAGCCTCCAACACAAGCAACATTTTCATAATAAAAATCTTCACTGCCCAATATGTTCAGCTCCAGAAATACCAACGCAAACCCAACAAAGGCAGACACACTCCAACTGACCAGGATCATGATCACTGTGGCACAAGTGGTGATCTTGGTCCGGTAGTGGAGGGGCTGACAAACTGCATAATATCGATCAACGGAAATTAAAGAAAGATTTAGCATTGATGCAATGTACAGTATTCCATCTGTACTCATGTGGATTTTGCAGAACACATCTCCAAAATACCAGCATGATTCAATAATTCGCACCATATAAGGAGGCATGATGAAGCCTCCCATAAGGAAGTCAGTCACTGCCAGAGAGAGGATGAGGTAGTTGGTAGGAGTTTGCAGCTGTTTGAAGTGAGCAATGGAAATGATGACAAGGAGATTTCCACACAAAGTTATAACAATAATGACCATAAAGAAAATATGCAGCAGAACCCGTATCATTGTTGGATAGATGACCTTCGGGCAAGACTTATTCACAGACTCATAACAGAAGTATAAATCTTCAGTCATTGCAGGTTCACTGAAATTCATTGTCTTATATTTTCCAATATAATGGTTTACAATAGATACAGTACGCCTACCTATGTCAGGAAAAAGAAGGAAAGTAAAAAAGATGTACCTTTGAGCAGGCAACCATTCATACCATATACATGGTATCTGCCGATATCCTGACTTAAATGAATATATCTTTAATAAGTATCACTGATGCAAGTATCACTCGCATATACGGCTTTTAACACGTACTGATTTGGATGGGGCGATAGCCTTTTTGAGTTGTCAAACATTTTAATTACTTTCTTTGTGGTTCCTGAATAAACAGATTTATTAAAAATCTGAATGGAAAAACCACATACTCCAGAGAAGGCCGCGGGCTGCTGCTTCATAAATAAGCTGCAGTTGTCAAATATCATTGCTGGGGAGGCCAGACAACAGGGAAAAGATAATATTCTAGTCTAATACAGATGGAATCATGGACTATTTTCATGGCAACTAGAAGTGAAGAAAAATGTCCTCATCCCTGTATTTCTGAGACAATATAATGGGACTTTGGTAATGGATTTAATATGTGACTTCATTCTTAGCTCAGTGTAAAAAAATACCCCAATATTCCTGACATAAGGCTTAAATTGAAACAATTATCTTTGCCTCCTTGGATTATGATCAGAGCCGTTTCACTCCATATACTGTAGATGGCGCTGGTCTAACACAATCAGTCAGTGAATAGCCCAAGGTCTGTGACGCGTGGAAGGGAGCGGCTTTTAGAAGTAAAGAACTGAACAGCAGCAGATTAGCAAACTAGCCAGCTCAATAACATAGCTACAGATAGATTTGATAAAAACACATTAAAGAAAAACTGCCTGCAAAGAAGTATGCACATAATCTGTGGATGGCCTAGCTGAACCCGCTGGCTGACATGATATTTGCAGGTGTATGTGTGATCTTGCACCGGGGCCCATCCTAACTAGCTGCCACCACTGGTCATCAGCTACCAATTAGTATAAAAACGCAGTTTTGTCTTTCCACGCCCACAATTTGCTACTTTTACAGGGACCTGTTTTCTATTGGTGTTAATATTATCTCCTTTGTTGGACCACCACCAGTGTCTTTTGTAAAGTTTTTCTTTTTGTATGCTGCCTAACATCATGCCATTTTTACATGCTCTACTGTTCGTTAATAATAATTTTCTTTGTGATGTCACACCAAATTAGTCAATTTTATCCTCTCAATTGGTGTTGTATAGTTGTATACTATGCTTTAACATGGCATTGTGTAGCAGTACCATTGTTATGTATATATCCTGTAAATTTCCATTTTATTTTCTTTAAAGATCCTACGCTATATGTTACTCCATGTCCATTTCTTAGCGTCTTGTAATCTGGACATGCAGACTTATCCATTGGTGTCTCCGAACAAAAAATTGCAAATGAGAGAGTTACATTTATTTGATTACATAAATAGAACTAGGCTTGGTAAATCGGTTGCTAATGTGTCATGTGTGTTATCATACATGTGTTGAAACAGTTTTTTCTTTACTGCCATCCTGGTTGTTGAATAAAGATGTGTAAAACCCCATGCTAACCCAGCGACGGAATTTAGCGAGGGCTGAAGGTATCAGCGTGCTCGTCCTTCTGGTGTTGCTGAAAGAATACTAGTAGGGTTAAAAATTAGTGGCCCCTATGCGGAGATTCTAGATCAGCCAATAAATAAACCACGATACAAAGGCAGTAGTACCACTCTGCCTTCCGCTATTTACTGGTCCGGGCTGACCGAGAATCTCCACAATAGGGCCAATAGATTCACCTTCGTTTATCTGACTCCATTTTAGAATAATAATTTAGATTAGTTACCCACATTAGGTGGATTTCTTATTGATAATTTGGACTTGATCGCTACAGGAATCCTGTACTGAGATTTACTCTCCGAACAGTCCTCTGCCCGTACCGCCGCATGTCACAACGTGCGTTATGTGCACGTCTCACAAACTGACTGGCTATCTGTAGTCATCACAGAGGTCGCAGGAATAGCTACTCTTGGGTATATCTGTTTACAGCCTAGGGACCCAAGCAGACCAACCTAGCTACGGCTGTGCTCGACATGAATTAACTACCACGCGGAGACGAGGGATTTACCATCATAGGTCTACGGGTGCTATACGCCGTGATACATTAAGCGTAAATATTCATCCTCCCTAGACCAGTTCGAGGGGGTAAACCAAGCATTCCCTGTATAACTTTGAGTGTCAGTAAGCGAAACCACACAGATCAAGTTTTAACAATTTATTTTACCAGGCAGGTTACATACACGTAATTACATACTAGTTCCAAATCAAAAAACATTACAATGGAAACCAAATTACAGAGTCTTAAAAGTCATACCTGGTAATAAAAGCTACATACGGGAGTCTGGCTACAGACACCCTGTACGTAGAAATTACGTGCACTGTGTACACGGGAGGCTGATTGCATTCTCCCAGATTGCTTAGTTTACTGTCCTTAAATCCAAAATCTGGCCTTTGATGTTAACCCTAAAAATGGGTCACCCATCTGTAATTTGGAGCCACGCCTCCCCAGGAAACCCAGGGGGGTTGAGGCCACACAGTTTCTCCTGGTTGGTTAACATGTCCAGGGTTTGCTGTTGCAGAAATAAAACCATTGCACCAGTCGCACTGAAACAATCAGAATAATACCAAACATGAATATTATCTAAACTGACTTTGTCATGAAACATCCAATGCTGTACACATCATTTAGTGACTGAGTAAAGAGGGAGAGAGCAATAAAGGGGGGTTCAGGAGAAGGTCAGGGCCTAAACCTTCCCGTGCCGTAAAGGATGTTGCCCCGTCGTAACGAGTTTTACGGCTGGAGGCTTGAGTCTTCCCCCACAGGCTCCTGCCCGTATGGGTGGGGAGATAGTGGGGGTTAATGGTGCATGCACCTGGGTTAAATTACTTTACAGCCACATATTCCACAATACCAGAGGAAGCCAGCAAGCTGACCAGCCCTGAATGATAATGCCAGATAATAATTTTTTATTATTAATAATTTCCGTCTTACAGATGAATTCTCATCCATCTGAAAGGAAAAACCACAAATGTTTTATCTTTGTTTTGTTTTTCTTGAGGCAATAGAGATTAGACACGTTTATGAATTCAGAAGTATTTTCATTTGATTTCAGTATTTGTATCACTTCCTGGATCTCAGGCAATTGTCTTATGTATTTTGCTCTTTTTTCAACATTGTCTTCAAATGCATGTTCATTTGTTTTTCATTTGTGGTTCTTGTATGAAGAGGAGTTGTCAACCATTTCAAAAGAAAAACATTGAGGTCCGTAGAACAAGCGACCCAGATGCGAGACCAAGGCACAGATTTTATTCTTTATAAAATATGCAGGTCAGACAGGCAAGCAGATTCAGAATGGATAAGGCAGTTCATTGTACAAAGTCCAGGCAATGGGTCAAAACTCCAGCAAACAGGTATAACAAGGGTATTCCAAATCATAATCGTGATCACAGGGGAAGAGTCGATTACAAACAGGCTAATCAGACAAAAACTGAATTCGAAAACAAAAGTGGATTGACAAAAACAGGTTGATAAACTACGGTTCAAAATCAGACAGACGGGATAAACAAAACGCGGAATTCAGGGGCGAAACGGGTGGTAACAAAGATCAGTTAGAAATAAACACTGGAGAGTATGGTCTGAACACATGACAATCTGGCGACGAACTGCACAAATAAAGGGGTTTAAATAACACAGGTAACAAGAGGGAATGGTAATCAGGTATGGGAAACAATTAGGAAGTGAAACACAGGTGAAACGAACAAATGAAGTGAACAAACTGACAGGGTGGCTACAGTGTGTACAGAGGTTACAAAAACACGGAAACGCTAACAACTTAGACAAAATCTCGACAATGAAAAAAACAGAACCTGGCAAGTATAGCTTTATGACGTTCGCTCTTTTTCCAGTGAAAACCAATTTTCATCGTAATGTAGAATGTTTTTCTAATATATGAAATCACTGATTTACAAATTTGCTCTTGAGGAATTGGCTTGAAATATCTTACCAAAAATAAACATTCTGAATGCTTTCCTAAACCAACTATAGTAGAAAGCATAAATAATAGGATTACATGTTGAATTTAAATAGGTAATACAGAACAGTGTCTCAAGTAAAACAGGTGGAATGTAATAATTAATGAATGGATTAATTATGGTACACATATAAAAGGGTGTACAGCATGACAAGAATAGCCCCATAACAATTGCCAGGGTCTTTGTAGCCTTTCGCTCCTTGTTGCTAGATGATGTGCTGTTTTCAGATTGCGCATTCTTACAGGCAATGCTGTGAATAGACTGGGCTTGCTTCTGTGCAACACGGAAGATTTTTTGATACATGACCAACATAATGAACCCAGGTATATAAAAACAGATAATGCAAGATATTGCACTTGCTGTTTCAGCCTGAAAAACAACACAACTTCCAACACAAGCAACATTTTCTTCATAAAAATCTTCACTGCCCAATATGTTCAGCTCCAGAAACGCACCAAAGGCACACACACTCCAACTGATCAGGATCATGATCACTGTGGCATTAGTGGTGATCTTGGTCCGGTAGTGGAGGGGCTGACAAACTGCATAATATCGATCAATGGAAATGAAAGAAAGATTTAGCATTGATGCAGTGTACAGCATGCCATCTACACTCAAGTGGAATTTGCAGAACATATCTCCAAAATACCAGCATGATTCAATAATTCGCACCATATAAGGAGGCATGATGAAGCCTCCCATGAGGAAGTCAGTCACTGCCAGAGAGAGGATGAGGTAGTTGGTTGGGGTGTGCAGCTGTTTGAAGTGAGCAATGGAAATGATGACAAGGAGGTTTCCACACAAAGTTATAATAATAATGACTACAAAGAAAATATGCAGCAGAATCCGTATCATTGTTGGATAGATGATCTTCGGGCAAGACTTATTCACAGACTCATAACAGAAGTATAAATCTTCAGTCATTTCAGGTTCACTGAAGTTCATTGTCTTACATTTTCCAATATAATGGTTTACAATAGATACAATATGCCTATCTATTTCAGGAAAAAGAAGCAAAATAAAAAGATGTACCTTTGAGCAGGCAACCATTCATACCATATACATGGTATCTGCCGATATCCTGACTTGAATGAATATATGTTAGGAAGTATCACTGATGCTAAAGTCATATATCACTGGCATAGCAGGATTTTCATCAGAAAGGTATTTCTTGTGTTTATATTTCTGCCTCTCACCTCAGAGTTCAATCACAATAATAATGGTGTCTCCATTTGGATCCTGCATTTCAAGTCAATAGTACATTCTTCCTTTTGTTTGAATAATTACAGTTTAATGTAGATTAAAATAAATATTTTAGTCAGTAGTCTGAAATATATCCAGGATTTCCCTCGGTCAGATGTTTTGTTGCAATGCAGCATCAGTGGGGATGGTTCTGTTATATACTGTTTGCTTGTCCCACAAAGCTTTAGTGTGACGCACTCACTGTGCTCCCTAAGCTCCTACAGCAGCCATCAATTTTTTTTGTTTTGTTTAAATGTTTCATAGTGAGAAAATGTCCTATGTATTTGGGCCATTTGTTTGGTTATTTTTTTCCCCACAGCTTGTTCATTGTGAGGGAGGGAGATTTAGCAATAGGGAAATATTTGTGCTTTTAACTGGACATTTCCATATTTTTATAAACATATGGTCTGTAAAGAGACATTGCCATGAATTCAGAAGAATACATACTTATTTGGATGAGGTGATAGCCTTTTTGATTTGTCTAACATTTTAATTTATTACTTTCTTTGTGGTTCCTGAATAAACTGATTTATTAACAATCAGAATGGAAAAACCACATACCCTAGAGAAGGCCGCTGGTTCTGCTTCATGAATAAGCTGCAGTTGTCAGATAATATAGCTGGGGAGGCCAGACAACAGGGAATATACAATATTCTTGTCTAGTACAGATAGAATCATGGACTATTTTCATGACAACTAGTCGGAATTAAATTTAATTAAAGAAGAGGCTTGCACCATTTAGAAATTTGAGACAGACCAAATGTATTTCAGAGCATGTACATACAGTGTACACAAACATTACACTAAAATACAAAAACAATGACAAAACACCTTATGTTTTTATAGTTTTGCAATGAATATCTCAATGATTAAATCGAGGGCCAACCCAAAACTACTTTATATGTGTGCAGAAACTTTATGCCAACTTGTCTACAAAATATAGTAAAGATATCAACAGGAATTCAAATTCCACTTGAGGTTTCCCAAAACTGCACCAGTCGTCCTCAACTGTCGCCAAATATCTCCAAATAAAAAACATCTGCATGTCTTTTTGTCCAGACACATGAATGATCAGGAAAGCCAGATTTTTTAAATAGAAAATATAAAGAAAATTAACCGCCATGTGCTTTATTCACTTACAGTATATGAGAGTATGTTTTTATGAAGCTCTCCAGAAAGGATTACTTGGGTGATTATTTGGGTACAGTCCCAGCAAAAACACAGTTCTCTCGAAAATGGCTAAATGGATTACAAAATAAACTTCACGTTAGTCTGAAAACAGTCGTAGCTTCAGAACCAGGTTGGATAATTATGTCTGTGTCGAATTTTATCTGCAAAACAAACTTGTATTTCTACCAAACCAGAAATGTGTCCCACGGATGTGGAATAAAAGTGAGCTAAGAAAAAAAAAAGGTTTTAATTCATGCAACTTCTGGATTGTATATTTTTGTTCATATATTGCAATGTAATTTTTTTACGTATAGAAATGGCATTGAGGATTGTTAGAATATGCCTTTTATTGCCTGAGTCTGTGACAAGGTCAGGATTGTAAACTGTTAGTATGGCATGGGGGAGCCTGCTGTTTTATTGCCCTGCATTGCAATAAGAATCTTAACTGCTGTTCACGCGAGCTAGATTGTCTTTATAATAATCTGGCATCACCATTTTGCCGTTTCTTTGTGTCACAGTTTTTTTATGATATAAATATGAAGGCAACAATAATTTGATTACTGATTACTTGATAACCGAATGCCCATTGTCTGACCAGAAATGTGCATTTTTCAGACAATAGATGTTTTGGGAAAGTGATTTTATGTTCTGCCTCTGCAAGTTTAATTCTTGTTTATTAAAAAGGCTATTCAAATTGCCTCAGTAAATTCGGTAGCCAATAATCGTATTTCAGTTATGTTGAAGAAAGTACAATTTGTGAGCACAAACTTCATTGCACTTCATGCATTTTGATTCCATATTCAAACACACCTGAAGAGTTAACTGAAGGGAAGGCTATCTTAAAGAGTTACTCTGGAAATAGTTTTGACATTTTTTTTAGGCCTTTTTTCAGCTTTATTGGACAGTATATAGTATAGAGAGACAGGAAGAATGGGAGCGAGAGAGAGGGGAAGGCCTGCAACAAATGTCAGGCGGTCGGATTCGAGCCGCCGACGTCACGGCTTGCAATGAGCATGCGGTCAGTGCTCTACAGGCTGCGCCACCAAGACACCCTGTTTTTACATTTTTAGGACATACCGCTATCAAAAAACTTGACCTTGGTTGTTGAACAAAGATGAGTTCTTATCCACCTGAATGTAAATTCCGCAAATGTATTTTTTCTGTTTATTTTTCCTAGAGGCAAAAGTGAGATTGGACACACTGATGATGAAATTTTTTTTATAAACATTTTCATTTGATTTCAGCATTTCTATCACTTCCTACATCTTTTCAATTTCTTATATTTTCTGTCAGTATTGTCATCAAACGCATGATATTTTGTATATTTCAGTTCTTGAAAAAAGCATTCTCAAACATTAGAATATAAAAACATTGAATTTTGCATTTTTCACATTTTGGATAAACGAATATGACTTTTGCTAATTTGAAAAACATTTTTCATCAGAATGTAGACCATATACTCACCGAACACTTTATTAGGACTTTATTAACTTTATTACACCAACTTATTCATGCGATTATCAAATCAGCCAATTGTGTGGCAGCAGTGTAATGCATACAATCATGTAGATACGAGTCAGGAGCTTCAGTTAAATGTCCACTCCAAAATTCAGGATGGGGAAAAATGTGACCTAAGTGACTTGAATGGAATGATTCTTGGTGGTAGACATGGTGGTTTGAGTATCTCAGAAACTGCTGATCTCCTGGGATTTTCAAGCACACTAATGGTGCAAACATTTTTTTTATAATCCAGTAAGCAGCGGTTTTGCAGACAGAAACGCCTTGTTAATAACAGATAACAGAGGAGAATAGCCAGACTGGCCAATGCTGACAGGAAGGTAACAGTCATGCAAGTAACCACACATTACAAAAATGGTATGCAGGAGAGCATCTCTGAACACACAATGCATCATAAGTGGATAGGCTACAGCAGTGGAAGTCTAAAAAAATAAGTCTAATAAATGCCTAATGAAGTGCTCACTGAATCTATTTCTAAGATTTGAAATCACTGATTTTCAACTTGATGATGTCAAAACAAAATATTATGGGGAATTAAGATATTTTCACTCTATTTGGACAAATAGTTTGTTTACGCTGGAGAATAAAAAGCTCTGCTATCACTAGAATTGCTTGCCACTAGCTGGCTGTATACTTAGAAGAAGTTCTACTGCAGTTTGTGCACAGCAGGTCCCATGAGCTGGACTAATGGACTGCTTGCCTAGTACTGGTCAACAAACCTTGTAAGTGAGCTCAACTTGTTCCAGACATAGAAACATTACATTACATTATTGGCATTTGGCAGACGCTCTTATCCAGAGCGACGTACAGTTGATTAGACTAAGCAGGAGACAATCCTCCCCTGGAGCAATGCAGGGTTAATGCAGATCTTATTGTGGCTACACCGGGATTAGAACCACTGACCTTGTGTGTCCCAGTCATTTACCTTAACAGTACCATTTACCTTAACCACTACACTAAAATTGGGGATTTGGTCAGAATTCATGCAATCGTCGTGCAATGCCATCAGGGAGGCATCTGATTGGATGCAAATTCATTCTGCAGCAGGACAATGACCCCAAACATACAGCCAATGTCATTAAGAACTATATTCATCTTAAAGAAGAACAAGGAGTCCTGGAAGTGATGGTATGGCCCCCACAGAGTCCTGATCTCAACATCATCGAGTATGTCTGGGAAAGTAAAGGAAGGCCCACATTGTATGTACTTAAAACAAAAAGGGGGGGAAGAACTTTGCCCTCAGGGGGGCACAGCGGGAAGCTGGAAACTGGGGGAGGCAGAATTGAATTAGCTGAACCGACAATTTACTTATTAAAGTTCCCTTATGTTGTTAGAAGCAGGATAGAGCAGTATGATATTGTCATCAAAAGATTTTTCTAGCCACTTTCTAAGGAGACCAAACATGAACATTCTAAGAGGTACTCAAGCTCAGTTATTGTATACCTCTGAAGAAAGCGTTTCCTCCTGCTTCTAACAGATGTAATATTTGTAGACAAATAATTCAGTTGCAGCTTTCACCTTGTCTTCAATGTAACAATACCAAATCACACCATGTTGGTTTCCACTCAACTGGAATTGCTTCTAAAAATTCAGATTTCAATCATAAGGATTCAACAACCTTCTGTGTATCAACTTTCAGATTTTTAATCAATGATTTCAGTTAGATGTCCTCACTGTAAATCAAAAGGTTGTTGTTCCTTTTACAAATGGTTTTGCCTGCATCTCCATGCCAATAACCAAAACTGGATACCTGACATAATTGTTACAAAATGAATACTCACAATAAAATCCACCTGTTATCTCTTTGATTCTCACTGTGCCAAATTTCAATCACTCAAAAACAAAGACACCCCCAATCTATGAAGTCTGAAAAACTCTGTATCCCTTTGCAGTTTCTACCTATTTTTTCCACCTATTTTCTACTGGCATTTTCATTGTATTGTGGGGAGATTTCGATAAATTCCTGAATCTAAATGGCTCACTGAGTATTTATTTGTGGAAAGGCTTTGTCTTAGTGGTAGGGAGGGGTCAGACCAGGTGTGAAAAGCCTACTTACCTGGCAGGACCGAATACCACGTAAATATTTATTGAAAGAAGGCCATTCGTTAAGTGACCTGGCATAACACCACTCGATTACGCCACCTTGGGAATTACGGCTAAGGAAATAATTTGTAAGACTTGAGGATCTGATGCTAATGTCAAATATCACTGGCATAGCAGGATTTTCATCAGAAATTTAATCAGACAATGTCTTCTGTTTATATGTCCGCCTCTCACCTCCGAGTTTAATTACAATAATAATGGTGTCTCCATTAGGACCCTGCATTCCAAGTCAATATTACATTTATTTATTTTCTAATTATTGAGTCACTGAACCATGTCTGAAATATATTCAGGATTTCTCAGGACTTCTCTCAGTCAGGTGTCTAGTTGTAAGGTGCAGCATCAGTGGGGATGGTTCTGTTATATACTGTTTGCTTGTCCAACCAAGCCTTAGTGTGACTCACAGTGCTCTCCAAGCCCCTACAGCAGCCATTGTTTTTGCGATTTAAATATTTTAAATGATTGCTAATGAGAAACTTTACAATGTATTTGGCCCATTTGTTTAATTAATTTCTTTCCCCAGAGCTTGTTCATTGTCAGGGAGGGGATACAGTTTCTGGGAAAAACACTCTGAAATTAAAGGAAAAACGGTAATGTTGGCATACAAATATCATGGAACCTACCTTGGCTAGCCTGAGCGATATGACGGACTTTGCCGAGTTAGAGGACTTTTTGATTTTGACGAAGAAATACAACCTTACAAAATCAGTAGATAAGTATTTACACTGAAGCTAAAACTAAGCCAAATATTGTAACATCACTTATTTGTGACCAATTATGTTTTCTAAACAGAGTGACAGTATTAAATGTGTTGCCTTTTTGTTAAGTGTTAGTAGCATGTTCTTGTCAGAAACCGTACTAGCAAACTGCATTTACTGGATTGCTATTGTTTTCTGAAGTCTTTAACCTAGTCCGTGTTCTTACAGCCTTCAGGATACTAATCACAACATTGCTATAGGCTAACAACAGGATGCACATGAGCAATAATGCTGTTCTAATATTGTAGGCAACCGGACTCCAAATAATAACTTATTATTATATTATTATATTAATATGGTAACAGGATTGTTCGCTGGAAAACAATTAGCAAATAAAATAGCTCTAGGAATATATTTGACATTTCAGCATTTTATCCAAGTGTTTGACAAAACATTTATGACCCGAGAATAAAAAACGATATTACTTACAAAGGTCAACTGAAGGACCCTTCATTACAAGGCAGGGAGACCCCAACAATATTTGGCACGTACTGGAATGGTTCTCTCGTTATTGCGTACTGACTCCGGGGCGATGAGTATGTCACAAAGCTGGATTACTGAGGTAGCTGGACCATGTAAAATCTGTCAAAACCCATCTGAAAATAGAACATTCCCAAAAAAAATTCTGATGTGACCTTCTGATGTTCCAAACTTACATGACTACACCCCACCCACACACCCCCTTTAGCCACTACGATACTGGAAATGTACCACAACCTGTCCTGCCTTATTGCTTTATTATAGTTGGGTTGTTGTAGTGTTAAACATGTAGTGACCTACATTCACATATTTTAAAGAGACAAAAATGCGATTTCATCTTCAAATTTTTTAACGACCCCATCATGAAATCGAGCGACCCAACATGGTGTCCCTACCCACAGTTGCATGGGGAACCCCTGAACTAAAGTAGAAAGTGGTCTCCCTCCTAACCCACCAGTGCATACACGGAAATGCCCCCCGCTACCTCAAGGAACTCCTTACCCCTCAGACCTCCTCACGTACCCTCCGCTCTGCAACCACCAACCTCCTCAAACCCCCCAGGACCAAGCTCCGCACAATGGGGGATCGGGCATTCTGCTCGGCCGCTCCCAGTCTGTGGAATGCTCTCCCTGACCACCTGAGGGCACCACAGTCTGTGGATACTTTTAAACGAGGTCTAGAGCCTTCTGCTAGATTTTAAATTTTTCTCATGTTTTGTATTTCTTTTATTTTTTTATTTTTTTTATTTTTTTTAGCACTTTGAGATTTTTTCTAAAAATATAAAGTGCAATACAAATAAAATGTATTATTATTATAATTAAACCATAAACAGCTGTTCTACGTAATTTAATACATCGACAAACTGTACCAAATCTCGTAACTTTTTCCATAACTCATAGCCTATGTTTAAAAACATAATTTCAAAAGTCACTGATAAAATTACCATGTGACCCATTTTTAAATGTCACTTACTGATTAATCGATTGTAAAACTGTAAAACTGCTAAACTGTAGCCTATTTCTGCTAGTTTGTTGTTTGTATTTTTAAATGTACTCGATAGAGACATACAGTCTGCTCCACCTCCATAATGATTCTGTCCATCATCTTGCCATTCCATGACACCAAATGTGCCTCGTGCTTAATAAAATGAAAATGTGCTACTTTAAACGTTAACATTACTTTACCCAAACCAATATTGTAAAGATTATAGTTTGTTTACACAGGAGAAAAAAAGCTCTGCTATCACTAGAATTGCTTGCTAATAGCTGTCTGTATACTGGGAAGAAGTTCTACTGTAGTTGTTTGTGCAGAGCAGCTCCCCTTAGCTGGACTAATGGACTGCTTGCCCAGTACTGGTCAACAAACCTTTTAAGTGAGCTCGACTTGTTCCAGAGATAGTAAAATTCCTGTGGATACAATATGTTGATATGTGTAATGGTGAAACAGGCAAAAATGAAATTCCTAAAGTGAGTGGTACTGCATGTGGTGACACTTATGTCGGATAGATATTTCTTTAAAATATTAAATATAAAAAAATTCTACAGGTCCTGGAGTATTTGTTAGGATAGACGTGATCATGAACACCAGTACAGACCAAGATATTAAAATCACGAAACAAGTTCTCTATCAAGTGATTTTAGACAAGTTTATACAGTTTAAAGCATTTGTAATTGTGGAAAAAAAATATTTTAAGCAGATGGTTTTAATGTTATGGCTGATTTGTGTATGTTTCTCTCTTTAAAAACCCAAAATTCCATATATGGTGTTTTAGGGGCATCAATTTATGCTGATCACAAATTTTGTGTACATGCCTTTGATTAGGAGTGTTTGGTATTTATCAACAGGCATGTGGATATGAAAATCTGAATGAATCTGGCAAAAGTTGTTAGTTTGTTTCCGATCACACATACATTTGCCAAGGGATTTCAGAAAATATTGATATTATTGAGTCCATTATGTTTTCATAGTATAGCAATTAATATCTCAATGTCTAAGTCAGGGCCAACCAAAAACTACTTCATATGTGTGCGCAAACTTTCTGTCAACTTGTCAACAAAATATAGTAAAGATCTGGACAGGCATTCAAATTCCACGTGAGGTTTCCCAAAACTGCACCCAGTTGTCCTCAATTGTCCCCAAATCTCTCCAAAGAAAAAATGTCTGAGAGTATGTTTTTATAAAGCTCTCGAAAAAAGATTACTCAAGGTAATTACTTCGGTATAGTCCCAGCAAAAACATAGTTAGCTGAACAGATTCCAAATTAAACTTGCATGTTAGTCAGAAAACCATACAAACAGGGGGGGTATTTGTTCCATAAATATGTCTGTATCAAATTTTATTTGCAAAACAAACTTGTATTTCTACCAAACCAGAAATATGTCGGCCGGACCTGGAATAAAAGTGACCTAAGAAAAAAACAAACGATGTTACGATGTTGGAGCATCATTTTTTTGTCTAGAAATGGTATCAAGAATTGTTAGAATATGCCAGGTCAGGGTTGTAAACCGTTAGCCTGGCATGGGGGAGTCTGCTGTTTTACTGCCTTGCATTGCAAATATGAATCTAAACTGCTATTCACACTAGCGGACAGTCTTTTTAACAATCTGGCATCGCCATTTTGCAGGTTCTTTGTGTCACAGTTTTTTGTATGATATAAATATGAAAGCAACAATAATAACACATGTTAAAAAATTTTATCTAAGTGACTTGAATGGAATGATTGTTGGTGACAGACAGGGTGGTTTGAGTATCTCAGAAACTGCTGATCTCCTGGGATTGTCAAGCATGGTGCAAAAAGAAGAAGAAAAGAAAATCAAGTAAGCAGCAGTTCTGCACACAGAAACGCCTTGTTAATGAGAGACATCAGAGGAGAATAGCCAGACTGGTCAAAGCTGACAGGAAGGTGACAGTAATGCAAATAACCACACATTACAAAAATGGTATGAAGATTAGCATCTCTGAACACACAACGCATCATAACTCTAAGTGGATAGGCTACAGCAGTAGAAGTCTAATAAATACCTAGTCAATTTCTAATATTTTAAATCGCAGATCTTCAACCTGATGATGTCAAAACAAGAAATGAATGAGGAATTAAAATATTTTCACTCTGTGAACAAATTTGCTCTTGAGGAATCAGCATGAAATATTTTACCAAAAATAATCATTTTGAATGCTTTTCTAAACCAACTATAGTAGAAACCATAAATAATAGGATTACATGTTGAATTTAAATAGGTAATACAGAAAACTGTTTCCAATAATACAGGTGGAATGGAATAATTAATGTATGGATTAATTAGGTTACATATAAAAAAGGGTATACAGCATGACAAGAATACCCCCATAACAATTGCCAGGGTCTTTGTAGCCTTTCGCTCCTTGTTACTAGATGATGTTCTGTTTTCAGTTTGCACATTGTTACAGCCAATGCTGTGAATAGACCGGGCTTGCTTCTGTGCAACATGGAAGATTTTCTGATACATGACCAACATAACGAACCCAGGCATATAAAAAGTGAGAATGCACGTTATTGAACTTGCTGTTTCAGCCTGAAAGAGAACACAGCCTCCAACACAAGCAACATTTTCATAATAAAAATCTTCACTGCCCAATATGTTCAGCTCCAGAAATACCAACGCAAATCCAACAAAGGCAGACACACTCCAACTGACCAGGATCATGATCACTGTGGCACAAGTGGTGATCTTGGTCCGGTAGTGGAGGGGCTGACAAACTGCATAATATCGATCAACGGAAATTAAAGAAAGATTTAGCATTGATGCAATGTACAGCATGCCATCTGTACTCATGTGGATTTTGCAGAACACATCTCCAAAATACCAGCATGATTCAATAATTCGCACCATATGAGGAGGCATGATGAAGCCTCCCATAAGGAAGTCAGTCACTGCCAGAGAGAGGATGAGGTAGTTGGTAGGAGTTTGCAGCTGTTTGAAGTGAGCAATGGAAATGATGACAAGGAGGTTTCCACACAAAGTTATAACAAAAATGACCATAAAGAAAATATGCAGCAGAACCCGTATCATTGTTGGATAGATGACCTTCGGGCAAGACTTATTCACAGACTCATAACAGAAGTATAAATCTTCCGTCATTGCAGGTTCACTGAAATTCATTGTCTTATATTTTCCAATATAATGGTTTACAATAGATACAGTACACCTACCTATGTCAGGAAAAAGAAGGAAAGTAAAAAAGATGTACCTTTGAGCAGGCAACCATTCATACCATATACATGGTATCTGCCGATATCCTGACTTAAATTAATATATCTTAATAAGTATCACTGATGCTGAAGTCATATATCACTGGCATAGCAGGATTTTCATCAGAAAGGTATTTCTTGTGTTTATATTTCTGCCTATCACCTCAGAGTTCAATCACAATAATAATGGTGTCTCCATTTGGACCCTGCATTCCAAGTCAATAGTACATTCTTCCTTTTGTTTGAATAATTACAGTTAATGTAGATTAAAATAAATATTTTAGTCAGTAGTCTGAAATATATCCAGGATTTCCCTCGGTCAGATGTTTTGTTGCAATGTGCAGCATCAGTGGGGATGGTTCTGTTATATACTGTTTGCTTGTCCCACAAAACTTTAGTGTGACGCACTCACTGTGCTCCCTAAGCTCCTACAGCAGCCATCAATTGTTTTTGTTTTGTTTAAATGTTTCATAGTGAGAAAATGTCCTAGGTATTTGGGCCATTTGTTGGGTTATTTTTTTCCCCCACAGCTTGTTCATTGTGAGGGAGGGAGATTTAGCAATAAGGAAATATACGGCTTTTAACACGTACTGATTTGGATGGGACGATAGCCTTTTTGAGTTGTCATACATTTTCATACATTACTTTCTTTGTGGTTCCTGAATAAACAGATTTATTAAAAATCTGAATGGAAAAACCACATACTCCAGAGAAGGCCGCGGGCTGCTGCTTCATAAATAAGCTGCAGTTGTCAAATAACATTGCTGGGGAGGCCAGACAACAGGGAAAAGATAATATTCGAGTCTAGTACAGATGGACTATTTTCATGGCAACTAGAAGCGAAGAAAAATGTCCTCATCCCTGTATTTCTGAGACAATATAATGGGTCATGGATTTAATATGTGACTTCATTCTTAGCTCAGAGTAAAAAAATACCCCAATATTCCTGACATCAGGCTTAAATTGAAACAATTATCTTTGCCTCCTTGGATTACGATAAGAGCCGTTTCACTCCATATACTGTAGATGGCGCTGGTCTAACACAATCAGTCAGTGAATAGCCCAAGGTCTGTGACGCGTGGAAGGGAGCGGCTTTTAGAAGTAAAGAACTAACAGCAGCAGATTAGCAAACTAGCCAGCTCAATAACATAGCTACAGATAGATTTGATAAAAACACATCAAAGAAAAACTGCCTGCAAAGAAGTATGCACATAATCTGTGGATGGCCTAGCTGAACCCGCTGGCTGACATGATATTTGCGGGTGTCTGTGTGATCTTGCACCGGGGCCCATCCTAACTAGCTGCCGCCACTGGTCATCAGCTACCAATTAGTATAAAAACGCAGTTTTGTCTTTCCATGCCCACAATTTACTTTTACAGGGACCTGTTTTCTATTGGTGTTAATATTATCTCCTTTGTTGGACCACCACCAGTGTCTTTTATAAAGTTTTTCTTTTTGTATGCTGCCTAACATCATGCCATTTTTACATGCTCTCCTGTTCGTTAATAATAATTTTCTTTGTGATGTCACACCAAATTTTTATCCTCTCAATTGGTGTTGTATAGTTGTATACTATGCTTTAACATGGCATTGTGTAGCAGTACCATTGTTATGTATATATCCTGTAAATTTCCATTTTCTTTTCTTTAAAGATCCTATGCTATATGTTACTCCATGTCCATTTCTTAGCGTCTTGTAATCTGGACATGCAGACTTATCTATTGGTGTCTCCTAACAAAAAATTGCAAATGAATGAGTTACATTTATTTGATTACATAAATAGAACTAGGCTTGGTAAATCGGTTGCTAATGTGTCATGTGTGTTATCATACATGTGTTGAAACACAGTTTTTTCTTTACTGCCATCCTGGTTGTTGAATAAAGATGACTTCTCATCCATCTGAAAGGAAAAACCACAAATGGTTTATCTTTGTTTTGTTTTTCTAGAGGCAATAGTGTTAGTTCATCTCAGATTATCTCTCTTGAGGAATAGTTTGAGTGAGATTTGACACGATTATGAATTCAGAAGTATTTTCATTTGATTTCAGTCTTTGTATCACTTCCTGGATCTCAGGCAATTGTCTTATGTATTTTGCTATTTTTCAACTAATATATTTTCTGTCAAGATTGTCTTCAAATGCATGTGAATTTGTTTTTCATTTGTGGTTCTTGTATAAAGAGGAGTTGTCAACCATTTCAAAAGAAAAACATTGAAGTCCGTACAACAAGCGAACCAGATGCGAGACCAAGGCATAGATTTTATTCTTTATAAAATATGCAGGTCAGACAGGCAAGGGTCAATAACCAGCAAGCAGATTCAGAGGGGATAAGGCAGTTCATTTTACAAAGTCCAGGCAATGGGTCAAAACTCCAGCAAACAGGTATAACAAGGGTATTCCAAATCATAATCGTGATCACAGGTGAAGAGTCGATTAAAACAGGCTAATCAGACAAAAACTGAATTCGAAAAAACAAAAGTGGATATACAAAAACAGGTTGATAAACTACGGTTCAAAATCAGACAGATGGGATAAACAAAATGCGGAATTCAGGGGCGAAACGGGTTGTAACAAAGATCAGTTTGAAATAAACACTGGAGAGTATGGTCTGAACACATGACAATCTGGCGACGAAATGCACAAACAAAGGGGTTTAAATAATACAGGTAACAAGAGGGAATGGTAATCAGGTCTGGGAAACAATTAGGAAGTGAAACACAAGTTAAACAAACTAATGAAGTTAACAAACTGACAGGGTGGCTACAGTGTGTACAGAGGTTACAAAAACACGGAAACGCTAACAACTTTGACAAAATCTCGACAATGAAAAAAACAGAACCTAGCAAGTATAGCTTTATGACGTTCGCTCTTTTTCCAGTGAAAACCAATTTTCATCGTAATGTGAATGTTTTTCTCTAATATATGAAATCACTCATTTTCAACCTGATGATGTCAAGATTATTATGGGGAATTAAGATATATTCACTCTATTTGGACAAATTTGCTCTTGAGGAATTGGCTTGAAATATCTTACCAAAAATAAACATTTTGAATGCTTTCCTAAACCAACTATAGTAGAAAGCATAAATTATAGGATTACATGTTGAATTTAAATAGGTAATACAGAAAAGTGTCTCAAGTAAAACAGGTGGAATGTAATAATTAATTAATGGATTAATTATGGTACACATATAAAAGGGTGTACAGCATGACAAGAATAGCCCCATAACAATTGCCAGGGTCTTGCCAGTAGCCTTTCGCTCCTTGTTGCTAGATGATGTGCTGTTTTCAGATTGCACATTCTTACAGGCAATGCTGTGAATAAACCGGGCTTGCTTCTGTGCAACACGGAAGATTTTTTGATACATGACCAACATAATGAACCCAGGTATATAAAAACAGATAATGCAAGATATTGCACTTGCTGTTTCAGCCTGAAAAAGAACACAACTTCCAACACAAGCAACATTTTCTTCATAAAAATCTTCACTGCCCAATAAGTTCAGCTCCAGAAATACAAACAAAAACGCACCAAAGGCAGACACACTCCAACTGATCAGGATCACTGTGGCTTTAGTGGTGATCTTGGTCCGGTAGTGGAGGGGCTGACAAACTGCATAATATCGATCAATGGAAATGAAAGAAAGATTTAGCATTGATGCAGTGTACAGCATGCCATCAACACTCAAATGAAATTTGCAGAACATATCTCCAAAATACCAGCATGATTCAATAATTTGCACCATATAAGGAGGCATGATGAAGCCTCCCATAAGGAAGTCAGTCACTGCCAGAGAGAGGATGAGGTAGTTGGTTGGAGTGTGCAGCTGTTTGAAGTGAGCAATGGAAATGATGACAAGGAGAAACAATTTGTGAGCACAAACTTCTTAATGCATTTTGATTCCATATTGAAGCACACCTGAAGAGTTAACTGAAGGGAAGGCTATCTTAAAGAGTTACTCTGGAAATTGTTTTTAGGCCTTTTTTCAGCTTTATTGGACAGTATATAGTATAGAGAGACAGGAAGAATAGGAGCGAGAGAGAGGGGAAGACCTGCAACAAATGTCAGACGGTCGGATTCGAACCGCCGACGTCACGGCTCGCAATGAGCATGCGGTCAGTGCTCTACAGGCTGCGCCACCAAGACACCCTGTTTTTACATGTTTAAGACATACCGCTGTCGAAAAACTTGACCTTGGTTGTTGAACAAAGATGAGTTCTTATCCACCTGAATGTAAATTCCGCAAATGTATTTTTTCTGTTATTTTTTATTTTTCCTAGAGGCAAATGTGAGATTAGACACACTGATGATGAAAATTTTACAAACATTTTCATTTGATTTCAGCATTTCTATCACTTCCCAGATCTTTTCAATTTCTTACATTTTCTGTCAGTATTGTCATCAAACGCATGTTATTTTGTATATTTCATTAGTGGTTCTTGAAAAAAGCATTCTCAAACATTAGAATATAAAAACATTGAATTTTGCATTTTTCACATTTTGGATAAACGAATATGACTTTTGCTATTTTGAAAACCATTTTTCATCATAATGAAGACTATACACTTACCGAACACTTTATTAGGATTTTTAAAACTTTATTACACCTACTTATTCATGCGATTATCAAATCAGCCAATTGTGTGGCAGCAGTGCAATGCATACAATCATGTAGATACGAGTCAGGAGCTTCAGTTAATGTCCACTCCAAAATTCAGGATGGGGAAAAATGTGACCTAAGTGACTTGAATGGAATGATTCTTGGTGGTAGACATAGTGGTTTGAGTATCTCAGAAACTGCTGATCTCCTGGGATTTTCATGCACACTAGTCACTAGAGTTTGCAAAGAATGGTGAAAAAAATCCAGTAAGCAGCAGTTTTGCGGACAGAAACGCCTTGTTAATAACAGATAACAGAGGAGAATAGCCAGTCTGGCCAAAGCTGACAGGAAGGTAACAGTAATGCAAATAACCACACATTACAAAAATGGTATGCAGGAGAGCATCTCTGAACACACAATGCATCATAAGTGGATAGGCTACAGCAGTGTAAGTCTCATACATGCCTAATAAAGTGCTCACTGAATCTATTTCTAATATTTGAAATCACTGATTTTCAACCTGATGATGTCAAAACAAAATATTCTGGGGAATTAAGATATTTTCACTCTATTTGGACAAATTTGCTCTTGAGGAATTGGCTTGAAATATTTTACCAAAAATAAACATTTTGAATGCTTTTCTAAACCAACTATAGTAGAAAGCATAAATCATAGGATTACATATTGAATTTAAATAGGTAATACAGAAAAGTGTTTCAAATAACGCAGGTGGAATGGAATAATTAATGTATGGATTAATTAGGTTACATATAAAAAAGGGTGTACAGCATGACAAGAATACCCCCATAACAATTGCCAGGGTCTTTGTAGCCTTTTGCTCCATGTTGCTTGATGATGTTCTGTTTTCAGTTTGCACATTGTTACAGGCAATGCTGTGAATAGACCGGGCTTGCTTCTGTGCAACATGGAAGATTTTCTGATACATGACCAACATAATGAACCCAGGCATACAAAAAGTGAGAATGGAAGTTATTATACTTCCTGTTTCAGCCTGAAACTGAACACAGGCTCCTACACAAGCAACATTTTCTTCATAGAAATCTTCACTGCCCAATGTGTTCAGCTCCAGAAATACAGTCAAAAACACACTAAGGGCAGACACACTCCAACTGAACAGGATCATGATCACTGTGGCATTAGTGGTGATCTTGGTCCGGTAGTGGAGGGGTTGGCAGACTGCATAATATCGATCAATGGAAATGAAAGAAAGATTTAGCATTGATGCAGTGTACAGCATGCCATCTACACAGAAGTGGACTTTGCAGAACACATCTCCAAAATACCAGCATGATTCAATAATTCGCACCATATAAGGAGGCATGCTGAAGCCTCCCGTAAGGAAGTCAGTCATTGCCAGAGAGAGGATGAGGTAGTTGGTAGGAGTTTTCAGCTGTTTGAAGTGAGCAATGGAAATGATGACAAGGAGGTTTCCACACAAAGTTATAACAATAACGACCATGAAAAAAAAATACAGCAGAACCCGTATCATTGTTGGATAAATGATCTTTGGGCAAGAATAATTCACGAACTCATAACAGAAGTATACATCTTCAGTCATTGCAGGTTCACTAAAATTCCTTGTCTTATATTTTCCAATATAATGGTTCACAATAGGTACAGTATGCCTACCTATGTCAGGAAAAAGAAGCAAAGTAAAAAGATGTACAATAATTACAGTTTAATGTAGATTAAAATAAATATTTTTGTCAGTAGTCTGAAATATATCCAGGATTTCCCAAGACTTCCTTCGGTCAGATGTTTTGTTGCAATGTGCAGCATCAGTGGGGATGGTTCTGTTATATACTGTTTGCTTGTCCCACAAAGCTTTAGTGTGACGCACTCACTGTGCTCCCTAAGCTCCTACAGCAGCCATCAATTGTCTTTGTTTTGTTTAAATGTTTCGTAGTGAGAAAATGTACTATGTATTTGGGCCATTTGTTTGTTTGTTTTTTTCCCCCACAGCTTGTTCATTGTCAGGGAAGGGGGATTTAGCAATAAGGAAATATTTGTGCTTTTAACTGGAAATTTCCATATTGTCATAAACATATGGTCTGTAAAGAGACATTGCCATGAATTCAGAAGAACACATACTTTTTTGGATGAGGTGATAGTCTTTTTGAGTTGTCAGACATTTTTATTTATTACTTTCTATGCGGTTCCTGAATAAAAAGATTTATTAAAAATCATAATGGAAAAACCACATACTCCAGAGAAGGCTGCAGGCTGCTGTTTCATGAATAAGCTGCAGTTGTCAAATAACATAGCTGGGGAGCCCAGACAACTAAGCCTACTCCTACCTACTCCTTTCCAAATCCCAGAGAAGGTCAAAGAATACTTTAAAATCACTCATTGTGTTTTACTTTGGTAACATTAGGGTACTTGCGGTGAAATTATTATAACGTTAATTTCGGTTACAAAGTAGATAACAGTCATCTACAAATGCAGAGTAATATTAAAAGATGTGTGAATATTCCATTTAGCCATGTGTATATCATGGATATTGGCATGGCTGGAACGCAAACTGACCAATAGAGACAAAGGACTGGACCTATCCGTTGTATAACAGGGAATAGACAATATTCTAGGCTAGTACAGATAGAATCATGGACTATTTTCATGGCAACTAGAAGTGAAGAAAAATGTAGTCATCCCTGTATTTCTAAGTTAATTTAACGGAACTTTGGTAATGGATTTAATATGTTACTTCTTTCTTAGCTCAGAGTAAAAAATTACCCCAATATTCATGACATCAGACTTTAATTCTTTTTGTCTCCTTGGATATATATCTTTTTTTTAATATAATTGTTTTATATATATCAGCCATGCACTTAGTCCTGACCTAAAATCAATGTTATGATTTCAGAAAATTAGGATTACCTTTCCCCCAAGCTTTTACCCTTGCCGTTAAATACAGACGCTGGAGGGTTTCTAGTTAAACGCCATATACTGTAGATGGCGCTGGTCTAACACAATCAGTGAATAGCCCAAGGTCTGTGACGCCTGGAAGGCAGTGGCTTTTAGAAATAGAGAACTAACAACGGCAGATTAGTAAACTGCCAATAATATAGCTACAGATAGATTTGATAAAGTAAGAAAAATTGCCTGCAAATAAGTATGCACATAATGGGCGTAATTTATCAATATTTTCGGAAATCTGTGTGAAAACGTATGCGTGATCGGAAACAAACAAAAGATTTGCACCGGATTCATGAAAGAGGAGTAGACGCACCTTTTTTTCATATCCATGTGTGCATGTTGATAAATACCAATCAATCGTAAACAAAAAACGTGTGCACAAAATGTATAATTATCATAAATTGACGCCCCTAAAATAAAAGGACCACACAAATAAATTTCAGACAATTTAAAGAGAAAAACTACACGTGATCTGATTTATTTATATGACTGTGCTACAGCTACTTTGTAACTTCTCTTTGTGAACATGAAAATATATATAAAACTTATTTAGGACTTAACATCTTCTATGCCATGATGTTTTCTTATAATAAACTTGAATTTGAACTCACTGTTATTGATCGTTCTTTATTCTGTTAAAAAACGGACGAGGAAATTAAGCTGATTGTCCTCGTGGCGAAACATAATGCGATGTGCCAAACCTGATGAAGAGCCACTGGGATCAAAACATTGTCAACAATAAAGGTGTGTAAGGAGCATTTCAGTGTGCAGCCTTCCTTCTTTTCATCCAAACTAACATCTAAACATTGGTAATTAGCCTATTTTTGTTTATATAGGCTACATAATCTACATATGCGCCACATAGGACTGGAATGCTGCATTGGCCTACGCATCAGATATATTGCTGTTTTTGTAATCTCTGTCTTGAGTTCCACGTACTGTGGAACAGGTAAAACAAAAATGGTTTGACATAAAACTGGAGGCAAAGTTATACAATTATAGGAGAGACGTTACTGTCTGGAATTATCAAGGGGCGATATATTTTCACTGTCCTGTGCCAGTCCGAAGACATTGAGGACGGAAAGCACCTGACCATGTTCTGGAGGTAAGCCATGCTTTAATCTTCTGTTAAAGCAATAAATGGAATCTAAAGAGTCTAAAGAGTTTAATAATGCTTTACAACCGTGTGCTTTAATTTCCGTGCACAATACGAACAGCTGAGACCACTTGTGATGTTCGTTCGGCTCCCACGAAGAAACTGACATCCGAAAACTTTGATAAATCCCACATTGTTTGTGAAAATGCAATTACAAAGAATTTTGTTCGGCTCACGTTTGATAAATGAGGCCAAATCTGTGGATGGCTTAGCTGAACCCACTGGCTGACCTGCTATTTGCAGGTGTGTGTGTGTGTGTGAACTTGCACCGGGGCCCATCCTAACTAGCTGCTGCCACTGGTCATCAGCTAACAACTAGTAATCTTTCCATCCCCACAATTTGATACTTTTACAGGGACCTGTTTTCTATTGGTGTTAATATTATCTCCTTTTTTCGACCACCACCAGTGTCTTTTGCCATTGTACGATGCCTAACATCATGCCATTTTTACATGCTCTACTGTTCGTTAATAATAATTTGATGTCACACCAAATCTTTATCCTCTCAATTGGTGTTGTATAGTTGTATACTATGCTTTAACATGGCATTTTGAAGCAGTACCATTGTTGCGTATATTTCCTGAATACAGAGCATTCTGAATACCATGAGCTCACAGAATATGGAGTATTCCGAGTACCATGGGCTTATACGGAAGTGCACAATTACTCTAATTCCTACAGTTTTGGATGGTAAACTATCAACATTAAACGTAGCATACAGTGGGATTTGTCCAGCCTACTGTATGCCTCCCAATTTGTGAGCATTTTAACCTTCCTGTTATGTCCATATTATATGACCGGTTTTACATTTGGGGTCAAATTGAGCCCAACAGTTGAAATGAACACAAAAATATTGTAATAGAAAAATGTGGACATGTAGTGTGTTGCCTTCTTATTGTCTCTCAAATTATGAGACCTTTATCCATAAATTTGAAAAATCTGTGGGAAACATCTCATTTTAGAGCCTAAGTGAAATTTGGGCACCTGGATCGGAAAGTGCCACCAGAATATACAGTGGGAGCAATAATTATTTGATCCCTTGCTGATTTTGTAGGTTTGCCCACTTACAAAGAATGGAACTGTGTAGAATTTTAATCATAGGTACATTTTAACATTGAGAGACAGAATATCACAAAATAATCCACAATAACAACATCATATCAATTTTATACATTTAATATCATATTTTCACATGAAATAAGTAAGTGGAGAAACCTTTGTTGGCAAGCACAGAGGTCAGACGTTTGTTGTAGTTTTTCACCAGGTTTGCACAGATCTTGGGAGGGATTTTGGTCCACTCCTCTTTGCAGATCCTCTCCAAATCCTTAAGGTTCCGAGGCTGTCGCTTGGCAACTCGAAGCTTCAGCTCCCTCCACAGATTTCCGATGGGATTTAGGTCTGGAGGCTGGCTAGGCCACTCCAGGACCTTAATATGCTTCTTTTTGAGCCACTCCTTTGTTGCCTTGGCCGTATGTTTTGGGTCATTGTCATGTTGGAAGACCCATCCACGACCCATTTTCAGTACTCTCACTAAGGGAAAATTTCCTGGTACATAGCCCCATTCATCCTCCCCTCGATACGGTGAAATCGTCCTGTCCCCTTAGCTGAGAAACACCCCCAAAGCATATGGTTTCCACCTCCTGCTTCACAGTGGGCATGGTGTTCTTGGGGTTGTACTCAGCATTTCTCTTCCTCCAAATACGGCGAGTCGAGTTGATGCCAAATAGCTCTATTTTGGTTTCATCTGACCACATCACCTTCTCCCAAGCCTCCTCTGGATCATCCAGGTGTTCTTTGGCAAACTTCAGATGAGCCTGTACATGTGCTTTCTTCAGCAGAGGAACCTTGCGCGTGCAGCAGGATTTTAATCCTTCACGGTGTAGTGTGTTACTAATACCCTTTTGTCTTGGCCATGGTGGAAACGTTGGAATCTGATTGATTGTGTGGACAGGTGTCGTTTATACAGCTACATAACGATGTAACGAGTTGACACAGGTGTTTTGGGTAATGAGTTGAGATTAGGAGTGCTAACTGGTCTGTGGGAGCCAGAATTATTGCTGATTGGTAGGGGATCAAATACTTATTTCATGCAAAAATACGATAATAAATTTATAAAATTGATATGATGTTGTTATTGTGGATTATTTAGTGATATTCTGTCTCTCAATGTTAAAATGTACCTATGATTAAAATTCTACACAGTTCCATTCTTTGTAAGTGGGCAAACCTACAAAATCAGCAAGGGATCAAATAATTATTGCTCCCACTGTATATATATTTTCTTACAATTTATACAGTTACAGAGGGTCAAAATAATCCCACACAACACATTTATAGGCCAAGTTGGGACAGGATTTACCATAGCATTATGTTTATTGCATGTTTACTATTTAATCCCACCAAATCAGTAAATTAGAAAAATCAATACAGTATCAATATAAAAAAGGGTTAACTGGTTCTTAAAGGAGCACCGTCACACTTTTTCCACTTGAAAAAAGAGCGACGTACAGTTGATTAGACTAAGCAGGGGACAGTCCTCCCCTGAAGCAATGCATGGTTAACAGCTGTGCGGATCTTATTGTGGCTACACCGGGGATCGAACCAATGACCTTGCAGGTCCCAATCATGTACCGTAACCTCTATGCTAAATTATGTGTATAGGCAGCTGTGACTGCTTATCATTGGCTATTTGAATGGGTACTCCATGGCGAATGACTCGGGAGAGGTGTAAGAGTTCTGCCATTGTGTATAGTCTCTGCAGCACGTCAAAGATGCAGGTACCCATACTCTCAATGGTCAATATTTTGGATTTCAGGACGATAAGCTGTCAGAGCTGCTAGAAAGCTGTTAGCTTCGGCTGCATCATCGTCCACTGCCTGTCTCTCTTGCTTACACAATTCTTCCTCTGTCAATTCTGTCTCAAAACTGTAAGATTGTATTTCTTCATCAAAATCTAAAAGATTGCCCTCTAAGGGCACGGCTCCACTGCAGCCATCAAAGTCAGCAATCGTAATCAGCCATCGTATGCTGAAGGAATGAATCCATTGTAATTACATGTTGCATCACGTTCGATGACAGCCTCAAAGTTAGAGAATCGCCAAAGGTTCATTTCTTGATGGTTGACACACGTGTTCATTCCCATATAGTGAATTGATTTTAATGAGAAATGTAGTTGTTCTGCTTTTTTCCTTATTTAACTCCATTATTTCTTATTCATTGGCCATCCATAAACCAGTCTCTGCATTCAAGGGTGGGGTTTGAGCACAGGCTGGAGATTCAAGCCATGTTTTGAGAAGTTTTACCCCATATCAAGGAAATGGCTACACTGACGGTGATTTTTAAAAATGCCTACATGTCATTTTTAGGGTGACACCTACACACAATTTAAGCATTTTATCCCAATAATCTCGAGTGAAAAAAGCATGACAGTGCTCCTTTAAGAGATGTTAAACACATCAAATTGACCCCAAACATAATAGGAGGGTTAAGCATAGCCTATTGCCAAATGCTGGGAGAAACACTGTGTGTACTTAAATCCACGGGCCTGTATCAATACATTTCAGCCTACTCATGCTCATTCCAAGCAAAGGTGGAGTTTGACTTAGAAGCATGGGGGGGACAACATATAGAAATCCTTGTTCTTGGTTTTGTAATCGCTAGCCTATATTGAGTTTTAGGTGTGTATGGTTTTGTAATGGGAGCTAGCCAACATGCAATTAAATAGCTAACACAGTGTGGGTGTGGGGGGGGTTTGCAATATTTATTGCATCTGTTTTATGTGTTCATGCATTCATCTGAGTGGTGCATTCATAATGGCAACAAAATAGCACAATGTGGCAGCTAAAACCTGTTCTGGGTTGGTTTAAACAATTCATTTTTCAACATCAAACTTGCCCAATGCCAAATGTTTTGATTGACGTGTGGTCAGTTGCGCCATCCAAACCATGCTGATGCAAAGTGGTTTATTTCAGAATACACAGTGACTAAACCTGGTGCAGGCAATGCATATTCCATTTGCATGAGACAAAACTAGAATTACATGTTAGTACATGCATGTTTGCACAGCAAAATAGAGCCCTTTGTGTCTGTTTGTTGCCTTATGTGTTTTTATCTTTTTCCAGGGGAAATAGTTTTTGTCATATACAGTATGTATGTCATAAGACACAATTCTATTAATATATTATTATCATTATTATTTATTCTTCTAGTTCTTGATGAAATATGAGTTATTCTCCATCTGAATGTAAATTTGGAAATGCATTTTTTTTCTGGATGAAAGACAAATGCTTAATGTATTGAATGCATTTAGCACTTTTTCAGCTTAATATATTGTTTGTCAGAACTGCCACATTTTCATCCATTTATTTAATGGTAGAATTAAGCTCTCAACCATCAAAATGGAAAAACACATTTAACGGTTTTTGGATTTTGGAACTGAGACATGCCTTATGCATTTGCAAATGTTAAGACATTTTCATCAAATTTATGAACATTTTTCAAGTATAAAAAAACACTTTGTTAATCTACAATGTAATGATCATTAAAAAAATTAAGGAGATTGTTAGTCTGTGGATAATTTTGCTGTTGAGGAATGAGCTTGAAATATTTTACCAAAAATAATCATTTTGAATGCTTTCCTAAACCAACTATAGTAGAAAGCATAAATAATAGGATTACATGTTGAATTTAAATAAGTCATACAGAAAAGTGTTTCAGTCAACACAGGTGGAATGGAATAATTAACAAATGGATTAATTAGGTTTGACATAATAAAGGGTGTAGAGCATGACAGGAATGCCCCCATAACAATCACAAGGGTCTTTGTAGCCTTTCGCTCATTTTTGTTGTTTTCAGATTGCACATTGTTACAGGCAATGCTGTGAATAGAACGGGCTTGCTTCAGTGCAACATGGAAGATTTTTTTATATATGACCAACATAATGAATCCTGGGATGAAAAAAGAGAGAATGAAACACACTAAACTTGCTGTTTTACCCTGAAACAAAACACAGCCACCTACACAAGCCACATTTTCATAATAAAAATCTCTAGTGCCCAACAAGTTCAGCTCAAGAAATACCATCCCAAATGCAGCAAAAGCAGACACACTCCAGCAGACTAAGATCATGATCACTGTGGCACTAGTGGTGATCTTGGTCCGGTAGTGGAGGGGCTGACAAACTGCATAATATCGATCAATGGAAATAAAAGACAGATTTAACATGGATGCACTGTACAGCATGATATCTGCGCTCATGTGTATTTTACAGAACACATCTCCAAAATACCAGCATGATTCAAGCACTCGCACCATGTAAGGAGGCATGACAACGCTTCCCATAAGCAAGTCAGTCACTGCCAGAGAGAGGATGAGGTAGTTGGTTGGGGTGTGCAGATGTTTGAAGTGAGCAATGGATACGATGACAAGAATATTTCCACACAATGTTATAACAAGGATGACCGTAAAGAAAATTTGCAGTAGAACCCGTATCGCCATTGGATAGATGATCTTCGGGCAAGACTTATTCACAGACTCAAAGCAGAAGTATGAATCTTCAGTCAGTGCTGGTTGACTGAAATTCATCATTTTATATTTTCAGGTATAATGGTTTATAATAAATACACCTATTGGGGGGAAAGAAGCAAAGTAAAAATATGCTCCACTGAGTAGGCAAGCATTCATATCATATTCATGGTATCTACATGATCATTCAAATACATGACGTAAATAAATATCCATTGATAGATATAGATCACATCACTGACATTAAAATGAAATGTCACCTGCATAGCTGGATTCTCCTCAGAAATGTATTTGTTATTATTATATTTCCGCCTCTCACCTCGGTGTTCAATTACAGTAATAATGGTGAGGAAAATATTCTGAGCCGCTAGTCTGTAATAAATGAAGGCTTTGCCAAGTCTTCCCTCACTCAGATGTCTTGTGACAATGTCCACCATGAGTGGAGATGGTTCTGTTTTATACAGTTTGCTCTTGGTCCCACAAAGCTTTAGTGTGGTGCCCATGGTGCTTCCCCTCAGCACCTACGGCAGCCATTGATTTTCCCTATTGTTTTTGTAACTGAAACCTGTAATTGCCTAAATGTTTCCTCATTAGAAACTCTCATGGTAGCTGAATTTAGCTGTTTTTCCAGTGAATATTTTATATTTATTCTTTAAATTCTATACATGTTTGTTATTTCATCATGGTTGTTGAAGAAACATGATTTCTCAACCACCTGGGGCCTGTTCGCACAAACAAGGTTTACTGTGTTAGCTGGACAACTGCACAAAGTAAAACCTGGAACAGCCTTCACTTTAGTCAGGGCAATTATCCGCCTCAGTAATCCTGCTTTGTGGAACAGGTCCTTTGTAAGACAAAGTTCTATTCTAAATCAGAAATCAGATTAGACTACCATACCTTGCATGATCAAATGAGTTGAAGGGACACACTGGGTAATAATTCAAAAGGTCAAATCAAAATTTTCTAAACCTTTGTTTGATGAGTGCAATGTATTCAGAACACTTCAGTTTTTTATTATATTTATTGATATGGTTAGTATGGCTGACTCAGTGGCGCATCAGAATCCCCATTCATCGCCTTGAAAAGTGGTTTGTCTACTTGAAGTGGTTTTTCTACTCATTTGAAGACCTTTCCTAAATACAAGTAGAAAATGTACACTTTTTTTTTTTTAACCAGTATTAGAAGGCTCTCCAACTACACCCCATTCCAATTGCCAAGTTAGTGAGAGAGGATAAAAAAAATGAAAACAAAGGGGCATAGATATGATATCGCTATATCTGACTTTGTCAACTTAGCTACATTTTCTGCTGGGCCATTTCCTCCAGAAATCCACTTTTGTGTTTCTAAGGCATTTTGATTTCCTTTGCTGTCGCTCTTTACTCTTTTTTAGCTAGCTGCCTAATTTCTAGCTAGCTACATAATTATTTTCCTAAGTGAACATACACCATTTTGGTAGGTTATAAAACTCTTCACACATCCCATTATAATTTCCATCAGTTTAGGATGTCTAGAAAAGTTAGTCTTAACACTCTACGTGCTATAGTGTCGTTAACAACATTGTTTGAGCTATTATGGTATGAATTGCAATGGTGCCGATTAGCGAGCTTGTCACTATGATTTTGTAGAACAGTCGTGACTGGGTTGGTAGTCCCTCTAACAATCCATCGTACTATGGTGGTTAAGCAGTGACATTCGTTGTTGTTCGGGAAATGCAACAGTCTCTCTGTTGTATAGTTCTTTTTTCAAGATATTGTGAATCTGTGTGTACAACACATGGTTAACACTCCATTCACATTGTAGGGTAGCTACTCTTAGGTGCTGTGTACGATAATTTCACTCAAACCAAGATATTTCAGGAAAGCCGGGTTTGAATGTTAGGTTAATATTTAGCCTAAGCAACAAAAACAAAAGGGCACAGATACTGTAGACTACAAAGTGGAAGGCCTAGCAGAGTGGGATGATTAACAAGCACTAGGCAACCATGACATTAAAAAGGCTACAAAGGTTTGGCTTCTTATCTATTACTGTGCATAAGTCCATCAGGCAGAGTAGAGTGCTCCCATTTGTTACCTGGTGGTGGTTGCCTGAAAAACAAACCTAACACTGCTATGGAATATCAATAATCTATATTTAAAAAATGAATGAAAGCGAACTGGGAACTTCATTAAGGGCGCAACTTAAATTATGATAATGATAATTATACTTTTTTTATTCTTATTTTAATTAGCATGAAATGTTGCATGCCCATGGAAATTATGGCTATTGTAAATTGTAAAAATATAAATTGAAGTACTCTGATCTTTGATACCAAGCTGCTATCAGAACATGACGAAACTCCGTACTCAGTCTGCACGCTGTGAGACTGATAGACTTTCTGCTCTGATGTATAGTATGTCAGTCCATTACATCCATGTCAGTGTTTCAGGTACTGCTCAGCTACTGTCAGTAATTTATGCATCATTAAAGACATTCAGATTGAATTATTATAATTAAGAATGTATGCCACTCATTCATAATAATTACCAGTCATTCAGTATTATATGTGTTGTGTCTGAACCCTTAACTTTGAAACTTAAAAACTTAACTTCTTGTATGGATTTCGCTTTTGGTCAGTCTCTTTGAGGTTTACCACTTCCCAAAAGGACATACAGTTTAAGTAAGGCAAGAGACTACATAATTTAGCCTGATTGTGTGTTCTAACACCTTTAATTAGCAGGATGCCTGTGAGAGTTAGACGATCATTCCCAGGCTAACCTGGTGCCAGCAGGGCCCCATGATCTCTACATTTATGCACATGTAAGATTTACTAAACAATACCTCACCTGGGTGGCTGATCAAATTGAGCCCGTTTAGTTCCAAGGTGAAGTTGTTTTGGAAAACCAAGGCTTTATTTGCAATAATGGGGCACAGTGGGAGAGCCAATGTACCATGCAAACTGTTTCACTTCTGAAGCAGACAATACCTGTTACTTTAAAGGAGCACTGTCACACTTTTTTTCAGTTGCGTTTATTTGGAATAAATGCTTCAATTATGTGTGTAGGCATTTTCCAAAATATGGGGCAAAACGTCTCAAAACAAACACGTCCAAACACCTGGGTTACACAGGCTGGAGTTTCAAGCCAAATGTCACTGGACGTCAATGACGTCACTGGATGTGTTTGTTTTGACAGGTTTTGCTCAACTGAAAAAAGTGACAGTGCTCCTTTAATGGTTGGCACACCTAGTATTACAGAAAATCATTTGGAAAGATTTTAAATAAATGATAAGGTATATAACTTGTAATACAATGCTAATATAACTTGGCTTTTATTTTATTATTTATTTATTAAATTATTTTGTTACATCTTATTTAATTTTTATTGTATTTTATTTTTGCTGCGGTAAAAATAACTTTTAAATCACAAGGCCTCAAAACTAGTAGAACTATTCTGTGTGCAAGCACTGTATTATATATATATATATATATAGACTTCTACTGCTGTAGCCTATCCAGCAGTTATGATCTGTTCTGTGTTTAGAGATGCTCTTCTGCATACCACTGTTTAATGTGTGGTTATTTGCGTTACTGACACCTTCCTGTCAGCTTTGACCAGTCTGACCATTCTGCTCTGACATCTCTCAGTAACAAGGTGTCTGTCTGCAGAACTGCTGCTCACTGGATTTTTTTTGTTTTTGCACCATTAATTGCAAACTCTAGAGACTAGTGTGCATGAAAATCCAAGGCGACATGGCTCAGGCAGTAAGAGCAGTCGTCTGGCAGTCGGTTCGATCCCCCGCCCGGGCAGTATGGAAGTGTCCCTGAGCAAGACACCTAACCCCCAAATGCTCCTGATGAGCTGGTCGGTGCCTTGCATGGCAGCTAATCGCCGTTGGTGTGTGAGTGTGTGTATGAATGGGTGAATGAGAAGCATCAATTGTACAGTGCTTTGGATAAAGGTGCTATATAAATGCCAACCATTTAGATCGACGGTTTCTGAGATATTCAAACTACCCTGTCTGCCACCAAAGTAACTTATATCACGTTTTTTCTCCATTGTGATGGTTGATGTAAACATTACCTGAAGCTCCTGACCTGTATCTACATGAATGTATGCATTGCCCTGCTGCCACACAATTGGCTGATTAGCGTATGAATATGTAGGTGTAAGTAAAAATGTTGCTAATAATGTGCTTGGTGAGTGTAGCTAAGTCGCAACTGGTCCACTGAAGTTGCTGAGATCTATCAGTAAATTTACATGAACATTATGCCACGAAGGCATCAAAGCGTTGCCATACACATGACATCACGCCGATCATCACAGACAGCACATTACATACTCATTACATTACATTATTGGCATTTGGCTGATGCTCTTATCCAGAACGATGTACAACAAAGTGCATACCCATAACCAGGGATAAGCGCGCTGAAAGACCCTAGAGGGAAGTACAATTTCAATTGCTACCCGTACAACAAAGATAAGGACCAGGGCCTTTTTTTATTTTTAAACAAACAAATAAACAAACAAACAACAAAGCAAAAGTGACCAAACTTAACTATCCAAACACTGTTTACCTAGCCATTACTCGTACTCACACCTATCACTATCAGCCAGACAATTGAATACAGTTCATGGAAAGTAGCATACTGTTTGAAGTATATATTACAAATCATATTTCAGAATAACTGTTACAAAGTGATCGTGGTACACACTACAAGCATTAATATGCTGGTACGGCAGGTTATGACAGGTGTAATGCTATGCTGATGAGACAGTAATGTTACATTACATTACATTAGTAATTTATTTACTGAAATCTTTTTCATATTTTCTCATTGTGACACGTAGTGTATTTATAGCTGAATGATAGACAAGTATTTGAAGAATCCTAATCTGCGCTTATCTCATTTTTGACCAATTGAATCTGATGCAGTTTTTAAAGTATTCTGTAAAATTGTGAACTGTGCGATGTTACCGCCTTTAGAGCACGGTGTCACAAACTTAATGCAAGCCAGTGTGGAGGTTGGTGAGCAGGGGGGTGACGCAAGACTTTAATGTAAGCTTTGTGGCATGTTGTTCAACAAATGTCTTACTATTCTATGAACTACGATTTTCTATCCTACCTGTACAGTGCCTATGGAAAGTATTCACTCCGTTGACTCAGTACTTTGTTGAGCCACCTTTGGCAGCAATTAGAGCCTCACGTCTTCTGGGATATGATGCCACAAGCTTGGCACACCTGTATTTGGGGTATTTCACCCATTTTTCTCTGAATATCCTCTCAAGCTCTGTCAGGTTAGATGGGGAGCGTCACTGCACAGCTATTTCCAGAGATGTTCGATCAGACCTATCCTAGCGTACATTGGGCGAATGGCTGGAATACACCCTGGACAGGTTGGCAGTCCATCGCAGGGCACCATTCACTCACACACTCATACACTCATACACTCATACCAACGGGCAATTTAGACTCTCCAATCAGCCTAACCTGCATGTCTTTGGACTGTGGGAGGAAACCGGAGACCCCGGACGCACACGGAGAACATGCAAACTCCACACAGAGAGGCCACGGTCGACCGGGATTCGAACCCAGGACCTCCTTGCTGTGAGGTGGCAGTGCTACCCACTGCACCTATTTCAAATGGTTGTGTATAGAAATCATCAATGGTCACACTGACACATAACTAATCATTTTTTTTATCAAATGGTTTTTTTTTTGGTTTTTTTTATTCACACAGCATATGTAAAACATTTTTCCCATAAAACATTATAAACATCAGAAATTATAACACTCCATTATCAACATTGCTCAATCTATTGTGGTGCGAACTGCAGTGATGCCGGTTTGGGGAACAGTCCTGACAAGGTTGGATCATCCATACCACTATGGTGGTTAAGTGACTTTTGAATACGATATAGTTCTAAGAAATTAAGATATAATATTCACTCTGTGGACAAATTTGCTCTTGAGGAATTAGCTTCAAAAATTTTACCAAAAATAATCATTTTGAATGCTTTCCTAAACCAACTATAGTAAAAAGCATAAATAACAGGATTACATGTTGAATTTAAATAGGTAATACAGAAAAGTGTTTCAAATAACACAGGTGGAATGGAATAATTAATGTATGGATTAATGAGGTCACATATATAAATGGGTGTACAGCATGACAAGAATACCCCCATAACAATTGCCAGGGTCTTTGTAGCCTTTCGCTCCTTGTTGCTTGATGGTATGCTGTTTTCAGAGTGCACATTGTTACAGGCAATGCTGTGAATAGACCGGGCTTGCTTCTGTGCAACATTAAATATTTTTTGATACATGACCAACATAATGAACCCAGGGATATAAAAAGAGAGAATGCAAGATATTGAACTTGCTGTTTCAGCCAAAAAGGGAAAACAGCCCCCTACACAAGCAATATTTTCATAATAAAAATCTTCACTGCCCAATATGTTCAGCTCCAGAAATATCATAGCAAACCCAACAAAGGCAGACACACTCCAACTGACCAGGATCATGATCACTGTGGCACAAGTGGTGATCTTGGTCCGGTAGTGGAGGGGCTGACAAACTGCATAATATCGATCAATGGAAATTAAAGAAAGGTTTAGCATTGAAGCATAGTACAGCGTGATATCTGTACTCATGTGGATTTTACAGAACACGTCGCCAAAATACCAGCATGTTTCAATAATTCGTACTATGTAAGGAGGCATGATGAAGCCTCCTAGAAGGAAGTCACTTACTGCCAGAGAGAGGATGAGGTAGTTGGTTGGAGTGTGCAGCTGTTTGAAGTGAGCAATGGAAATGATGACAAAGAGGTTTCCACACAAAGTTATAACAATAACGACTGTAAAGAAAACATGCAGCAGAACTCGTATCGCCATCGGATAGATGATCTTCGGGCAAGACTTATTCACAGCCTCAAAACAGAAGTATGAATCGTCTGTCAATGGAGATTGACTGAAATTCATTGTTTTATGTTTTCAGGTATAATGGTTTACAATAGATAGACCTATGGGAGGAAAAAGAAGAAAGTAAAAAGATGTTTGATTGAGCTGGCAAGCATTCATATCACATTCATGCTATTACCATACAGTATATCATTCAAACACATGACATCTATGGATATCCATTCATCACTGTTGCTCACCTGCATAGCTGAATTCCACTCAGCAATCTATTTTTTATGATTATATTTCCCCCTCTCACCTCAGAGTTAAATTACAGTATTCACACTCAGAGGTCTTGTTGCAATGTGTAGCATCATTGGAGATGGTTCTGTTTTATACAGTTGGCTCATGGTCCCACAAAGCTTTAGTGTGACACCCATTGTCCCCCATGCTCCTACCGCACCCATTTAGTTATTTCATGTTTAAAAATTTATTTATTTCGTTTAGCCATCCGAAATGACTGGAGTACACTTTTTCCTGCCTTCATCGCTAGCTTATAAAGCATATTTTTGTAACTGGCTAACTTACGCAACCAACCTTACTCCATGTAGCCTGTTACTACCATAATTCCATCATAAATACAATTTTTTTTACATTTATTTCAACAATCTACCTTTTTTATTCTTCCCTTATAATCTTTTTAGCAGCCATGAGTAGGGATGTGTATCGTTAGGATTTTATTGATACCGATACCAATACCGATACTCCTTATCGGTGCCGGTATTTATCAATACTCTTATCGGTACCACAGTGTGTAATTTAGTGTATAAAATAAAGACGTTACAAGATGGTAAATGATTAAATCATTTTTTATTACCACAAGGGGGGCAACACCAGCAACATCATTAAACAACTTACAGCACCTGCCTTTTAAGCCCTTAGCAAGTCAACATGTGCAGTGCGAGGTATGTAAAAAAAACGAGCAGGCAGCTCCATACAGCCTTAAAGGAAACTGTCAATGTGATAATGCTTCAACAGAACAGAAGCTTAACTTAAAATGACAAATGCTTCTCAGAATAGATTAAATAAATAAAAAACCTGTTGTCAGCGTCTGCCGGGTTGCTAACTTTAGACGCGTTGTTTAAGCAGTCAAACACGCCACACTCTGCAAGTGTTTCATGATGTTGCTGGTGTTACCCCCTTTGACGCAACTACTTTCTTGCATATATTGCATTGAGCCAAGGATTCATTGAGTTTGATGAGCTTGGAGCGCTTAGAACTTACGGCCGACATATTGACTACTAGAGAAAACAACGGGGCGCTGCGTCATAACCTGTCGACGGCGGCAGTGTCATAATTATGCGACGGTTAGGTAGACTCTTAAAAAACACCGAAAACAGTATCATTTGTCCAGAATCTTTAGTGGTACTCTGGTACCGACCAATTAGGAACCGGTACCAAAAAATACCGGCTCTCGGTACGCATCCCTAGGCATGAGGCCAGCCAACCATACACATTTCTGAGGTAGAGATAAATCAATTCTGGATGGAATTGGTCAGGATTTTTAGATATACATTATAGATTACTCCAAATGGTATCCCAAGGAATTCCATCATTACTAGTGGATAGATCTTTATCCCAAATTGATTGGATTGCAAGGGGTTTGTAAGAGGCTCTAAGGACAAATCTCTAAAGGGCTGCAATTAAACCACTCATTACATTTCTCTTATCCAGTATCTATGTATTGCATGTGTAGGAAGCTCAATTCCCCAGGGGACTCCATACGCTTTTTCCATTACATTACATTATAGTCATTTGGCAGATGCTCTTATCCAGAGCGACGTACAGAAAAGTGCAAATTACGTATGGTTTCAAGTGCTAGGGTTTAATTGCCAGACCCAAATATAGGTAAAAGTAAAATTACGTACCAGGTAAGTCGTATTGTGATTTTAAATCTTGGAATGTACGGAAGCCATTTTGCTCAAAAATGTCAGCAAAGGTATCCCTGTGCTCTCCATTGGGGAAAGGAGTCTTAATAGTGTATAGTCTGTCTATTTTGAAATACAGATATTAAGGCAAAATTTGAGTCATGATTAAATTAACCAAGCTTTACTGCTTATAAAGAAGGTAGGGGCCCAATTCAGCCCTGAATTTTAATTAAAGCATTTTAGGTATGCTGTCCTATTCAGGAGATTTGTTATTTTTCATCCTCTGAGGGGCTTCTTCCAAACAAAACATTTACATTAATGGCATTTGGCAGACGCTCTTATCCAGGGCGACGTACACTTGATTAGATTAAGCAGGAGACACTCAAGGGCCCAATGGCTGTGCGGATCTTATTGTGGCTACACCGGGATTCACACCACCAACCTTGCGGGTCCCGGACATGTACCATAACCTCTACACTACAGGCCCCCCACACGAACATAACCATTCAAATGTCTTATTAATTTGTGCAACTGCAAGCAAGTAAATCTGATTCAGCATAATGTGCTTCAGCAGCCTAGTGTAAATGTAGAGTGAATATCCCCATAAGGCATAGTTGCATTTTTCCCTACAGTAAAACCCTGCAATAATTTCATTTTTCAATTTCTGTTTATAAAATGAATATCAAATAACCATTAATTTCTTGTTTTTTATTTCTGTTTCTGAAACAGCAAACGATTGGCCAGAAAGTACACAGATCTGTAGGCCTCCCCATATAATTAATACAACAAAAATGTGCCATTTATTAGGGGATACTGGGGCACAAACTAACACGGGGACTGTTGAAACATGGGGATTTTGCATTGTTGTATTTGTGCAAAAGAGATGGGTTTGGTTCTTCTCATGTGTGAGTGGCTTGAAAACCTCATGAAGAGTTATTAACACATTTGTGTTTTAGCACCATGCAAGTAATGTTTTTTCACCATAGTGTTTTTCGATGAACTGATGATGTATGAACACCACAGACTCCAAGTACACATAATTTAAATTACAGTCTTGAGGGTTATACTGCAGTATAGGTTTGACTCATGTCATAAGCAAGCAGAGACTGTGAGCCGTGCAGGAGCACAACTAGTACAGCTGGGGCACCTGGGTACACTGTGCTCCAACAGTGCAGGGTGACAGTGCATGGGGATGGGGGACAACATTTTTACTATTTTCTTATTGTTCATTATTTTATTAACCCTGTACGGTTCATTGTGTTAAAATGAATGTATTTTTTTATATATAATATTGCCATTATTTTGTCTCTCCTTCGTAATTATAGAGGTTGGAGGTGAGTACTGGTGTGTGTATGGTGTCCCACCCAGTTAAATGGCCATCAGCCGCCACTGCTAGCCAGCTATGATCATTTATGCATCCATATTTAGATTTTAAAAAAATGTCATGTATAAAATATACAATATAAATAAATGTAAAGAAATATTGATAATTTATTCCTCTCATTCATAATTATTACCAGTCATTATTATGCGAATAGTGCATGAATCAAACTTAAAAGATTTAAAACTGAACTTCTGATATGGATCTAACTTTTGGGAGGTCTCTGAGGTTTTCCAATAACCACTCTCCATCAGGGCATACAGATACAGGTGGGAAAGAGATTACATCATTTAGCCTGATTGTGTGTTCTGACACCTTTAATTAGCAGGATGCCTATGAGAGTTAGACCATCATTAACAGCCTAACCTGGTACCAGCAGGGCCCCATGATCCTTTCATTTACGCACATGTAAGATTGACTAAACAACACCTCACCTGGGTGGCTAATCAAATTGAACCTGTTGGGTTCTAATATGAAGATGTGTTGGAAAACAAATGTGTTATTTGCCATAATGGGGCACCGTGGGAGTTCCAATGTGCTGTGCAAACTGTTTTTACTTCTAAAATAGCAGACAATACCTTTTACATGAATGGTTTGTGCACTCTATTATCAACTATAATCATTTGGAGGGATTTTTTTGAAATAATAATAAAGATGCAAAACATACAGATACACCAGCATTAAGAACAATAAAACCCAATGGTTGAATGGCATTCTGTGCTTATGATACATTTTGCTTTGACCAATGAAAAATTGTTACTTGCTTCGCTGAGCAATGCATGCATGTAGAGAATATGGGGGCAGCAGTGCTCTGGAATAGTGCTTCGAAACACTTGTATACCTGTTGGAATGACATGGCTTTATGGGCTACTGTATTAGCTAATATAGTCACATAGCAAATTTCAGTATCAGTATCAGATCAGTATCAGTAAGTGTACATGAAACGTATACCACAAAGCCTACATAATGCTGCCGTACTCATGGCATCACACCTACCATAACCAGCCAGACAGCACATTACAGTTCATGGCAAGCATTTAATGCTGTTTGCAGTGAATTTTACAAAGAGGATTTCAAAATAATTGCTCAGTACACACTGCAAGCAGTAATATGTTGTATATATGGTGCCCCTGGTCATGGTGATGTAGTGATGTCTTTGGAATTCTGGCCATGCAATGGGATGCCTAACAAATTATTTTAGCATTATGGAACGAGAACCCATGGTATATCGTGGATATTGGCAAGGTGGTTAGGCATGACACAAAGCATCTAACTGTGCCAATATCCATGAGAGAACGCAAGTTCCACAATGCTTTTATACAGTTTCCCCATTTATCTTTCTAAATTTCACAAAAGAAAGACAAGACAAGACAAACTTTAAATGAATTTATTTTTTAATGGAGCTATGTTTTATGGTAAATGTATTCTTCCGCTGAATAGTAGCATCTCAGAACACATAATGTATCAGTGGATAGGCTACAGCAGAGGACTTAATACATTTAAAGAGTAAGTCTAATAAATACCTAATAAAGTGCTCAATGAGTGTATGTAGGAACATTGTAAGTACAGATGATATGTCTATTTACACTAATGTGAGAATACTAATTAAACTTGGTGATACAAAAGAGAAAATAGATAAATAAATGCTCAAGATGAATTAATAACCATCAGGATTCAGTCTGTGGATAATATCATTCTTGAGGATTGGGCTTGAAATATTTTACCAAAAAGTATAATTTTGAATGCTTTCCGAAACCACCTGTAAAAGAAAGCATAAACAATAGGATTAAATGTTGAATTGAAATAGCCAATCCAGACAAATGTGTCAAATAAAAGAGGTGGAACAGAATAATTAATGACTGGATCGATTATGTTACACACAAAAAAAGGTAACCAGCATGACAGGAAAACCCCCATAACAATGGCCAGGGTCTTTGTAGCCTTTCGCTCCATTTTGCTGTTTTCAGAGTGTATATTGTTACAGGCAATGCTGTGAATAGAACGGGCTTGCTTCTGTGCAACATGGAAGATTTTCTGATATATGACCAGCATAATGAACCCAGGGATGTAAAAAGAAAGGATGGAAGACATTGAACTTGACGCCTGAGTCTGGAATAGAATACAGCCTCCTATACAAGCAACATTATTATAATAAAAATCTTCAATGCCCAAAATGTTCAGTTCCAGAAATACCATTCCAAACCCAACACAGGCAGAAACACTCCAGCTGACTGTTATCATGATCACTGTGGTATATGTGGTGATCTTGGTCTGGTAGTGCAGGGGCTGACAAACAGCATAATATCGATCAATGGAAATGAAAGAAAGATTTAAAATGGATGCAGTGCACAGCATGACATCAGTACTTGAATGGATTTTACAGAACACATCTCCAAAATACCAGCATGTTTCAATTGTACGCACCATGCTAGGAGGCATGATGACTACTCCCAGTAGAAAATCAACCACAGCCAAAGAGAGGATGAGGTAGTTGGTTGGCGTATGTAGCTTTTTGAAGTGAGCAATAGAGATGATGACAAGAAGGTTTCCGCATACAGTGAGAAAGATGATGGACACAAAAAAAATGTACAGTGTAATCCGTGTTACTTCTGGATAAATTAGCTTGGGGCAAGAACGATTTTCAGTCACATAACAGAAATGGGAATGTTGTGTTTTCCCAGTCTGACTGACATTCATGTTCAATCTCCTTGCTAATCCTTAAAGCTGGAAACCTCTTGACCTACAACAGAAAATGGAAATGAGAGAATCCAAAATTCTGTTATTCCTTAAGGTAATATTTCCTATAGAGGGTGTTATTCCAGAAACAACTATAGACATTGTGATGCATAAACAGTTGTTGTTTTGTTTTTAAATGTAAACAATAGGTTGTATGATTATGAAATTGAAAAGACAAAAGAAAAACCTAAATGCAATGTATTTGTTGCAGAAAATACAGTACCGTTTACAGTACTGTTATATTGGACATCAGTTATATTGTCAGTTAACTATATCTCCATATTCTATACTTTTAAGTTTTTAAAGACTTTACCTCTGTCACTGTCTTGCGAGTTATGTCCAACAAGCATGAAATGTGCACTGATATATGTACTCATGACATACTGAAACAAGATAGTGGGTGTAGCCAAACCAGACCTTTTATACTAGCCAATAAAAATACACTTCTGCATAGATTCTGCGTTCTATGATCATGTTCTGTAAAATACCGTAAATGATTTTAAGAATACATAAAACGCTCAAATATTATTCAAAATTCTCAACCAATCTGTATACCAACTGATATATCATCATTATTTATTAACTATATCTTCAGCATTAAATAATGTGTAGTAACCTGTTGGTGAATTTTGTGAAGAATCTAAAATGTGATAAACTAACTCAACTTTATGTTACAGTATGAACATTGATTGTAAATTATTTATTCAGTATTAAGTATTAGATTTGTTTAACTGTAAAAAGATTAATTAAGCTTTCGGCAATATCAACGTGAGTTAACATGAATTAAATGAATTTTCCCACTGCAATTTGTTTTCTATTTAGGGGGCTCAGGTCTGTTTTTTCACTGCAAAGCATCCTTGTGACAGTAACTCAGTAAAAAGCGATATACAAATAAAACATAACCCAATTGAACTACCATTGGTAGATCATTTGCTGTCTTCGATTAGAATATTCGTGCCGGACCCCCTTAACCAGACCCCCATAATCACTTGCTCACAGAAGCCAATGTGTTCATGAAAAGGGTGATAGCCTATGCACAGTTGTATTAATGTGTTAGTTTCTATAATTGCTTTGATATAGCCTAATTTGAATCCATTAAAATCTTATTCATTTGAATTCATTTAATACATTTTAATTGGTTATTTCAAAGCCAGTGGAACTATGGAATTTAGTTATCAAATATGTTCTCTCCACCCAATTGTATCAATTGCCCTGTTTTGTGTGCATGTTTACAGTCGTTAGGCTACAGCTGACAACAGTACCACAATAGCTGTCTGTAATAGCCCTAAATGTGTTAGACTGTAAATGAGGCCTAATAGCCTATAGGCTACATAACTAATGTGGACATAGTATTTAAATATATAATTACTTTAAAAAATTACATGACAGGTTATTTTATGTAATTTAATGCATTGTCGTACTAACTGAACTAGGTCATAAAGTTCACATACTTTTCTCGTGAGCACAAGAATTTAAAATTAATAAATAGACCCTCATAAATAATGGTGAGAGTAATCTACAATTGTTTCATTTACATAGTAACTCATTGTTTACTAAAAATTTACATATAATTTGTTAATGAATGTTCATGGTTTATACATAATTTATAAAATATTAACTATATAACATCAAAACATTTATTAATCATTTAGAAACATATTTAAATCTGTTAATGGTTATACCTCATTAGCTAATAGCTTACAAATTACTTAAGGGATCATAATTATAAAGTGTTACCAATATTTCTGATTGCATATTAATGACACAAATGTACACATTAGGTACATTTGTTGGCAAAAACTAAATGCACTTCAACTTTATTAATTATTTTTAAGTTGTTCTATATTTTCATCCGCACTTATCTTCAACTTTGGTTTTTACTGTAAATGCTGATATAATTACGAAATAGATTACTTTTGGAAGAGCATGTCAATATGAATTCAGAGAAATCAGAGTACTCTGCGATCCCAGATTATACTAGATGGTAAACATTAAACTGAGTGACCTTTTAACTGAACTCATATCAAGTGATCTAGAGGTTGATACCCCTCTATTGATTGTGCTACAAAGTATATTTGCGTTTGTCTGCTTATGCAACTGAGTGATGGTTCGATGCTAATGCACACTTACCACTTCAATTGGCACAGTGCAGTCCATATGTATTCGGACAGTTTGAATAATTGCTTTTTGGAAATTAAACAGTTCATTTATAAACAGTTCATTTTGGAAAGCCTATTGTTTAGCCTATGTGTCTGACTGCTTTTCCTTATTTCTCAGCCTCATAATAGCTTAATTGACTGTCATTAGCACTACTCTGGGCCTCACATTAACAACTGCCAATAACAGACTCCAAAGGCAATCAAAAGCCTAGAATCAATACTAGGTACTGAAAGCTTTCTTCTACCTGCACTAAGGAAGCAAATACACTCAAGTATTCAGAAGCAGCTGAGAAGGCAACTGTCCAGTTACTTTTGGTCCCCTAAAATGGGGGGGACTGTATGAAAAATTATGTGATTCCAACATGCATCACCCAATATGGATGTAAGTACCCTCAAATTAAATGGGACTGTCTGCAACATGTCTTAACATCACATTTATTGTTTCATTTCAAATCCAATGTGCTAGACTGCAGAGCCAAAAAAGTGAAATTATACCAACCATCCAATATATATATATATATCAGTGGAGGCTCCTCCATAGAGGTGGAGGAGGCCTGGCCTCCCCAATAATTTGAGAGAAGGGAGAGATTTAAAAAAAACAATAAATATATTTATTTTATTTATTTATTTTAACAAAAAACATATTTTTTATTTTTTATATTCATATTATTTTAGTTTTGTTCATAAATCTAAATTTTCCCATGGCTAAAACCCAATATTGCAATTGTAAAGCAACAGGCCAGATTTCCCTATCAGTTTGTATTAAGGGAGGCCAGGCCTCCCCTAGGAAATTAGCTTTTCATAGAAGTCAATGTAATGCATTTTTTTTCATGCCAATATGTGATTGGCCAGATCACTGAAAATGGGTGGGCAACGGAGGCCTGGCCTCACCATGCATTGTGTCCAGGGCTGAAAGATTGACATTTTGTTCGTCCAATCACATGCTACTGGTTCATTTGGAATCAACTATCCTTTCCTTTCCTATTCAACACAGAAGCCATTTTGAGAATTCGCTAGTCACTTCAGTCAAACAAACACTCGCCATAGTGGCTACGAGTGTCCTATCAAATTACTGAATTGTTGCTCTGTGAGGAAATTCACTCTAAATACGAATAGAGTGCTGTCCTCTAGTGGATAACGTTAACGTTAGATAAAGCCAACTGGAACCATATTTTTACATATTTTATATTAAATATATTGAATAAAACTACATATGATAAAGAAAGTGTTATCTTATCTTTTTTATATGCTAAACTTGATTAAATTGGTGATTACATGTTGAAGCTGTAGAAGAATGAAAAATGTAAGCTAAACAAAATTGTTTTTAACTACATAATTAAAATTCCTGCCTTTTACACATGTTCACTTGGCATTTATATTACATCCAAATGTCATTTCTCAGCTTAATTATCAGGCAGGCTCATAGACTTACAGCAATGTCATTTCTTCAGGAAGGCACAAGGCTAAGCTCTGCACAATGAATTTCATCAGCCAGAACTTTCTGACTGTAGCTTACACTCCAAATAGTATGCCTTTGGCCAGCACAAAGACAGATAAGAGAACAGGGAACATTCCATCGCGAGTGAAGTGAGCAAGCAGAAAAAAATGGCCTCCTCAATTCTGGAAGTCACCAGCCTCCACTGATATATATATATATATATATACGGACTGCGCTGTAGTATCACACATTTTTTACTACTGGGTCAAATATTATTAATACTGGATTTTCTCTTTTCATGTTTCAGTAATTGAGTAAATGAGTTGTTGGTCATTTAGGCCTAGTTTTCAATGCACCTACTCTTTGATTTGGAACTATTATTTTACCTCACAAAGGTAAATAATTATTCAGAAGTTAATAACCTCATATGATGTAACTATGCCCCAATACCTATTTATAATTCATTACTAATATTTCACTGTAGGCCCCTAAGTGAGTGTCGGTAACAAGCTCAGTTCTGATCACCTTGAACAACTTGGGACTCATTAACCTCTAACACCTCATGATGTGCTAGCCTCAAGCTCTTGTATGTCCACACCCAAGTATTGCATAAGATCAGTAAACACATTTTAATGGTCTTACATTAGACATACAAATATAATTATCCCCTAAGGCTCTTAACATCAAATCATTCTCTCATGTGCCTAACAGAATCTGTATGTGCCTGTTGCATCATTTTGGAAATGGCAGAAAAATATTTTATTATGAATACTGCATGCTCAGTAAATGGCCTACAGACCTATAACCTCTTTGATGTTGCAAAGTATTTTCAAATGTACCTTACAGTATATCATTAAAAATGTGCACAAAAATCACATGTGTATATATCAATTCTGTATGGCTATGCTACTCTGTCCCAGGTATTTTGTTCTGCACAGACTCATGTCAGCATTCTCCTGGTCTGACATTTTATTGGAAATACATCAGTTCCGGATATCTGCTTAGCATTTTCCAACTAATATTAACAAAAGTTTAACAGTTTTAATTATTTAATTGAATGCACTGCATTACTGCATGGTGGTTTAGCATATTAATACAGTTTTCACCATTTCAATCAAATGAAGGAACGCAATATATAAAGTTCTGTTAGTACTTTTCATTGGAACATAAATTTATTGGGTCATTAAATTTCTCTTAAACATTTTATGTAGGGGGTAAATGGATTTTAACTGGAGACAGTGAATCACCATTCCAGAGAAAGCTACAGTGGATGAATGTTTTTATATTGTATGTACTCTGCCAAATTCTGGACCCAAAACACACTACTTTTCTCAAGCCATGACATTGATGAATGATCTTTAATTTGTAGTTAAACGCAGCTAGTGGAGCAAATATTTTTTAGGGCTTTGGGGAAAAGTCTGAGCTATCTGCTTGGACAGAGAAAGATGCGTCAACACAATGAACACAGCTTGTACTTCCTTCTCATCATTTCCCGTGTCTCCTCTGCCCATCTCTTTAGGTGTCTAAATATAATTTCTAAATAGCGAAATAGCTGTCCCAGAATTCATATCCTGAAAATAAATGTTTTTTTCAGTCATTTCAAAACACCTCCAGGTACAAAGCAAGTCTGTAGCTACAGAAGCAGTGTAACACTACATTCAGGCATGGGACTATGAAACCCATTCTTGCTGAGACACATTCTGACTACTTACAATTCCATTTTCATATGGATATTACATAGGTTTTATATTCAATGTGTGGGGGGCATGGTGGTGCAGTGTCAACTTCCAGCAAGAAAGCAGCAAGTTGAAATCTTGACGCCTTTCTGTGTGGAATTTGTATATTCTCCACTTGTCTGCGTGGGCTTCTGCTAGGAACAAAGACAGACAGCAGGCTAATAGGAGACTCTAAATTGCAAGTACAGTATGTACGAATGTGTGAGGGAATGATGGACCTGTCCAAGGTGTATTCCTGCTTTTTCGCCCAATGCATGCTTGAACAGGCACATTCCCTGTGACCCTGCCCAAGAATAAGTGGTTTAAGAAAATGGATGGATGGATGGTTGTGTGTGTTCTGTTACAGTGCATTGGTGTATCATAACAGATCCCTTTCCATTTTGTCCCACATTCCACTCTGCATACATGGTGGAACTGTCATGGATAGGCCCTGTTTATGACTCTAATGAGTCTCCTATGTGTGTTAGAAAACAAGAGAGAGAGTGTTGTTGCACAAGGCCTTGAATTTATTGGCAGGTATCAGATGCTGTTGTCAATATTTAATGGAAATGCCAACATTACATTGGCCTTAGTTTGCCTGGATTAACATTTATTTTCAAGTCTGTTAACTGCAGAGTAGTGAAGTTTAAGCAGTGTGTTGAAAAAGCTAAATTTATTGGCCACTGGCCTCTAATAACTGCACTATAAAAGCATCTTGCCATCAGAAAAGGTTTGCATTCTGAAGCCAACTGGCCAACATGAATCCCTTGGTGACTGTCACAGTACTGTTTCTGCACTCTCTGTATACCAATGCAATAGATATCACAGAAAATGGATACCCCATTTTGTGGGACAAGGCACCAGGACTCACCTCCGAACTGCCCTCTGCTGATGGTGCAGTTACCATCAATCCCTGGAACTATCTGGAGAGAATGAGTATGTACAGGTTACTGATAAGTGCCACAGAGATGTATATGACCTCTATGGGACCAGGTACGACTGGAAACGCCATGTGGGGCTTCCCTCTACAGCTGGGATGGAAACTGAAGTCAGGTGACTTGAGTTGAATATTATGTCACTAAAACAGTACTGAACGGTATTTGAAATGTCGTACCTTCATGTAACTTTTGAAAAAGTAAGGAAAAAGCGCAACACTGCTACTTTACAGAGTCACCATGAGTTACATGAGTACCTTCATGTAACAAAATGTGAATCAGGGTTATTAATCAGTTAGTTTTTTTGATATGTCCCACCTGTCTTCCAAGACGGCATGAGCCGGCATTATTGGAGCAAAGTAGTATTTGGATAATAATGGATAATAGATAAAATAGTGCAATGATACTAGAATTTCTGAGAGACACAATAAATTAATGTTCTTATTTTCCCAGGCAGATTGGTTGACCCTACAGGTGCTACTTCATGTGGGAAAGAAACGGATCCTATGTGCATTTCACCCCAGAGCTGGTGGGCATGTAAGCACTATAAAGCTATTTAAAACTACAAGTGATTTGATCATTGATGAATAAGTCACTTATGTAAATGAAAAAAAAAACTTAGATTAAAAAACATCTCTCACCAGCAGTTGAACAGACATTAGCATTAGCATTTTAATACAGTAGTCGCTATCCCGCTTACAAGACAAGGCTGCCCACCACTTGTGTGTAGAGGTATAGCATTCGCAATATTTAGTTAATGCTGATATGGTTGTGTCCATTATTTTTCCTTGGGTAGGTGTTAATTACTACCTGTCAGTGATTCCATTCCTGGCTGCCGTGGAGACTGGTATTGTTGCTCAAGGCCTCAAGATCCAGATTCTGGCACCAAATGAAATGACCGAGGACTACTGCACCTCCTATACAAACTGTTCTTCACAGCATCCAGAAACGATGGCCAAATGGGTTACCTTCTTTCTGGTATGCACACAGTTTACTTTGGCCACAGCAACTGCGACCTTTGGAATTACAGACTGCCCAACCAACCGAATGGGATATGAAACTGGAAGTAGCCAATTACCTGTAACCCAGATAAAGCTCATAATCATTATCAAAGGAGCAAATATTTAAGCATTAAACGAAATGACTCACATTACAATAATAAAAGATCTGCAAGGTCGGTGGTCCTAATCCCGGTGTAACCACAATAAGATCTGCACAGCCGTTGGGCCCTTGAGCAAGGCCCTTAACCCTGCGTTGCTCCAGGGGAGGATTGTCTCCTGCTTAGTCTAATCAACTGTACGTCGCTCTGGATAAGAGCGTCTGCCAAATTCCATTCATGTAATATACTGTAAAGAAGGGCTGAAACAAAATCAAATGGTGAAAATCAAACATGCTTTTCTCATGGGTTTCCTAGAATATGCTATAAAACATATCAAGGCATGTTTGTGACAAACTATTTTATTCAAATGTTATGAGAAAAAAGGGTAAAAGGCCTGTGCAGTGTGTTAATTGTTTCTGTGCTAATTGTGTTGTGTGTTTCTGTTCCAATTGAGGCCCTGAAAAACCTCAGCACATCTGATATTCCGGACTCGGAAAAAAAGGATGAAATACTAGGAGACATGTGGACTGCCCATCTCAGTTCATTGCTTCCGTTATCCAAATGTAATTCACGGTGAGTATTTTAATCAGGTGTTATTGTTACATTTCATTACATTTTATTTGGCAGATGCTTTTATCCAAAGTCAGTGGTGCCCCCATCTGTAGGCCTACAGAGTATGCAAGCGGCATACCTCAACCTCAAGGTCTGTGTATCAGTGTCTCAGAATGTCATCTGGAATCACCTAGCTCTTGCTTGTTAGTGGTGATTGATTTGGCGCTTGCAAAGACGACTAGCTGGATATGAAAACATCAAAAAGAAAACAATTCAGCATAGTGGAATTTTTCAGTTCCAAAATAAATAGCACTTTGGATCAAAATAACTATGGATGTTTTATGACAGCTGTTTTTCCACATATGCATGCTCTTTTTGTAATGCTACATAGACCTAAAGAAAAGGAAGCAGCCCTGAGGTGCTAAACACAAACATACAAAAACTAGCAGCCCAGAAGTGCAAACCAGTAACATACAACAACAAGCCGCATATACACTGAAGAAAGTAATGATTAAAGCACAAGGGATCAATCTAAATCAGCGCCCAGTAGGCCTTTTAAGCGTCTGGACCCTGGACCAGTATATGAACAAAATGAAATCTCCAAGTTTTGTAATAAAAAAAAATGAATAGTGCATTGTCTTGTAGCACCTCACTTGTCCACTAGATGGAGATCCCTGCTACTATTGTACTGGATATTTTTTCTTCTAGATGCCCCTCTTATGATTTGTGTCTAAAATACAAATATGTTCTTGCATGAGGCCCATTGTCTGCAAAATCTGAACTGGCTGGTGGCCTAGTTGAATTAACAAGAAATATACCACATATTCTTTAAATATTAGAGAACATAATTGCATATCAAGTTCACTATTTTAACGCACAGCCCATTCCTCTAATGATGTGATACCGGATTGTATTCACTTTTTGAAATATTGTGAAATTAACCTGTGTTGCAGGCTTGAACACTACTCTGCTCTGGAGAGGCGCTTCTCTCAGAACTGGATTAACTCTGCAGAGTACGTGGCTGCTGCACACATACAGACCAGCATGGAGATGTCCAAGCTTTATATGGCCCCGCTCCCAAGCAGGGTCCTTCTGGAGGGAGACCGTCCACCCAACATCCCTGACCTCAGTACGGAGGAAAATCATTCCCTCCAAGTCTTCCAACGGATGGAAGATATGAACACATTTCTGAGTAAGGATATCACATGACTAAAATAAGCAAACAGTTTGTTTTGAAAAATTGATTTTTCAAACTGTTTCTAGTGAACTGAAATGGTGGTGCACTTAAAATGGCATCATATTTGTTTCCCTTAGTCCTGTTAAAATATTACTGTACATGTAACATACTCGATAATGTATTATTTCATACTTTTTATTAGGGGTACATAACAAATGTGATCAAGCATTACAATGCGCTTCAGAATGAAGCTTTTCCAAGGTTAAACTAACTACTAGAAAATAACGCAGGCTGCAGTCTCCCTCTTGTGGCATATGATCAACATTGCAAGAGGATGTAGAATAGTATTATTATTATCAGCTGCAGAGGCACCCTACTATTATTAAGATTTATTTTTATCCACTGCTTTGGGATAAATGGCTAGACAATCCATATTGAAAAGATTTGGCAGGCAAGTCTTATATCCAATAAATCAGCTAAAGTGGTGCTGTAGTACTTGCTCTATGTTTTAAGCAATTTACTAGTCAGATTAATACAATTTCACCAGCTAATTTGACCAACCATCCGCTCCTACCTGAGCAGACATATCAAGGAAAATATAGTACAGACCTCACAGACACAAAAAGAACATGTAATTCCCTCAGGTATAGGATGGCTTTTGACATGTAGGCATGTGCAATGGCCCTTCTCCATCCTGAGCTTAGAGGGGTGAAAGGCCCTAACTCAATGGCCAATGATTCATGTGAAAAGGAGATAAGCGTCTGGGAATAAAGGGTTCGGCCATAGCGTGACCCCTGAACCATCAGGGTTCAAACACAAGTTTCAGCTGCTTACCATTCTCTGCATTGTGAGATAATTACAGATGATGCGGGTACTTGACACGGGGGCTGGCTCACATCATCCGTATCACAGGTGACTCTGTTGTTGTAAAATCTCAATGTGCACATGCACGAGATGGAAAGAATCCAGCGCTATGCACTTTAGCCAAAACTGTTTCTTTTGCTAAACTATGAGCATGGCACATGCAAGCTGCATTGATTTATTTTGGATATCAAATGTGAGCAATCTGCCAAGCAACTATATACAGTATATGAATTCATTTGTGCATCATATCTGCAGAGAATAGAAAATATATAGTATTTGGATATAATCATTTTCTTAACTGTCTTTTTTTCTGCTCTGAAAGGGGGAGGATTGGTGCAGCTGTGGCGTTCTGCCATGTGTTCAGAGAAGACTCGTCAGAAGGGGCGGGCTCTCCTGCAGAGCCTGCTGTTGGACCAAAAATTCATCGTGACAGGGCTTTTGTCCATCCTGGCAGAGATGACCAGCAGCTGCTTTGCCAGGACCAGTTAGCACACTCCAGCATAGTTCAGTGTCACCCCATATGAAGGGTCGCTAAAGGGTCACTAAACTTTAATAAAAAATACAAAACAACATTTTTATAGGTGGATATTGTGATCTTATTTCTATTGCATTCTTAATTATCATTAAGTGCCATTGCCACCAAAGTGCTGATCAGGGCTACATGAACTACATTTAAAATTTGGAAAAAGCTCACCTTTTTTAACCAACTCTGCATTCATACCATACCATTACAGTAATTTCTATTTTGGTTCAAGGTGAGGATGAAATAGTTTTATATCAGGATGCCAGCATACATAAGCTGTTATATCAGGTTTTAGTGAGTCATTCTGTTATATCGGATCTAGAGCTCAGAAGGTTTCCTGAAAAATGTTGCCTTTGCAACTCTAATCAGACCCCAACATTATATCAGGTTTTATATCAGGCCCCAGTATACACCTAAGCATCCTTGCTGACCATTTTATATTGTGATGGCAGCTGATAGCATAGTTGCTAAGGTGATCAACTGGGACCAGGAAGATTGGTGGTTCAAGCCCCAGTGTAGACGCAATAATATCAGTGCAGCTGTTGGGCCCTTCAGCAAGGCCCTAACGCCACATTGCTCCAGAGGGGGATTGTTTAGTCTAATCAACTGAAAGTTGCTTTGGATAAAAGCATCAGCTAAATAATGGAAATTACCAGGCAGATAGTAGCCACCAGGCTGTGAGTTTGTATTTTGTGTGTTATGGAATTTAAAACAGAATTTAAATCATTTTAATAATGGAAATCTTTTTAATTGCACTTTTCAGATTTACATGTTCGGAAACAACCAGGAAAAGATGCTGCATGTAATACCTCTGATCACAATATAATTTCTTTACTGGTCTAAAGAAGGAGAAATATCACATTTCCAGTATACACTCTCAAAACAGATGTAATAGAAACAGCACATAATGGGCCATGTCTAATTAAGGACATTTTACTTTCAACACATTTTGTGTTACTTTCAACACTGTCTGCATTAATAAAATCTCCCACTGTAACACATAAATTGTGTATCTGTAACACAAAAGTAGCAACTTAGTAGTAGCACAAAATGTGTTGAAAGTAACACAAAAGTAGTACTGTAATACGAAAAGTGTGTTTGATATAATCACCAAAACTGAGTATTGGAAAAATGTAATCTTGTCTGATGAATCTTGATTTCTGAGGGGACATGCGGATGGTTCAGAATTTGGTGTAAACGGCATGAATTCATGGATCCACCCTGCCTTGGGGAATGCTCTCTTGGCACACATCTGGTCCATTAATACCAAATGAGTATCATTTGAATGCCCCAGCATACCTAAGCATTCTTGCTGTCCATGCACCCCTATGGCCACAGTCTACCGTTTTTTTCAAATGGATACTTCCAGCAGGCTAATGCACCATGTCACAAAGCACACAAAATCTCAAGCTGGCTCCACAAACATGACAGTGACTTTCAGTTTTCTCCAATGGCCAGTGCCCAGCTCTCAATCCAATAGAGCACTTTTGGAATGAGATGGAACGGGAGGTGCACAGTTTGAATGGACCTGTGTAATGCTATTGAATCAATGTGAACCAAAATCTCTAAGGAATATTTCCAGCACCTTGTTTAATCCATGCTGTGAATGAATTCAGGCTGTTCTTGAGGCAAAAGGGGGTACTGCCTGATAGGGTCTGGTTATAGGAGCCTGGTTTCTAAACTGGCCACTGAATGAATTTGAAAACAGATTTCCAAAGCTGTCCATTTTTTCCACTACAGAAGAAAAAACTTCTATGACCAAGCAGTCACTGATTTATATAACCTAGATAATAAATAATGCAATTTAATAATGTTTCCAGCATGTTTGATTCTCATGAATGGGAACCTGACCTGTTATCTAAGCATACTCATGCTTTTAGCTTAGATGATGAATTTTTCTTGCCTTCATTTTATCTTCCTGCTTTTGTCGATTTATCATAGGCATTACTTGGCTTGGCCTTCTTAGTGTTGTGAATATTTTGCTCTTCAAATTTTTTCCGGATGCTGTCAACTTCATCTTCATCAATGTATTCATAATCATGTGTGTCATCATCCGAGTCAGCTTTTCTCTCAAGGCAGTTATCCAAACTGCTGGCTGTAGAAACAAATGACCAACATAAATACAACATTATGCTGGAGTCAGAATAGGGGAGACTGGGGATGATTGTAACACTTTTTGCTCCAACATGTATACTGTAACTCAATGTTTATGTTGTTGTCAATGAGTGTTTATGCTAGAGCTCTCAAACCTTGATATAAGTTACATATTTGTCCAATACTATACTAGTAATTTAGACATACAATATCAGAGAATATGTGAGTTAATTTCATATACAGTTCCACGACTGGGGTGAGTTAGCTGGAGATAGGTGGAACAGGAACAGAATATATCCTTGAATCAGACCCACAGTATGAAATTGACACAATAACTTTAACAAAAAATGTATGAATAGGCCTTAAAGATTAAATATAAATGGCCTATTTATAACATCACTAACATTTGGAAAATTTAAATCTGTTTTACAAATATAATTTTATATATAATAGTCTTTTTTATAACGGCACCCTTAAAAAAAAGAAAGAAATGAAATGAAATAAATTGGCCTTTTTGTCTTTAAATATAGAATATAAATAGTTTTATTTCTAATACAGTGAGGGTACAGTGTGTGTGTGTGTGTGTATGTGTGTGTGAATATGTCAGCTGACTATCCATATACATACAAGAGTGCTTTCATAATCTCTACTGGGACACCTCTATTGGTTTTTATATTCCATTGCCAAGGCATGTTGAGAAATAAATGCCAAAAATATTCAGTTTTGATAGGGAATGAAGTGTTACAACCATCCCCAACCCAGGCAGCTATTACATAGCCAGCTAATTTGGTATGTGGGGTTGCTAGCATGAATTTGAAGCATCACATCTGACTAGATAAACTGCTTATTGCTGCCATGAAAGTTAAACCATTTTACCTACAATATGATGGCTGCTAAACGAAAAATAGACAAGATGATAATTATTACTTTTGTACCTGAAAATAATTTTCTTTTGGCTTAAAACACCAACTATTTCACATAGTCCTCAATGTTCTCCTGTGAGCTCAAAGGGGAATATAGGGGAATTCATCCCTTATTGGTAAAATTGATGGTGTTACATCTAACCCAATGCCATGCTATTCTCCCCGACTAAAAAAAGCGTACATACTGTAGAATGTTTATAGACAGTAGACCATTGCTGCAATCTAAATTGAAAAGAACTAAATGGAAATAAATATCTAAGCACATATAGCATTTAATTGAAAAAAAACCTGCATTGTGAATCAGTTTGTAGGAGTCAAATGTTATATGGTTGTAGATGACATGATTTAATGGGCACAGATTCTGACCTTTTCGCGGGACTGGATTAGGAAGAGTGACTGGACTTGGCATCTTTTTTTCACTTATTGGGACAGAGCTGCATATTTTAACAGATCCTGATGAAACAGGCACAACTGGCTTTGGTTTGTTAATGCATGGGCTCTGGAAGAAGAACGGGGAGATATAGTTATTTCACAGCTTATGAAACATTTGTTCTGCACAGTATACTGTAATTTAGAGTGAGTTGTATTGAAAGTTTAAATAATAAAACTTTTTCATCAACATTTCTTGATTCCTCACTTTCCGATTATTTAGTGTACTATGTTTTCATAAATTGTGCTTGCCATTTCAGACAGTCTGTCAGGCTGGCTGCTGTTACTGTAAATGCTGTAAATGTCATCTACTACCTGCCCACGATACAGTTGCTGAACATCCTGATGTCCATTTAATAATCAATTAGCAATTTGTGTTAACATGTGTCTCCCCCATGTTAAGTCTATGGGCAATTCATCGTCGAAATGTAGAATGTTTGAATTAGTTTGGGGTCTAATTCAAATGTAATAAAACGCAATGCAATTACGGACATAATGAGTCGTCTTGTGTGGGGATCCGTTGGATTATTTTGGTGCAAAACAGTCTTAATATTTTATGCTAAAGTAGCAGTGGCTACAGAGTACATCACTATATTCTGTATGGGCACCTCAACCACATTTGCTGCTTGCAGAATTTTCAATTCCTTTCAATTTATTTTGGGTTTCTATATAAATAATCACAGGATCAAACACTGACACAACGCTAAAGTGCACAGAATGCAATGAAAGTGGTTGTTATTACCTTTGGTAAGTGGGATGACTGAGGTCTCACTGGCTGTGGGGGCGTCTGCTTCAGTGAGTCAGACAGAGGCTGCTTGGGCTTCTTGGGCGGGCGGGGAGGGGGTATAATGGAGGCCGTGGCATATCTCCGGAGGGTGTAATAGCAGTCCTCGCTAATCTTCTCCACAGCAGAGCGTACAGTAAGGGGTACCGTGGGCCTCGGCTGACTGTGGAGAACCTGCAGGGTCAAGGATGTGCGGTTAACCGGGACCTCCCAGCACTCCGACAGGTCCATGTTAGAGATTACCAGATAGGAGTCGGTGATCTCCTCCTCCAGGTGCAGCCCAGGCACGACGGCTAGCATATCCACCGCCACGGAGAGGTCCCGCATCGCAACTTTGACGTTGAAGGGCAGGTGAAACCGCTGGCAAATCTCAGAGATGCTGTATTGCTTCTTGTCATGGATGACCTCCACAAAACCACCATCCAGACACATGGGGATGAGAACCGTCTCGTACTTCCTGCCTTCAATCTTCTCACAGGCTAAGGCCTCCACCATCTTACGTATGCTGCCATAGGCCACCTCACTCATCTCCCTTCTCTGCACCAGGAACTGGTCTCCCACAAGGACAGTGGCGAGCCCTTCGTATCGAGACTCAAAGGTCCTTGTGGCAACCACGTGAAGCTGCTCCTTGTCTCTCTTGGCAACCTCCAAGTCATACGCGGTGGGAAACTCACGAGGCCTCCGTTTGAATCTTCCCTTGTATGAGTTGGGGAGCAAGAACCGGCTCTGTCTATCGCTTCGAATTTCAGATGCTAGAATTCGCTTGGCCTGTTCAGCACTATGGATGATGACCTGCTTGCAATTCATAAGGAACTTCAGTTCTTCTGGAAGGTGCAATGGTGTCTCTATGATCTCTGCCACAAAAGGAAATTCACCACTTTCCTTCTTGAACATATCAGTCAAAGACAGAGGCTGCACAAAACTCTCACTGTCACACTGCCCTGTAACGTCTATGACCTCGACATCTAGGTTGGATGGGATGTGCACAACATCCTTTCTAACTGTAAAGAAAAATGAATAAAGATATAAATATAGTTCGGCCATGCACATTTTTTTTTTATATGAACATGAATAATCACATATCACCTAAATAAATACATTTAAATCCATTTGAAATATTTACAGAATGTGTAAATACATTTGGTATTTAAGGGAAAACTTATTTACGTACGTTTATTAGCCTTAGCCAGAATGTAATTTTGTGTTAAGCTATAGGTAGGTATTGAATGTGCTCATATTTGCTCTCACAGATTTAACCTGTGTTAATAAACCAGCAGGGTTTCACCTCATCTGCATCTTCCGTTCTAACTCTTTTCCAGCTTTATGAATACTAAACCCCGCTTATAAGAACCCACTAGAGCTGGTGGTATGTTCTTAAGTGTGATGGTGTCTCAGGCGTTGCGGTATGTACACATCAGGGCCCCCGCACTTCACTCCAAACTTGGGCAAGTCCCAAGATAATTCAAGCCACAACACATCTGAGTAGCCCACTGCGACAGGAAACAATCAAAAGACCAGTTCTCATAAGCTAGAAACAGATCCCTGGACCTGGACAAAGCCAGAGGGGATTGCTTTTGGTAGGCATGGACTCAGGTATGCTGCCCAGAACCAACGCATTCAGATCAGGTTATATCTGGGCTTCCACATGTTTCCATAGTACCACTTCCCACATATACTCAAATGTCCAAAACATTCACATTACAGGATCTGAAAATTAACCTGGGGCAAAATCCAACCTTTGTGTCCAATAATGTATAAACAGGTCTTTCACAGTATTGCTGATAAGGCTGACAACAGTTGACAATCTAATGCATGCAGATATGACAGGCTACTGGCTGCAAATTCTCTATGCCGCACAACACACGGGCCACCTCCATTAAAATGTAGGTTTAATTCCTCTGATTCCTTTTAATTATACCATTCTGTGTATTGCAGTAGTTGAAATGGCATTCCTATTTGACTAATTTATGTACGGCTTCACTATTATCATGCAGTCATTGGTAATTAGATAAGATGCCAGTGAATACTGTAAGGGATTAATATCATTACTTACACTTCATAACAGCTTGAAGTTCATAAACAGGCGTAAGAATCAACTCTCCGCTGTAGTTCTCTGGAAGCTCACAAAAGCGCATCTCTTCTATTGGCACAGACTTGACCAGATTCACTGTCCTTTTTCTGCCTTTGGGCATTTTCCATTCCACTAGCTCCTTTAATGTGTAGAACTGGTCATCTTCACACTCGTAGAACTCCCCTTGCTGAGACAGCTTCAGTGTAAAGCGAAGCTTGGGATCTCTTTGCATGACCTCACAGTCCACAGACCCCTCCCCGTCGTTGGTTTTCAAAGAAACGAGAGTAAAACTCTCCCCCTTCTTCACGGTCTCATCGGGCAGCTGCAGGTCACAGGAACAGCGGAACACGGGCTGGCCTAGCCTGTCAGAGCTAATGCGTAACGCGTCCACAATTTCCCCCAAGGTGTTGTAAGGTTTCTCATCTGCTACAATCCTGAAAAGACCTGAGAAACAAGCAGCATGTGCATGGGAAGTATGCCCATCAACAGGCCACACACTATAAACCACACAATTGATGAACAGTTTAAGTCTTTTAAGTCTTTTAAGTCTTCTGCTGCTGTAGCCTATCCGCTTAGAGGTTTTATGAGTGTGTTCAGAGACCAGTCAGGCCCTTCTCCTCTGACCTCTCTCATTAACAACGCATTTCTGCCTGCAGAACTGCCTCTCACTGGATGTTTTTTGGTTTTTCACACCATTCTCTGCAAACTCTAGAGCAGCGCTACTCAACTCCACCTTCTGCGGGCTGCAGTGTCTGCAGGTATTTGCTCCTGTCGTGCACTACCCACCTGATTTCACTGATTAGCTTATTATCTGAACCAAGCAAGTAAAATGATCAGTGAAATCAGGTGGTGTAGCGCACGGCAGGAGCAAATACCTGCAGACACTGCAGCCCGCAGGTCGTGGAGTTGAGTAGCGCTACTCTGGAGACTGTTGTACGTGAAAATCCCAGAAGATCAGCTGTTTCTGAGATACTCAATCCACCCTGTCTGGCACCAACAATCTTTCCATGTTCAAAGTCACTTGGATCACATTTCTTCCCCATTCTGACATTTGTTCTGAAAAACAGCTGAACCGCTTGACCATATCTGCATGCTTTCATGCATTTAGTTCCTGCCACATGATTGGCTGATTCAATATTTATATTAACAAGCTAGTGTACAGGAGTGTAGAACACAGATTAATGTAATAAGTTGTGCCAAGACTTGACAATCACATTATACATTACATTATACGATGTAAAAATCACTGTTAAAGACGGAAGTTGAAACGGAAGTTAGAGCAGCACTAGCTTCCACGATGTGACGTACCGTATAGTGAAACAAATATTTCTGGGGGAATTTCTGAAGGGCGGGGAGTCGATTTGACTATTGACAAATGAGGAGGGGGACATTAAATGACAATTCTCACCACAAGGATTAGAGGCAAAAGGAAAATGTGATCGACATGCCCACTGATACACATTGGCATAAAATCTAAATTGAAATTGTTTTCCAGGAAGTGGGTGTGAAAATACAAGTTTTACAATTATATAAATTTTATACTTTAAGATGTGCTTGTATGGTTATGAAGAATTTACGAAATTGAGAAAAAAGTGAATTTGATGGCAGCTTGAAGGTCACCCCAGATAATGCATTTTCTTTGATATGTTGCTATGAATCTCATAACCATTTTGAAAAGCAGTGTTCAAACAACAAGCAAACAGAACCATAATGTTCTTTGTTTCAGACCATGTCAGAATGGGTCTGTGATCTAAGTGACTTTGACCGTGGAATGGTGCCAGACAGGGTGATTTCAGTATCTCAGAAACTGCTGATCTCCTGGGATTTTTATGGAACAGTCTCTAGAGTTTGCAAAGAATGGTGCGAAAAACAAAAAACATCCAGTGAGCAGAAGTTCTGTGGGCAAAAATGCCTTGTTAATGAGAGAGGTCAGTGGAGAAAGGCCAGACATCAAAGCACATAGACAGTAACACAAATAACCACACAACAGTGGCATGCAGAAGAGCATCTTTGAATACAAAACGCATCAAACGTCATCAGTGGATAGGCAACAGCAGCAGCAGACCAATAAGTCTAAAAAATAGGTATAATAAATACCTAATATAATTCAGCCGAATCCTATGACCACATTGTATGATACAATTATCTATTCATTCTACAATGATAGTGATAACCCAGGACCCACCTGGGCAGTCCAGAGGTAGACTGACAGTTATGCTTTTGTCTTCTTCTGGGTGAATCTCTGCTGTCAGTTTGGAGATTGTGATTCCAGTGACTTTCATGATCTCTCCAGTAGGAAGACAACATTCTCTCCCAAACATCTCATACACAGATCCTTGGAAATGAACAGAAATTTGGAGAAACATTGATAGCTATGGTCTGAATCTGGTACTGGGTTTGTGCCTGCATATACCACCACAAACAACACTGTATTTATTTATTTATTTATTCATTATTAAGCCGTTACAGCAGAAATATTATTTTAAATGTATTTGAATTTGAAATTCAATGCATCTATTGCATGCTGTGCTCTTCAGAATTTCTTGCTTCAGGGAGCCTATTTTGTATCATACAGCTTACTTGCTTCTCAATACTTGTTCTGAGGTAAAACAATGTATGCTTCATGACTATATTGAAGTAACACTGTAATGAAATGATGGGAGAAGAGCACCCAAGACGCGATTGACACAAGATGTCTGAGACACGAGTGTGTTCACTGTGTACTGCAGGCAGGCACACTCATTGTTCTTTGCCACATGGTGCCGTTTGAAACAGCCATGTTCACAGCTGAACGGCTGGCTCCATTTTGGCCAATTATTTGTTGATGCTGTGGGGGCTACCCACAGTTAAGCAATTCCTAGAGCATAAACTGTGAAAAAAGGTTTAACAAGTAATAAAACTTCATTTACACAACATATTTGAAACGGTGAATTGTACCTTCATCAAAGAGAGACCACAGTATCCTTAAATATGAATGAGGGGATTTGGAAGGACATGTTTCCTTCCGTTAAAATGTCAAAATAAAGAATGCGGTGAAGCACATAACCATTAAATTATTTAGCTATATTAAGCAGCTTTTTCTTTCTATTAGTATGCACTGCATTTCTTAACTCATCATTGAGATCATTTAATCAGCTATGTTATTAAAATGTTGGACAACATTTTGTTATTTTCACAGTTAAAAAATGAGTCTGTTTCATTGAAGATGTGGTTGTGCCTTCACTTCACGGTTATGAAAAGAACTATATACCTATATGACCAAGACATTTGAATACGGAATAAATAACGTGGGCAGGAGTGGAGGTTAAAAGTAAAATCATGAATGAAAGACTGTTTAGTAGGTGTCTTTGAAGAGGTGGAGAGCAAAACCTCAATAGACATTTAAAACTCTATCCATCTAAATTCACAAAATGTTCTGCTGGATTTCAATAGGCCTACTAAGTCATCATTCTGATAGTATAGGGAAATGGCCATTTCAATGAGCTTGAATTTGTTCTCTACAAATACGACATTGGCCATCTTTAAAAAAAAGAAAAGAAAAAAAAAAGTAAATAATCTTGTAAATAAAATCATTACCCCTTGCCTGTTTTTTGGAAATCATTACACATTCCTTGCCCTGTGCATAAAACTCCTGCACTTTTGGAAATGCTGCTTTTAGAGATTTCAGTTTTTCACTAAAGGATCAAAAAATTAAAAAAGGAATGTATCCCTTTAAAAAAAGTATTTATTCTTCAATATTCTTCAAATACTACATACAGAGTATTGAATATTTATGTTTTAGACCTTTTTCAGGTTACCTTTGTAAAACCAACTAACTTTAACCAATTACTGTATTTATAAATTCCAAATTCCAAGAAAGGGACAATTTATGTACAATTTAGTCACTCCGGCATTTAAGAGAGAAGTAGTGTATGAAAAATGTAATTTTAGCATGGATTTATTGATTGAAGTTTATTATTCCCAATTGAAGTTCAGCTTTTTAAAGTGACGCAATTATAAGAGAACACTTATTTACATTGTTGCACCTGCCTCACAGAGTATTCAATAAATCCCATCTCTGTTTTTATGAGGAAAAAAGTTGACCCAATCCGATCAAATCTGAGAACATATTACAACTACAAAGCAGCAGTTAACACACATACAGCAGATGATGTAGATCTGAGTCACAAGTAGCCTCTACATAGTTCACACAAAAAACAACTTTCTTTGGCAGAGAAAAAAAGTAGGCAGCAAAACAAAGAAAAAGCTAATAAAAAGCTCACCTTGAAAGTAAATTCCGGATTGAATCTGCAGAACTCTGGGAAGAGACATCGGATCGACAGAGCGAGTAAATTCATCCAGTGTCATCGCCATCCTTGTACAATTATTCTTACTCCAGAAAAAAAAGGGATTTTCTCCACAATGTTTACAAAGCTCCCCTCCCCATGTACTGTACAACTGTTTTGGGATTAAAAAGAAGGCATCCAAGTGGTAGTTTAGGATAGCCTGCAGCAAGGGCTAGCTTGTGGCTGGGATATCCTATGTGTAATGGCTTTAGACAGCACAATGAGCTAGAGACAAAGGGAAACAGCTTGCAGTGTGGTAGTGTGCAGTCACTTCTTTCTCAGTCTCTCACTCCGGAAACTAGGCAGCTTATCAACCACAAGTCACAAAGTAGGCTAGCTCACCAACTTTATTTTTTTAAGCTCACTGTCATGACAAGAACAGCAGTATTTTTTTTGTGTTTTGTCCTTTGCTCTCAAAGGTCACCGTTTAAGTGAGGATGGCAGAAAGTGGAAGAAGATTCATCTCCATGTAAACTCGCTCTTTCAACAGTATTAGAAAGGCCATAAAATCCATGCAATGAATATTGCTCCTCCTTCAAGTACACAGAGCAAAAGGCAAAGAGGTTATCGTGCTTTGTATTTGTGTTTTGCCTTCAGCTACCCTTTTGCTTTTGCTATGCTAAAGATTTCATATACCTAAAATAACTCCAAAAAAATACTTTGTGTAGTACATCACAGATTAATTTAATTTGTTCGATCAGCCTACTCATAGTCATATCAACAAATACTTAGAAAGCAACACTTAGCAATATAAGACAATGCACCAGTTTTACAAGTCTTAAATCACAATTGAAATTATGTCTGAAAAAATCATGATCATGATCACAAAGCAACTATAAAATTGCTAGTCTTCTCTCCCTTCTTTTTCCTTGTTGTTTAGTAATAATGAGGATATGGCAGTATGTGTTTAACTTTGACATCATGATTGTGTATGATTGATGTTTGTTGTATAATACACTGTACTGTTGTCTGCAGGTATTCATTTTTTAGCATCCACATAATACTATACCTGAGGTATGCAGCACTATTTTCGTCATCTTGAAAACGCAATACCAAACAGTGGGTTTCCATTTTTTTTTTATTCAAAAGTTTTTTTTTACAGCCAAAAAGCCAACAATTACAGACAAAAAAATGAACAGGACTAAACTCCACATATAATTCAATGTTCTCAGCAAAAATAACGCATGTCCCTCATTGGCTAAGTTGGGTTGGCTGCACATTTTTGTTCCAGAACTGACCAAAACCCTAATGTGCTGTAACTAATACTGTTGATATTATATTTCCATTTTCTTTCTTTTTCAAAAATACCAACACAAATGTGAAAACATTACCTTGTTCTGAAAAAAAAAGGAAAAAAAAAAAAAAAAAGAATTTTGTGGCCTTTTGACCTAATGAAATCCTACCGGCATTGGTAAAACTGACAAGCATTTACACAAACCACTTAAACAACATGTAGAAGTTAAAACATTAAAAGAATCTGCTACTGAAATATTACTAATACTTAAAAAAAAAAAAACTACATAAAACTCAGAGAGTAAACAGAAAATTAAAATGATTGTTTCTTAAGCCTTCAAAAAGGAATGCAAGTAAACAATAAATACAAACAATGTGCTTTATCCATATAGACATATTTACACAAAGGTCTTTGGCTTATGATTTAGATTTACTACAAAACAAAAATAAAAAATTATATGCCAGCCATCAGTGCACAATACAAACATTACTAAGCCAATGTCACAAGGCAGCACTTATATTCATATATAAAGAATGCATCTATTTTCTTTCACATTTGTAATTTACTTGTATGTATATGTGAATATATAAATATTGTTCAATGACAATGCTTATAAAGAAAACATTTTTAGCATGCAACAACTTGGCATTAGTGTTACCCTTTACAATGGCTGCACATTTAAACAAAAGGTTAAATTACATTAAAGCAAATGTGGCCTAGGGCCAGCATTGATCCTGTGGCACTGAGCATGGCGATATACAATGGAGACATTTACAGACCACTCACATCAAACCGGGACATTGAGAACATGAATGTTCAAAAATAATTGATTCAAATGGCAGTCTTGACAACTGAGCCAAAGCTGTAGTGGAATGGTGCCAGGTTCCGGAATGCCCCCTCCCCACCCCAAAACACCCAAATACACGCACACCCAGAACACATAGTTAAGTCGTCTCGATGTATTCCAAAGCAAGATCATAACAGAAACGGTACTGTTCCTGAAATAAAGCACAAATAGTAGAAAAGTACAAATCAGAATAGACAATGAAAACGGCACTTGAAAGAACACAATATATACTTGAACACATGTGAATATGCTTGCAGAGGTGACAGAGAATTAAGAGACTGAATTTCGAGAGGTGCAGAGGTGATGGATGATATTTCACACAAAGGAAGTGGTAAGGAGTGGTGTTGTGCATGCATTTGATGTTTCAAATAAAATGTTAACTTCACGTGTAGTTCCTCCAGAGCCTAAATGGGCTTTAGTATGTGCCTCTGTCATTTTACAATATGTGGCCTGGATTGCATATCGCACAGGAAATATATATTATATAAAAGCAATGTGGTGCTTAATTTCGCCACAATAAGCTATTCAGGACATGTGGAACATAACCAATTGAAGTAGCTGCCTACAGTTGTGTATTTGATGAAACTGTCATGTTTTGAAACATTTACAAGGGCAACCGGAAGATAGGCTTCCTGCCAACTGACCTACAGTACGATATTTCCAAATGTTGGCAGTATACCTACAAAATGTCTAGACAACTGAACAAAAAAACCCAGCCCTGATGATTTGGAAGGTGGGTGCCCTTAGTCAAGCAGAATATACACTACGTTTTAAAGAGCAGGGCCAATGGACATGTAAGAGTTTCTAGAACTTACCGGGCTCTCAACCATGTTGGGCTTACTGTTCCTCAGGCTCTTCACGGCATGGAAAACATCCACCACATTCTGACGCTTGATCATTTCACACACAATGCTGATGGAACAGAACATCCCACTGCGTCCTCCCCCATTCCTACAAAGCCAAAGATGGCAGGCGTCAAACGTGTGCCTTTTCTCAGCAATTCACTAGCAGGCAGGTAGGTAGACTGCGAATACACTGAGATTGAGACTGTGTGTGTATGTGTTTGCATATACTCACAAGCAGTGGATAATGGTGCGTCCCTCTCCTTCCTCGCACTCCTCCTGCCACTTGTCCACCTGCAGGATGAGCTTTAGGAAGGAGCGCTTGGATGCTGGCACCTCCCTGTGCGCTGCCCAGCCCAGATACTGGAACTGTCTCACCATCAGGTACCCCTCCTGAGGCTGTGAACGGGTGGGGGAAAAACACCATGTCCAGCAAAACTGCCTCCTTCCCCCCTTTCACTCATACACTCCTCAGACTACAAGTGGGAAACCTTTTATTTTCCAGGTTTGTATTCTAGCTGGTACGCATCCAGAAAACATATCACAATGAGCCATATCACAAAGCCAGACTTGCTGCCATTTCAGTGCAAGTTTGAATACAAATGCCTACCGAAGAACCAGAACATAAATCCACGGAGCGTACAAATACTCACTCTCGTTAGGTTACATATCCTGAAGAGGCGAGTGATGACGTCACAATCCATGGAGCAAGACATACATTCAACTTGGACAGGGCCATAACGAAGCATTCCTTCTTCGGGCCAATACTGAGGACAGCCCTAAAGAAGGGGGGTGGTAGAAGAATATATAAAGCAACATTCAAACTATTTTTTTAAAACCTGTTTGCGCCACTGCAAACGTTTTATCACGGACACTGTGAATACTGGAGGCCTCGAAAGATATACAAACAGGAAATCTAACAAAAGGCATTATCAGCTGGGTGAAATCTCACTGTACTAACCTGAGCCAGGTCAATCTCATTGAGCATAACAAGGGATGTGCAGCCGTAGTCATACACCAGCCTCCAGAAGTCCTTGACCGTGTTGGGCAAAGGATGCTGGGTTACAATGAAGGCTGCTGGCTGTCTGTAGCTCTGTAGAGTATGGGGGAAAACAGCCGTTTTAGCAGAAAATACACCATTGTGCATTCCCAAAACATTTCCATTTTCAGTGGGTGGACAGAAACGTGATGACATCTCACACGATGGTTACATAGTGCGACAAAATGAACATGCAAAAAAATAAATAAATGCTTTTGCAAACCCACTTAAAAAAAACAAGATCTTTCCAATCAAACAATGCAAGTGTCATTTTAAATCTGAGCATTCAATTTTATCGCATGCCACAGCAGTATGAAATAAAATTAATTTCTGCTGACATAGCACTTAAGCCATGAAACAAATCCAGTTTAATAAAAAGCATAGTTTGCATTTAATCGAGAAGTTACAAAAAAATAAATCAGAAATTACCTGGAATTCTTCTGACGGCTTGGTTAGAAAAAGTCCAAGAGTTTGTAAAGTGTACGATGAAGTGATTTAACATTTCCCTCAAAAGAAGCTAAGAACTAGCACACTATGGGTTTTGTCTGCACTGTACGGTACAATGATTAAACCCTGTCTCTGACACTGGCTGACAGCTGCACACCTGACCAAGATAGAACACGTCTAAAAACAGTTTGACTTCAGAGGGAATGTGCACCCAACTACATATGTGCGTCTGTCGGTCTGGAGTAGCATAGAGGAATCCCTCTGAATATACAGTTGTTTTCTGGACATAGGGTTGAACACTGACTGAAAGGCAGCAAGGCTGATGGGCCTTGTGTTGGATGAGCTCAACAGCCAAATCGCTGTTATGCTTTCTGTAATAATAACAATAATAGTAATAGTAATAATAATACCACCCCTCTGGATTGTATGACATAGGTCATTTATCTAATTTAAAAAGTATGATTATGAAAATACTATTATACTCAGTATTACGATTACAAAATACTATTACACTTACCTCAGGCCCCTATTGAATCTACTTTCTTTGGACTTTCACAATTTTTATTTAGAAAATTGCTTTTCTGAACTTAATTTATGACCACATATACAGCCATCTTGAAGAATTACGATCATTTAAGGACAATCGTGAAAAAGTGAAGGAGAAATGGCATTAATTTTATCTTATTAAATGGATCTGCATGTCCTTAAAGGCTAGATTTACAAATACTTAGTTGATACTTCTATTTCTTCTAGAAGTATACTTCATTTTTTTAATACTTAATTTAATGATTGCCAAAATATAACTGGAAGAATATCCAGCAAACACTACCAGATACTTGTCATACAATAGGCTCAAAAAATAATAAATTAAAAAAATGGACACCTGGATTTGTCTCTAGCTTTCCATTTCTATACATGAAGTCCTTGTGCAGGGTAAAGCTGTGTTGTGAGCGGACACTTACATCCAGGAGGGCAGCGTTGATGTAGTTGCTGCTCTCCCCGTCGATGGTGATGAGGAAGGGCAGGCAGCGGTCGGGTGGCAGCATGTCCATGAAGCGGTTCTTCTCGTGGTTCCTGGGAAGCAGGGCGATGCTGCAGTCTTCTGGCTGGGGCTGGGGCGTCACCGAGTTTAGGGTCTGAGGTACACAAAGCGCACAAACTAGTCAGGGACAGGCCCTAATTTCATCAAAGACGGTTCCCCTAAGCCTGGGAGCTATGACCCCGCCAAAAATCCCCCTTCATCAATGCATCGGCACATTTATAGAGGACATATACATGTACTATTTGAATACAATGTCATTTTCTAGGACATTATACCAAAATACGAGTGAAAATACACTGTTTTTCACGTTTTACAGAAGTTTCTGACAACGTGCAGACTTCATATTTTGGGTTTTGCAGGACAAAGCAAAAGAAATAAATAAATAAATGTGCCGCGGAATTACAGTGAGCTGCATAATGTCTGGGACGAAGAGGTATACACTCACTGAGCACTTTATTAGGAAAACCTGTACACCTACTTATTCATGTCATTACCTATTCAGCCAATCATGGGACAGCAGTGCAATGCATAAAATCATGCAGATACATGCATGGGGGGGGAAATCTGATCTCAGTGATATTGACCATGGCATGATTGTTTGTGCCAGATGGCCAGGTTTGAGTATTTCTGTAATTCTGACTCCTAGTATTTTGTTGAATTCATTGTGCTGTTGATCTTAAATAGTGTTGTTGGTGTTGTTGATATGCCTTGGTGTGTCAATAAAATAAGACTCTTAAATAAGGCAATAAAAGCCTCCAAAGTCTAGAATCAAGACATGATTCTGAAAGCTCTTGCACTAAGAAAGCAACTGAACACACCTGGATAATCGAGGGGGGGGGGGGGGCTTACATATAAAAAGCTGTAATTTCTACATAGTGATACTACAATATGCAGTATAAGATTGCCAATTAATAAATAATAAAAGCTGGGAATCTGCACTTTAACCATATGTGAATTACATGAACAAAAACCTTGTACATAAAATGCAGTAAATAGTTAAAAGTTCTGCTGGTGATTGCTTACTTGGAACTCATCCTTGAGGTGTGAGGAGTTACTCTGGGAGTCTATTCTGATCATGTCGTAGTAGGCGGCTTTGAACTCGCAGGCCGGAATGACGGTTTCTCCGCACAGGCAAGCCTCCAAGATGGCGTCATGGATAAAGATGTATTGCTCCTTCGGAACAGGAGATAACCGACCGCTTAACAGCAGAATTCATAAGGCAATGCCACGACTGTTAGTAAGTGAATTCAGAACGAATTTCTACCTCGGTCTGTACCATGTTGATGCGCCGAGAGCGTAGGGCCTTCACGCAGTTGTAGATGTCCACCACCCCCTCCCGCTCTGCCATGTCCAGCATGATGTCGATCACGATGTAGCAACCCGTGCGCCCCGCACCAGCACTAAGCGAGACCAAAGGGACAAATCAGACCGTTGCGCAATCTCATATCACCACTTTCTTCAGGTACTCAGAGGGAAATATACGCCAAGCCAACCCTTACGTGTGTGAGCAGAGCTGAAGGTAAAACCACATCCTGTGAGGGGCTCTGATATATTTGTAGCATGTGAATCTACTGCATGTTTCACAGTGCCGCAAACAATTCACAAACTGACAACAATTCACAACTGACATACAAAGGCCTCTTGCGCGCAGCTAATTATGACTGCTCATTTGTGGTGGTGGTTACTCGTGTCATCGAGTTACCTGCAATGGACAACGATGGGTCCAGCGCTGGGTGGGTTGGACATCTTGACCCGGCGGATGAAGGACAGGAGACCTGTGGCATGGTAGGGTACGCCATGGTCAGGCCAGCCCGTGAAGTGGAACTGCTTCACTTCCCGCAGCTCGTTAAATCCTCTCTGGTGAGCAAGAGACCACCACAGCAATCAATCAGATAACATCTTTAATGGACAATGTTTAACACGGAGTCACGGACAGGAAATTGAGTGAGCTGTTTAGTTCGTGAAGTTTGAATATTGCTGGAATGATCGCAATTCTTTTTTAAAGAGTAAATATACAAGGCAAAAAAATGAGTGAGTTTTACTCACCCTCTCTAATGTAAAAGTCCTGACAACATATTCTGCAAGTGGCTCCACTTCAACGAATGTCACTTTGAAATCTCCATACACCTCAGCGTCATCTGGCCAGTACTTGTAGCATTTCACCTGTACGAGGAGAAGTGGAATGGCATTTCATTCCAAATGTGTTGTTATTGAAAATTAAATTCCTGTCTTAGCACTTTGATCTCCTGGGTATGAACAATGAACTGCAAACATACCCGACCCACTTCAACCAGGTTGGTCACCATGACAATACAGGCCGACTGCTCCTGCCAAACCATCCTCCAGAAGTCGTACACCGTCTCATGGACAGGGCCTGCCACAATTAATGAAATAATTAAATAAATAATACAATAAAACCTTCAGCCTTTCAGCACCAATTTATTAATAGAATGTGTAAACAATAATGTTCCAAATTAAACAGTGGTCTGGCTTACCTTGTGTAGCAATGTAATGGCTTGGCCGTTGGTATCCCTAAAAATAAAATCAGAACAACATATTGAGCCCACTTGTTCTCATGCCAAGCTTGTCAAAAAAAAAGAAAAAAAAAGAACGACTGTTACAACGCAAAAATTACAATATCGGCTAGGAATACTACAGTCATGGCTTCATGAGAACAAGAACAGTACTCGATGAAGTATGTCGTAAGAACACGAAGCTGCTTAGCAGTTGACACATTGATCAGTTCAACTCATTCTAGTCAAACAGATTCATTACAGCGGCCAGTGTGCTGTTTGTGACAGTATAGAAATGCTTTTATCAGCAAAATATTCAATGTTAATGTCAATCAATATTACGCATTTTGGGGCATAATGTTTTTCCATCTATACATACTTTTTTATAGAGTAATGAAGTAAGCAATTTTTTTGCAAGTATAAGTAAAAAATGGGAATTCATTTGCATATTTTTATACTAACACAATTACACAAACAATACCAATAAACTTCTTCATGTGCATTTTTCTTTACTTGTATTTAATTCATGTTTACAGAAATTATATACGTTTCACACAAATAGCACTGCAATGCATCAGTTGTTCCATAAATTAGGTTCCAGTGCCATCTCTTGTGGTCTTTTTGAACGAATGCCTTATGTACAATCCTTTGTGGAGAATGGGCTTATAAAGGGGTTTGGCTGTAATTTATTACATTAAGTAATCAAGATTTTCTGACTGGGTTCAGACACAGCGTAGAGGGGAACGATTAGCAAATCCCAACATCCTGTCAACAGCAAAATTAGTTCATAAAACAAATATCAGGTGGATAATGGTCACGAGCATGACGAAAACAAATGTAATAAGCATATGAACAACAGGATGGAGAAAGAAAAGGAAGAAAAAAAAAATAGGGGGGAAACATCTCATGCATCTCCATGCAGATGTTAGTAGAGGAGCAAGGGGAATGGGAGAGGTAAACACTGGGATCCCCTACAGTAATACTTACATCCCTGTACAGCCATATCTACAGCCCAAATCAAGGCAGAGTGAAAGAAAGCACAACAATGTCAGTGAGTACAAACACTTTGAACAAGGAAAAAAAAAAGCTGTATTCATATCGTTGACAGGGCATGCAGAGAAGGCTTCACGTACGGAAGAAGGAAAGATGTTTCTCACACGTTCGGCAGTGGAGAAGCGACACCACTTACGTCAATGTAGTTGGCGTTGATGTAGTCGGAGGAGGGGTCATCTTCCATTGGCTGAAGGATCACTCTGGAGTGATCATCTGCCATGGGAACATTACATGCCATCAGTCCAGCTCATTTAATTTGGTAAACTAATTTTTCTTTAAAGTAGTATTGCTGCTTTCAGAAATCATCATTGCTTGTGAGCCTTGTTCCAAAAGATATCAACAAGATATTACAGTAGACTCTACAACTTGACATGACAGCACGGTACAGGCTGGATTCAACATTCTGACCCGAACAATGATACAGCAAATGCAAGTATTAGATTTTATCTTCACCAGCACAGCTGGATGAGTTCAGAAGTCACTCAAATCAACTAGAAAACAGTGTGCAGAAAACAAACTTGAGCTGAAATAAAAGTGAAAGAACAATGTTGATTGAATCCTGCCCACAGCCTGTGCTATTTGTATGAACAGAAGTCTTACATGCAATAATGTTTCCATAGCGATTCTTGGTCCTGTTCTGCTCTTTCTTTGCCACATCCCAGGAAGCTGATTGGCCTTCAAAGAAACTCTTCAAATAACAGAAAAAAATATATTTTTTAAATGGACTAGCAGAGGAACCCTTGAACTTCTTTCAAACTGTATACACACATTGCAACACCGTGCAAACAGTGTGTACTCAAGAGAAGCATGAAGCCAGACAAGCGGTTAATGTTTAAGTGAAGAAGTCTTCTCGACTGGTGCTGGAAAAGTCAAAAGCTAAACACTCAGTGTTCATCACTGTATTCCTCACATACCCCCTAACGATTTAATCTTCAATCTTGCTCAAGCCTGTAGCCATAACATACCAAGAGAGAAGTGCATAGCCCTGCACTGTAGTACTGACCATAGATGAAAGTGCTTAGCCTTGAAAGATATGCAGTCTGCTGCACATACAGCTAATACCTCTTCCTTTAATGGCAGTCATATACAGTATAAGCTGTACAGTAAACCAATGTGTTTGGGCCTCAGGTAACACATGGAACAGCCTTATATGTAAGCTGCTTTGGATAAACGCTTCAGCTAAACAACTAATGCTGTAATAAATAACACCATATTGCATACATTGGTACATTTAGCATACTGCTAGTCCTGCAATCAGACTATATCTGACTGCTGAACTTATGCTGAATTACTGACAGTTGATTTCATCAGGATCTGCCTTCGATACCATTATTTTACGGTACTATTGCAAAAACGTATTTAATCAAGTACAAAAAATGTGTATGCTGAAACTACACGCTGTGAAATCCATGACACAGAGAGAGCAATAATAAAGATGTTTCGAGCTTATTGAATCTAACCACTTGCTTACAGGAAACGCTTGTTGTGGTAACCCATCCAGTGAAGTGAGGGGAGAAAGAATCTGCAGCTATATAGGAACAATGCTCACTTACAGGAAGTGACATCGCCCAGTGCTCATGAGTGAGTGGGGGTTTTGGGGGAGGGCGGGTGGGTGTTGAGCTGCAAAATGTGGTGGAGGCTCAGTTAAGTCTCCCACAGAAACATTCGGATTGCTGCATTTAGTGCGTGGAGATAAAAACAGTAACGGTGATACTCATTTCCAAAGACTTCAAATAAATTCTTGTGAGATGGCCTGCAATTCCACAACCACATTTGAAGTAGAAATCAAGTCTGTTTGGTTTGGGGGCATTTAAGTACATAGTGTCTGTTAACAGCCGAGTATTAGTAATAGCGATTTCACCCTTTGGAGATGGAGTCAACAGTTCTGAAGAAATACGTGCTTGGGCTTAGGTGACAGAACATTTGCATGCTGGGGTTAACAGCTCTGTAACCTTGCGGTCAAGGGCAGGGAGATGCAGTGTGATTATTAGTGTCACACTGCAAAAAACGTTTAACGTCTTAACCAGTGTTTTGGTTTTATAATGAGACTTTTAATCTTACTTTCTTCTCCCAAGTAGAAAATATTTGCTTGTTTTAAGTCATTTCTGACCCCATTGACAAATCTTGAAATGAGTCAAACCATCTCACCTATTTTTGTCTTATTTAGCAAAAAGAAAGAAAGAATGGAACTAAGAATTTAAGTGAAAACATAAGACTAAAATACTTGAGATTGAGTCACATTTTGTGGTTTTTACAGTGCAGTGTCGGGGTGGGCCTGACCTCGTACTCCTCCTTGAAGCCGTAGCTGTCGGAGGTCTTCATCAGGTTGATGTGCTGCAGCAGGTCGGCCACCCGAATGGCGGGGTGCAGCTGACCGGTCTGATATGGCGACTCCGTCCCCTCACAATGGTAGCGCGGAACATCCAGCAGACGGCTCGATTCGGCAGCCGCGGTGTGATTCTCGTCTGTGCAAGACATTTCAGAGCCATTTCAGGAGAAGATCTTTAGCTGCTCATTAACAAAGGCTGTTAACCGCACTCCACAACTCACAGTGCAGTCTAAGCAACCGTGTGCATTGTTTCCAATATTCTCTGACAGTTCAGCAGTACGAGAGATGAGGATACCCACTGGCTAAAAACCCTTCTTCCCTTTACTAGGGTACTGTGAGCAGTTACTCCACAATCAGAGCGGCTGCATAAGATAAATTAACTTTATTGTTCTTACAAAAAAATAGTCACTGATTAGGTCTCCAAAAACTAACTGAGGAGAGACTTTCTTCAACAATTGGATAGCACAACTAAAAATATCCATAACCTCACAACAAATACAACTGAAAGTAAAAAAACTTTTGCATACAATATAAAAATAGTACCAGACCTGTCAGGGGGGGAAAAAATGTTTAGCTGCCAGAGTACTGCCCGCATTCTAACTCGCACTCCACTTGCAAATTTTTACCGAAAGATTCACACCGAGTCAACCGGCAGCCTGAAATGTGTCACCTCGGCTCTCAGCGCAAGAAGCAGGGAGACGAACCATCACAGAACAAGTTTTCTGCAGTCACGGCGTCCTTTCTGTGAAGACACCCATGTCTCTGAGCGGCGCGGAGAGGAGACGCCGTCGAAAAAACTAACACAAAAGAACCTGACGGTCGCCATACGGGCCCTTTAATGTCCTATCTGAGAAATGTCATCTCCTGAAATGCCGTCCCATTTAAACAGGCTAGCCTAGGAGATTGGAGGCTAGGTTTGGTGGGTGCCCAGGCAATCCTCTGGTAGGATTTACAACCTTCGGACCACTTACGCTCCTCTGGGCAATCATATTACCTACTGAGCCGTGTGCTCTACATCCTTTCTGCTTGGCTAGGTCCTGAGCAATGGCAGCCCACAACCTATATATCAGACGAGGGGATCCGGCAAATGTGTATTTGCTGTTCAAGTGTGAGACAGCCACTACAGCGAGAAGCGGCATTAGATTTATTGCCAGGGCCGAGGAGCGCTACACACGGTTGCTTGCACAGGCGTGCGCACATTTTAACTGTGCGTAAGCACAGCTTCCAGGTGAACCGTCGTCGTGTTTTAATGGCGAAAACGAAGAACAAAGGACGGGAGAGAAAGTGGACCCTGCATAAGAACACAAAAACAGAACTCGGCTGTGCGTGCTAAAGCAGAATATTAAGAGTGGCTTCTCGATGAGATGTTCACTTCACAAAATACAAGTGGTTTTACTTGATATACACAGACTTACCCGTTATTGGCACTTGAGCATCGTTGCAGTAAGAGAAAGGAAAACAACTTTAGAGAATATCAGTGTGGATTTGGATGACATTTGTATTTTAGATCCTTGCTGGATGGAAAGATGGAGTCAGACTGATAGGACTAACAGACTAACATGAATGTGAAGATGATCTAAACAGGGGCACTAAACAAACAAAGTAGCGAAGGACAGTGATGCCGTGTTTTTATGTAAGCTACAACAAAACGGCAAACACAACTGCTCATTACACAGACGACACATGACCATCTATGAGCCAACAATGTTTCAGTGGAGAACTGGAGGGGGGGAAAAATATTTCAAAGAACACTTCTAAACTTAAAATAAACCTGCAGTTAACTGCACACAACCTCGCATCAAAATCAAGCGATTCTGCGAAATAACCAAACATGACACATTACGACGTGGCCTAACAGTACCTTTCAAATGCTATTATGATGCTCCATAAAAATGTGTGATTAAAATAAAACGTTTCCACAGCAAACAGGAGCCTGAGGGAGTGTTTTAATTTCCCATCAAACTCGAGTGTCAGTGAGCTGCTAAGAATCCAAGCTTAGTTGTTAGCTTGTTCTGTCATGTAGAAAGTAGCGTACACGTCTGAAGTGCTTAAATTTGATGTCTGCACTAGCAGTGGAACTCCATTAGTTGTTCGCAACAAGTCACGCTTTTCTGTTCAGGGCTGTAAGCGATGATACAGTTCTGCACACTGGTGAGGTGGGATGGTATATATTGCTCTAGATCATAAGCGTTTCCTGCATTTTATGAGGCACTGTAAATACGCACAGCAAAAGCACCCACGTCTGCTACAGGGCAATGCAACAGTAAAAAAAAAAAACTAGTTAGCAATACTTCAGTGTGCTTCATTCGTACGTTGGCCTGGCACACATCTCACTGTACTTTAAATCAGCTAGTACACTGCATACATCTTACTCTCCAGTCTGCTCAAAATGATTGGCCTCCTCCTAGGGGATTTTTGCAGACAATGCGACTGGTTGCAGAGGGGAGAGAGAGGTTCTGGTGCGAAATGCAGGCCTGTTTAACATGCTCCATGAGCCTGGGGCTCTTGGGTGGGTACTAGCCCTGGGGCATTACATTAGCCAGCTCTTCCAAAGCCTTTGGAGCCAGAGACCATGTCACATCTCTACTGCACGGCAGCACTCCAATCCAAAGCATCTTTTAAATGTGGTGTGTGCATGTGTATATGTATGTGTTTGCTTGTGTGTGAGTCTATGTGTGTATGTGTGTGTGTGTGTGTGTGTGTGTAATTTCCCCCCTCTGAACAACAACTGCGATGAGTCAGTTCAGGCCACAAGGAGAGGCTGTGTGCTTGGGAGATATTAGGAGCTGTAAACAATTCCCCAGACCCGCTGTGGACACAAAGAAAAGACTAACACGGGCAGGACAAGAATGCATGCTGGGATGCAAGCCGTGGAGGGGGGGGGGTGACAAAGGGACCAAAGCCTCACCTAGCACAGCGGTCGGAACAAGTGGATCATTAGGCACTGTGGGAAAATAAAGATTGTGAGGAAGTCTCTCTTTACAGGAAATCGCTCTTTACCTTTCTTGAATAGAACTGCGTACTGCTTTAGAAGCCGGGAACAAGGAATACAAAAGAAAGTGAGCCTTCTTAAATGTTGACAAAAGACAACATTTGGACATTGTCAAAGAGATGAAGCCTATAGCTTCCATGAAACAAGGAAAAAACAAAAAACGCACAGCATACATACATACATACATACATACATATATTCCCTGAAAGAGTAACGCAACAAAAGCATTCAACTACTGCAGTTGAACACATCAAAAATAGATAAGGTTTCCAAAACGGTACCTTCTTTACATTTTCAAAAAATAGCTACACTTATATTGATTTGCCACCAATGTCAGTACTTTATTGTGCAATTAGTTATGAAAGTATGGACATTCTGTTACATATGCCTTAAGTGATTTTTTTTCAACAAGCTGCAGACAGCTCCCTTGCAACAACTGTGATTTTGTGTGGGAGTGCTTAGCTTTTCTAAGTCTCTGAACGAGGGTTTACTCATAATATGACTCCAACGATGCCATTTCTAAAGAAGTGTTCGGGCTGCAAACTAACTGCTGAACTGATAAAGAGATGGCATTTACTGTAAAACTGAGAAAAAAGGTCACCGACATCTTTGAGATATCTACCTTCATTAAGGAGTAGCAACAGAAAATAACACATTATCCTCTGGCCAAAACATTTATAACCAGACATGAAAAATAAAATAAAATTTTAAATAAAAAAATAAATATTTCAAATCTGTTTCAAATAATGGCTGCTACAAGCAAAAAGCTTACAGTTATCAAGAGGAAGCTGCAAAGGGTAATATGCCTCTGACAGAAGATTACACCACTGTAAAGTAAAGCTAGGAGTTTTCGGGTCAACCTGCTTTCACACGTGTATTGGGTTTCTAGCTGGGCGATCCCCAGGGACCCTTCCTGGGACCATACTCACATCTGTTGCTGAAGTTGTGTGAGTCCATGAAGGTGACGGACATGGGATCCTCTGCATGGAGAGTGCTCTGGTCAGCATAGCTCCGGTCCATAGCATTGACCATGTGGGTCATCTCTTGCCGCGTATTTCCGATGGCATCTTTGCGCTTCTTGGCGAGTTTCCTGAGGGATTATACGCACAATTTTAAAAAACGATACTCGGAAAAGGTGGCACGGATTTCACAGTTATAGGGGAACCCCAAATACATGACCCAGAAGATGGTTCATTTCTCTGAAAATGAACACCTTTTTTTTCTCCTGTTAAATGAGAGTTAGTCAGTGTTGTACACGTAGCTGTAGAAAATGTCCCCACATGGTGAAACACCATGCCAGTTTTTTTTGTGGAAATGAGAATCAAAGCTTTCGGAAAAACTGCTGTGCCAACAGCAGCAGTTTCTATTTATGCTCAGGAAAGAAAAGATGGATGCCATTTGCAAAAGAACAAAAAAAAAACAAGCTTGTCATAATTCCTCCATCATCAGGACACTGACCTCAGATTGATACATTGCCCAGCTAGATGCATCATAATTTATAGTCCAAAGGAGCACTTTGGAGCCTGACATAAATTAAATAAGTCAGTTTCAGGTATATACCTAGATCCCAGTTTTAATGAAAATCTAATGATGTTTTTAGCTGCCTATATTCTCAGATGAATTGATTGCCTTATGTGATTTACTTTGACCAGCTGATTAAAAGGCTGGTTTGTGCAAAAGAGCAAAGATGTTAAAATGTTTCATAACCAGGCAAATTTAAGATGCATTCTATGTTAACCAAGTTTTGAACACTCCAGATTCTTACAAAGGCTTTCTTTTACCACTACTACTTTACCACTACACAGCAAACCATTATCTTTCAATCTGAATTTAGGTACTATAATTCATCATTTATATAGCGAATTTGCAGATGAAACTGATGGAATGAAGTTACGATAAAATTGGTGAGATTAATGTGCAAGGCCTGGGGTCATATTTTATTATGAGCAATGACAATGTATACAGGTGGGTCCTTGCAGGAAGATGAAACTAAATCGCCTCACTTATAATATCAATAATATCACAAAAGCAATTATCTACTGTATATAACCAATTCCATCCATCAGAAATAGTGAATGAACAGGACATAGGGACGCACATCTGCATTAACTACACCAAAAAGCTATTGAAAAGTAGTCTGCTTCCAACCGTACATTTTAATAGTCTTTTATTTGATAATTTAGTAGGTTCCCTAAAACACTGGGATATGAAATTATATAATTATTCCCGATATAACATTTCTCACAGTGTACATCGATTTTATGTGTAATTGTTCACATGGAACATGAAAAAGTACCATAAAATTACACTCAACTGTGCTGAAATGTATCTGTTCCTGGGAAAATCAGATAGCTGGTCAGACCATTATCAGAAGCACTTTACCCAAATTGTTTCAAACAGCCATACGCTCTTGATTCCTGAAATAGCTAATAACTGAGGCTGTTTACTTGATGGACAGGGATGACAAAGAAGTGAAATGAAGTTAAGAGAAGGAAAAAATAAAAAACAGAGAGAAATTGTGGTTAAAAAAGGCATTTGCCTATGCATGGAGTCAGTGAATCTTCCCAGCCGATAGGCTTTATTCAATAAAGGCAGGAGACAAATAGTGATGATATCAAGTTCATGGACTTTTAACCTGAAAGCATCAGTGGCCAATAAAAACAAGATTTTGGAAGCCTGATGTGAGAGACACACATCAGGCCACATTAACGCATTTCTAGATGAAAATTTTAATTATGACAGATACAAGGGCAAAGGAAAATGATACATAGCAGTACAGTGGGAATATCAGATATGACCAATTAGTACGGCAAACAGCCATACATTCACTAAGTGTTTCCCATATCCCTTTTACCGGAGAGTGTGTTAGTCCAAGTAGTTAGATGAATTGATGAATGAAGAAATGGGGTTATTGACACACACACACACACACACACACACAGGCACACACCCATACATATGAGTAGGAATCATGACAAGTGCAGCATTCTTTTTTCAGCTAACACCGCTTTGGTTATGACTTGGTTGTGCTGAATGTTGGAGCTGGTCAATGGGGATGCAATCGGTCTGAGCGATATGCGTGTTCAGTTGAAAAAAGGATACTGCATCTTTAAAACACTACATATCTACCCGCAGACAAAGGGACCCCATTCTTTTTTGTGTTTTACTTACAGGTAATACGAGTAGGAATAGTAGCTCCTCCTGGCAAGCCAATCAGAGACAGCAGAATAAACAAATATGGTGAATGCAAAGTGTCAATCAGTGGTATCAACAAAAGCAAAAGCAAAACAAAAAGAATAAATAAACAAACAAATAAATAAACAAAATGCCAGTAAAACATATTTCCCCCCCATTCTCTAGGTTAGCATTTCATTCTTCATGCATTGTTTCGTTTTAAATGGCGTGCAATTAAAGCTACTTAATTTCGCAGTAAGGATGTGCAGAAAATAATTGTACCACAGCATGCAAGAAATGTGTCTTTTGATTAATGTAACTTTTTTCATTTGAGAATTGAGACTGATTGTAACCATCATGCATTGCAAAGGGTGTCTCAATCAATAGAAAACGGTTGTCATGGGCATTGTAGACCCTATTTTCCCTAGAATTTATGTGTGAGTGCATGTAGACACACTAATAAATATGTGGAGATGTATCAGCCTTCGCTGAAAGGGCTTACCTGGAAAACAAACAATGCAACAAACCAACATTTTAAAGATGCAGTATCATCGGAGTTTTGTGTTAATCATGAAACACAGTGTTTACCATGTTACAAAATTGTCATTTTTGTACAGTGAATTCACCCATAGATTAGCACTTGTGAGATGTAGCCAATACTGAACACTGTTCTGGGTAAAGTTATCGCCATAATGAGAAATGACAAGAATAATCATGACCTGACTAGATGAGTCCCTTAATGGTATGAGCACTCAGGTCTAAAACTAGAAGTGGACAAACAAATTTATTTCTGCAAAAACTCCCACTCCTGCTATGCATCAAACTAATAATTTCACAGAGAAAGGTGTCATTGAAAACTCATCAAACTCCAAGGATCCTCGGCAAGAACAATTTTAAGATTTCAAAGTGTTACAACCAAGTTGATGATGATGGAAATTGTGGAGTGCAGTAAAGGACTAAACAATTCAAATTAATTGCTTGACTAATGATAAATCGATTCAAACCAAAGAAAGCCCTTTTCTGGTCAATTGGCCTAAATCAAATACTCAAAATTGAAGCGAATGGTTTAGTGCATCAAGAAGCCTCAGCATCAGTAATGCTTAGACACACACTGGCTATTGCAAAAGTCTCAAGGATGAAAACAAATTCAAAAGCACAGAGACAAAAGCAAAAACACACTCTTACTTAATCCAGACAGAAGCAGGCTGGAAACTGATCAGTAAAGAGAAGGCCACATTTCAAATGCCCAAATATTGCTTGGCTTTGTTTGAAAAATGTGAATATTGTTTCATATCGAGTACGTGCAGATTCACTCTAAAACAAGGAAAAACGGACCCACATGACTCATATCTGAATTCAATTACGACCAGTTATTTTAAACCATTCCAACAGGATTAGCGGGATTATGACTCATTAGCACCAAATACCACCCCCCACTTGTTTATTCAATTTCCCTGTTTGAAGTTAAAAACTAGGAGGCATTCCACATTTTTAAAAGCCAATTAAGTTGAACACCATATTTGGACCGTTTTGAAATTTTTTTGTTAAAGATATATTCTAAATTAAAAATGTTTAAAATATAAAATTAATGATCAATCTCACCTATTGTATATTAATATTTCATCATTGCATGCCTTGTTGAAATCAGCTTTAAACAACAAGCATGACACAGGAGGCTACATATCAAAGACTATCCCTGGGCCTACGCGTTTGAAAATAGCCCACACATTCACACTTTCTCTGCTGGTAAGCCATTGGCTACTGGCATGCCTAAAGAGGCAATCTAGCCATCTACACAATATAGAACAAAGATTTGTTCATGTAAGACAAAAATATTTCCTGCAAACAAAGTCCCTTAATGGTATGAGTGCTAATTTCTAAAATTATAAAAGGAAAAACAAGTTTACTTTCACAAGAAATCACAAAACAGTGATTTTTAAATGAGCACCAGTGAAAAGGGTATCTTCAGGGGAAAAAAAAAGCAAAACAATAAACCAACAATAAAAATGTAAATAAGACTAATCGTCAGGCAACCCACATCTCACAACAGTAAAAAGCTTTGCTTTCATTTCCTTGGCATAATTTCTGACCTTCTCCGTCCTATCTCCGAAAAGCAAGCTTGGGCCATTTCCACCAGATAGAAAGCCCAGCAAAGCAAGGGCGAGAAATGAAGGTGTGGGCTTATGTGAGTTGGAATTATCCTGTGACGGAAAGGTTATGGGGAAAGAATGGACAAAAACGATGGAAACGCAGAGGTAGTTTAAAAATGATCCCTAATTGGCATAACATTCAGAGCGGCACAGAGACTGTTCTGCCAATTAAGAATAATTTCAACAATTTCCCCGCTCATCAATGGGTGGATGCAGTCAGCCATTTTAATAGCACACAGCCCACTGCACTGCCCACTAAAATACTCTCCCTCTCCTCTCTCTCCAGTTCCATTTCACTAGCACTGCTCATTCCACACGTGTACCTGCCCAGGTCACGTAAGCGCACAGATGTATTTTGTACAGACTATAGGGCATGTTTGAAATGCATACTTTGCAAAGTAACATGTGAAAATGCCAGGTCACACTACGACATAAGTCACAATATTTCCCCACTTTACTTAGCCTATTCCCATTTCCACAGAGTGAAATCAGATGGGAAAATCTAGTACCCAAAATACAGTATGCTGACACAGCAAAGCATTCTGTAATATTAACACAGACCTGGAGCAAAACAGATTTTATACATGGAAGCATTCATGAAATATAGATAAAATGATTTCAAATTCAAATTATTAGACTTCCTTGGGCAGTTTAAAATGTAATGCCACAAAAAGACCAGAAGATGGTGGTATTGGTTATACAATGTCGAACAAATGAGTTGATATACTGGTTGGGCTGCTCTGTTTTTCATATGACTCACTCAAGCAGCCTTACAAAATAAAACTGGAGCATAGACATGTTACTCAACTTCCAGCAAATTAACACATATATATTCTCCTTTTTCATGTGTGAAAATCTTTAGGCTGCTGCAAAACTAATGATAGAATTTCTAATTGACATTTCGCTTTCTCAATGTTCATCATAAACATCGATTGAAAAACTGTGCTGAGTGAAATCAATACGAGGTTCAAAGAGTAATAATGAAATGTCATTACTGACTATTTGCCTGATGTGAAGGACTTGTATAGTAGTGTTACAATTAACACAACTTACAATTCTTTCATTCTGTTGCTAGGAATAAAAAACTAGCAAGTGTTTACATACGGATAATATAATAAAAAAAAGAGCAACACTATAATGCATGTGTGCAGTTACAAAAAAGTTTTTTTTAATTTACTGCTTAAGCAGGAATTTTAACAAGCAGTATTAAGAGCATTGTCTATCTAAAAGCAAACAGCGGGAAAAAAAAGCACACCGACAGGGAATTTTTTTATGAGCTGGGTTTCCAACTTATTTGCATGTATTTGTGTTTGAACACTTGACCAAAATGGAACATTAAGCTAGCTAAGTCACTGAAGAATTCACTGAAACATTCAGGTTGTTCCTGGCGTATCAGTTACACTTTGAAGTAAAAAGCAAGCAGCTCGCAAAGAGGGACACCAGGCTAAATTTACTCCCCCTGCCCTGAGTGCCCTCGAGGGTGTAAATCTGACTGAACTCTCCTTTAAATGTTAACAACTGACACACAAAAAACAACAACCGCCGCCGTTGTTGCAATCTTTATCCACAATTGAACAACAACCCATTCGATGATAAGATGCTCTACATTGCTGAACTTGTTCTGTTGGTTTTCCCGGCAGTATATCACTTGGCGTAGCACCCTCATTGTCTTTTCGCTGCCGTGGGGACTTAAGTGTGCCAATTGAGTTAGACAGAAAAAGTGGTCACGGCATGGAAGGAATGGCCTGAACCCACTGAAAAGTGTACACACTGCTCCACTGCACTAATTCTGCACTTCACTTACAGCGGGGGGAAGCTAATCTGCTCCTCCCCACTGCTGCACTGTTGACTCTGCTGGGAGTTGTATGACAATGGAGCCCTGCCCTCTAACACCAAGTCTCGTCACAGGTTAAATCCTAACCATAGAAAAATAGTCTCTAAACCGAACAGATTCAATTTCTTAATATTCTGGGGTTTTTTTCTTTCAAATGCATATAGGAGTGCTATTATGTGGTAAATTGCAGTAAATGTAATTGCTTGGGCTCTAAATGGGTATTCCATTATAGCAGAGTTTCCCATTGAAAGTCAGTGCTGAGAGCTTCGGTGGAGTGATGGCGACGCTGATGGCATGGGATGGAGTCGAGGGTGCTGCTGGCGCGTGTTCAGACCCGTTTAAACCCGTAAAAGAGAGGGCGCTCTTGACACGGCGGAAAGGCCTACCTCTTTTTCACCAGCAGGATCGCCACCAGGACGAGGAGGATGAAGACCAGCACCCCAGCGCTGATCCCGGCGATCTTCACCACGCGGTCCGTCTGCTTGGCCGGGTCGGGGATCACCTCCGGTTCCTCGGTCGCTCCTGAGCCCACGGTGAGGAAAGTCCAAAAAATTTATTTTACAGCGCACCATTTCCATATTATGTTCAACGTGAAAGAAGAGGGAAGGCATATACAGTAAGCGCTGAACAAAAAAAACAAATTCTGGTCACCAAACGGCCTCCAAAAAGCACGGAACAAACACGCAAGGTGCAAAATGGCTGCAGGTCCAACTCAGTCACGCATGAGATAAGGCCATCATTATTCAACCCGGCTCAAACAACCTCTCTCAAACACAAACTAAAGCCAAGAGAGAAAAGGCTGACATTAATGCAGCTGCAGACTCTATTTCTACAAATCTAGCACGCCCCCCTAACACTTCCTGTGTAATGCATAACAGGCAGGGTTCTACAATGGGTCTGTAAAACACTGGACATAGTAAAAATAAAGCATTCTCCCCTCAAACAAAAATGCTCAATTTCCACTATTTCTGTCTATGGCAACTGAAGCATACGAACGGAGGAGACATGGTTTTCACAGAGCACTATGCTGGTATGATTGCTGGTCTCACACTCCATACCACTCCTGCACTTTAGCCCCACCAGCACGGCCAAGCCAGCCCAGTATGTAGTTGTCATGTCATAACGGTAATAAATACACATAGCTTGTGTAGCTCTGAGGTTGATTTTGACGTATAGTTTTGACAGAATAAGAGCAAAATTACACACACATAATACAAAGCTGATGATGGAGAGGTGGTGAGATGAACGAGTGTGGAGACATTGCCCCTAGCTAATAAACAAACAAAGAACTGTTTACAAAAGTTCCCTGACAGTTTAAATTATAATGAGAGAGTGGGCCTGAACGATAGGAGCTAGGGCTGACACATAAAGCACTGAGCAGACCAATTACTAAAGGTTCAGAGCAGGGGTGACACACTCCAGTCCTGGAGGGCTGCAGCGACCGCCGCCGATCTGTGATGCGTTTCAGCACAAACAGTGAGCTCCATAATGTTTGGGACAAAGAGATTTTTTCTTGATTTGGCTCTGTACTCCACAATTTTAGCTTTGCAATCAAACAAATCACATGTGGTTAAAGTGCACATTCTCAGCTTTAATGTAATGGTATTTATATACCCTTTGATTTCACCATGGAGGGCATTGTAATCATTTGGAAAGAAATGTTGTTTCTGATTAGTTTAGTCTGTTCAATCCAATCGTTTTCTTAGTGCAGGGATACGAGAGCTTTCAGTATCTAGTATAGGCTTTTGATTGTATTTGGACATGAGGATCAGAGTTGTTCTAATGAACATTAAGGACATCATTATGAGGCTGAAAAAAAACAATCAGACATAGGCCAAACCGAGTGTGGAAGCCAAAAGAACCTGCCGAAGATACAAAGTATCCTCCAAGATGGTGCTTCATCCAAATCAAGACAATGATCCCAAATAATTGTTCAAAGCCCAAAACAGGAAAATTCTTGAATAAACCAAAGGCAACTTATACTGTATGTATAATGTATTTGTATAAAAACCTGTCATTTCAACATGGTGAAATCAAAATGTATAAAATACCTTTTAATAAAAACTGAAAATGCGCACTTTAATCACATGTGAAATGTTTGACTACAAATCTAAAATGGCAGAGTACAGAGTCAAATCAACGGTTATGGAGCTCACGGTATACGATCGCTTTAGGTCACTGACCAGCTAGAGTCTGTGTACCTCGTTGCCAAGGCCTAAACTGGCTGCTGATTGAAAGGAAAACAGAAAACCCGACAGCCAGTGTGGCCTTCCAGAAGTGGGGCTTGACATCCCTGGTTTAGAGCAGTGAGAGGGACAGCATTTATGCCCACTCAGCTGCGGTCACAAGCTGTCAGCAGCACAAAGTTGAGGTGAAAACCCAATAATTCATTCACTTCAACTATAGAGTGCACTGTAATTTCATTATTATATCTAACACGCAAACAATGACAAAAACACAGAAACATTGAAAATAGTAACTTGTATTTAGCAATGCATAATTAAAATGACACCAAGACTGACAGAAAATTGCACTTGGTTTCCTCATAAATTAAGCAGAAATACTAAATATGACTAATAAAAAGCTACATGGTTATTAGCCATCTCTTATTTGCTGGAAGTATACTTATACAGTATGAATGACACCAAGTCATTTTTTGTCAAAGTGAGCAATAATCATGTACTCATTAATCTCTGCCGAATTTACACTACTGTAACCATGTGACATGGGAAGGTAGGAACATTCCTTTCAGGAACACGATCTTCCCTATTTCCTTACTCACTCTTAGTGTGCTTCCACAAACTCAATGTCCAACTGATAACAAGCGCAGTTCTAACATTCTTAGCATTGCAGATTAAGACATTTTATTGTTCCAGTGGTAAAAACATACGCCATTATGAGACGAGAAGACAATAACCTGCCGGCAAAGATTTTTAAGCCGGGCTAAAACCATCCATCTCAAGCCCGCACTCAGGCCATTATTACTTAGGATCCATGAAATGTCCTACTTTTAGTAGAGAAAAACAAAAACAACCCAGCATCTGTGTCATGGCCTGAAGAACTGCCCTAGCCTTCCCATTCTTTTCCTCTTTTTACTCACTTCACACCCAGAGGCAGAATGACAAGATGACCCTTGCCGGCTTCCTAATGTAAGCACGTTGTTCCCTGCCCACAACAGTACTCTTTCTCTAGTCCATTGTACACATTAGCATCAAGTGTGCGTCCTTCCATGAACCTTGTAGAGCGTTTTCATGGTCCGTCATTGGGGTGATTCATGTAGGGCTGTTCTGGTAACAGAATTTGTATACTCGATAAACCGTGCTTAAAGTAACCGTGGTAAACGATTTAACCGGAAAACGTTTGCCACTCGGTTCAATTTTTATTCTGAAAACAAAGAGTAGCAAACATTCGGTTCGATTAGCCCACTTGCCATTTTAATCAGTGTAAATAAAGTTCTGTAAACTTGCCACACACGATTAATAAAACTTAAAATAAAACAACAAAGGCAAATGGTCAACAGCAGCAACTTAACAAAAGGCTTGAAACGGTAGCATTTAACTTTAAGAATAATATCTACTATAGTTACAATACTTGAGCTATTAATGTAGGCTATGACCCGACATATTTCAAAGTACTTGTGTGTTGTGTGGGAATAGTAGCTATACTACCTGTACAGCACACTGAGAATAGCAGCATAGAGCCAACAGAAGCTCTATTTTGCTATGGAGTGCACAAAATAAATAAATGTTAAAAAAAAAGTAACTGATGGTTATTTGGTTTTTACCATCATAGGGGCATGTTACCGCTAACTGGCTAACAGGCAAACCGATTACTGGTATTCCATCTCTGTGACACACAACTTTCTTTCTTTTTTTTTAAAGGTAATGCCTTCTCTTAACAGTCAACATTGTCTTGTCAACAGTTAATAGGCGGATTCACGATCCACTTAAAATATCAATCAGAAAGAGCAGGCTGCACAACAGGCAAAGCGAGGCGCTAATGTGACAGGACTGCAGAGGTTTGTCTGTAAAACTGTGACAGCGAGCCTGACACGGCTTGGCGCTGTCAGTGGTGGGGCAAGAGCATGTACGCTGGGCCACGCGGGACCCTGTCTGTCTCATGTCTGACAGGGGACCCTTTCTGCTTCGCTTCGCTTCTCTCTCTCTCTCTCTCTCTCTCTCTCTCTCTCTCTCTCTCTCTCTCTCTCTCTCTCTCTCTCTCTCTCTCTCTCTCTCTCTCTCTCTCTCTCTCTCTCTCTCTCTCTCTCTCTCTCTCTCTCTCTCTCTCTCTCTCTCTGTCTGTCTGTCTGTCTGTCTGTCTGTCTGTCTGTCTGTCTGTCTGTCTGTCTGTCTGTCTGTCTGTCTGTCTGTCTGTCTGTCTGTCTGTCTGTCCCAGGGCACAGATCGTGTGCGGTCCACTGTGTGCGAACGCACCCCCACCACCCCTCACCAGGGACAGGAACAGGCGGTCCTCCTTCCCCACCACACCCACACTCCCCACCTCACCATACATAACACAATCTACTAAACATAACATAACTTAACGACGAACAGGCCATTCAGACCAGCATTGATCGCCTTTTCCTAACTATATTCCTCCAACAAATCCCTGTCTAGATGTTCTACTTGTTCATTCATTCATTCATTCATTCATTCATTCATTATCCTAACCCGCTTTATCCTGAACAGGGTCGCTTTTGTTGCCTCAGCCTTTTAGTACCGTGTGTCTTTCTTTCTTCTCCTAATAACGCTGTCCCAGCATACATTGGGCGGAAGGCAGGAATACACCCTGGACAGGTCGCCAGTCCATCGCAGGGCACACACACCATTCACTCACACACTCATACCTACGGGCAATTTAGATTCTCCAATCAGCCTAACCTGCATGTCTTTGGACTGTGGGAGGAAACCGGAGTACCCGGAGGAAACCCACGCAGACACAGGGAGAACATGCAAACTCCATACAGAGAGGCCCTGGCCGACAGGGATTTGAACCCAGGACCTCCTTGCTGTGAGGCGGCAGTGCTGACCACTGCGCCATCCGTGCCACCTGTTCTACTTGTTGCAATCATTAATTTATTTTTATGTGAGCCTCAACCACCACCACTATAGTCAATTAGTCACTGCAACTATCAGGCTTCATGAGACGAAACAACAAATTGCTCAAGGGTTTTGGCGATCTCCTTTTTGATGACTATTGACAAGGTCAACACAAGGCGGTGCTTAACTTAAAACTTAATGAATGTAGACACACACGCACAGGGCATCCCCTACGAAAAGTGTATTACAACCATGAATAGAAAAGACAGTGCTTAAGAAAATACACAAAAATAATCTCAAAAACAATGTCTTCCTTAAAATGCATCTTCAAATGATGTTACACACATATATAACCAAGTAAGTAATTACAAATGCGCCTTAGACACATGAAAAGATCATTGGTTTCCAGAGAAAGACACTGCATTTTATTTACTGTGCTTAAATGAGAGCGCTATTTGAAAACCAAAATAAAAAGCAATACCCTTTCCTAAGGAACAGGTTGCATGATAGATTCTGACACCACATTTAAAAAGGTATTAATCAGTTCTGCCGCCCTGTTTCAACCATTTTAGAGCACAGGGTTAGACACAATCCTCACCTGGCTTCAAGAATACTTATGTTCCTGTCACAGCTTACAAGATAAATTCATAAAGAAATCCTGGGAAGAATTCCGAATATATTATATTACACCGTACCATGCTGAGAGAGAAAGAAATCTTCTTAAAATTAAAATCTGTTTTCATTCCAAACTGTATGACACAGCCATATATAACATTATTATAAAATTATTATTTTATTTTAAACACAGGAAGGAAAAACGATTAATAAAAACAATGGCGGAAAACAGGAGGCCCTCCAGATTCAATTTATAAGGCACAGCTGATGGGAGTACACATTCAGAGATGTGACCACAGATTGACCACAAATGGACCACAGAAACTTGAAACCTACAGGCCGGTACCGTATGTACTGTACTGTTAAAAGGCATTGTGTAAACGACCACACGAAGCGGTCTCCATTATGTGGCCGCTTCCAGCATGTTAGCCCTCACAGTTTATTATGTTTATCCAAACAATAACAAAGAGTGTATGAATCTGCAGGCCATTTGTTGTCTTTTTGACAGAACATATCACAGAGTTTAGTCTGTATTACCTCTTAACAGAAACGTGGTATATCGACAAAAAAATGCAAACAGTGACAAAAGCTGGCTGGTAATCCAAACATTATCCATTTTCCCCAACACAGCATCCTAATCAGGGCCAAGCCCCTTTGCAACACATAGAGCAGATGATAAAGAAGCGTGGCGACTCAAAAGATAAACGTCGCATTTACCCTTTCGCGTTTAATCTGTTCCATATGTAGCTGCGCAAACAGCATGTGAACCCTGCACCGTCACATTAGAGGTATCACAAACAGGAAGGACTTTACGGGCAGACGATGTGATGCACGCAGTTTATAACCCCAGCTCAAAACACAAATGGGTACACATACATAGCAGATGTTCCGAAAACAGTAAAGCTCGTAGCAGAAACCTTGGCCTCAGATCAGGAATGTACCAATGTCACAGAGCATTAACAACAAGAAATGCACCAAATAATTCTCTACAATCTTTGAAGTGAACCACAAACAACATCTAAAGCCCTGTATTAATATAATACCAGCTGTTGCAGGGATTAAGAAGGAACCACTTTGACACTGATCATGTGCAAGCATGCTTGTAGCACTCTAAGGATCTCAAGTTTCTGGATGAATCTTTACAGCTTATGAACTAAGTAAAAATACTAAAAATGAAGTACTGACATACTATAATGGCAGCAGGATTAAAATGTATAGAACAGGTCAAGTTCAATATAGTCAATCCAGCTAAATGGAATCATGTACAGTACATAATCAACAATATGTAACAATATGTAAATAGGTCATTTTGACCTGACTGAAGCATAGGGCAGTTTCTTATCAATTTCTTTGTGTCTATTGACATGAGACCACGTGGTCTTTGCATATTGTGTCACTTTACTGACCATGCCTTGTTAATCGCTTGAATAAATGCTTAGCAATAAGGAAGCCTACTTTTTGAAATCCTCAGAGTTGGCAAGAAAGGCCTTGTATTTGAGGGCCAATCAGTACCACAAATTGTTTTTTTTCTATGATAAAAATATAATAAATCTTTGACTTAATTAAGCCTAAACCCAGACCAAGGGAACATGCCTTTCCTCTTGGCTGAATGACATAAGGGTTCAGAATTAGAAGATGTATTCTATGGGAAAAGGGGTTTGGGGGTTGGAAAAAAGCTTTCAAATAGAAATGCCACATTCAATTAATCACATAAGGGCCCGCAAGGCCTTTCTCTGTGCCCACACACACAGTCACACACACACATACTTATAAAAAAAATAAAAAAATAAAACATTCTTACCTTTTGTTGCGAGTCTCAGACATTGAGTTTTTGTTTCCTAGAAAATAAAGAAAATGACATCAAAGGGCAGTTGTAGCTGAATGTATAAGTATAGCCAATCTATTCTCACAGCTAAGATCTCAAAGGAATGTCACAAATGCAGTAACAGCCATGCTTCACCTAGTTGCCTGGCCTTCGAACTGTGGACTGTTTAACAGAGTTCATCACAGTGTTTGCAAGGACTGTCACAATTACTGCACTTTGGAGACGTGAATGACACAGCCGGTCATTACGAGGGGACATGCAAGGGATTTTAATGCGGCCAGCACTGTTGGACTAACACCATCAATGTCACTATCAACATTATTCTCTCACTCTTTTATAGGAGAAGAAAGAAAGACACACGGTACTAAAAGGCTGAGGCAACACAAGCCAGAAATATCATAAAGATCTTTTCCCATATTTGTTTTATCATTGCTTTATTTCCTTAACCCTGTCTTCAATAATGATGAAATGTGCGTATACATCCAGTTACTATTTTGGCTAGGTGTATCATTTAAAGCTAAAATAATGCTTTAACGGCCATAGAGATCGGCCTTTAAGGGATTGAATGTTACCGTACAAAAAAACCCCAAAAAAACCCCAACATTTAAAGGTTATGTAAAATGGCAACAAACAAGGCTGACCTTGTCGACACTGCTGACAGCCTGGAAGTAGATGTTGTAGTTCTTCCGGGCCACGAGCTGAGGGTTCCAGAAGCCGTGGTAGGTCTTGTTGTCCCCCACCGTGAATGGGGAAGGTTCCAGAAGACTGCCGGGCGGGAGTTCGGCGGCAAAGTAGTAGGGTGAGCCGCCACTCAAGGCACTCTGGTAGGAGACGGGGACCTGATAGCAGTCCCCAGAGCTAGCCTCTCTCCGGGAGCGGTGCGGATTCAGCTCCTCCACCACGATCTGGTAAGCGCTGTGGGGAAAAGGAGGATAGCGCGTCAATGTAAATCCAGAAAGTTAATACTGCACTTTGCTGTAATCTTATTTAAGAGATTATTTCTCTTAAGTGTCACAAAGACAAACAAACAAACAAACCAGGGAGATAAATTGAGAAATTAAGCCACCAAACAAACACATTCCCTTTTGAAGCTACCGATGTCAATGGACACTTGACACAAAGAGGGGGAAATGCCAACCTTGTAAAAAAAAATCATATATGCAGCTGAAAACAATAATACATTTCAACCAGTATTTAATTAAATACTTACTATCAAAGTATTAAGCAAACAGATATAGCTCTCAAAATAAACAGCTAATGATCACATGTAATCGAGAAGACTTTCTGTTATAAAGCTCAGTTATGTTAATAGTTGCTGTAACACTGAAATTCAGCATGAAATAAATGACAGTCAAGCCTTATTTAGTTTACAAAGGGATTAGCAGTTGAACTGATTTTAACATCTATATTAAAACGAGTTAACACTATTATTTTCATGAACACTTTTCAATCACAATAAATAGAGCCGTAAAATGAAGAGCGACCACCAACATTATTTTTATGGGTCACTAACACCAGACATTTCCAGTATAACTCCAAATAAATCATACTATTTCTCTAGCAAATCGCCCTTTGAGTCTTTTTAAGCAAACTACAATTAAATGTAAATGAGTTCATTCATTGTAAACGAGATCATCCATTGGAAACACAATCTCTGTGGATTAGGTTCTGCCCATCTCCATTCTCCATTAGCACTGATGCTTAATATAGTTTTAACAGACATTCTCTTACATAAACACACACACACACATGTATGCATGTATACACATGCACACGTATGCACACGCACACATACCAACATACAAACACCATACACACACAAAAATCCCCAAGTGAAAGTAATTATTATTATTATTTTTCTGACATGTTGCGACACGTGCCCCCTTCTCTCAGTCCTAAGCTAACGCGGTTCAGCGTGAAGCTAACGCAGGAAAATGGCGCAAACAGCCTTTCACGCAAGCACTGTAAACTAACCAGATCCCCCGCCTCCCCAGCTAGTGCTATCATGTGGGCCCGTCTCCCCCGACCCCTGGCCGGAGGCATCTCCCTGCCCCCACCCACACTCCTCCTGCCATTAGAGGACAGACCGCGACAACAGCCACCCCCGCCCCACTGACCCATCCGCCGCAGCCATTCTGGCTCAAAGCGCCGTGAATCACAGACACAAATGACATTCCGTAATGCTGGCACAGATGGACTCAAAATCTGCTCCAACCCACCGAAATGGAGCACTCGCTTTTCCTGTATCGCCTGTCAATGACAAACTGTTACAAATTACCTGAGCAGATGGCAGGCCGCTCACTGTAGCTCAGTCCGTCGCACAACACCTTAACTAACTTTCGCTAAATTACTGAGATCCAACCTGCTGTGCGATTATCCATCAGCCTTCAGCAGACCCTTGCCAACTAAACAGCTCACTGCCAAAACCAGTCAAATTAGAGGGTCCCTTTTAATAATACATGGAGAAAACCTTCCGACGACCATAATCTGTCTCACTTCAAAGCGACCCCAAATATAAAAAAAGCACTCATGTCTTGCTAGAGTGTCTCAATGCATGGAGTTACGACAATAACCGCCATGCTGTATATGAAAAAAATGTCTTTCATTAAGAGGGCATATCCTTTGACCATGTATCGGAACACGTGACAGCGTAATTAATGACAAAGTGCAAAAACAGCGCAGCTTTTTGGAAAACAGGGGCTTTGTCAAACTTTGTTTGCCTTGAGACAAGCATTTAATTGCCTACAAGCGTGGGTTCAGAGAGGGTACTTGTGGAATAAAGGTCAGATGGTTGGCATTCGCAATGTTGCCCAAACCCGGCGCGCGCCTCCCTTCCAATTTCACCACCGCGGACCGAGCCCGTCGCATAATAGCTGATTTACTGAATCCAAGAGCCAAGAGTTATCTCCAAATCCCTTTCATGACAAGTACCTTCTAACTCTATATCCCCGCCGGTGCAGATAGGAGAGGGGAAATGAAACAGTGCGAGGCGACAATGGCCAAATCAAATCGAGATCAGCTGGCCGATTCTGGTCTTGAATAACTAAATTCCCGACGGTCCTGATGCGATTAACTACAAGTCTATTTGTGGAACGCGCCGAAGCCAGAGACAAACAGACCCAGGACCTAACACAGAGCTGCACCAAGGGCCTTCAAGTAAAGACCAAGAACTATAGCTATAACCATTCTAACGATTACGAGGTGAGTATCCAGACTGATGAAAAATAACGTTCTGCAAATAGCCTCTCGGCTATGTCATGTCATTTTTAAATGCAAAGCCCTGTAAATTCGGCTGGATTTGGATTGGCTGTCAGTGTTTTATCGTTCATGCAGCTGGAAAAGAAGTCCCTCTGAAAATGATCCCAACGGTATCGTCCACCACTGTCTTTGTTTTAAAGCAACATATAGTTATGATTACAGTTACCATACTTGGCGTGAATAGGAACAGCACCGCTGACTTTGTATCACTCACCTGATGGGAGCACCTTTGGCCTGGGCAGGTTTGAGCAGAACCGTAATGGTGGTGGTGGTCTCGTTCAAAAACGCCTCGGAGCCATCGTACTCCTCTAATGTAGGGGCTACG